>NC_142474.1:26258928-27607500 GCF_049115385.1 Moschus berezovskii
TATTTCTATGCCACCTTTATAGTTCTGGTTTCTCATTTCTTAATTAGTAAATTCAGCGTGCAGGTTCTATCCCAGGCTAATTTATACACTTCCGGAAGGAATGGCCTCTTAAATCCACAGAGTGTTGAGGTGGGGAACCCCCAACCACGTCAGATTCGTTTCACATATGATAATATACATGTTTCAATCCATTCCCCCAAATTATCCTACCCTCGCCTTTACGTCAAATATTATTATTTGACATAATCTCTATGTCAAAGCATAAAACTCATAAAAGTTTCTCTCATTTCCAGAAGACTATGTAATGTTTTATATTTTAGCATATGTTTATTAAATATAAAATAGCTATCGAATTTTACTAGCCATTTTATAAGTAACATTTTATGCATAAAGTAGGGCTTCCCTGATGGCTCAGCAGGTAAGGAATCTGCCTGCAATGCCGGAGACACAGAAAATTTGGGTTTGATCCCTGGGTCAGGAAGATTCCCTGGAGTGGGAAATGGCTACCCATGCTAGTATTCTCACCTGGCGAACCCCATGGACAGAGGAACCTGGCAGGCTACAGTCCATGGGTTTGCAAAGAGTGGGATAAGACACATACACATGACCCATACACATGCTTAAAATATTTGTATAATAAATCTGAAGTGTGCCATATCATACAATTTGCCATAGTTCCTGAAAGAGGAAAACCAGCTGCTGTCTGACGAAGTTTAAAATCTGTAAGCTCAGAAAACTGGCCCAAGTACCCTTTTCCAATAGTATCTGCCTCAGAGCTTTGGCAAGCAAAACCCTCATATTTGACACAGGATCTGATATGAGGCTTAAAAGGCTGGGCAGTAAGTGTTTGACAGACTGGTCCATGGGGATACACTCCTTGCTCACTACGGCCTCTGATGAAAAGAAAGTCACAGCCCAAAAGTGGACATTTTTCATTAGGGATCAGCACGGTTTTTCTAAAAACATACACTTCTGTGATTCCAAAGAAGTAATTTCAGGATCTTTTGGTCTGAGAAGTATGTGTGTGAATTTTAAAATCTCAACCATTGAATTTGGTTAGAAACACAGTTATCACATTATAATTCATTGCCAAGCACTGGGGTTCAAGCGCCATAACATCTGGTGGATAAGGCAAAGGCTTTGGAGTCAGATGGGTCCGGGTTCAAAACCCAATCTGATCACTTACTGGCTTTGTGCCCATGAGTAAATGGTTTTACCTTTCTGGGCCTCAGTTTCCTCATCTGTACAATGGAGCAGCAATGGGAATGCAAACATACTTGCAGAATCTAGCATGGTGCCAAAGTAAGGGTGAGGAAACTTCCCACCTGGCACTCACCAGGCCTCAGGCTCTGAGGACAAGGGCCAAGCCTGTCACGTGACAGTCAAACCACAGATCCCAATCCAGTGCCCGGCCATCTGTGCATAGGTTACAAATGCTGCTTCTGTGATAACCACAAGCATTCATCGCTGCTCGGCTTACGAAGAGACTCACATGTATGCTCCCATCTCATTCTCACAGCCAGTCATGGAAATCAGAGCAAGTCTAGTTTTAACAGGTGAGTCCATTGTGATGGTGACACCCAAAGGTTCCTGATCTGTAAGAAGGAGCGAGGTGTGGATTCTAAACCAGGAAAATGGGTTCTAAATCCTGAAGTTCCTCCCCCTACAGGGGAGCAACAGCAGCTGACATCTATGAGTACCTTCCAGGTGCCTGGCGCTGTGCTGGGTAACGCGGGTGCATCTGCTCATCGAAGCCTCAGGACCACGCCGGGAGGCAGGCCTGTGCCACCGGAGCCCCATCTCACAGAAGGCAGAGAGGCAGCGCAGGTGCAGAGAGGGGGCTTTGCCCAAGACCACTCGGCAGGGAGACAGGAGACTTGGGCTTCAGACTAATGGGTTTTGACTCCAAAGGTGGCCCCGCTAACCTTCAGGTTATGCTCTCTCCCCATCTTTAAATGATAATCCACATGACCCTTGGGAGGTTCTCTTGGCTGAGTCCCCTGTCCTTCTGTTTGTGTTATTGTAGGGTTTTCTAAATCTTTAATGAAAGCACACACAAGAAAACTGATTTTTCTTAGACAAAATTAGTTGGTCCCTTTTCCCTTTATTTCATCGTGGACTGTCTAAATCTCAGAAAAAAAGAATTTTAAAATAAAAGCAAATGTCTCTCATTTACCCTTTCTCCACAAAATAAGGTGCAGCGCTGACTTCTTGATAAAAGCCTGGGGTGCCAGGCCTGTGGTTGGTGAATTTGGCACTAACTCTGCCCCATGTTTGCCCTTCTACAAGTAAATGGCCATGGTTCCCCTGTGATAAACCCTGAGGGCCTATAGCAGCGCCTCATGAGTTCTTCAGTGGGGAAGGCGGGGGTGGTTCCCAGAGACAGAAAGGGGGGTCTGGGGCCAGGGTCAGGTGGAAGCCAATCCCCAGCTTTTACGACACTGTTGACAACGCTGGGTGACAGGCACATGGGAATCCACTCTGCTCCTCCCGCTCCTTCTGTGAATCATAGGATATGCGCATGAGGAAAAGTTAAAACTGTTAAAACAGCACTTTAGCAGAAAACAAACAAACAAACAAAATCATGGTTTTATACTTCCTATGTGATCCCCAGCAAGTTACTTAACCTCTCTGGGCTTCAATTCCTCCAACTAAAAACAAACTGGAAGTATATGGGCACATCAAGCTCCACACCTGGGGGGCCTTCCTGTCAGCATCAGATGTGTTGGCATTAGATGTAGGATGAGAGGCCTGACATGCACAGGCGGTCAAAAGTGGCAGCATCATCCCCAGCCAAACACAAACCACGCCCTTATTTCTAAGATGCTGTGTAGAGAGGGTGGGCTTCCCACGTGGCGCAGTGGTAAAGAACCCGCCTGCTAACGCCGGAGATGCAAGAGATGAGGGCTCCACCCCTGGGTTGGGAAGATCCTTTGGAGGAGGAAATGGGAACCCACGCCAGTATTCTTGCCTGGAGAATTCCATGGACAGAGGAGCCTGGGGGGCTGTAGTCCATGGGGTCGCAAAGAGTCAGACACGACTGAGCAACAATTAGAGAGGGCCCCCTGGGGACCTGAACTTCACCTTGAAGAGATGAAGCAGCCTCTGCCCTACTACTCTGTTCCTCACGGCCCCCATCCCCCACTGCCCCAGGAAGTAGGACTAGGCATGACTGGAGCAGGGTCTGGGCCCCATGCACTGGACAGCAGGTGCTGGGAGAGCAGGAGGTGGTTCCCGCCCTGCATCAGAGCACGCCTGGCCCACAGTAGGTGCCGGCTACTATCCACAGAGGACTGCACAGAGTGGCTGGGGAACCCTGGGCAGGCTCTTTGCCTAACCAGGCTGTGATGTGAGGGGGCCTGGTTCGCTGATCCCCAAGCTCCATTAGTCCTCCAGGGCTGGGATCCTTTGCCTGGTGCTATGTGTTGACGTCACACAGGAAACGTATGCTCATGCTGGATGCTCCCCTGGGGCCCCTGCTAACCTGACAAATGAAAGCAAATGCTTGCCTTCCGACCCACTTAGAACAGTACTGGAACCATAGGATGAGTTCATGATGAAACTGAACCCCAATGCACTTTCAGTGTTTGAAAAGAACTTCTGCAGAATTGCCACAACCTGTGAAAAATATTAGAAGAGCAAATTCAAAATGCTGCCATCTACTTGAATTATGAATACTACTCTACATGGAAACGAGACGTTTTTATGCACCCTTCCACTTTTAAAATGAATTTATAAGCACGGGAGAAAGTAATTTTTGTCACAGTGATCATTAGAACACAGAGGGAAAAAAATGTTTAAATATATGGCATTACACATACACACACACATAAAACCCTTCATAAAAAACAGAATTTTAAAAAGGGAATGGCATTAGAAAAATACGTTATTAATCTTAAGGTTCCAAATCTGAGAAAATGTCCCCTTGCTAACTACATCATTATCTTTCAGAACATGTCATTTTTATAACATTTTAACACTATCAGAGTACCTTAGTAAATCGATATTTTCAAGTGATTTTTTTTTTTTCCTCAGTGTTCAGCTGGTACAAGCTCACATAAAACAGGATCAGCTTTTCTTTGCTGGAGTCTGCTTACTATTTTTTTTATTAAACCGTGCTAGAGAATCAACCCAATCTATGTTTAAAAGAAAACACTAAGCAATTGTTTAAAGGGTGTGGTACATAAAGTAAATTACCTACAATTTTCATACTCAGGCACACAGCTAAACCAAAGAGCTAACTTTATATTAATAAAACTATAATACAGTTTCTAATTTCAAAATAAAAGATGCTTTCATGAGTAAATGGACAAATTAAGCCCAGATAAAATACAGGAGTTAAAATGGAAGAAACATAAATATTCCTTTTTCTAAAAATAATAAACAGAAAAGGCCATGATTCCTGACTAATTTGAAGGAGATCCACTGAACCTCAGAAACTTAATCTGCACACAACTTTAAGGCAATAGGCATTAAATAATCATAAACATCATTGGGATTATGAAGTTCCAAAATCAGTATCAGCTGTCTGAAATTAAAAAGAAAAGAAATTATGAAATGTGAAAAACATTATTTCTCTCTCGACTCTCCTTTCATCTTACAGATAAAAATAGCTGTGAGATCAACGGAAGCTAAGGGAAAATGGCTACGCAAAGAAAAGTGAAGAAAAACAAAGAAATCTTAATTCCTCATCTCTCTCATGCACACAAATCAAACCAAAAGAAAATAAGTTAGACTTTGTAAAACAGAGGTTGAGAAATTTATGAATAAGGGCTTTAATCTTTCAACTTTAGGTTATCAGTTCGAAAACACATAAAACTTTTAAAAACCAGATAACATAAAAATAGCCAGGACGCTGAAGTTCCCAAAGATCAGCAGATCAAAGGGAAAACAAACGAGGTTTCCCGGTCGCCGCGGCCCTAGACGCTGCAGACTAAATTCTCCGCCTGTGCTCTCGGCTCGCGCGCCCGCACGAGGTCCGCTTGGGGAGAACCGAGCCGGGCTCCGCGCTCCCGGGAAAATCCATCACCCGCCGGTGGGAACAAGCCACCGCCAGAGAGCTCCCTCCAAGTGGGGAAGGGGAGAAGGGCGCGGAAATAAACGGCATGATTTCCAACCTGGCAAAGGAAAGGAAATGAAAGAGTGATTGCGTGGAAGTTAGGACCAGAAGCCAGGGGTGCCGATGAATACTTGCACATAAAAAAAAAAGCACTGTTTTCAGAAAAATGATACCAGTATCGTGGGCACGGAACACAGAATTTATATCGGTGGGCTTCGGCTTCAGTAACCACCGCACAGATGGCGGCGATAACGCCGTCGGGCGAGGTTAGTCGGCTCGGCCCGGCCCGGCCCGGGAAGCGGGTCCTCGCAGCCGGCCCCGGCCCCGGCCCCGGGTCCACACCGTGCCCGCCCTCGGTCCCCGGCCCCGGGCGGTGGATCGGCCGGTCCCCCGTCCCGCCTCCATCCTTGCTCTCCGGCCCCCCGTGCCCGGTGTCTGCCGGCCTCCGGCCCCAAGCCCACCGGGGGTCTCGGTCCCCGCATCCCCATCGGCGCCCCGGACCCGGGGGAGACGGTTCAGCCCGGCCCGAGGCGGACCGCGCCGAGTTCCGCGTCGGCCGCTAGAGGGCGCGATGCCTTCACGGAAAAAAACGTGGTCCTGTTTTTCTCAGACTGCGCCGGGGACAAGGCACGACTGAAACCTCAATCTCTCAAATTAAGCATAATGATTAAGGATCACAGCAAAGAGAAAATCTTCTCGTTTGCCCCTAGCATCGGCCAGATCTTATCCCGAAGAGCTGCAAAAGCCTGATGGATTTCTACAGGGAAGACAATTATTTGAGAGATTTCTAGTTGAGGGCAAGAAAAATGAAAACAAGAGATTACTGAAATAAATCTTGAGGAGGTGAAAACTAACACCCAAACAACACCACCACAAACAAATCTACTCAATACTGCGGAAAGCACATTCTACACGCCGGGAAGGAGAATTATTTAAGGGGACGATTTCACTCTTCTGGAATCACTAAAACCTTGAACATTCCTCTTGCCGGCACACAATGGAGTTAAATAACTCCTTCACACAGAAAATGATGTGCAGCTCTGAGCCACCTTGGGGGATGTTTTTATTCAATAATCACCTCATCTGGGTTAGACTTTCTCATCTCTTTCACTGTAGCATAATTTTCTTTAGGAGCTGAAGTGTATAAACCATGCTGTGTCCTTAAACAGAGGGTTACACTCAGAATGTTCAAGAAAGCTTTGGCAAAAACGCCTCCGATTAATAGGAGAATATTGAAGAGCGGGTGATTCATCTTTTATTTGGTTCGAATAAATTGCCTTATAGAACAGCAGAACACTCTAATTCCAAAGTGACTCTCGCCCTGTCTGCCTCTGAAAATGAATGTCTCCCCAGAGACTGTGGTATTTGTAACTTAGAGCTTTGGAATTCAGTTTATCCCTTAATAAAAACATAATCTCTTTACCCAGAAGAAGACTCTTACTGCTACTTTAGAAATCAATTATAAGGTAGGAAAATTAAGAATCATTCCATCTAATTTGCCTTCTCATATCCCCAAACAGGTTTTACTTACTCTGCTAGTTCATATCGAAACCTCCAATTCCTGCTGTTATCGGTCACTACAAATTCTTGAAGCTGATAAAGATATTCTCTCCTCTTGTCTTCATGAAGCAACTAGTTTTTTAAAATTTACATATAAATAAGAATATATAATCCTCCAGAATGCCCCCCAATACTCTGTTTTATTATAAACTTCAGGTTATACATCTGTCCCCGGCCATAGCTGTATGCCTTCCTGTCGCCTGTGTCTCCATCACCCAGAGTGGCTATGAATTAGCTTTGCTGTGAACACACAGACAGTGCCTCCCTGACTGCTTCCCCTGTTTCATGTATGTGCTTGTGTGTTTCTACACGCCCTCCACTCTTCCATCTTTCACAATTTCCTGCCTGAAAAAAAAAAAAAAAAAACAGGCCTGTGTGTGCTCGGGAGATAATGCCACACTGCTTCCCGGGGAGGAGGCACTGCTCACGCTCTGTGCCCACACCAGCCAAGCAGCAGGCACCCAGCTCTGTCAAGGGCAGCTCCCAGTCGTCTGGATGCGACTAATTAGTTTCTTGAGGTCATTTTTAAACTCTCAGTTTTACACTCATCATTTCTTTAGGAGGGGAGAAAAAAAAAAAAAAAGGCAAGGAGGCAATCAGCACCATCTTGCAAGAAAAAGCTCTTCATGCAGAACTGAGATTGGATTTCAGCCGGGCTCTTCCCTTAGATGACCCCGGGCAAGGCACACGCAGCCTGGAAGCCCAGCTTCTCCTTTCCCGGAGTATAATTCTCCTTCGCATTAGAACTCTAAGGGACAGGGAGATTAGGAGGAAAGATAGAAAAATATTTACCCATCACTGAAAGAATGCCCACTTTAAGAGTGTGGATGATACGTTTCAACTGAAGAAACCCAGACAGCTGTTTTGTTTTTTTTTTTTTAAACTGATACTATCCAGGGTTTTAAAAAATTGTATTGAAGAGGGGAGGTTTGTTTTCTGTTTTAACCCTTCTCCCTACCTTTAGAAAGTCATACAGGTGTTTGAGGACTCCTATTCATACTTCATCCAGGTCCTTTAGAAACCCATTGAAGATGGGTAGCGGGTGGGCTGCTGTTAAATGCTCCCCAAGGATCACAGCAAGCTCATGGAAGGAGAAGGCCAGGGTGCACTGGACTATCCACTGGGTGGACCGCAGAAGGCAAGCAGAACTCAGTGTTATCAAGAGCGTAGGTGGCATTTCTGGAGCAAAACTGATACTGCCAGGTGCTGACCACTTAAAGCTCTATTTCATCAGAGGCCAGTAAACATGTCAACTTCAGCCACAAAAAGCACAGGTCAGTGGGCCTGGCCGCAGCTTCCCCGTCTCCTAATTAGATGTTCTGTGCCAGCCTCTGCAAAGGCTCCTTTTACCTGCACGTCGGAGGCCAGCGTCTTGTATGTATCTTTCAGGCAGTGCCAATTCTGCCGGCCCAGGGTGAGCGCCACCCCCGGGGAGGCTGCAGGTGCAGTGTTTGCCTTTGTTGGTATTGACGGTCAGCGCTCAAGCTGGGTCGGTCATGGACACGTACTGATCTAGCAGGGGCTGAGGTATTATGTCCTGGGAAATGGGAGAGAAAGGAAACCATAATGCTTGCAGGAGAAAGGGAGAATACTCCCAAAAGACAAGATGGTTGGAACTTAAATGTGAAAACAACCAAGCAGAGACATAAGAGGGACGAGAGGCCTGGACCGACTTTTGGTTTTACGGGGGGTGAGTTTTCAACCTGGACGCAAGTTAAAGCAGGGTTGTTTCCAAACTGGTCCAACACCATGTCACAGAGTACAGTCTAGAACATCAATGTCTGGTTAGACCGGTCCAGGCAGCTCTGGAGAATGCAAACCCTCTCCTCTTCTCCTATAACTGCCCCAGCCCCTATGGCTTGAGGCCCTCGCTCTGCTCACTACTACCTTTTTCCAATGGACAGAACCCTGCCTTCTTAAGACATTACCCACTAACCTTTTCTCCATAAGGACAATGGGATTCAGCGATTAAAAGCCTTTAAGAGACCTTTCATAGCACAAGAAACTAAGCCACAAGATAGAACAATACCAAACATGGCTCAACAAAGGAAGTTGTCAAAAAGTTTTTGGACCAAAAAATAGGACTTAAATGGTTTGTATAAATAGACATTAAACATTAATGCATACATGTCAAATTCTTTTCTCATACTTCACTTTGTTTTATTAAGATACCATTCTAGATTGTTCGGAATACTTTAAATACTACTTGAGAATTTACTTTTTTTCAGTTGGAGAGGAAATATTAGCAACATAGATTATGAACTAAGATATGTCATTAATATTGATGGAAGAAAAACATTTGGCTCCAACAGCCATTCTTAAATTTAACTTCCAGATAATGTAAAATTTTTAGTTGCTTTTCTTGTCAAGGAGCAAACCTGTAATTTAGATTTATTCTCTTCGAAGGGACTGGAGCCATGCCTCTGATCAGTCTCCCAGAGGCCCCTCATCCCACTGCTAGGTTCGCCTGGACCTTGCAGAGTACAGTGGGCAGGTTAGCAACACAGTCCGAAGGAGGAAGCCATCCTACTGCTCCCCCTTCAAAGAACCCTCTTTTCAAGGCCAGAAATGACTTCGGCAAACCAAGGCCAGAGCTCCCCCTGAAGTCAGTGGCATTTCTCTAGATGCCAAAAAATACATTTGCCAGCTTATATTTGATATTGCACAGCTCACTCACTGCAGGTGCACCTTACATTCAAGGCTGCTTGAGGCTCTTACAAAAGACAGACTCTCGTTGGTGGGTACCAACAACCTGAGTCTGCATCTCCCCTTCTTTAAGTCCCAGGACCCCCGGCATGGTTAACTGATAGACAATCACGTGTTTAAAGCATAGACCACTCCAGAAGGCAGAGCAAGGTTTGCAGGGAATGGTGATCAGCACCCTCAGCGTTTCTCAGGAACGGGAGAGCGCCTTCCGGCTGGGCTCCAGAAAGAGAGGGTGGACAGGGAAGGGAAGGACCCATTTAATCTGAGTGAAAAGACACGGCTGATAAAAGAGTATTTACTAAGGAAACTGTTCTCAATTTTCACATGTGCAAATACCTCTAATGTTTGCTGATGAACCTTTACATTAGGTTAACAATTAAAATGAGCAGGACCATCCGGTGGTGACATATTGGTCTCTGATCATTGATTAACTGAGATGGACCTGACCTTCTCCTTCAACCATAACATGGATTTTCCTACTTGCACTTGAAATGTCATACTGTCGACTAGCTTAATGGATTCTGACAAATCAGCTCAATATATGATCCGGGAAAGTCGATTAATACACCGATAGATGCTTCGCTTGCTCTGAGGCATGCTACCAGAACCTTCAATTCCCAAGGTTTTCACTGAAATGTACTGTTCATTTTAATAGAGGAACATGATAAAACAGAAATATTTTGATGTGATAACCTAAGACCTCAATTTCTCCAAGTTAATAAATTCCCAGAGATTAATAAGTAATAGATCATTTCTCTTCTTCCAGGAATTAATTTTATTCCCAAGTCTTCAGTGTCATGATTACATACAGAATTGACTCCCAGAGCCAAGTTAAGGTTTAAGTAAACCACCCCGAGTCAAGGCAGGCCCAGAAGGAGCTAGGAGGTCATCTCCCCAGAAAATCACCAGGCAGTCAGAAGAGACAAGTGGGAAGAATAAGACCCTCTTTCCCCTGGACAGCTCTGCATTGAGTCGGCACACAAAGATGGTAGAGCAGGAGCTGGACCAGGGTCAGCACAAGAGCTGAGGGGACCAGTCTCCCAGCTTTACCTCCTCTTCTGCCTCATGGCTTAAGCTCTTTGAGGTTTTTTTGTTTGTTTGTTTTTTCTTCTTTTGCAACTAGAAGCATCCTGACTGACCCCTTAGGAAACTAAGAGTCAAGTTCAAGCTGCCTGGCATGTCTCACAATAAATCAAATGCCCAACTATGCAGACCCTTCAAGATCCCTCACTCAAGAGCGCCAGCTTGAAGTATCTGTTCTTTCTTTTCTGTTTTCATGTCCATGTATGACAAAGAAGCCCAAAGAGTACCACATCTCCCACCAAGGGAAACGTGACCACACCTTTCCACTTAACACAGATAGTTTTTATACTCCAGGCAACAAGAGTAAAAATGTGAGCTTTCTTGCCTATTTTTTGAAACAAATCAGCAAAATAGGATATCATCTCATCCCTTACTAGTCAAAGGCAACCTTAACGAACTCTTAAAACATTTAGGATTTGGGCCGTTTTCATTCATCTTTTGTTTTGCTTTAGACCAAGGGGATAAAGGGAGGTGATAAGTTAGTTTAATCATGAAAACCAAAATATAAACTGTGAGAATGGACAAACAATTGGTACTCTGGCCCTGGAGACCATAATTTTGAAGATTCCCCATCACAGCACATAAAAATGAAAGGGCGCCAACACACCATGACTTTATGAGCACAGGCTCCTCGCTGATTTTAATTCGATAGTCTTACCATTACCTGGGAAGGACCCCAGCTCAAGGGGGTCCGTGTGCAAGCTTAGTAGGAATTAGCAAGGCATCAGAGCCTCTAACCACAAGCAAGCTGGAAAGCTGGAGAAACTTAAGGTGAGAAATAAATGCCAAATCATGTATAAAATTTAAACAAAAAGGTACAAATGAACCTCTTTACAAAACAGAAGTAGAGTCATGGATGTAGAAAACAAACGTATGGCTGCCAGGAGACAAGGCAGGGGGAGGGGTAAATTGGGAGACTGGGGTTGATATAGACACACTACTATAGATAACTCATAAGGATCTGCTGTGTAACACAGGGAACTTGACTCAATACTCTCTAATGGCCTACGTGGGAAAAGAATCTAAGAACTAGTGGATACGTGTACGTGTTAAACTGATTCACTTTGCTATACTTCTGAAATGAGCACACTGCACATCGAATGTGTCAGTTGCTCATTCATGTCCAAGTCTTTGTGACCCCCATGGGCTGTGGCCCACCAGACTCCACTGTCCATGGAATTCTCTAGGCAAGAATACTGGAGTAGGTTGCCTTCTCCAGGGGATCTTCACAACCCAGGAATCGAACCTGGGTCTCCTGCACTGCAGGCAGATTCTTTACCATCTGAGCTACCAGGGAAGCCCACATCAACTATAGTCCAATAATTTCTTTTTTTTTTTTTTAAAGAAAGAAGTGCTGGGCTTCCTCCTTGTCCCAGACGTAGAGTCCAGGTCTCACTGGGGCTGGCTCCAGAATAGAGGAGGAAAAAGTGATGAGCGACTGGCTTTTCAAAATCTCTCCTCCAAGAAACAGCATCCACCACTCCATCCTGAGCAGCCAAGTGTGACAGGAGGCCCGCAGGACAGGCTGGAGGTGACACACAGCTTGAAGGCCGCTGTCAACTTTACATTCCAGGAGTTGCATGAACTCACCTCCTCTCATCACTGAAAGATGTGAATGTCGGTCAGCGGTGAGATGGAGCCTTTAGACATTTAATTCCCCCCAAAGAAGCAGGTCTCATCATCTCTGGGGAGGGGGGAAGGCGCTTTTTGGTCTCCCACCTCTGTTTCATGGAGGAGAGTCAGTGTTATCAATCACCCCATTGATTGGTTGTCTAGTTATCCAACACATGACCTTAAGAATAAAATTAAATTTGCCATTTATCATCTCTGCCAGGATATATTAATAAAAGAAAATGCGGCTTTGTGATTTCTGTCACATCCTCGGTGACAGAGGGACAGGGCAGAGACTTACCATGCTTGCTAATATCCTGGCTGCGGAGAGCTTGCCCCACAGTGGTGAGGTCAGCCGGGAGCCCTGGCTGTCAGGGGCAGGGACGGGACCTGGCACGGACACTTCCCTTGGCCCTTCTCTTGGCTGGTGTCAGGCCTTGTTCACAGAGTCAAGCTGGGCAGGTCTCAGTGCAGCTGAATCCCTGAACTTGAGCTACAGGAAGAGAAGTTTCGAGAATTTTAATAACTGGATTTGGCCTTAAACAAGACAAGCTGGATGCAAACATACTGCACAAGCACAGCACCCCCACGCCACCCCCCAGCCCCCACACAAGCTCTCGCCCAGATGCTGATGTTTACAGACATTAACTTTATTCCAGCTAAACACCAGCCATGCACAGAGCATCAAACCTGAAATCAAAAAGCCTCAGTTGGGAAAATCAGAGTTTAACTTCATCATCTTTCACAGAAAGACAACACAGTGTCCTGAACACCGCTGTCTGGGAGGCCCAGAAGCACAGTGGGTGGGGGTCCCCCATTTATAAAGTGGACAGCTGCTGGCCCTGCCATACACACACACACACACACACACACACACACGCGTGAGCTGGGGCGATCTTCATGGATGAGTGAAGACCTCGCTCCTGAGCCCCCAGGGCTACTCGCTCTTTCTGTCCACGACTCGACAACCTGAGACCCTCCTAACAGTGAAGATGACATATTTCACATGCCTTTCTATAAGAACAAACTCATGTTTCCAAGGCCCCAGCCGCCACACACACAGCACTGCCTGCAGCCTGTTTTCTACTAGTCACATCCCAGAGAGTCACTGAAATATTTGGAGTTTGCAAAGATCACACCCCACCATGGCTAGGGCGTGAATCCCCAAGATGGGGTTTCTTTCCGAATCTTTGTGGGTCCCAGTTCCCTTTGAGCACTGATGAAAGTTGCGGGTCCTTTCTCACAAAGAGATTAAGTCCGCATCTGCATGCAGGATTTCACAAATGCTTTGGGGAAACTGGAAGAAACCTCTGAACTCATCCCTGACTTCTCGAGATGATGGAGTCCTGGCCATGCCTAAAGCCTGCCTCACATGTCAGCTGCTCTTCCAGGTCTTCTCCCAGACCCTTCCTCTGCCCCCAGGAGGGACGGCTTCCCGGCCTGTGCACCCACCCCTGCCCCAGCCCCTGACACTCCCTATGCAGGGGATTGTTTCCGTAATCCCCTCAACCAGGCCATGAGGGCCTCATGTGTCTGTTTGTCATCACCACCTCAGCATCCAGTCCAGGTCCAGGCACTGAATAACTCAGCTTTAGAAATGCATTTTCCAAGAACAGACCTTTGTCTATAACTATTAGGAGCGATATGTTACATGTGCTTGATCCTTCAGCAAACGCTGAGTTAATTTCCTTTATGAATTTAAAGACACAGAATAATCACAGGGCTAACTGGATTTTCACATTTCCTTTCCCGAAAGGCTTCACAAATCTTTGCCCGGCAACAGCAGCAAGTGTTGTTTTTTTCTCCAGTTTCCCCAACTCAGGGAAGAATACAAATCTAGCCGTGTTTAGAGAAAGAAGAGGCGTGATGATGGATATGGACCGCAGGGCCTGGCTCCCAGATCAGACACTCTGTGGGAACACTAGTCACAGCAAGAAAAATACCCCAGAGAAGAAGTTGTACTTTTCCTGGCTGCACAAAGGCAAACATCTTCAGGTTTAGGTGAGGGCTGAGTTAACAGGCTCTGAAAGGAGCACGGTCCTTAGCTGTTTATAACTAGAAAGGGCATTGTCACACAGGGAGAGACAGAACTGGGTCCAAGAAGCTAATGAAATTTCCACTGCTTAAGACGTGCCTGAGAACTGCCTGCTTTTACCTGAAAGCTGGCTCTAGTTTTGCACGCATGGCTGAAAAGCAAGGAGGTGAAACCCCTGCTGGGACCTGTACAGTGGGATCCCCAGGGTGACAGCAGTGGAGAAAGATGGAGCCAGGCTCCCCCTGCACCCCCCACCCTGGGGGGGGGACACAAGGGAGCGCACATACAGAGAAAGATGCTGTTTTCTCTCATCACGATGGACAACAGTTATCTTGAATGCCTGGGTCGTTCATCATGTGCTCTTGCAAGCTATCCAGAACTCTCTGGATCCCGCTCCTGGCCACATAGCCCCTGTGCATGGCCCCGGATGAAATCCCGCTTTCCTCCCATGGCCAGCCTCACTCAGCAGCAGCTCTAAGTCCTTGCTTGTGTCAGGGAGAGGAGTTCGCCAATAAAGGAAATTATTGAAAGCATCCTCAGGACACACTGGGCGGGCCCAGGAATCAGGTCGAGGGTGGCCATGGATGGGGAGGTTGTTAACACTGGGGAGCTTCATGGCCTCTGGGGGAAGCCTGGTCAGCTCGGCTCCAGCCAAGACAGACTCTTCCACCAGGTTCTCCACCAGGCCACCAGAGGAGCCACTGACACGTGGGAAGGTGCTGGTGTCTGTGGACAGGCCTTCTCTAGGCAGAGCTGGCTCTGTCTGGCCTGGCTGTGCTGAACTAGGTTAAACTGAGGGAAGCAAGTTTTTAGCGCTGCACAATAGACTGGAGATTGAGGGCATGAGGAGAAGAGGGTGACAGAGGGTGAGATGGGTGGATGGCATCATCGACTTAATGGACATGAGTTTGAGCCAGCTCCAGGAGATAGTGAGGGACAGGGAAGCCAGGTGTGCTGCAGTCCATGGGGTCGCGAAGAATTGGACACGACTGAGCTACTGAACAACAAACAACACAATAGACTGGAAGGAAAATGGGAAAAGGTGAGGTCCACGTCCTCGCAAGCCAGTCCTCCCATCTACCTGGAGACCCAAACTCTCAGGTGTCCTGGGGCCAGAAGACACTAACCTCACAGGGGACGAGAGGCCCAGTCAGTACCCTCGGATCCGCTGAAAAAGGCACAGGAAGGTGCAGCCAACCCCTCCACCATGCCCAAGGGGTGCATGAGCCCTGGCTTCGGTGCGCTGGCACCCCTTGGCATGGCAAGACTTCTTGCACTTACTGCTCATCAGTCCCTCCACCAGGGGGCAGGCGTTAGGAAATAAAAGGTGCTGGACCTGGTAAGACCTGGCTACTCACGAGCCAGTTGGAAAGTCTTGATGAGGAAGACGTGGCGCCCCAGGCCTGACCTTCGGCAAGAACTCAGTGAATTTTGGTGAAGAAAGGTGGAGGGAAGGATCCGCCACCCTTACAGAGCATCCATACCACCTGAGATGTGAATTAACCTCTTCTCACACTGCTAAGTAACATTAACACTGGAGAGATGCTTGTGAACCATCTCGAATGGTCTGCTTAGACTGTACCCATCATCTTCAGAGGGAAGACAAAAAGAACACAAAAAAACCCAAGATCAATCACTAGAACATATGAGAAACACAGTGTAGGGCCGACGAACAGTGGGTCAGGAATGTCACTTTCATGTGCATGTAAAATCCTATGGCACAAAAGTCTATTTGGGAGACTTCACATTTTCCCTGTGTGAATTGTCCAAAGAACTTCATTAATCAAATGGTAAAAGAAAATTTTCTTTATAGGTTATTTAATCACTACTCTCAATGAATATTTTATCTAAATTTAGGAGACAGTAGCTTCATTATTTATAACCCAGTAGTCATGTTTCAAAATCATTATTGCAATTACTTTTTGCTTCTTTACATAATTAAAGCTCTAATATTCCATCTTGCCCAGAAGGTCACTGTTACTAAAACTCCAGACAAGATAATTGCTAGAATTTTAGGGGGGACGCTTGAGGTGAAACAGGGACCCTGATAATTATCTGGCTGAAACTCACCAGGCGGAGGCTGTGTCCCCACAACCGCCTGCACCTGGTAGCCCGGGCTAATGTCCGAGTCCACACCAGGAGCCAGTGGTCAGATTTTCAGGGTACCATCTTTCTGAATATAAAGGCCAGCCCTGGAGGGGTTGGAAAGTTGGTGATGAAGGGGCCCAGACTGGAAGGCATCCTGGAGCACCTGAAACCAGAGAGAAGGGCTCAGTGGGGACAGGGTCTGATTCACTTGATTTCAGGCGGGACAGATGGCTAACCACCAGACAACTCGCTGTCCACCAAATCATGTCTCAGCAGGTGTATTGCTTTCTAAAACCAGTCCCTAAGTTCCAAATAAACTATTTTTCAACAGAAAATCAGGAAAACTGTAGTACTGTCATGTAGTTTGTATGCTTCCAGAATATTAATTCCATATCAAATAATTTCAGACTTTGTAAAGCATGTGAATAGCGCTTATTAATCACTGTGGGCATGTTTATGACTGTAACAGAAAAGGTAACTTGGCAGTTACAGTTTTCTCCTCCTCATTTTCATTTCTGGAATATTTGTTTGCTACCAACGCTCCAGGCTTCTGAAATTTCAGGTGCCCTAATAATCCTCACAAAGTCTAAATAAGCTGGTCCATTACCGAAAAGACACAGGACACAGTGACAAGTCTGGAGGCCACGCTGAGGCCCCAGAGTGGCCACACTCACCCATCGGCAGGGGTCACTGATCAGTGTGATAAAAAGGGGCCAGAGTCTGGCCCTGCAGACCTCAGGGGACGTGTTGTGGGCCATGGCCAGGAAGCACTCAGCACAGGCTTTCCGCATCACCCATATGCTCTCCGTGCAGGGCTTAAAAAGCTTCGGGAGCTACCAAAGCAAACAGAACCTTGCTGCTCAGACTCAGCCATCCTGAGCAAGGGCGGCCTGACTCAGTGATGCTGTGGAGGCAGAGCCATAAGTTAAGGGTGCAGAAAAGGGAACCAGATATGAGTCCAAAAGGAAGCATCTGAAACAAACAGAAATAAAGAGAAGCAACTTCCTTTACCCCTTAAATCCTAGGAAATGACCTGGTTAAATCCAACAAGATAAATACAGAAAACCTCCCAAAGGCTGAATGACTGGTATCTGTTACGTGAATTGTAGAGAAGAATTGTGGATGACTTTGAAATTCTGGATTCCCCAAGCAGCACACCCACCAAGGTAAGATGGTCTTTGGGGATGTTTTAGACATAAGGGAAAGTGTTAGTCGCTCAGTCTTGTCCAACTCCTTACAACCCCATGGACTATAGCCCACCAGACTCCTCTGTCCATGGAATTTTACAGGCAAGAATACTGGAGTGGGTTGCCATTCCCTTCTCCAGGGGAACTTCCCCACCCAAGGATCAAACCCGGGTTTGCCTGCATTGCAGGCAGATTTTTTTTTTTTACGTCTGAGCCACAGTCTCCCTTTTAATCATAGAGGGCAGACTGTTAAAACCTGATAGTAATGCAAACTGTTCCTGTTCATAGAAGGCAAGCTGGGAGCGATGGAACACAATGGGTTATCATCACCCTGGATATGGATGGTGGTGAGTCAATTTATAAGCTCACGTCGGTCCTCCTCAGTGTGACTGAACATGGGGCACTTCAGTTAAGCTAGTTGTTGGGCCTTACTGGTTCCTTCACTAATTGATAAAAGCATTCAATAAAAGCTCTGACCTGTGTTCATCTTATATCTGTATGGCGGTCATGATTATGACCTCTTTTTAAATTTACCCTTTAAAAAGAAGGCTTTATTTTTAGTATCCTTAGGTAAAATAATCAGCCAAAAGGCTTCACAAATAGAAACATATGATAGTGGAAATATCCACCTACAGAAAGACTTGTATGTTGGTCACTGCTCTTCTCCTGTATACTACAGGAGATAACACTGTGTGTTCTTGGCAACAGCCCACTAAAAATTATTTCAGAATTATGTTGAATGGCTCCAGTTTAAATAGAACAAAATGAGCTTCTAAACTTACACTTAAAAATCAACTTAAAGATGATACTTTTTGAGGCTAATTCAAACCACATAGGTAAGACGCCCTGTCACATAAACGTGGCAAGTGCTTACTCGGCACAGTTCTCTGGGGACCTGGGGCTCGGTGGACAGTGGAGAAACAGACCAACATGACTAGGTGAAGGTCATGACTAGGTGAAGGCCCATCAGTAACACTGTAGAGAGGGGTGTGAGGGACACACCCTGAACAGAACACGACAGGACGCCGAGGGAGGAGAAACTAATTCTGACACAGCGGCAGGTGAGTCCAGACAGGGAAAAAGCCAATGCACCTGCAAGCTGGGTGTGAACGGTGAGCAGGGTTCCCCCGGGAAGGGAAGCCTCTGGGAGGGGTGGGTAGTAATGAGCAGGGGAGGTGGGGGAGAGAGGCAGTATGCAAGAGCAGAAAGCCTCGAGGCCCTGAACAGCCCCCCAGCCAAAGGGTGACATGGCTCTCCACCCTGCTGTGCCAAGAATCACCAGGGGCTTTATCAGAAATACCCCTCTTTTGCCTTCCCCTGATTTACATGCATGACCAATGGTTAGAGCAGCAATCAGACCCGAGGGAGGTGATGGAGGTGAGACAGGAAAGGTACCTGTGAAGGGACCTGGGCAGGGGGGCAGGAAATGGGAGTCTGGATTTTAATCTGTAAACCAAGATAAGTCCCACAGGTACTGAAGCCCAGCAGTGAGGTGGTGGAACCGTGTGACAGAAAGAGCAGTCACAAAGGAACAGAGGAGGTGGCTTAGACAGCAGGAAGAGACTGGGGGAAGTGACCAGTGAGGAAGCAACAGCAGGAGCCCCCAGGAAAGAGGTGGGGGCTGCTCCTGCTCAACCCTGCAACCAGCCACCCGGTGCTTAAGAGAAACCTCAGCTCCTCGAGTCAAGAAACCTGAAACTGATGAATGCAAAAGTGAGCTGCTGTTCCAAAGTAACCGGCTCATAAAGACAAAACTTTACCACTAATTTCAAAAGTGCCGTAAAATGTGCGTCGGCAATTACAATTGGCAAAATGTCATGTACCAAAAATTGTTCAAGGCCTTCTTGTCTGACAGCGTGACAAGTACCACCAAAATTTGTAGCACACACCCTAAAAAAGGCAAAACACAGGCTCATTATTCTCAGATTTCTTTTTGTCTTAACAAATTGTGAAAACCAACAAGCAGGAAGCTTGAGAGCAATTACTCTGCTGGTCGGGCAGCTAACAAGCACTTACGGAGTGCGGTGCCCACTCGGCACCACCCAGGTGCCTTTGCTGCATTGGAAACAGAAGATTTACACAGAGCACCACATGCTAGGACGTTCTGGCTCCTAATTGTCTCAATACATAATGCATTTAGTTAGCAATAGAGCAAAAGAGACCCTTAACATTCTCTGCATGGCAAATGAGCCCTGTCTCCTTGGCTCCACATCGTGTCATGCGGACAGGCCATAGAGAAGATAAGCAGTTGCACAGCAAGGTGGAGGGGGAGGCTGCTGTGGAGGGGGAGCGGGGGGAGGCAATGGCCTTCAGAAGGAAGACTCTGACAACCAAGTGACCAGCCATAAAAGGGGAGGGCAGAGCAGGGAGTGCTCAGAATGGACGGCAAACCTAAGAGGGTCCTAGAGCCCCTCAGCCCAGACAGTGAGAGGCCCTGCATGCCTGACCTGGCATCTAAGCACAAGCCGACAGGTCTCAGCAGGCCTCTCCCTCCTGTGCCTCCCTGAATCTCCACGGGGCCCAAGTGGCAGGGAGAACTGGCAGCGGTATTCACTGTTGTCTTACACGGTTCACTCTGGCCATGCTTTTCATCCAAACTGTGTCTACTGAGGAAGTCCAGGCACTTTAAAGGAATCGATCTTGAATGTTTTAACTTTCTGAGTTTTGAAACCACATGATCCCACCTTCTGAACTTGAAAGACCTTCCCGTAGCTACACAGTTCACAGAATCGAGGGAACAGCAGGCGTTCAACTGTGCTCTTGCTCAGCACTGACGACAGCTTGCAGATTATCTACAAATAATAAGAAAAATCCCGGGTCACTTGAGATACCACAGCACAGATCTCACATGGATCACTAACTAGATTCTGAAAGCGAATATTCAAAATATTGCCAGAATACCCCGGGAGTCAAAACAGAAAACACCTTCTTTTGCATTTTGTCAAGTTACATCAATAGAAGGCCAACAGTTTTAAACTCTTACTCAGACTGTCTAAAGCCTGAGAGTTACCGCTTACCAGATGCCTACTGTGTGCCCGACACACACATGAACCTCTTATGTACATCCCCTCTTTCACGTTCCTCAAAACCTACGACATAAGTATCATTCATCTTCATTTTTCCAGATGAGGAAACTAACACTCAAAGATGGGAAGTCCTGTTACTCAAACCAAATATTGGTAAAGTGGGATATAAAGGAATAGCTGGCTTGCAGGCCATCACCAAAGACGTACCAAACACTGGCAGGACTAAAAGGGAGCAGACCTTGGATGCACCATGGCCTGCTGCTGTCTTTCTGCCCAGGGCACCCCTCATTCTGCACCAGTATGCAGGGTAGCTGAACTTAAAAGCTGCCGCGTTACTGGCTTTAGAAGTCAGAGGACAGAGGTGACCAGAGCAGCTGGAAAGTGAGGAAGAAATCCTGGAAGAGAGCTAGAGAAGGGAAAGCCCCCACCTGCCTGAGATTAAATCTTACTCTAACTCTAAGCTGATCTCGGCAGCACATGGGCACTGGGGAGGCGGTAAGGTTCACAGAGCGAAGCAACAGCTGGAAGGCAGGAGGAGCTGTGTGGTGTCAGCTGCTCGGGGCTGAAGAGAGAGCAGACTCGAGAACAAAGTCAACACCCTTCAGAGGAAAAACACAAGAGTCCAGAGTTTCTGCACTCTTCCGTCAAGAAGATACATTAGCTAATAAAAATTCATAGACATGAGAACAAATGGAGAAATGTGACTTACATTCAAGGAAAACCTCAGTCAGTAGAAACAAATCCACAGAAGATCCAGATGTTAGAAGTAGTGAACTTTAAAAGGACTTTCAGTTCAGTTCAGTCGCTCAGTCGTGTCCGACTCTTTGCAACCCCATGAATCACAGCACGCCAGGCCTCCCTGTCCATCACCAACTCCCGGAGTTCACTCAAACTCATGTCCACAGAGTCGGTGATGCCATCCTGCCATCTCATTCTCGGTCGTCCCCTTCTCCTCCCGCCCCCAATCCTTCCCAGCATCAGTCTTTTCTAGTGAGTGAAGAGCTATTAACTAAAAGGAAAATACTCATAACAAATGAACAGATAGGAAATCTCATCAAAGAAATGGAAACTATAAAAAAGAATCAAGACTTCTGACCAAGACACAGTTGCTTGGTCAGACAACAACAACATTCAATTAAAACTAACTATGTGTTAACAGGAAAAAAATGACCCATAGTGAAGAAAAAAACAGTCAACAGAAACCAACACCAAGATGATCCCAATGTTGCAAGCACCAGACAAGGACTTTCAGGGAGCTTTTATAAGTATATTCAAGGATTAAAATAAAATACAAGCATAAAGAACATACAGGGAATCTCTACATTATAGAGATATGTCAACTACAAAAAAGGTCAAAAATGGAAGCTCCAGCACTAAAAACCATAATAACTATGGTAAAAAAAAATGTAATGGAGAGCCCTAACAGCAGATTGGAGGTAACAAAAAGAGTCACTGAACTTAAAAAAGAGCAATGAAAATCACCAAATCTGCGCATCAGACAGAAAAATTACTTAAAAAAAATAAACATAAGCAGAAACTCAAACACCTAACGGGACAATATCAAGGGTCCGAATTTTATGTAATTCAAGTCCTGGACTGAAAGAAAAAATAGATTTTAAAAAGCACTTAAAGGAACAATAGCCAAAAACTGCCCAAGTTAAGTGAAGGGCATCAACATACAAATCCAAGGAGTTTAAGAAACACAAAGCAGGAAAAACACCCACTCTACAAAGACAAAGAGAACAATCTCAAGAGCTGACAGAGGAAAAAGGATATTCTACACAGGGCTATGATATGAATGGCAGCTGACCTCTCCAGAAGACAGCAGGATGGTATCTTTAAAGTGCTGCAAGGAAAAACAAGAACAAACCTCAATTCTATATCCAGTAAAGCTATCATTCAAAATTGAAGGCAAAAGAAAAAAGACATTTTCAGATGAAAACAGAGATTTCGTCAGCAGCCAACCAAACTAAAAACAGTACTAAAGTGAGTTCTTCAGGCTGAAGGGAAATGACATCAGATGGACACTCAGACCAAGGAAAGGAAACAAAAGCATCAAAAATGGTAAAAATGTGGGTACAAAAGGCTATGAATTTTTTTTCTCTTTTCTTACTTGCTCCAAAACTTAGAATTGTCCAAATCAAAAATTGTAATATATTACCAGGATTGTCATGCAATGTGCATGCCATAATGTATGTGAAAACAACAGCACAGGGGAGGGGGGGTGAGGGAACTGTGTTGCTGCAAGGTACTATATTTTTTGAAAATTCTCAGTAGAGAAATTAAAATGCAATACTACAAAAATAGTCAGTTAGCCCAAGGAAGGCAGGAAAGAACTAACAGAAGAACAAACGAGACCAATGGAAAACAAAAAGAGTGGCAGAATTAAATTCAAGTGTATCAATAATTCCATTAAACATAAGTGCAATAAACACTCCAATTAAAAGGCAGAAACTCTCAGATCGGATATGAAAGCAAGACCCAACTCTGTGCCAACGAAAGGAAGAACATTTTCAATGTAAAGACACATATAGACATATGCGTAAACAGATGTAAACTGATACACTATGATGGGCAGTAAGCACGAGAATGCTGGAGTGGATATAGTAATCGTCCTGTCTCAGTGGACTGCAAGATACAGATTACTACCAGTGACACAGAAAGTCACCTTTTAGCAAGAGCCAATGCATGACAGAGACATTAACGTTAAATGCGTAGGTTTAAACCTTTAAAGTAGAAAAGAAGCTAGATTGAGAAAAATTCAGCTTTATCCTTAAGAAACTGCAAAACTACAAGCAAATTGAACTCAGGTAAGTAGAAGGAAGGAAATAATAAACAGCAGAAATTACCAATATCATAAATGGAAGGGATAATACTGCAGATCTTCCCAGGGAGTAAAGGAATAAGGGAATATTGTAAGCAACTTTATCCCGATAAATAACTCAGATGCAATTAATAAGTTCCTGAAAATATACAACTTACCCAATGACACAGATGAAATAACAGATGTGACCAGGCCATATCTGTGTTGAATCTGTCATCAAAAACCATCTCAGAATACCTTAGAGCCAGAAGTTTTACTGGGGGATTCTAACAAATATTTAAGGGAAAAATAACACCAATCTTAAACAAAATCTTTCAGAAAATAGAAGAGCAGGGAATACTTCCCAACTCATTTTTTGAAGCTGGAATAACCCTGATTCTAAAACCTGACAAAAACATAATAGGAAAAGAAAATTGCCTACAATAGTCCTCTTGAATATAGATGTGAAAATCTCAACAAAATGTTGGCAAATAATGGAGAAGGGACACTTCACAGCAGAATGTCAGCTGGAATCATTGATGGATGCTAATAGGAGTGGGTGAAAGTTTGATGAACAACAAACTTGTGTGGCTGCAAAGTAACTCCCCTTATTATATTCAGAGGGGAAAAGAAGTGCAGAGGAACTTGCCAGACACCACTTCCGTCTAAGTCACCAGAGTTCACATCACCAATATTAGGTCAAACCGAAGTCCTGGGCCCCCTGATATGACACACAAGAGCACAACCCTACATTTCCCACCAGAAATGCCGAGCTGGACTCTACAGTCACCAGGAAACGTCAGACGAGCGTAAACTGGGAGACTGGTGGCTCAGATGGTAAAGAATCTGCCTGCAACGTGAGTGATGCAGGTTTGATCCCTGGGTCAAGCAGATTTCCTGGAGAAGGAAATGGCTACCCACTCCAGTATTCCTGCCTGGAAAATCCCATGAACCAAGGACCCCAGCGGGCTACAGTCCATAGGGTTGCAAAGAGTCAGACATGACTGAGCAACTAACACTTTCACTTTTTCTTCTTTCACCGTAAGCACTGCCCTGTCCCTTTTCCACATGTTCATGTTACAAAATTCAGAGAAAGATTCCACATCCATCTCAGGCCCAGGAGACAAGGACGTGCAGCCATTCGGTACCAGGGGTGATCCTGGACAAACAGCAACACTGGAACATGAACCGTGGATGGCATATTAGTATTGCATCAGGGTTAAACTGCCTGATTTTGATCGATGTACTACGGATGTTTAAGAGAAAATTTCCTTTTTTTTAGGAAACATCCACTGAAATATTTAGGAGTAAAGGGGCAACAGTGTCTCCAATTAACTCTCAAGTGGCTCAGAAAAATATACACACATATGTGCGTGTATATATATATATATATATATACACACACATATATATAGAGATGTGTGTGTGTGTGTGTGCACACATGTGTGAAGAAAGAGTATGTGATTAAACAGAGATAAATATAAACCACGGGTGAAGTGGGACAAAGGGTATACAGCAGTTCATTCCTGCAACTCTTCTACAAGTTTGAAATTAAGACAGAATGAAAAATTATTCCAAAAAATGTTTAAAGAACTCTCCCATCCTCAAAATAAAAAAAGAAAAGAAAAGGGGAAGAAGAAAGAAGGAAGGACTTCCCTTCGCTCATTTGCTCTGCCCACTGCACAGCACTGCCTTCATTTATTTATGTATTTTATAGCCAAGCAAGCTCCTGGTTAGCAGTTCACCAGCTATTCTATTTGGAATCTGCACCCAGCAGACAAGAGGGAAAAGAGAAGCAAATGGGGTGGGGCTGGGGGAGAGGGAACTAGCCCCACAACTCAAATAATGAGAAGGCTGTGTCTTCAGGACTTAGGAGACATGTATTACTGATCCGGTGCTCAGCAGAGCTTCACGGAGTGACAGCCACAGAAATGAGACACGAGGCTCCGTATCCAGGGTAACGGGCAACAGGCCGGCATCTCCATCCACTCTCTCCATTGGCCACACCCACAGGACCTTATTACAGCCCGTACAAAACAAATTCACAATCATTAGAAAGTCAGCACACCGCGTGACGAGACATGACACTCCCTTGGCCCTGGGAACCACGTGTGTAGAATGACCACCTTCACATTGTTGCTGGGACCCAGCTATTCTTTACAGCGGGGAACTGCAACGTTCCTTTTAAATGAATGCACAAATAAAAATGAGCTTAAAAATAGGAATGACAACAAAAAAATGAGGAAGCCTTAATGCAAAAACGTGTTGGGAGAGAAAAATAGGCTTCTGACAATTAGTTATAATCTCGGAATGCTAATGGCCTTCCTGCAAACAAGAGGAATTGTAATTGGTCTCCGGTGGCCTGTTTATGCTGTCGAGATATAATTACAGGATACGGCGCTTCCAGGTTTTACCAATTCATTCATTCAACAACTAACATTTATTTAGTGCTGACTCTGGGCCTGGCACTGTGCTGGGTGCCGGTAATAGAAAGCCACCTGTGTTTAAGAAGCGCACCATTTCAAAGGAGAAATAAACAAATGAAGTTTGCAATTCGATTGCTCAATGACATAAGACAGATAGGAACCCCAGCCTTCTGACTGTGTGAAGGAGGGAGCAGCTAATGTCACCCGGCATATTAGATAGACTTCATGAAACAAACCGTGTTTATGCGAGAAACCAGGACTCAGGAAATCACCACATAATCTGCACTGCATAACTCAGTCTTAACATGCCCAGGACGCATCCAGTTGGCGAGCTCTGATACTCCCAGTCATGTGTACACGATGGTCGCTGGCCTCAGAATCGACTGATTGTAACTTCCAGAGAGAATGTAAAGTCTAATGAATAGACACATGTTTTTGTCTATGGAGGCGTGCAGGTGCCTCGGAGCAGAAGCAATCTTTTCAAAACAGCACTGTTCTGAGAGTGCATGTGTTTGTGAACACACGGATGTAGCAATATTCACACCACGTGGCTGCAAAGAAAGCCCAAAACACAAGAGCATCAGAGCGCTGCAATTTGCTTCTTTTCTCTCCTATCACCTCCTCACAAATACACATCGATAGCCACAGTGTTCAAGGTGTCACTCAGACTGGCTAAATGAGAACCTGTCTTCCCGAGGCAGCTCTGCCAATCACACACATGGTCTCTGTTCCTTGAAGAATGAAATCCACTCCTATCCTACTGTTATTTCCTCGTTAAAAAGAGAACTGCACCTCTGTGCTCCAGGGCTCTGGGATCCCAAGGAGTGAGACTGGCCTCCAAGAAACAAGGGAGGGAGCCTCTGAGTCCGACCCAAGCATACACAGGCCAGGCAAGGCACCCCAAATCCTGCTCCCCTTGGGGCTCCAAGGGAAGAGAAGGGGCAGCCTTCCAGATGTCCTCTAAAACGCAGATATGCCTCCACCTGGGCACAGGTCAAGATCATTTTTGCTTTTTGCAGCCACGTTTAAAAGCCTGCACATTTCAAGTTATGAAATCAGCAACCCACTTGGAATGAAAAATACAATTTATGTGAACTAATTTGTTCTGCAAGTGACATGTGAAGAGAGCTTTTTGAAGACATTATATTTTCCAAATATTTTCACCAAAAAAAAAAAAAAATAGAAGAATACTGCTGACAAGAATGGAGTGGCTGGAAACAAAACAAAATAAAAATCATGCAAAAACACTTTTAGAATTATTTGTCATGCTATTATCAGTCTTTAGGGATAAGGTATTTGGTTGTCAGTTGTAGCCTTGGAAACTCGCCTAGCCAACTTTCAAATGAAAACGAAGATCTAATTGGCAAAGTTCACCACTCAGCTGCCAGATATCCCAACTAAATGATATTATCTAGGTTCACTTTGCAAAATAAATTTAATTTCTTACAGGGAAACTTGAAATTTATAAAAGAACCCTGGAGAATTTGAATTTTAATAATCAATTATTCTTCAGCCTGATTCATCTTATAAACATATGGATTCGGCAAAAAATTAAATTAGTTTAAAAAGCAGGACCTTTAACTCATAGTTGAGAACAACTTTTACATAAATGAAGAATAATGATCGAATGTTCTGATGCTGTATTACAAATTTTTAGCTCCATGGTGTGTAATGTTTCCACACTAGAATTCCTTTCTTGAACATCATTCTTTTGCAACCAAGGAAACAACTATAACTTATTGTACTCATAATTAAGGCTTAAGATTTTTAAAATCCCTGTGCATTTCCCTTGAAATGCTTGGATAATCCTGGAGCTATTTACTTCTGGGCTGTGTGTATATGCTAAGCAACTTCAGTCATGTCCCACTCTTTGCAACCCTATGGACTGTAGCCCGCCAGGCTCCAGGCAAGAATATTGGAGTGGGTTGCCATGCTTTCCTCCAGGCGATCTTTCCAACACAGGGATTGAACCCACATCTCTTGAGTCTCCTGCACTGGCAGGCGGGTTCTTTATCTCTAGCACCACCCTTAGTTCTGTGATGCCAACACAAAGGGATGGACTGTGTGGCACCACCTACCAGAGTCCCTGGGGAAGGAGCAGCAGCTACAGAACACAAGGTGGCCTTGGATGACCTTCCCCTGAGCCATGAAGGATAAGCACAGGGACAAGCTGGGCTCTTAGTCCAAGGGTGGCCAGTGAAGGCCAGCACTGCCTCCTCAGCAGCTCATTTGTGAATAAGGGCTCTGGAAGCAAGGAGAAAGTCCTTGCTTATATAATCACTTCATAATGGGTGTAGAATATTACAAACCCAAGGATACCACAAACTTTGCTACTAAAAGCAGGAGACGTTCAGTGCTTACACTCATCCTTTCATTGTATACCCTTACTGGTAAAAGCACAGATACCATGTTGTTTCCCAAACTGTGATGAACAGGACACTGCCTTCTCCAGAGAGACTCTGTCTTATTTGCTAACATGCCCAGTTTAGTCTCATCTTACTTTATAAAACAGACATCCACGTCTACTCCATTTTTTTAATTGTCCAAGTAGCACCTAAAAGCATCTCCCATACCACCTCGGGCCCTCACTTTGGAAAAAGGGGCCCATGATCCCTGGTGGCTCAAGGATTTACCTAGAAACCTCCTCTGCCAGAATCACGCTGAGTCCCAAGTTTTGCCTTTGTGAAACATCTGGGTATAAGGATGATCACTTGGATCTGAACTGTGAACTGCCTCTGACCGAGTCCGCATTGCCAGCTGCCTCATTTATGGGAACAGTGCTGGTCACCGCTGTATGCACAGGACGCTCTAAGTCACACTCACGCCAAGTTCTGGGACAGTCGGCAGAGACATAGGGCTGCTGTTCCCACACAGACTAACGTTCACGCCTTCTGCTTTGTACTCATCGTCACCGCTGGGGGCCAATAGCACCAGCCCCACTGGGCACACTTTGCTTTCAATGTCGTGCTGAAAGATGAGATCTTGCTCAACAGCACCTCCTGACTTGACTTTCTAAGAAGGGGTGAAAAGGGGCAGCACAGTGTGAGCCCAAGTGCTTTCAGGATCAAGACCAGACTTCCTCAACCGAGTGCCGAGCCGGCCCCTTCTTGCTCCCCTGCAGCTCGCAGGTCTCCGTTGGTCCCCCTTCCTCCCTAAGGCCTTAGATTAGGCTGCCAATGGCACCTGCTGCTCCTTAGCCCTCAGGTCACATGTCACCTCCCCGTGTGGGTCAGGTTCCCCAGCTGTACTCTAATGGCCTAACCAGGCCCCACTCCGCCTTCACATCTCCTATGCAAGAGCTCTACATGCGCACACACAAACACACGCATTTTCCCTGTATGATGACACGTTGCTGCTTGACTTCCCACTACAGAGAGTAAACTGGAGGCGGGGTACCATGCCGGCATGCAGGTGGAAAGGTAGCGCTGTCCCCAGACACTCTGTAAAGCGTGGGCCAGGAGGATCTGCCTCTCGGCTAATGCTCCTCAGGCCAGAGAAGGGAAAGCTGGGGGGGAGGGGGGAAGGGCTACCTGTCCCTTGTCCTCTACACCAGGTGGGCAGACACCAGAGCTCAGAGGGCTCCTAAGGAGCTGGAAAGAGAATTTTTTGGAGACATGAAAGCTCAGGAAGCTCCAATTTGTGGAGCAAGTAATGAAACAGGCAGCTCATCGCAGTGACGGAGAGCAGGAAAATAGCAACAGGACCCAGAAATGTGCCAGGCAGAGTCGCAGGTGATTATAAGGGCTGGGGGGCAAGCCTGAGAGACTGAAGCCCCGGAGGCTGCAACATCCAAGTTTCTGAGCAGGTGACAGGATGAAAACAGTGTTTTAGAAACATCATTCCAGCAGTGGCGGCAATGAAAGGCTGGGGCGGGAAGGCCAGAAAGGCAGCCGCTGCAGCAAGTCAGGGGGAGTGGGTGGGGGCCGGGAAGGGACCCCCATCTGTATTACTCAGCATCCGTGACAGTACTCAGTATCCCTACAGGCAGGGAAAGCCCTCAATCACTCTGAGGTGTCACACAGTTATTGAGTGTCTAGCACGTGCCAAGAATGGGGACAAGACAGACCACAAAGCAGAAGTGCCCGACCCGCCACAGTCCCACATGGCAGCTGAGAGGCCAGAGGCAGCAGCCCGGGGTGGCAGGGGGCAGCCCCAAGCAGGGGCGGAGCCAGACGTCGAAGGCACTGAGAAGCCTGCCAGGGTGGTAGGGCGAAGGGTGATGCCCCCCAAAATTCTGTCCCCATCAAACCTTGGAATCTCTGAAGGTGACCTTTGGGGAAAGGCTCTTTGTTGATGTGACTAAGCTGACGATCCTGCTGTCACCCAAGGTCATCAGGGTGGGCATGTCATCACCTGTACTGCAGGGGTTTCCAGAAGAGAAAGATGGGAGGAGAGAGACGCAAGAGGAGAGAGGCCGTGTGAAGATGGAGGCCAAGCCTGGAGTGACACGGCCACAAGCCAAGGAAGCCAGCAGCTGCCAGGGGCTGGAAGAGGCAGAAATGGAGCCCCTGGAGCCTCCGGAGCAGGCATGAACTGGACCACACCAGGGTCTTGGTCTCTGGCCTCCAGGACTGTGAGAGGATAAACTTTTGTTGTTTTAAGCCACCCAGTTTGCAACACAGTCCTCAGGTAGCCCCAGAAAACTAATATACCAAGCAAGAAGAAAGGAGAGGAAGCACACTCCTGTGCAGAAATGAGCCCTGGGGAGAAGTCCCGGAGAACAGCATGGGGGTGGCGGCTGGATGGCAAAGCGAAGGCTGAAGGGCCAGGGAAATCAGATGGGTAAGGCTTCCAGGGTCCCACTGATATTTGTGGTGGTCACTCAGGCATGGCAGGGAGTCCAGGGAAGAAAAGCAGAGGCGCAACAAGATCCTCTTGGCCTCAGTGAGGGTGCAAGTGCAGAAACCCCAAGGGTTCTAGATGCTGAGAGCAGGTGAGGGGCTCCTGGAAAGTGACGCTTCTAACTCTGACCAGGCATGGACTCACGGGTGGTGGACAGAGAGGAGAAGGTGCCCTTGCATGCACGTGGTCCCAGAAACCCAAAGAGGACTCAGGCTCTCTGCCCAAGATGGAGAAAACAGGAGAGATAAGACTGAAGGTGAAGAGAACAGGCTTGGGCGCTGGAGCACTTGAGCTCCACGTGGTGCAGGGCACGTCTAGGGAAAGCCAGTCACTGAGCTCGGGAGGCGCAAGGTCAGCGTCCAGTGTCCACACACACTCTCTTATTCAGGGCCTCTGACATGTGCGCTGCGACCATCATGCCCTGCGTGGGAGGGACACCCCAAGCCAGGGCAGTGTCTCCTACATTAGAGGGAGACCAGGGTGAAGGAAGGCCCACTGTGGTTCTTACCATATCTGTGACCAATAACAAAACCAAAAAGGTCTGAAGCAAAACTCCAAAATGTTAACATCTGCTGAATATGAGCAGTGAGTATATGGGTGTTTATGACATAATCCTCCCACATGATTAAAATATTTTATAACATTAAAAAAAAATTAAAACTGCTTCTGAAAAAAAGTAAAAAACCTTAGATTTCAGAATGAGATTCGTTGAGTCCATGGGAAGAGACCTCTCACTGGCTTCGGTACCACCAGCCGCAGAGCAGAGCCCTGAACAGGAGCCCCCTAGGGGGTCCCGGCTGCAGCACAGACTCTTGGAAAAGGAGTGATGGTGCACCCACTCGGGAGTCAAGACCACAAAAAGGAGGGAGCCTTAGGTATGATTATAAGCAGAAGAGAAAAGCCAACGGGAGAGACTGAAAAGCTATGAACGAGAGACGGGACCAAAGAGGGGAAGGAAGACATCAGACCGGAGAGCAGGGTGGGACGTCTCTTACCCTGAGCAGAGACAAGTAGCCCAGGACAGCTACATCACTGAAGGGAGAGTTCACAGCCAACACAGTTCTGAAAATCCACCAGCTACCAGGCCCTGAGCCCAGTCACAGAGATAAAGATGATACAGATCCTGGTGTCAGGGAGTCAGAGTCTAGGATGGGAGAGAAACCACTGGTTAGGATATCCAGTACCATGGGCGATCCCAGAGCCGTCCTCCACCAGATGGGCCTCAGGAGCCTGGACTCCCAACACACATGAGCGCACACTTTGGCACCCTGGCCTCCTCACCTCTAAAGCGAGGATGAACTCCCAGTGGGCCCGTTCTCCCTGGGGTGGGTAGGAAGAGGAAACAAGACAGTGTACATCACAAGGTGAGAGCTCAAGAAATTGCAGCTCTTGGCAATCGCAGCAGTTATGGTGATAATACTGCTATCATGCCCAATTTTGTGAATTTCATACCTCACAGGAGTCACTGCATGTTCACTGGCCATGAAAAGGACCTGATGAGAAACAGAGAACTGCAGGCAGGCCCAAAATGCAGAGGCCGGATGGGAGCTGGCACACCCCCTGCCGCATGCAGCAAAACCTGCATCTCTGCCTCCTTGGGGACCTGCGGGCCTGCCAACGGGGTGGCTGTGGCAGGGGGCGGGGAGTAATATCTGCTGTGGGGAGCAGAGAGGGGTGTGGAAGGAGCAGGGAGGTCAGCATGAGCAGAACGGAGGGACTGGCTGGCTGCCTGCAGGGTCCACAGTGCGCTGGGGACGGCCGGCCCATGGAGGAGGCTGGGCCGTGCCTCAGGGCTGTAAGGAGGCTGAAGACTATTCAGTAAGTTGTGACTACATCTCATTTCTGTGTTTAAAGATGACAGGCGGGAGCAGAGGGGGTGTCCTCACAGGGTTTTGTAATTGTCACAGAAACAAAGGAGACTTGGGTCCAACCAGACCTGGGAGGAGAGAGGAGGAAGGATGTGGACGGTCCCCAGGTGTGGCTCTGGGGGACTGAATAAAGTGAACAGTGGTTCCCTTCCTCACGAGAGCGGATGCAGACTGCAGGCCGCTATCTTCTCTGGGAAGGGGAAGGCAAGGTCAGGGGCCAGGGGTGAGGCAGGGCGAGCGGAAGAGGCTCGATGGAAGTGGTGGAGGTCTGAAAGAGCTGCCACAGCTGTGGAAAGCAGCTGAGGAGGGACAAGCAGGGCTGCCGGCAGCACCGCAATTCCAGCGCCAACTGGAGCCCATACATTTGCGACGGCACCAATCAATGCACCATCGGCAACCGGGATGGAAGAAGCAACGGGCTGGGGAGGGGCGGGCAGAGCTGCGAGCGTGGAAGCAGAGCCCACAGGGAAAACATGGAGACTGATGGTGGAGACAGGCCGAAAGGGTGGGTAGGCTGAGAGAGGCAGCAGCTGAGGAACAACGGGAAGTAAAGGTTGGAGGGAGTCTGGAGACAGAGGTCTCCAGGGCGGGCAAGCTCAGGGTGGTGGGAAATCAGGGTGAGAGAGTGCATGGCATCTCCATTCGAGAAGGCAGTTGTGGGGCCCCCAGGGCAGGGTGGGGCGGGGGCGGTGACCCAGGGCAGTGGGGGTGCGTGAGCAGCACAGGCTGACAGCAAGCAGTGCTCACTCTTGGCCGTGGACACAATTCCTCAGGGGACACAGGCTGAGTGTCAGGAACAACACTCAAGCCTAGGATCAAAACCACAGTCCCTGGGCTTCCTTGGTGGTCCAGTGGTTAAGAACCCACCTGCCAATGCAGGGGACACTGGTTCGATCCCTGGTCCGGGAAGATCCCACATGCCATGGGGTGAATAAGCCTGTGCTATACTGATCCTGCGCTCTGGAGTCCATGTTCTGCAACAAGAGAAAAGGCACTGCAGCAAAAAGCCTATACACTGCAGAGAGCAGCCCCCACTCACCTGCACTGGAGAAGGCCCAGCACAGCCAAAAATAAATAATTATCTTAAAAAAAAAAAAAAAAAAACTGAAACACACCACAGTCCCTGACTCCCTGGTCTGGAATCAAATATGTGACCATGACACAGAACACAGGTCAACGCGACTGTCAAATTCCCCCCACCCCAGCAGAACTTCATTTTTAAGAATGCATCCAAAGGGAAAACAAACCAAGAGAAAAATAAAACTGCACCTTTTATGAGGCTCACTGTGTCTGCAGGACAAGAAAAAAGCTGAAAGAAAGCTAAGCATTCAAAACAAAATTAAAAATATGGAGATGATGAAGACATATAATGTCTGCGACACGCAGACGAGCTTCCTCGGGTAGAAAACCTGTCCTGCTCATCTCTTCATCCCCAGCACGCAGCGCCAGGCTTGGCGCATAATAGGCACTCAGAAGCTGTCTGAACAAATGAACGGATGGAGGAAACCGCATCCCATTATGATTAGACCCATGCAGGAGGATAAAAAAAAAGTAAGCCCTTGTTGGAGAAAATGCAAAAATAATCAAAATACTGATGTTAGGAGAGTACAGAAAGGATGACTTCTTTACTTATTTAAAACCTATGCCTAATCCTAGCACATTGTCTAATAGTTAGAGGGGAGTATTTGCCATTTAAAAATGCTTGGATCAAAGGAGGAAATACAAGTCACAACTACAGAATTTCTTGGGACTTCCTTGGTGGTCCAATAGTTAAGAATCCACGGTGCAGGGGACATGGTTTGATCCCTGGTCGGGGACCTAAGATCCCACATGCCTCAGGGCAACTAAGCACTACCCTTACAGCTAGAGAAGCCCATGGGCCACAATGAATACCCAACACAGCCAGAATAAAATAAATAAAACCAATTTTTTTAAAGTGCATAATTTCTTGGCGATGACAGTAACCAAAAAAAAAAAAAAAAACTTGGCATGTAAAAAATTGCAAATACATTTAGCCTTTGTGGAAATCCATTCCCCAAATAAACTGACAGAAATAGAAATGACACAAGGTTACTTGCTGCAACAATTTTAACATGTCAAAGGGCAGACACAGCGTCAGGTCTAGGGTAAAGCACAGTGGAGCCCTCTGATGACGGAGAAAGCATCAGGATGCCTTCCCCAGCCGACCCCGGGCTAACCTCAGGGACCCCACGGCAACAGGGAAGACCATGGGCAGAGTGCCAGGTACAGTACTCTACTCACGTCTGAGAAAGGAACAAGGCGGCACAGGGTACAAGGATGCAGACGTATTTGCTGTGAGTTATTTGTGTGTGGGTAATTTTTAAAGGCAAGGATAAACCAAAACCTAATAAAAATGGCCATCCGTGGCGGGGAGAGAGAGGACGGTGAGGGAGGCAGGAGTGGAAATCAGATTTCTCTAATTGTACTTTCTTTTACAGTTTTGACTTTCGAATCATGTAAAAACATTTTAAATAATTACACATCTAAATCAAATCAACATGTAAAAGCTAAAGCAATCCCTCAAAATGAAAAATAAATGAAAACAAATGAGCCTAACTGTGTTATCAAGATGGCAGCTTAACCACAAAAAGAAGTGTTAGTGCAAGTGACTTTAAAGCACAGTGATAGTAATATGCCTGTGCATCTCCAGCAGGAACGAGCCTGAAAGCAAAAAGAACTGCAGAGAAATCATAAACTATACTCAGTAATTCTACCAGGCTGTTAGTAATAATACTGCTATTTTTATTTTAGATACACATACACCATGCACACATAAATACCATTAAGAAGGCAGATTTATACTGTGTAAAAAAAACAATCAAATAAAAAGATACAAATATAAAATCAAGTAAGTAAAAGCCCTTATAGGCCCTCTGTGGCTTAGTGGTAAAGAATCTAACTGCAATGCAGGAGATGGAGGAGACCCAGGTTCAATATCTGGGTCGAGAAGATCCCCTGGAGGAGGGCACAGCACCCCACTCCAGTATTCTTGCCTGGAGAATCCCACGGACAGAGAAGCCTGGAAGGCTACTGTCCATGGGGTCACAAAGAGTCGGACATGACTGAAGCAATTTAGCACACATGTACAAAAGCCCTATAATCCTAAATTTGAGTAGGAAATATCAATATAAACTCATGAGGAATTTTTCTTTTTTAAGAAAATAAATCGCTCTGTCACTAAAAGCCATGACCAATCTTGTAACAGTGAGTACCTCTGGTATCCACGTTCTGGCTTCATATTATCATTTCCCTCACAAAGGAACCAGGGTTTTTGGAGAAATGGCTGATTCCAGGTAGAAGTGAGCTAGTAGCAAAGTCTACTGGGTCACATTAAGAAGATTCAGAAGCCACCTTGAAGGGTTCCACCGCTGGTCAAACTAGGACAATTTGATTATCAAAAAGAATAACAATTACGGTGGATTAAGACATATGTTAATCCCAGGGGCTTCCCTGGTGGCTCAGATGTTAAAGCGTCTGCCTGCAATGTGGGAGACCTGGGTTCGATCCCTGGGTCGGGAAGATCCCCTGGAGAAGGAAATGGCAATCCACTCCAGTATTCTTGCCTGGAAAATCCCATGGACGGGGGAGCCTGGTGGGCTACAGTCCACGGGGTTGCAAAGAGTCGGACACGACTGAGATACTTGTTACTAGTCCTCTGTTAAGACATATCTAATATGTTAAGATACAGAAGTTCATAATAATGCTCAAAATAAATTTTCAAAACCTAATTGGTAACCTTGAAGGTTATAAGAACACCAACTAATTCTTCTAAAAACCGGCAGATAAAGGGGGATAGTGAAGCATTTAACTTGTCTCCCCTAGACAGTTTTTCAGGGTTACCAAAGCTGCGGGGGAAGTTCTTTATAGAAGTATTCCAGCTATTAAATTAAGAAGGAATGATAGTAACAGATACACAGTACTATATATAAAATAGATAACCAACAAGGACCTACTGTATAGCATAGGGAACTGCACGCAACATTCTGCAATAACCTATAGGGGGACAGAATCTGAAAAAGAGTATATATAGTGCATGCATATATATATATATATATATGCACGCACATGTAACTGAATCACTTGGCTGTACACCTGAAACTAACACAACATTATAAATCAATTGGACTTCAATAAAAATAAAAAATAAAAGAAGGAATGATGGAATTAGAGTGTCGCAATTTTGCAACCTCTAACAAAATCCTAGATCTAGGCACGGCTCACTAGTGGCTGCTTAGAGGCCGATGAGGAACTTTATCATAAACAGCTAAGGCTGACAGAACCTAATCCAGTGACCACACGGCTTCTGTGCTTCCTGATTTGATGCAGCAAGAAAACACAGCAACATCGAAAAAGTGTTCTCACTACACTATACAAAAATCTGAGTCTGACTGAGCCTCTAGACTTCATCAATTTGGAGGGAACACTAGGAATATAGGAACATCTCAAATGGCACTGGAAATGCAATCAGCCAGATCCCAAATGCAGGAAACCCTATAGGACTGATACCCTAGTATCCTAAACAAATAAATAGCGGGGGAGGAAGAACTACTACAGATTAAAGGAGATTTGAAAGACACAACAACCAAAGGCAGTGTACGAAACTTTGGAGTATTCCGATTTGCACAGAATATCTGCAAAAAGCAACTGTATGAGAAAAGTGGGAAAATCTGAACAGGACTAGATATTAGATGATATTATTAAGGAACCAATGAAAATTTTTATACTTGTGATAATGGTGCTGTCATTATGGGAGTTTTTTAAGTGTCTGTATTTCTTCGGGAGCAATACTAATGCATGTACAGTTGAAATGTCTGGGGACTGCTTTTATCTGGGTAAGAAAAATGAAGAAAGATTGGTCAAATGTTAATGACAGCTGGAGCTGGGTGGAGAGTACGTGGACATTCATTTTAATACCTCTCGGACTACTGGATGTGTTTGAAAATTTCCATAATAAAAAGTTTTTTTTTAAAAAAAGAGAAATAGCTCATGATAATAAGAATGCATGCTTTCTACTTTCCTATGTGATTAAAGAAACTGGGCAAAAACAGACCTTTTGTTCTGGAGTCACTAAATCCTAAGTAGCTGTTTTCTGAATTATGAATATCAGCTAAAGTAAGACGAAAGAGAATTGCTGCAGAGACCTTCAGGTTGTAATTTTTCACACCTGATTGTCTGGATCTGCGAGGTACTGCACCATGATTGGCATGAGGTATTCAGAGAGCACCACTGGAAAATCTGATCTGTTTTCTTATAGAAAAATGGCAAGAGGAGGAATCTGCTCCATCAGCTCAGTCCGCATCGTGGGCTCTGCGGCAATAAAAAAACAAAAAATGAGCAAAAGAATTATATAAGAATAAGCCAAGCATCTTATACAGTATATACGGATGTTTCTAAGCTTTTCTTACTAAAATACTTCATCAAGGAAATTAGACAAATGCAGTTTAAAAATCATTTCCCATTTAGAGTGTTTATGCTACAGACAAGCTTAAAAAGCTAATAAGCTATAGGGCGATATAAAAACATAAAAAGAAGAGAGAATGACAACTCTATTACAACAAGCCGTATATAAATCGAGGTAGGAACAGGAGGTCTGCGTGCCGGGCCAGCGTCCAAAACCCATTACAACTAATAGCATATATGCCAGACCTATGGGTTGTGCTTATTTAAATTCTAGCCAGAATGTATATATTATAAACAATTCTTTCATAAATGTGCTCCCCCACAATCCAAGCATCCCAATTACTTCGGAGGCACAGCATTAAACAAAAGAGCGGCTCTAGCTCCAATATACCACATTAAATTTAACACAAATGTATAATTGCTTCAGCACTGTAAATGGTGACTCATTTACAAAGAGAATCCATTTAAGGACTCAAAACATCCACTTGGGCCTTTTTAAAAGCATTTTGTCGCATTAAAACATATGAATATTTTAAACTAATATGAGAGCTATATGAAAGGCTTATTTTTCTATTTTCTAGTAAAATGATCAAAATCTAGAGCAAGCCTAAGATTTTGGAAACTTTCTGAAGCTGTTCACTGGTCATTATACACGCAGAGGATAAGTGGGGGTGGGGCACAGAGCAGCCGTCAGGACTGGCAACTCCACTAGTCACTCAACTTACTAAGCGCAACTCTGTGTGTTTGAGGCGGCGGCAGGGAGGAGATTAGTGTCTACCATAAGGCAGTGTGCTTTTCTTCCAAGACAGCAATTATGGAGAGGTACAAAGAGAAAGAAAAATCAAGATTAGCCTACAAAGATCGTGAGGGCAATGAATGATTGAGATTGTTCTAATCCAAAGGATTTCTTTGGACTTGGTATTTCTTAGCAACCAGTAGTCTGGCAAAACTCACAAAATACAAAAAGCCCTGACTGCCAGGACAAACAGCATTCAGAGTCCTTCGGTTCAGTTCAGTTCAGTCGCTCAGTCGTGTCCGACTCTTTGCGACCCCATGGACTGCAGCACGCCAGGCCTCCCTGTCCATCACCAATTCCCAGAGCTTACTCAGACTCATGTCCATCGAGTCAGTGATGCCATCCAACCATCTCATCCTCTGTCATCCCCTTCTCCTCCCACCTTCAATCTTTCCCAGCATCAGGTTCTTTTCAAATGAGCCAGTTCTTCCCATCAGGCGGCCAAAGTACTGGAGTTTCAGCTTCAGCATCAGTCCTTCCAAGGAATACTCAGGACTGATTTCCTTTAGGATGGACTGGTTGTATCTCCTTGCAGTCCAAGGGACTCTCAAGAGTCTTCTCCAACACCAGTTCAAAAGCATCCATTCTTCACTGCTCAGCTTTCTTTATAGTCCAACACTCACATCCATACATGACTACTGGAAAAACCATAGCTTTGACTAGACAGACCTTTGTTGGCAAAGTAATGTCTCTGCTTTTTAATATGCTGTTGAGGTTGGTCATAGCTTTTCTTCCAAGGAGCAAACATCTTTTAATTTCATGGCTGCAGTCACCATCTGCAGTGATTTTGGAGTCCCCCAAAAAATAAAGTCTGTCACTGTTGCCACTGTTTCCCCATCTATTTGCCATGAAGTGATGGGACTGGATGCCATGATCTTAGTTTTCTAAGATGTTGAGTTTTAAGCCAACTTTTTCACTCTCCTCTTTCACTTTCATCAAGAGGCTCTTAAGTTCTTCGCTTTCTGCCATAAGGATGGTATCATCTGCATATCTGAGGTTACTGATATTTTCCCTGGCAATCTTGATTCCAGCTTGTGCTTCATCCAGCCTGGCATTTTGCATGATGTACTCTGCATATAAGTTAAATAAGCAGGGTGACAATATACAGCCTTGACATACTCCTTTCCTGATTTGGAACTAGTCTGTTGTTCCATGTCCTTAGTCATTCTAATTTTCTAAAAATAAAGATAATCTGATGCCAACTAAGAGGCCATTCTTCATGACAAAAATCTACTCATGGTTAGACACTGTATATAGTTTCCCAATTAATAAACAGGTCTTACTTTAAATTAGCTATCAAAGCTCATACACAATTTCCTGGAAAAGCACACGGTAAAAGTAGAAGCCTCCAGTCCCTGTACAAACCTGCATCTTCTGACAATCTGACCATGATCACCATTACTGTTAGGAAGTCTTCTGCATTGTTACTGAAGTCCAGGAAGATATCAAGGAGCCCTTGGGCCATAACCTGACAGTGGAGATGAGAAAGGGTCCACAAAGTTACATTTGCTCACTCTGGCATGTGCTCCGAGCAGGTAGTGCAATCAGGATGCACCCACATCCAGAGGGAGAAAACCCCCTCAAGGGATGTCTGAAGACGGTCATTCAACACGGGTCCACATCCTCTAGCAAGGGGACCCGTATCCTCCAGGCGGGCAGTCTCTGGAGGTCGACACTGTCCAGGTGCACGAGAGAAAGCCTTTTTCTCCTTCTTGGACAGATTCTTCAGGCCTAGAGAGACTTGGAAAAGAGGTCCCATGACAGCAGGAGGGACTAAGTGACCAGCAAATGCAGAAGGAAAAGGTCCAAAGGGACGTCCGATGGCCACCTCAATCTCAAATGGCCTCCCCCTGAGTGTCAGTACTGCCCCCTGGCTGCCCTTCCCCAGGATGTGACAATCAAAAATGGCTGTTGCTGCGGTTGTTCACTCTCTCAGTTATGTCTGACTCTGCAACCCCAGGAACTGCAGCGCGTGAGGCCTCCCTGTCCTCCACTTTCTCCCAGAGTTTGCTCAAACTCATGTCCATTGACTCGGTAATGCCATCCAACCATCTCATCCTCTGTTGGCCCCTTCTCCTCCTGCCCTCAGTCTTTCCCAGCATCGGCATCTAGATATTGTCAAATGCCTATCAGGGGCAAAATCCCACCCTGGTTTGAGAACCACTGTGTTAAAGGATGCTGGCTGTCTATGACGTTGACAACAATCCTATGAACCTAAACTTACTTCACAAGAAGGTTTAAAGACAAAACACAAAGACCAAAAAAATCCGCAGTGAGATAACACTACTCCCTCAAGAAGAACTAAAATTATAATAATAATACCTAGTGTTGCGCAAAGATAGGGACTACAGAAACTCGGACTTTGTGGGAATGCAAAATAGCGCAGGTTATTCAGAGAACAATCTGGCAGTTTTTCAAAAAGTTAAATACACACTTATCATTCAACACAGAGATTCCCTCTTAGGTATTTACCCAAATGAAACGAAAACATATGTCCACACAAAGACTTGTACGCCAGTGTTCACATTAGCAGCATTCACAGAATGAAAAAATCTCCATGTCTGTCAAAACACAGAATATCCATTTGATGGAACACAACTCAGCAACAAAAAGGAGAGAACTACTGGGGACAACAAGAAAGAATGTCAAATGCATTCCGCTAAGTGAAAGAAGCCAGGCAGAGAAGACTACACACCACGTGATTCCTTTTACAGGAAATTCTTAAAAAGGCAAAACCTTAGCATCAAAAATCAGATCAGTGGTTGCTTGGGTCAGCAGTGGTGAGACAGGGGAGTGGGTAGTGGGAACAAACAAGGACACAGGGAGGATGGAAATATTCACCCTTGACCACGGGTGCACACGACGTGAGTGCACACATTTACCCCAAACTCACTGCGGGGGACGCTTTAAGTGAGTGGGTTCTATTGCATGAAAAGTATGCCTTGATAAAGGCATTTTAAACAAAGTCACTGATGAGAGAAGTCAATGCAATCAGCAGTCGCTAACAGTGGCCTGGAGGCTGTGGGATGCCTGAGAGGAGGGCCTGGACTCCCTGTGAGGTGTCTTTGAGCAAATGGAAAGGAGTCTCTCTCTGCCTGCTCCTCTGGGTCCCTGACAACCTAGAAATAATACTTGTCTCTGCTTCATTTCCAGCCATACACTGGAGAACAGTGGAAGTCAAAAACCCACCAGGATATTCAGAAAAAGAAGATGGAAACGTGGAATGCAAAGAGGCAGTCCGGGAGGAAATTTCACCTGACTAGGTCTGTCCAGGGAGAGGTGTACAGCACCCCCACAACCTCCCGCTCCTGGGATGCAAGGCCAAGATCTGGCAGCTGGGACTTTTGGGGAAGCCGAAACAGACAGTCAAGCCCCTGATTACATTCCACTGGACCACACTGATGGCAGCCTCCCCTGGGAAATTAAGCAGTTAAGATCACCAATCTGCTTTAGGGCCACCGAATGGATACACAGCAGTGCATCCAGCCTCAAGTGGTCCCAGGGGCCCTGCCCTCTTAAGGGGAGCCAGGAAAGCGGTCAGAGAGGACCCTGGAGCAGAGGCACAGACCTTGCAGTGAATACAGAATGTGAGGGAGTAAAGACAGAAACAGATTGGCGCTCTGGCACCAGCGCTTTGGAGAACCTGGCTGCTTGATGTTGGAATGACCTAGAGCAGTCACAGTGGACGAGCATAAGCCTTGAGACTTCTCACTGCTAGCTGTGCTGATGACCTGAAAGAACACAGGACAACTGTGTGCCTCAGAAAAGTGTGACGAAGCTAAATGAAATCTTGAGATTGTGTCCATGAAGCTCAGTCTGGCACTTGGCTCACGCTGAGCCCTCTAGCAAGTCAGCCATCAGTCAGTATTATATAAGCAAAGAATTGCAATCAAAGTGCCTATCAGAAGAGGGAAGCTAAAATAAATTAGGATGTAGCTATACACTGGCATACTATACAATCATTATTAAAGGTACCTATAGAAATGCACTGAGTTAGAAAGCTGCCCATGATATATAAAAAGAAAAAACAAGAAAAATAATTTTACATATAGTATGAACCCATTTCTTAACAAAAAAATGTTTACACATCAATGTGCAATGTGTGTGTGTGTGTATGTATGTGTTAGTCACTCAGTCTTGTCCAACTCTTTGTGATCCCATGTATTGTAGCCTACCAGGCTCCTCTGTCCATGGGATTCTCCAGATGTACAACATGTGTACACAAAAACACTCACATACACATATGCTCATTTAGGAAACGTCAGGAAGTCACAGATCCCAACATCCCTCTCGGTAACTGACAGGACGAGAAAACAAAAACAGATAAGGATATATAAGACCTGAACAATGTTTTCAACAAACTTTCCCGGTTGATGTTGACAGGATAACTCTACCCAAAAATACTGCACATTCTTTTCAAGCGCATGTAAAGCACTCAACAAGTAAGAGTAGACACTGAGCCATAAAACAAGTCTCAACAGTTTTAAAGAAGAGAAATCACACAAAGTTTGTTTTCTGACCACAAAAGCCTTACTCTCAGAATCAAGTAACAGAAATATTCTCAAATATTTCAAAATTAATCAACATACTTCTAAATAACTCATTGGTCAAAGGAGAAATCATTATGGATGTTAAAAATACTTTATACCAAAAGGGAATCAAAATATTACTTATAAGAACTTGAGGACACAAATAATACAATACTTGCTGCTGCTACGTCACTTCAGTTGTGTCCGATTCTGTGCGACCCCATAGACGGCAGCCCACCAGGCTCCCCTGTCCCTGGGGTTCTCCAGGCAAGAACACTGGAGTGGGTTGCCATTTCCTTCTCCAATGCGTGAAAGTGAAGTCGCTCAGTCATCTCCGACTCATAGCGATCCCATGGACTGCAGCCTACCAGGCTCCTCCATCCATGGGATTTTCTAGGCAAGAGTACTGGAGTGGCTTGCCATTGCCTTCTCCAATACAATACTTAAGTATTCATAATACTTAGTACAGCGCTTAATGTAAAATGCAAATGCTATAAAAGAAAGACCATAAAAGCAAAATGTTAAGCATCCCTCAGATGAAGTAAGAAAAAGAACGGCAATTAAATCCCCATCCAAAAAAAATAAAAAACTCCAAGGAAGAAAATAATACAGATTAGAGCAAAAATTAGAAAACTAGAAAATGAACATACAACAGAGAAATTCAAAGGCAAAAGCTGATTCTTCAAAACAACTAATAAAATGGATAATCCTCTGGAAAGAAATATCTGGGGAAGCAAAGAGAAAAGGCAACAAGAGCCAACAACAGTACGGAAAATGGGGCTATGCTACAGATTTCGTAGACAAAATTACCATTTTCCAACAGACAATGAAATAACAGATCTAAGCGATGATTATCTGTGACCACTAAAATCATTAGAAGAAAGGTTGGTGGGGAATTCTGTAATGAAAGAATCAAAGACCTGAGCCCACTGCTTCATATTAACAGCTCTGAGAGTGGGACAATCAGACCCTGACTCCCGATGTTTTGTAATAAGAAGTACACACAAAAAATATGAAGTATTGTTTTAAAAAAAAAATTTGAAGCAGAATCTAATCAAGTCTCCAGGTTTAATTTTCAGTTTACAGAAAATACAGAGAACAAAGGAACACGTTAAATTACACCATGAGAATAATGATCACAAATCCAGAATGTGAAAAATTCTGCAAGACTAATGATCCCTTCAACAAATAAGTGACGTAGGGGGAAGATGAGAGGGAGAATCAATGAGAGAGTAAAAGAGATTTAATATCAAAAGAAAAAAAAAAACTATAAACAAAAAAAAGACTTGAGAGACAACATCTATGTAATGAAATGTGTGGACTTTATTTGGATCAGGATTCAAATCAACCAACCATAAAAAGGCGTTTTGAGACAGGGGAAATTGGGATGCATTATTGTTAATTTTGTGGACTGTGATAATGATATTGCAGTTAAATTTATGTCTTTAATTGGATAAAATTATATAATATCTTAGATTTGCTTTAAAATACACTGAAAAATTCCATGGACAGAGGAGCCTGGTGGGCTACCATACATGGAATCCCAAGAGTCAGACACTGCTTAGGGACTAAACCACCACCACACTAGCAAAAGAACATAAAAGTTCTATAGAAAAATGATCAAAATTTTACTGGGACATTAAAGGAAACCTAAGTAATTAGAAAGATATACCATGTTTATGGATTGGAAGTCTAAATATTGTACTGTATTGAGGGCGATTCTCCCCAAATCGATATAAAGATTCAATGTGAACCCAATCAAAAGTCTAATAGGTGTTATTTTTTTTTGCTCTATTAGAAACTGATGAGCTGATTTTGGAATTTATATGGAAATGCAAAGGACCAAGATTAACAAGTTATGTCAAAGGAGAAAATGAGAATTCTTTCTCTATCAAATATAAAGACTTACTACAAATCTATAGTAATCAAGACGGTGTGGTTCTGGTTGCAGAGGAGACAAATGGACCACTGGGAAAGGAGATAGTCCAGACAGTCATGGACAGATACCGGATCATAACAGGTGGCACTGGGGAGAGGACATATAAAGTGGTATTGTGGCAAGTGAAGACGAACCAAAGAACTTCTTGAGGAGGGTGAAAGAGGAGAGTGAAAAAGCTGGCTTAAAACTCAACTTTCAAAAACTAAGATCATGGCATCTGGTATCATCACTTCATGGCAAACAGAAAGGGGAAAAGTATAAACAGCGACAGACTTGATTTTCTTGGGCTCCAGAATCACCACAGACAGTGACTGCAGCCATAAAATTAAGATGCTACTCATTGGAAGAAAAGCTATAACAAACCTAAACAGTGTATTAAAAAGCAAAGATATCACTTTGCTGACAAAAGTGTATAGTCAAAAGTATGGTTTTTCCAGTAGTCATGTACAGATATGAGAGGTGGAGCAAAAAGAAGTCACAGAACAATTGACGCTTTTCAATTGTGGTGCTGGAGAAGACTCTTGAGAGTCCCTTGGACAGCAAGGAGATCAAACCAGTCAATCCTAAAGGAAGTCAACCCTGACTATTCACTGGAAGGACTGATGCTGAAGCTGAAGCTCCAATACTTTGGCCACCTGATGCAAAGAGCCAACTCATTGGAAAAGACCCTGATGCTGGGAAAGATTTAAGAGAAGGGGACGACAGAAGCTGAGATGGTTGGATGGCATCATCAACTCAAAGGACATGAGTCTGAGCAAACTCTGGGAGACAGTGAAGGACAGGGAAGCCTGGAGAGCTACAGTCCATGGGGTCACAAAAGAGTCAGACACGACTCAGCAACTGAACAGCAATAAATTGTGACAATTAGGAAAATGAGACTCTTTCACATTTTCAGACCTAAATGTGAAAGAAAAAAAAAAAAAAAAAACTAGAGACTTTAAAGCAATATGAAAGAACATGCTTATGATCTTCGAGTAGAGGAAGACATTTTAAGGACACTTCAAAGTGCATTAAGGATAAAAGAAAACAATAGATTTAACTACATTAAAAGGAATAACTTCTGGTCACCAGAAGAACACCATAACGAAAGCTAAAACCCAAGTCACAGAAAGATGTCTACCACACACAGCTCAGAGAGGGCTGAAATCCAGAACACACGGAAAACCCCTCTGTCCATTCACCAGATGACAGTACTAGAGCAAACTTAGATTTTCTGATTTTGATAACTGTACTGGGATTATGTAAGTGAGTGACAAATGTCCTTGTCAGAAAAACGCACACTGAAGGATTTAAAGGAGAAGCAACACAGAGTGTACAGCTTATTCCTAAATAGCTGAGAAACAGAAAGGAAAGATAGAGATAGGAATCAGATGTGGCCAAGTGTTAACAGCTGACAAATCTGGGTAAAAGTTACACAAGAATTCTTTCTACTGTTCGTGAAACTTTCTTAAAAGTGTGAGGTTATCTTTAAAACTTTAAAAATAATCTCCTGACAAAACAGGAATATAAAGAGACACAAATCAGAAATACAAATTTCCTTAAGCTGATGAAAAGCAGCTAATAAAGAAATAAAACAAGATAGGAAAGGAAGAAATAAAACCATCATTTTTCACAAACATCACTGTAATATGTAAAAAACCCAGAGAATCCACAGAGAAGTTCTTAAAGTTAATAAGTGAACTTAGCATAATCAGTGGAGACAAAATCAAAATATAAAAATCAACTCCATTTTCATAGGTCAGCAACAATGATATCTTCTAAGAAATGATACGATTTACATTAGCATAAAAGATCAAACACCTAGAACTAATCAAACAAGATATGAAAGATCTCTACAACAGAAAACTATGTATTATAGTTTTATAGTTATTTATGTGTGTGTTACACATATGTGGATATAAATGTATATACACACACACAGAGAAATTGAAGAAAATCTTAAAAAATGGAAGGACTAGAAAACTAAGTATGGTAAAGATGTTAATTCTCTACATACTGATTTACAGATGCAATGCAATGAGATGAAAATTGCAGCAGTTTTTTGTTTTGTTTTCTAAAGTTGACAAAACGATACTAAGATACATTTGGAAATGCAAAGGGCCAAGAGCAGTCAGGACAATCTTGTCCTTCCGTGAAGGACTTCCTCTACCTGATACCAAGACTGGGATGACAAAGCTGCAGTGATGAAGACAGCGTGCTCCTGGTGTGACCACAGATACACGGCCCAATGCAACTGACGAGGGAGTCCAGAGAGGGACACCTGATGGAAGGCAAAGGGGGCAAGTAGCAGGACTCAGTGAGCAAACCACTTTCAATAAAGGGCACTGGATTAACTGGAGACTATAGAGGGAAATGAAACTTGGCTCCCTCCTCGCATCAGACAGAAACAAGAAGATGGACGGTGGATCCGGGGGTGAAAGGCAAACGATAAAATTTCAGGAAGACAGGGTGAGAAAACACGCTAGTGTCTTACATGGGATGTGAAGAGCAGCAACACTAAAAGAAAAGCTGTTGAATCACGGACCACATTTCAATGAAGAGCGGCTCATCAAAGACACAGTTCAGAGTACCCTCATTTTCCCATCTGTAAAATTGGGATAATAATTGTGGCAATTGCTGCGAGCCTTCTATCATTTAATAGATGTAAAAGCAGAGAATATAATTTTTTAAAGAGTAGAGGAAGTAAGAAAAGACACTCAGTGAACAGAGTAGGAACCAGCCTTGACAGAACCTGTCCTTCAGGGAAGATGCGGGAGGCCCAGGTGGACCCAGAGGGCTGTGCCGAGTGAAAGAAATGGGAGGAAAGGGCTGGTAGAAGGGTGAGAAGGAGGAGACAGGAGCCGGGGGACAGAGCTGATGCCAGGAACCTGAGCACACCCTCCTTGCAGGAACCTGAGCACACCCTCCTCTCTGAGGCGGGGGCAGTGCTGGCAGACGCAGGTTTGGGCAGATGGTGAACTGACAAGCCATGTCTCGGCTTTCTGAGACAGCAGTCAGGGCCCGCTGCTAGAGGGAAGAGGCATGGGCTGAGCCTGGAGGAAAGCCCACCATGGGAAGTGACAGCGGAACATTCAGGACAAGCAGCACGAGGGTCCCAGAAACCTGGTGCCATCAGGACACGAGGTGGGTGAGCGGCACGCCCACCGATGCTTCCCCCTTCCTGACTGTTTTAAACCCCATTACATTTCATCACTATCTCCTTTCCTGGCTTACCAGGTGGTCAGTAAGACAGGGACAAGAATAATGGGAAAGCCTAAAAACAAGAGTCCCGGCATCCAGGGAACAGGCTGTAGCCCTCTTCCTCCACACGCTCCTGCAAGGCTGTCGCAGACACATGGCTGCCAGTGGCCACCTAACCGTGCAGAGGCTGGGCGCAGCTTACCGGTTGAAGATGTGACTTCTGAAAAAGCATACTTTTACAGATGAGCGAGGGGAGGCAGGTTGTCCTGGCCTGGAATGTCCAAGAAGGCTGTCACCCTCATGCCACTGCAGTTGGAGCCATAGTCCTCAAACCCATCTGGAGGGGAAGAAGGGGACCACACTGTTTGCATGACTGGACTGGTCACACCAGGGTAAGATGTGGCCACTTGCATGCCTTCTGCTTTTGCGGGTCTTTCTAGCTGAAGCTGCTGACAATTCGTGGGGGATGACACGGGCACGTGTCGAACCCAGAAGAAGGTGATGAGACCAGAGCCATGAAGCAGGGCCGGATGCCACCCCTCTGGGCTATGGGTCTGATGTCAAGTCACCTGTCACCACCATGGAGGGGACCCTCCCCACCATCTGGGATGCAGAGGATGTTCATTCACAAAGTACTCACCCCTATGAAAACCGGCCACGGAGCGCTATGCAGACATGACGGTTTAAAACAGTCAAAAGAGAAAGAAGTCTGACACCTAAGCAAGAATCTGACAGCAAGTCCACAGCACCATATCTTCTCTCCGTCTGAATGTCCCACCACGCAGCTTCTCCCACCCCATGAGTTCGATCCCCATCAAGCAAGCCCTGGCCTGGCAGCCCCCCAACCAGATCCCCCCACATGGATGTCAACAGTGCCTCCAACTCACCCTGGTCAAAAAGGAGCCTATGCATGCATGCTCAGTCGCTCAGTTGTGTCTGACTCTTTGCGACCCCATAGACTGTAGCCTGCCAGGTTCCTCTGTCCATGGGGATTCTCCAGGCAAGAATACTGGACTGGGTTGCCATGCCCTTCTCCAGGAGAAGCCCACTGACACGCTGACTCTTTCTCTTCAAGCCTACTCCCCCCTGTCCCCGCAGCTGAGGGCAGGTACCACCTCCCTCCAATGTAGCAGGGTGGCTGAGCTCAGGGGCTCTTGAACCAAATGTCCCTGGAACAGAATGAATCCGCCAACTACTATGCATCGGCAGTGTGACCAGAGTGACAGCCTGTCTACATTCCTGTGTTCTAATATGCAGGGTGGGTGTTACACACTACCCTGGCCCTGTCCAGATGCTGGAACAAGTGAGTTCATGTGTGTCAAGATGGTGAGATCTGGCCCCTCAAGGTCCAGCATTGAGCCTGGCCACCAACCTCTATGAACCCATGCTTCAGGGGTGGAAAGGCTTCCTTCCCTTCCCCAGCATGGCAGCAGCTAAGCAAGAAGCACCATTGGAGCAGAAAAGCAGGGGATTCCTACCCAGAAGATAGAGAAACCATGGTTAATTTAGGCAATAGCTGATCAGACTTGAGAACAAGAGATGACAGGTTTGTGCCTAGGTGCTTATTGTTCTTTGAAACATTTTTTTCCTTAAAGATTTTTATATGTGGACCATTTCTAAAGTCTTTAATTTGTTATAGTACTGTTTCTGTTTTATGCTTTGGTTTTTTTGAAGGGGAGGTATAGGGGATCTAAGCTCCCTTGACCGGGGATCAAACTCATACAACCTGCATTGGCAGGCAAAGTGCTCACCATTGGACCACCAGGGAAGTCCCTCTTTGAAACATTAATCACAATTTTTTCTGAACTAATTCTTTTAGGCTAGTAGTTAGAGCCTATTAAAAATTCACACCATGTAACAGTGACCCTGAGCACTCTATTAAAGAATTACAGGTTTGCAGAAATAATGTGTGTGACACCAGCAACTACGTCATTTCTCTGCAGGATCCCTAATGGGGAGGACCACCCCCCCCCACCACAGGCACTTTGCATGAGCTTTTTTCAGTGCATTTCAGGGACCAGGAGGAACATGCCAGCCTGGGTCCCACAGGCGTTTACAGAGCACTGCGGACTCGGCCTGGAATGGGATTCAAGACACTGAGTTTAAAGCAGAAAGCTTTGGGACCTGATGTTCACAGACACACACACTCTTTTCAAACACAGCTTTTCACAAGGACCAGGTTTCAAAAGATTCTCTAAGGCCCAATTGTGTACTAACTGGGTTAAGAACTCCTGCTTTAAAAGTAACAGACAATATCTAGGCTTTCTTCAGAAAACTCTATTTATCAGAGAATTAAAGAACCTAGCAATTAGTTCCACAAAAGAATAGTTGTTATTAGAGAATATTAATGATTCTACTATACTAACTATATAAAACTACACAAATTATATACATGGAAGTAAAAGCCATAAGCCATAAAATATCAGATAATAACTAAACTTTATTGGTTACTTCCTGTAAGCCAGGAACTGTGCTAAGAGCTTTCTGTAGAGTAGTTCACTGAACCTTGACAATACTGTATTAGTTTTGTTAAGGGAACTGAAGCTCAGCGAGGCTAAGAAAGTTGCCAAAGGTCACACAGCTAGAGAGTGACAGAGTCAGAATTTGAACTCAGTCAGACTCTAGACACTGCACTATGTTGTACTACCAGAGAGGAAACCAAAATTTTAATTTTAATTTTCAAATAAGTCCCTCCCTCCTCCCTATTTGGGATTCAGCCACTGAGGCCTTTCCTTAGTTCTTCAAATGCACCAAAGGCTTCATCTCAATGATTCTGTCCCACTGCCTGAGAAACTATTGCTTCTTAATTCCTACACCCTATCCAAGCCTGGGCAGTGCTGTCCCAAACAGCCTTTCCCTGGCCTCTAGGGGAAGGCCAGTCTCTGGCAGCAGCCCCTCCTGGAGCTGCAGCTCTCCTGTCCTGACTCCTCATCCCAAGAAAGATGCTGGCACCAGGTTCTGTGACTGCTTGTGTTCATCTTCCAGTAGCTCCGCCCACTCCATGGAGGGGCTGTCACCCCAGCACCCAGAATGGGACTTGACAACCAACAGGTGCTCAATAAAAAGTACTGAAATGAAGAAACACCAAAAGAAACTCGAATGAAAGCAAATATTAAATTAAAAAAAAAACAAGAATGTTATAATATGGAATCATAAAGAAGCAAGAAGGGACCTTAGAACATACCTTGATAAATTCCCTCATTTAAGATTCAGGGCCCCCATTGTCAGCAGCAAAAACTGGGATTCTTAGAACCTAAATGTTCTGCATTCCAGCCCAGTGTTCTTTCAAGAGATGAGCAGAAAAACCTACAGAGATGAAGGCTGAACGAACAACAAAGCCAAAGGGAAGGGTCACGGCTTCTGAGGCGACAAGCAGAAGGCAGCGGGTGGAGGGGGGATAGGGGGGAATCAATGAAAGGAAAGTTTTCAGGTGCTGGACAACAAGCAGCCCAGTTCCAGGATACCTCAGAGAAGATCTCTCTCTCCTTGTTTGTGCCCAGGGCGGCAGCGACTGACCTCCTAGAGGGTTCCCAGCCACTGAGCAGGAAGCGCGAGGAGGCTGGGGAAGGGAGGGAGCCGCAGAGACCAGCAAAGCAGCCCCCTGGAAGATAACTATTTGTGCGTTGCTAGGAAACAACCGCTCAGCAGAAGCTGACACCCTACGGTCAACATTTAAGACCTACACACAGGTAGGTCTAAGGCAGTAGACTTCTGGGGATAAAAGAGAGGGGTGGTGAATTTGAAGCCAAGCCCCCTGTAGAAGACAGCTGTGGAAAGGGGGATACCGTTAAGGTGGGAGCAAGGTAAAGGACAGTCGCTCCTGAGAAATCAAAACCACAGCCTCGCATGACCCATGGGAGCAGAGACCAGACCAACCCGACCTGCAGAGCATAGGAGCCTCTCTCACTGAGCAATTGGGAGGCTCACTGTCCAGAATTATTCCAACTCCAAGCATGTCTGCAGAAGCACCCAAGCTGTTCTAAAGAGACTTTCACAATCCAGTAAGCACGTGCCTTCATCACATGATTCCTGCTGAAGATAAATATGCAATAAAAAAAAAAAAACCTTCAATCTACCACCCAGAGAAAGAGACGGCAGACTCAACGAATGAGAACTTGCACCTCAAGATGAGAAATATGAGAAAAAAAATCTGAAATAGACTATCAAAATAACTATGCATAGAACAAACAGGATTTTAAAGTAGATATCATCATAAAAAAAGAGAGTGAGGGGTGGGAGGACCAGGCGCATTTGAAAAAGAACCAAGTGGAGATGAAAAATAATTAAACAATGTAATTAAAAATTCAGTAGCTGGCTTAAATAGCAGTTTAGACACAGCTCAAGAGAGAGTTAGTGAGCTGGAAGATTGAGCTGACAAATCACCCAGAACTCTGCACAGAGAACTAAAGACTTGGAAATCTGGGACAGCAATTAAGGCACATGAAGAATGGAATGCTCAGGTCTAAGATAAACCCAAGGGGAATTCCAGGAGGGATTAGTGAACATAGGAAGAGGCAATAGTCAAAGAGATAATGGCTAACAACCTTCCAGAATGGCGGGGGGGGGGGGGGGGGGGGGGGGGGAGTGAATATTCAATTTGAAGAACTACAGATCCTGAACTGAATGATTAATAACAAATCCTTACTTGGAAGCCATGTAGAACACCAATGGCCAAGAAAGCCATCTGAAGAAAACAGAGAAAAAAAGATTAAATCCTGGGCCTCTCACTTAATAGACATAAGAGGCATAACATATGCTCAATAGGAGAAGGAGTCAAAATACCTGATCTGAAACCCAGCTCTGCCTCTTAGAAGGTCCATACTCCAGGTAAACAGCTCACCTCTCTGATGCACAGTTTCTCGTTCTAATAAAATGGATGCCTTTCAGTGATGACTGTTGTGGTGTAGATTAAAGACAGTAGCAGACAGATAGATACAGCATATGACACACACAGACACTTTGAAAATGTCCGCTGCTATTATTATGACTAAATCACTGCACAGACTCTATTACCGGTATTGTTTATGCTTCTGCCTCTACAGTTTAGGGCAACCACAGCCACCAGAAAGTGTGTGTGTGTGGTGGGAGTTGGGGGTGGGGAGAACCAGAAAGGAAAACATCATACAGGGGAAGTCCTCGCATTAAACTTTGGCTTGGCCCCTAAACCGTGCATTTGTGTGGCAAGCTCCAGCACAGCTAAGACTAAGGGAATCGAACTGAGATTGGAGGTACTCTCCATTACTGGAGAGACAATGGGAACAGGTGGACCTGTCAATCTGAATGCTGAATGAAATAAAACAAAACAAAGAAATCAACACTCTTTGGAGGCATATAGTAGAATCCAGGGACTTTTTTACAGTACAGGCTATTCACTGTACCCAGGGCACAATCCAAAATTACTCAATAAACAAAGAAAACATAAACTCGCTAACAGAGAAAAAAGTCAAAGCAGACTAAAAGGATCCAAATGTTGGAATTACAGACAAAGATTTTAAAACAACTATTATAAAATGCTTATGGATGTAAAAGAAAATATGCCATTAGGGATGTCCCTGGTGGTCCAGTGGTCAAGATTCAGGCTCCCAGTGCAGCAGAACCAGGTTCAACCCCTGGTCAGGGAGCTAGGTTTCACATGTCACAACTAAAGAGTTCACATGCTGCAACTAAAGAATGAGCCCTTGTGCCACCACTAAGACCTGAAGCAGCCAAATAAATACAAGTCTTTTAAAAAATGGGAAGAAAATATGCCTATAATGACTGAAAAAGCAATAAATCTCAGCAAAGAAATGTCAACTATAAAAAGACACCAAATAAAATTCTAAAATTGAAACAGTATCTCAAATTCAAAAATTTACTGAGCAGACTTAACAGGATGCTACTGCTAAGTCACTTCAGTCGTGTCCGACTGTGTGTGACCCCATAGACGGAAGCCCACCAGACTCCCCCTTCCCTGGGATTCTCCAGGCAAGAACACTGGAGTGGGTTGCCATTTCCTTCTCCAATGTGTGAAAGTGAAAAGTGAAAGTTAAGTCGCTCAGTCGTGTCTGACCCTTAGCGACCCCACGGACTGCAGCCCACCAGGTTCCTCCATCCATGGGATTTTCTAGGCAAGAGAACTGGGGTGGCTTGCCATTGCCTTCTCTGTAACAGGATAAAGATGACTAAATAATGTCCAAGAATTCCCCAAATTCAATGAAATAAATAAGTACATAAATTCAAGGATCTCAGCAACATCAAGAAGATAAATACAGTTGGCCCCTGAACACGTCGGGTTAATCCGAACAGAACTTAGAGTCTGTCCTCCAAATGGGAGGTTCCTCTGCATCCACAGATTCAGCCAGCCACAGACCATGAAGCCCTGAAGTATTTACTATTGAGAAAAACCTGCCTATAAGTGCACCTGCACAGTTCCAATCCAAGTTCTTCGAGGTCAATTGTACTCAGAAAACTACAGTTAGACACATCACAGTCAAAATGCTGATAATCAAAGAGAATCTTGAAAGCAGCCAAGAAAAAACAAAAAATGACATACAAGGAGTAATGGTTGGGGTGTCTCCTGACTCCTCAACCAGAAACAGTGGAGGGAGAAGACCATGGAAGTAAACCGTTGAGGGACCAAAAGAGAAAACATCAATCCAGAACTCGACATCCAGTGACAAATCCTTCAGTGAGGAAGATGAAACAAAGATGCCATCAGACGAGAAACAGACAGAAAAAAGCACACACACTAAGAATTAATTTAATATATCCTCTTAAACATTGCCAGCTAATGCAGACTATAAGAAACACTTGATGAAGTTCTATAGGCTGAAGAAGAATGGGATCACCTGGAAACTTTACCTTCAGAAGGAATCTAGAGCGCTGGAAATGTTATATATATGGGTAAAAGTTTTAAAAACTATTCTTCCACCTAATTTCTTCAAAATATACATGATGGTTTAAAAGCAATACAAACCAAATGTTGTAACTTGGTATCGTAGAATTTATAGTGTACACAATGCTATCTTTTAAATGGATAACCAACAAGGTCCTACTGTATAGCACAGGGAACTCTGCTTAATGTTATATGGCAGCCTGGATGGGAGAATGGATATATGCATGTATGGCTGAGTCCCTTTGCTGTCCACTTGAAACTATCACAACACTGTTAATCGGCTATACTCCAATATAAAACAAAAAGCTTTTTTTAAAAAAGAAAGAGAAATAAAGAGATGATCAGACCAAAAAAAAAGACTCTGCCTTAATGCAGGGGTTGCGGGTTTAATCCCTGGTCAGGAAACTAGGATCCCACATGCCTCACAATATGCCAAAAAACAATTTTAAAAAAAGAAAAGAAAGAAAGCTTCCTTTCACACTGGTCTGTCTTGAACTGGCTCATCTTCCTTTCAAATACAGAGCAGATCTCACACTCAGCTCTTCACCAGACAACTGTGTCTATCTAGAATTTTATCAAGTCGTTTTACTTCTGTCTTATTCCCTGACGGCTCAGTTGGTAAAGAAACTACCTGCAGTGCAGGAGAGGCAGGCTTGATCTCTGGGTAGGAAAGATCCCCTGGAGAAGGAAACGGCAACCCACTCCAGTATTCTTGCCTGGAAAATCCCGTGGACAGAGGAGCCTGGCACTACAGTCCACGTGGTCACAAAGAGTAGGACTCATACAAGTTTCTCAACATGTTTTTAAACAAAAGAAATTAGTTGATATAAAGACAAATACAGGTGGTATATAGATAAAGTAGAAATAAGAAAAGTGGTACATAAATGACCGAATCCTGAAAATTACTGGATTTGTGTAATCCAGGGAAAATATCCCCACTAACAGGATCACATTCATATGCAAACATGTGTCTTTTATTCCAAATTCCAAATGTAGGTGAACATTTTCCTTTGTGTGGATCAACATCCTGGCCCTTTTCAAAAATCCTACTTGAAACCAAATCGATGACAGTATTACTATTTACTTGTAAATAATGTATTAAAATTGTTTAACTACTCCATAAAAGCAGCAGAATTTACTGAAAAGAACACACAAGGCCAATATGGAACCTCTTCCCATAAAGGGAATGAAAATAGCCAGCAGGTTCAGTGTCAACTCTGATGGCATTCTGACCAGACACTGGGATTAATAACTTCTTCCTATGACATTTTAGGGCTTCCCTGGTGGCTCAGAGGGTAAAGAATCTGCCTGCAATGCAGGAAACCTGGGTTTGATCTCTGGGTTGGGAAGACGCCCTGGAGAAGGGAATGGCTACCCACTCCAGTATTCTGGCCTGGAGAATTCCATGGACAGAAGAGCCTGGTGGGCTATAGTGCATGGGGTCTCAAAGAGTCGAACATGACTGAATGACCTTCACACTATGATATTTTAATTTTTTTTAAATTAAGTCTTCAAAGACAAACAAAATCAATCGATAGCGGATGAACTATGTAATAACAGAGCAGGGTTTCTCAGCCCCAGCAGGAGTGGTATGGTCGATCTTGGTCATGGGGCTGCTCTGTACATCACAGGACACCCCGCAGCCTTCCTGGCCTCAACTCACAGGTGGCCAGGAGCACCCTGTCCCCACTCTGAAAATAAGAACATCTCCAGACATTGCCACGGGTCCCTAGTCGAGAACCACTATGAAAAAGAAAAACGTGTCAGGTGTCGTCACCTGGGCAGCCCCTGGTTGAGTGGATGATCCCATAAAGGAAGGGGCTTCAGGTCAGCAGGAATGCCCCCTTGGCCCCCCTGGGCCTCTCAGACCTCACCTCCCACTACTCCCATCCCCACTCCCCACCCACCCTGTCCTCCAACCATGCAGATCCTCACTGTTCCCCCAGGACTCTGGTCACTTCCCTGGTGTGGGGGGATCATTACACGGCCCAGGGCTTTCCTCTGCCCAGAGCTCTGCTTCCCAAGGTGTCCTCTTTGATAACTCCCTCTTCTCAGTTAAATCTCTGCTCCCTCATCTTCTCACTGAGGTCCGCCCTGACCACCTGATTTTGAAACTGCATGCCTCTCGCCTATGCCCCGCCCTACCCTGATCCACTTCTCTCTTTTAGGGACTGGATCACCTTCTGACACAAAGAACATTCTCCTCCTGCATCTACTGCTTGCGGTGGATCCACCCCACACCCCCACCACTGCACCCAGGGCAAAAATCTGTCACTGACTCTTTGATATGCCTGGCACACAGCTGGCAATCAGTAGAAGCTGCTGAATGAAGGAATGGATAAATGGTAAAGAACTGTCGAGCTAGCCTGCTGTGCCTTCCTGACAGTGCCAGTAACACACAAAATGGCTCCTGCTCTCAGAAAGAATTTTCTAGGATGTACATTTCTAGCCACTGCCCATGGAGCAAACTGTCTGGCAACTGTTCACGGGAATAAGAAGTAAAGGTCTAATGGACACGGTGACGCCAGGAGCAGCTGATTATTCTGAAGCCCCACGAGTCCAGGTCACCCAGAAACATCGGGAATCTCAAGCATTCAAGCTAGAAATGAAATATGAAGTCGGGTATGAATTTGTTCAAATTTTTTCATTATACTTTCTCACATTTGAAAAAAAAAAAAAAGTTACCTACCCTATTCATGAAAGCTTAAAATAGTATGGAAAAGCAAAGACTTCTTAAGAAAATAGTCTCTAATACCTTCAAGGCTTCTTGGTCCCATGTAAAACATTTAAAAAACAATACTGATCATGACTGGCTTCATTTGCCATCTATGCAATGACTTTCAAGCAGCAGCTGCTAAGTTTGTGCCACATGTTAGATTCACTGGCAAGTCTACACAGGACGACATTGATTCCTTGGGCTTTGATTCCTGGTGGCTCAGATGGAAAAGTCTGCCTGCAATGCAGGAGACGCAGGTTCAATCCTTGGGTCACGAAGACCCCCTGGAGGGAATGGCAACCCACTCCAGTATTCCTGACTGCAGAATCCCATGGACAGAGGAGCCTGGTGGGCTGCAGTCCATGGGGGTTACATGAAGTTGGACACGACTGAGCGGCTAACACCTTCACCTTCACTGATTTCTTACCAAAAATGACAAACAATGACAAAGGCTGAAGAGCTAAGAAGTGCTCTTTGCCTTGCAGGGGTGAGGGCCCCCTCCCACCACACCTTCTGCTCAGCACCCTGTCTCCCACTGCACATCTCCACGTCCACATGGTTCCTGAACTATAGGGTCCATGTTCCCATGGCTCTGGTGTATTTCAGCCAGTAGCTGTGGTGGCTACCTGCCCTCCAGTGGAATGGTCCAAGTTTAAAAACCCAGCTGACCAACTAAGAGATATAATGCTCATCCAACCAAAGCCAGAGTGGTTGTGAAGCAGTAGTCTTAAGCTCACACAACAAAAGATGAGGTTGGCTCCCCTTCAGTGAGGTCCTGGTCAGTTTACAAATTATAATAGCACTGTTACCCTTTGACCCTGATGCTAGGTGACTATGTAGAAATAACAAACAAAATTCTTTTCTCATTAACTATATTTCTGGAAGTTATAAACCTGGGGGGTGGGGTGGGAAAAGGGGTTTATAGCCTCTTCTATACTAACTGGTTACTCAAGGGTTATCTACCAAAAATAATGCACACTGTCAGTATATTCATCTTTTAAAACAGGTTGGGGCAAAGAATACATTGCATGAGGCTGCTCTGGCCAAAACACACAGTGGACATCTGCGTGCACATCAATGCTTTTCATAAGACACCAATCTGTCTTAAAACAGGCTGAGTATGAACACACACTTCAAATAGAATGTTAGGTAGATGTGATGTGCAGTTTCAAAGTACGTTAGATACAAGCTAAAAGAGGGAAAGAAAAGAAATGTTACACGTCATTTTCCATCAAGAAAAGGATTAGAGGATCTAATACAAAAAAACAGAAGGTGTGTTCACAGCAGACCCATTGCAAACACCCTCTTCTCTATCCACCGTGACTGACTTCAGGAGACGACAGTAAACCATAATTCAACAGAGTACTGGGGATTCAGAGATGACAAAGGCATGGTCCCCAGACTCCAAAGGCCCCCCAGGGAACAAAGACCTTCCTACACATAACAATCCCCCTGTGACAAGAGCCATGGAGTTCAGGTATAAACAAAGCAGCGAGGAGACTGGTTCTGCTTGAAGAAGGAGGTGAAGGGAGGTGTTTCCCTAGAACAGAAGGATATTTGAGTTGGACTTTGAAGATTGAGTAGGAGTCCACCACAGGGGAAGAGAGAGAGGATCTGGGAAAGGGAAAGAGACCATTCTGGATGAAGGGAAGAGCACAGCAGGGGAAAAAGAAAGGCTGTTGCTGCCTTGGAGGGCTTGGGGAGCCAGAGACTTCCCACAAAGCCACCAAGCCCTGGCTGAGCAGCCACCCCAGAACTGGTTGGAAGCAGAAAGGTGAGAAAAAATAAACACAATAAAACATATTATTGGCCCAGACATGAAGAGGGGTAGAAATGGAGGCAGGATGCTAGAGCATGACTATCCCACTAAGCATTTTCATTAAGTGTTCCTTCTCCAGACATGCCTGGAATTTAGGGTCTCCATTCAATGTGCCATCTTGTCGCTATGACTCAGTGAGACAGGCCACCCTGGGCCAGCCCAATTAGCCACCCAATCTCAATTTTCCATTCTTTAACACAACACTCGGGGATGCTGGTTGAGAGAACATGACAGATGGGCCCCCCTGTCTGTGTCCGTTTCAAAATGTGAGAAGACTGGTTGATGACGGCCGACAAGGAGTCTAGCCTTATTTGCAAAATGTGCACTTAAGAAAAGAGGGGAGAGAGCGAGAAAACTGTATTAATGTAGAACTTACATAATTGATAATTCTTGTGCTTCTCATTAGCCACTCTTCAATGAACAATAACTAAGTCTCTGCAAGGCCTTAAATGATTTGGGGGGAGACGAGAGTAAACCATCCATTAATGTATTATTTAAAGTGGCTTCATCCTTCTTGCTAACAGGCTTATAAATACTAATGCGAATTCTTAAATTGGGACTATTTCTAAAAGCTAGACCAGACAAACCCAAGCCATCTGAAAAAGAAAGAGCATTCTTGATTCTTCACTGGCTTTGGGGGAGGGGGGAGAAGGACAAACACCTGCACACTGCAGGTCCTTGTTGACTTAACTAAATTTCAACAGCAAGTTGCTCAGGCAAACTTTCTCTGTATAAATGCCATTCTCTAACAAGACCCACACAGATTTATTAGCTCCTGTATGAGCGGATCCGTCCGATGCATAATATTCTCTATCACAAATCTTGGAGGGCTACTGATGGTTATTAGCCCTACAGGTTGGCTGAACAGACCGACCCAACTCACAAGACACCGGCCTTTCTACACCTTGCATACGTGGAAATTCCTCTTTGATTTGTGGCTTTAATCATGGCTTCCAAAACTTGGTCATTATTTATGAGTCTGACTTTTACACTGACGGTTAAGGGGACACACTGACTCAGGTTACCTGATAGGCAAGCCCTCTTTAGCTCCCAGCTGCCATGGGCTCCACGGTGATATTACACATCTCAATTTTCCTGCCGACCCACCTGGCTGGGGATAGAACTGGAGGAGGTAGGAGTGAGGGGGCCAGCATTAATGAGTGCAAGAGTGCTGCTAGAAACTGCAGTGATTTCCCCCCCCAGACATGAGGCAGATTCGAAAAGGAAAAAAGGTTGGAAAAGAAAACCAACAGCTGCCGGGGTGAGTGTTACGTGTGGGCACATGTGTATGTTGAGTAACACATGTGTATGCTGAGTCACTTCAGTCGTGTCCAACTCTTTGCAACTCTATGAACTGCAGCCCGCCAGGCTCCTCTGCCCATGGGATTCTCCAGGCAAGAATACCAGAGAGGGTTGCCACGCCCTCCCCCAGGGATCTTCCCTATCCAGGGATCCAACCTGAGCCTCTTTTGCCTCCTGCACTGGCAGGCGGAGTCTTAATCACTACTGCCACCTGAGAAGCACCCGTATGTGTGTGGGGCTCTATTTTCTTGCTGCTCAAGATACTTGAGGCAAGCAAGCAATGCAGGCCGACATTACACCACTTTTCTAACAATCACCTCAGCCAAGTTGCCAGGAGGGTCACCTTTCTCCTTGTAGAAAGCAGCACACTCCTCTGAGGATGTGCTAGTTTGGATGAGCATTTGGATGCACGAGTTCCATGCCCGGCTCACACATCCCGCCCTGCCCTCACCTGCCCCGCTTGCACTCCACCATCTTCCTCTTCGCACTGACCCCCTCCCCCCCAACCCATGGCTATGCTCTCCCCTGTGCCTCCATCTTGAAAAGAAATGCTTTTCAGAAAAGTGTATAGACAGTAAGTGATCCACAGGACAAACTTAAATTGAATACACTCAGCTCAAGTAAGAATCTTTCCAGCTTCTCCAAACCACCCCCTCCCCGTCCCATTCTCCCTCCCACTTTCTGCCTTACATGTATGGGGGATTGGGGGCACACTCTCCTGCCTTCTTCATCAGATCACGGAGATTGCCGTGCCATTTCTGTGCTCTGTGTAAAGTCACGCAGTCTCTACCTTTTGTGTATGGCTTCTTTCACCGACCACCATGTGATATTCATCCATATTACTGAGTGGAGCTGGAGATCACTCACTCTTAGAGCTGCATTGTTTTCCATCGTGTAAACATAACTACACTTTATAATCCATTGTACTCAACGAGGGCATGTGGGTGGGTTCTAGTTTTCAACCATTAAGAACAGCGCAACCATGACCCTGTCTTCTTTCCTTTATTGGCTGTGCTGGGTCATTTGGGCATGTAGAATCTTGTTTCAGCATGTGAACTCTTAGTTGTGGCATGTGGTATCTAGTTCCCTGATTAGGGATTGAACAGGGACACCCTGCATCGGGAGAGTGGAATCTTAGCCATTGGACCACCAGGGAAGTTCTGACCGTGACTTTTTGAAAACATGTGTTCATATTTTGTTGGGCAAATAACCAGCCATGGAACTGTTGAGTCGATCTTTTTTTTTTTTCCCTTAAGGTTCTCAGAGTAGATACAAATAACGCAAATCTGTTCTGGGTTCTATCTAAGAAGAAAAGCAAGTGACTTTAACCCCTCCAACCTCTCCAGCTGCTTCTTCTGGAAAGGGTCTGTTTTCCCTGCTAGACTGGGAGCTCCCCAAAGCAGTGACCATTCCTCAAAATGCCCAAAGGCCAGCCAGCATCTGGAATACAGTGGGTGCTCAATGCATGACCACTGAGCTACGGGACTCCAGGCAACACTGCCTCAACCCCTGGAGCCTTCCCAACTCATTCTGGCCTGGCTTCTGCTCTTTGGCTTCCTTGGAGAAGTTCTCACTGAGGTCATTCGTCTATGGCCCTGCTGGGCTTGAGCCAAATCAACCAGCACCTTCCGTCTGCGCCATCACTACTCTTGCCTGCTCTCTAGGTGGAAGCAGCTCTGGGATGGAGCCCAGGGATTCTTCATCCCTCTTCCCCTAGCACCTTCTGCAGGCTGGTGCCGGGGAGGCGCCAGAGGAACATCTATTACCCGGATGATTTTCCACACAGGGAAAGTGAGCACCTGCCCTCATCTCTAATTTTTTTCCCCCAATCAGGTTAAGGCTAAGTGATGTTCTGAAGCTCAGAATTGCTTCCTCTTTCATTAGCTAGACTTTGTTGCAGAAATTTCTGCTTAAAAAGAAAAAAATCTTAATTTTTTGTGCAGAAAGCCATATAAAACTCTCTTTTTAAACAGAGACGATTCCAGGGAATCTCTGGTGTTCATCTGTTTGTCTCACAGGAAATGGAAAATACAGAACAACTAGAGTAAAATGCATTACGATTATCAGACAGGAAGCAAGGCTGACTTGGCTCCCACCACACTGACTCTTCTTTCCTTGCCACCCTCATCCTGTTGGAAGGAGATAGGTACATGCTTCTAATCCCCAAATACCAACAGGAAAAGTGAAATGTGAAGTCTGAGCAGCTTTTCGTGGGCTACCCAACAGGGCAGGGCTTGTGCCAGCCAGTCAACTCTTCAGACTGAGCCCCATGGGAAAGGCAGCTTCTGGGCTGGCTCAGCTAATCGATGGACTTTGGGGCTCTGATGGGATGAAATCAAGTTTCAGAGAAAGACAAATATCATATGATATAGCTTACAGGTAGAATCTTAAAAAAATGACACAAACGAACTTATTTACAAAACAGACTCACAGACTAGAAAACAAACTTATGGTTATCAAAGGGGAAATCAGTTCAGTTCAGTCGCTCAGTCATGTCCGACTCTTTGCCACCCCATGAACCGCATGACACCAGGTCTCCCTGTCCATCACCAACTCCCGGAGTCCACCCAAACCCATGTCCATTGAGTCGATGATGTCATCCAACCATCTCATTCTCTGTCGTCACCTTCTCTTTCTGCCCCCAATCTTTCCCAGCATCAGGGTCTTTTCAGATGAGTCAGCTCTTCCTATCAGGTGGCCAAAGTATTGGAGTTTCAGCCTCAACATCAGTCCTTTCAATGAACACCCAGGCTGTCAAGAGTCTTCTTCAACACCACCATTCAAAGCATCAATTCTTCAATGCTTAGCTTTCTTCATAGTCCAATTCTCACATCCATACATGACCACGGGAAAAACCATAGCCTTGACTAGACGGACCTTTATTGGCAAAGTAATGTCTCTTTTTTAACATGCTGTCTAGGTTGGTCATAACTTTCCTTCCAAAGAGGAAGCGTCTTTTAATTTCATGGCTGCAATCAGCATCTGCAGTGATTTTGGAGCCCAGAAAAGTAAAGTCAGCCACTGTTTCCACTGTTTCCCCATCTATCTGCCATGAAGTGATGGGACCGGATGCCATGATCTTAGTTTTCTGAATGCTGAGCTTTAAGCCAACTTTTTCACTCTCCTCTTTCACTTTCATCAAGAGGCTCTTTAGTTCTTCTTCACTTTCTGCCATAAGAGTGGTGTCATCTGCATATCTGACGTTATTGATATTTCTCCTAGAAATCTTGATTCCAGCTTGTGCTTCCTCCAGCCCAGCGTTTCTCATGATGTACTCTGCATATAAGTTAAATAAGCAGGGTGACAATATACAGCCTTGACGTACTCCTTTTCCTATTTGGAACCAGTCTGTTGTTCCATGTCCAGTTCTAACTGTTGCTTCCTGACCTGCATACAGGTTTCTCAAGAGGCAGGTCAGGGGGTCTGGTATTCCCATCTCTTTCAGAATTTTCCAGTTTGTTGTGATCCACACAGTCAAAGGCTTTGGCATAGTCAATGAAGCAGAAAGAGAGATGTTTTTCTGGAACTCTCTTGCTTTTTGCATGATCTAGCGGATGTTGGCAATTTGATCTCTGGTGCCTCTGCCTTTTCTAAAACCAGCTTAAACATCTGGAAGTTCACGGTTCACGTATTGCTGAAGCCTGGCTTGGAGAATTTTGAGCATGACTTTACTAGCGTGTGAGATGAGTGCAATTGTGCAGTAGTTTGAACATTCTTTGGCATTGCCTTTCTTTGGGATTGGAATGAAAACTGACCTTTTCCAGTCCTGTGGCCACTGCTGAGTTTTCCATATTTGCTGGCATACTGAGTGCAGCACTTTCACAGCATCATCTTTCAGGATTTGAAATAGCTCAGCTGGAATTCCATCACCTCCACTAGCTTTGTTTGTAGTGATGCTTCCTAAGGCCTACTTGACTTCACATTCCAGGATGTCTGGCTCTAGGTGAGTGATCACTCCATCGTGATTAAAGGGGAAGTGGGGAGGGATAAATTAGGAGCTTGGGATTAACATATACACACTGCTATATATAAAATAGGTAACCAACCAACAAGGATCTACTGTATAGCACAGAGAACTATACTCAATGTCTTATAATAGCCTATAATGGGAAAGAATCTGAAAAAGAATATATATAAAATAAATATATAATTAAAAAGATTTATATACATACATTATATATAACTGAATCACTTTGCTGTACACCTGAACCTAACACAACATTGTAAATTACACTTCAATTAAACCACCCCCTCAAAAAAATGGGGTAAAAATAGAATCAAGTTTGATTTAGAACAGAAGGCCAAATCCAGCCCACTGCCTGTGTTTGTAAATAAAACTTTATTAGGAAACAACCATGTCCATTCATTTATATATATATGTAGGTGCTACTTGGAGAAGGAAATGGCAACCCACTCAAGTATTCTTCCCTAGAGACTCCCATGGACAGAGGAGCCTGGTGGGCTGCTGTCCATAGGGTCGCACAGAGTCAGACATGTCTAAAGTGACTTAGCATGCATGCATGCATTGGAGAAGGAAATGCCAACCCACTCCAGTGCTCTTGCCTGGAGAATCCTGGGGACAGAGGAGCCTGGTGGGCTGCTGTCTGCGACAGCAGCAGCTGCAGCAGTGGGTGCTGCTGCTGCTGCTGCTGCTGCGTCGCTTCAGTCGTGTCCGACTCTGCGACCCCACAGACGGAAGCCCACCAGGCTCCCCCATCCCCGGGATTCTCCAGACAAGAACACTGGAGTGGGTTGCCATTTCCTTCTCCAATGCGTGAAAATGAAAACTGAAAGTGAAGTCGCTCAGTCGTGTCTGACTCTTGGCATGCTACTAGACTACAATGGCAGATTCGAGTGACTGCATTAGGACTTTGGGCCAGCAAAGTCTAAAATGTTTACTGTCTGATCCTTTATGGGGGAAAAAAAAAATTGCCCATCTCTGATTTAGAGAACAATCTAATGGCTGGATTTCATTCTATTTCCCAACTGTTAACACACTCAAGTTCCTGTTCAAGCTAGTTCACTCAAAAGGCAGGATTTACTGAAAAATTTTTTTTTATAATCTTTGATTCAAGTTTATGTAATAGTTCAGGGAAAAAGTTCAGTGGTTTGGTTTGGGGCTCAAATTAATATACTTTCTCTGCTTGGTTGTGGTCCTTGAGCAGAACATTGCTACAAACCTGACCAAAGTGGGCAGGTGAAACAGAATGCTTCCAGCTCTAGAGGGTGTCTTTTATTCAAGCTTGAACATACTCCACTCCTTCTATTCCAAGAGTCTATCTGTATTCCTCAAACTTAGCTAATCCTATTTCCAACAAAGAAACACACATCATTTGTTGGCACCTAGTTTTCTTCATCAACAGAAGTACACCTTTCTCCAACTTCTTTCATAGCTACCTCTTAAAAACTGAACCTTTGGAAAGAAATACACTGTCCCCCAAATACTAATACATTTTCCAAGTCTGTCTTTTGATGCTAAATGTATCTTACAATAACATGGCAGTTGACTTCAGAACTGAAATCCAGCATTAAACTCTTCATATAGACGTTTGATCATATATGAAACTTTCATCTAATTTTTTAAAACTTTTTATTAAGGAAATTTTCAAACATATGCAAAAATATAATACTATAACAAACCCCCATACCCTTACCAGCCAGTTTCAACAAGTATAGTCTGCCAATTTTTCCCACTCATCTTTCTTTCCAACTTGTTGATTATTTATTATTTACTGCAGTATCTTAAAAGTAGACCTCACACATATTGTTTCACCCACAAATGCCTATTTGCTTTTGTTAAATAAGGTCCTTCTCCTTCAAACAGAACTGTGACACCACTATCACATCTGACAAGATTAATAATAATTTTTAATATAACCTGGGTCAAGTTTAATTTTCCCCACTGACTCAATAATGTCTTTCTATAGCTCATTTGTTCAACTAAGGATCCAACTATGACCATATATTATATTTTGTCTACATATATTTTATATATATAGGTCTCTTTGTATCTGCAACAGAATCCCCTCACTTTTTTTCACCCACCACTAGTACACATTGAAATTCTAACTGGTCAAGCAAGCCTTACCAGGAGTAACACCTCTTTAGCCCCCACATGTTTTAACCAACCCAGCCGCTTACAGGCCTATAAGCCCTTGAGGCAGAGACGCATCTAGATCCACCTTCCACGTGCAATCTACCACAGGGACCACTGTGTCTGGCCATCTCACACATTTTTTGCTCTAAAGAGAAGGAATTTAGGTTGCTTCAGCAGGCTAACTCACTAAAATTAAGTCTTTTCTGTGCTCCGATGGCCTGAAGACTGAATGTTTTTGAAAAAACACGGCAACCTTTCCTGATGGCTTCTTTTTGAAGTGAGCCAATTTAATCAAGAAATCACAAAGTAAATCAGACAAGCCTCGTAATCCATCTTGGTTACCAGTAACGACATTAATTGAACACCTAGATCATGAAGGACACTAGGTTATAAAAAGGATAACCAGTGTCCCTGCCCAAGGAGACTTAGAGCCTAGATGGAATGGCTATCCTGTCATTTAGACCAAAAAAAAGTCCAAGGAGGACAACAGATGCAGAACCCACCCAAACCAACAAACTGTGCCCTACCAAGAATATTTGTGAGATTGATCTCTGTGATGGAATAAAAAGAGGAAGAGTCAGGACTAGTCAAACTAGTCTGATTGCTAGTTTTGCTAGTTCTATCATTTATGACCTATGCCGTACTGAATAAGTTATTTAACCTCTCTGATTTTGTTTCATCATTTATAAAACAGGAACAATCCCCCCTACCACACAGTAGCAGCCCTTAACACAGGAACAAAAAATCTTACATGAATGCCTAGCAGGAACGATGACAGTTAAAATAATAACAGTAATAATCACTGAATGTAATAGTCTATGCCAGGCACTGGGTTAAAATGTCTTTTTTTAAAAAATACTTTATTAATTATTTGCCGGGTCTTAGTTGCAGCTCTTGGGATCTTCAATCTTTGATGAGGCATGTGTGATTTTTTTAGGTGCAGCATGCAAACTCTTAGTTGGGTAATGTGAGATCTAGTTCCCTGACCAAGGATCGAACCCAGGCCCCCTGCTTTGGGAGTGCGAGTCTTAGCCACTGGACGACCAAGGAAGTCCCTAAGACATTTTGTGTCTTCTGTTTCATCTAATCCTCGTATCAGTCCTATGAAGCATCTCCAGTTGTCAGGTCTTCCAGATGAAGAAAAGTGAACAAAGGTGACTGATCGGCTCATGCTGACTCAGCTAAAGACAGGAAGTGGGTCGCTGGACCTCAGGGTTTTTGCCGTAATCACAGTGTAATCATGCCTCCCAAATACCACCACAGTAAAATGTAAAGGTGGGACCCAGGGCAGCATAAGTTACTGGGCCGGGGTGGGGGGGTGGGGAGAAGGCCCTCTTATTATGGCTATTAATTAGACCAATTATATTAAAATTTCATAGATACAGCATCCTGTAGCCCCCACCTCTGCGAAATAAGGAAGCCTCGGGAGACTCCCCGAGTGGCCCTACTCATGGCCTGGGTGTGTTCAGAGCCATGATTCTGGTTTCCTTCCTTACCAGGACAAGTCTTCAGCAGTCTCCTAAACAGTATTGAATGCATTCTTTATTACAAGTGTCACCTAATATATGTACAAACAAAGCCAAAATCAGAATTATTTTCCTATATAATCTCTTAATTCCTTTCTGTACACATATACAGAAAAGACAAAAGGAAGCTAGCTGCCAGAAGAGATCCAACTGTCTGACACCACCACCCTTTGGAAGTCCAAGCTAGCCAAGTGGAAGAAGCAAGTGGAGAACTGAGGCCCTGATCTACAGTTCCAGCAGATTTCCTTGCCAACAGCCAGGTGAGGAAAGCCATTTTGAACCCTCCCATCTCCCCAGAGTTCCAGAGAACACATGAGGCTTCTGTATCACTCAGTCAATGCACAGAATTGTTACGCTGTTGATTTAAGCCACCAAGTGTTCAGGTAGTTTGTTAGATAACTGAAATAGACAAAAACCAGCTTTTCCAGCCAGGCCAAATATTAAATCTATGAATGAGAGGTGCCTTAACAGCAGCTTACTGTTGCTTATCAAGAGCAATGCTACATTCCTTCCATTCAAAGACAACCATTGGCTGAAACATTTTGGAAACCCATGGCCCACATTGTACCTTGCTCCACAGTATTCAATAATTATGAATAATGATCACATCAATAATAATGGCAGGTAATATTTACTGTTTCTTATGTACAAGACTTCAGTGATGGACAGGGAGGCCTGGCATGCTGTGATTCATGGGGTCGCAAAGAGTTGGACACGACTGAGCGACTGAACTGAACTGAACTGATGTACAAGACTTCATGCTAAACCTTTTATTTTTTATATATTTATTAGGCTGTGCCATATCTTAGCTGCAGCACACAGGATCTCTGGTCTTCCTCAAGGCATGCAAGACCTTCTAATTGCAGTATGTAGGATCCTGAGTTACGGCATGCAAACTCTCAGTTGTGGCATGTGAGATCTAGTTCCCCCACCAGCGACTGAACCTGGGCCCCCCGCATTAGAAGCAAAGACTTAGCCTCTGGACCACCAAAGAAGTTCCTAAACCTTTTATTAGTTAACCTCTACTAAAGCCCTCTGAGGTGGACCATTATTACGCCTATTCTACAGATGAAGCCAGTGAAGCTCAGAGAAGTACAGTGACTTGGCCAGGATCACACAGCCAGTAAAGAGTGGCTCAGGACTTCACCCTCTGGCCATCTGACTCCAGAACCCACACTCCTAACCACTGGCCCCTTCAAGGGTCATTTTACTTTAATAAAGTTGTCTCCTTCGGAAAGAAATAATGTGTATAAATCACACATATTTCTGAAAGAAGAAATATGTGTATAAATAAACGTGCTTGACCTATGGTATTTTCAGTAAACCCCAGTTCTTGTTAGTAGGAAACTTGTATATGCAGAAGGAAAGAGCACAGTAAGCCTCATTGATGTTGGTTACTGTGATGGTTTGTACAGGCTTCCTTCATCAGCAAGCACCGAGGGTTTGGTAATTATCTGTTAACAAGTTGGCTCTCTCCCTGGCCTGTGAGAGCCGTCACAGTCTCAGGTTCATCTTTGTAGGTTCTGGGATTGACACATGGCCTGGCCCAGAAACAGGAGGTCTTCAAGAAAAGTTTGCTGAATGGAAAAGAAATGCTTCATTCACCACCGGTGCGAACTTGCCTTAACAGATACATCTTTTCCACCCATCAGTCCTTAAAGTGATTCTAAAGGAGAGGGCAGGAAGGTACAGGAGGGAGACCCATCCGAGAAAGGCGAGTACAAGTGGGCTCCGCAGGATGAAACACGGCTGGGCTTGTGGCCAGGTCACTGGAGAAGTGTGTGCGAGTCTGTGGCCGGCCACACGGAGAGCCGGACCTCCCAAACTCCCCAGCATTCTGAAAAGTCCTTGGGGACAACTGGAGACCCTGGCTGGAAGCCCCCCCGACCCCGGAGGGGGCCACGCCTCCTCCCGCCGGAAATCGCCAGGATGAACGAAGGACTAGCCCTCCCGGGCCACCGCAGGAGGAGGAGGAGGAAGAGAAAGAAAGTAACAGGAAGTCAGAAGTTTTCCAACAACAAAAATCCTCCCCACGTCGGGGAGGGATCCCCGTCCTCGGCCGCCCCGCGCAGTGAGAAGGGACTGCCACAAGTGATCAAGGCAATTGGGGGTTCCCCTATTCTGGTTCCAACACAAAGAGCCCAGCCTGTAGATCCCAAAACCGCCTTCTGTGCACCCCTAATTCTGCGAGAACTTCCCAGGGAGGGCGAGATGCCCCAACTGTTACTTACAATCGTCTAAGTCATCCTGCAAGTCCACAAAGTACAGGGGCATCTCTGAAAACCAAGAGACACACAAGGAGTTACGAGGGTGCTGCGGCAGGTGGGCTCAGGGACGGGCGGGGGGGTCCTCGGGCCTCGTGGGGTGGTTCCGGCTGAAGGGGAGGGGGGCGCCCCAGGATCTGGACCCCATTCACCCGCCATCTTGGGATGACCTGGAGGCGGGGCCGGCGCCCGAGGGGCGGGGCCTGAGGGATAAGGGCGGGGCATGTGGTTTAGTGTCCCGCCCCCTCCCCGCCAGCCCCGCCCCCGAGCCTCGCTGCGCCGGCCGGCCCCGCCCTCTCGGCGAAGGTGGCTGCCGAAGTGGGCGGGGAGGTCAGGTGACCCGGCCGGCGTCCCAAGATGGCGGCTGCGGTAGCGCTCGGGAACCCGCGGCACCGTCCGGGCTGCTGAGACGGACCCCGCGCGGCTGGCGACGGACGGGCCAGGCCGAGGGCCAGCGAACGGGCGGCCGCCGCCTCTGCGCGCCCCGCCGCCTGGGCTAGGCCGTGCGGCGGCGGCGCCGAGGGATGCTCGTGCTGGGCCGGGCCTCTCCCTTCTCAACTTAGGGCGGCGGCGGGCCCGCGCCCCTGGCTCCCAGGCCATGGCGCTGAGGGAGCTCAAAGTGTGTCTGCTGGGGGTGAGTGGCGGCGGGCCGACCGGGAGGGCCGCGGGAGGCCGGGCGGGCCGCAGACCCGGGCGTGCCCACGTCCCCTCCGCCCCTTCCCCCAGACTGGGTGCGGGACACCGCCTACCTGCCCGGACTCTCACTTCGGCCCCCTGGGCCGTCCCGCCCACCTGGCCGCACCCTCCTGAAGCATTTGCTGTCGGTAGGGTTCACCCTTATCCCTTCCTGGTGCCCAGGGACTCTTCCTGACCCCCAGAGGGTGAAGAGTCCTCCCTGCCCTTCCATTGCTTCTGGGTTAGGAGCAGTCTTCAATAGTTTACCCAAGTACTAGTTAGGAGTTGGCCAAGGCTTGCAAAGTAAGACTAGTAACAGGTCTTTATGTTTTACAAGCAGCATTAGTCTGCTTTCCTGTCTGCTTGGTGTTTTTGAACTTGTGGAATATCCCTGATACTTCACGCAGATTTACCTTCCTGGGGAGGGAGTGGGTATATTCAAATCAGAAAGCCCCCAAAACTGGTTTGAAGCTTCAGCTTCCTAACTTGTCAAGGCAGCTTTGCGATTTCAGAGCATACTTTCTGAAGTTGGTGCTCTCTTACCAGAGTTGCTGCTTTAAAGACTGAGAAAGATTTCAATAACTAGTCTTACCCCTTCCCAGATTGGGTGGGGCTGGGATGTATCAGGAATTACTCAGAAGTAGTTCAAGAGTTCATTCTTAACGTAGACTTGGTAGAGAGCAATTGAGTTTGTCACTTTGCACACTATGCAGAAACTTGGGGTCTTTAAGAAGATCCTCACATCTTTTGTAAACTCAGATATCCTCTCCTACAATACATTTTGAAATGTTATCATTACTCCACTGAATTTTTATGAAAACTTCCTTTGCAGTTCTTTAAAATTCACCTGTCCAGGATGATTTTTTCCAAAATCCTGAACTTAGGGCACAATGCAGTTTTTGATATGTGCCAGCAAGTAACTGTTTCTTCTTCACTTCTCTCATTGTATTTTAGGATACAGGTGTGGGTAAATCAAGTATTGTGTGGCGGTTCGTGGAAGACAGTTTTGATCCGAACATCAACCCAACAATAGGGTAAGAGGTTATGTTTACTGAATATGCATCTAAAGGTGTACTGAAAAGTCCTTTCAAACAAAGATGTGTTACAAGGGTAGGCATCCCTGTTCTAAAAGCTAGTGAATTTGGAGACAGTGATTACCATCATCTCTAGAAGGACTTGAAGCAATAGAGCAAGGATTGATGTGTTTTGGGAAAATCATCTTTTAACTTATGAGGAGTAAAAACTTGAAAGTGAAAGTATGAATTAAAGTTTTACTTATTAGAATATACACAGAGCCTTTGATCTGTGAATAGGAACAGCAAATTTCACCTTGAAATAAGGCAGAAGAAAATAGGTCTTAATGCTTTTTTTCTCTGGCATGTCAACTAAAAGATACTTTAGATGGCTTTAGCTCTTCCTGAAAAATAGTTTGGACTATAATCTGAACCCTTTTCACACATTTCAGCACTGTGGCTGCACGTTCCAGTAGCAGTGATGAATTAACAGAGTAATATCAAAATGTAAGCTTTTTTGGGGTATCTGGCAGTGATGAATTAACAGAGTAATATCAAAATGTAAGCTTTTTTGGGGTATCTGGCAGTGATGAATTAACAGAGTAATATCAAAATGTAAGCTTTTTTGGGGTATCTGGTTCATAGAAAAAGTGAAATTGACTGGCTATAGGTTTTTGACTCTATAAACTTTTCAGGCTGTTTAAATATCATACTGTTAATACTTTCTCTGTGAGAAGTTGTGTTTTGTGTCTTTTATTACTCTTGTTAGGCTTATAAAACTAGGTAACTGCTATGCAAAGCCTCACCCAATTGGTTGTTTCCACTTAAAGAAAAAATTTGTTCTGCATAATCAGGAAATAATTCACAGCATGCACGTCCACATTTGAAGGCGTCAAGATGAAACCACCACTGACTCTCTGAAATTAAAGTGACTTTGAATGTTCTTCAGGAAAGGACTGGGCGTGTCTGCACGATTAATGTGTGAACTCATCCTCCTCTAGGCCTGCCTGTCACTACCTGTGTGGGAAAGTGAAGGGACAGGAAGTGACAGTAGGCCCTGCCGCTGACTCAGAGAGTGACACAGCTCACACTAGTCAGCGCCGCAAACCCCACCGCCAGCTTGGTTAGAGGTGCTGCCTCGCCAGAGAAGAGGGGAGGCTGAGGGTCTCTCTCGTGCTCACGCAGAGGTCAGTGGCCCTGTCCTGGGCAGCCAGTCCTCCCCATTTGGCCGCACACCCACTCCCCAAACCCGGCTGTCTTCCCCGTTTAGTCTGAGTGAATGTCTCACAGGCAAGAGCGATATGAGGCTTTCCCACCATCTCCTCCACCCTTCCCTGGTTCTCTGTCCTTGGCACGTGTCTTTCTCCTTCACGATCAACCCCCCGCATGCCTGAGCTCAGGAGCAACCTCCGACTCCTTCCCCAGCCCTGCCTACAGACCTGCTCCCCTTAGACAGGGTCATTCCCCAGGCCTGCTGGGCAAACTGGGGGCTCTGGAACAAGAGCTTACCGCTTCTTCAGCCCTCTACCAACCATCCCACCCCCTCTGCTCTGCTGAAAACACCTTCCCTCAGGACCTGCTTCTGTCTCACTGACAAAGCCAAGGGCCGTTTCCTTTCATTATTTGCTCATCCAGTGCCGGCTGTATGCCAGATGCTGGCCTGGGTGCTGGTGATTAGGAGCAGGGCTCGGCAGACCCTGGCCTTTTGGCCCACCTCTCAATTCAAAGATAAAACATTACTGAGACACAGCATACCTGTTCATTTATATGTGGTCTCCACTGCTTTCCGGCTCAAGGGCAGAGTTGAATAGCTGTGACTGAGACCCCATGGCCCACAAAGCCCAGAGTATTTACTATTTAGAGCTTTTCAGGAAAAGTTGACCAGCCACTCCTGCCCTCAGGTACCTGCCAAGAAGGAGAGAGACGTACTGTGTAACCAAAGCCCAGGAAGTGAGTTCTGTGGCCATTTTCTGTGCTCTGAAGGAGGAATGTGGAGGCCCGGGGAGAGCATGTAGCCAGGGCCTGACCCTGGCCCGGGACTCTGCCAGTTCCCAAGGTGCCTCGTGAAAGTGTGAGGCACTTAGAAGCCCTGACATCTCAATATTGATAAATGAGTAAATTATATTTCAGAAGATAGTTTAGAGACAAAAGTTTTTGAAGGGTGGAAGATAGCTATTGGTGATGTTGAGTGCAGTGAGTAGCATGGGGGACAGGGCATGCTGGACGGGCGGCCCAGAGGCTGGACAGGTGGCAGGCCCAGGCCACGGGTGTTCTTTGTCTCCCTGTGTCTTTCCATGCTCTTCAGTCTTCTGCCTGTCCGTCCTCCTCTGCTGAGTTCACACCCGTAGTTCTTCCTCATGTGTCCTGCCCGACTCCTCTGTGCCTTTCCCAAACTTATAGGGGCTCTGCATATCCGTGACTAAGCTCAGGAGCTCCCCGTCAGAGGCCTGGCCCTCTGCTCCTCTTTCCATGGACCTTGTGGTAGAGAAAAGGACCAACATGTCCGCACGTACTCAAGCCAGAACCCTGGGCATCCTTTCTAGATCCCCCTCCTACTGTCCCTTCTCCTCCCTGAAGCCAACTTGAGTCACTTCCTGTCCAGGACTCCTGAATATCCTTTCATCCCTGTTGCTTTGTTGACTTCTAGACCTTCATCTTCCCTGGTGGTGGTCCAGACATGGGCACTGCCACCTGCCAGCTGGTTAACTCTGAATCTGTTTCCCCATCAGCAAAATTGTAGTAATGACTGGCACCAACTCTGTATGAGATACTCCTTTTCAAATGTTCAGCTAAGTGCCAGGGACACTGGGGGCTCAAAACATGATAGTGTTGTTTTTAAAATATTTAGATCTTATTAAAACCTTTCAAAATTATTTTTTCCAAAGTAATGTGTATGTGGTTTTTTTCTGCAATAGCGAGGCTTATAAGTATTAACAGTTCCCTGGTCCACTCTGACTCACTCCCTAGAGGCATCTACTTTTATGATGGTTTTAGCTGTTTTTTTCTGATCTCTCCTCCAGGTTTTTTCATTAACGTGCATATACTGCTAATTCTTGATCCCTTCTCTTCTCTCCCACCCCATCCCCCAACTTCAGGCATTATCTAGTGCTTGTTTTCTTGGGAGATAGGAACTTAGTAATCCTGCTGCTCTTACCTCTCCCTGCTTCATTTGCCCTCCTCCTTCCGTGTTTCCATTAAAGCTCTACCACTGAGCTGCAATGTAGTGTTTAGACTGCAAGGTCTCCAGCCAGTCTAGCTGCCTTCACATCACAGGTCTAATCCGTAGTTGCTCTGTGGCCTTGAGCAAAGTATTTAACCTCTGTGACTAAATTTGCACATTTGGGATAATCAGTTGCCTCTAATTATAGAGTTGTGAAAATCAAGTTAAAATACGTAAAAATTACTTAGAATGGTACTTGGCATATGGTAAGCGTTTGTTGTTTCTTAGCAACTGATATTTTTTGATAAACTTCTAACACTGTAGTTTTTTTAGACTGTTTTTAAATGGAATTAGTATTGTTTTGTATCTGCTTATTTTATTCATACTTTGTGAGATTCATCTATGTCATTTCATGTAATGATAGTTTATTCTTTTTCATCTCTGTACAATAAGTATCCCATTGGATAAATACACCACAGTTTATTCTACTGTCGGAATTGTGGTTGTTTCTAGTCAGGGTTGGGAAATTGGCAGGGGAACTCCTGGCTCAGAAGGAATATGTATCTTAACTGTAGTAGATGTCTTCTGAAGTACTGTGTCAGTTTATGTTCCTGGCAGCGGTGTTTGGGAGTTCCGGTTGCTTCATATCCCCTACAACATTAGATGTCATCAGTCTCAAATTTTAGCTGTGTTGGAGGATTGGTGGTACTGCCTTATTTTGGTTTTAATTCCTGTTTCCCGTATGATTACAGCTGCTGAACACATTTTCATATCTTTATTGGTCATCTGGATACGTTGCCTGTTTGAGAATCTTGTTCATTTTTCTATTGAGTTGTCAGTCATGTTCTCATTGACTTATGTGTGTTATGTATGTATTCTGGATATTGTTGATTCTCTAGTCATTTGTTGCATCTGACTATTGCAGATACTTTCTTGCATTCTGTGACTATCCTTTTCACTCTCTGGATCTTTTAATGCAGGGTTGTTACTTTTAATATATCCATTTGCTCAGTCTTTCAATGAAAGATATTATGTTAGTGCTTTTTATGTCCTTTTAATGAACTCTGATTTACCAAAGTCATGAAAATACGCTCCTGTTATCCTATAGAAATTTTGTTTTGCTTCTCAGATTTAGATTTAATTTTTACCTAGAATTAATTTCTGTATGAGATGTAAAATTAAGTTGTGGGGGATTGTCTTTTTTTTTTTCTTTTAATTCCAGCAGAGATTTACATCTCACTTTTTTTTTTAAGATTATCCATAATTCACTGTTGTGTACTGAGAGCTGTGATTGTCATAAATTGATCATCTGTATTTATAGTGCACTTTTTATGGATTTTTTTAATTGTATCCCATTGATCTGTGTTTTGGTTTTTTGATAATTTTATTTATTTGTTTTTATTTTTGACTATGCTGGATCTTCGTTGCTGCCTGGGCTTTTCTCTAGTTCCCGCAGGCAAGGACTACTCTCCAGTTGCGATGCACAGGCTCTCATTGCATGGCTTCTCTTGCTGTGGAGCACAGGCTCTGGGGTGTGCGGGCCTCAGTAGTTGCAGTACATGGGCTCATCAGTTGGGGTTCCCTGGCTCTAGAGCACAGGCTCAGTAGTTGTGGTGCACGGGCTTAGTTGCTCTGCGGCACGTGGGATCTTCCCTGACCAGGGATTGAACTCTTATCTCCTGCATTGGCTGGCAGAGTCTTACCTGCTGAGTCACCAGGTAAGCCCTGATCTGTATTTTCAATTGATTTTACTAAAGTATAGTTTACATACAATAAAATGCACCCATTTTTACTGAACATTGTGATGAATTCTGAAATATTGGGGAAGGAAATGGCAACTCATTCCAGTATTTTTGCCTGGAGAATCTCTTGGACAGAGGAGCCTGGCTGGCTACAGTCCATAGCATCACAGAGTTGGACAGGACTGAAGCAACTTAGCATGAATGCACACGTGTACTTATCTGTACACATCTGTGAGCTCATCACTACAATCAAGGTGTAGAACACTTCCATCACTCCATTCTGTCCCCTTTTGCCCCAACCTGTATTTATCCCAATCCCTACCACAGGCTCCAGGCAACCACTGATACGCTTTCTGTCTCTACAGATTATATGGGATTTTAACGTTTCAGTTTTGTTCTTCACGTGCAAACATAAAGTTGACCTTGTGTCATGTGACTTTGCTAAATTCAATTAGTTCAGGCATCTTTCTAATAGAGTCCTTGAGATTTTCTTAGATGTACCATCATGTCATCTGTAACAGGCAGTTTTCTTTCCTTCTTTCCAGTCTGCATGCCTTTTTTTTCTTTTACTCACCCTGTCACGTGGGCTAAGACCTCCAGTACTTAAGAGAAGTGGTAACAGCCAACATCCTTCCCTCATTCCTAATCTTGAGGGGAAAGTATTTGGTCATTTCCATTAAGCTGGATGTCTAGGCTCTTAGGTTTTTTAATAGGTGCCCACTATCAGGTTGAGAATATTCTCTTCTATCCCTAAATAAGTGAGATTTTTTTTTATCAAGGATTGTGTGAATTTTGCCAGGTGAGTTTTTTATCTTTTGAACTGTTCTTAACACTTTTTCCGTCTTAAAATAGTGAATTACAACAATCAATACTAAAATAACAAAGTGATATTTCATTCCTCAGAAAAGTTTCACTTGGTTATTATGTATTTTTTTAATACACTACTGAATTGGATTTACTAAAATTTTTGCTAAGAGTTTTTGCCTCTATGTTGGTATTGATCTGTAGTTTTCTGTAATAATACCTTTCTCTAGTTTTGCTATCAGGACCTCATAAAATAAGTTGGGAAGTATTTTTTCATCTTCTGTTTTTTGGAAGATTCCGTGTAGAATTGGTATTATTTCCTCCTTAAAGGTTTGGTTTAATTCACGAGTGAAGTCATCTGAGCAAGGAGTTGTATCAGCAAAATTTAGCTACCACTTCAGTTCCTTTAATAGTTATGGGCCTGTTCATTTTTTCCTGAGTATTAATAGTTTGTGTCTTGCAAAGAATTTGCCCATTGTTTTGGTCTTTTAATTTATTGGCATAAAGTTGTTCATAATATTCCTCTACTATCATTTTAATGTCACTGGAATCTGTCTAGCAATTTTAATGGTCTTCTCAAAGAACCAGTTTTTTATCTTATTAATATTTCACTGTTTTTCCCCACTTTTCTTTTTCATTGATTTTTGCTTTTATCTTCGTTTTTTTCCTTCCTTTACTTATTTTGACTTAATTTCTTCTTTTTAGTTTTTTAAAGTGGAAGTTTAGAATATTGACTTTTAAGGCTTTTTACAGTTAGAACTATAAATTTGTCTGTAAGTACTGGTTTGGGTGAAATATCATAGATTTTGATGATTGTATTTTCATTTTCATTTAGTTCAAAGTATTTCTTTCCCTTGTGACTTATTAGTTGTTTGGAAGTATGTTTTCTAACTTCCAATTATTTGGGGATTTTCCATAAATTTTCAACTACTATGATTTGTGGTTTAAATCCATTGGATCAGAGGACATAACTCATTAAATTATTTCAGACCTTTTTACATTTAACGCTTATTTTATGGCCTAGCATGTGGTCTTCATGAATGTTCCATGTTTAGCAGAAAAGAATATGTTCTGCTGCTGTAAATGTGTTCTGTAAATGTTAAACAATCAGCTTGACCAATAGCACTGTTCCTTTCCTCTGTATACTTAACTGATTTTTTCCCCCTAATTTGCAGTGAAAGGAGTGTTTGAAATCCAACCCTAGTTGAAGATTTGTCTGGTTTTTAGTTTAATCAATTTTGGTTGAAATGCTCTGAAGCTCTTACTATTGAGCATATCTATTAATACATTTTATTGTTTTTATTCTTGATAGCGTGACCCTTTTGCTATCATGAAATGTCTCTCTTTTTCCCTGGTAACGGCCCTGATTCTGAATTCTTTTCAGTCTTATATGAATACATGCTCTTCAGCTCTGTGTTGATTAGTGTTTGCATATCTTTTCCCGTCCATTTACATTTAACATATTTCTATCTTTATGTCTAAAGTGAGTTTTTGCAGACAGACAGCATTATGAGTCTTGAGTTTTAATTGGAGTAGTTGCACCAGCTGTCTAATACAGTTGTAGGTAGCTGCATGTGGTTATCTGAACTTTAGTTAAAATTTTAACTTGAGTTCCTTGCAAGGTCACACTAGCTACCATTCAAGTTCTCCTTGTAGAAGGCTCTGTTGCACAGTACTGGTTTAGACCATTTTTATTTTTTATAGCTATCAATATGGTTTGGCTTCAATCTACCATCTTGCTGTATTTTTCTACTTGCCCCTTATTAATGGTTCCATCTTATCTCTGCTACTGGCTTTTTAGCTTTACCCCTTCTGTTGTTTTAGTGGTTGTGCTTTGATTTACAATATACTTCTTTATCATTCTTCCTTCAAATAATAGTTTCACATATAGCATAAGAACCTTACAGGAGTATGCTTTCATTTCTCCTCGCTGATCCGTAGTGTTATTATTGTCATATATTTTGCTTCTGCACCTTGTAAAATCCACAGTTGTTTTTTTGTTTTAAGGGTTTTTTGCTTTAGTCAGTGAACTTTGAAGGAAACTATTAGTCCTTTTTTTCTGTCCTTGCGCCAGTGTCACAGTTTCTTACTTCCTCTATCTGTGTAATACGTCTCTCTGTCCAGTGGCGTGAGTACTTCTGTGTTATTCTTCAATAATTCCTTGGCTATTCTTGGCCTGTTACATTTCCATGTGAACATCAGTGTTACCTTTTTTCATACCAACACACTAATTCCCATTGTGTTTTTGATTGATGTTTCATTAAATTTACAGATTGGTTTGGAGAGAAATGACATCTATATGATATTGCATCTCTAATATGTGAACATAGAAGAAATGTATTTTTCCATTTGTTAGGCTTTTTTTATTTTTCCTGAGCATTTTTTCTGCTTTTCTGTTTAGTGGACTGGTACATCTTTCATCAGATTTTATCCAACTGGTTTGATGTTTCAATGTAGTTTTCTGCTGTTTTTGTGCTAAATGGTATTGCTTTGAAATCTTTATTTCTAATCCTTAAACGTTTTGTATCTTTTATTGAGTTAAGTAGGATCTCTAGTTCAGTTTTGAATAGAAATGATCATATTGGATATTCTAATCTTAGCAGGAAAGTTTTCGCTATTATGCCACTAAATATGTTTGCTGTAGGGTTTCTGTAAACATACCCTAGCATATTCCAGTGTCTTTTATATCATATGCTGGAGTTTTTTGTTTGTTTTTTTAAGTATGAAGTGTGGATGGAGATTTTTATTAATTTATTGGCTTGATTGCATTATTATTCTTTTATACTATTAATGTGGTAATTGTTGGATTTTCATGCAATAAATCCACTTATACTGTGATATATTATTCTTTTTGCATATCACTGGCTTAGTTTACTCTTTTTAGAACTTCCATGTATGTTTATGAGTATGATTGTCATGAAGTATCCTTTTCTGTATGTACATGTCAGGTTTGGTTTGAAAGTTTTGCTTCCCTGATGAAACTATTAATAGTTGAGAAGCTCTTTTTTGGAAGAGTTTGTTTAAAAAAAAAAAATGCTGCTACGACTTTTTTAAATGATTAGCAAAATGCATGTGGGCTTTGACTTGTCCTTGTGTAATAGGGTTTAGGAAGTCAATTTCGTTCATAGTTGTAAGGTTATTCATTTTCAGGTTTTCTGTTTCTTGCATTGATTTTGATAGATTGTGGTTTGTTTTTAGGGATTTTGACTATTTTCATATACTTCCCACAATTTATTGGCAAAAAGATGTTAACACTTTATTGTGTTTACATTTTACACACATCCCTTTTACATTTCTGATACTGGTTTTGCCTTTGATGAACTCTATAGTCTTTCTTCTTTATTTCATTAATCCATGCTCCTATTCTTTATAGTTTCTGTCCTGTTCAACATGCTGTTTTTTTCTAACTTCTTGAGACAAATAGTTATATAATTTTCACTCCTTATTTTCAGTTGCATTCCTTGTTTTAAAACCTTAGTCATGGCTTTTACCAGATCAAACAAGTTTTTATAAAATATCATTTCATTTCATTTCAGAATATTTTCAAGTTTCTATTATGATTTCATCTTTGTTCCAAACAAAGATGTGTTTGTTGAATTCCAAATATAGGGAAAATTTCTAGTTAATACTTTTGGTGATTACTGCATAATTGCATTGAAATTAGTGAACATATTTAAATCCTTTATTACTGATATAATTTGCAATTTGCCTGGCATATGTTGATATTGGTAAGTGTTTCATATGTGTTTGAAAAGATTGCATACTTTATCTGTTTTGCAGCTGCATTAAGTACTTAACAAATCTAGAATCCTATATCTTGCTACAATACAAACCTTCTACCATCTGAACTGTCCTCTTTAGCTCTGGCAATGCACTTTGCCTTGAGGTCTGATTGTGACTGTTAATATAACAGCACTGTTAATATAACTCGCCTGGAAAATCCCATGGACGGAGGAGCCTGGTAGGCTGCAGTCCATGGGGTCGCTAAGAGTCAGACATGACTGAGCGACTTCACTTTCACTTGTCACTTTCATGCATTGGAGAAGGAGATGGCAACCCACTCCAGTGTTCTTGCCTGGAGAATCCCAGGGACAGTGGAGCCTGATGGGCTGCCGTCTATGGGGTCGTGCAGAGTCGGACACGACTGAAGGACTTAGCAGCAGCATTTCCTGTGGTCAGTATTTGCATGGCGCATCTTTGTCTCTTTTTGTTTTTTAACCTTTCTGTATCTTTTTACTTAAGGTGGGTTTCTTGTAAGCAGCTTATGATTTGAATTTGATAATATTATATATATTCCATGTAACCACCCCTAATCAAGATCCAGAGATTTCCATCATCTCAGAATGAGTCCCACTCCCCATAAGTGGCAACTGTGCTGACTTCAGTCACTGTGGATTGATTTGCCTGTTCTTGAATTTCACGTAAATGAAATAATACAGAATGCACTCTTTAGTGTCCTATTTGTTCCCCATAAAACAGTGTTTTGGAGATTCATCCATGTTGTTGTATGTATCATAATCTTTTTTTTAAATTGGTGACTGATACTCTCCTATGTGAATAGGTAACTGTCTGTTTACCCATTCACCTGGTTATGGACGTCAGGTTGTTTCCAGTTTGGGGCTATTATGAATATAGATACTGTGATCATTCTTTTACAACTCTTTTTGTAGTCATAGGTTTTCATTTCCTTTGGGTAAATAACTAGAAATAGAATTTCTAGTTCATAGGAAAGGTGCATTTCGATAACTTAGTATGAAGTTGCCAACTTGGGTGTATCATTTTACCCTCCCACCTGCAGTGTACAGAAGTCCAGCCCTGCATCACCAGTACTTGTCTTTTTAACTTGAGTTTTCCTAGTGGATATAAAATGGTATCTCATTGTGTTTTTAAACTGTATTTCCCAGATGACTAGTAATATTAAGCATCTTTGCATATGTTTCTTTGTCATTCACTATGAAGTCACTACTCAAGTCTTTTGCCCATTTTTTCTTAGTTTTTGCCTTATTTCTTACAGACGTGTAGAAATTCTTTACATATTACAAATAGAACTCTTGTCAGATATATTTATTGCGAATATTTTCTTGCATTCCATGGCTTGCCTTTTCATTTTCTTAATGATGTCTTCTAATGAGGAGTTTTAATTTTAATGAAGTCCATATTGTCAATTGGTCTTCCTGGGTTCATGCTTCTTTTGGTCCTCTAAATAAGCACTGCTTGCCCTAAATTCTCAAAGATGTTCTCCTATGTTTTCATCATAGATTTAGCTTTACTTTTAGTTCTTTGGTCCATCTCAGAGTAATTTTTCTGTATTCTGTGAAGTAGAGGTAAGATTCATTATTTTCTGATGTAATTATCCAGTTGTCCCAGCATCATTTGTTGAAAGCCTTTCTATCCCCATTGAGTAGCCTTGGCATCTTAATAAATCATAATATTGAGTCTTCTGATCCGTGAACATGGTGTCTTTCTCCATTTACTTAGGTCTCCTTTAGTTTGTCTCTGCATCGTTTTGTATTCAATGCAGGAGTCTTAAAAAATTGTTTTTACTGAAAAATCTTGCTAAGTATCAATGTTTTTTAAACCACTGTAAATGGAATTGTAATATTTTTATCTGCAGTTTTTTTGTAGAAATACCATTGAATTTCACGTGTTTACCTTGTATACTTTCAGACTGTTAAATTCGCTTTTTTCTGATAACTGTTTTGTAGCATCCTTACAAGTTTTTACATCCATGATTATGTTGTTTGAAAATAAAGTCAGTTTGACTTCTTTTTCTTTTAATTTTTTTAATACCATGCTGCATTGTCTAGAACCTCCTACCATATTGAATAAAACTAGTACCAATATCCTTGCCTTTTCCCAGTCTTAGTGGGAAAGCGTTTAACATTATACCCTTAAGTATGATGTCCACTGTAGGGTTCTCATTGTTAAGATAAAAACTTTCTTCTTTTTCTGGTTTGCTGAAAGTTTCTTTTTTTTTTAAATCAAGAATGGGCCTTGAATTTTGTCTTAATACTTTTCTGCATCTTTTTAGATGATATTATGGCTTCTTACCACCATTTTTCTGTGAATGTGGTGGATAACTGTGTTCATTATCAATTGCTAAGTAACTAATTGATATTTCTCCCAGCAGTCTTGATTCCAGCTTGTGCTTCTTCCAGTCCAGCGTTCCTCATGATGTACTCTGCATATAAGTTAAATAAGCAAGGTGACAATATACAACCTTGACGTACACCTTTTCCTATTTGGAACCAGTCTGTTGTTCCATGTCCAGTTCTAACTGTTGCTTCCTGATGAGTTTGAGTGTACTCCGGGAGTTGGTGATGGACAGGGAGGCCTGGCGTGCTCTGATTCATGGGGTCGCGGAGAGTCGGACACGACTGAGCAACTGAACTGAACTGAACTGAAGTAACTAATTATCCCAATACTTAGATTATCCCAATACTTAGCCACTTGAAACAACAAACTTTACTCCACATTTTCCGTGGATCAAGAATCAGAGTGGCTTATCTGGCATGGTTCTGACTCAGGGCCTTTTGTGGTGTTGCAGTCAAGATGTCCCAGTCAAATCAGAGCTGCAGTCATTTGGAAACTTGGCTGGGGTTGCAGGATCTGCTTCCAAGATGGCGCACTCACATGGCTGTTGGCTGGAGGCCCCAGTTTCTGAAATCTTCACCGTGTGGGTCTCTCCAGTGGGCTGTATGAGTGTCTTTACAACAGGGCAGCTAACTTTCCCCAGGACAAGTGACCCAGGAGAGAGCAAAGAATAATCTGAGGTATTTTTATGACCCCTTGGAAGGAAGTTATTAAGTCCATTCCAAACTCACAGGGTACGGAATTAAGCTCCAGTCTTGAAGGAGTATCAAAAGGCAAAAAATGAACATACTTTATTATAACTACCAGAATCACATTAATTGAATTTAATTTACATTAATTTAATCATTATTACTGTATAATCATATCATGTGTAAACATTAGACAAACTCACATTGAGAAACTCTTCACAAAATGACACGTGTATAATCCTCACAAATCTCAAAGTTTAAAAAGTCAAGGAAAGACTGAAAAGCGGACCCAGACCGAAGGAGACTCAAGAGTCATGATAACTAAATACAGCATGTGTTTTGAATCACAAAGGATATTATTAGAACAATTGGTAAAACTCAAATGGGCTCTGAGGACTAGATGGTAGTAATGTGTTGGTGTTAATTTCACAGTTTTGATTATCTTATTCTGCTTATGTTTGTAGGAAAGATAATCTTGTTTGTAGGAAATGTCCACTAATGTTCAGAGGTAATGAGGCAACTTACCCTCAAATGGCTCAGGATAAGTAAATTCTGTATTTGTAACTTTTCTCTAAATTAAAGACTGTTTCAGTGTTTTTTAATGATGGCTATTTTACTGTAAATAAAGGCATTAAGAGACAACCAACTGTTATCTCCCTAATGTCATTAAAAGACAACTGATTGCTTGGTGTAAAAGAGTGTAACATTGAGCTGTTGATGCCCTCATGCTGGCTCCGTGAGCCTAGGCCACCCCACCCCTTGGCCACATGTACCTCCCTGCTTGGCCCACCTAACAGTGACTCTGAGATTTAGTAATTATTCAGGGTAGGGAAAAAGAAATGCAAAACTCGTTTCATTTTATTTGACACACATATTACCTGTTTCCATGTCCCTTCATTCCTTCCTAGAGTTGACTTTTCATCTGATAACATTTCCCTTCGGCCTAAAAAACTGTTTCAGCATTTCATGTATTCTCAGGGCTACTGGTAACAGATCCCTCAGTTTTTGTTGCTCTGAAAAGGTCCGTATTGCACCCTCACTTTTAAAGGATATTTTTGCTAGGTAAAGATTTCTGGAATTTTCTCCCTTTTTGTATTTTGCTTTGTACAGCATAATGATTTGATATTGGAAGGTATTGTGAAGTGGTAACGTAATAACTTTAGTTAGCATCCAGTCACATTGTTAGAAATTTTTTTTCTTGGGATGAGAACATTCAAGATTTACTCAGCAACTTTCAAATATACAGTATGGTATTATTAGCTGTAGTCACCATGCTGTATATTACATGGGTGTAGTGAGTGAAGGTATCAGAGGTATGTATTTCCAGTTATGCAATAAATAAGTCCTGGAGGTGTAATGTACAGGTTTTTTTCTTCTAGCATTTTGAAAATGGTATTCTGCTGTGTTATGGCCTCCTTGGTTTGTGCTGAGTGGCTTGTCATCATCCTTAGCATTGTTCCTCTGTATGTAACACATCTTTTTATTACCTGGCTGCTTTAAGATCTCTATTTTTTTAAATTAATTTTTGATGCAGTGTAGTTGACTTATAATGTTGTGTTATTTTCTGCTTTACAGCAAAGTGAATCAGTTATACATATGCATAGGTCATAGGAGAGTGTTGAACAGAGTCCTCTGTGCTCTACAGCAGGTCTCTATATGTTCCCCAGGGTCTCGTCTCGCTGTCTTTTGTCTTGAGTTGTTCACTGTTGTGTACAAGGTGCTTGTCATCCTCTGGGGTGACTGAGTTGCTTGGATTAGAAATACGATGGCTTGGGACATTTTCAACCATCATTTCTTTAAATATTTTGTCTACCCCATTCTCTTGCTCTGCCGGTAGGGTTCCAGTTATTCATATGTTAAACTGTTCAGTATTATTCAGACAGGTGACTGAGGCCTAGGTTTTGTTTCACTTTGGTTTTCCATCTTTTTCTCTCTCTTCTTAGGATCACATTATTTCTGTTGATCTGTCTTTAAGTTCAGTTGATCCTTCTGCTGCCTTTTAAGCACATCCTGTATATTTTTTTCACTTCAGATGCTGTCTTTAATTCTAGAATCTTTATTTGGTGTTTTTTTATATTTTGTAAGCTTATCTGTTCACTCACTTTGACTCCTTTAAATCCTGATTATAGCAGCTTTTAAAGCATATGTATACTAGTACCAACATCTGGATCCGCTCATGATCTGTTGGTGTTTACTCTTTTTTTTCTCTTGACTTTGGATCACATTTCTTTGCAATTGTAGTAGTTTTTCTTTAATTATTGTTATATACTGACTGCTGCATAAGATATGTTGTTGTGGGGATTTTATATTATCTTTTGCTAAGGAGTGCTGAGTATCCCCTTGAACTTGTTAAGGTTTGGTTTTCCACTCTGTTAGGATGGTTCCGTTGGAGTATTTAGCCTCATGGCACATCCTTATTCTGGGGGCATGGTCTTTACTTCTGAAATGTGACCTGTCTGGGTTTTGATCCTTAGCAGGATCAAAACTTCCAACTCTTCCTGTCCTGCAGTTGGCAGCCGCTGAAATCTCTGCTCGGCTTTTACAGTATTCCAGTCTTGCTGTCCTTGCAGCCCACCCCCTCTCCCCCCCACTACCTTGTGTGAGTGGTTTAAAGTGACTCTGGATTTGATGTGTGCATCTGAGTCTCCCTCTGCAGCACCTTCCTCCCAGGGCACCCCCTCTCCCTCTCCAGCACAGCGATAGCCCCAGACCCTGTCGTCCAGCCAGCAGTTTTCTGCTTGATCAGTTGGGGAGGGTCCTCCCCATGCAGGTACCACCACCGAGTCTGGACTCTAGAGCTCCCAACTTTGACTTTTAATTTTAATATTTAATTAATTTTGCTTTTAAGATAATTACTGGTGTATTTATGTTTAAATACAGCAGTTTTACACTTTGCTTCTTATTTACCTGGTCCTGTGTTCTTTGGATTGAATTTTGTTTTGGTTTTAATGCCGTGTTTCTGAACCCTGAGTTATCTTGGTACTAACACATTCTTCTTGTTCAGTCTCTCAGTCGTGTCTGACTCTTTGCAACCACACGGACTGCAGCACACCAGACTTCCCTGTCCTTCATGTCTCCCAGAGTTTGCTCAGACTCATGTCCATTGAGTCAGTGATGCTGTTAAATGGTGTTGCCGTTTAGTTGTGAAAGAACAACTAAATACATTCATTAGTTGTTCTTTAACTCTTTACTCTTGCCATCATCTTATGTATCCTCGCCTTATTCCAGCCTATGTAAGTTACTTTCACCACATTCCAACAGGGCAAGAATCTCAAATCTAATTTCTCTATCTCCTGGGTTGTATGCGCTTACCTTGTATTGTAATTCCAGACCTCACAGGACCTTTATTATTGCTACACAGTCACCATTCCTGTCCCTTTTTTCCACATGTTACTTTTCCTGTTGCTTTACATTCCTGCCTGCATTTCTGGCCTTCTATCTGGGGTTATTTACTTCATTCTGAAGAAACACCATTTCATTTCATATCTCCTTTAGTGTACTCTTCTGGTACTGGGTTTTTTTGTTTGAAAATGTCTTTATGTCATCTGTTCTAAATTGAGCTTTTATTTACATACAATAAAATGTATAATTTAGCTAGTCTTTATGTCGTGCTTAAGTGCCACCAAGCTATAGGACATTTCTATTACCCAGAAAGCTCCCTTCCTGCTGTATCCACCCTTGCCTCGCCAACCTAACCGCCATCTGACTTCTATCACGGTAGAGTAAATATATGCTTTTAAACTTTATATAAATGGAATCTTATTATATGTACTCATTTGTGCTGCCTTCTTTTGCTCACAATACTGTTTTTGAGATTCATCCATGTTTTTGCATGTATCAGGAGTTTGTTCCTTTTTATTGCTCAGACGTATTGTATGAATATACCACAATTAGTTTATCCAGTCTCCTGTTGATGGGCATTTAAATGGAGTCCAGTTTTAAGCTCTTATGAATAACGATGCTTTGAATAATTGTATACATTTTTGTGTGTGTGGAGTAAACTCCCAGAGTTTACTCAAACTCATGTCCCTTCTCCTCCCGCCTTCAGTCTTTCCCAGCATCAGGGTCTTTTCAAATGAGTCAGTTCTTCCCATCAAGTGGCCAAAGTATTGGAGTTTCAGCTTCAGCATCAGTCCTTCTAATAAATATTCAGGACTGATTTCTTTTAGGATGGACTGGTTGAATCTCCCTACAGTCCAAGGGATGCTCAAGAGTCTTCTCCAACACCACAGTTCAAAAGTATCAGTTCTTCGGCGCTCATCTTTCTTTATAGTCCAACTCTCACATCCATACATGACTACTGGGAAGACCATAGCTTTGACTAGATGGACCTTTGTTGGCAAAGTAATGTCTCTGCTTTTTAACACGCTGTCTAGGTTAGTCATAACTTTTCTTCCAAGGAGAAAGTGACTTTTAATTTCATGGCTACAGTCACCATTTGCAGTGATTTTGGAGCCCAGAAAAATAAAGTCAGCCACTGTTTCCATCTATTTCCCATGAAGTGATGGGACCAGATGCCATGATCTTAGTTTTCTGAATGTTGAGTTTTACTTTTCAACTTTTTTTACTTTTCAACTTTCCAACTTTTTCACTCTCCTCTTTTACTTTCCTCAAGAGGCTCTTTAGTTCTTTTTTGCTTTCTGCCATAAGGATGGTGTCATCTCCATATCTGAGGTTATTGATATTTCTCCCGGCAATCTTGATTCCAGCTTGTGCTTCCTCCAGCCCAACGTTTCTCATGATGTACTCTGCATAGTAAGTTAAATAAGCACGGTGACAATATACAGCCTTGACGTACTCCTTTTCCTATTTGGAACCAGTCTGAGTTCCATGTCCAGTTCTAACTGTTGCTTCCTGACCTGCATACAGATTTCTCAAGAGGCACATCAGGTGATCTGGTATTCCCATCTCTTTAAGAATTTTCCAGCGTTTGTTGTGATCCATACAGTCAAAGGCTTTGGCATAGTCAATAAAGCAGAAATAGATGTTTTTCTGGAACTCTCTTGCTTTTTCCATGATCCAGTGGATATTGGCAATTTGATCTCTGGTTCCTCTGCCTTTTCTAAAACCAGCTTGAACATCTGGAAGTTCACGATTCACGTACTGTTGAAGCCTGGCTTGGAGAATATTGAGCATTTGCTAACGTGTGAGATGAGTACAGTTGTGCAGTAGTTTGAACGTTCTTTGGCATTGCCTTTCTTTGGGATTGGAATGAAAACTGACCTTTTCCAGTCCTGTGGCCACTGCTGAGTTTTCCATATTTGCTGGCATATTAAGTGCAGCACTTTCACAGCATCTTTCAGGATTTGAAATAACTCAATTGGAATTCCAACACCTCCACTAGCTTTGTTCATAGTGATGCTTCCTGAGGCCCACTTGACTTCGCATTCCAGGATGTCTGGCTCTAGGTGAGTGATCACACCATCGTGATTATCTGGGTTATGAAGATCTTTTTTGTGTAGTTCTTCTGTGTATTCTTGCCACCTCTTCTTAATATTTTCTGCTTCTGTTAGGTCCATACCATTTCTGTCCTTTATTGTGCCCATCTTTGCATGAAATGTTCCCTTGATATCTCTGATTTTCTTGAAGAGATCTCTATTCCTTACCATTCTGCTGTTTTCCTCTATTTCTTGGCATTGTACACGTTACTTTTGAGCATATACCTGAAAAGCATATACTTTTGAGCATATTTGTTATCATTGTATAACAGATTACCGTAAACTTACCAGCTTAAAACAATAATGAATATGTATTGTCTCACAGATTTTGAAGGTTAGAAATTCAGGAGCAGCTTAGCTGGCTGTTCTGACTCTTGCAGTACTGACCCCTCTATAGGGCTGCCTGAGTGTCCTCCCAACACTGGAGCCCGAGATGGAAGCCACAATGTCTACGTGACCTCAGGGACAGCTTCACTTGGTGGGCGGGTACTACACAAGTACATTCATACCACAAGTACCCTTAGGGCCGTCTTGAATGCTGGCGCCACAGTAGTTTTTAAGGCATATTTATAAGAACTTGCTGTTTTCCAAAGTGCTTACATACTCTTCTCCGTTCCTATCGGCACTACATGAAAAGTCCGTTTGCTCCACATTTTCATCAGTTGTTTTTAATTTTAGCTATTTTGGCAGATTACAATCATTTATTGAGGCCTGTTTTCCTTAGATACAGAATTCTCGGTTTTCAGTTATTGCCTCTCAGGCCTTTGAATATAATGTATCCCATTTTCGTATGACTTCATCTGTTTTGATTGAAGTCAGGTGTCAGTCTTGTTGCTGTCTCAATATTAACATGTTGTTTTCTTCTTCTGGGAGGCTTTGAGATTTCCTTTTCGTCTTTAGGTTCCAGCAGTCTATCTTTGATATGCCTAGGTGAGATTTTTGTTATATTCTTTCTGCTTGGGTTCATAGGATGTCTTGAACCTGTGGTTTGATGCCTTTCAGGTTGGAAAATTCTCAACCGTTATCTCTTCAATATTGTTCCATTTTCTCTCCTCATATTCTCAGACTGCGATTACATATAGTTTAGAATTTGTGTGTGTGCCTCTTCCACTCTTTTCTATATTTTCCTTTTTTTTTCCTCCATACCTTAGACTAGGTATTTTCTCCTAGCCCTTCATCCAATTTATTAATCACTTTTCCAACTAATTCTAATCTCATTTTAAACCTATCTGTGAAGTTCTTCATTTCGGTTATTATTTTTCTAAAGTTCTAGAATACCGTTGATTTTTTTTTTTTTAGTGTACCTTTTGTTTGGTTGGTTTTTTTGCTGAAATTACCATACTAATTGCTGTTATGATACAATGTTTTGTTATCTTCATAGTAAATATTGAAAACTATAGTCATGTTTCTATTTATTTACTTGTTGTCTGACCCCACCACTCCATAGTTCTATGAGAAGGGGAACCTTATCCAAAATAACCAGTGATGTATCCTCAGTGCTTCAGTTCAGTTCAGTTCAGTCGCTCAGTCGTGTCCGACTCTCCGTGACCCCATGAATCACAGCACGCCAGGCCTCCCTGTCCATCACCAACTCCCGGAGTTCACTCAAACTCATGTCCACAGTCGGTGATGCCATCCACCCATCTCATTCTCTGTCGTCCCCTTCTCCTCCCGCCCCCAACCTTTCCTAGCATCAGAGTCTTTTCCAGTGAGTTTCTTAGTTATTTGCTCAGTAAAAAAAAATTTTCTTTAATTATAAGATTTTTATAGTTGAATAGAGCCATCATTTCTCTTTACCAATCTAATTCATTTTAGATCCTCCTCTTATCATCTTCTGCCCTGTTATTTCACTGAAACCACTGTTTCAGAGTTTAACATCAACTCATGAATGGCTAATACCAACTCATGAATGGCCATTTTATTGTATTTGTCCTCTCTAGAAATATTTGGCGTTCTTTTTTCCCTGCAGAGCCTCTTGGTACCTGGCATACAGTTTTGATTCTCCTCCTTCCTACCTCACAGGATGGTCCTCTTTTTTCTGTTGCTTGGCCTTGGCATCCACTCCTAATGTGGAAGCTGGGAGGGTTTCTGCCATGGTCCTGGGTCTTCCCAGGTGACTTCATTCACCGCCACAGCCTTGAGAAGGTCCCCTCTCTCCGGTGACTCTGTGTGTCTGCTGCGTCACTACAGGCACTCCCTGGACACCACACGTCCACCTCTGACTGCCTCTCCCCACCCTCTCGTCCCAGGGGCCTCATCCTGCCTTGCCAGTGAGTCCACCACTGAGTGGAAATTGGTACAAGCACTCCATGCTGCAAGTAATAGTGATAATGTTCATCGTATTCCATTCTTCAAATGTGATCACTTAGCCCTTAAAACAGCCCTGTGCACTCACAGTTCAGATATAAGAAGTCAGAAGATTCTCATCCAAAAAATAAAACAAGCAAAATTAATTTTTAAAAGCCCACTAGACATCTGAGCTCGCAAAGAAACCTGAATGAACGCAACTTCAGACAGTGACAAGCCACTCATAAGAGAGAAGTGACCCCTGGCTGCTGTCCATCTCTGCAGAGACAGGAGTTGGGGGAGCTGCTGGAGACGGGCCCTTGAGCTCTCAGCTACGGAGACTTGAGGCCACAGGTGAGCCCAGAGAAACCTCTCTGAGGGAGTCCCTATCTTCGCTGGACATTGGGTGACTGTAGCCAGGGCACAGGGATCCAGGCGGGGAACTGGAAAGACAAGATAACTCCTCAAAATTGTGATCACATTTACCGATCCTTCCTCCACTGCATCCAGTTAGCTATTAAGCTTATCTAGTAAAATGTATATTTAAAGTCAGGTCAGGAGAGGACTTCCCTGGTGGTCCATTTATAGGAAACCAAAGGCCAGTCAAAACTCATCTGTGGAGTAGAGGTCAAAAATGGTTTGCCTGAGGTAGGTACAAGACTTAGCTAGAAATGGGCATAAGGAAACTTTCTGGGCTTGGGGAAGTGTTCTGTATCTTGTTTTAGATAGTAGTTACACAAACAGTTACATGGGAATACGAAACATCACACCCTATACTGCATCTTGTTGTTCATTAATATTGGGTAAAATTTAAAGCGTTGTAAATTCCTCTGTTACAGGTACTGAAGTTATTCCTAGTTTTCAAATGAGAGAACCAAAGCAAAGAGAGGTTAATTGACTTGCCCAGTTGGTGGCAAACCTAATAAGCAGAGCGGGTAGTCTGAAAAGCCTGCACGCTTAGTGGGAATGCTATTGTCTTATATCCTTGCCCAGAAATTCTACTTCTAGGATTTTATCATTCAGATAAACTTACTGATGTAAGTTTCAGACAACAGGGGCAGTAACTGTCAAAGGTTAGTAATTGCAGCACTGTTGATTAGCAGGGGTCTGATTATATAATTTATAGTATAATCATTCGATAGAATGTGATACAGGGGGAAAGGCCAGCTTGAGAAAACTTCCTGTACTTATGCTGGATGACGCCCTAGCTTGTAGCACAGGGTGAAAGAATCAAAAGTGTGTTTTATGTTCTACCATCTATGTTAATAAAGAAGGTTGCAGGGGAAACTGCATACACATATACTGTGTAAGCCATGGGTGTATCAGAAAGGTGACCTGAGAAGCAGATGAGATAGTTTCCAGGACAAGGAGATGAGTGGCTGGAGAGAGGGGTATGTGGGAGACAGTTCAGTCCTGTGCACCCGCTCTGTGCACTGTGGGTCATGAAGCCCGTGAGCATGTTACCTGTTCTGAAAATCAAGGAGCAGAGGTACAGTTTGGAAGTATATGAATAGCTCATCACACACACCGTTGCCTAAGCAAACAGAAGCCTGCCTCAGACTTCTTAGAACTATCCCTCTCAGCAGCCCATACCTTGTGGCTTTAGGGTGTCAGTCTCATGGTGTCCCTTCACACCCATCAAGCCAACCCCATCTTTCTGCAGGACCCTCTCATGGCCTCAGAGCTCACTTCCATTTTCCTCCATCTTGTTCGAGCACTCAGCAATGCTCAGTATTCCCCAGGTTTTGCCTAGAATTCTATCTCCACTTCTGCCCCATAAGGTCCTTAAAAATAGACATCCATCTCACTCACCCATGGGTTATTAAGGGCTTGGTATCTGGCGGAAGGACCAGAGGCCTGTTGTGTGCTTCCAGAATTCAGCTTTCAAACAAATCTGATGACACAATCCCATCTTCCCTTAGGACTCCTCACACTCTCAGCTGTCTCTCCCAGAACATCACCCTTCAGATGACTCCACACAGTACACAGGTGGAAGTTTTAAATTTATACTGTGAAATATTTCATTGTGTGTTAGAAACTACACAACTAGTCCCTGAATACTGTGGGATTTTAAGTTAAAAAAAATAGAAGAATGATTTTTTTTACACCCTTCAGCAGTAAGTAATATCACTGGAGCAGGAATATGGCAGAAATGGTGATGGTGATGCCCTGGTCTTTGGGAGATCCTGATGCACAGGAAAAGGGCCTCACAGAGCCGAGGCTCAACAGTGTGAAGGTGCAGCATCTTGTAGACCTTCACCCCCCATCTGCCCCCACCCTACCCGGAGCCTTTCATGTGGTTACCACCCCAGCCCTGCCTCACCAGGCTCGCTCTGCAGAACCACTGGCATTCTTCTTGCACATTTGCATCATTCTCTGCTTCTCTTCCTGCCATTTCTCTTGTAGAATGTGTCCCCACCCCGCTCAGGTCTTGTTGCTGGGCCTCTGCTGGGCAGACACCCCCTCTTAAACTTCTGGGTTCAGCTCACACTTCAGCCCTTCTCATGAAGTCCTCCCTGGTGTCGTAGTTTCCGTTTGCTGCTGTCACAAAATATAGCAAATTTATCATCTTATAGTTCTGGAAGTCCAAAATCAGCGTCGCTGGCTAAAGCCAGGGTCTTGACAGAGCTGGTTACCCTGAGGCTGTGAGGAGCGAACTGGCTTCCTTGACCTCCAGCTTCCAGGGGCGCCCTGCCGTCCAGCCTCTGTTGGCATGGACAGTGTTTATTGTCAGGTGTTAAGAGTTCAGAATAGTAACAAACCAGAAAGCTGAGGGAAGAAGCAGGGCATGGCTCTCCTTCCCCCACGCCAGGGCCCTAAAACCAGGCCAGGTGGTGGGCCCCTGGTCACTTCAGGCCCAGCACCCTCTGGAGAACAAGCTCCAGTGCAAGAGAGCTCCTCCCAACACAGGGGAAGGGAGCAGCACCCCGGGGGACGCCCTTCACCCATCCTCAAGGCACACACGCCTGCCCTCTGCTTCCATGGTACATCACCATCTCTGGCTCCCAACTTCTGGTCTCCTTCTAAGGACTGTTGTGATTCTGTTGGACCGTCTGGTTAATCCAGGATCCTTATCTCAACATGAGATTTTTAACCTAATCATATCTGTAAGGCTCCTTTTGCAGTGGGAAGTAACATATTCACAGATTCTAGGGTTGGAATGTGGCCATCCTCTAGGGTGGGAGTGGGGGGTGGGGCGGTCATCCAGCCTCCGGCACCTGGAGTCGCTGCTCCCCTAGGGACTCAGGTGTGGCTTTACCTGTGAGCTTCCTGGGGACGGGGGTGAGGTTGCACCCATTCTGCCTGCCTGGAGTTCCTGCTCGACAGGAGGAGGCATGTGTTTGAGGAAATCACCCCCCAGCACACTACGGTCCTGTGGTGCTGTGGTTCCAAGGCCAGGCTCGAGGTCTTGCCTGTCGAGGGTCCTAGCTGCACTGCTCTCCTCCATTCACTCCACGCCTTGTCTGCAAACTGGTGCTGACGATTCAGATCCGCCCGGAGGCTCACTCGAAGGACTCAGTGGGGCCACAGGTATGATCGACAAGAGGAGCACTCACCATGATGACCACTCAATCGGGGCAGCTCATTCCTTCCCTGTTTCTGTTGATTTTACTGTTTATGATGCAAACGGTTTTCCTGTTGGGTTGTTATTCTTAACAAACTTAGGAAAAGAGATGCTAAACTCTCCATTGTTAAATTTAATTATCTTTAGGTTTAGAGTACTGTCTTCGTTGAGTTTAAATATTTTCAGAAACATTCTTAGAATGACAACAATGTAGAAGGTCCTGGAGAATTTGCTCAGGGTGACCCATGAATGAGCCTGCGGATTCAGCCACCTCATGTGCACCCACAGCTCTGGTGCAGGTGGGCAGAGCCGCCTAGGAGTGGGGCCCTCTGCAGGGTGGTACGCAATGGCACATCAGCCCTTAGATCTCATGAGTCTGAGAAATGGTAGAGTTTAAAGGTACATGAGACTCTGAAACCTACATGCAGAGCTGAGGTTGTGGACACTCGTTAAAAGGCACCACATACCATTATGAGGGGGCTTCCCTGGTGACTTAGCTGGTAAAGAATCCACCTGTAATGCAGGAGACCTGGGTTCGATCCCTAGGTTGGGAAGATCCCCTCGAGAAGGGAAAGGCTGCCCACTCCAGTATTCTGGCCTGGAGAATTGCATGGACTGTGGAGTCCATAGAGTCGCAAAGAGTGGCACACGTCTGAGTACCTTTCACTTTCATCATTATGAGGATGACAGCATCTGCGTGTCATTCCAAGAAAAGGGCTCGGAGGTACTGGACTGTGAGGCAGGGCACACCTGTGTTTTGAAGGAGCCCAGCGAGTCCACTGCAGGTAAAGGAAAAGCGTTTTTAAAACCCCTTGTAGCAAGTACTTCCATTGGGAACTCATGCTCCTACCAAAGATTGTGACGACTTGAAATGTCTTGAAAAATGGAGAAGTTTATGAAAGGCAGTCTAGCTTTAGGAAATAATGCTAGTAGGGATTTTAGATTAAAGAGGTAATAAGATCTGCCTAGGCAGAGTGAAGAGAGATGGTTTAGTAGTGAAAAATAAGGGTATCAGACAAGTAAATGGCAGGCTGGAAAATAAAAATGTGTCATTTGGATGGCAGGAAGCCATTGCCTGTTTTTCAAAAAGCCAGATATGAACTTATCCTACCATCCGTGTCATTTAACTTAAACGTTAAAGGAGTGACCCTGGGATGGAGTGATGCTGGGAAGGAGAAATTGTAGTGGTCCCGCTTGAAGATGAGGGTCCAATTTATGAATTTACTTCAGGGACTGAAGTTCAAGTGTAGATTAAAATTGAGAGCCAGACAGTTCTCTCAGAGTGGATGGAAGTAACAAGAAGAGCTGCAGACCAACGTTTCTGTGGAAGGCCGACACCACGTTCTGACTGAGAACTCAGAATTGGGGACAGACTGCTGTGAGGGTGGAGTGGAATTAAGCCCCGTCTTCACTGCCTTTAGTGTGGGGACAGGGATGAAGTGTCCCGACGGTGGAGCAGAACTGCAGTCAGTCAGCTTCAGGAAAGAATGTCCTCCACAGATGGAACCCTGAAGCCGGGGGCCGTGCGGGAGGCCTTCTGCCCAGCACGTCCCTGCGTCCCATGTTCACCCCAAGCTCCCATGTCATCACTCTAGATCAGTCCAGCCGAATCCAAGTGCCGCCAGGGAGGAAGTGGTCCTTACTGGTGTGACAGGCCAAGACCTCTGGTTCTCAGAAATCCACAGAGACGCCTGTCGCAGTGAGAGGCTTCGGGGGCGCCGGGAGGAGGGGTGTGGTCGTCCCATCACCACCACCTGTGCTGGGCCCCGGCATAGGGAGGACCCCCTCTGTCCAGCATCGCGGCTGCTTGCTTAGCAGGGTTCCGGGAACCCATCTCTGACAAGATGCCCGGCTGATGCCTGGCAGCTGGCCTGACGGCTGAGCAGGAACAGGTCATGAGGACATCCCTGAGTGTGGTCAGCCCTGCTGGTGGCACCCCACCCCACCCCACACCCTAGAGACCACACTCCTGGCTCAAGAGCACACCAAGTCGCCTCTAATCTCAGCTCTCTCTGCGCTTCAAAAGTACTTCTCACTGTGTGCTCCAGAGAGCGCTTGGCTGAGACTCCCTGGAACTGCAGACATCATGGAAGGCCAGGTGGCTTATAGCAACATAGTAGGTGTTTTGTCAGAATTCCAGGGTAGCCAGTGGGGAGGTGAGGAAGATGCCCCTGTTACAGAGGAAGACGTGAACCGCAAGGTCCGTACTTCCTGGCATTGAACAGGTAAATTTAAAAATAGACAAATAAGCAAGGCAGACATTGTACAGGACTTACGGCAGACACCCTGAGGACAAAATGGGATGGTGTGCATTGCAGGGTGAAGTTGAGATGCAAAGCCACCTGGCTTGGGTGGACCGCACACATATCTGTGACTGTTGGCAGTTGAACTAAGACCTAAAGCCTGAGGAGTGTTCGGCCGGGGGGAAAGCATTCACAGAGAAGGAGCCGTCAGCGTGAAGTCAGAAGCAGGAACAGTTAAGAAGGATTCAGGTCTGGGGGAAGGAGACCGGCTTGATGTCTGCAGGGACCTAGGAGGGTTGTGCTGGGCTCATGGTCAGGGCCGAGGTGATAGGTGAATCAAGACAAGCAGAATCAGAAAAGTAGGGGTTACAGCTGGTGTGAATGAAATGAGTTCATTGTCAAGTGCGAGGGTTGACTGGGGACCATGTTGGGGAGCTTGGGCTTATAACCCCTGTCTTCTCTGAGAAGGAAGAAACAAGCTGCTGCCTGGGAACAAGGGGTGGCAGGCAGTGGCTAGGGGCTGGAAAACAGTCATAGGAGTGTGGGATTGTTGCTGGGTGGAATGAGAGGCCTGGGGTGGGCCCAGCTGACATAGGATCATCCCCACACCGGTCCTCATGGCTTGGGGACTTTCCTCCAGCGAGACAGCCACTCCACCTGTGTGCAGAATAAACAGGCAGAGAGGCTGTCTTGGGTGGTTGAGACAGAAGGACAGATAAGACCCCTGAAGAACTGGCAGTTTGGCCAGTGACACAGGCAGTACAAGGACAAGAGACCAGTAGATGTGGAGGCACGACACGACCTCAGTGTAGATGGGAAGGAGTTGTGTTAGCGTCCACGGGAGAGAAGGGGATGGATGGGCACAGACTGGAAGTTCGGTTTAATCCCGTAAGATCCTTACGTTACATAGCAGCTGCCATTTTGTCTGTCTTCTCTTGTCTGAGTCATGAGTCTATACTCTCAGTAAAAGGGAGATGGCTGGCAGGTAGTTTGGACCTCAGTGGATTCTGATCCAGCAGCGCAACGTCTCCTTTCAGCGTTGCGCGTCCCTTTCCCAGCTCTTGTCTGCTTGAAGCGTGTTTCCCCACCTGCCCTTTGGCAGCCGCTTGGGCATGGTGGGTGCTCTGGCCCTGTGTGCAGGCCCGGTGCCTGTTGTACCTCTGACAGCACAGCCATAGCTGACGGAGGACTGAGTTGCCAGCTCTTAGGACTAACACAGCAGAGTCTAAACTAAGACCTTTCCTGGAGCTGCCTTTAAATCGTAATAACAACAATAATAATACCTTGCTTAGATCAGTACTTTATAATTTGCAGAGCATTTTCACTATATCATATCATTTCATCTTCACAATAACTAAGGCTTTTTGAAGGCTTAGATCTTCCCTAAAGTGAGAAGTCCTGGTGCACATCCTGATTTAACCATGGCAAGTGTAAAAAGTTGTTAAAACTAAGGATTTTGATACTTACCTAAGCTCAGTAATGCTTCAGAAAGGCATTCTATCGACTTCAGCTTGCACTTTCTTAAAAATTATGTAACTGCTACTTGAATCTCTTCAAAGATATTTCAGATTCAGAATATGTGAAAATGTCTAGCCATTGAGTTCATTGTCCTGATTAGGATGATGAGGGTGTGATTCCAAGAGCACAGCTTGACCCTCGGCCCCAGAAGGTTTATTCAGTGGGAAAGAAGACATAATCATCTCTGGGTTCTTCAGCCAGACAGGGATGCCTGGAGGAGGCTGGAAGACAAAGGACTTCCCAGCAGGGAGCTTTCTGGTGGGTTGGGAAAGTAGAAGGTAGCATTGGAACTGGCACTGGCCTGGGACAGGCCTCCGGAATCTTCAACCAGGAGCCTCCAGAGGGTCTAGGCACGTGTTCCACAGCTCCTCACAGGTTTTCCCAAAAGCACAAGCCCCTGGCCCCCACCTCCAGAGGCCCCCGCCTCCAGAGGCCCCTGCATGGAGCCGTCCCTCGCAGAGAGCAGGAAGACCTGCACAGGAGCATTCCTTCTCCACCCAGGACTGGGGTGGCCCCAAGGACCTACGTGGCCCAGCAGGACAGCCAGTGGGGGCCGATCTGTTACTGAAACACAGAGGTGGTGATTGGGAGTCTTCCTGCTTCTTGTTGGCATTTTAAGTTTTATTAACCCTAGTCTAACACTAGCTCTTCACATGAGCCTTTGGTTTAGGAATGGGCTGACGACAAAGCCAAATGACCTACTGCTCATTATTGGTGCACTCATTTCCTGGACACACAGGTTTTCACAAAAGTTTTCCCATGGTGCCATTTTTCCAAAGAACAGCTTGAATATATTACAAGGGAGGCTAATGTCTGGATTATCAAGTTATCTCATGGTTCTTTTGATGTGAACTTTCAGCTGCCACAAGCCAAAGAACCCTTCCGTCTTAGAGCGTGCAGCCAGTGTCTGAGTGTCTCATCAGTACTCCAAAGAGGACCACAGTCAGAACGTAGTGTGGAGCAGGAGTGTGAGAACTGTGGAGTCTAAGTGATGTTTCCAACTGGGGCTGGTGGCGTGCTTTAAATAACTGTGTTCTGATCGTTTAGGTCTCTCTTTGTAGGGCATCTTTTATGACCAAGACGGTCCAGTACCAAAATGAACTACATAAATTCCTCATCTGGGACACAGCTGGACAAGAACGAGTAAGTCACTCTTTACATTACCATGTGTTTTTCTGAGGCCCAGATGAAAGCACCAGTGCAACTGCTGGAGTGGGTCCCGTCACTTCACGTTACTCACACTTCCTTCCACTACACCGGAGACACACAACTTCCCATTTGCGCGGCCAGCCCTTTCCTTCTCAGCTGGAACCACGAAGTCCACTGATGGAGAAAGTGCTCATGGGCACTGAGGGTGTTTTTATACATTTTAGTGTCTTCAAGTAAATGCTGACTAACAGGCCTGATGAAACCCCACTCAGAGCATGGTGTGTAATTTTGGGGCTCCATCCTCGAGCAGAGATATAAAAGAATTAGTGGTAGGAAGGGAGAGTGAAGCCGCCTCATTATAGCCGCCTTTTAAGAGCTAAAGAGGGAACTTTAACAGCATATAAAGTTTGAGACTTTAAGTGAAGTGGATGAACTAACACAGTGCCATGCAATAGTGCTTAATAAACGCCTAATGATAAAGTTGTCCAGGATGGCTGTCTGCCTCAGGAGGGCCTGAGCCAGAAGTGGGGCCAGGGCCATGGCACCGCGGTGCAGAAGAGGATTTGGCAAAGCCCACCCGGATAGGATGGGACAGGAAGGTGGGGAAGGGTCTGGCTGCTGCTGCCGCCCCATTCTTCCCTGTGTTGAGTTCCCTGTTGAGGTGTGTCTGGCAGCTGCCCCATTATTCAGCTCCTGTTCAATTTTGTTTTCAAACAGTGTTATCAAAACAGAACATGTGATGGATGCGCTCTGCTGTCTTAAAGCTCTTAAAAGTATAGCGGAAGTAATCAGGAGAAATAGTCTGTCCTCACAGTCTTATCTGAGACAGCATAGATGCTTCGAATGGTGTAAAACCTGACAAGCATCATCACAGACAAATGGAGGAAAACACAGCAAGCCGCTACTGTTGTCCTGGATGTAGACATCGCACATTTGTATAGATTTCATGTCTCAAGTTCGCTCTGTTTGGTTTCTTCTGTTTTGTGTTTTTTTTTTAAACCACTGGATGTCACACCCTGTGTCCATTTCTTCATCCAAGATGCGTCTGCTTGGTCTCCAGTCCCCACTGCTCCTGCATTGTCTGGGCCTTGTGTGTTGAGGTGGGTGGGCCTTGGCCAAGCATCACTCGCCCACCTTTCAGAAGGGCCGCCTCCCACAGAGCCTCCCTGAGTATATCCACAGACATAGCCCTGGCATCCAGCCTATTAGCCACAAACTCATGGCTCTTCATACCAGTAATATATGTACCCTTTCAGTGAATCCCACATCTCAGTTACCCCTCCCATATATTTGATAAGACAGCAAAGCCCTCATCGTAAAGCATCCTACTATAATATAGATTCTATTATGCCTTGAATCAGAGCCTGTCCTCGTAGACACAGTGATGTATAACATCTCTTTTTTTTTTTCAGAACGTAAAAAAAGAGTAACACGAGGGTTTATACCTCTCTCTTGCCGTTGCCATGATAGCAGGATTCTGTTAAGTTCCGTAATTAGCTGGTCTGCCTGCCTCTTGTTTCCCCACCTCTAATTGATTCTGCACCAGGAGTCATTGCTCTGAGATGCAAATGTCCCTCACCCCTACCTGGAGCTCGATCACTGAGCCAGCCAAGGGCTTGCACTAGGAATACAGATGAGGCGGCCGGGCCCAGGAGGCCTGCCCAGCAGAGACCCACGCCGTGGAGACACTCAGGAGAGGGACACTGGCTGTGCGCCCGCGCTCCAGCTGGTTGTTGCCAAATCATAGGGTTTAAGAAGAGCTCAACATCAACAGCAAATCAGAGACTGTCTGAAATGCTATGAAAATCCTCCAGGGCGCCTCTGTGAGCCTTTCCTGCCTGTTTGTCCCAGACACAGCCTTTTGGGCCTGGATGGTGCCAGCCTCCACCAGACTCTCCATTGTCATCTCCTCCCACCAGTTCATCCTGCAAGACCAAACAAACCTTTCAGATCTGCCGTCACCAGGCCAGTGCCTGCCTTCACACCCACGTCCCGTCATTCCCTCTGCTTGGAACACACTCCCTCCCAGCGTTAGCCTGGAGAACGCCTGTTCAGCCTTCAAAACATCTAATCCCATGTTGCCTTGACGGGACTTTCCCTACCACCCCTGCCTTCCTCAGTTTGCCACAGGCCCGCCTCGTTCAGGCGTGAGTCTGGAGGTACTCCCTCCCCGTTAGCAGTCCTGACAAATCCAGCTTCTGAGTATGCTCACTTCTCCCTGTGTCCACTGTCAGCGGTCTGCCACCTCTCACTCTCACCCAAGAGTTCCTCTCTTCTGGTAACTGGTCTCCCTGCCTTCCCTCCTCCCAGCCCTGTCACCCTGAGTCCATTCTCCTCACAGGACCTAGGGGGCCCTTGTGAAAACCTGAATCAGACCCTGTTACCCTCCTGCTCACCTCCTCAGGAACTGCTGGCTGCCCCTTTCCTGGGAGCCGCACTCTGTCCAGGGGTGTGCTGAGCCCTCATGGCCTACACCACCTGCTCTCCAGGGCCTCCTGTCCAACCTCCCCTCACCTGCTGAGTTCCAGCCCAGGACCCCCATTCACTTCCTCAGACACACCAAAGTCGGCCTTCACACAGTATTCCTTGCACCAGGAGACTCTCTCCCTTCACACAGAGCATGGCCATCTGGCTCCTTCCCAGCCTTTTCGTCCCAGGTTTGGTGTCACACCCTCACGGTTTCCCCTCATCCCTCTGCACCTCAGCACCACCCCAGCTCATTGTACATCACTGTGCTCTATTCGTTTCCCTCAGGACCCTCATTCCAAGTTGTAAGTAGATACCTGTCCTGACAGGCTTTCCCCACAGATGGGAAACTGAGAACCAGGCCCACGGGGTTATGTTTGCAGGACCCAGCACAGGGCCTGACCTGGTGCTCAGGTATCAGGTAGACCCATTAGCAGATAGACTCTTCAGTGTGTTCCTTTATATCCTGAAACATCCTTGTGATTGCCCACAACCCCCAGGTTGAACCCCGTCTTCTTGCTGTTTATCTTCTGTTAGTGAGCTCCTTGGGGGCTCGCATCTGTGTGCTCAGCCCCTGGTGCTCAACACTGATACCCGTGGATTTGTGTCATTTAATTGCGAGCCCTACTCTTTCACAGGGAAACAGGCCCAGATCCTCCCCCTACTTTTGTCATGTGAGTAGCACATGCCTCAGATTAGGCATTTCTGATATCTGTGTATTTGTTATTCAGTTCTCTGTAATGAGATTTATCATGGAATCAGAAGTCATCCTAAAATGCAACCATTCATGATGAACTGACCATTCAGACATCCTTCCCATTTGACCCTCACGTCTTCACAGATGGATTATCCTTGATGGTTCGGTCACAACTGATTGCAAAGTAATTTCATTAAGTCAGTGAAAGTGATTTGGAGAATTCCACAGATGTTATACAAAGCCATTGATGGTAGGGAGCTTGTTAAATTAAGTGAAGAGAAAGTAACTGATCAAAGTGATGACATAAGTGCCTCAGAAGATAATGATTTGTATATCAAAAAGCCTAGGGAAAACTGATGGGAGTCCTCAAATATTTTGTAAAAGTTCCCTTCCTGTGACAGGACTAGGAGAGGCAAACACGAAATGAAAAATAGATACCATATTGTGCCAGCATATGGTTCAGGGGAGCTTAGTGTGATGCAGTTCATGGGGTTGCGAAGAGTCAGACGTGACTTAGTGACTGAACAAGAACAACATGGTTCTATCAGAAGAATCATGGTCCAGTTATCAATCAACTTGGACTCAGTGTTCATTCAAGAAACTGGTTGCAATAATAAACCAAAGTTTTTTCTAATATCAGATAAAATGAAACTTGTTTTCATAATTTTTTTCTTAAGACAGAGCCTTTTCAGACCTTTTCATACCTAAATGAATTCATTTTAAATGATCTTTTCCCACCAATCTTCCTTCACCAACAAGGACTCCTCCAGAAGCATAGCGACAGACCTAGCCACTACGCAAACATGCATCTCACGTCCATGTCAGAAGTGCTCCGTAACTGTAGCAGCAGCATTTCAAATACTTGCATCTGCGTGTGATCATGTAAAAGAAAAGCTTCTTAACCAAAGTCTAATAGACCCTGAAGCCAGTCTTGAAGATTTATGTCCCAGAATCTTAATGTGGCTTCTCCTGACGACCATTTCTAGAGGTCAGAGCACCAGGAAGGCTTGGACTCATTCGTTGTCACAGGAGTCACATAAGGGGTGTACTCAAGTTTGAAATCAGGAAAACGTGTACACACCGCTTAACATCTATGGCTGGGGTCTGCACTGGCTCTCGGGCCAGATCCAGCTTACTTCCTGTTTTTTCAGAGCACAGCCGTGCTTATTTGTTAACTTGCTGTCTGTGGCTGCTCTCTTACTTCCATGGTAGAGTTGAGGAGTTGCAGCAGAGATCACGTGATCCACAAAGCCTAACGTGTTTACCACTGGCCTCTTCCAGAAAAAGCTTGCCAGCCCCTGAGCTAAGGCCTGACTGGGAGCAGAACTATGCTCATATCCTTTGAGTCTCTTTGTAAGCTGCTGCCTTCTTTTTTTGTACCACAAGTACAGTAGATAGAAAGAGTTTCAATGTCAGTCATGGAGGAGTAGCTTGTAACGGGCTAACCCTCACACAGATAATAGGTATGTATAAACACAGGGCAGAGCATTAAAAATAAAAGAAAAACAACTCTCTGCAGGTCCTGTGGAGCCGCCAGATACAATCAGGGACTGAAAAGGGGATGACATCGAATGAGACTCACATTTTCATGGCTTTTCCCCCAGAGGGCACACCCACGACCGTGTAGCACAGGGTAGCTAGAACTCAAGCGGGGGCTGTCTTTGTCACTTGCGGTATTTGAGGGCAGAGGTTAAAGTTGCCAGAGCAGCTGGGAAACGAGGCAAGTCCCAGAAAAGAGGAATCCAACAAGGCAGGAAGCCCCGAAAATCAGCTTATAAATGCCTTTCCTGGCTTTGCTTAACCCTCAGATTGTGGAAGCACAGGAGCGACGCTAAGGCACTCAGCAGAAACCAACAGCTGGAGAGACAACAGGACTGAGCAGAGGTCCTGCTGCTGCCCGTGAGAATAAGCGGAGTCTAGAGTCCAGGCCTGCCTGTTACATACGGCTTAATCAATACCCTGGGATCCCCTGAAACTGCCAAAGGGCCGTGTCTTAGGAGTAGAGACCCACATAGACCCACCCTAACCACGTGTAAAACCATCTCAGGGTGATAATAAGCCAGTGTTTTAACACTTAAGAGAAGATAACGGAAACCAGATATTTTAAATATGTAACTACAGATGGGGGAGTCTCACACAAAATGGCAACTGATAAATGAAAATGCTGAAACTGAAAACTGTAATATCTAAAATGAAAAATCCACCAGATAAGTGACAAATTAACCAATCAGAAGAACAGAGAGTAGAAAAATAAGAACATGGTACCCTAGGGACAAATTCAAATGATCAAACATATGTGTAACTGGAGACCCAGAAGTTGTTAGAAAGAAAAAGTGGGGGGACAGAAAGAAAAGATGTTTCGAGAAACAGTGGCTGAAATTTTTCCATATTTTGGTGGAATTAACTCACAAATCGAAAAGTTTAGCAGACTCATAGATAGCAAGAAATCTATGTCTAAGTCTATCATAGTCAAATTGCTAAAAACCAAAGTTAAAGAGGAAAATCTTGAAAGCAGCCAGAGATAATACCATAGGCACATGCAGGACACAACACTGTGAAAGAGGACTAGCCTTCCACAGTCAGTGGAGGCCATAAGACAGTGGAGCCGTTTTAAAGAGTCAGAATTATCCGCTTACCAAAATTATCTTTCAGATGTGAATTCAAAGTCATGACATGTTTAGAAGAAGAAAAGCAGAGAGGATTTAGCAGCAGTGGCCTCAGAAAGGTTCTTGGGCTAGAGGGGATGATGCCAGATAGTAATTGAGATCCAAGGAAAGAACAAGAACCACTCGGAACTGTTAATATAAAAATCTGGGGGTTTTTCTTTTTATTAAAAAGAAATTATTGGCTATTTAATGTAAAAATTATAATACTGAATTATGTGGGTTAGCGTATAGATTTAAAATATTTGGCAGCAGCACAAAGGACAGTGGGATAAGAAATCTTGCACGGTTCTGATCTTTCACATAAGGTGGTGCATTTTAAACTCTTAAGTCAGCTGTGAGAGACATATATCGTAGTTACAAGAGCAACCACTTAAAGAGTAATACAGGGAGGTATAACTAAAAAACCAGTGGACTAATTAATACATTAAAAGTAAACAGTAAGAAATAGTTAATGCAAAGGAAGGGAAGAAAGGAAGAACGGGGTTATATTTTGTTTAAAAACAAAATATAAAGCAAATAGCAAAATGGTAGTCCTAATATCACTAAAAACCAAATATATCAGGAAGTACATTAAGTGTAAAGGAACTAAATATTCCATTTAAAAGGCAAAGGTTGTCAGATTGGATCAAAAGTCAAAATCAAACAATATGCTGGTTATAGAAGGGATTGCCTTACATAGAAACCTAGAGATCATGTGAAAATAAGAATGGAAGTGGATATTCTGTGCAGACCATAAGCAAGAGAAAACTGTAGTTTTTATATCTATATCAATAAATAGACTTCAAGAATAAAGAAGGGGCGTGAAAAGAGTAGCAGTGGGGAACTTCTCATGTTGATTAAAGACATTTTCTGTCTTGGGATGGGACAGGATGAATGTATACATACACATTTGTCATTTTATCAAAATTAAGACCTTTTATCAGCCCTAAGATCTTTGCACTTCTCTAAATGAATCTTACTTTACAAATTTAAATACCACACACACACAAAATCCAACAACCTTGTAAAGGAAGTTGCTGGAGTAATGCATCAAAAGTGAAAGCTAGTACGATAGCCTTTGCTCCATCTGTGTGCTCCTCTGACTGTCATCCCAGGGAGGGCAATTCAGAGTCTTTCCCACCTAATCATCTGGTTTCCCTAAAGTTTCTTACAAGTTTTATTGTTTTTTTCCTCTCTAAAACTTAACATTTTATTGGAAGTTTTCCAACTTGACCCCAGAGGCAGGGATCTTTCTCCCTGAGACTAGTAACGCTTAACCTGGATGGCATCACCGACTCGATGGACATGGGTTTGGGTAGACTCCGGGAGTTGGTGATGGACAGGGAGGCCTGGTGTGCTGCGGTTCATGGGGTTGCAAAGAGTTGGACACGACTGAGTAACTGAACTGAACTGAACCTGGATGGATGTTTGAGGCTGGCATTTATTTTGACATCACCCTGCACCTAAACAGTTCTTAGGTGCTCACTTCTGATAACAGTGTCTACCTGGGTTTTGGAGGGAAGCCACAGAACAGAGAGCAGGAGGAGAGGCCCGTAGTACCTCTCACATCATGTGTAGGGGTCAGGTTTCAAAGTCAGGGGATACGACAAAGATCAAGCACAAGTCAGAGTCTTGTCTCGTACACTGACCTCACATTCACTGAGCAGGAGGCTTGACCAGCACACACACATGCCCAGAAACCAGGGTTGACTGGAGTGGGTACATCCCATTTTCCATCTCACACCCTATGAAAACAAATGGCCCGCTAAATCAGCCTCACTATTTAGATTGTCCTTCCTTCTCTTCCCTATTGTGTTGGGGGTAGGGGGAGAGCTGGGGGGTGATTGGTGGGAAGAAGCCCTGTACACAGAGTTAAATGCATGTATGTGGAATGAGATATGTACCCGCTTTGGGGAACTGCCACGTATGTGGACGATATCAAAACAGCGAGTTGTAAGCTCATCCAGGTCGTGAATGTAAATGTATACTCATTTCTATAGCACAGTCAGCATTTAGATTGTTATCTTACGACACCCAAATGCAGGCACTTCTCTGGAGAACTATTTACAGCATTATTTTTATCTCCTTGTTAGTTTGGGGAGCCAAAGTTTAAAGAACTACTGAACAAATGAATTTGGAAATTATAACATTGAGTTCAATTAGCCTTTTCAGCTGAAACAATTGTTTATAGCACATATTTAATGCCTATAAAAGTGTATTCTAAACTACCTTCTGAGTGGCATTTCAGTGTTAGATTTGAAGTTTTTGCCTTTGGTAATTACTGGTTCATTTGCTTTAAAGCATCATGTCATCTTTCTTGGCTTAAGAGAAAGATTACCTTTTGTACGGGGATAATGGCCTTCAAAGTCTAGTAAGAAGCATATTTAACCAGTTTTCCCAATTTTGTTGTTTATTTTTCCCTCTTCTCTGCAGTTTCGTGCCTTAGCACCAATGTACTACCGAGGCTCAGCTGCAGCTATAATTGTTTACGACATCACGAAAGAAGTAAGGCCTGACATACCATCTTCTTGAGACAATTCTGAAAACTCTGTTTAGGTCACTTCAGTCTCCAGTTGCTTTCCTCCTTTGTGTTACAGGAGACATTTTCAACATTAAAGAATTGGGTAAAAGAGCTTCGACAGCACGGCCCACCCAATATTGTAGTTGCCATTGCAGGAAATAAGTGTGATCTTATCGATGTAAGGTAAGTTATTAGTGCAGGAGATACCAGTTCTGATTGTGTGTTCTTCTTCTAACACACTATCCAGTAGAAGAATCTAGCTTCTGTTTTATCTCTGACATTGAAAAATTCCTTTTTGTTGTTTGGTTGGGGTCCTGAAGTTTCAAACTAAAATTAAGAGTTCAGACACTCGGAGCTCATTAGCTTATGTATTGAGACAGGTGTGTAATTTATTTAAACGTCAGTTGCAGCACACTTGAACATGATCTGAGATTGATGTAGCCTCAGCTCCCGTGACGTACGGTACTTGAATGGGGAAAAAATATTTTAAGGAAAGCACATTGATTGGCAGTTTCTCTGGACCACTTCCATGATCCTCCAGGAAAGGGCTCTAGTGGGGGTGGAGGGGTGGGAACCACGGTGATTCTCTGACCATTCCATTAGCTGCATTGCTAGTGGTTCCAGGTTCCATTCTGATCATCATAAATCTGGTTAATTACTGGGTAGATGGGGATCACATTAAGCTCCTGACAGGTAGAGTTTGTAATCTACTATTGTTTTCCAGAGAGGTCATGGAGAGAGATGCCAAGGACTACGCCGACTCCATCCATGCAGTCTTTGTAGAGACAAGCGCGAAGAACGCGATAAACATAAATGAACTCTTTATAGAAATTAGTGAGTATCCCTACCTTATGCATTTCTTCTGTGCAGAGCAACTTAGTGCAGCATTATCTGGCCAGGGGGTTTCCTCCCTACACAGAGCAGTCTAGACTGGTATTGTTCTCAGTGGAATGAGATTTGAGAATTGAAGAGTGACGGCAGGTTTTCATATTGGGCGGTAATTGCTGGAGAGCTGGTGACTGGCCCTTCCTTCTAGGAGGAGTGTTGCTCCTGAGTCAGTAATGTTCAAGGCCTTGGGGTCCTGCAAGCTGTCATCATCCTCCCTCTCTTTAAATGTGTTTCAGTTAGTCATCGAGCGTGAGTCAGATAAATAAAGGGACACGCAATGTTGTGTAATTCCCCCATAAGAAAGTCCTCAGAAACTAATACGAGGCTCTTGGCAGTGAGAGGTTAAGACACTCTCCCATCCCCTCCTCTTTCCCTTTTCAGAAGTGTTACAGTGATGACACTCAGTGGGAGAGTCTGTCGCATACCTCTGGGACCGTCCGTGGACTGGATCTGTTTATTCATTTCATTCCAGTTCATCAGCGTGTTCACTGAGACCTGCTCCAGACTTGGGGGAGACAGCAGCAAGCATGACAGGGCGGCCTCTGTGGTCCACTGGGGGAGAGACAGCACACGGGGAAGCAAGACCCTTTCTGATGATGAGCAGGAATACAAAGAACATAAGATAGACTGAAGTGAAAGAGTTCCTGCAGGTGGTCAGGGAAGGCTTCTCTGAGGAGGCACTATTGGAGCCAGACCCTGACAAAACAGGTGTGCAGAACCCTGAGGTTCATGTTAACTAAACAGGTCAGACTTGCACAAGAAGGACAGGAGAAAGCCACACTGAGATCCATCCTTCGGGGAGATCTGAAAGTGGAAGGACACTTGGCCAGCATGTAGAGGCAGGGTCAGCAGGGCTAGGCTGGGACGGCCCCCAGGGAAGCAGACCTAGGGGCACACCAGGACCTGGGGGCTGCAGGAAGCCCTGGTGACCCTGACAGCTGGCCAGGGGAAGCCCAGCTCCAGCAAGTGGACAACAGTGGCAGGTAGGCCCCTGGCTTCCCCATTACTGGGGTTACTTTTGGTTTTATTTTTAATTTTTGATGTTTTTAGTTTGTTCAGAGATCTGAATTTTATGTAACATGTCACACTTTTTAAATCTGGCCACTTACTGAAATATTTTCGGAGTACCATGCAGGCCTGCTGGTCCCATCTGCCTCCTGGAACAGCTGGTGGACACTGGTGTGTGAGCTCTAGTCCAGCCCCTTCCAGCGTTAAAGAGCAATGATATTTATCGTCTTCCTAGATTGTAGATAGTAGTTACTCAGATATGTTCCTAAAAGGCAGTGTGTAAAGGTAGTCGGGAATTTTTCACAGTTTAGTTCAAGCTAAAATGTCTAAGTGTGTGGTATCATAATTATCACTGTTTTTGTAAAGTGTTCCATAGCAGTATTAAGAATAGGAAGGTAGTGAAGCCTGCCAACAGTGAAAATTGCTATATAAAAACTAGCCTATACATACTCATTTTAACTGTGAAGAATAAAAAAAAATATGTTCCAAAATATTAGAAATACTTAGAGAGATGTAAGTTGAGTTTATTATTTACTGGGCATTGTAAAAGCGAGTTAGCATGGGGCCTGGGTTTGCTAGCTTTTTATCAAAGTCTAGTATACATGCTTCATAGTGCTCCCGTCAGAAGTATAAACCTCCAGGGGTGTTCACGGACTGAGTAGACTCTTGGCTCAGCACCCGTGTCAAGACCCTGAGGTCTTGACATGAACCTCACCCCTCCCCCTCCCACAGGGAGCCCCCATGCTGACCACCAGCTCTTCTTGTTTTACCTGTTTTTAGACTTTATGCTTTTTAAGACGAACTGGGTTTGCTCACGCGTGTCTGGTGTGTTTGACTCTACATCACATCTGGTAGATAGGTCCCCATGAGCGTGTGACTCATTGTCATCACCGTGGAGTGTGTGTCAGGGCAGGCCACCTCCACGGGGCAGTTACCTGCCACGTAGTTAGGCATCTGACGGTTATCCCCAGTTTTGAGCTATGACAAGTAGAACCTCTCTGAGTGTTCTGCTTCATGTCCAGTGTGTGCACAACATGTACGCATTTTTGTTGGGGGCCTGTTTACACCCAGGAGAAGATTGGCTGAGTCATCAGGTATGCACACATTGAGTAAGGGTTTACTGCCCAGCAGTCTTCAGGGTGGTCACACCCGTCAACTCGGACACCAGTGGGATCTGAGAACCCCAGTCATTCCGTGTCCGGCTGGCAAGGTCATGACCTGCCACTTTGGACAGTGAATGAAGTCAAGCACCTTTCCGGCATTTGTTTACATTTTTATAATATTTAGATAGCCTCTTCTGTGTAGTTTTGCCTGTTTTCCTGTTGGATTTATCTGCCTTTGTCTTAATGTTTATAGTTTATTTTGGCTGTGAGTCTGTTGTTGAATTTGTCTATTGGAAAGCTCTACTCCGTGCCTTGACTTTCATTTTTGGATCAACTCCTTTCGTGAACTGGAGCTTTAAATTTTAATGTATCCACTTTGTCCTTACTTTCCCTTGCAGTTAGCACCTGCTTAAAAATTCCTTCCCTATTCCCAGGTCACAAAGGTGTTCTCCTCTGCTTTCTTCTAAAAGTATTTCAGAGATGGCTCTGCAATACCAACTGTGTTTTCAGCATCCATTTATTGAGAAATAAATGATGACAAGAGTCAGTAGAACTTTTATATAAATTTGCGTTGTGGTCATAACAGTGCATGCAGGCATTTGAAAGTGCTTGTAGGACTTACCATGGGTGCTTCCTCGCCTCGTAGACACCATGCTACATACTGCCCTCCCCACCCCAGTTTGCAGGCTGCTGGACGCGCTGGAGGCTCCAGTCTGGGCACCTGAGGACCTGGCAGTTGGCAGATTGCTGCTCTGCCTCGTTAATGCCAAACATGTGGGTGTAAGTTCATCCTATGGTTTCAGAGTACCTCAGCACCAGCTGGTGTGCTGAATGGATACTGGAAACATAAAGCTAAAGAGACATGCTGCTTTCCTCCAAGAGCTTGGGGCCCCATTCAAGGGAGAGAGGAGATCGCTGCCTAAACAAACACATAATAACGGGCTTTTGGCTCCTGACTAATGTGAGCGTCCAAGGTGCTCAACAGAGTTAGGAACTGCTCCTTGTACCGGGAGCAGCCCTGGAGTTATCAGGGAGAGTGGGTGACTGGGTGATTTAAGGCTTCTCTCGAAATTGACACTATGCTTCACGGAGCAGTAAAGTGAAACCCATTCATTCTCATGCACTGTTGGTAGGAGAATAAAGTAGTGCAGCCTCTTCAGAGAGCAGTTTGGCAGCATCTGTCAAAATTTAAATAAATTGCACGTCCTTCCTGCATTTGTTCTGGATAGACCCTGGGAGTGCAGTGTCTGTGTCAGACGAACACCCAGGAGTGGAACTGCGTGACCCAGCTCTTCCCAGACAGTCCATTTATCCTACACCAAGATAGTCTTTGCATTATTGTTAATGACATCAGAATACTGGAAACAAGCTAACTCTATGTGAATTGGGGATCAAGGGCGGAACATCCACAGGCGCAGCATCACAGAGCGTGTAGACGAACTCTGCTTGAGTGGTGCCCAGGATGCATGACATGAGAGCAGTCTGTGCTCCTGCCTGGGTTTTAAGAACAGGGATGGGTGCGTGTGTGTTCTGTGCACATCTGCGCACACCTGTCTCTGGAAGATGACCTGTCCTACAAGACAGAAGGACAGGGACATTCTGATGCAGTTTTTTTAACATGTTAAATGTTTCTCATTTAAAAAATGCGTACTAAATGCCAGGTGATACTCTTCTTTGGACCTGGGACCAGAAAAATGACAGGATATTGGTGGGAAAACTGATGGCAACAGAAAGTCTGGAGTTGGGTGAATAGTGATATTCCAGTATCAAATTCTTCATTTTTGCCAAGTCCCACGGTCATCCCATGAGGTCCCAAAACCGGGGGAGGCTGGGTAAGGGGACCCAGCAGTGCTGCATGTTACCTTTGCAGCTCTTCTGTACATTTAAACGTCTTCCAAAGTTAGAAGTTTATTACCTTTTTTTAATTTTAATGAGACCTGTCAAACTGCATGTGTAGAACGGTCATGTATGAGAATGAAGCCTGAGAAAGTGAATGCTCACTGCGCTCCCTCCTGTCCTCTCGGTTTAGGTCGAAGAATTCCATCCACTGACGCTAGCCCGCCTTCTGGCGGAAAGGGCTTCAAACTCCGCAGACAGCCTTCGGAGCCAAAGAGGAGCTGCTGCTGACCGGGCCTCGGCCCCCCGGGCTTCCCGATGAAGTAGGTGGTCGTGACAGGTCTCGGGAGGGCTGGGCCCCGCCTCCAGGGGTCGCCTGCCAGTCTTGGATCTTCTTCGGGCAACAAGGATTCACAGGAATTGACCGGTTTCATCTCCTCTTTGGAGACTGCAGCAATAATACATCAGTCTGTGGACTTCCGTCCTGTAAAGAATCTCTGTGTACACAGGGACTGCATCGTTGGCTCCTGATCTTGCTGAGAAGGAATATACAGTTGTGTGGATGGTAGGATGAGATCATTGAGTAGCTTTGTAGTCAAGATTCTGTGTCACATTTGTAAAGGGAAAATTAGCACTTTCGTGGTTCTTGAGGAAAAAAAACCCGACCTTGTGGGGACTTTCCTTCCCTTGGTTTCCCATTGCCACTGTTAGAGGGAGTGGTAGCATTTAGAATGTGTGCAGTTACCACCGTGGAGAGATGGCAGTTACGATTGTCTGAAGCTGACATGGGTTGTTTCTGGGCTGATGGAGAGGCACCCACCCCTGCCGTCTCTGACGCACTTTCCATTGGGCGTAGCAGCCCAGGACCCTGTCGCATGCGTGTCCCCAGGCACATCACTGGCACCTTTTTAGGTAAGCTCTGGCGATTGAGATGGTGGTGGTAGAGAGGCTGCCTGGAACATGTTGAATTGCAGATTCAGTTTAAACTGACTAGCCATGTTTTCCAAAAGAAGAGAGGAAGCCCAGAAAGTGGAGTAAATGCTGTCCATTTATTATTTAACCGAGCTGTCTTGGTGGGGGAAACAGTTATCTGCCGCTTGCTTAGCACATGTAAAGTTGTAGTCATATATTTATGAGACCACTGCTTACAGATTATAAATTATGTAAATACATTAATAAATTCTATGTTTCGTTTAACACTCCATTCACTCTTGCACCCGGCCTGGCGCGCGCCCCCCATTTCTCAGTCCGTGCATGGGAGGTTCTTTGAAACACGTTTTATGTGGTGCAGAAGCATAGAGCATGTGGCTTTGGGTTGGCAAGGGTTTCTCTGCCTTCCCTCCCACCACCCCTCCTCTGCAGTCCCATCTGGAAACCACCGTGCAGACAGATGCCACTTGGAGAAGCCTGACTAGCCCCTCCTAGCCTCGGGGTACAAGACCAATCTCCTGAGCCCATGTCATTTACCTGGTCTTGGAAATAAGCTGCTTCTAGCTTTCACAGCAGCCTCAGACCAACTGTTTGAAGAGCGCTTCTTCTCTTGTTAACAATTCCGCGCCTCTTTCCCTTATTTTCCCCTGCCTCTCTTAGTGGTTAACACTCTTTTCCCTCAGGGAGCCTAATGAGCTTTTTAATATAATCTAAAAATAAAGCACTGAAGTGAAGTTGGTGAAAATTTGTTCCTGGTCTAATTTGGCACCCTTCCAACCTGAGTATTGTAAGGGAAGGAAATTTACAAAATTAAATAGGAAATGAAACAGCTTGAATTTCAAACCAAATTGTATTTTCAGAGCTATCCTTAAACTGAACAGTCAGAACTTTTAAAAATAGTGGTTATTTCTTCATGCCCCCCACTTGATACGGTTAGATTTTAATGGGAAAATTATAACTCAGATGAAGTGAAAAACAATTCCCTTCCCCATAGTGTATATCTTGAGCATTTGGAATTGTTTATTCTCTTATTGAAATCATATAGAAGGAATGTAGATAGTGAACATTGTCATGTTGCTTTGTTTAAAGTACGTATGGACTCTCCTCCCCTGGCATCTAGCTTTCCTCCCCAGTGTGAGATTAGCAAGATTTGGATAGCATGTGTGATTCTAGGGCCAGGTACTTCACACCTAAGGGTGGTTAGGCTTTACTTCATATACATCCAAATGGACTGGCCATCAGGCCACTGCCCTGGTTGGTCCCTGACATTCCCACCACCATGCCTCTGTCTCCATGACAACAAAATAAAAACACTCGACTTACCAAGAGGTGAGGCGTGTGTGGCCCTTTCTTATTTCACCAAAAGATGACACAGATCTGATCTCTGACCTTCACAGTTTTTCCACTACAGCTGTCCATCAGCATGGCTGGTTTCATGGTGTCTGGGTGCAAAGGGAAGGGCGGGCAGAGAGCTTCCATGCCTCTCTGGTGGGTGAGGCCTCCCCTCCAAGCGTCTCTCAGCCCATTGTGACATCGGCTGCACAAAGCCCAGCACAGTCCATCCTTCAGCCCCCGCAGCTGCCTTCTCCTCCTGATCCTCGCGGCCCTCCCCACAGGCCCCCCACGCAGTTCGGGGGCCTCTCTTGCCCTCATTTTCCTCAGTCTTCTTAGAAATCAGTGTGTCTCTGTACCTCACATGATGTCCTCTTAATACTCAACAATAACAACTGCACCTTGCTCTCTCAGAATCCATAATCCATACTCAATGAGAACAGGGGAAAGGATGTTTTCCGTTACTTGTTTGCTTCTAAAGCACAAAGATGGATATTAACGTCAGAAGCAGTGTTTTATTTTGAGCCCACTTTGGATTATTCACCAGAGTAAACAGTGATTTAATACATGTTTCATACATCCTTTTTTCTTCTTATCATGAGAAAAAGCTAGCTTGTGAAGGAATTGAGACACAGCCCATCTATAAAAATCTGGTTTCGGTTCTCTTACGACGCAGAGCCATCTTTAAAAACTTGGGCGACTGAAAAGAGAAAAGCCATTCATTAGCTCTGAGTGTCTGTTGATTCCTCTCAGAGAAATGAAAATCAGGTCTTTGCTGGCGTCCAGTCCTAGGAACCAGTGATCTCCAGAACTCTCCTTTCACACAAGTGTTTTTCTGATCCTGTGATAACTCATTAATTATCATTTGGTGATTAAAAGAACATAAAGGGGGAGTATGATTAAGTGTCCTTCATCTGAAACTCCTTAAGAAGTGATTAGGGAGAAGTACCTACTGCAAGTCCTGGTTCTAAATGAAACCTCCATCACCTGCTCTTCAGCCACAGTCAGGCCCAAGTGCTACATGTCGCAACAGAAAGGTTTGGTTCCTTTAAATTAACTCACTTCCTTGTCGCCCATGTATGGTTTTGTGGGAAGTGCCTGCCCCCCGTTATATACATACTTCCTGGGTGCCTCCTCGCATCTGAGAGGACTGGACCCTTTGTGCTGGAGGGTCCATGTCTTAAGTACGCCGGGGTCCAAGGCTATCAGGTTTTGTTATTTCTAAATGTGTAGAAAGGGAAAGAAAACCACATTCACTTCCAGAACTTCTCTTTACGTTTTTGTATTTATTTCTTTTCTGTTCTCAAGAAGGAACATAGGTCTGCGAGACCTTCTAAATTAAACCCTGACAGAGTAATGAAAACATCCTCAGATGACATTCCATGGCTTTCCTGGAGACATCAGCCCAGCGTATCCAAACTGTTACGGCATCACGTTAAAACGGGCAAGTTTAATCAAGACAGCAGTACACTAATTGGCATGTCAGCCTCAGAGCTTGAAAAGGCATTTGTTCACTGTGAAATGCATCCTTTATGGTCTGAGAGTACATTTCAAAAGAGGTTGTATAAATTCTTATAAGCATCTTTTCACTCTTTTTTTTATTTCAGAACACGCTGAGAACATGATTCATGGCCCCTTAGTGTATAAGAAATAACGTGTGCAGCATGTTATATGTATGACAAACGAGACCCCCATACATTCAGATGTCTCTGCAAGAACCTGTATAAGCAATGAGGAAACTTTTCCCTCTGGGAACAAGTCAATGGAATTCCCTTCACTCTCATCTATACCAGGGACCTGCTATAGAACATCTGAGGGTAATGACAGCCCACAGACTCAGGCTGCCTTTCCTCTCTCAACTCATTAGGCTGCAATTGTTCTGCCCCATCTCTGTAATGAAAGTTAAACGACAGTGATAAGCTGGAGAGTGGAAACCTGTGAAAATCCTTCCTTATTTAAATTTGTTGTAAAGGGACCAGCAGCCTGACTTGTCTGCAGGAGATCATCTCCCTCTTTAAAGTTATTATTTTTTGAAAGAAGAAACAGGATGTACCTTCAGGGGTCGGGCAGTGACTATAGACCTGCTCTCACTTACATGTGGTCCATCAAAATGTTTCAATGATTCAGAGTAATATTTAGGAGATGTGTTCTAACTCCTATGGTACTGTGATTAAAAAACAGTCCAAGCAACAGAATTATCCAGGAGATAAACATGATGCTGTATGGTTTTAGCAGAGGGAAGTGGGGGTGGAATATGGCCTTGGACTGAAAGAAATGACCCCTGCCCATTTCTCTTGATAGCAAGGTTACTTGTCTCAACTTCCAGTAATAGAAATCCAGGCAATGTGATCATCCAATTTGCAAGAAACATTAGTGAAACTCTGGGGCATTTGTCCTGTTTTATGTGCAAATGAAAGTTCAAAAAAAAATTAGGAAGGTGTTACATTTTTCAGGAGCCTCCACTTTTTCAGTCCAAGAGAATGATAAGTGAGCGACCTGTTATGATGAAGTTTCATTAGACATAATGAAGAAAGGGAATAAATAGAACAAAGAATCTCCTTATTTCTGTTTGTCCTTCAGGATTCTCATAGCATATAAGGAAAATTATTTACCCTCCAAATCTAGAAGGACTTCCAGTGTCATAGATCAACTTTAATTTTTGGTCTGTACCATCAGAAATAACTAATGTCTGTGTTCTTTCCTCTTAGAGCAGAGTCAATTCCAGATAGGTTAGAATATGTGTAACTTCCAAACAAAAGGATTCAGAAGTTTAATAAAAAGAAAAATCTGGAATCTTCCATCTTTTCCTTTTACCTTCAACATTTTAGGTAGATAGTAAGATTAGGATCTATCATCAGTAGATACTAGAGTTAAAACCATGGAGTCTTAACAAATTTAACCGATTTTTTTTTTTTAATTCATTGCCAGTTCATTTTCAGATCAGTGTGGATGGTCCTGGCGTCCAGTGCCTCATCAAAATGCTTCATAATGGAAACAAATAAAATTCTGGGTAGCTTTCCATGAGCAGGAATTCAAGTGCCAAGAATTCAGCTAATTAATGGAAAATCCTCAGGTAGTACTGGTTGCTTTTTGAAAGCACCTTCTCTAAATTGGCAGTTTTAAAGTGTAGACCTTAATCATCTCGTTAATCATGCAAAAAAAAAAACACTGATTTGATGCAACTTCTTGATTTGGGAACTTCTTCGTGTTTCCGGAAGCGAATGGTTTAATGCAATACTGAAGAAGAAATCCATCTTTAAAACAGCATTTCACACACAGAGCCAGTAATCTTCACTCAGAATTGAAATTGTTCAGGAAGCGCTCACCTTTCAGGTCACAGAAACAAGCCCACCACCCCTTCTTCCACCAGGCAAGGCCAGAGCCCACACTGAGCACCCAGCTGCTGTGGGCAAGCAAGGGCTGCAGGCAACATGCCCCCTTCCCACTTCAGAAATAGTCAGCACCCAGCAGCCCATGATTTCACATTGGAGCTTAATGCTTAATTAATTGTTACTAATTTTTTCATGAAATTTATACTTGAATTGTCAGTTTGACACACACACACACCCCCACCCACTGGAAAAACCTTGAAAGCAGGGCTTAAATTTGTATACCTCCGCTTACTTTGCCTATGAGGTTATTACACAGTTTAGGACACTTTTTCTTAATATGGATTATGCACATAACGTCAGACAGGTCAATCCAGTGTGGGGAGAGTTACCAGCATCTGGTAGGTCAGAGCCACCAGTGGGTGCCTCTGTTTTTAAACCATTTGTTGTGTCGTGTAGACAGAGTTTTATGGCCCTGGAAAAGATTTCCTTCTTTCAGTCTCCTCCAGCAGCTCAGTCTCTCGATCATCCCACGTTACGAGTCACTCACACAGTGGTCCATCATGCCTCTGACCTTAAGAGTTGACTTCCTTGTGATCGAGGCCGTGATTCTTGCCTTATTTCTCCTTCGCTTTTTGCTGCAGGCTCTCCCTTAAAGATGCAGGGCACCTGCCACCACCTCAGTGTGTGTGACGTGCCTTCCTGTACTGCCTTACCTGGTCACAGCAATGAGATTTGCCCACCTCGTCCCATGGTAGGGCGGGGGGAAGCAAGAGGCGACCAGTGATGTCAGACAACACACAGACTAATTTAGGGGAAGAAGTCCAGTATTTCCAGAGAGGAGATGGGCAGTACTGGTTTACAGTGGCAGTGTCACCGCGTCACAAAATGTTTTCAACCACTGGCAACAAGGCAGGTTAAGTGTCAGAACTTTCACTTAGCTTGTACTAGAACATTTGTTAAACTTCGGAAAACCCTAAGTCTAAAGTCTTGAAAAGAGATTTGGAGATAGATGAGCCTAGACATTTAAAAAAGCTAAGCCGATGTACCAGCAATTCTTATTTCTCCTAAGAATGTCATGCCTTTTCAAGACCTGATGCAAGGAGTAAGAAATTTGTGCCTTTTTCTAATAATGTCTATTATGGGGAAAAGAAAAATCAAGTTGCTTACAGTTTAGACCGCTTTGTTGCACTATAAGCAGCCCAGATTCATAGCCATGGCTCCCCTGCATGATGCATTGCTTGACTACCTGTGATGAAACGTAATGATGGTTTGCCAAGCTTGAATGAATGTTTGAAGACTTTATTTTTGCAGTCATAACCTTGGGCTGGACCTAAGTCTATATATAAACCATATGGTGTCTGTATTGTTTGTAGATGCTGACGAAAGAAAACTTGATCTTTTGATTTTTGCTGTAAGATTTTTCTTTTTATGTTTAGGCTGGTAGTAGATCATTTGCAAATGGTGGTTGATTTGGCGTACTTCTAAACTGTATTGTTTCAGCTTGAATATTCTGTACTAAACTTTTATAGAGTATAACATGCTAAGTCACTACAAAGTCTGTTGTATTGTGAGGTGAGTGTAAACATTTTGTTAATAAAGTGCTATGTTTACAGATAACATATTTGCCCTTTGGCTGGTTTCTCCTTGTGATAGTCTTCATCACCCAATTTTCTTTTTCCTTTTTTTTTTTTGACTGTGTCTTGGGGCATGTGTGATTTTAGTTCCCCAGCCAGGGATTGTACCCACTTTGAAAGCACAGAGTCTTAACCACTGAACCACCAAGGAAGTCCTTCATCACATGTTTTTCTTACTCTCCTGAAGTCATTTTAAAATGACTTTTGAAAACTGAAATGCTGTGGTGTCTGGTGAGCAGCGTGGTATTTGTATCCATCAACCCAGCTCCCAGCATCTCTCCCTTAGTCACCTCCTCCTTCCTGTCCATGTCCTTCCAGAGTTCAGATGGGGAACCCCGCTGGAGGCAGGCCCGCAAAGCCCCCAGCAAGCATTTTGAGGGAACACTGTTTTCTCACTAACTCAGGTTCATGAGCAAAAAGTTTTATACCATCTTCTGATATCCAGCTGGTTTCATCAAAGATGGCAGCGTTGCCATTCAGAGTGGACTTCAGCCTGGATGTCCTTAGTGCCATGCAGTGCCCACAGAAGCACAGCTTCACACACTGGTTTTCTCTCTGACATCCCCCTGAAGATAGAAGCACAGTTGTCTTCGTGCTGTGTTTGTGTTGACAGCAGATGTGTTCACCTGAGGGAACCTGAGAGAGCAGAGAAGCCTACAGATGGACAGCCTGGAGTTTGCTTCAACTTAGCCCTTCCTGGGCTATGTGGCCTTAGACACAGTTCTTACCCTGTCTGAGTTTTGTGGCCTGCATCCGTAAAATAAGAGCCAAGCACACTTGACTGTTGGGCGGAGATGCTCATATAACTGGCATTCAGCACAGTGTTAACAAAGAGTACGTCCTCGCATATAATTTGTTTGAAAATTCATCTCCCTGGTCCTCTTCATCTGTTTCAGTTAAAATAGCTGTTTGTCATTAGTTTGGGTTTTTTTGTTTCTTCAGTATTTTGAGACATAACAGGAAGCTCCAGTTGCTCACCTTCCTTGCCAACACTTAGTATGTTCTTTTCCACTTTGGCCATTCTGGCAGGGGGGTAGTGATATCTTACAGTGGAATTTGCATTTTCCCACTCAATGCGTGTTCTTTAGTCCACATCCTCCAGTGTTAAAGGTGATACTACACCCACAGCTAGAGCTGCCTGTGTGGGGAGCCCCAGACCCAGGCTCGACTCACAGGTCCTTAGTGTGTTCAGATACACCAGAACAGACAGTAGACGGAGCTGAAAGGTGAAGCAGAACCTGGTGGGGGAATGTTTGCTGCACGTATGACAGAATGAATTACTATCTATAGTGAACTGAGAGTGTCCAGGATGCAAAAAGAACCACCCTCAAAAAGGGAAATGAAAGGACCCATAACATGAGAAAACAATTCACAAAAAAATACAAGTAGCAAATTAACAAATTACAGAGGATTAAACGGCACCAATGCACATCCAAACTGGTGAACTAGTGTTTGGCCTGTTGGTGAAAAGGAAGCACAGCCCCACCTCTTAGAGGAGAATCCCCCACCCCTCTGTCCTCATCTAAAGGCACCACCACCTGGAGATACTGTGGAAGAATTCACACAAACAATAGAATAGTCTTTGCAGCCTTGTACATAGTTTCTGGAAAAGGAGCAGAAAGGAATAAACTGTCACAAATTAACGTGGAAAGGTGTGCCCAGTGCATTGCTGAGTGAAAAATAGCAGGATGTATACAGTATGACTATATAAGACAAATTACACACATGTACACGTTTATACCCTGTGGTCTGTAGCCTGCTAGGCTCCTTTGTCCATGGGATTTTCCAGGCAAGAATACTGGGTTGCCATTTTCTCCAGGGGATCTTCCCAATCTAGGGATCAAACCCATGTCTCCTGTCTCCTGCCTTAGGAGGCAGATTCTTTACCACTAGCGCCACCTGGGAAGCCCACATATTAGACTATTCCGTTCGGTTCCGTCGCTCAGTCGTGTCCGACTCTCTGCGACCCCGTGGACTGTAGCCTACCAGACTTCTCCGTCCATGGGATTCTCCAGGCAAGAATACTGGAGTGGGTTACCATTTCCTTCTCCAGGGGATCTTCCCAACCCAGGGATCGAACCCGGGTCTCCCGCATTGGAGGCAGACGCTTTAACCTCTGAGCCACCAGGGAAGCCCACTATTAACCTGTCAAAATAGTAAGCTTATGCAAGCCAGTCTCATTTATAGATGCCAAGAAAGAGAAGACTCCGTGCCAAAGGGGAAGCAGCAAATGAGCAGCCACCTGAAACAAGGGTGTTTTAAACGCATGCACCAAACAACTGTGTTTTATTTTTCCACAAGCAACTGGCTATTGCCTTAGAACATATAGGAACTAAATCATGGACCCAGGTTTCTAAGCAATTTTAATGTTTATTGCTGATTTTTCTTCTCCCACTAAAACTTTAGAACTACATTTCCATTAAGATGGTAAGTTATAAATCTAAAATGCAAAACCTTTAAAACTTTTCAGTTATTTGGCTTATAATAACACTAGCCAAAAACATGATTCTCCACTGAAAATGTCTGTGTTGGTTGAAAGTAAAGCATCACCAGGCTTCTAGAATTTACCGGGAATATTAAACAACCACTTCTCTTTATACTGTTTTTGAGAGACAACTGCTGGAGCTTGAAAGGGAGTGAACTGAAAGTAACTCAGTCATGTTCGATACTTTGCGACCCCATGGAATATACAGTCCGTAGAATTCTCCAGGCCAGAATACTGGAGTGGGTAGCCTTTCCTTTCTCCAGGGGATCTTCCCAACCCAGGGATCGAATCCGGGTCTCCCACATTGCAGGCGGATTTTTTACCAGCTGAGCCACAAGGGAAGCCCTAGAATACTGGAGTGGGTAGCCTATCCCTTCTCCAGCGGATCTTCCTGACCCAGGAATCCAACCAGGGTCTCCTGCATTTCAGGCAGATTCTTTACCAACTAAGCTACCAGGGAAGCCCTTGTAAGGGAGAAGAAGGGGAAAAAAAGACTTCACAGCCAACACCTTGTCAAAATGAATCACTGTGTTAATAATTTTAATCAGACCTCTGGTCACTCAGGTTTTTTATTTTCAATATAACCTCTCTGCATCTTCCAGGAAACAATGTAAGGATTCAGAGATCACCTTTTAAGACGTGTGCGTCATGCTGACACAACCACAGGTATCACTGCTAAAGAGGTGGGAAACAGGACAAGAGGGTCAGAATTCTCTTTATTAAGACTCAGTGTAGATATTATTACCTTCAGGCCTCTGTTAAATAAAATATATGGAAAACATAACGGGAAAGCTACCAAGGCTCCACTCCATTAGAGAAAGGTCACTTTTAAGAAGAAAATTGTAGGGTCGTGAAGGAAAATGTGAGGATAATGCTCGGTATTTGGGCACAAAATCTGTGCCCATGATATACCATCATCAACATTAGAATTTCAATCACCCACTCCAGCAACCAGGTCAGGTCACCTCTTTCTTTGCATATAAATGAGAACACATCATAATTTTTTGGAAAAATGGAAAAGGAAAAAATGAGCAGACATGACATAAATGACCTGGGCACTGTTTACCAGCAAGGTAATAGAAGCCTGCCTGAATTACTAGTTATGAACACCTGGGGCCAACAAATCATAAAGGATCCCACTAAGAAGACTCTTGAGAGTTCCTGAGACAGCAAGGAGATCAAACCAGTCAATCCTAAAGGAAATCAACACTGAATATTCATTGGAAGGACTGATGCTGAAGCTCCAATACTTTGGCCACCTGATGCAAAGAGCTGACTCACTGGAAAAGACTCTGATCCTGGGAAAGATTGAGGGCAGAAGGAGAAGGGGGTGACAGAAGATGAGACTGTTGGATGGCATTGCTGATTCAATGGATGTGAACTTGGGCAAACTCCAGGAGATGGTGAAGGACAGGGAGGCCTGAAATGCTACAGCCCATGGGGTTGCAAAGAGTCGGACATAACTTGGTGGCTGAACAATGAGGGTATTTGAATTTTTTTAATTTTATGTTTGATATTTCCACTGTGATAGCCCCATATTAAAGAAGTAGAGTCTCTGTGGGTTTTCTTTTCCCTGGTCTTAAATTACTCCTCGCCAGACAAATCTGTTTCTGAATGTAACAGGAGATGGGAACATGGGCAGCCAAGTGGCAGTTTTTATAGATGGCCTGTTAATGACCTCGAGGTGCTGAAAGGACAGCCTCTTCTGGTACAAATATGGTGATGATTATTGTGTGTATCCAATTACACTCCCCCCCCAAAAAAAAGAGACCTCAGGCCACCTTGAAGGGAAGACCAACCTGGAAAGGCTCTTTGGCATTAACTGGATTAAAATGATGTGCAGGCTTCAGTGATCCAGTAATCTCAAAGAGAGCATTTCAAGACATGGAATAAGATTACGTTTCCTTGAGCTGTTCTCTGAGATGAATGACTCAGGGCTCATTTTTCGAAGGGGGTTCCAAGGCCAACCTGAAGACATTTAGTATTTTGCCAACTCAGTGACTGCTTCAACTCTGGCTACCTCCTCTGCAAAGCAGCGTGTGATTTTATTTGCTAAATGATAGTGATGCCAACTTCATGGGGCTACTGTGGATAGCTAATGATGGCAATCACTCAAGCTCCATAAATCAATATTATTAATTGCATCAATAATAAACATACAAATTCTATTATCAGCTCTGGCATCTAATAGCCTATAGTTACAAAACCACACAGGGTCAGTGCCTGCTTTTTTTCCACCATGGTACCTTTAGGGACTCTTTGCTTGTTTCTATATTACAGCCTAAAAAATATAAAAGTTTCTCTTTGCTTTTCATAATGCTGTAGTTTAAATAAAAATACACACCCACACATGCCTCTGAGTACACACGCTAACACAAAATGAAGCAAAGGCAACAACTTAAATGGCAAAGTAAAATAAAAAGAAATGGTCTTATATACATGAGCTCCAGTCTCAGGAGAACGGCAGAGAATGAGAAGGGTTTGGACCACAGAATTTTGAGGCTGTGAGGGAGGAGCACAGAGATGGAAGTGGACAAGAGCAGCTGAAGTGACAAAGTGCCTGTGCCCAAAGGCACTGATGCCCACGGCCACAGCAAGATAAATGCTACTCCCTGCCCTCCCAGGTACCAGCTTTCAGAGGTTGATCCATCATCATTTGTTACTAATATCGTCCAATGTTAAAACTTTCCTGCCACTGCAAAGCCTACATCTTGGACAGGGAGAAATAAGTAGATGAAAAATCACAAGGTTTTATGACCCCTATCACACACCATGCGTTATCACAACACAAATACATGAGGACCCCATGAGGGAATTAATCTTCTAAGAGATAAAGCTGGTTCTTTCTGATACCTTTCCCATGGGAGGAAATAACAGAAGGCATTTACTACATACCCTCTTTTCTGATTGCTGTGAATGAAGAATAGCCTGCTTGTGTTGAGTAAAAGATGGGTGGATAGGGGATGTCTTCACCAAGTTACACCCTGATCGTGAAGAGCCAGTTTTTCATGCTGTTTCCTGGATATGCTATATTTGGAGTGAGACGTATTTGCTCATTTCCTTTACAAAGTACCAAAAACAAACCCGCCCTGAAATAACTAAAATCTCCAGGAACATCACTGCTCCCAACCCCACACAGCATACAAGCCTCCCAGATGTAACACAAGAGACCAGGGGAGCTCTTTGAAATGCCACCTTCGTGGTCATACATCATTGAGGATTTACCATGTGCCCAGCACAGGGCACTAAGGACTTTGCTGGCACTGATTCATTGCATCCTCCCCAAACCTTAGCAAGAGAAACTGACTATGCCCCCACCTTACAGGTTGGCTCAGATGGTAAAGAATCCACCTGCAATGCAGAAGGCCCAGATTTGATTCCTGTGTCAGGAAGATCCCCTGAAGAAGGGAATGGCAACCCACGCCAGAATTCTTGCCTGAATTCCATGAACAGAGGAGCCTGGCAGGCTCAAAGAGAGTCAGACACCACTGAGCGACTAATCAACTGTCATGCACACACCTTACAGATGGGCATGGACAGGGAAGGAAACGCCACTCGTGGTGGCCAGGAACTGGCCAGGCACTCACAGTGGGTCCTGAAGCTTTCTCTCTTCTTGAGCAGAATTCCACAGGACACCAGCATCACACAGGCCACTCCATGACCGACAGTCCAGACAATAACAAGAATCCACCCCAGTCATCATCCTGAGCCCAGACAAGAAAACTGTCTAACCCCACCCAAATTGACTTCTCCCAGCTAACCTGAGTGGTGGGTAGGCTGCTGCTTTGTCAGTTGCTCACACTTGGAGGCTAGCTCTGGTCTGCCCACTCTGGATCCCCACCAGATCATGGAATCACCCCTTCCTGGCAGCATCTATTTTGTTGTTCATTCACTCAGTCGTGTCCGACTCTGCAACCCCATGGACTGTAGCATGCCAGGCAGCATCTAACCCAGAGCGAAAGTCCACTTCCTCAAATCCGTTAGGTGTTCTGCAAGCTCCCACCTCCCTGCCACAGTAAGTAATAAGTCATTATTATTATTATTATTACAATGAGTAGTAACCTCATTCCTCTACAGGGGCCTCCCAGGTGCCTCAGCAGTAAAGAATCTACCTATAATTCAGGAGACACGGGTTCAATCTCTGGGTCAGGAACATTCCCTGCAGGAGGAAATGGCAAGCCACTCCAGTATTCTTGCCTGGAAAATTCAATGGACAGAGGAGCATGGTGGGCTACAGCCCACGGAGTCACAAAGGGTCAGGCATGACTGAGCACTCATGCATGCATTCCTGTACAGGTGTGTTCTCGGAGTGTTGACTGGAGGGTATTGCCCACAGCTTAGGAACCTGCCAGAGGTCACACACCTAGCACCTCTCAGAGCTGCTCAATTGGGGTCTGGCCTAGGTAGCAGGTTCCACTGCCCCACGTAGGATCACACCTTTCCCAGCGTGAATTGATGGTGTTTATGGCAACCGTTCAGATTTCCTGAGAACACTTCATTTGCTTTAAATATGGCAATCACTTGTTTTGTTTTCTTCCCCCAGATAAAAAGGCAGAGTCGTGACAGTCACTTGAGAATCCATGGCCCTAAGCATCCCTGGGAGCTATCGCAGGAACATGAAAATGGAGAAGCCAAACCTTAAACACCTCCACCCCACCACCTCTGCCTCCCTCCTTCCTTCCCTCGACCCTCCTCTTGGGGCCCCTGCTCCACTGGCTTTGCCACCACGTTCCGGGAGCGGGGGGTCAGGCTGCAGGGACTCATCCTCCTCTTCTGAGCCTGGCGTCCGGGGCTGCAGCACAGTTTCTGTTCTCAGAGGGCCCTGAGGGGTGGCCAACGGCTCAGCAAGACAGTAGAGGTGGGGGACTCGAAGCTGCATTCACAGAGCAAGCAGAATTTTTAATCAGATCAATGAAAACTGTTAAGTTTTCTATTGATGCCTTCCTTCGCTAGTTGCTTTTCTTTTTTTTTAATGTACTAATGTTATTTATTTGGGGTGCCTTGGGGAGAGGCCCATAGAGATGATGAGGAAGGTCTGACACCCCCAGCCCCCTGCCACCCCCTGGTGAGGTCTCCGGATGGAAAGCTGCATACACAGTGAAAAATCACTGGGGCTTAGAGACTACCTAGCTTTGCACATTTTACGCACACACACACACACAAACACACACACGCAAGTGGATACACCCTCCTCCCCCCCGCCACAGAACTCCAGACACACTGGAAATTGTCTGTGGGGCGGCTATCGCCTCTCCCCACAAGGAGACCAGGCTTACTTCCGTCCTCATCAAACATTTATCAGGTAGCTCTGCTTCTCGCACGCCCGGGGGGAGCAGCGAGGTAAATATGCCTTCCTAACCCCTAAGCAGCAGCAGCAGCAACCCCTAAGGAGCTTGGAATCTAATTATCTTCTAGAGATCCTTTGGGGATCTGTTAATAAATCAATACGAATGATTTGTAATTAGAATATCAATTATTTGTATGCAAATGTGGCCTTCTGGGTGCTTGGGGACACGGCCTAAGGATGGAAAAGACTTTCTCCCCCACCTCCCTTCAAATTTTTAATTACATTATTTTATTCATTCATCAAACATGTAATGAGCACCTTTTATGTGCCAGGCACAGAGATGGGGACCATGAATCCATCTCCTCCCTCATCACTCCCAGTTAGGAATGAGAGACCAAGGGAGTTTGGGGTGGCGGGGCACGCTTGCTTATGGGGGCAAGGGGAGAAAAACATTGTTTTCCTTCCTCTGCACCTCCCAACAACCACCCCATTCCCTGAGCAGACAGCCCCTCCTGAGTCCTCCTGCCTGAGCCTGGAGGGCCCACTTCTTTGGATAAGGGTTAGGCCACATAACTTCACCCCTGTTTGCAAAGACGTGAGGCAGCTCTGAGTATGACCCCCACCTCCGTCCAGGCCAGTCTGGAGGTGCTCGGTCAGCATGAGTTTTAACAAGTCCTATGTATGAGCTGGGTTTCCCTGGTGGCTCAGTGGTAAAGAACCCACCTGCCAATGCAGGAGACATGGGTTCAATCCCTGGACCAGGAAGATCCCCTGGAGAAGGAAATGACAACTTACTCTAGTATTCTTGCATGGGAAATCCCATGGACAGAGAAACCTGGTGGGCTACAGTCCATGGGGTTGCAAAACATTTGGACATGACTTAGCAACTAAACAACACTGCATGAGCTAGGTCTGAAACTTCAACGCCTGGTGACCCTGGATCTTCCTCTCTCTCCCCCTTGCGCCCTGCCTTCCTCCATTCCTTCCTTCTTTCCTCCACTCATCCCTCTACGGATTGCTTCAAGCCTTTGCTAAAAGCTCAAATCAGGGATGGATCATTCATGAAACTCACGTCTTGGTGGGGAGACAGACCACAGATAAATAAGTGAGTGCACGTCGCCAAAGTGCTGGGAAGGAAAAGCCTGACTGACAAGCCGGCGTCCCAGAAGCCTCACGGAACAGCCTTCTAGGGCAGGTATCCATCTTTGCACCTGCCATGTTTTCTTCATACCACCCCCAGAGGTTCCTTTTCACTTGTATGCACCTGTCTCCACGTGTGCCCCGGACTTAGCAAGGTGCCCGACATACAGCAGGTGGTCAGGAAGTGGTTGGATGACAATGGCAATGTCAGGTGGCCCTGGGAAGACCACTGCAGGAGCAGGAACAGCCAGTGCAGGGGCCTGGGGAAGGGCCACTGGGATTCTGCGGTCACCCCCAACCCTCACCAAGACCCACTTCTGAGAATGCACCCTTCCCCCACCCCGGGGTCCCTTTCATCCAGGTCTTCATCCTCCATCTCCGATTTCTCACTCCTCTTGGGCGAGTGTCTGAACTTCCCTGTGCCTCAGTTTTCTCAGCCTCCAGCCAGAGGAAGTGATGTCACCTATCATCATTGTGAGAGCATAGAGAAACACACTTGCTTCTCAGGATGGTGCCAGGCACATGGCACTTGGTTCTCAGAGGCTACGGTTGTTGTTGACATCAATCTGTCCCCCGGTCAGCTTCCAGGGCATCTCTGTGGAAAACAAACTGATTAAATGCAATGTGGTATCCTGGACTGGATCCGGGAAAAGAAAAAAGACATTTGTGGAAACACTGGTGACATCCAAAAACAGTCTGGAGTTTACAGTGATAATGTTCCAATGCTGTCACCACAGTTGTGTAAAATGGTAACATGGGGAAAACTGGGTAAGAAATAGAAGAAACCCTCTAGACCACTTGTGTAACTCCTCTGTAAGTCTAAAATGGTTGCAAGATTAAGAGTTTATTTTAAAATAGTACATTATATTTCTGTTTTAAAAATTTTATTTATTTTTAAGGCTTTCTGACTCTTGGAATAGTGAGAAAGATTGAAAGCAGGAGAAGATGAGATGGTTGGATGGCATCACCAACTCGATGGCCATGAGTTTGAGCAAGTTCCAGGAGTTGGTGATGGATAGGGAAGCTGGGCGTGCTGCAGTCCATGAGGTCGCAAAGAGTCGGACATGACTGAAGGAGTGAATAGACTGAACGGACTATTGGAATGGTTTTATTTATTTAGTTAGTTTTTTATTGAACTATAGTAGACTTACAATGTTGTGTTACTTTCAGATGTACAGAAAAGGGATTCAGTTTTATATATATGTGTATACATATATATGTGTGTGTATGTATACATATATATTCTTTTTCAGATTCTTTTCCCTCATAGGTTATTACTGAGTACAGTTCCCTGTGTTATACAGTAGGTCTTTATTAGTTATCTATTTTATGTATAGTAATAACTCAGATATGCAGATGACACCACTCTTAAGGCAGAAAGCGAAGAATAACTGAAGAGTCTCTTGATGAGAGTGAAAGAGGAGAGTGAAAAAGTTGACTTAAAGCTCAACATTCAGAAAACAAAGATCATGGCATTCAATCCCATCCCTTCATGGCAAATAGATGGACAAACAGTGGAAACAGTGGCAGACTTTAGTTTTGGGGACTCCAAAATCACTGCAGATGGTGACTGCAGCCATGAAATTAAAAGACACTTACTCCTTGGAAGAAAAGTTATGACCAACCTAGACAGCATATTAAAAAGCAGAGTCATTACTTTGCCAACAAAGGTCTGTCTAGTCAAGGCTATAGTTTTTCCAGTGGTCATGTATGGATGTGAGAGTTGGACTGCAAAGAAAGCTGAGTGCCGAATAATTGATGCTTTTGAACTGTGGTGCTGGAGAAGATTCTTGAGAGTCCCTTGGACTGCAAGGAGATCCAACCAGTCCATCCTAAAGGAAATCCATCCTGAATATTCATTGGAAGGACTGATGTTGAAGGCTGACTCATTGGAAAAGACCCTGATACTGGGAAAGATTGAAGGCGGGAGGAGAAGGGGATGACAGAGGATGAGATGGCTGGATGGCATCACCGACTCAATGGGCATGAGCTTGAGTAAACTCCGGGAGTTGGTGATGGACAGGGAGGCCTGGCATACTGCATGCAGTCCATGGGGTTGCAAAGAGCCAGACACAACTGAGCGACTGAACTGAACTGAACTGAATGTCTATATGTTGGGGCTTCCCTGGTGACTCAGTGGTAAAGAATCTGCTTGCCAGTGCAGGAGATTCGGGTTCGATCCTTGAGTCGGGAAGATCCCCTGGAGAAGGAAATAGCAACCCACTCCAGTATTCTTGCCTGGGAAATCCCATGGGTAGAGGAGCCCGGCAAGCTACAGTCCGTAAGATCAGCAAAAATTGGACACAATTTAGCAACTAAACAACAACAATGTGTATATGTTAATCCCAAACTCCTAATTTATCCCTCCCCGCTTGCCCCTTTGGTAATCATAAATTTGTTTTCAATGTCTGTGGATCTATTTCTGAAAAACAATACATTTGCTGTGTATAACTGAATCACTTTGCTATACACCTGAAAAATTGTAAATCAACTATCCTTCAATTTAAAAATGAATAAGTAAACACAATACATTTTAAAAAAAACAAAAATTAAAAAATTTAACAAAGCAAACCAACAGAACACACACTCACACACACACACACAAACCCACTGTGTTTGGTGATGTTGCTCATCTGAATAGGATGTCCTCTAGGACAACCAAGGGCATCCAACCATGACAGCTAGACTGTATAGCACAACAGAAGACCCATCACCCCTGGGCCTCCTGGTACACTTCTCAATGCCTTGGTCTCCTCATCTGTAAAGTGGGGATAAATGATCCTCTTGACATGGGAGGATTAAACTAGATAACATAAACAAAGCCCTTGGTGCAGTATCTGGTCCACAGTTATACACTTGATATGATGGAATTAGAGGTCCAAGGGAGATTAAGATCGAAGATGCTATATTGCCAGCTTTGAAGATGAAGGAAAGGGCATGGAGCCAAGGTCTCTGGCCAAGCTCCAGGAGCTAGAAAAGGCAAGGAGCCTGCAGACCACGGAAGGCTGATTGATTTTAGCCTCGTAAGAACCAGTTTCAGACTTTCAACCTCCAGAAGTTTTGTGGGTCATTTGTTAGAGCATCATAGGAAATGAAAACATATGCTAATCTATTGCCTGACACAGAGCAGGAGCTAAATAAATGTGAGAAAATATAAGTTTTAAATTTTTTACTTCCTTATTTTTTGCCTCTGCTGTGTGATGTTGGATCTTAGCTCCCCGACCAGGGATTGAACCCATGCTTCTTGCTTTGGAAGCGTAGCACCTTAATTACTGGATCTCCAGAGAGGTCCCCTGAGAAACTATTATTCCTCCTTGCCTTTCCCCCAGATTAGCCCCAGCAGGCATGTACCCTGGGGCCTTTGCATTTGCTTTTACTCCACTTGGAGAACTTTTTCTCTTTTCTGTCTGGCAAGGTCTTTCTTACTATTTTTCCAAGATTATTCTCTAATACCATATGAGTTTTTAAGTTTTCTTCCAGCCACCAGAGTAAAGTTAATTGTCTCTTAGTAGCTTTCTTTTTAAAATATTTATTTGTTTGGCTGTGCCAGGTCTTATTTGGCAGCATGCAAGCTCTTAGTTGCTGAATGTAGGATCCAAGTTCCCTGATCAGAGATTGAACCAGGGCCCCTCTGCATTGGGAGCACAGAGTCTTAGCCATTAGACCATCAGGAAAGTCTCTCTTAGTAGCTTTTTTCTCATCTATTTTAGTGTTTATCACAGATTGTAACAATTTTGGTGGGTTTTTGTTGTTGTTGTTTTTTTTAACTCCCTTTACCAGATGGACAGGGAGGTCTGGTGTGCTGTGATTCACGGGGTCTTGGAGAGTTGGACACAACTGAGCGACTGAACTGAACTGAACTGAACTGAATGTCCTTTGGAGCCTGGGTTAAACCCATCCACTGTGGGATGCTGACGCAGCAGGTCCTTAGGAAATGCCACTTGGACGAGTGAATGAATGAGAGAGAGTGAATGAGTGAGTGAGCGGCGCCAGAGAGGATGGGTGGGATTTGGACAACCAGGAGCATTTCTGAAGCAAGAAAAGCGGTGAGACACCAGTTGTAAAAATCACCCATTTTTTTCTCTTCTCTTTTTTAAATTTTAATTTAAATTTTTAAATTTGTTTTAATTGGAGGCTAATTACTTTACAATATTGTAGTGGTTTTTGCCATACATTCACGTGAATCAGCCATGGGTGTACATGTGTTCCCCATCCTGACCCTCCCTCCCACCTCCCTCGCCATCCTATCCCTCAGGGTCATCCCAGTGCACTGGCCCTGAGCACCCTGTCTTATGCATTGAACCTGGACTGGAGATCTATTTCACATATGATAATATACATGTTTCAACGCTATTCTCTCAAATCATCCCATCCTCGCCTTCTCCCACAGAGTCCAAAAGTCTGTTCGTTACATCTGTGTCTCTTTTGCTGTCTTGCATATAGGGTCATCATTACCATCTTTCTAAATTCCATATATATGTGTTAATATACTGTATTGGTGTTTTTCTTTCTGACTTACTTTGCTCTGTATCATAGGCTCCAGTTTCATACACCTCATTAGAACTGATTCAAATGCATTCTTTTTAATAGCTGAGTAATCTTCCGTTGTGTATATGTACCACAGCTTTCTTATCCATTCAGTGTGGTTCAGCCTCCCGCATCCTGGTTATCACAGAATTTGAATGCCAGAGAGCAACAATAAGTGATTGTGCTGCAGAGAATGCCAATTTAGAAGGTTGAGAATCCAATAAAAATATTTGAAATAGACTTTTAATTTTAAAATAGATTTGGAGTTACAGGATGTGGTGTGTTGTGGTGATCCTCTGTGAACACTGTCACACACTGACCTTGAAGAGTGATACATCCCAACTGCACAGGGAGAGGGTGATGGGCGCGCCGTGTTTAGAATGGTCTTCCCCGCGTGCTTCTTTCCTTGTCTGGTGTGAATCTACGTCCTTTGCCTGTAATAAACCATAACCATTAGTATAGCAATTCCATGAGTTCTATGAGTCCTCTTATTGAATTGTCACACTGGAGGGTGGTTATAGCAGTGCCTCTTCTTCTTATGAGTTCCCTGATCAGAGATTGAACCAGGGCCTTCTGCACTGGGAGAGCAGAGTCTTAGCTGTTGATGTTGGAAATGAGGGCACCCTCAGGGGCTGGGGGCACCTAAACTCCCTGCCCAGCTCTAGCCACTCTCCTCCTGTTGCCCCGCAAGAGCCCAGGCAACCCCAATGTCCTTGAGGGAGACCGACGATGTGAATTGTCGATGTCTGAAGCACTGGACTTTGGAGTGACCAGCTAGTGGTGATAGGTGATGACAACATCAGGCCTCAAAGAATTCCCCTAAATAAGTTGAAAGATCATAAAATACACAAGGAAACAGGATGCCCTGAGCCAGCAGGAACTGTAATTTGAAATGGCACACACCAGCGACTGAGCAGGCTGGAAACAGAAGTGTGTCTTCAGTGTTTAAAGAAGTCAAAGAGGGTGTGGGCATCAGGAATCCGTTTCCCCTGGTCTCTAAATCAACCCTCTGCTCTCTGCTCTGAGGTACAGGGGCTGTGGCTCCCTCAATATCTTTCTTCTCAGGTACTTTCCTCAGTTGAGGCAATTGAGGGAGACCCAAGGACTAAGAAGGGGGTCTTGCTCCTCCTGTCTGTTCTGTCACCTGAGCAGCTACCCTTCACCTTGGCAGCGGTCTGAAGCTTTTGTGGGGGTTAGCCCAGAGGCAGCCTCATTGTACCCCCTCAGGGCCTGGGCACTGGCCAGTCTGCACCCCTTCCTCAGAAATCTGCTCCCATCTGGGACATCTGTGGCCGTCCAGTGGCTGAGACTCTGAACTCCCAATGCAGGGGGAGCCTGGGTTCGATCCCTGGTCAGGCAACTAGATCCCACACGCAGCATTTAAGATTTCACGTGCTACAACTAAGACCCAGCATGGCCAAATAAGTAAATATTAAAAAAGAGGAAGAAGAATTCTACTCCTACCTGAATGAAGTCCCTCTTCTGAGCTCCTGGGTCCTAATGACCTGATATCTTGCCTGTGTCTCTTGGCCCCCTGCTCCCCTACCCACAAGACACGTTGCTGTCTTCATCTTCTTGCTTTTACAGTTCCCCATTACCCCATTAACCATTTCTTCATGCTAAGCTATCTTTGTCAAAATAACTGGTGTAATTTCTGCTTTCCTGGACTGGTAGAAGACTTAGTACTAAGAGTGGTCCCAGGAGATGGACCCTCAAAGACAGGATGCAGAGTCTGACCAGTCCACATCTTCATGCCTGACTGAGGTGTCCACGGGGCGTGGAATAGAGGCAGGGGTGTGCTGGGCTCAGGCTAGCTTGGAGGATCCAATGGTGTCAGTTCAGTTCAGTTCAGTCGCTCAGTCGTGTCCGACTCTCCGCGACTCCATGAATCACAGCACGCCAGGCCTCCCTGTCCATCACCAACTCCCGGAGTACACTCAAACTCATGTCCACAGAGTCGGTGATGCCATCCAGCCATCTCATTCTCTGTCGTCCCCTTCTCCTCCCGCCCCCAACCTTTCCCAGCATCAGAGTCTTTTCCAGTGAGTCAACTCGTCGCATGAGGTGGCCAAAGTATTGCAGTTTCAGAATGGTGTACTCCTCTTTTAATTCTGTGTTCAGCAATGACCTGTGGGTCGCTTAAAATTAGTCATGGTGTGAGTGTTTGCACCACAGAAATCTGCAAAAACAATAGCTCAGAGTTACTTTTACCCCAGAGAGCCAGTTTAGCATTGAGCACGGGTTACAAGCAATCTACAAGTGTATGCAGTGGCACCCCTACTACTTGCCTTCGCATCTGCCTCTGAGGGTGACATAGCACCCGCAACCACAAGGGCCTGGGAGAGTGCTGTGGCCACTGCCCTGATGTCACAGTGATGACCCCAGGACTGTGGGGTAGTAGCTGTGTCTGAGTTCCCTGGAGCTATTATGGAAAGAAAATGACAAGCTCTCTAAACATTCAGTTAAGTCCCAGTGGGAAAGCCAGAGGAATTCCATGGAGCCCTAAAATAATCCTTTCTTTCTTGTGGCTATAGGTTTTTGACCTTGCTGAAAACCATACCCCAAATTGGTTCTTCCCAGGTGGCACAAGTGTTAAAGAACCTGCCTGCCGATGCAGGAGATTAAAGGGACTCATGTTTGATCCGTGGGTTGGGAAGATCCCCTGGAGGAAGGCATGGCAACCCACTCCAGTATTCTTGCCTGGAGAATTCCATGGACAGAGGAGCCTGGCAGGTTACAGTGCATGGGGTCGCAAAGAGTCAGACACAATTGAAGTGACTTAGCACGCACGCTTACCCCAAACTTAATTGGTTAGGTTGCAGAATTACAACATAAAGAGAATCCATTGATTTTCCAGAATCTCAAGAAGTCCATTCAGATGTTTATCTGGCTAAGAGACGACCAGAAGCACAGATGTACACTGACCCGTCAGTAGTGGGTGGCTAGGAACAGATATAGCAGAATCGAATTTCATGAGAAAGAAGTGTGGGAAGGGGTTATGGAGATGCCTCCTGGGATGGGCACAATGTGAAGGTGTTCACAGTGTCCCTTGTGAATGCCCACCAAGTGACTCAGTAATAATCCAGTGGACAGGGTGACTCATTCTGGGCCCCTCTGCCGTTGCTCTCATGCTGAGTTTATTTTAAAGTGCCCGTGGAGGCAGGTGCAGAAGCTCTGCGTGGGCCCAAGAACATGGACCCCCATCAAGATGACCTGGCCACTGCCGCTACCTAAAGTGACAACAGTGGAGACCAACAGCACAACCCCTCAACGGGGTGGGACGTGGCTGGAACCAATGTTAGAGACCCGCCTGTGTGAGCCTTAGCTGTGTAAAGGAACTGAGCGACAGGGGAAGACCAAACAGAACGGAGAGGCTTAAAAAAAAAAAACAAATGAAAAACTCCTGAAATAGGTTTATCTGCAGCCTCAGGGACAGTTATGGACTGAAAGGTCTGAAGACACACCCGCAATATAGGATACAGAGATGAGAGATGAAGCCCCGACAGAGAGGCAAGGAGACACGGAGTATGGTGTGAGAAGGTCGAATGAATGGGTTTTATTTGTAACTCACTACACAGTTTTATGTATGAGTATGTTGTTAATAAACACAATGAAACACAATTTTCATGAAAATGTACAATACACTCTTATTTTCTGTTCATTTTCTCTCTCAGTGCTAATAACAACCTACTAAATTGATTTTGTAAGTCACCTTTGGGAAAAAACCTACAGCTTGAAAAATCTAGGTTGAATAAACTACTAATCAGATATCTAGGAGAAAAGAGTGAGAGGATGGAGCTAAGGTGACATTTAAAAGAGATAACTATTAGGACTTTTCTGATGATCCAGTGGCTAAGACTCCATGGGAGCAGGGAACCTGGGTTTGATCCCGGGTCAGGGAACTCGATCCCACATGTGTGCTGTAACTAAGCCCCAGTGCAGCCAAATAAATAATTCTTTTAAATAAAGAGAGGGTGTTATTTATTGGGTATGGAGTTGCAATATGAAAGAGTTCTGGAGATGGATAGTGGTCATGGTTGCACAACAGTGTAAGTGTATTCAATATTATTGAACTGTACACTTAAAATGATTAAGATGGTAAATCATATGTGTATTTTACAACAATTTTTTAAAATTTTAAAGTGCTGAGAATTTTCCAGAATGATGAAAGATTCCAGTCAACAAATTCAGAAACTCTTGAGTATTCAAACAGGATAAATGCTACAGACTGAGCATTTGTATCCTCCCCAAAATTCATATGCCAAAATCCAATTCCTGAATGATAGTATTAGGAGATGAGGTCTTTGGGGGTGATAAGGTCACGTGTGGGGAGACCTCATAAATATGGGAAACCTTATAAAAATGATTCCAGAGAGCAAGAAAACAGCTGACTATGAACCAGAAAATCACTGTGGATGCTGATTGCAGCCAGGAAATTAAAAGACGCTTACTCCTTGGAAGGAAAGTTATGACCAATCTAGATAGCATATTTAAAAGCAGAGACATTACTTTGCCAAAAAAGGCCCGTCTAGTCAAGGCTATGGTTTTTCCTGTGGTCATGTATGGATGTGAGAGTTGGACTGTGAAGAAAGCTGAGCGCCGAAGAATTGATGCTTTTGAACTGTGGTGCTGGAGAAGACTCCTGAGAGTCCCTTGGACTGCAAGGAGATCCAACCAGTCCATTCTAAAGGAGATCAATCCTGGGTGTTCACTGGAAGGACTGATGCTAAAGCTGAAACTCCAATACTTTGGCCACCTCATGCATCTAGTTGACTCACTGGAAAAGAGTCTGATGCTCGGAAGAACGGGGGGTGGGAGGAGACGGGGACGACAGAGAATGAGATGGCTGGATGGCATCACTGACTCTGTGGACATGAGTTTGAGTGAACTCCGGGAGTTGGTGATGGACAGGGAGGCCTGGCGTGCTGTGATTCATAGGGTCTCAAAGAGTCGGACACGACTGAGCGACTGAACTGAACTGATGAAACAGAAAGTGGGCTCTCGCCTGGCACAGAATGTGCTGGTGCTTCAGTCTTGAAATTTCCAGGTCCCAGAACTGTGAGAAATAAATGTTGTTATCTAAGCCATCCAGTCTATACGGTATTTCGCTAAAGCAGCTTGAATGAGCTAAGACAAATAAATTAGAAAATACATTGCGATAAAACTGCAGAACCCCAGGACAATGGGAAGAAACAGAACATTTCTGAAGGAATAATGAGGAGATTGTCATCTGAAACCTCAGCAGTAACAATGGAAGCTGGAAGTCAGTGGTGGCATCCTACAGCTCTGAGAGAAAACCATTGTCTCTCTAGTAAACCAGCCAAAATATCTTGCAAGAACAGGAGCAAAATAAAGTCAATTTTGGAAGAAAAAAATCCAACAACATTTGCTCCAACAAACTTCCTGAAACAGAATTTAAAGATTCAGGCACGAGGAAAATGATCCTGATTGTAAATTCTGAGGAAAGTGATCCTGATTGTGAATTCTGAGATGCAGGAGAAAAGATGAGCAAAGAAATTGGTAACTGTGTGGTTGAGTCTAAATTAATATTGACTGTATAAAATAACTTAGTAATGGCTCACAGGGTGAAAAAGGAAAAGATTAAACTTAAAATATACTATAATTAAGGCATATAATTTAGAGGATGGGCTATTAAAGTACACTTAAGTCCTTTTATTTTCAGGGAGCAAAGTAATCAGTAATCACTGAAACAGCATAGAGTATATAAGAGGAAGAAAAGTGGAATGAGAAAAAAATTAGCTCTAAAGATGTAAAAAGGAAAGGAAAAAGAAAAAACAAATGTGACCAACGGAAGGCACAAAATAAGATGGTAGAAATATATCCATATATATCATAAATATAATAAGTATAAATGGACCAAATGCTGTAGTTAAAAGACAAAGATTATCTTTAAAAAACCCTTTTTTTTAATCACAAAAAATTTCAAATTGGAAAGTGCGAAGAATAATACAAAGAATCCCCATACGTCTGTCACGTAGAGTCAATGTTAGCTATTTGCTATTTTCATTTATATATGAAAAGGAGAATATTAATAACACATATATCAGGTAGTACACACTACATAATGAAGTAAAGTTTAAATGTCAATAATGAGATAATGAGGTAGAGTGTTCATTTTAAAACCAAACAGATATAGGTTCTCAATAATTTTTAAAAGTGTATTTGTTTGTGTGGGTGGTTATTTATTCAAAAGCTGTCTCATCCATGGCCTCTAGTGAGAAGTTGGAACCACGTCAATTTTTCTGATCATTGTATTTCTAAATATTTGTTGCATTTAGCAGTACAGGATTCAGCACAGTGTTTGTTACATAGTAAACATTTAAAGTAGAGTAGCTTTTATTTATTATAATCGATGCTGTTGTTATCCGGAGCGTTCAGCAGAGTGGCACAAAATAAGCAAGCAGTAATTGGTAGCTTACTAAATTTATATTTATTGCTTACCACACGTCACCGTGTCTAACACACATCATTCACTTACAAACATCATGTTTATAATAAGAATAAATCGTACTTCATTATTATTCAAAATCTCTAAGTGCCTGGCACATTAGCAAGGAGAACTGGAAGTTCATTTTTATTAATTATTGACTAAAGCACTTAACACAAAGTCTGCCTCCCATGCGCCCTGCCTAAATAAATAATCTTCAGGATGATGGTCCTCAATTCTGGGTGTCCCGGACCCGCCCCTCCCCCGGACTTGCGCGAGGCCCCGCCCCCTGGCTCCCGGCAGCCCCGCCCCCGCAGCTACCGCCGCGCCTGCGCACTGCTCGGCAGGGGCTCGCGCGCTCTGCTCCCCGCCGTCCCCCGAGCGCGCGCCGGGTTAAGGCGGCCGGCCTGCTGCGTGTGTGCGTGCGTGCGTCGGCGCGTCGGTACGTGCGTGCGTGTCGTACGCTCGCTGGGCACCGCGGCCTCACCCTCGCCCTCCGCCCCTGCGCCTGCACCGCGTAGGCCGCCCCCCCGCCCCCCGCGCAACCCATAGGCGACCCCCGCCCGCGCCCCGGCAGGCCCCCCCTTTCCAAATTTAAAGGGGGCGCAGCATTCACGCGTCCCGCCCCAGGTGACCTCTCAGGGGTCTCCCCGCCCGAGCTGCCCCGCCGCCGAGGAACATGGCGAAGGTGGAGCAGGTCCTGAGCCTCGAGCCGCAGCACGAGCTCAAATTCCGAGGTAAGCCCGGAGGCCCGCCATCTTCGGCCGCGGGCCGGGCCCGCCGCCCCGCGCTCCCTCCCGCGCTCCGGAGGGCCCGGCGGCGCGGCGTGACGTCGGCCCCCCGGCCGCGGCCCCCGCCCCGCCCCCGTCCGACGGCGAGCCCGCCTGCGCCCCCTCCTCGGCCCCGAGGGGCGGGTGCGGGAGTCCAGGGCCTGCTCCTCCACAGCCTCCCGCGCCTCGCCCTCCAGACTCTCGCACAGTTGCCGCTGTGACCCTTCCTGTCCGGTCTGCGGCCTCCGCCCAGAGTGTGGGCCCCGGCGACCGCCTGTCCCCGGAAGGCTCAGGTCCTAGGTCAGAGGTCGCCTCCCCGGGAGGCCCGCGCCCAACCGCCACCCCTCCCGGGACACCTGCGGCCGCCCCCTGTGGCATCACCCCTCCTGGCAGCTCGGCAACTTAGCCCTGCGTGCGAGGACCACTTTACGCACTTGTGTACTGTGTCTCCTCCACATTGGGAGGGAAGCTCCATGAGGACAGGACCTGGTCACGTCTCCGCTTTATCCCCCGCACACCTTAGGGCCCTGATAAGTACCTGTTGAGTAAGTGAGTGAAAGGAACCTCCTCAGAAGTTCCAACGGGACGGGACCCAACTTTCCTTCTCCTGCCTTTCTTGTGCCCGTGGCTCACACCTGTGCAGCCGTGGGGAGTCGGGGGGACGGCTGTCAGATTTTCCCCCTCCCCACCCAGAAGAGCCTGGAACTGGAGTCCGAGGAAGCCCAGGGGGCCACCTATATGTTTGTGGCGAGCCCAAGGCCCTTGTAATGCGTGCCTTCATCTTTAGTTATTATTCCGTACTTTCTTCACCAAAATACAGTGCTGGGGGACAAGAAGGTCTTATTTGACCATTCCTTCTTTCCAAATGTACTGAGTGACTGTGTAGCAGACATTTGATTGGCACTTGAGAGGGTGAATGGACAAGACACACAAGACCCTTGCTTTCTTAAAGATTACCTTCTAGTGAAGGGTGGCAAGCCAGTACTCCAGAGTATTTCAGGAGGGACTAACACAGGCTGGCATGATGCAAGCATGGTTTCCATTGAACGGCCAGGTCACTGCAGTGTCACTGACACTTGGCCCAGAGTAGCTCCTCAGTAGACGTTTGTGGCATTGCGATGCCTACTGGCTGCACACACCCCACTTTAAGGCAGGAGGTAGTGTGGGTAATTTACCCAGAGTCACCCAGTTGGCAAATGGCACATTGGAACCCAGACTGCAGAGCTCACGCTTTTTTAACAGTTATGCTTTCTCGATCCCTGGGCAGTCTTCCACTGTGGTGGCTGTCACTTTGCCTCCCAGGTTAACAGTCTCAGGTTGTCACATTTGGAAGTGACTCCAAATGTATAAACAGTGGAAGGTTTTCCAGTTCAAACAAACACCACAAAACCATGACGTGGATTATAATTCCATGGCAGTACTTTAAGCTCAGGCCTTCTAGAGGAGCCAGGCTGAGAGAAGAATCTGGTAACTGAAGTGAATGTGGAAGGTGATGGTTTCCACTTGAGTTGTCTGAAATTCTCTACCCTGGAAGCCTGGTTTAACTCCTGGAAGTTGGCATGTCCATTCTTTGAGTCCACAGGCATTTATCCATTGCCTGCTCCATGTGACAGGTAACAGGCGAAGAAGAGTCACATCACATAGATGCCTCCATTCTCCCTCAATCTTCCACCCCAGAACTTAGATCTTGGGAAGAGAGTACAACAGAATCAGCCAGAACAGTGCCGTGATACAAGGTAATCCAGGTTACTCCAAGATCAACATCCGAAGAAGGTGTCATTTGACCTGAGTTCAAAGGTCAGGTGGAAGTGGGTGAAAGGGAGAAAGGAGTGGGGAGTGTGTCAGTTGGAGGAAATTGTAGGTACAGAGGCACAAAGGCTGCGACTATTGGGCTCCTTTGGGATACCATTAGTATAGCCGAATGACTAGGGCACAGAGCCTTTGTTGGGGTCACGAGGCAACAGTCTATGAAGCTGGCTGGTTGACAGGAGTCTTCTAAGGCCTTTGTGAACAGACACAGCCCATGTTCAAGTTCAGATTGTGTTGTGCCTCCTCAGCTAGTTGTCCCTGATTAACCCCACCTCTCCCTGCAGCCTTAACCCCACTCTTGTACATACACTCTCAGTTCTTGTCCCAGTTCTTTTACTTAGTGACGTTTGAGCTTAAGCTGGCCGTTTTGCTCGCCAAAACCTGGGATTACTCTTTTCTCCGTGGGAGTGGTGCTTGAAAATTTGGTTGAGATTACGGCTGTTCAGCTGCTTCGTAAATGTGCAGTATTGTACAAAATTGGTTGTATTTTACACAAATGGTTTCATCATTTCAGTTTCTTTACCTGAACGGTGTGGCAAAGAGGAGTGATCTCTCAGCCTAGGGTTGACCAGAGTAATGGCCAAAGTTGCTGGATATGTTTGCTGGGGAAGTGATCCAGGAAAGCCCTGGTATCAGATTGTTGAGGGCTGTTGGCTTGTGGCTTCAGAAAAGGCATATGCAGTCTTCGATAAACCACTTTCATGATTTGTTTTTGGGTTTGTTTTAAACTGAGCACTAAAATCATGAAATGAGGTTTAATACTCTGTTTTATTGTATAGAGAGCATTCGTTTCAGGATGAGAACTGGCTCATTTAACTGGTAGCTTCCAGATTACTTGGAATGATGATTCTGACTTCGGACAGTTCACTTAGATGAATCAAACTTGTAAGCTAACTTTACATAAGAAGATATAATTTAAATATCTCATCTAGAGGAAAAAAACTAATCATCTTTTAAGCATAGCCTAAGATGGTATAGGGTTGTATATGTTGGATTATTTTTTCTTTTGGACATTTTGTGTGATTCTTCATGGGAAATAGATGGAAAAACCGTGGAAACAGTGTCAGACTTTATTTTTTGGGGCTCCAAAATCACTGCAGATGCTGATTGCAGCCATGAAATTAAAAGACGCTTATTCCTTGGAAGGAAAGTTATGACCAACCTTGATAATATATTAAAAAGCAGAGACATTACTTTGCCAACAAAGGTCCGTCTAGTCAAGGCTATGGTTTTTCCTGTGGTCATGTATGGATGTGAGAGTTGGACTGTGAAGAAAGCTGATCGCCGAAGAATTGATGCTTTTGAACTGTGGTGTTGGAGAAGACTCTTGAGAGTCCCTTGGACTGCAAGGAGATCCAACCAGTCCATTTTAGAGGAGATCAATCCTGGGTGTTCATTGGAAGGACTGATGCTGAAGCTGAAACTGCAATACTTTGGCCACCTCATGCAACGAGTTGACTCACTGGAAAAGACTCTGATGCTGGGAGGGATTGGGGGTGGGAAGAGACGGGGACGACAGAGAATGAGATGGCTGGATGGCATCACCGACTCTGTGGACATGAGTTTGAGTGTACTCCGGGAGTTGGTGATGGACAGGGAGGCCTGGCATGCTGTGATTCATGGGGTCGCGGAGAGTCGGACACGACTGAGCGACTGAACTGAACTGAACTGATGTTGAAGTTAAGGATGTTACAGAAGAAAAGAGGACACAGCCTTACAGGACCTTGTTCAGTCTTAAAGAAAGTGCCGAGCTGCATTGTGGTTGTCAGAAGGAGAAAGCCTCCTGGCCTCCCAAAAGAAGCACAATGCTGTGATACTTGCCATGGTGGAATAGTAGGCTCTCTTTGGATTGGAGTCACCCTTCTGAAAGAGTTCCGTTCCGTTCAGTCGCTCAGTCGTGTCCGACTCTTTGCGACCCCATGGACTGTAGCCTACCAGGCTTCTCTGTCCATGGGATTCTCCAGGCAAGAATACTGGAGTGGGTTACCATCTCCTTCTCCAGGGGATCTTCCCGACCCAGGGATCGAACCTGGGTCTCCCGCATTGGAGGCAGACGCTTTAACCTCTGAGCCACCAGGGAAGCCCTCTGAAAGAGTTAAAGGCTTTTAAAACCTGTGAAAAGTGTGCTTTGCATTGTTATTCTTGCTATTGCTCTTCCTTCAAGGCCAAATCCTTTACTTCCTCTCTCTGAGGTTCCAGTTGTTGCCCAGCTCAACGAGAGTTTTCTGAGTCAACTTTTAGGGCATTTTGTATCTCTCTTCTTTCTCCTCTCCCTCCCCTTCCATTGATTCCGTCCATAGTTAAGTCCTTTGTTGTATATTTTCTTGGTCATTCCCCAGGACTCTTCCTCTTTCTTCACACCCTAGCGTCCTCCTCTGTCTCATGATACTGTCACATGAGAGTGGTCTGTTGCCTGTCCTCAGGAGCTGGTTAGTTAAGGTTTAAATCCACTGTGGACCCATTGACCTTTGCTTGATTCTGCGACTGAACCTTCAGGAAACCTCAGGTAGTCCTGTTGTTGGTCAGTATGGATAACAGGTAGGGTAGCACCACTGGATTGTTGTGGTTGATTACCACTTTGGGGAGGAAAGAGGCGCTTGGGTCAATAGGTTAGGGACCTCTCTTTGTCTGAGGAAAGTGCTTAGAATCTTTAGTTCACCCTCTTTAGTTAAACTTGTAGCTGAAGATTGTTTAGGAAGCTAAAAAATAGAAAACCTTGTAGATATAGTCTGTTCTATGCAGTAATTATCTTTCAGATGCTAATTACAGCATTAATTCTTTAGTTTTAGCATAGCCCTGATTTCCCTAACATTTCGTGATCGTGATCGCATAGAGCAGACTGTGTTTTACAGCACAACAAAATGTCAGCAGTGTGCTTAAGATTCTTTATGGTTGTGGTTTAAATCCATCCTGAATAGATTATGTTCGTTTATTTAATTATTAACTAGCTTGCTCATCAGAAGCAAGTGGCATTAAACTTACCAACCTTTAGTCAAACTTAAGTCTTCATAGATTGTGTTATTAACTCCTAAATTTTTTTTCCTGGGAGAAAAATGTAAACTAGAAATTAACTTACTTTTACTCACTTATTCTTTTCTTTACAGTTAACTTCTTGAGGAAAAAATGGATAATTCTTGGCTGTGTGCTTATATTTGGAAAATGGTGATAGTTCCTTGTTGTGTGTGGTTGTAATGTGAATACGGTTATTTTTATAATTACCTGGTAGGTCTACATCCAAGTGTGGATTTATTAAAATAATTAGTCTAAATTGATGCTTATTAAAGAAATGAATTCTTAAACATTATTAACACTATCTTTTATTTATTAAAATTATATAGCATCTTTCCTTCCAGTGCTGAAGGCAAAATATGAGAACTTTGACCCAGCAATATTACCACTAAGTAGCTGAAAATTAGGGGAGGAATCAGGGGAATAAACTGTATTGATTATGCTCACACACGGCCCTTAGGCTCGATTTTTAGGACCCGAAACTTGAGTTTTTACATAAGGAATTATTTCCGAGATTGCTTCATAGATCTCCCATTTGTATTTGAAGAATTTGCCATCTGAAGGATGACCATGATTTGAAACAAATGAGCACAGCTTTCAGCACAAGAAAGACGAACAAAAAGAGTGCTGAGTTCCATTAGTCAAGACAAGGTTGCCGTTAAATGTCTTTAGTAAAATAAAAGCCTTCTGCACAGTTATTTTGCACTGGGATTGTATTAAAAACAAAGTTGCATTATGGTTTGTGGGCTTGTGCCCTCATTTCTGTCATTTTAGGCCCCTCTCAGGCTGTCATCAGCATAGCATATCCAGGATTGCTTTGGCCCTTGCCTGCTGGATGGACTCATTCTTTGAAGTTTTTACCTGACAGACTCAGGCTGTTCGCTTTCCAAAAACATGAGTTGTTTAAAGAGCTTCATTATGCAAGCAAAATTATTGAACTCAGTAGTCATTTTAAGATTATTTTTTAAAATGCCAGTGTGTCAAAATAGTATCTCTAGAATATCTTCTTAAAAATGTTAAACTGTTGTTTTAACAAAAGCTGTTGATGTCTAGAAACAATGCCTTAATGTGCTTTTGGATCCCCCCCATCCCGCCCTCCTGCCCCTGGCATGGGGGGAAAAAATCCTTGAGAAAATGGCATCATCCCATGGGAAAAATCTTGTAGTGCTTTCTTTTAATAATATTTAACGTTGATGGCACAAAACTCTAAAGGTATAGCAATACTTTCCTAGAGTTTTCCTTCATCCTTTCAGAAGGGTTATTACTTTTTGACTAGTAGGTTAGCATTTCTTTCCATCTGTCAAGTAGTGTCTTCAATCAGGCTTCTTCTGGTTGTGTGTGTGCCTGAGCATGTGTGCGGTGTGGGCGCACCTTCTCACAGATAACTGATGTGCTTGAATTAGTATACAGTTGGCATTTCAATGAGTTCCTTCAGCCTTAACCTGTCTTTGGGGGGGGGTTGGGAAAATATGTGTTTTGGAGGAGAGTGAGGTTGAGGCTGTTGTGTGTTTTGGATTGTGCCTTTTGTGTGTGTGTGTTAGTCGCTCAGTTGTTTCTGACTTTTTGTCCGACCCCATGGACTGTAGCCCACCAGGCTCCTCCTGTTCATGGAGTTCTCCAGGCAAGAATACTGGAGTGGGTAGCAATTCCCTTCTCCAGGGGAACTTCCCACTCAGGGATCAAACCCAGGTCTCCTGCATTGCAGGCAGATTCTTTACTATTTGAATCACAGTTCAGTTCAGTTCAGTCGCTCAGTCGTGTCCGACTCTTTGCTACCCCATGAATCACAGCACGCCAGGCCTCCCTGTCCATCACCAACTCCCAGAGTTCACTCAAACTCATGTCCATTGAGTCGGTGATGCCATCCAGCCATCTCATTCTCTGTCGTCCCCTTCTCCTCTTGCCCCCAATCCCTCCCAGCATCAGAATCTTTTCCAGTGAGTCAGCTCTTCACGTGAGGTGGCCAAAGTACTGGAGTTGCAGCTTCAGCATCTGTCCTTCCAATGAACACTCAGGATTGATCTCCTTTAGAATGGACTGGTTGGATCTCCTTGCAGTCCAAGGGACTCTCAAGAGTCTTCTCCAGCACCACAGTTCAGAAGCATCAATTCTTCGGCACTCAGCTTTCTTCACAGTCCAACTCTCACATGACCACGGGAGAAACCATAGCCTTGACTAGACGGACCTTTGTTAGCAAAGTAATGTTTTGCTTTTTAATATTCTATCTAGGTTGGTCATAACTTTCCTTCCAAGGAGTAAGCATCTTTTAATTTCATGGCTGCAGTCAGCATCTGCAGTGATTTGGAGCCCAAAAAAATAAAGTCTGACCCTGTTTCCACTGTTTCCCCATCTATTTCCCATGAAGTGATGGGACCAGATGCCATGATCCTAGTTTTCTGAATGTTGAGTTTTAAGCCAACTTTTTCACTCTCCTCTTTCACTTTCATCAAGAGGCTTTTTAGTTCCTCTTCACTTTCTGCCGTAAGGGTGGTGTCATCTGCATATCTGAGGTTATTGATATTTCTCCTGGTAGTCTTGATTCCAGCTGTGCTTCTTCCAGCCTAAGTTTGAATTGCTTATAACCTTTAGAAACCAAGTTCCTTGGACTGTCTTTAAAGGATGCTCAGAGAGTAGAGAGGAGCAGAAAAGTGGCTGAGCTCAGAACAGAGGGCATATTTGTAAGGGGCTAAGAGCTAGACTACCACCACCCCCACAGTTACTTGGGTCCAGAATTTCAAGCAGTGGCCGTAGTGATGCTTCCACCCGTTATGCAGTATGAAAGGAAAGGGAAGAATGAATGTTTCTAGAAGAGAAATGCTTGATTTCCAGAAGGTGGTCCACAAAGCCTGGGGACAATGGTAGAGGCTTTCGGTTCTTCATCTTGTTGTTTTATCTATAGCACAGTCCTGTGATATGAGTTACTCAGTGGTCAGGAGGCCTGCCCCTGGATGGGGCCACTGGGTAAAAAGTGGTGCAGGGATTTAGCCCAGGTGTGTAGCGGCAAAGCCCATTTCTTTCACATCACCTCTGGAAGGAACTCGTGAACAGGGTTTCCTTTTGGGGGGAGGAAGGCAGAGAATTTTTAACCATTATGAATGTCTTAGTAGCTGTCAGGATAATTTCTTAAGAATATTAGTTAATTAAGAGTTACTATTTGTGGAGTTTTTAGGAGGGATTTCTTACAATACTTGTTTTTAAAAGTTCATACAGATGACTCCAAAGCATTCTTTGATTCACCTTGTGAATTTCTTTCTTTCTTTTTTTGGTAACAGAAACCGTTGGTGTTTAATGATTCTGTATGTTTAGAACACACTAACTTTCACGTAATCTGCAAATCTGCTCTGGAGTCTTTGGAAGATAGGGTGAAACTTGTGTGAAGTAGAGATAGCACAGGTTTTTGCAGGTCTGTAAAATGGGAATTTAGAGTTCAAAAGGGTGTTTATTAGGAATAGGAATGTCTTTGGATGGGGAGATGGCAACCCACTCCAGTATTCTTGCCTGGGAAATCCCATGGACAAAGGAGCCTGGCAGGCCACAGTCCACAGAGTTGCAAAAGAGTCGGACATGACTTAGTGACTAAACAACAACATAAAAGATTTATGTTTTACTATACTATAATGATATATATGATATGCACATAATAAAGATTAGAAAGTCTGAAATGTGACCTTCATCGGTGCTACCGTAAAGCTTACAAGTAGGGCTAAGATGACTAGTGATTTCTTAAACGCTGCAAGAGAGTGACTCACAGTGAATATCAGAAGGTGCTCTTCCATTCTGTAGGGGGGTGTACTTTGGGAAGTCTTTCTTCCCCGAATGATGACAGCCACTCATAGGAATCATGAGATGTGCAGGGGTGTGGTTATTGTGTGCATAGTAGATGATTGTCCAGTTGGGAATATTTGGACTTTCTTCTTTTTCCACAGCTCAGGCTTTGAGGTGTTCTTCACGGACAGAGGAGCCCCTCTTGTCTGATGGAACATAACATGGTTGTGATTCAGGGTTGGTCTGGTTGCCACATCCCGAAAGCTTCCTGTGGGCCAGGCCCTGGGGTGGGGGCTGGAGAGGCATCCTGGCCCTGAAATGTCCAACCTCCTATAAGTAAGTGCTCATTTATTCTTAAAACAGGACTAGGAAGTAGATAGAATTCTCAGGTTTGTAACCTGAATTAGATGTGGATTTGAACCAAGATCTGTCTGACTGCAGAGCCCCTGTTCTTTATCATTACATTGACTATGTTGCTCCTCTTAAAAAGTTAGTGGGAGTGTGGCTCAGGAGGAAGGCCCAGGACTTTCTTATTTTCTACGTTGTTAGGAAGATGAAAGGAGGACTGGAAATAGGACAGGGGGAATTGAGAAAGTGCACTGAAAGACAAATGAAATATAAAAATGAAGGAAAAGTGCTTAGTTGTCATTGTAATCTAGTAATGGCATTCTTGTCACTACTTCCATGAAGTGCAGTGTTGTTCTGGAGTGTTAGAGTGACTGATTAAAAATATATAATTGTACTAATTCTGTTTCCCCTAAGGACTTTTCATCCTAACTCGATGACTTCTGATTGTGTCATTTTTATATTGATGTTGAAAGTTACGAGCTGATACCATCACCGAACCTTCCCTTCTGCCATCACTCCTCATGTGTCCTCTGTTGCCTCAGTGCTTGTCATCACAAATGATGCAGGCTACCTGGGCACTGTTTTGCCTTTTAGTTACATCACTCAGCATTTATAGTATAATGGGGAAAAGGGAAGGAAAGGAATGGTACCTAGGTCAGTCTTCTGTGCTTCTCCACTGTCTGAGCACTCCCCAGCCTTTAGAGTGCTAAATTTCCCAAGCCCCATCACCAGCACTTCAGATCTAGGAAAACAGCCAGGATTATCATCCTCTGCGTTTCAGAGATGAGAGAAACTAGACTGGCACTTGGCGGAAAGCAGAACTTGTACCTCTGGCTTTCAGCCCCTGAAGCTTGTGTGCTTTGTATTACAAAGGGCGGTTTGTGTCCCTGGCCTTGCTCTCACTCCCCACACAGCTTTGATCCCCTTTCCTGTTGGATGAGGAAGCTTGACCCCAAGGCCCCTTGGAGTTCCTTCCAACTCCAGTCTTGAGAACCTGCTATTAAAATTTGTTTTAGTTGAAGAAGAAAAATGGAAAGCCCTCTGAGGGCAGAAACTGGGGTTTGTATTTCTCTTAGTACCGACCAGTGCTTTGCACTAGTGGGCTGTCAAATCTGAAATTAATGAGCCCTCTTGTTCCTGTTGAAAAGCTCACTGTATTCTAGTAACTTTTCCTGAGTATTCTTGGATATTCTTATCCAGCTCCAGTGTTTTCTGCATCACCTCAAACTGTACAAACCATGTACCGCGTGCGTGTTTATGTCATCTGCTCCTTGTGCTTTGTTTATGATGGTTTTGTCTTCCGTGCTGTAGACTGCAGGCTCCTATAGGTTTTGTTTCTGTAGTTTTCCCCAGTGGTAACTGTAGGATATGTTCTTGTCGTCTGCTTTTTAATAGTAACCCCAAAGAAGGGATACAGTCCTGGACTAGGTCATCTTTTCAGTGTTTGGCTTGACCATTTAAAATAGACGCATACATAAAGAATAAAAAGAAGGATTTGCTGAAAAACCAAAGGTTTGTCCTTGTGGAGGCTTATTTGAAGTCTCATTCTCTTGGTTGGATTGATTTGTTGGCATATTAATGTATCTTGATGGACTGCTCTGAAAATCCAAATTTGTGCTTTTTGACCTTTTAAAAGTCAGACACTGCTTTACTAATTGAACGAAACAAAGTCCTGAATCACTCCTTGGAGAATCCAGTCATTCAGAACTTCTCATGTAGTTTGGGCGCAGCGGGGTGGCAGTTTACAGTGCCTGCCTGGTTAACCTCTCATCTTGCCCAGAGAATGACAGAAGTGGAAAAGACGTGAGAGGTCATCTGGAGCAGTCCAGGAAAAACTCAGTCAGTTTACCTGGGTCTCTTTATTTTATTCTTTTAAAAAAAAAATTTTTTTTTTAATGAATTATGCCTTTGGTGCCCTTCATAATAAGATTATTTCTTTTTTTTTTTTTTCTTTTACATGCCCAACTCTAGGCATACATGCCCAACTTTGGCAATTAGTCCTCTTCAGTAAACATCTGAATATTTCCCTGTCCACTTTCAGACAAGGGTTAACTGCGTTCTCAGGTTCTCAGGTGGGCTTGCTCGCCTCGCGCCTTCCTTCCAGAAGGAGAGTATATGCTAGCAGGCTTCCCTCCTGAGTTGTCGCCTGGGCACCTCACTGCCTCGTTACTCCATCTGTTACTTATTTTATTATTTTCCTCACACGTACAGTGCTCTCTGGAGCATTTGACCTCTCTGATGTCGTGGGACTCTTCCCCTCCGTTGGCCGTCTTCACCTGCTCCTTAAGGAGTCCTGTGGATGATGCTGAGGGGCACAGGTTTTCCTTCCCCGGCTCTTCTTGTTCCTCTGCTCTCTCTCTCAGCGCCCCCACCCAGTCTCCTTTCTCCCTGTCTGTTCCGCCAGTTCCCTTGGCTTCTTCCAGCATTTAGACTGATCCAGGGACTGACCCAAGCTCAGATGTGGGCGGCAGGTACTTTACGTGCCGCACGCCCCACAATGTCTTCTTCCCCACTCCCTTTCCCTTTCCTCTCTGGACCACCTTTTCTCACACTTACCTCCGTGAATGGTATCCACGTGCACACGGTTGAGCAGCTCACACTACGAAAGCCCGTTATTCAAGTCTGTGCTTGCTTTCTTGTCCCCTCTGTGACGGCCTCCTTTTCCCGTGGATGACTGTAATTGTTTCTTACCTGGTCTTCCTGTCCGAGTCCTTATGCTTGTCCCCGTACTGATGCCACTTTCAGATGGGCCAATCTCAGCTTCTCTCTTGCTTTCTTGAAAATCTTAAATTTTTGTTTACCCACTGCCAAAAGAATAAAATTTGCATTCTCTAACAACACCTGGGAAATCGTTTGTGCCCTTGATCTCCCCGGCGTCACCTGCCTCGTGCTTGTGCTCTGGCCTTTGATTCCACCAGTCCCAGAGCTCTTGCGTTCACCTCTCCTCCTGTTCCACTGCTCCCTCCTCTGCATCTTTGAGATCGGTTTCCTGACACTGTCCACACACACCATGCCTGTGCCCTGTTGCCCTGCACTTGGCACAGTCAGCTGTCTGGTTACTTGCTTCCCTTCCCCACTAACCAGGAGGCCTTTGCCCTTTTGGACGGTTTTCTTTACCCCTGATCCCAGTGCTCAGCATGATGCATGGGGCTTGGCATGTTCCAGGGAGTTAATGTCCAGGTCTGAGAGTGTCGAGAAAGGTGAAGAGGGAAAAAGAAAAGGCAGCTTTCTATGGAAAGGAATGGTGAAACCCATCAACAAGGCCTGCTGTGTGCAGCTGACGTTTAGTATTAAGATATGCTACCTAGGGTTGGTCACTTCTTTCTGTTCTACAAACATATGTTTCCCCCATCCTCCCCTCCTGTTTCCGAGACGCAGCACCCCCTCTCACGTAGTGGGCTTCGCTCCACTCCTTTCCCATCCCTGTGGTGTCTTGCTCCATTAGTCAGCCTCCTCCTGCTGCCTCAGATTTCTGTTCTACTTGATGCTTTCCCAGTGCCTACAAACATGCTTAAGTTTCCCCTTCCTGAAAAGAAACTACCTTCCTCCAGATCTTCCCCCGCTTAAGCAAATGCCTAGTCTTACGTCACAACTAAATTTTTGGAAGCAGTGAATCTCAGTGACTGGTTTACATCTAGTTTCCTTTCAGTTCTCATACCTTACCTTCCACTGAAGACCTTCTCAATTCACCCATTTTCTCTTTGCGACTTTTACCTTTCACTTTTCTGGTGAACTCCCTAGCCCTTGATCATGGTTACTGGATGTTGACATTTCCCAAGCTTCTGTTCTCCATCTTCTCCATTTAAGCACTCTTTGTATGTTATCTCATTCACAGTCCTTTCAACTTTCACCGCTACACAGAAAACTTCCAAATCTGTATCTCCATGCATATCGTGGTCTTGAGGCCTTCTGCCTACTGGACATTCCTGCTTGTTGGTTGTCATGAAAATACATCAGGACTTGCTGTATTCCATGCTGCATTCCTGACTTACACTCTCAAATGTGCCTTCCCTGTCTTGGGAATGGCCCCTGAACCCACATGGGTAAGCCAGGAATCCTAAACCAGTCTTCCACTGCCCCTTCTTCCCATCCTATTCGCATCTCGTCAATCACTGTCATCAGCAGTGTCTCCTGTACCCCTTTGGTTCTGCTTCTCCCCACTGGCATATCCTGAGTGAGGATTATTGCCCCATGTGCCCCCTCTGGCTCTAATATACTCACTCTCTTCTTCCCTGACCCTTCAGGCCACCCTGCGTACACTTGTCAGAGTTATTTTTCTAAACTTGAAAACGTTTGTTGGCTCCCTCAACCCTACAGGTTAATGTTCAGAATTCTTAGGCCAGCATCACAGGCTTTCAAATTGGGCCATACTTTTTTTTATTTTTAAAACAGTTTCAGCTTTTATTCTCCATTTTAAACACCTGAAATGTTCAAACAGTCAGACACATACAGACTTGTGTGAGTACGTCTCCTCTTACATCTGGGTTCTCCCAGATGCTGGCAGAGGCGGTGGATACTGTTGAGCGCATGAAGAGAAGAGGGAAGCCCATTTTCCTTCATCATACCTACATTCCTAGAGTCACTTTTAATTTTCTTCCTTTCATTTTCTCCTGTAGAGCTCCTTGCCAGACTTGTATAGGTATGCGGTTTTACAGCTTATTTTTAAACTATAAGGTTTTAAAAAGCATAAGCAGATACGATCGCCCCTGCCCCCATTTCTCCTTTCATTCCCTTCCCTCAGACCCTTCCTACTGTAGCCATGTGGTCTCCTTTTCCAAGGCCCCTTGTGCTTTGGTCACACCACAGCGTGCTTACACCAACTCTTTTCCTTCAACTCAGTGTGTTCCTTCATCGGTTCAGACTCTGGGATTTCCCCTCAGTGTTAGCTCCCCCGCCCTCCGCACACTCCTGTGTTTACACAGCACTTTGTGTGTTAACGTCCACATGGTGTTCTGTGCAGTGAGAGGTCGTGGACAACTCAGCAGTCGAGAGTGAATTCTGGGGCCAGACTGCCTGGGTGTGACTCCTGGATCTACCGCCTGAAGATCTAGGGTCAAGTGTTTCATGTCTCCATGCCTCGAATTCTTCACTTCTGGGTATGTTAGAAGGATTAAGTGAGTCGATACATATAAAGTGCTTAGAATAGACCTGTTAAGTGTTAACTAACGTCACTATAGTTTGATATTTTTTTTTTCCAGGATACATCATTCCAGAGCCTCAGTCCCAGAGATTCTTGTTCTTTAGTTCTTGTTGGGTCCTAGGATGGCTGTCCAAATGTATTGACTCTGTCTCTTCAGGGTTCTGGGCAGGAGAGCAGTGTTGTCTCTGAGCTTGAGGGCCTCGCACAGTACCTGGACTGTTTAGTCATACAGTTACTTATTGAATGCCTGCACTGTGCTGGATATTGTTCTGGATGCTTGAGAGACTAAGATGAAAGAATTGACAAGACCTTTGCCTTATGGAGCTCATCTTCTAGTGGGGGAGATGGGCACTACATAAGGGAATGGGAAATACGTAGAATATGCTTTGAGATAATGGTAGGTGCTAAATGGGGTTGAGAGGATGGTGGATGAAGTTTAAAGGGGTTTGGAAGTGGGTTCTGTTATAAAGAGGGAAACTGGAGAAGGCCAAGTTTCTGAGAAGGCAGTACAGTATTGGAACTGAGACCGGTGTAAAACAAGTGTGCAAGCTGTGCACACATTTTGGGGGAAGAACATTCAAGAGAGAGGAAAGGACAAGTGCACGGCCCTAGGGTGGCGATAAGCTTGGTATGTTCAAGGAGCAGCAGAGACATTATGCCTGCAGAGGAGCGGTGGGCTCAGAGAGGAAGGAGGGCTCAAAGAGGAAGGAGGCGCCTTCCCGGTAGACAGGCCATGGGAGTGACTTTGGATTTTGTTCTGAGCTGGAAAACCATGGAGGATTCTGAGCAGGAGTCTTTTTAAAAGACCGTGGCTGGTGTGGGGAAAGTAGGCTGTTTAGATGTGTGGTTGATGGTGTGTGTGGAAACTTTGAGGCTGCTACACTTAACCCATTATCCATCCACCCTCCACACAGTTATCCGATAATCTGTCCACCCATACATCATCCATAAGTTTTCCCTAACCCAGGCCAACAGACTGTGGCTTGGACCAGCATGGTGGCAATGAAGAGAATGGGATGAGAAGTGCTCAGATTCCAAATCTCTTGAAGGTAGAGCTGGCTGAAGGATTAAATGTGGAATGGGAGGGGAAGTAAGGTAACTACTTTTGGCCCAAGCTTTTTGGTGAATGGCAGTTTCTTTTTCCTGAGATGGGAAGCAGTGTGTTTGGGTGAGGGGAATGGGGCTCTGCTGTTTGGCCATGATAAACTTAAGATGCTTATTACAGCCACAAGTGGACACCAGAGGAGAGGGTCAGGATATAAATTTGGTTATCATCAGCTTATTGTTAGAACACAGTATAGGAAGGAATAATTTTTTCCAACTGAGAGATTAGGTAAGCCTTTTCAAGAGAACGCATTTGAGCAAAACTTTGAAGAATGAATATGATTTCCAAAGGCAGAAGAGGAGGAAAATAGAAGATATTTTTCATCCAAGTCTCATAGCCTTTTTCCCTGGCCTATTGTTGAATTTGTTTAAGAAGCTGCTGACCTGGTTGATAATCTCTTTTCACTGGTATAGCCACTTAGATTCTCTGTTGAAAAGGAAACCAAAGCAGATTACGTACTAACTGATAAACCACATTCTGCTATTTCGCATTGTTCACAAATCGAAAATTCACGTTGGACCATAGAGGTGCAGAATGCTAAGCATGTGTTTGCATCTCTCCTCTGTGTGTCTGCTGTGAATTGGGATGTGTTGATTTTGGTGTGGCGGCTGTTTGTATGCTGTCTGTCATCTCCATTAAAGGTTGAACATTTTGGGGAAGTTTTTACTTCTGCTGATACTGACTCTTTTGAACTGTTAATTTATAACTCAGTCAAGTTACAGCCGCAACCATGTCGGTGAGAAACGGGGACCCCTTGCTCTCTAATCACGCATGTCTCTCTCATTTGGGCGTAATTCTGTCTTGATTCTTCCTGCTTTGTGTGAGAAAAATGTCATGTTTTGCCCCTCTTCTTTAAGTAGAATTTTAATTCAGTAGAGTATTGCTTACCTTTTTGTTTATTTTCATGATCTCTCTAAATCACAAATTTTGATCTTCTAAATAGAGAAAAATTACAGATGTTAGTAAGTGGAACAAAAGATTCTGCATTGAAAAAAATTGAGTCTAAGATCTTTTTAGAACTGATAAAATTCACACTAGACAGGTGTGCCATCAGCTTAAAATCTTCACTGGTGTACCATAATCTGTCTTAGTGCTGTGTATTGATGGAATATACAAAACTTCAGCTCTTATATAAACGTTCTGCCATTTTTCTGTTTAGTAAAGAGGTGTTGCATTAACAAAAGTAGTCATAGAATTTATCTCTAGGTGTGTAAAGGCTTCTAGTCTTATTTCTAGATGCATAAATGCTTATTATAGTCTTCAAGGTTTTTTACAATAGATTTTGTAAGAATTTGGGTTTTTGTCTTGAATTGAGACCACTGCTACTTTAAACATGTTTTAAATAATTACCTTGATTTTTATAAAAATAAGAATGGCTGTTGATGTGTATGTCTCTGTGTGTGTGTGTGTGTGTGTGTGTGTGTGTGTGTATAGGTTTTCAAGAAACTCCACAATTCAGGATTCTAGTATTTTTATATATACAGAGCATTCTAGGCAAGAAGAAAATTCTCTCAGAACATTGTTCTGGATCTTACATAAACCATAGCTCTTTTCGTGTGGAAAAAATACAATTACAGAAAAATACAGATCATGTAATAAACATCTAAATACAAAATAACTAAATGTTAATAATTTTTAGACTTGTTTTGAAGTTTTTCTTTAATGAATAAGGTTCACCAAGAATTTGAAGACATGTCTGCCCTCCACATATGCCTATCCATACTCCTCTCTTCTTTACTTTTCAGAGGAATTTAGTGTGAACTATTTCCTTTTTTTTTTTTTCTTGTTTTACCTAATGTGGTATTATGGTGTTTGTATCACTTAACATGTTTTTAAGACCGTCTGTTGTTAAAATACAGATCTACTTCATTCTTTTCAGTTGTTGTATAGAATTCCTTCATAAGAATTTGACACATTTGTTCATAATAAGAGTTTTTTATATGTTCTGAATAATTGCTTATCTGTTAACATAAGCTCCAAATATCCTTCCACTTCTTAGGTGGTTGTTCCTTGCTGTCCAGCTTTTTATCTTTGGCAGGGAGCTTTCCTGAGTTTGTTCTTACTCTTTCATAGTACTTTCATCCACTGAGTTCTTACACTACAGTAGGGTGCCTTATGGTATAGTTTCCCACACATGGAGTTGATGGGAGACAGAATTTTATTTCTTTTTGCTCCAGAGGAGCTAGGAAACTAGTGAGTTGAATAAGAAGCCTTAAAGGTTGGTATAGTCGTCTTCAATCAAGCCAGCGTCTAGTGTGCCTTTGATGGGATCATTAGTGAATATTCTTGGGTTTTGATTTCTCTTGCTGTAATAATGGGTGTGATGCTTCTCAATAGCTGGCTCTCTCCCAGGGATATCAGGTGGGTTGGTTGCTCTATTAATTTAGAACACTTTGCATTCCAAGATTTCTTTAGGAAAGTTATGTGTGTATGTCAGGTTCTTTTTATTTGTGGTACTTTCAGAATCAGAAATATATAATAAGGCTTTCTGCTGAAATATTGGAATCCAGTGTCTGCCAATAAAGGCACATTAATTGTAAAGCTTTATTTTTTGTTTGTAAAACATTGAATTAATGTGTGAGCAAAGAATTAAATCAAGAAAATAGATTTTAAAAAAATCTCCCAGTGTTGTTACTCTTGAATTCATGGTTATTTAAGAGTTTACCCTTTTTGAATATCTGTTACTATGAAATCTGTTTTTCATTTTTTAGAGGGACAACTTTAAACAAAATTATTATAGAATAATAGTGACAAAAGCCTTATTGACACAAGTGAACATTTTTATTAATAGTATAATAACCTGTATATGGTCAGCGCAAATATATCATGATTTCAGAGTGAAGTTATGGATGAGGCATTCTTTTACAGGAAACGTGTCAGAATCGGAGTTGGGCTGCCTCAGAGGAAACCTGGTATTCGTTCGTGCTGCACACACTTAGTGAGTCCTTTACTGTGTGTGTTGTATGCGCGGTTCTAGGCTTAGGACATCCAGTGCTGAATTGTGTGGAGGTTCGCTCCAGGTGGGAAGCAGTCAGGAAAGGAACTGTCAGTTGATTCTGAGTCTTGTGCAGAAGATGAAAGGGGGACTAATCATGCAGAGGGAGCAGTAGCTAGCTCAGTGTTGATTGACCCAGAGCCTGGTGGTGCCTCCAGGAGGGAGGGTGCAGGAAGAGTGATAGCCTTGTTTAAAATAGATGGAAGTGTGTCATGGCCATTCACTCATTTTTCAGCACGTTTGTTGAGCATCCATGCTATGTCTGGAAATGCTCTGGAAACCTGTGATCAGGAGTGAACAACGAAAGTCTCTCTGTTTGGGCAGTTTTCATTTTGAAAGCGGAAGCCTAACATAAACAAGAAAAATAATGAGAAGGTTGGTGCACTGCAGGTAGGTTGGGAAGGCAGGAAGCAGTAGGACACCTGTAATGAAAACAGACTGTCAAAGAATCAATTTTGAAGACATCTGTAAGATACCCAACCAGTTTTTACTTTAGACTGTCCATTTCCCCCATTTTAATATATTTTCACATACACAGAGTCTGTTGTATTGAAACCTCAAGCATAACTTCATTGTCTTAACAAAATCCATCATGAGTCCTAGGCTTCTGGAGACAGATTATTACCTTCCCAGAAGGTAATCTTTTCAGAGTTGAAGTGAAATATGGTAACATGTTTTTTGGAAGGGTTGAAGAAAAGAGAGATGATGTACCTCAATTGTGTTTGCAAGAGTATAAAATAATATAGCTCTTTTTATGCAGTGTGAAAAAAACTGGTGTGGAACTAATAACTCTTAAGTTTATATCTGGAAAGCTGAGACCTGATAGATAATATATCAAATTGGTATATAACTTCCTTGGTAACACACAGTTTGAGTTTCAAAGTATTGTAGCTACATCAGGAGACATATTACATAGGAAGAATATTTGCAACACCAGAATTTTTCATGAACTCCAGAAAAGGAAAAGCAAAACACAGCATCTTTGTTCATTTATCTTTATCCAATTATATCTACATTAGTTAGTTAGTTAGTTCAGTCGTGTCCAACTCTCTGCGACCCCATGAATCACAGCATGCCAGGCCTCCCTGTCCATCACCAACTCCCAGAGTTCACTCAAACTCATGTCCATCGAGTCGGTGATGCCATCCAGCCATCTCATTCTCTGTCGTCCCCTTCTCCTCCCGCCCCCAACCTTTCCCAGCATCAGAGTCTTTTCCAGTGAGTCAACTCGTCGCATGAGGTGGCCAAAGTATTGCAGTTTCAGCTTTAGCATCAGTCCCTCCAATGAACACCCAGGATTGATCTCCTCTAGAATGGACTGGTTGGATCTCCTTGCAGTCCTCGGGACTCTCAAGAGTCTTCTCCAGCTGCACAGTTCAAAAGCATCAATTCTTCGGCGATCAGCCTTCTTCATTGTCCAACTCTTACATCCATACATGACCATGGGAAAAACCATAGCCTTGACTAGATGGACCTTGGTTGGCAAATATCTACATAATGTCTATTAAAATCAGTGATTTTAATATCTGAGATGTTGAGGGTGCTTCTATTTTTTTGGGCAGGGTAGAAAGCTTTAATTTTTAAGATTGGTTTTAGGTTCATAGCAAACTTGAGCACAGAGTTGCACCTGGCCCCACACATGCACAGACTTCTCCCCTGTCAGCAACCAGCACCAGAGTGGTGCATTTGTTACAACAGGTACACCTGCACTGACATGTCCTTGTCACCCAAAGTCCACAGTCTAAGTCTGGGTTCAGCCTTGATGTTGTACATCCCATGGGCTTTGACAAATGTGTAATAACACTTATCCGCCATTGTAGTATCATACAGTATAGTTTCACTGGCTTGACAACCCTTTGTATTCAGTCTGTTTATCCCTCCATTCCTTCATAAGCCCTGGAAACTGCTATCTCATAGTTTTGCCTTTTCCAGAATGTTATATATAAATTGAAATTATGTAGGGTATAGTCTTTTCAGATTGGCTTCTTTAACTGAGTAATGTGCATTTAAGACTCATCTGCATCTGAATTTTCATGGTGTGATAGCTCATCTTGGTGTGAAATGATATTCCACGGTCTGTATGTCCCACAGCTTATTTACCTACTAAAGGACATCTTGTGCTCTCAGGTTTGGGCAGTATAAATAAAGTTGCTGTCAACATCTGTGTGCACGTTTTTGTGTGCATGTGGGTTTTCAGCTCCCGTGGGTGAATACAAAGGAATGTGACTGCTGGATTGTGTAGTAAGAGAGTATATTGAGTTTGTGTGTGTGTTTTAAATACAGTCAGACTGTCTTCCAGAGGTTTGAATTTGCAGCAGAGGAATGAGAACTGTTGCTCTGCATCCTTGCCAGCCTTTGATGCTGTCAGTGTTGTAAATTTTGGCCACTGATAAGTGTGTATTGGTATCTCATTTGTTGTTTTAATTAGCAATTTCCTAATGACATATGTTGAGCATCTTTTCATTTGTGTATTTTTTCTATCTGTAGGTCTTATTTTCCTTCTGTGTATCCTTTGCTGAGGTGTCCAGATCTTTTGCCCGTTTTTTTAAAAGTTCGGTTGTTCATTTTCTTATTGTTGAATTTTAAAAGTTATTTATATATTTTGGGTGACAATTCTTTATTAAATATGTCTTTTGCAGATATTTTCTCCTAGTATTTGTCTTGTTTGTCTTCTCATTCTCCTTAACAGTATCCATTGCAGAGCAAATCTTTTTAATTTTAATGAAGTCCAGCTTATTAATTATTTCTTTCATGGATTGTGCCTTCCATGTTGTATCTTTTGAAAAGTCATGTCAAACCCAAGTTATCTCGATTTTCTTATGTTATCTTCTAGGGGTTTTATAGTTGTGTGTGTGTGTGTGTATCTTTATTTTCTAGTTGAAATTGCTAAGTAAAAGTAATACCCCTTAAATTATGTCCTGTGCTTTATATGTGGGGTGATATGATCTGCTTAAAGTTACAAAGATAAGTAAGGTCAAGATTGAGTTTTGAGTTCACTTGGCGTTTCCACTGTTACCTTTGAAAAAGTCATTGGGACCTGAATGCTTAGGTCATTCTTTTATAAAAATGGTTGTTTCCTCTTTCTGAAAGGAAGAGTTTTGCTATAGTCTTTTCTTCCATGGATCTTGGAGTGAATGGTCACAGAAAGAAGTACTTAAACCATGCATATATTGGTAAAATCTTTCAAGTTTTAATGGAATACTTTTTCCACAAAATGCTCTTGTGTTTCTTGATTGATAAGTTTATCCAGCCATTTTTGATGAAATTGCCACTACCTGAAATCTGATGTCATGCCGTTGAGAAGTTAGCTGGCTTGTGACTTTGTTTCCTTGACCTTTAAAACCAGAGCTTTATGAGACTCCATTTCTGTAAGTAAGACTGAAAGAGTCACTGTTTCTGCTTTTACTTTTAATGCTATGCATATTTCTGCTGACATTCTATTATTTGCTTTCTAAGACAGGACAATTCTAGATCTTCTTCGTGTCTTAAAATATACACTTTCAAATGACAATAAGCTGAACCTGAGTGAGGAAATGGTTTATACTGTGCTTAGTTTTATCTTAATACATTTTAAAGCATGTTACGGAATTTGAATTCAAGTTAGTTAATGCTATTCATGAGCATCTATCAAACTCACAAGCATTTTCACAGATGAATATGCATAATATGGGGCATAAAGAACATTATTCAAATGGCTGAAAAGAAAAAAAATTAGGACTTTAATTTCCTAATTTCTCTCAGACTCATGTTGTTTCATTTGGGGGGACCTGTTTCACATTTTGATGTTCTTAAAATATCTGCATAACTGTCTGAAAGACTAGAAGATTAGAAAGAAAAATGATTAAATGAATGTGCTGCAGTTCTAGAGATACCAAATCATTTTTTCATCTCTTAAAAGAAGAAAGACTAGTTTTTTAATATTTCATTTGTAAAATTGACTCTACTATGTAAGCAGTGTTTTAAGTTCGTTGGAGATAAGCACCCATGTTGGTATAGTAAAATCCCATTTTTACATAATGCTTTAATGGAAATGGCAGTTTTATGAAAGGAAAGTGACTAGTAAAAATCTGAATGATGCTCACAAGCTCTTACATCATTTTTATTGGGATTTTTGTGTATTCTAATTCATTAATACAGGAGAAAAGGAGAACACTAACATAGTTTATTTCCTGTAATTACTCAAATGAAATAGAATTTGTTTTCAATAAAATTCTTGAATTGTCCGGAGTGTGGATTGAAGGGTTGGCCTGTTTTTACAGAATGTCTTGATTTTTTCACATTAGACTTTGCTGTTTTATCAGTGACGTTGTTCACTTGCATATATTTTTAGTATTGTTTCCTCTAGATTAAAAAAAAAAAAAAGGCCTACGTAAGCCCAAGAATTCTTAAAGGTTTAGGACTGAGTGTTGAGGGAGAAATCTGGGATATTTATTTATTCTGCTTATTTATTACAAATAATGTTTGTTTTTTAATAGTTTCAGTTCAGTTCAGTCGCTCAGTCGTGTCCGACTCTCTGCGACCCCATGAATCACAGCACGCCAGGCCTCCCTGTCCATCACCAACTCCCTGAGTTCACTCAAACTCATGTCCACAGAGTCAGTGATGCCATCCAGCCATCTCATTCTCTGTCGTCCCCTTCTCCTCCCGCCCCCAGCCTTTCCCATTATCAGAGTCTTTTCCAGTGAGTCAACTCGTCGCATGAGGTGGCCAAAGTATTGCAGTTTCAGCTTTAGCATCAGTCCTTCCAATGAACACTCAAGATTGATCTCCTTTAGAATGGACTGGTTGGATCTCCTTGCGGTACAAGGGACTCTCAAGAGTCTTCTCCAACACCACAGTTCAAAAGCATCAATTCTTCGTCGATCAGCTTTTAGACTACCTTTTAAGTGAATCATATAGGTTAAAATATTATTTAGATTGCTGTGTAATAGGTTAACCAGTGGAGTTTCCAGAAGCAGATTAGTGTCCGCAGTTAAATTTACTTTATTTTTGTGGACTACCTAGAAGAAAAGGTCATTGCAAAGGACAAATGCACTTAAACTTATCCCTGACTCCAATTTATGAGGCTGCAGGAGGAGGAAGGGACAGGAGAAACTGAGTTGGAAACGAGTATTCTTAGTTTCATCACAGTGAAATCTCACCAAATCCCTGTTTTGTGCTTTCAGTTCAGTTCAGTCGCTCAGTCGTGTCCAACTCTTTGTGACCCCATGAATCACAGCACGCCAGGCCTCCCTGTCCATCACCAACTCCCGGAGTTCACTCAGACTCACGTCCATCGAGCTGGTGATGCCATCCAGCCATCTCATTCTCTGTCATCCCCGTCTCCTCCCACCCCCAAACCCTCTCAGCATCAGAGTCTCTTTCAGTGAGTCAACTCGTCACATGAGGTGGCCAAAGTATTGCAGTTTCAGCTTTAGCATCAGTCCTTCCAATGAATACCCAGGATTGATCTCCTCTAGAATGGACTGGTTGGATCTCCTTTCAGTCCAAGGGACTCTCAAGAGTCTTCTCCAGCACCACAGTTCAAAAGCATCAGTTCTTCGGCAATCAGTTTTCTGCTTAGTATACTTCAAACCACCTTAGAAAATGCTGTTTTTTGGTGGGGTGGAGTGGTGGATGTGGATTTGTGGGCTCTTATGAATTCTTGGCATTCTGATCTGAAGATGCTTCCATGTTCTTGAGGCAGAATTTTGTCGAAACGAACAGATTTCAGCTTGTATCTAGAAAGCTTTAAGGCCTGGTGGATTATGAATCACATTCAGATTGTCAGTGAGAATACTGTTTCCCTGTAGGCTTTGTATTTGAAAGCTCACCTTTTTTCAGATGTCTACGTTTTTAAAATCTGTTTTCTTCTCCTTTCCCCCCAAGCAGTGTGGGGCCATTAGAGCTGCAGCTATGCTTATGTGGAGTTCTTGTAGTGGGCCCTTTTTATGTGAGGGCCAAAGAATGTATGTACATGGTGATCATGCCCGTGTAGGTCTGAGCTATGTTTGTGTACTTGTTTAATTGCTTTCTTTGACTCCAGGAAACCAGAGTTGTGTTTGGTTGTTGTTTTTTTTTTTTTTTTTTTACCATTGCTGAAGTGATACCATTTCAAGCAAAGAGACTTACAGGGAGAAAACTTCCTCCATCTTCATTCTGAGCCAGACTGCGTGTGTTGGGAATTAGAAAAGGGTGGAGCCCTGGATAATCCCACATAAAGGTGCTGCCTTCAGCACCAAGTATCCTGTTTCTCCCTGGAGGCCAACAACTTGATACAAGGATGAAGCGTGGTCAGCACCTGGCTTTCCCTCACTGTAGCTGCAAATCCCCTGGAGCCACAGAGTGCCCACCCTCAGTAAGGGGGTGACATAGTTTGTAGGGAGAGGCTTTGTGTGGTGGAGTCAGTAGGGGAGACAGAACACCCCACATCTGGCCACAGTTGGACCTGGAGAATGCCCCCCTCTCGTGGCTTACAGTTTGGCTGCCGGAGGGTCAAAGGCCGGGCTTATGGGAAAGGTAAGCAAATGGAAAAATTGTTTTTAGGCATTTTACTTTTTTTTTTGAATTCGCCACATGGCTTGTAGAGTCTTAGTTCCCCAACCAGGGATTGAACTATCACCCTCGGCAGTGAAAGTCTGGAGTCTTAACCACTGAACCACTGGGAAATTCCCTAGCCATTTCATTCTTGAAGGTGTCATTGCTCAAAGAATGTAAATAGCTTTTAGTATAAGTAACTACAAAACTATAGATAATCCAGTAGTATGGTAGTTCCTGCTATAATATGATATATGCATTCCTAAAAATCGCCATCCTATACAGAATAGCACAAAAGACCATAAGAGTTAAGAGGAAGGAACAAGCTTAGAGGCATAACACTCAAAAGCTTTGTTGGTCACACACACACGTAAAGATGGGAACCTAATATAAGCAGAAGCACAGTTTAGCACACATTAAATGGCTCAGAAATAGATAAATACTGCAATAAATATGATACTTTACCATGGAAAACTGACGTTTGCCTGTGGAAGTGGTCGTTGGAAGAGTTACAGTTTGTGAGGGCCACAAGGTGAGCCCGCGTAGCTGGTGGTGATGGAGATGTGTGTAGTTGTGTTTTCTGTATCTCTGTGCCATTCAGTTCAGCTGGATGTTGTTTTCTGTGATCACTTAGCGTTTCTTGCAGACAAAATCACACATAAGCAAATGTGAAATTCATTTTATGCTCAGATTGTCCCCCTAATATGCACATCAATCACATTGAAACAGATTCACATTTTCAAAATAAGCTTTCTAGCAGAACTGGCTATGGTTTATTTTATTTTGAAATTGAGTCTCTTTTCCTTTCTTTCTTTTCACCATTATTGATTTCTTAATTTATATTTGTTAAGCCCATATCAGATTGATTTTTCATACCCAGAGTACCTCCAGAGGCGAGAAAGCAGCCTGAGATTTTAATTTTGCTGGTGGTAATCCACGAGGTAGTTTCCTCCTTGGTGAAGGACTCTCAGTCAGTCAGTCTCAATCTCTCAACCCCTGCCCCCATCCCTTTACTAGATGCCAGGCACTGTGTCGGAGATGTGAAAACTGGTAATGGTATCATTCTTGTCCTCAGAAGCTCAGAGTCTCATTGAAAAATATTCTAGGCACAAATGTAAATGTCTTTGTTGCGGGTCTTCTTATGGAGCAGATGAACCAACTGTGTGTATTAGTTTGTGAGCACAGGGGCACATGTACCTCCCCACCCCATCTCTGAATTCCCTGTGAACGCAAAGATAGGAGTAAAGAGCTTGCCTGGAAGACACACAAAGACACCATTGCTGTACACAGTGAAGAGATGTAAATTTGAAAAGGGGTTGATAGGACCTAAGAGACATTATAGTTCAACCCTCCCACCTGACTCCTTTATAAACCTTACGGGTCAGGTTTCAGAGAAGTTTCAGAGCAATGTGAGTAGTATGATCCATTTTTGTTACCCCCGCCACACACACTCATGTATGTATGTACAGCTTGTGTAAGCATAGATGATGTGGATGGATCTCCCACAATGTTAATATTAGTAACCTCAGGGGACAGGGGAAAGCTTATTAACTTCCTCTTTATACATCTTTTATTGTTTGGCTTGTTTTAAGAAACATGTTTTACTTTTTTAATTAAAAACTCTAATAAAGTAGAAAATGAATAAATAATAATAAAAAAATACCCTAGGGCACTGAGCATTGTTTCAGTCTTCCAATACCGGGGTATTTAAAAGTGAATGCACTGTTCTAGGTGTGGGCTGCCCCGCAGGACTCTGACCTTGCTGTAGCATCACTGTACTGTGTGTGTGGCAGGGGTTATGTTTACAGACCACTGACACCTCAGAGTCTTTCTTGCATCTGCTGCCTTTGGCACTCTGCCTTTGATCATCATTTTGGACCCAAGTCTAGTCCTTTACCTTCTCTGTTAGATTTCATCTGGTTACTATGGAAATCAGTGTTCAGCAAAGGTTAAGAGCTGCCCTTGGACTCAGGCTGCCTGATTGCAGACCCTCGCTACCACTAACTACCATGAAAATTTTAGACAAGTGGTACGTTCTCCCAGGCCTCAGTGTTCTTGTCTGACAGTAAAGTTGTGGGGTATCAGGGTGGCCCTGTCTGCTGGACACTCACTAGGCCAGGTGCCTGGTGGTGTGACGAGACCGCGGCGGATTTCCGCTGTCACTGTTAGTGCGTCAGCCTCAGCCCATCTCTCCTGTGTGTCGTGATGAAGTGATTGTGGGTCAACCACGTTCCACATCTGCCCTGACCCCATACCGTAAGTCAGTCTTTCCTCCGCGTGGTCCTCACGGGATCCCCAACCAGTCCCTGTTTCATTCTGCAGGTCCGTTCACCGATGTTGTCACCACCAACCTGAAGCTTGGCAACCCGACAGATCGAAATGTGTGTTTTAAAGTGAAGACCACGGCACCACGTAGGTACTGCGTGAGGCCCAACAGTGGGATCATTGATGCAGGGGCCTCGATTAACGTATCTGGTAAGTTCTAAGAATGAAGGCCTGAAGGGTGGGCTAAAAAGGCTCCCTGGAGACAGTGGGATCTCTTCAAACTTGTGTTTGCAGTATAGCAAAGGAAGATGGTAGGCGTCTCCCCCCAGCTCCCTACCCTCTGATTAAAAAGCTCGGTGGGTCCCTCTCACCTATTGTTTTTCCATAATTAATGCCTCTTTAGTTTAATGCTTACAGCCTTTGTGCCTCAATAGAGCAAAATTAAAGTGGTAACATCAGACTTTACTTGAGAATGAGTTGGGTTTTCACTCCCTTGAAATTAAATCTGCCCTTTGGCAATAAATAAAAAAAGGGCTAAACAAACTTAATTTTACTTTGTGGGAGAAAGCTAAATGGAGTTATTTTCTTATTTAAGCTAAATGATTTCTGACATTAAGCTCATGTCATTTCCAATGATTGGTAACTGCACTTTACTGATTGTGAAAAGCTAAGGGAGATGAAGGCTGAGGAAATTGGAATGTATTCAAGGGTGCAAGTTTTGTGCATGTCTGATGGGTTTTCCCCCTTCTATCTGAGAGTGCATTTATTTTCCAGAGTCCAACTTCTGAAAAGATGCTGGTAGAGTGCCCAAACTGAGAATTGGATTTCAGAATTAAGGAGATGTAAGCAATGGGTTTGAGTTTAAATGTATTTTAGAAATGGAATAAACTTTGAGCTCATTAGGACTTCTGGATCCATCAGTGCCTTTTGTATTTGTGGAGAAGCTCTGGGGGAGTGTGTGTTAATCCTTCAAGTATCAGGAGACTGTCACCAAGGGCTCTGAGGCATCATTAGACGCTACTTCTCATTTGAAATGGGTATCTGGCTGACTCTTTTCCTGACCGATTTTGATTGTGATACATTTGGCTATTCATTTGACACCTGAAAGAAAATGACTCACCTCTTTGGAAAGATATAAGGTGTTTCATTATCTCATGATTTCTTCAGACTCTTGTTCCCTGCATCCTCTGGGTTCTCTCATTAGGGTGCGCCCACACAGGCTGTCCCCCTGTGTGTTTCTCTCTGAGGCTGCAAGACCTGATTCGGACTCTCGAATCAGGTTATTATCCAGGAGGAATCAGGAGGGTGGGAGCCAACATTTGTTGAGGATCTCCTCTGTGCTGGGTCTGCACATGTATTATCTCATGTAACTTCTGTTATCTGCCCAGCGTGGAATGCACTGTTGTTACCCATTGTACCAGAATGACTCCGGTGGCCACAGGCTCACGAAGCTGGCCGGTGACAAAACCAAGACATAGATCCCGCTTGTCTGGCTCTGGTCCCCAAACCTTCTGCACTGCAGCACACTGGTCAGGGAGGGAGACCCAGGATGTTGGCATTTCAGCGCTGCTTGGAATCATGTGGTTTGTTTTTCTGTTGAAATCAAGGGCAATTGATGTTTTTTATTTCTGTTTTAAAGTTGACTTCTTTTTTAACCTCTTGCTTTCCTTGCCCATGACATATTTAAGCATGGTTGTTAGTAGATGAGACTTACCCAGTTTTCACAGTAAATTTGGGGCAGCAACATCATTTTGAATAAAATAGTCTCAACAGGCAGATGTACAGTGTAGGTGTGTCTTTTGATATTAAATATGAATGGGTGAGCATAAGTGTATCTCTTTCAGAAAGATTCACCCCTTCTCCATCAGAGGAGTGGTTTTTAAAGTAATAACTAACCCTGGGCATTTGTTTTGATTTATGGTTGTCTGCTAAGGAAGACCAAGATTTTGTGGTTGTGGCCTTCCTTTTGCAGATAAGAAGGAAAGGTTCAGGGGGTGGGGGTGGGGTAATCATCCAGAGGCATGTGGTGATGATGGCAGAGCTGGTAGTGGAAGCCAGGTATCTGTCCTGATCCAGTGGCTTTTTGGTGACACCAACTGCCTCAGCAGGGAGGTCAAACCAGTCAGTCTTAAAGGAAATCAACCCTGAATATTCACTGGAAGGACAGATGCTGAAACTCCAATACTTTGGCCACCTGGCGTGACGAGCTGACTCATTGGAAAAGACCCTGATGCTGGGAAGGATTGAGGGCAGGAGGAGAAGGGGATGACAGAGGATGAGATGGTCGGATGGCACCAGTGGACATGAATTTGTGCAAATTCCGGGAGGTGGTGAAGGACAGGGAAGCCTGGCGTGCTGCAGTTCATGGGGTTGCAGAGTTGGGTGCGACTTACTGACTGAACAATAACAACTGCCTCAGCAGTTCAGGGGATGGCCCCGCTTACAAAGAAATAAAAAACAAAATACCTTGGCTCTCAGAGTATCACTTGGGGGAAAAAGCAGTTGAATAAAAAAATCCTTGTGCTTGCAGGCCTTCCTTCTAATGAGACAAGATTATGCTTACGTGTGAGAAAGGGCGCCTTTCTTTTTATCTGGAGTGCGTTGGCCTCAGTGCTTGAGGTGCACCTGGGTGTAGCCTGATTTCGTTGCCTTTCCGGGACTGCTTCACCTGTTGGCAAAGGAGGCCAGCCTCTGCTCGCTGGTGTTTTCTGTGCTGAGATGCCACTGTATTGTTTATTAGACAGTTGCGTCTTGGGGCAGAAAGCATTGTACTTTTTCAAGGGTCCTCTTACAATACAGCCATGTGATGGCATCTAAGTGAGAACGTGGAGTTCGGGTTCTTTCAGCTGAGAGCCTCTCCTCAGGAGAAGGAGGACGCCAGCAGGGGGCAGTGCAGAGGGATCAAGGCCAGCTTCCCTTCTGTGGGCGTGCGTGGCTGAGCTAGATTGCACCCACTCTACTCAGATGAGTAGACCTGGGTGCAGAAACCTGAGAGGAAACCCAAGCCCTGCTGTTGAGCCTGTTGGCCGGTCTTTGGCCAAAACCGTTAACCTCTGAAGATTCTTGTTTCTCATTTGTGAGATGGAGAGCAATGGTATTCATGTCCCAGAGTGTTTTACCACTGCTGAAGGATTTTAACTGCAGTGTGGTACAAGGGTGGGGTTGCATTTTCTTCCACTCACTTTGACAAAGACTGGCTGCTTTCTGTTGAAGGTGGGTTGTACATATCTGAATTGCATTTTTAGAAATACATCAGTTTGATGCGTTTTACTAATTTGTGGAATTTTTATAATTCAAGAAATTTTTTTTTCTTCTTTATGTAATATGCATTTGTTTATAGCGAAAAGTCACTAGTAGATTTTCAAATATGAAAAGGAGGTCATCGGGTCAACTGAAAATAACTAGCAGTGTTGTCCTGTCTACACAGAATGTCGCAACATACCATGCAGGGAAATTGTTCTTTCCCCATTTCTGAAAACCCTAATAGCTATTAGGAAAGGTTATATATCATTCTTAGAGAAGGGGAGCAAGCAGGGAGAGAAAGAGGAGGAGGAGGATGGTATCTGGAGCTGGCCAGAGAGACTGTGGTTTTGAAGGCTTGCAGGTCAGGATTTTTATGGGGGACTGAGACGTTCTAGCTGTCTGATGTCTTTCAAGACGTACCCTGTGAACCTTTTCTCCGCCATCAGATTAATCTGATACTCAGGACCTCAGATTCTGCCTCAAAAGTCTCGGCTCTGACCTGTTTTATCTTCAGAAAGTGGCACGTCTTGTACTGGGTTCCTTAAGTGGAACAAATCCCTGTGTTATAAACTCGGGTGGTGAAGTTACAGTTGGAAACCGGTATGAACTGAGGTTTAAGTGCCATAGCTGGAAACTTAATGGACTTCCCAGCGAGCTGTTGTGGGGTCTGGTCACCCGAGTCTCTGAGTGAGTCCTTCTCTTTGCCCTTTAGATGAGGGTAGGTCCTCCTTTCATCTCTTTGTGATGGCCCCATCAGGGTCTTGTCTGCTGGATGAGGCAGTGCAGTGGGTGGGAGAGTGCTGGGTGCTTTGTGTTTGCATTAATTGGCCCAGAATGCCATGGTTTTGGCCCCTTGCTCCTTGATACACACCATCTGCTAGCGATGGTTTTGAATTATTCAAATCTGGACCTCAGCAAAATAGGCACACTTAAATGGAGATTGGAGAAGAGGAGATTGGATTTTCCCCCCCAGAGATTTTAAATGCAAGGAAAATGGAACTTTTTGAATTAATGAATTGTTTGAAGCAGTGGGGGGTCTCTCCATTTGTTCTAGCTTTACAAAATTAAATCTGTTTTCTGAACTGTCTGGTGGGGAAATATTTTTAAGGTAGATAATTTCTGAAAATGTCTTTGTGGTAAGCTGTTAGTGGTTGTAGGTTATTTTTTTTTTAATACTGCAGTTTAATAACGAGGGAGTTTTCCATTAATATTCCAAACCATGTTTGCCAGCAGATACAGCAGGTGAAGTGGTAAAATTATGGGCCCATCAAAAATACTTACGCTTCCTGTAATATGATATTAAGTTTAATATTTTTATAACCGTCACTGAATTCTAATTTCACTAAAGTAGAAAGCACGCTTCCATTTGCAGTTCAATTATGCACATTGGTTGCCTATGTACCAAGCAAATTAGAAATGCAAAATATGTTTGGTGGGGTGGGCCTTGGAAAGAGTCGTTAAAAGATACCAATGTTTAGGTACAGATACACTTTACTAAGTGTACCCTGGGAATCGAAAGTGGATTAAGGACAAACAGACACAAATCTTCTGGTGTCTGAATCTGTATTTTAAATTCAAAGAATTCAGGAACAGTGTTCATTCCTGACATATAGCCCTTTTCAGCACTTATTTCAATCACATTTGAAGCACAGAGTTCTTCCAGTAAAATCCTGAGGACAGAGAATGAATATCAGCAGCTCTTCTTGGATGGAATCACTGGTCAATTAATGTAATTGGGTAGAATTGCAATTGATAATTAATCCTTCTAAGATTTTGCTGACTCAGTTTAGTGGAGCGGCCTGCTTGCCCTGGACCAGCCAACCTTGGGCGGCAGCTTTTAGGTGATTAGCACCAGAGGCTAAGCCCACTGCCCTTAGAGAAGGAAGTCAGGCATCCGTCTGTCAAGTGCTGATAGCGGGAGCTGTATTTGGGGAGTTGGGGCATCTTAACAGCATCATTCTTTATGTGATCGTCTGCTTTGGAAGCCTCTGATAAGCGAAACCTTGTTATAGATGATTTTCATGAATCAGGTTTATTACCCTCAGATAAGAACAACTCAGAGTCATACTTACAAGATGTCTTTAATCTTTTTCCCCAGTTGAGATTCTGGTATTTTTAAAAAAGAGTGGGGTGGATTACCAATAAAGATTTAGCTTAATCGTGCTTTTAATGGTTTCTTTAAAAGTTTACTATAATTTTTAAGTTTCTTAAGAATCCCATGTTTCACTTTTTACGAGTTTAACAGTTTCCTTATTCTTTCCATTTTAAAAGATCATGGTCAAGAGGGTTATCCAAGTACATTCAGTCCACCTCACTTAGACGAAAGTAATTTCAGCTCTTACAGAATGGCCAAGGAGCAGAAACCAAGCACAACTTGGGAGCAGCCAAAAGTCATGTTCCTGTCATTGATGGCAGCTCCCTGCACATTGATACACCTGGGCTTCCAACCCTAACTCTCCTGTTTATACTCTTACTTTAGACTCTCTATTAACCTGTTCTGATGTCCAGCCCATCACAAGCCAGAATGAAAGGGAAGAGCTGTGAGAGGTGGCCACAGTGGAGGCCTGGACAGGAACACTCCAGAGGACAAGTATGGGAGAGATAGCAGGGATCTGAAATTAACCCCAGCCTCAGGACAGACCTTTCTCCCTGCACAGTGGCCCTGGCATGTGGTTCAGATTAAGACAGATGTAATGTGAGTTGATAATCAGAACACGAGAGTCAAGGCTATGTGGGATTCCATTATAAAACATTTATGGAGATAGGAAAATGTGTTGGAATTTTGAAAATAGATGTGCATTTTAAAAGATATTTATGAAAGAGAGTGAGTGAGCCATGTTCTTAGGCGTGTATATGACGCACCTCATTTCCAGCAGTATTGGGGTACATTTGTACTGTAAACACTGAACAAATAAATTAATCAGACTCTGAGGAGTTTGTTATCTAAGATGAGCTATACTGAACTGGAAGATCCTTTAGAGAAAGCAAAGACAATTCCACATCAACTAATTTATAAGTGGATAAGATTAATTACCCACTAGACTCATAGTTCCATCCATGGGTCCCTGAATAGGCAGAAGTCCAGGAAATTAGTCTTGTTTTCAACATTTTGAGCATCCTGAAGGAAACGATAAATTTATTCCTGATAAGGGCACTTAGTCTAACTAAAATGTCTGATTGCTTTAGGCTAGAATTCTGTCACCTCACTGTGGTAACACTGGTATTCTAAGCTGTTGGCAGAGTTCTGGTTTGTCTCTGATCAGTTTCCAAAAAAGTGAAGCAGTGACTTCATTATGACGTTGTAAATGCAGTTTGGTAGAGGACAGTTTGACAGAGGCATAAAAGCGAAGAGATAGTGAGAGGACAGTGGTGATAAAAAGTTTAGAAACAACTGTCTTAAACCAGAAGATGAAGAGTGAATGTGGGAAAGGTGAGCCTGTGGGAGAGCTCTGTATGGTTGGTGTCCGCTGACAGAGTAAATCCCCAGTAAGGACGAGAGGCTGAGATGGCCTTCAGAGGGTGCTTTCAGCCCACCTTCTCCGGGCGTGGTTCCTGGACCACCAGCAGCAGCAGCTGGGAACAGGTCAGACAACCCCACCCCAGACCTGTGCAACCAGAAACTGGAGGTGGGACCCTGCCACCTGTGTAACACGCACTCCAGGAGGGTCTGCTGCAAGCTGAAGTTTGAGACCCCCTCGTTACAGAGTCAGACTAGAAGGTTCAGAGTCGGAGAAAGCCTGAGAAAGTATGGCAAACTGAGATGTGAGTAGGGCAGGTGGACCACAAGGGATGTGCCAGCCACCTAAGGCCAACATGGTAAGAGAAGACGTGGAGAACACCTGGGGGTGTGGGTGTGGCCAGCGCCCTGTGCCCACCTATTGGACCAGAAGTGTGACCAATTGTTGGATCATATCAGGAACTGAGAGGAGGAGACTGTGGACGTGAATTGATTGTCTTTTACTTGGGAAATAGGTTTTTTTCGTTTGAGGAATATCGAGCTGGTGAACCGTGTACTTGGGAGAGATGGAATATGTGGGTTATAGGGGATCTGCAGAGAACTTGTCTGAGAGAAACTGGGAGGAGGTGGGAGATCTAGTCGGAGAAACTTGGATGTTGGAGGAGGCCTGCACTGAGATGGTGGTCATGTGAACAAGGAGAGAGGCACATTAAAGATAAAATTCTGAGATTAAAAACGAATAATAAAGCAGTTGCCAAGGTGCCTGTTAAGCTTTTGTTCATTTGCTCTGTTGCCATTATAATGCAGATGAAAGTGATCTGTGACTTGCCCGGGTTCTCATAAGCTTTTATGCAGCATTCAATCAAGTCATTTCTCCGAGGTGTGTGCGCTTTTGTGTGTTAAGTAGTGTATATTCTGCACGTCTTCTGAAGAAGGTCCGATCTTATTGATCCAGTGTTTTATGACTGTGAAAGCCCTTTCCTAACAGGATCCCACTTTGCAACCTGCATTCAGCTGACATTGTATCGCAAAGCATTAATGCTGGTGAGTGGTGACCTGGTCTCCAGGCCGTCTCCTGGTAACGGGCTTCTTTTTAATGTAGTATCAGCGATACATTTTAAAAGTAGGATGGATGGTTCATTTAAGAGGGTTTTATCATCAGTGTCTCTGGAATTCAAGTGAAATAAATTAAGTTAATGGGAAGCTCTTTTATAGCCTGTCATGGAAAAAAGTACATAATTTCTGTCACAATTTGCATGTATGGAGCTGAGAGAACAAACGATTAACAACATTTATTCTGTCATGTTCTCGTAAAGTTCCAGCTAATTAGGGTATAGCAAATCGAACTTGACATGAGATGATAGCCACTGAGAAATACAGACTTTTGGGCATGAGTTGGGGGCAGCATGACGCAGATGCTGAGGCCCAGGAGCCTTCATGAAGTTTCTGGAAGTCTGGGTGCCACCTGACCTCCTCAGTCTTGCTCGCTGATCTGGGAGCGCACAGAAAAGGAGAGCTGGTAGGTGGCATACACCTTGTTTTCCACCTGCTGCTCTAGGCGGAGGGAGAGTCGCTGCAGAGAGGAGGGGCCAACCACCCGTCTCACACCCTGTGCTTCCTGAAGGTCACCAGTGGGCACTGTTTTCATTCAGTTGGAAGTTTTCTCCTCGCCTGCCTTAAGGGTACACCGGGCATCTGTGCTTCTATGTTTTGAGTCCCTGCCTTTTACAGAGGGTATTTGACCACCCCCTCTGCTGTCTACAGTGCTCCTGTAAGGTGGGTTAGTTGCCACCAGTACCTACTTCTTTGTGTGCTTGTGTTCTTGTGAGCTCGGAGGTCTCCGTGTAAGTTCTGTCTTGAGGTCCTTCTAACTCTGCACGTGGTGACTTGGCAGGCAGTGCGCTCTCGGCCTGGAGCTGGGCTGATGACATCTGTGAGTTCTGAGGATGGCAGGGGTATCAGACGGTGACACCTGCAGAGGGTAGCACACTGCGGCAAGGTGGTTTGGTTAGCCGAGCGCGGGGCGCCCCAGTCTCCTCCTCTCAGAGACAGGTATGTGTGCAGGTGTGTACACGGGGCTCGAAACTTGGTTTGTGTGAACTGCTTTCTCTTTTAAATGGCACATTCTCCCAAGAGGGGACTGTAGGAAGCCACCAGTGCCTTCACTTGAATTACCAAGCAGATAATTTTCCTCCTGGAGGGGCCTGTGAGGCACCCTGATGTAGAATAATGGTACTCAGACCTTTTGGTCTCAGGGCCTCTTTTGTATATGCTTAGAAATTAAAGACCAAAAAAAGCTTTTTTTCGGTTTGTGTGTTGTATCAATATTTGTCATATTGCAAATTAAACTGAGAAATTGAAAAAGTATTAATTCTTTCATAACAACTTTAGTAAATACCATTCACACATTTTTAGTGAAAGATAACTTTTCAAACAAATACGGCATTATTTGGTAATGCTTTGCCAGTTTCCTTCATTCCTGGCTGGATGGAAGACAGGCTGGGTTCTCTCAGTTGCTTTTGCATGTCAGTCTGTTACCATGTGCTGTTCCGGTGAGTGTATATGAATCAGAACCACCTTTACCACTGATGTGCATTGTAATTGTAGGTATTCTTCTTTGATACTACGCCAAAACTTGCCGAGCAACACTTTTCTTCAAGTTCGTCAATACAGTGTAGACTCTGACACCATGCCAGTAAACCATGTGAACTTTGTTTCACCAAGATGCATTGGTTTCACTCGCACTTGATGGCTTTGGTAGTGTTATGCCAGCTGAGTTACACAGACCTTCCAGCTGTCGACAGATTTCATTATCCAGTATCAAAAACGTACATTTGTTACTCTCCTTACTGATCTCATTGGGGAAACTGTGAAGCTCTTGGTGGCGGAGAGCTTCCCAAGATTCTAAGTTTTTTTGAAAGCTTGGATTTTATCACCGACAACAGCTACAAGTTGTTCTCCTTACAGTGACTGGTTCACTTCATTCATTTTTAGGAAAATATCTGCCTATACCCAGGTGTGAATGGCCATAGTTTTTCTGTCAGTGGTTCCATGAGAAAGTGTCCAGCTCATAACACTGGGTTAGCTCATAACCCAGAATGGTTACACAAGTGCTTTTCCCAGGGCAGCAGAGATGCTTGATGTGTGTTTTCATGGAGCAGAGCGCCAAGATGAGCTGTCCAAGGTTCGGATTTAGTGAAGTGAGTGATGTTTATTGCTACATCAAGGATATTCTTAAGTGAGACGGCCTTTTAAACACACTGCACGTGAGTGGCAGTGCCTGCCATCCGGCGTCCACGCCTAGGCACCAGCAGGTTCACCCACTGTTGCTTTTGTGCCCACCGTTACTGGGGGTACCAGTGCAGTGGGAAAGACATGTAATGTCTTGGTAGCATCAGGACCAGCTTTGACTTTGCGGACCACCTGAGGTGGGGGTGGGGGTGTCTCAGGGTCTGCGAGTGATGCTTTGAGAACCTGCGCCGTGGAGTTCAGGCCGTGGGCACAGAGCCAGTGTGGAGTTCTGGTCCATCAGTTAGTACTGGCCGTGGGGCCCAAGCAAGACGGCTTAGCCTCTCAGCCCTGTCTTCTCATCTAGAAAAGGAAGACGTGGCTGTCTTTATGATTGTTGTGAAGACCGATGGGAGAACTAAGGAAAATATGCCTTCTTTGGTGCCTGGTCCATACTAGGTGCCAGTAAAAGTTATTTTCCTTTTGCTCTTGGGACATTGTGAAGGCACTGGGGACAGGAGCATGGTGCAAGATGGAGAGATGAAAAGGAAGGGTCAGTTTACTGTAGGACAGGCCTGCAAGCCACACGCCCTTCTTTCTGGCTTGCACCTCCTACAGGAAAGGGGAAGAGAGTGGGAGGAAACAGCTCTTCATGTGGGGTTGTCTTAGGGTCTCTGGATGCAGCCGTTCTTTGTGTGTGACCCAGTATCATTGAAGCTAAAGAGCCAACTTCTCTGAGAATTAGCAGTGTCTTCTGATGGCTCTCATCTCCTGGGCATCTTTACAGATAATCCTGGCTCAGCCTTAGAGGCCTCCATGGTGGAGGACTGGAAGTCATTCACAGCTGGGAAAGCAAAACCTCAAGGATGAGACAGTGTTTCTGCTAGACCTGTGCCCTACTGAAATCTAAATGTAGTCTAAGACTAAGTTCTTTCCCATTCTAAAAAAATACTAGAGCATGATTTTATCATAGGCAGGTGAGATCTGAAATTCTCAAAACCTAATTCACTTTAATTTTTTAAAATGAACATTAATCTGATAGAAGTTGGAAGACTGTGACCCAACTGCAGTAAAGCTGATATTCCCTGTCCAGGCAGGATCATAGTGCATGTGAAGACAGTGGCTTCTTTATCACATACATCTTCCTTACTGCAATCTTAGAGGTGGAAAAAATGCAATGGAAATTCAGCTTTCAGAATAAAAGTCTGTGGTGTTGACCTGCTAGTCTGGCCATTTGTGCCAGGGGTTAAATGTCAAGCCCCAGTGTGTAGCAGTGCTACAGGAGAGCTCCTGCTGGCTCAACGATGCCAGCAGCAGACTTGTCTCCATTCCAGGTCCCAGGCCACCAGCACGGACTGCTTTCCCAGGATAGAGCCATGCCTTTACACCTGCAAGAATAAAGTTTCAAGTGGAGTAGCCCTGTGCCTGTTTTAAATGACCTTTTGTTCTCTCTGCTGATGGTTTCACCTTGAATATCAGATCCTCAGATTGAATGTATTTATTATTGATAGACTTTCTCTGTCCCCAAGAGAGAAGGGACCTGTGCACCTCCAAGACAGAGAGGGATGTTTGCGTTCCTCCTCCTCGTCACGTGTAAGATCCATGATGGGGGATCTGGAGATGTGACCCCACCTCGTGTCAGAGTATCCAGTGTGGCAGAAGGGGTGCTGAACTGCATGTTTTGCTGCTTCCCAGCATGGTGACCTTGAGCAGGTCCCTCACTTTGTCGGGTCCTGGATTCCTTTATAAACCAGGCTTAGGGCAGGGCCGGTTGTCTGCTGCAGGGGTGGGTGACTGTGAGGCTTTAAGAACCCAGGAAGTTCTCAGTGGGCTCAGAGGCAGGAGAACACTGGTGAGTGGCCAGCACAGGAGGTGCTTATGGAGATGGACAGAGATCCAGCCCTCTTGTGGCCCTGAACATTGGCCCTCCAGTCAGACCGCTCTGTCATGGTATTCGGCAAGTTAGCTAACTATTCTGTACTTCAGTTTTTCCATCTGCCAGTAAGCATCAGAATACCTTCCACAACACTCCCTGCCTCTGAAGGATTAACTGAAGTGATGGTAAAGCTGAAGGGCAGAGCCCAGCTTCTGGCCCCAGAGGGATGCTCAGTCAGTCCCGGGGAGCTCTTCTCTCATCAGGGCTACAACAGGCTTTCTCTGCATGTGAACAAGTTAGGTTTCAGGGAGCTCAACTAGATGTGTGATTTCTCAAAGCCTTGTAGGAAACCTTGTGTTGTAAAGCAGCCGTCATTCAGCAGGGTAGGGTGGTAGGTCCTGGGGAGGCTCGCCAGAATAGGACAGCCCCTCCTTCTGTGGGTGTGCTCAGTCCAGGGAGCCTGTAAGGGAGAGTCCTCTAGGTTCTTGGGAGAAAGGTTGTGGAAGCTGATGGGGTCTTCTCCATGCTGTGAGGGTGTGGGTTGTGAAAATTATCTAACGTCCTTGGCAAAATTGGATTTGAAGTGTGACCATGATGATCTTTTCATGGAGAATAGCAGAGAGAGAAGCCTGAACCACTCCTCAGATGTCGTGGACCGTCCTTAGTTCTTGGGGAGATCATTGGCAGGTGCTTTCCTGAGCAGAACAGGCACAGGTGTCTGTATCTGGTTGACCTGGATGGAAGGTTTGTGGCAGGTGTTTGGTCAGGTGTGCCGTGGGGGCAGATCAGGGGCTGCGAGTCTGAAGACCTGGGTCCTAAGCCCCAGTCCTGGCTCTGCCACTGCCTGCAAGTCCCTTCACATCCCTGACCTCAGGTCTGAGACCCGCAGGGTGGAGAAGAGGCTGCTCATCTCGAACTGCTCACTTCACCAGGGGCTTCATGAGGCTCAGAGAAGAGCATCCTAGTGAAGTGCTTTACCACCAAAGTGCAAGTATTAACGTAACAAATGGTTGCTGGTAACCAAGCTCTGACCCTCCTAATGAAATATTTTCTTTCTCAGTGATGTTACAGCCTTTCGATTATGATCCCAATGAGAAAAGTAAACACAAGTTTATGGTTCAGTCTATGTTTGCTCCAACTGACACTTCTGATATGGAAGCAGTAGTAAGTACTGAATGCTTTTTTTTTTTCCCCCAGTAATTAAAAAAAAAAAAAATAGGTGCAGAATTGTGGGTGCATGCATTTCAAAATATGTCAAAATTGTTTTTAAAGAGGAATGGTGCTTTTCAGGAGGTTTGTACTTTGACTGCCTTTATGGGTTTCTAGAACTTTGATTTTAACATTTTATGTAACTTTTAGAACACTCCTCTGACTTTTCTACCTGGTTTCCTTCAGCAGTTCCTTGTGCTGGTGGGTTGTGTCTTGAATGGTCTGAGAGTTCTCTACCTTCACCCCTTTCCCTCCCCCTACAGAAAAGGGCAGTTTCTATTCTACAAAACGCTTTCTGCCTATTCTTCCCATCCCCCCAGAATCTAGAGGGATGTGAGAGTGTCGAATACTAAATATCCTTCAACCCTTTAGGCTTTTTTCCCCCTGGTTGGTTCTAGTAAGTGCCATTCTTTGTTTCTTTGTTGTTCTATCCCTGCCCCCCACCCCCCAGATTCCTCCAGTTTTTCTATCCCCTCCCCTTAAATACATGTTCAACTCCATCTTTTAATTTTGGTAAAAATAAGTTGACTTCATTTTCATAAAATAATTAATTGATACATTATAGTTGGCTCTCCATTTCTCTGGGTTCTGCTCTGTGGATGTGAAGTGCCAGCAGCAGCAGCATCTTATATGAAGGACTCGAGCGCCCACGGATTTTGGTAGCCATGGGGACAGAGCCCCACAGCCAGTGCCCTGTATTGATTTTTCTAGAAGATGATTATAATGGCAGTTCTACCCCCAGCTTTTTACATGCGTGAATAAATCAGCAGGCATCCTGGTGCTGTGAGTGAGAGTCACAGTATACTGATAGATCCCTAATATACACAGCCCAGGGAGGACAGACTGTCTAGTCCTCACAGTTTGGAAAAGAAGGGCAGGACTGCCTCAACATTTTCACCACTTTCCAGATCACCAGCTGAAACTTAGAGACTGGAGTCGTCTGAGGAATGCCTACAAATTCGAGTTAGCTAGGATTCACACTATGTTATTTTTTTTTCTCTTTCGAAGTTTTATTTGAAGTACTGTTTCATGCACATCTTACCTTCAGGCCCCTGTGTGACCACACAGCCATTTCTTTCAGTCTTAGAAAAGCATGGCTGACCACTTTCATGCTTATGTAACTCCTGGGCAGGAAGTGAGGGGTAAACTAGACATTTGAGGTTTCATAGAGACCAGCGATCTTAGGCTTTGTGTTAACATTCCTTCTCATAGAAATAATTATCGATACATTCACTACTTTCACTTCCTGGAACATGGTGTGTCACTTCATGTTACTTTGTGTGATCAAAAAAAATGTATGGCAAATGCACAAGGTGGACTCTCCAAGAATATGTTCTGTTTGGCTTTGCTGCATGGCTTGGTGAAAGAGCATGGCCTTGGGTGTCTTGGGTATGAAGCTGACTCTGCCTTTTACTAACATTGTGGCCTTGGGCAGTTTTCATTAACTCTCTTGAGGGTTTGGTCATGTGTAAAATGGGGGAAAAAACCTAGTTCCCAGGGCTGTTGTGGGATTAAACATGCCGTGTGTGGAGCACGAGGCAGAGTGTCTGGCAGCTGTTGCTGCTATAGGCCAGGCCTCAGGGTGCAATACAAGTGAATTTTGCTTTCTTTCATGATACTGTTCATAACAATTAAAAAATGAAATGTACTTTGTTGGAAATCTGGGATATATACAAACAAGCAAAAATAAAACTATGTGACCTGTAGTTTGTTTATACTAGACCCAACCACGGTTAGTGAGAGTCTGGTGGTTTTTCTTTACTTTAAAATATTATTCTTCATATTTTTGATGTACTGAAAGTTGAAAAAACAGTAGTGCCTACTCTTCTAACCTTTACTAAGATTCACCTTTTAACAATTTGCCACGTTTGCTTCTTTTCTGTCCTAATCTTTCTTTTTGCTGAGTTCCCTGACTGTAAGATGCACTGTTCATGAAACGTCACCATCCCTGAATGCATTGTAACAAGGGCAGGCTCTTTCATAGACTCAGTTCTGTTAAGTAGCCTGTCACTCATGGCTAACAGGCTTAACATTAATTCAGTAATGTGTTTAAGGGAGAAACCCATATTAGCGTTTCCCAGTTCAAGAAATGGCCTTTCATTGTTCTTCTACTAGTGCACACTCATCCTGTTTACAGTCCAGACCAGGTGCCTTGTAGAATGTTCCACATTCTGGATTTATCAAATTACTCCCTCATGACTAAATTCAGGCTCGGTATTTTTGTTTTTTTGCAAGGTGGTGTCCTGTGTGCATCATGTCCCTCCTTCGGTGATACCAGGTCCGATTACTTGGTTAGAGTGGTGACTGCCAGCCCTGTCCAGTGCAGGGCACATTTGCCCCTGTGGTTGAGGGGTGATCTGTGAAACTCAGAGCAGTCAGATCCTCGAAGATGACTGAGCTTCCTGCCTGCCCGCAGTCCTTCACTTGGTGGTTTTTAGCACGCTGAGGTGATCCTTGTCTGAAGTTCTTAGGATACATGCACACAGGCACATGTATCTGTGCGCGCACATGGTGTGTGTGTGTGTACAGAGGAACAGACTTAGAATACTGCTTGCAGTTTCTTCATTTATGTTCTGTGAATTTTCCCCATGTGATTAAACACCCTTCGGTATCCCTTGAATGGCATGCTGTTCCATGACTGTGCCCACCGGGACTTACTTGGCATTCCTGTTTTGCTTGACACAGAGATTATTTCCCATTTTTGACTTTTGGTACCTGTTGCTCTCTTTGCCTCCTGCATGGTTCTGGGGTCAGGGTGGGGGAATTCGTTCCTTTTGCTGTATCACCTTCTTGCTGTGCTGGTTTACTCTATAATTCTCAGAACATCTGGGATTCCTGTTCTCTGCCAAAATGAGGAGCAGTAAGCCAGGAGTGCCTCCTTCCAGAACATGGATTTAGTCAGGAACATATTCCTACCAGCAGGCTGAGGGAGTGGGGGTCAGCCAAGACAGTAGGGGTCACAGAGTGTGGCCTTCCCGTTCCCGTGCGCTGCTGGTAGTTGGCAGTGTTCTAAAATCACCTCCAAGTAGTATGGGCTTCCACTCAGAAAGACATGCCCTGCGAAGTAAGTTGTATTTTCTTAAGGAAAGCCCAGATGTCCTTAGGCCATCCAAATGCAGGCTGGAAGACTCCTCTGGGTCCAGTGGTGATGATCTCTGTCCTGTGTGCTTTTCACAGCCTGGCGACAAGGAGCGCTGGTGGACACAGAGGAGTCAGGCAGCACGCCTGGGGCTGGTGAAGAATAATCAATATTCAGGGGAGCTGGTGTATTTAATCTTGTCACATTAAAAATATTGAAATCTCAGCAGACTTAAGTTCTTTATTTGATGTACATCAGGGCTTTCTCATTAAGCGTATTTTTCTGAAATTGTCAGTTATTGGAAGAAAATCATTCTTCTAGCAGCTTTATAATATCCTGATTATTGAATTTAAATTGTTTTAGTGGAAGGAGGCAAAACCGGAAGACCTTATGGATTCAAAACTTAGATGTGTGTTTGAATTGCCAGCAGAAAATGATAAACCAGTAAGTATGTTTATAGTTAACAATAATTGAATGTTGCAAGCTTATACTTATTTGCATACCATCTCCTGCAAAACCAAGATTTAAGTTGGCAAATTATTTTCCTTCTTCTGATGTATGAAGAGAAAAATGAGCTGAAGTCAACAAATAAGTGGCCTTTTGTGAAATCTGCCTTTGAAAGATTCACAGAAAGAACTCATTGAAATGTTTTTTTGCCTTTGAAAAGCACAACCTGTTGACTGTTGAAATGTCATAAATTCCAAAGAGCTTCTTTGACTTGGGCAAAGTTTTAGGTTGCTGTTATATTTAACAGTGGGAAAGACAAAAACGGAATAATTTGCCATTTATCCCGGTGCTTGATGGACAGGTGATGGTGAGCGCTCAGCTCCTCTTGTACAGAGTGCTGTCTGCAGGCCTCCCTGTCTGCATTTCTCCTGAGCACCAGCTCTCTACCTCTTGAACCCCAGATTCTCTTCAGTCAAAATGTGCTTTTAGATGAGGATTTCTCACCCTCAGCACTGCTAACTTTTGGGCTAGGAGTCCTTTGCTGTGGGGCTGTCCTGTGCCTTGCAGGGTGTGCTGCGGCACCCTTGACCTTACTCCAGTAGCATCCCCGGTCGTGATGACCTGAAGCGTCTCCGGTCACCCGGTCACCCGGTATGCCCTTCCCAAGGCAGAGTCGGTTCCCGTTGAGAATCACCCCCTTTGCCGCCTGAGCACTGAGGGTAAGGAGTGACTCCCTCCCAGCTGCCGGCTCACTGTTCTCTATGTGAAACCAAAGCATGAGCCTGGTAGGCATGGACCTCCCTTCACCCTAGTCAAAAAACTTAAACTGTGTTAACACAGTTTAAAATCCGTGCAGAATATTAAACCACCCTGGCTGTTAATAGCTGGTGGTGGGAATAGAAATTTTCAAGCTCTCAACGTTATGCATAGCGATCTCCAGGAATGCTGATGCTTTGTGTCAAAACTACTTAACATTTTTTTTCGGCTCACTAATTGACCACTGTCACTATCCCATTTCTTTGAATGAGTGGTGCTCGTGTTTCTTTTTTTCCCTTCCCTCGTCCCACAGCATGTTCTGTCAGTTGTAGGTAGTTGAGGACTGTATTCTGGCCCCAGCTGGAGGGGTTAGTTCTGTGTATTGAGGTCTTGCCTGCCAGGGCCTCACTCCTCTCCCCCGGGAGACTAAGGGTAGAGCTCGCTGTTCTCTGTTTGCTGCATGGCACCCCCCAGGGCTTCCGTGCCTCCCCTGCCCCCACTTACTCACTCATCCCCAGTGGGTCTCCAGAGGGGGTCACAGCGCAGTCATGCCTGGGGAAGTGAGGAACACATTGCCTCCCCAGGTTGAAATACCATAGACTCTGAGTTTGTTGCACCTTCATACCATCTCTGCAGTTGTCTAAGTTCAAGAGACAAATCACGTCCCCTCTGGCCTTCTACACCCACCCAGCCAGTCTGGGGGATGTTCACATCTTTGTAGTGACAGTAATTTGTGGCTGATAATTCCTGAGCTTGCACAATTACGCTCTGCTAATTTTTCATGGCAGGATTTGATAATGCAGTGCGCACGGCCCCTTTTCTCTTTCTTTGAAGTATTAGTCTCAGCCGGACTTCATTATTTGCCCTCATCCATAATTTCTAGAGCCCAGTTTTAGATTATAAAGATACTAGATGATAAAGTGATCTATTTTAAAAGTGAATGTGACATTGTACAGTGTGGATGAAACGCTACCCTGGGTGGTATCTGCTGAGAACTACTTTACTTTGCATGAAGAAGTCCTTTAATACATGGTTGGTGACACTTGGGCTTTCATTTATTTCTGAACAGCATGATGTAGAAATAAATAAAATTATACCCACAACTGCATCAAAGACAGAAACACCAACGGTGTCTAAAGCTCTGAGTTCCTCCTTGGATGACACTGAAGTTAAGAAGGTGATGGAGGAGTGTAAGAGGCTGCAGAGCGAAGTCCAGAGGCTGCGGGAGGAGAACAAGCAGTTTAAGGTAATGGCATTTTGTTTCCTGATTGTCTCCAGGGAACGGGGGCTTTGCTACTATGGTCTTGGGTGAGGAGGTTGATGAAACACCAAATTTGTGGAATTGTCTTGTATTTGCATGTTTTTCCTCCAGGCTGAAGTTTCTTTCTATACCTTTCCTAAGGTTCTCAAAGCAATCCTTGGACACACGCCCATGTGCATCCCAAATTAAGAACCAGTGTCCCTTGAGCAGTAGTTGTTCAACTATTTAAACTCTTCTCCCCTCATAAAAAGACAACAGACAAATAAAAAATCCATTAGTGTAAATTGAAATTAAAAAAACAGCAATGGTTGTCTTGAATTCACATTTTCAAGCCCCTGTTCCATCCCATTGGATGAGAATCTTTTTGAAGAGAGTAAAGACTGACCTGTATTGTGTTTTAAGGCAATCATCATTCTGATTTTTGAGTATCCTAAATAGGTCCAGCAGTCAGGTCTCATCCTCTATCAGTATGGTCAGGAGACTGGAGCTGGGCTGCTCTCACATCCATGGGGGAGATTACAGGGACCCAGGGGCTCCAGCTTGTGACCCTGGTCTTGGGGGGTGGCCCTGGCGTTGGGGGGCGGCCCTGGTGTTGAGAGCGAGGTTGCACGGTGCTGGAGTGAGGCAGGTGTGCTGCTCTTGGCTTTGGAGACCTGCGGTAGTGTGGAAATGACCAGCCAAACCTGGACTCGCTGTGTATCTTTGTCCATCACAGTGGCTTCTGGCCTCTGTTTACAAAACCTTGTTAAGGCCCCTTCCAGTGTTGAGAGTATGCCTTTCATACACAGTATTAGAGTGTTTCTGAACATCTGACTGTAGGAACTTTCGTTGCAGCTTAAGTCTGTTCTTTTCATCTTGATCATGTCCCCAGCCACCATAGACTGTCACTCTCTGACTGCATAGCACCAGGTACACACCATAAATTCACTGCAGCTGACTCTTCCTTCTCTTACTCTGGTGAGGAAGGAGACACCGGGGGCCAGTGGGGTTTAGAAGTGGCTTCCTCGTCCTTCTCCGCAGTAATCATGATTTGCCTCCTTCAGTGACTGCTGCTAGTATAGAGTAAATTATGAAGCTGACACTCTACTTTTGGCTAAAAGTCTAAGATACGCCTAAAGCTTCTTCTTGAATGTATTTCTCTTCTATGCTATTTAAAGTGATAAATAGGTAGAAATAGCTTCTATATAAACGCAATAAAATAAATGCTGTATTTTGCTGTGCCCTTTTTTTTTTTTGGAAGTTAATCGAATAGCACCAGTCATTTATCAGCATGCAGCAGTATTGGCCATGCCCCATGAGCAAAGTGTCTTTAAAATATTATCAGACCAGTCTTGACATTAGAAGATTCTTTATCTTGCCAAACAACCATTTCTTGTTTTGTGTTGTTTCATACTTTCATTTGGCCACACATTTCCTAAGACCCTCCCGTGTGCCCAGCACTGTGGGATACAGACATGGGCGGTCCCTGCCCTTAAGCCCCAGGGTAGCCGGGGAGACACAGCCACAAATACTGATGACCAGTCCCACAGAGGTGGCCCTGAGTGTTGGGAGTGGGCTCAAGGGGCTGGCTGCCTGTTGTCGTCAGATCTGTCAGACACTTGATAAGTGTGAACAAACTGAAGGAGAAGAAAAGAAAGTGTAGCTGTTGTGGAGGGTGTCAGGGATGGATTGAGGGTAATTAGAATAGGAAGGCCCTGATGCGTGTCCTGTTTGGGATTGTGAAGAAAGGAAAAGTATCGATTCTCACAGGTCTGTGTAGTTGGGGAAAATGTGGCCAAGTTATCTTCATGTGTCTGAAGAAGATTGTTTCTTCTTTGGTAGAAATTCCATGCATTAAGTAGAAAATATTTGAGAAGTGTGTATCAAGTTCAGTTATACTTTGATATTACAGACATCCCATTTTCAGTCCAGCAGTCTCCATGTAACTCACCAAGTATCAACCGTGGACAGAGCTCTACATTTAAAAGCATCCAGGTCTCCTACTTGGTCATTTCTTGGGATTCTTTTCTGTGAAGAACTTTTTTCTGTAAATCTCAGAGAACCACATTAGTGCCCTGCTTAGACAAAGGGACCAGCAGCACTGTGGTGGATGCATTGGAAGAAGAGGGACCTCAAGCCGGTCTCTTCTCTGTAGGCTGTTTGTCCATTTGCAAAATGAGGAGGTTGGGACCATATCGTGTGATGGAGTCTGGGCATAACACCCTGCCCACCCCCCAACCCCCCGCCAAACTGCTGCTGAGCTGTACAGCTGCCTTCCGCTTCTGGTGCCTTGGACTGTCTTTGAAACGTGTGTTTGCTGCTCTAGGAGGAAGACGGACTTCGGATGAGGAAGACAGTGCAGAGCAACAGCCCAGCTGCCGCGTCAGCCACGGCTGGGAAGGAGGAGGGCCTGAGCACCCGGCTGCTGGCGCTCGTCGTCCTCTTCTTCATCGTTGGCGTGATCATAGGGAAGATCGCCTTGTAGAGGCAGCATGCGAGACGGGGATTGGATTGATGGGTCCGCCATAGTGTGGGATTTACATTTATCATAACCATGTGTAAAGAGAAATTACTGTGTGATGCCGCCTCACAGTCTCGCCTGTAAATTACCCCTCCCCGTCTGTGTGCACCTGCGTGCGCACACGCACACACACTCACATAGAACATAATATAACAATCGTTTAGAAAGTTTAAAACATAGGAAATGATTGGGGCAAAGAGTGAACCTTATTAATGACAAGGGAAACCGTGATTAAATGGTAATGGCATGTTGTAAATGTCATTTTGAGCGTCCGTAGCCTTGGTCCACATTGCTGGATTTCCTCTCTGCAAACATGACACTCTTCCCTGTCTGTTGGTGCTGGCCTCTGGGAAGCTGGAGCCCACCCTGTTATGTCCTTCCCCGCGCCACTCACTCACTGCGGGCAGCCTCTCCGTGCCCACCCCGGCCTTCAGTTCCTGGGGACTGATGAACAGGGCCTGACAGCACCAAGAACGGCACTGTGGCAGCATTGGCTGTGCTCATCAGCAGTGGGGAGTGTGTGTTGCTGATTGACCCGACGCTCTGGAAGTCAAAGTCATTGAATGCTGTTCTCTTCAAGGGACCAAGCTAGATAACTATTGGTTCATGTAGTGAGATTGAATTATTATTCAGAGATGTTTAATGCATATTTAACTTATATAATGTATTTCATCTCATGTCTTCTGTCACAAGATTATAATTAATTCTGTGGCCTAAAACCTGCCTGTGCTACCTAACACCGTGCAGTGAAGCTGGCATTGCTGCCAAAGGTTCAGGGCTGTGTGCGCGCATGTGCATGCACGCACGTGCGCACACACACACGGAGGTGCACTCGTGGGAACGTTGGAGAACAACTGCCAGGAAATGTCTTCTGTGTAGATAAGTAGTAGGCACCATGGGGCGAGGACTCTCAGTAGCAGCCGTCAGCTCGAGGTCACTGTCTAGGGGAAAGAGTAGCTGGTCCCTGTGCTGTCTGTCTTTCTCTGCTCCTCACCACCACCCACACTTCAGCACCCATGCCCCATTGTAGTCCTGACCTTCCCAGGCAACCCTGACTTGGAATCAGGGCGAGAGAGGCAGGCAGCAGAGGGGCCGGGGAGAGGGAGCCAGCTAGGCGGGGCCGGGGCGTGGGGGGTGGTGCGAGAGGGTCTTCGAGAGGAACTTCGGATGAGCCGTCAAGTAGTGATGGAGAGCTTGACTGTGAATTAACTTTATGCCATAAAAGACCAATCCAATTCTGTTTGACTATGTAGCATCTTAAAAAGAAAAAAAAAAAATAAAGCCCCCAAATTAAGAGATCTTTTGTCATTTTGTCGCTTTTGTAAGTGAGTGGGGGTACTTACTATTTTTAGCATTATTATTTTGTCATTGGAAGGTTGATTTAAAAATGACCCCTCTCTAAAAAGAAAAGTGACCCTATGGATGAGAAATACATGTTTACATGCTGAGCACTCTTGGTAAACATTGAACAGACCTAGTTCCCAACCACAGACTCATCGGGTGAAGCTGTGGAAGCCCGGCCAGCAGTTATAAGTTAGTCTTCAGTGTCCATGCCACGTGGATCCAGGTACTTAAGAAAGGGGTGAGAAGACTGAGCAGGGAAGTGTGTGCGTTCTGCTGCTGCTGCTGCCAAGTCACTTCAGTCGTGTCCGACTCTGTGTGACCCCATAGACGGAAGCCCACCAGGCTCCCCCGTCCCTGGGATTCTCCAGGCAAGAACACCGGAGTGGGTTGCCATTTCCTTCTCCAATGTGTGAAAGTGAAAAGTGAAAGTGAAGTCGCTCAGTCGTGTCCGACCCTTAGCGACCCCAGGGACTGCAGCCTACCAGGCTCCTCCATCCATGGGATTTTCTAGGCAAGAGTACTGGAGTGGCTTGCCATTGCCTTCTCCGTGCATTCTGCTAGTTTCTGTTAAGTGTAGCAGTTGCAGCAGGTTAATCTTTATGTGATAAACCTGCTGCAACTCCTGGCCTTGAAAGGGCAGTGATTAGGACGGCCTCACATCATGCCTGGGACTTCCCAGGTGTCCCAGTGATAAAGAACCTGCCTGCCAATGCAGGAGCCGCCAGAGATGCGGGTTCGATCCTTGGGTCAGGGAGATCCCCTGGAGGAGGAGATGGCTACCCACTCCAGTTTCTTGCCTGGAGAATCCCATGGACAGAGGAGCCTGGCTGACTACAGTCCATGGGGTCGCAAAGAGTCAGATGTGACTGAACACGCACAAATAGTGCCTGTGGGTGTAGTGCAGTCCCATTTCCTTAGAGCAGGAGTCGGAAGACTTTTCCTTCAAGGAGGTTGCCGTGTGTGCCGATAAAACTTTATTCACAAGAACAGCTGCTAGAATCTGGCCCGTGAGACAAATTTGCTGGTGCCTATTTCAAGTGACATAAGTTCTCAAAAAGAGTGCCTGGGGCGCCTGTGTTTCTGGTGTTTGAAAATGACTTAGTATTTTGTATACATCTGAAAAGAAATCCGCGTCTCAGAGGATGTGGGCTATTTGTGTGTAGCTAAAAATCAAAATTTAAAATCCAAGGTTGTCTCTTCTAACTAATCATCTCATTAAACTTCTTTCGGTTTAGGGGTTAGGACTTGGTGAACACCTGTTAGTTTGTTGAACTTTCTGATTGAGTGGAAGAAGGGAACCCCCGCCAGGGAGAGAAGGGTAGTGACGGGAAGACCGGACCTCATGTCAGTGACCCTGGTCAGGGAGGAGCATGTCAGGAGAGGAGAACATGTATGGAGCAGGTACTGCTCTGGTTCATTATTTTAAGAGCCACGGACACTCAAGATCTTGAACCTGGAAAAGCATGCAGATTTTGGGTGTCTTTTCTGGAAATTGAGAGTGAGGCAGGAAGATGGTGGTCCCATAGACTGTTCTGTCCTGAGCCGGTGAGAGTCAAATCATTGGAATAAACTGGCTTGGAACAAGCTAGGCTGAAGCTGGTTAGAGTGTCGGCTGGGAAGGGAGGTTGGGCGGGCACGGTCAGGCTGCTCCGGTGCCTGCAGCCCTACTTACTGCTCATAGCACCTGGGAGGGCAGTGCTCTCCCTGGTTTAGAAATAGCCACCCCCGAGCTCACAGGTACAAAAGAGATTGCAAGCAGTAACAGAGTCCTATATATTGTTATTGATTGATAATTGATAATTTAGGTTCCCTTGGTACCATACGGAATACCTCATAAAGACCAGCAGGCTGTGTTATTTGTAGGCATAAGAACCTGGCTTTAATTTTTTTTTTTTCTCCTCCTAGTTTGCATGTTTTCCTTCTCTAGTCTTCTAAACTGCTGGCACCAGTGGTAATAAATACTGATAAAATCAAAATTGATTTTTACCAGTGGACAGTTTATGCCTAGAGAGAAAGCTTATACCTACATAACACAGAGGGGGGAAAAATGAGGAACCTCCAGTGATCCGTGAAAACCTAAACGCTTTCAAACAAATCCTAGAAAAAGAATTGCTATTGCAAAGTATCGCTACTGGACTTGCAGGCTGTGTTGAGTCAGATATAACTGAATGCAGTGATAGCTCACAGCTAAATAGCCTTTCAAATTAATTTGCAAACAAGCTGTGTGTGTGTAGCATATATATCATATGTAAGTAGCTTAACATTTTTCAAATGGTGTCTATTTTTTTTGCACACAAAAATATATTTGCAAACTCAGAATCCACGCCAATATAGAATGCTGTTTATCATTTTCTGTTCCTTCTCTAAAGAACTGGCTTATTTACAAGTTTTTGTTTACAGTTTGTTTGTGAAATTGTTGATAAAAAGAAAAAAATACCGAGAGAGGTGGATGTGGACTTGAAAGTCACCGTGAACACTTGAGTAACATCAACATTGGCAGGTGGAGAGGCCACTGCACCCCATCGGTGATGGCAGTTCACTGACACATGTCTTGGTGGGGCCCTGGGGCGAAAGCGGCTTGTCTCATGGCCCCTTCCATGAGGGGCTGTGGGCCTGGAGCAGGAGGAGCCCTAAGTAATACATTAACTCACCAGAGTTCCCTCTCTGGAGACCTTGTGCAGTGAACCTTGGGTGGCAGTCGCTAGTGCTGAGACATGAGCAGGAATTGGGGTTGTATTCAGGAGGTCCGCCACACTGTTAGATATCTGACTTCAGCTCGGTGAGCATATCCCACAAGAGCAGAAAAGGCACTCGGGACCCCCTGTGCCCCATGAGAAGTGGGGTCCCTCAAGAGTTCCTGGCCTGGTTGGAGTTGGAGAAAACTCTCTTGTTTTTTAAAAGCCTTCAGAGCCTCTCTGATAGTAACCCTGCAAGGAAAGTTGCTGTTGTTAGGACGCCCTCCCCACCCCGTGCAGAGCACTTCCTCTATGCTCCTTCATTGACTCAATCCTCATGACAACTGTGATACGTTGGGGAGCAAGGATTCTGTTTTGCACAAGAGGAAATGAAGCCTTCAGGAAGTTAAATGGGGCAACTTCTTAGAACCTCTAGTTTGGAATGAAGTTAGTCTCTGGGAAGCCTCCTGCGAGGGCCTAAATCTCTAAGACGCTGTTTCAGCTTCAGAAACCCCTCAGAAGGGCGGTGAGGAAGGCCTCGGTGAGTTAGTGGGGGCCCATCTTGGCAGTGCGGGCCCTGCATGCACCTGGTTTGGGTTTGCCTCATCCCTTCTGCAGTTGGTCTTACATACAAAGTAGACAAGAGTCAGGACTCTCATTTAGATGCTGCTTTATTTTTCTTTTGGAAACTAAACACACTTCAGAGTGAAGAAATGTGCATTTTCCATTTTCTCATTGCCTGAAGATCGCTGCGTGACGCTCCTGGGGAATGAATTTGGGGGCTTGAGAAAGAAAATGACTAGTCTGTCTCACAAGGTGATGATGAGGCTTTCCGTGGAGGCTTTACATAACTTGTAAGTGAAATGTGAAGCCAAAACCAGCATCGCAGAAGGGGCCTGCTGGGGATTACAGCTGCACAGCCGCTGGTCCCAGACCCCTCCGGGAAATCACCGAAGAGGGCCACCACAGCAGACCCCACTAAGGCACATCAGCTGTCAGGTGGGCTGGGGAGGCTGTGGAAATGTATCCCCAGCAAGATAAATTCACTAACCCACTTCCTCCTGTGTCTGAATCTCGTCAGCTGCATACCCGGTGCACAGGAGACTCGGCCTCCAGGAATATCAGTTAGGGTGCACAAGGTCCCCCACCCCCGAGTCAGCAGACCCAACCTCCCTCTGTTCACTGTAACCCCACCGTGAAAAGCAAAGATTTCACTTTTATCGTCATTACAGAGGTATTTTGAAAAACTTAGAAGACATGAACACACATAAACAGTTGTAATAGTTAAAAGTAAAGCTGGTAGACGTGGATGAGCAGTTGTCTCAATGACTATAATGATTTTAGGTGTTCTTAATGGAAATAACTCATTAGAAAACGTCTGCACCCAATCAGTAGGGAAGAAAGAACGAACTCGAAACAGAAATAAAGCTATTATCATCTAACTTGCCATAAATACTTGCAATTATGATACCTGGGAATGTTGCCATGATATGGATTGCTTTTGATTAAAAGATGTCAGTTGAACAAAACAGTATGGTGGGATAATATGAATAGGCTGCTGCTGCTGAATAAATACTGATGTTTATTTTTAAACCAGAAAACATTGATCCTGTGACAATGCCCTGTTACAGTTACTCTATTATACCGCAGGGTGGATGTGTTTAATCTTCTGGCTCAGGGATGTGGGGGCAGGACAGGTGCTGGCTTCCTGTTCTGCCCACCTCTGCGTCCTGAGCCAAGGGAGCTTGGCCCTGGCTTCCGCAGGTGCAGCTGTAGCCCCAGAGGGTTTTGTTTCTCTGACAGCCAACAAGTCTGGCCAGAACAGAAAAGGTTACATTATTTGTTCATTTCCCTTCAGCAACTGCCGACTAAGGGAGACAAATCAGATCTCTTAACACGATTTCATTAAGGCTTAGTGCTAACAAGAATGCATAGTTCTTCTGATTTAAGATAATAAATTAGCGTGCATGTTGCCCACATTGACTCGACATTTTTCCACGTAATACAGAAAAGTCTGGTTCTTTTTATGAACTGGGTGCCTGCATTGCCATCTTTCCAAGTAAAATTCATCTGTGAGCCTCTAGTGCAGCATTCATTTAAAAATATCTTTTATTTTTCCCATTGATAATTTTCTTTGGATTCAAAGGTCAGAGTTTATTGTCTGCCCTACTGAAACCACGTGCACAAGAACTGCTGCTTGCTTTTCACCACCCCCTCATTCAGTTTACCTTCTCAGTGTCAGATCCTGAATGAGATGCTGAGAAATTACTCAACAGGAATGATTGTCTTTTTGTGTTCTTCATTCGTAATCAGCGTCAGTGAACTGACTCCGTCTTCTACGTAGAGAGAAAAACGCAAAATGCATTTGGTTCTCATTTCTCTTACTAGCGTTTCCTTTTTTAAAAAACACAATTTATAAGCGGCTGCCATTTGGAACTTCTTATAAGGAACTCAAAATGATCTATTTTTATTTAAACATTCCCTTCACCTCCTCTCTCTTTGAGAAAAGAAGTAGTTTCAGTAACACATGCTGTTCTTTCCATGGTTTATATCTCACTCCCTGTCTTGAAAAAAGAGTTCTCTGCAGTTTGTGATGAGGGTTTTTATCCTGACTTCAATATATGTTAACATTTTGGAAACTGAGTATTCTAAGAGATGTCTTAGAATGGTTTCATTTTCATCATTTTTCTTTTATGTATTTTTAAGTTGTATGACCTGTTTTGATGTGGAGTGAGTGCATTTAAAAAGTTGGTGTAGGAGAGGACTCTTTACCATGGTACGTGTTGGTTATCTGATATGTAATAAATTCATGGTTTCATGGCTGATTTTCCACCTCCCAGAGGGAAGGGGGAGGGTTTCCGCAGTGTCCAGATCAAAGGAGCCACTCACAGCATGTTCTCACATGTTCCATGTCAGCCTGATGAAACCTGCCCTGCCGAGGCATGAACTTTCTATCCTAGCCGTCTCCAAGTTATGTTCAATAAATTCTGTGCTCTGAATGTATTTGAAGGATGCTTCAGTGTAAAATTATTTTGAATGGATGGCCTAAAAGCCTTTAGCCATGCTTTAGACCAGATACTAGAGCCCATCACTAGCCCTCTTCCTGTTCCTTGGGAACACAAAATTGGTTTAAATGAACAGTCAGATATTTTGTGCCCCAAAATGACTTAGGTCAACCTGCTCTTTTCACTGATGAGGAAACTTTTGCCCAGAGAGCTTCAGCATGGGGACCAGGCCTGCATCCCTGTGTTTTCTTGTCAGGGGAGGTGTTTGTTGTTGACTTCCTGATTACTCGCTGGTATAAACTTCCTCCAAGCCCGCACACTGGGGTGGCGTTAGTCTTTTAAGCCGTGGCAGATAGTCTCCATATTCCAGTGTTTTCATGTTGAAACATTAATGAAAACATTTAAACCTCTTTGGAGGAAGTTACGCATGCAAACGGTAAGGCTTCATGCAGGAGCGAAGGGTAGACAGTTTCTCTTCAGTGTCCTCCAGTCTGAAACCCACTTCCCTTCTCCACAGGCTCCCCGCACCCCATTTCCTGTTCAGCTCTCCCCAGAGATGCCCTCTGTGTGCTCCTCTGTGTGCAGAGCCCTTGTGTTTTCTTACACACAAGCAGCAGCACACACTCCCCTCCCTGTCCTGAGCGCTACTTTATAGTGCATCTTAGAGATCATTTCATGGCCACACACATCTGGATGGCTCCGTGGGTCTCCCCTGGGTGATTTTTCTCAATCAGCCCTCTGAGAGGAGCACCTAAGTCATTTCTAGTCTCGCTGCTGCAAACACAGCTGCAGCAAATGCCCCTGTAAGTGAGCTGGAATATCAGGAGAGAGTTCCTGAAAGAGACTTGGAAAAGGGCGTGTGTGCATGTGTAGTCACTTAGTTGTATCCGACTCTGTGACCCCATGGACTGTAGCCTGCCAGGCTTCTCTGTCCATGGGATTCTCCAGGTAAGACTACTGGAGTAGGTTGCCATTTCCTCCTCCAGGGAATCTTCCTGACCCAGGGATAGAACCTGTATCTCCAGCATCTCATGCGTTGGCAGGCAGATTCTTTTACCTCTGTGTCACTTGGGAAGCCTACATGTGAAATTTGACCGCGTGACTCCTCATCTTACAGAGGACGTGGTGGCATGTGGCCCCAGAACTGCCTCCTTTCCTCCTGTTCCTTCACCAGCATCTTGCCTCGCCCACCTTTTTGATCTTTGCTCATCGGAAACATGCATTTGGTTTCCCAGTTTTAATTGGGGATTTCTGTGTGTGAGGTTGAGCAGCTTTTCATGGGGTAAAGGATCAGCAGTGACATTGAAAGGCACACCCCACAAGGGGCTGATGACAGAATGACAAAAAGGAAGATGCTGAGGACACCTTTACGAATGTGCAAATAGGAATCTATGATTTCACTAACAGGAAAATCACTTGCCGCAAAGAGTACAGAAGGGGACTGGGTGGGAGAGGCGATCACCCTGTGTGGCCAACAGACTGAGCTTGGACTGTTGACCCGAATCAGCAGCCTCACTCTTGCGCTGGTCTGAACATCACACATCACATTCTTGGGGTCCTTTGACTATGGCGTTCTAAGAGGATGTGTTTCAGCCTCCTAGTCCGTGGGGAAGCTTCCTCATATAAAAGGTACTGAAAATGGTGGTAATCCATACAGGGTCAAAATCCCAGCTGTGAAATAGAAGCTTTTTCTTTTTTTTTTTTTTAAAAAAAAAAGCTTTTCATTTTGTATTGGAGTGTAGCCAATTAATAATGTTGTGATAGTTTCAGGGGCATAGTAAAGTGACGCAGGCGTACATATACATCTATCCATTCTCCCCTAAACTCTGCTTCCATCCAGCCTGTCACATAACATGGAGCAGAGTTTCCTGTGCTATACAGTAGGTCCTTGTTGGTTATCCATTTGAAACATAGCAGTGTATACATGTCCATCTCAAATTCCCTAACTATCCCTTCCCCCCTGGCAACTATAAGTTCCTTCTCTAAGTCTGAGTCTCTCTGTTTTATAGATAAGTTCATTTGTATCATTTCTTTTGAGCTTCCACATAGAAGGGATGTCATATTTCTCCTCTGAGTTACTTCACCTCAGTGTGACAGTCTCTAGGTGAGGCTTTTTTAAACAAGGAAAGGGGCTGTACTGAAAAAGTAACCACACCGATTTGCCATTATCTTTCGTCAGTGCATTAGAAGACAAATCTGCTCCCGAAGAACCTGCCGGGTCCTAAATGGGAGTGACGCACTGCATCAGACACAGAATGCCCTCCGAAACTGTACTCAGAGTCTTGACTTCCTTTTTTTTTTTTTCAAGTAGAACTTCTGTTTTCTTAGCAATATTTGACCACTAAGATCACTTCAAAGAAGCAAAGAAATAGCAAAACTTTGGAGAAACACAAAATGAGTATTATGGACTTCTGGAAAAATGTACCTTTATGCTACTTCAAAAATGTTAGGAAGATGTGTATGGGGGCAGGACTCTTTAAAATCAAGCCAAGGTCCACAGTCGTATTTTAAGCCCCTCCTTGCAGTCAGATTGCCAGTTCTAAATGTGACTCCAAACTCCATTAGGAAGGATAAAGTCATCAAAGGATAGCCATCCAGTCCCTGTGGCTGTCCCTGTCATGTGTGTGCTGAGTTGTTTCAGTCATGTCTGATTCTTTGCAACCCTTTGGACTGTAGCCCACCAGGCTCCTCTGTCCACAGGATTCTCTAGGCAAAAATACTGGAGTCGGTTGCCATGCCCTCCTCCAGGGGATCTTTCTGACCCAGGGATCAAACTGCGTCTCTTATGTCTCCTGCATTGGCAGGCAGGTTCTTTACCACTAGTGCCATCTGAGAAGCCTGTGGCCCCATCATACCCTCAGCATTTCCCGTAAGTCTCAGACATTGAGGACAAGTGAGATTTACAGACATTGGCTGAGACTGCCAGCTCTAAGGCATCTTCCCAACCCCACCACCCCTGCCCCCAGTTCTCTGTCCCTTTATTGGATTAAAAGCAATTTGAAGGGACATTCTAGGTTCTGTCATTGGATTTGGCCTTGTGGTATTTTTAATTTTGTTTTTTAACCCGAACATTTCATTTAATAGTATTAACAGCCAAATAGTTCTAACAGGCTCATAATGAAAACCAGCAGACCCTCAACACTCCTGGCTTCTATTGCCTAGAGGCAGCTGTTTCTAGCACTAATTTCTTCTGGTAATTAACCTCTATATTTCTGAATAGTGTGCATGGGCTACTTTTTTCTTGATTTTTCATGTCTAGATACTATTTCTTGTTTTCCTTCTAAGGAAGATGTGGGTTTAGCTCCAGTAAACTTTCTCCCCACCCCTGTCTGCAGCACAGTCTCCTCTCTTGCCCCTCTCTGCGTGTCAAGCCATCATTTCTGGCTATGCAAGTATCCTTATGCATGGTGGTTGTTGCTGTTCAGTTGCCAAGTTGTGTCCCACTCTTTGTGACCCCATGGACTGCAGCACACCAGGCTTCCCTGTCCTTCACCATCTCCCGGAGTGTGCCCAAACTCATGTCCATTGAGTCAGTGACGCCGTCCAACCATCTCATCCTCCGTTGCCCCTTCTCCTCTTGCCCTCAATCTTTCCCAGCATCAGGGTCCTTTCTAATGAGTCAGCTCTTTGCATCAGGGGGCCAAAGTATTGGAGCTTCAGCTTCAGCATCAGTCCTTCCAGTGAATATTCAGGGTTGATTTCCTTTAGGATGGATTAGTTTGATCTCCTTGCCGTCCAAGAGATTCTCAAGGGTCTCCTCCAGTAACACAATTCAAAAGCATCGATTCTTTGGTGCTCAGCCTTCTTTATGGTTCAACTCTCACATCTGCACATGACTACTGGTAAACTATGGCTTTGATTAGATGGACCTTTGTTGGCAAAGTGATGTCTCTGCTTTTTAATATGCTATCTAGGTTGGTCATAGCTTTCCTTCCAAGGAAAATATTCTTCACAGCTCCTCCTTGTATGTTCTACGAGTGTATGTACCCAGGACTTTTCCCCCTTCCCCCAGAATAACTGCATCTTAGTGTTTTGTTTGCTTAGTTTCCTATGTATGTGTAATGAATTCAGCCTCCAACTCTGACAGAAGTATAACTCTCTTTAGTACTTTCACATATTGGGTAGCCTGTGATTTTGTGTGTGTGTGTGTGTCTGTGTGTGTGTCTGTGTGTCTGTGTTTTCTTAAAAAGAAAACATCTGCATCCCTTGCTATTCTCTGGACTGATATCTCTCTAGGCCTGCTGCCCAGCTCTCATCCCAAGAGGGCCCTTCCTTCCCTTTCATCTGGGGAGCTTCCTTTGTTCTCTTCTGGGTTGGATTTCTTGTTTTCTGGATCTCTTGCTTTTTTGTTTTACTACCTGCTGAAGGATGTGGTTGCATGTATCCTTTAGCAGCTTTCTAATGGAGAAGTAAGGGTGAGATCATTTTTCTGAGAATTTCGCATTTCTGGAACTGTTCCACTCTGCCCTCCTACTTGGTTGATAGTTTTAGTGGGTATAGTAATCAAGGTTGGAAATCATTTAGAGGATTTTGAAGCATCGTTCACTGATTGCCAGTTTCCAGTGTTGCCCATAAGAAGTCAGAGGCTGTTTTAATGTGTGATCCTTTTTCTACTTCTGGGGGAAATTCTTCAATCTCCAACTTTCTTTTGATTTTTTTTTTCTGTTTATGTATTTATCATTTTCAAGACTTCTTTCTTTTCCAGTTATTCTTATTTGTTTATGGCCAGCTGCTGTTGCTAGATGTATATGCTGCTTTCTTTTCATTGAGGATATTATAGTTCTTTTGTTGTTCCAGAAGCTTCTGTTTTGTTGTTCTATAAGAGAGACTAAAAAATGGTGGTGCTCTTTAAAAGGTTAACATTCTTTTCACTGAGGAAAGTATAGTTTTTGTTGTGGGTCTATCCCCTGCACATCTACAACTTACAACTTGCTTTGGGCTAGGTTTGTGTCTCTACCATTTTGGGGGTTTTCTCAAATGCCTGGTGATCCTTGACCATCCTTAGGTATTTATTTGTTGTTGTTAGTTGCTAAGTCCTGTCTGACTCTTGTTGTGACCCCATGGACTGTAGCCCACCAGACTCCTCTGTCCATGGGATTTCCCAGGCAAGAATACCAAAGTGAGTTGTCGTTCCCTTCTTCAGCGGATCTTCCCTACCAAGGGATCAAACCCGTGTCTCCTGAATTGGCAAGTGGATTCTTTACCACTGAGCCACCAGAGAAGCAGGTATTTTTAGTGAAGCGCTAAAAAGTTGATGGGAAGGTGCATGGGCGAAGGTGGGATTTGTTGAACAGTGGGTTTCAATGAAAGCTAACTCGTTAGGGACCTAACAGATCCTTCGTTGAGGAATTTCTAACTGTTAGTACCTGTAGTTGGTTTCAGTTCAGTTCAGTTCAGTCGCTCAGTTGTGTCCGACTCTTTGCAACCCCATGAATCACAGCACGCCAAGCCTCCCTGTCCATCACCAACTCCCGGAGTTCACTCAAACTCATGTCCATCGAGTCAGTGATGCCATCCAGCCATCTCATTCTCTGTCATCCCCGTCTCCTCCCACTCCCAATCCCTCCTAGCATCAGACTCTTTTTCCAGTGAGTCAACTCGTCGCATGAGGTGGCCAAAATATTGGAGTTTCAGCTTTAGCATCAGTCCTTCCAATGAACACCCAAGATTGATCTCCTTTAGAATGGACTGGTTGGATCTCCTTGCTGGGGCTCATTTCTCTAGAGAGGAATCTTACAATCTCCTGCCCAGTGGCGTAAGTCTGGCCGTCATCCCTTAATAAGGAAGAGAATGTACAGCTTCACTGTTTCATGCGTAGTGTTGTCTTTACTTCATTTTTAGCTTATACATTGTCCTTGCCCTAAATAGTTTCCATGTCCAAAGATACTCTGATTAAACTGCTGGTTGTTAGAGGGGTTAGGGACAGGACCTGGGGGGGCAAAACTCCTTTTATAGACTTGCAAATGGTCCTCCTGTTTTCAGCCCTGCTGCTGTCCTGCTTCTGAGTTGCCTTGGCCCACCAATTCCCTAGCCTTCAGGGCACAAGTGGACACCCCTCTGAGCATCACCTCTCAGCCAACCCACCAGCTCTTTTCTTTGACTTTCTTGTAGCCTGCTACAGAAAGGGGCCCATCCGTGTTTCAGATCCCAGAATTTTATTCTTGTTGGCTGTTGTCTGTTTTCCTTTTTTATCTGTGTGATTTTGTGCCTTTTTATTCTTTTCCTGACATTTACTGGGATTTCAGAAGAAAATAGAGGGAAAAGCATGTGTTCTACATGGCCACTTTAGCCAGAAGCTTGGAAGACCTTCATGGCAGATGCTAAGTCAGTATTTATCGGTCTTATTAAACGGACATGGCTAATTTTAACAGAAGCAATAAACCACTTAAGTTTTTTGTTAATTTATTTTCTCCTGAGGTATTAAAAAATACCAGATTTAGGAGGAAGAGTAGTACGTTACTAACTAATAGACTTTAGGAAATAAATGTGACATCACTGAGAAAAGACCAGCCTCACCGAGTTTCCTCGTTTAAAGCCATTCCTCTTAGACTATGTCGTTGATTCCTCTTGAATCACTGGCCAGTTAGGTCTTTCCTGTTGAAGACGGGTGGTTCCAGGAATTATTATCAGGTTTCAGCTCATTTTGCTCGTGGGGGAACTGGACCAGCAAGAACATGAAGTCTTAGGTGCGTGTGTGCGGCTGAGGGTGTCCTCAGTCTCCGTGACCTCTGGTAAGTATGAGAAACCCGAAATGGATTCTCAGGGGACCCTGTGTCAGGTGCTGTGACACCCCTCTCCTGGGACAGCAGAAAGCAATGGCAAGCCACTCCAGTACTCTTGCCTAGAAAATCCCATGGATGGAGGAGCCTGGTAGGCTGCAGTCCGTGGGGTCGCTAAGGGTCAGACACGACTGAGCGACTTCACTTTCACTTTTCACTTTCACACACTGGAGAAGGAAATGGCAACCTACTCCAGTGTTCTTGCCTGGAGAATCCCAGGGATGGGGGAGCCTGGTGGGCTGCCGTCTATGGGGTCACACAGAGTCGGACACGACTGAAGTGACTTAGCAGCAGCAGCAGCAGAGAGAGTCTGGCTAGTAGAAAAGAGGTATCTTCACGTTCACAGAGTTCTGCTTTGTCCATCTTACTAAATAAACAAACAAAATTCCAAGCTGGTATTTTAAGAATGTGGTTATCATCTTGATGCTTGAATGCAGAGCACTTCCAGGCAGTTCTCAGAGCATTTATTCATTTAATCAGTGTTTATTGAGCCCCCACTCTGTGCCAGGCTCTGTGCCACGCCCAGGGGGACAGTGGGGAACCAGACAGACAAGGGACGGCTGTTAAGGAACTCATACTCTAGAGGAGAGAGTAGTAGTAGTGTAAACCGCTCAGTCATGTCCAACTCTTTGCGACCCCGTGGACTGTAGCCCACCAGACTCCTCTGTCCATGGAATTCTCCAGGCAAGAAGATTGGAGTGGGTTGCCATTCCCTTCTCCAGGGGATCTTCCCAACCCAGGGGTTGAACCTGGGTCTCCTGCATTGCAGGCAGATTCTTTACCACCTGAGCCACCAGGGAAGCCCCTAGAGGAGAGAGGCTGACAAGAAAGAAGGAAACCAACAAATAGGGTATTTGAGATCCTGAAAATTGCTGTGGTGGGATAAAAAGGATGTCCTGGTGGGCAGTGACACAGTGGGGTGAGGTGAGCAGAATGCTCCAGGCAGAGCGGGGAGCAGAGGCAAAGAACCTGAGAGGGACCACATTTGGGACAGCAAGGGGGGCGTCTGGCTGGGGCTGATGGAGGATGGAGGTGGCCAAAGGGGTCTCAGGGGAATCTGGGGGGTCACAGGAGGGTTGGCCTCGAATCTGAAAAGTTGAGTCCTAGGGAATATTGGCAGGTAATTGACTCCCGGGCTTAGGTCCGTGTGATGGGGGTTATGTGTGACAAGGAACTGGCTGTCTGTCACTTAAGGCCATAAGGAACAGACTAGGAGGTCTCACACTGCTGCCCAGGTGACCCCCTCTGAGCAGAGCAGCCCCATCCCAAACGGCTCCACTAATGGCTGGGAGGGTTCCAGGCTGGGCTGGCACTGATGCTGGTCCCTCCCTGCGGCCGGAGGCTCTGCCCCTCCCTGCTCCCGGCTGCGTCATGGGCCCCAGGGACCAGAGCCACTGCATCACCTTGAGCTGTGTGGCTCAGGCCACCTGCACCACTGGGAGACTGAGCACGTTCGTTTAGAGAAAGCAAAGAAATAAGTTCTGTTGATAACCAGCATCTGTTAGTTAATAGGCCTCTGAGAGCTGTAGACAATTTAAACTTTTTATTAAAAAAGAAAAAAGCTCATTTACCCTCCTGGGAGCCTGCGCTATGAAATTATAAACTGCACAGGTTTTTTTTTTTAAACGTGACTGAACATACAATGGAGAACATTAATTTTGTTTTGTTTTGAATGAGAACTGTTGGTTTTACTTTCCTCTCTTCTGATTAAAGCCATTTGAGTTTTCTGTGGAAGGTCCAGACATAACGATAAGGTGAGTCCCCAGCCCTGGAAGAGTCCCCTCAGTCCTCTGGGTCAAAACCCACCCCTCACTGGAGCCCAGAGTCTGGAGAGCTTGGCTTCTTGCCCTGGAGAAAAAAGCCTCGAACTTTCTGTCAGGAATGAGTTGGCTTCCCAGGTGATGCTAATGGTAAAGAACCCGCCTGATAATGCAGCTGTGGATTTGATCCCTGGGTCAGGAAGATCCCCTGGAGGAGAGCATGGCAACCCACTCCAGTATTCTTGCCTAGAGAATCCCATGGACAGAGAGGCCTGATGGGCAATGGTCCATTGGGTCATAAAGTGTCAGACACGACTGAAGCAACTTATCACACACACATCAAATGTTCCAGAACCAGGAAGCCCAGGATGGGAGGGTGCCTTCATCTAGTCCCTGGGGCCCAGAACCTTCTCTCTTCCTCAGCATAGGCTTCCTAATTAGGGGAGGCTCAGTCATGTCCTCCAAAGCAGCCTGAACTGCTTTCTTCAAACACAGTCATGACTCCCACGCCTGCCAGGAACCAGTGCCCCAGTGGGACACCCCGAGTCAGAGGCTCTGCGCTCAGGCTCTTGGGGCCCAGCTGTGGTGGCCTGGGGCTGATCCCTCTCTTCTCCAAGCCTGGATTCTCTCTGCAAGTTGCAGATGTCCCACCCTACACTGTGGGGTGCCCCCCTCATGGGATGCCTCACTGGGCACGTGGCAGTGCATTCTTTGCTGGTGAAGGTTAACTGGGGTCACCAGCCTTGGTTTACCCAACCATATTCATTCAGGTTCTACTGAGCACCAGGTATGGGTGTAACAGTCGGAAAAGATCCCAGTGACTGACTCAGTCCTTTCCTCGAGGCAGAGAATCAGTTCAGTTCAGTTCAGTTCAGTCGCTCAGTTGTGTCCGACTCTTTGCAACCCCATGAATCACAGCACGCCAGGCCTCCCTGTCCATCACCAACTCCCGGAGTTCACTCAAACTCATGTCCATTGAGTCGGTGATGCCATCCAGCCATCTCATTCTCTGTTGTCCCCTTCTCCTCCTGCCCCCAATCCCTCCCAGCATCAGAGTCTTTTTCAGTGAGTCAACTCTTCCATGAGGTGGCCAAAGTATTGGAGTTTCAGCTTTAGCATCAGTCCTTCCAATGAACACCCAGGATTGATCTCCTTTAGAATGGACTGGTTGGATATGGAACAACAGACTGGTTCCAAGTAGGAAAAGGAGTACGTCAAGGTTGTATATTGTCACCCTGCTTATTTAACTATATGCAGAATACATCATGAGGAACGCTGGGCTGGAAGAAGCACAAGCTGGAATCAAGATTGCCGGGAAAAATATCAATAATCTCAGATATGCAGATGACAGCACCCTTATGGCAGAAAGTGAAGAGGAACTCAAAAGCCTCTTGATGAAAGTGAAAGACGAGAGTGAAAAGGTTGGCTTGAAGCTCAACATTCAGAAAACAAAGATCATGGCATCTGGTCCCATCACTTCATGGGAAATAGATGGGGAAACAGTGGAAACAGTGTCAGACTTTATTTTGGGGGGCTCCAAAATCACTGTGGATGCTGATTGCAGCCAGGAAATTAAAAGATGCTTACTCCTTGGAAGGGAAGTTATGACCAACCTAGATAGCATATTAAAAAGCAGAGACATTACTTTGCCAACAAAGGTCCGTCTAGTTAAGGCTATGGTTTTTCCAGTGGTCATGTATGGATGTGAGAGTTGGACTGTGAAGAAAGCTGAGTGCCGAAGAATTAATGCTTTTGAACTGTGGTGCTGGAGAAGACTCTTGAGAGTCCCTTGGACTGCAAGGAGATCCAACCAGTCCATTCTAAAGGAGGCAGAGAATAAACATGAATAAATCTGACAGTGATCAGCAAGCATTATAAGGAACATAAAGCAGAGTGATGGGGTGGATAGAGAAGAGAGCAGGAAACGGAGGCTGCTTTGGGGGTTGGGGTGGAATATTAATGTGGCTTCTCCAAAGAGGTAGCATGCAGTCTGAGATGTGAATGAATGGAGTCGCTTCTCTGTGGATCTGGGGGAGGAGGCACCGGGCGGCAGCAATGACACATGCAAAGGTCCTGGGGCAGGAAACAGCTTGGTGTGGTCAGGAGACAGAAACACACCCAGGGCAGCCAGCACAGCCAGTGGTATGTCCAGACCTGGGATTTTATTCTGTGTATGCTGGAAGCCCCTGGAGAGCTTTAATTAGCACAGGGCAGTGGTGTGAACTGAAGAAGCAGCACAGAGAGAGCCAGGGTTCACCTCCACTGGTTTTATTCTCTTTCACATGTTCTCCACAAGATACTTCACTTCCTTTCTTTAGAACCATAATCCCCTTGGTTGACTTTAATAACCAGCAGGAACATTTTTCAGGCTGTTTAATTTTATTAAAAGATTCAAATTTGATGATAAATGGCAGTATGGCTGCCTCAAGCCTTGGATACAAGACTTGCTCAGCCGTGGACATGTTCCCGCCACCCACCCTCATCCTCATCAGGAACACAGACACACACAAGCCCCACCGTGATGCAGTCTGAGACTATAAATAATCTAATTATTTCTTATACTTTGGTAAATATGCCAGGAACACGCATAGCTCTCTGAGACCTATAGAGAATATTAACTTTGTGGTTTTTTTTCTTTTTTTTCAAAGAAGAATGGTTAGATAAGTTAGCAATTTCAGCGGACTGATTGAACCCCACACTGTTGAACAGAGGACAAGGGCCTCCCTCTGAAAGCATCATTAGCCTCACAGACAATTGTTCAAGATCTGCGATAAGAGCCAGAGATAGATAGGATTCAGGCAGATGAAGAGGGGCGTGACTCATCAGCACAGCGTCCCGGAAACCCTTGAGCCTACCAGGAGGCCAGTTTATTCTGCGGTGTACAGACGAGGCCCTGGGAACACAGGCAGGGTCCCTGGAGAGGCACAGCCTGTCCCCACCACGATGACAGCTCCCTCTGAACTGAGAGCATGGGCACAGCAGCACTGCAGCGGGCAGGCTGGGCACAGCGTGGCTCTCCACCTCATCCTCCAAACACTGCTGGGCAGCCCAGCGACCCTTGGATGGTCCCAGAGATGCACCGGAGGTTTCTCTCCCTCCTTGTCAGCCAAGCACAGGGAATTTTGAAAACATAGGATGCCAGTGCAGGCCTAATTACAAAGCACGTTAGTGTTACCGCTGTCATTAGTATTAATTACTTTCCAAAGGCCGCAAACACTGCTTTCCTCCAAAGACCTGGCCCCGGCTGCTAGCTCCACGCACTGGCGTACGGGGTGGGCAAGGGAGGCCAAGCTTCTAGGCTCAGATGGGGCTGCCTTGATTTGCTCACTGGCCCAGGAGGGCTCAGTTTCTCTGCACACACTGTTGACAGCTTGAGGCCTGACTTGCAGAAGCACAGGTGGGTGCAGACAAACGCCAGCAGTCACAACTCAAGAAAGCCGAGTTGCCCCCAAAGAGAGACGAGCCCCTGCTGGCGAGCTGAGATGTGCTGAAAGCCCGAAGCAGCATCTTTAATTCATGGCTTGGTTTTGAGTTGGTATTGCTAAATGCAAATTAATAATCTTTAAACAACAACCCACAGACTCAGGAGAACTGTGGCAGCATGCACGCGGAGAACCGTGTTCCCAGTTCACTGAATCCCGGGGCTCCAGGAGAGAACTGGGGCACCATCGGGCAGGGAGATAGGCATAGTCCACTCCTCGGACTACCCAGGAAAATCAGAGTGAGCGTGTGGAAACTCGGAACAGATGACTTTGCTGCCAGGCCTGAGACTGTGGTCGTGACTTAAGTTGCTGGCCGTGGTGCAGACCCTGCAGGTGCTGAGCTGACGCAGCCAGGCTGTGTCACTGTCCAGGACAGCCATGGGTGGAGGAATCCATGGGCCAGACGAGTGTCCAGAGGCACCGTCTGGAAGTATATACCGATTTCACAACCACTGGAGGAAGGCCGGCCTGAGAACCAGGAGTAGGACGGGGAGAGGGGCCACGTGGGGACACGGTGTCCCACCGTGGGCAGGTGTCTGCAGCTGAGCCCCGTGCTTCGGGGAGAAGCCTGAGGCCTCGTTGTCACAGAGCACCAGGGGTACCTGATAGGATGTGGGCCGCTTCTCCGGAGTGTCAGGACTCGAGCCATCGGTGGGCCTTTGTCCGATGAAGAGCAGGCTTTGCCCAAGGGGGTCCCGCTCCATCCTGAACAGCTCATACTCCACGTGGGGCAGCCTGATGCCCAGTGGCAGGCACCCATTGGTGGCAGTGATGTCCCGCTCGGCTCCCAGGGCCCAAGCCCCCGGGCCCCCGCAGCTGCTCGGATCAGAAAAGTTGAGCATGGCCGTGGTGACCCGGTCCATGGGGGTGACGCGGGCCCTCGTGACCTGGAACACCAGCTCAGTGCCACCTCGAACCTTGATGGACGGCGTGCCCTCGGTGTAGCGGCCGGCCGCGTAGACAGTGAAGGTGGGCTGCCGGCAGGTGGGGTCTGAGAAGTGGTGGTAATACCCTTCCCAGGAGCGGTTGTGCCCATTGAAGGTGAAGAGCCTGGTGAGGAAGAGCACGGCGGGGCGCACCTCGCACCCGGGGCTGACCCAGCGGCCGCCCAGGCGCAGAGGCAGGGCCGCCTGGGGGGGCAGCATGGGCGGGTGGTGCTCATCAGAGCGGGCGATGAGGCTGCAGGCTGGACAGGGGTGGGCATGGTGCTGGCAGAGACAAAGGGGAAGAGGTGGCGTCAGAGGTGGGGTGCCAGGGTGTGCCTGGAGTGGGCTGGCTCGTGATCCCACCCCCGGCACCCATCACTTCCTTCATTCCCGCCTCCAGCCCCATGGTCACTTTACTCTTCTTGGACCTGTGTCAGCTCTCCCTCTAGGCCTTTGCACCCGCTGCTGCTTCTACCTGAACCCACCTTCCCCTCCGCCCTGGCACGTGGCCTGACTGCCCTCTTCCCAACCTCTAAGTCTCAGCTCAGAGACCGGCCTCAGAGAGACCTCTTCTGACCTCGCCTTGGATGGTGGTCCTCAGAGATGCATCATCCCCTCTTTCCTCTTCTCTCCGCGCCTACCCCTTCATTGGACAGGAAGCTCCAGAGAGCCAGACTGTCTCTCCCTGGCTGTTCCACCCCAAGCCAAGCAAGGTTCCTGTTCACAGCAGGTGTATTGGGTGAAGGAAGGAAGGAGAGCTGGAACTTGTATCCTGGGATTTGAAAGGAGGTGTCCTTTCCCACACCTGGCCTGCTTGGTCCTGAAATTTGACCATTAACCTTTACTATCCTTCTTGGCTGTAGTTATTCCCTTCACTCCCAACTCTTTGTTAGGTGCTTCCTAAGAGCCAAGGGCTGTGCTGAGCGCTTTCCATGCGCTGTTACTTCAGAGCCGCTAAAATTCTCATGCCCCCAGAACCCACTTGCTGAGGGTCTGTGCTGAGGTGATTGAAAAGTTGGCAAAGTGATGAGACACAAAGATGTTCATTCCTGTGTTGTTTAGAACTGGAAACCCAGCCCCGCTGCACCGTCAGGGGAGGTCACAGTCCTCAGTTGTCTGAGGCTGTGGGTTTGTTTTCCTCTCGCTTTGGCCTTATTTACAGTTGCCTCTGCCTTATAAATTCTCATGAGTTGGGTTTACAGTAAAACACGTCAACAGGAAGCAGATGTTGAACCAAATTGCGTGGGAGGAGTCAGTCTGCTTTTGGAGTGAAAAAGCTCAGTCCAGGCCAAGAAGAAACAAGATACTGACTTCTTTTTTTTTTTTTTTTAAAGGGAGCTGCTGCCCAGTTTTAGTTGACAGCATCATTCTGAAAGGTAAATGTCCCGGAACAGCCTCTTGTCAAAGTAAGCATCTCTAGCTTTAGCTGCTCCAGAAGGGGACTCAGGGCCAAGGGTGTACAACAGGGCTGGGAAGGGAAATGCTTCTTGAGGGTCCAGCTGGGAAAACAGATCCAGTTTTTTTTTCTTGCCAAAAAAACACACAAACACCCATATTTCCACAGATTGCCGCTGGGTGAATCTAATGCCAAAGAAGGGGCATTTGGGAGTTCTGGTTTAGAAAGGAAATATTGGATGAGTGAGAACTTTTTTTTTTTCTATTTTGGATTGCTACATTATAAGCTCTTCTTGTTTATTTCTATGATGAACCTACACTTGCCCAGAATTCCATTTCTATCATACAGAAAATGATATTCTTTTTGTTTTGGGGGATTTTGACCCAGAGGACCTGAAAGCCCTTGGCAATGCTAAATAAATGGCTACAGAAATGTTTGTAACAAAGAAGCAAGAAAGCTGGGTAGTTAGTTGGAGTGCTGGTATTTGGAATGCTGGCTGATAGGAGTATCCTCTAATTTAGGCATTTTAACCCACATTCCAATTGTTGTTACACTAATGTGTATTGACAGGACATAATGTATTATATCAAAATAATCTCTGGGCTGCCTTTTTCCCTCAAAAGATACCTTCTGCATACAAGCTATCTGGGGATGCTGGCTGATGACCTGGGGCAACCAGTCCTCTGCAATGGCAGAGACAAATGGAGAACAAGCAAGACTGGAAGGTGACAGGGGGCGAGAGACAGCACTTCCTTCTCCGATGTTCTGGAGGAGGGTGGCAGGAAATACCCATCTCCCTCAGAAACCTTCCCGGGCACCACTGTGCACAGGTCCGGAGTTGCATGTGTTAATACACGAGACACCGGCCAGCAGAATTCACACTTGTGTGCAAGACAAACTCCTTCTGATTTAAGCTTGCTACATAAAGTTATACCAACAACACAGAGCAGTTTCTAATTAACCCCTAGAGGTGACACCAGGCTTAGATGATTTTGGTCGATTAGGACTCTATACCCAGGCAATGAATTTGTGGATCAAATTGGCTTTAAATTAACTTCTAAAAATGTTCATATTTACCATCTGGTTTGGGTTGTGGGCAAGGCCTGGGACCCAGAGAGCTTAAGATAATGACTAATTCGTTACTTGGGAGTTTATCTGCCGTGTATCCATCTTTGAATTTATCTTCCTTTTTCTTTTTCTATGGGGAGGGGGCAGTTGGTGAGAAGACATTTAATTTAATGTCTGCACATCTGGCCTGCCAGCCTCGGCTCACATGCACGTGTGTCCTGCTTAGCAATCGCACTGCAGGTTGCACAGGTACCCTGGGTGGTCAGGCAGCAGAAGGACAAGTGTGTGGCCCCAGGGGTGGTGTCGTCCTCCGCGCCTTGGGGTCCTTTCTCTCTGTGTCCGGAGCAGACTGCCCTCCTAATGAGGTGATGAGTGCCAGTAATCACCCTACCGCCAGCACTTTCTCCGCTCTGAGAAGGATGGACATCAGAGCGGCCTGGAACATTGGCTGGCAAACAGAATTGTTTCGAGGTCATGAAAAGAACTCGGGCTGATTTTCTGATTGTGAGAACTTCTTATTGTGCTTCCTCCCAGATCCTGAGTTGGGAGGAGGAAGAGGGAGAAGGAGACAGAGCAGAGGGTGCCCTCACCTCCTGCCACCCCCCCCCAACACACAGTGGATGTTTCGCCTCATCTGATTTAATTCCTTAAGTGTCTAGTATACAGCAGGCACTCAATACACGCTGAATGTGTGAGGGTTGCCTGTGGGTTCAAAGTGCACTTGATAAGGATACCTGAACGATTTTCACTTTTGAAAAATATCCCTTGGATATCTCTTACAGACATTCTTAACCCAGCATCCTAACCTTGACTTCATTTTTACTAACCTCAACCTAAACTCAAAAGAATTAAAAACTCTTCTAATTGTGAGAGTGGGCAGCAAAGCCCTATAGCCCTGTGGCTTCAGTGCCCCCCAATCCCCCAGTTCATAGACCAACGTTTATGGGCCCAGCAAGTGTGCCAGCCTCTGGGCTCTGGGTGGGGACACAGAGGGGCACAGGGCTTCCCCCTTGCAGAGGATCCAGTGCTGCAGGGGCAAGGCAGTCAACCTGCAAATAAACAGTGCAGCCCTGAGTGTGTGCAGAGTGGGTATGGGAGGGGAGAGCCGAGCAGAGACCTGAGATACAGGGACCTGCACCATCCCAGCAGGGGCAGGAAAGAACCCTCCAGAGTCCAGGAGGACCAGACTCAAGAAGGCAGCCCAGGAGTTCCTGCTGGAAAAAGCCAGCAGAGGGAAGAGCATACACAAAGGTCCTGAGGTCAGAAGACCAGCGTGGGGTTGGGGTAGGGGGGAAAGAGGGCTCCTGGCAGGGACAGGCCCCACAGGCTCTCAGAACTCACCCTCCCCGGGCCCCAGACTCACCAGGGCGCTCTGCAGCGGACGCTGGTAGCCGGTGGGCCGGTAGTGCCGCCGCTCGGCCCGGTCGGTGTGGATGTCCCCCAGGAAGAGCTCCTCCACCAGGCGAGGCGCGGCCCGGGGCTCGGGCAGCAAGCGGCGCTGCACGCGCACCAGGCTGAGCTCGTGCATGGTGAAGCCCAGGACGGCCGCGCAGTCACGCTCAGCCCCGGCACCCAGCAGCTCGTACAGGGCCCCAGGCAGCCAAGCCCGCGCCGGGGGCAGGCGGTGCGCGCAGTCCCGGCCCGCTTTACTGTGGTCCAGGCGCCTGGCCAGGTCAAGCAGGGCGCGGCGGCTGTGGAAGACGATGCCCACCTTGTGCAGGTGGTAGTCGGCCTCCGTGGCGCCGCGGGTGACCCAGGAGGCCCGGCGCAGGCGTACCCGGCCCTTGATGAGCAGCGAGTGGGCAGGCTCGCTGCACGAGGGGTCCCGGTAATAGAACTGGTAGGCGCGGAACAGGCGGTTGGGGTAGAAAGTATAGGAGCGGGTGAGGAACTCGGGTCCTGGGCGCACCTCGCAGCTGCGGGGCAGAGGGAGAGGGGGTGCAGAGCAGTGAGCTGAGCTCGTGCAAGGTGAAGCCCAGGGCGGCTCCGGGCTCCACCTCCCGCAGCCTTCCTCTCGGGCCTGCAGGCTCGGTTCCCTCTACTGCCCTCTGCCCCACTCTGCATGCTGGGGGCCTTTCCCTCTTGCCTTATGGTCTCAACAGAAGCTTTCCTTCCATTCGGTCCTAAGCACCTTTTTCAGCCGACATCTACCCCCTTCTGGCCTGGGTCCCCCAGGGATACCCATTGGTCCAGCAAACACAGGCTTTGCAGCCAGAGGCCCCTGGTTCAAATTCCATTTCAGTCCCTCATGAGGAGTGTGACCCAGGATGACGCCCAGCTTCTTCCTCTGGACTCAGGCATCAGATCCACAGGCTGGGCTCCCAGGGAGCAGCCAGCACAGTGACGGCAGCTGGGAGGTGTTTAAGAAATGGGGGCTCCTTTGCTTTGTGTGGGGAACCCTGTGCTCTGAGCTCCAGGAGGCAGCGTCCTGCCTATTCTCTCCCCAGTGGATTCCTGGCACCTGCTCCAGGACCAGGCACACACTGGATCCCCCAACCCTGGTCCTCACTGAGTGACTCATGAATGATGAGCACTTACATTGTCTCCCCATTTGCTAAGCTGACCGCCACCGCCCCCCCACCCCAAACCAGGTTTCATCCAGGTCTGTGACAGACTTGTTGATCTAAACTGGAGGGGTCAGCAAACTTTTCATGGAAAGGGTCAGACCATAACTGTTTTCTTTGTGGCCGGGTGGTCTTTGTTGCAATTACTCAAGATTATGGTCTTGGAGCCAAAGTAGCCAGAGACAGTACTGTATGTAATGGGTGTGGTTGTGTGCCAATAAAGCTTTATTTACAAAGCCAGCCCTGGTCCTCAGGCCTTATTCTGCTGGTGATGAAAACAGGACTCCTGGACCCTGTCACACCCTGGGCTGGGGTCAGGGAGCATCTGGGACTTTCCCATGGGGGCTCAGCTGGGGTGGACGGTGGACGAGTGCCCCCACAAACAGGCAGTACCTGGACTGTTATTTTCTCAGTATTTTTCATACTAGGGCTGCTGGAGCAGGAGAAACATGTTGTCACCAACCTTTTCTTTCTATCCTATGTCTTTAACACCAACCTCCCCTTTCTCCCAAAGCAAACAGACTCGGGGCCTTAGGCAGGCAGTGAGAGAATCGGGTGAGAACTTAATGATGTTGTTTTGTTTTCAGACTTTCTTTTTGTGGTTACCTCCATATCCATAGTGATATTACACTTCCTTTAAAACAGAATCACAGTACTGTAAATGTGTACAGTATAGCAATTATGCCCCAATAAAGCTGTAAAAATACATGAATGTATTTACACCAACAAAAGCAAGTTGGTTTAAAGAAGAATCGTAAGGAAATCATAAAGATTCTTCTTAAGAAGAATCGTAGGAAGAACTACCACCTGTAAGAATCAGTACAGGTGGTAGATAAACATGGAGAGCAGTGACTCGCCCCAGCGTGGGGAGATTTGCCCAAGGGAAGGTAGCAGGTTGCACTAGATGTCTTTGTGGTTCTCAGACTCTGGGTCCTTCCCTGTGCTGCTCCCAGAAAGCAGCAGACCCTGTCTGAAGGGTACAATGGAGGACTTTCTAGGAAGAAAATACTAGAAGCTTCTAGAACTATCTGGACTGCTGTTGTCCCAGGGCAAGAACAGCCTGAAGCCAGCCCCCTTCCTCCCCATGTTGTCTCACAGTGACCCTGGCCAGTGATGCCTGAATCCCACCTGGCCCGTGGACCCGAGGTGGGAGTAGAGCCTGGGAATGCATCCAGAGCAACTTTGCAGATCTCAAGTTCCCACCCACCCCAGGGAGCTGCTAGCAGATGTTTGGCAGCGGAAATTTCCCCTTGACCTCAGGAGGTGCATGGAGGACGTGCAAAGTCCAGTCCTTGACTCCAGAGTGGGACTAACCCAAGGGGATGGTGGGTGAGGACACTGCCTGCCTTCTCTCTGACCCTGGGAGGGAGGACTCCCCTGGCTGCCTCACCAGTGAGGGCAGATTGCAAAGTCCACCCCTCAGAGCAGCAGTGGGGCCTCTGAAACATCAGATGAGACTATCAGGTTAAAAGGAGAATTGGGTGGATGGGCAGGACTTTTGGGCCCTCTCTGGATGGCTCCTTCTGGCCTCCTAGGCTCACTCTGGGGAGGGTGACAAGCAAGCCCGTGCCTGGGCAGCCTCTGGACGACTGGATGAACTGTGCCTGTTTCACAGATGTGAACACAGAGGCTCAGGGCAAGGTCTCCCAGCCCAGGGGTCTGTGGTCAGTATGACCCTCGGGTCTTACCCAGTGGAGATCCAGGGCCCGTCCAGACGTGGGGGCAGCAGCGCGGTGACCGGGGCTCTGTTGGGCAGGGGCTGCTGGCAGCGTGGTTCCCAGTGTAGGCGGCCCGCCCCTGACATCCCAGCTGCCTCTGCAGTGCGGGCTGCAAAGCAGACAGACCCAGGTCAGCGATCTAGGCACACCCTGGTTCTCTAGCTGACTGCCCCCCCCACCCCGGCTCAGGGAGCAGCAGAGAGCTAGGAAAGGGTCTGTGCCCACTGGCACCTCCTCCTGTGGCCAAGTGCCACTGGGCGGTTGTGGAAAGGCCCTGCACCAGGGGCAGGAGGCAGCCAGGACCCAGACAGAGGAGCTGGACAGTGGGACTGCCATCCTCTCCCCTACGAGCCCAGGTCCAGGTTCAGCTTGACCTCTGCCCACCGGAGCAGCCAGACCGGCACCTGTGCCTCGCGGCCACTCCCTTCGTGGTCTCTCGGTGGTGCCAGGTCCAGGCATTGTCCATCCCCACATGGGTGGACAAGGAAGGCCCTGGGTACATGGTGATGCTCAGGATGTGTGTGGTAGGGCCTGGGCTGAGGCACGAGGTCATTAGAGGGGTGGTGGGGGTGGGGGACTCAGAGGCCTCAGGGAAGAGGGCCCCCTGCTCTCTCCAGGGACCCCTCCCTCCCCCGCCAGATATGATCGTCTCGTGGAGACCAGACAGGCCTGGCCAGATCTTCACTTCTAGGAGTGGCTCGGAGGTAAGAGCACCAGGGCCTTCATCTGCTAAAGAGCAGCAATTCCCCTGGAAACTGTCATCCCCACTCAGAGAGGCGGGCTTGACGTGGCCCAGATGCGGGAGGCTGTAAGCTTGGTGGTGAGCAGCGTCCAAATGTTACAGCCGCTGCAACCCGCTGGCCCCACTCCATCGTCCGCCTTCCCAGGGTGTTTCCCCCAACACCGCACCAGGTTCAGGAAAGGCACTCGGGCCAGGAGGCTTGGGGTCCCCTCCTCACCCCTTTGCAGCAGTCTTCTGGGGCCCCCAAGCTGTCTGCTCTCCCTTGGCCTGCCAGAATGGATTCCTCACTTTCCTGGAGGTCTGGGGTCTCACTGGGAGACTCTTGAGTTCCCCTGGGATCGGCTGAGAAATGTGGAATGACGCTGATGGTGACGACGACAAGAGGCAGCAGTGGCCCCTGTTAGCTGGGTACCGACTCTGGGCATCTTTATTATGTTATTTTATAAATATTTTTACACGTTAGCTCACCATCGCAATGACCCTAGGGAACAGTGTTAGTCTCAACTTCCCATGATGGGCAGAGCCAAGGGCTCAGCGAACTGGGCTCAGCTGGCCCCGCGCCTGGCCTGCCCCAGGGGATGGAGCCAGGCTTGGAGCCAGGCCGTGGGCTCTGGCCTGTCAGCTTAACTGTGGCTCCTTTTGAATCACAGGCAGGGGAAGGGGTTGAAGAAGGAGTGAGTGAAAATGTGGCTGCAGCACTGGATCCTTGTATGTTCCTGCTGTACCCTACATCTGATTTATCGACTTCAATCAGCCAAATAAGAGAGATGGAAACACAGCTGGTGCACCAGCCCTGCAGTGTCCCCAGGGACAGGGGGCACTTGGATTGCCCCAAGGGCTGTCAGAGCCACTCCTCAGAGTAACTCCATGCAAGGAGAGTCTTGAAAGAGTAGTTCTGTATTTACTCGGGCACATCTAGTCTTTTGGGGACCAGAGCCAGGACGCTGAGGCACCTGAGTTGGGCCAAACGCCCAGCAAGGCTAATTGGGAGTTGAGCTGAAACATACACGCCAGGGTATCCACACTTCACACCTTCTTCTTGAGCTCCCAAGAAGACATTGCTTTCACAACATGGTATTTTTTTTTCCAATTTTAAAAAAATGTTTAGTTTTTATTTTTTTTGGATACCAAAAACATTTTGTATTTTGACATGAATCCTCAGATACCATCTTCCCACTAAATGTCTTTTAGTTTGTCTTGTTTTTCTGCGAAAATTTGGGATTTAATTAATTCAGGAGATGATGAGATATGGTGGAGTCTCACTGTATTCAGAATGTGTACACACAAAAAACACGAACTGGAGCCCTTCTTGGTAAAAACCTCAGAGTGGAGCATAATACTGCCTCCTGGCTGGAGCTTCAACTTCAGGGTTACAAAAAAATGAAACAAACTGTTGAGAAATGAACTCATGAAATGCTTCCAGTCCCAGCTTTGGAGGCTGCTTATAGACTTTCTTTTCTCTCTTCTCCCCTAGAAAAGTCTGGGCTCAGGAAACCACAACGGAAAGCAGATGGTGCCATGGGTTGGCTTGCACGACTTTTCTCAGGGACCTGATAGAGTTAAATGCGTGGGCCAAATTGATTTTTATCAACCATGGATTTTTAATTAACAGTGGTGTCCACTTGCCGCCATCCATTATTTACTGTTTACCCACTAATTAAAAATTATGCTGCTTTTGCACTCGTAAGAGCAGGACATTTGAAATTAGATCGTGTCGTTGAAATTACCTGCAGAATGAAATCCGGAGCGTCCAATTGCTCAGACCAGACTACTGGGGTTTCAGATCTGATGTGCTCCAGCCTGTTGTGTGATTGTGAGTCAGAATGCCAGCAGTGGGCTGCACGGCAGATATCACGTGGAGCCGGCCTGGGGCCTTAGGGGAGAAGATGACTTCGGAGCCTGTCTTGAGCCCTGGTACTTTGTGGTCTCAAGAGGGGATCTCACCCTATAACCACCCAGGAGGCGGCTGGTCAGCACCCTGATGGAGTGCTTCCATGTGCCGGCCATTCCTGTGGGCCATCTGCAAGACCGCCCATGGCCCAGGTCCCATCTGTGCCCCCATTTTGCAGACAAGGAAACTGAGGTGCAGAGGGTGGAGAGTTGGCTACCCCAGGCAGGTGCTTCGTATTCAATTAACAAATAAAATAGGGTCAATACACCTAACATAAACATTACCATTTTAACCACCTTAAAGCATACAAGTAAAATTCAGTGGCATTTAAGATGTTCACCAGGTCATGCAAACATCAGCTCTGTCGAGTTCCAGAATCTTTTCATCACCCCAAAAGGAAGCCCTGCACACATTAGCAGTCACTCTCCACGCCTCTCTCCTCTCAAATCCTTGCAGCCACTAATCTGCTTTCTGTCTCGGTGGATTGGCCTATTCGGGGTATCTCGTAAAATAAAAATTATGCGCCCTTTTCTTATCTGCTGTTCACAACACTTCTATTAGGTGAACGTGATTATCTTCATTTTCCAGATGAAAAATGGAGTCTTGGGAGCCGGTGTACACCAAGGTGCACCGTCCTGTTTTCTTCAAAGATCGTGAAAAGCGCGGGTCTGGATCAATAGGAGGCGGGGGAGAGAAGGCGTGAGGTTCGTAGTCAGAGCAGATGGAGAAATATCAGGTCTTCAGATATCTTCCTGTTCGGGGCAAAAAGCAAAAGAAAAACGCTCGCTTTTTTTTTTCTATCCTAATTGGCTTGTTCCAAGGTTCTGGGAGGTGTGCCAGGTATTTTAGGTGCAGTGGTGAGCATTTCTTATTCCAGTGGTTATGCATCGATTTTAGAGGGTGTTAAAAAGCAGCGGCTGTTACTGTGGCAAAATCAGGCTTTCACGGCCCATGTTGCCAAAGGCAAGACTGAGTTTTAAAAGGGGTTTGGTCTGCACTGGTTTTTTAAAAATTAAGTAACACTTTAAGTAAATGATATTTAATAAGCAACTATTTAATATGTAGATGTGGTCAGTAGCCCGAAGGGATGCACAGAATGGCAGAGGCCAAAGTTATCTCCTCTCTTCCCCCCACGGCCATGCATTCTGGAGCCTTCATGACCAAGGACAGCAAACTAGGGGACTGAAAATGGCAGGACTTTATTCTTTCACAGTCTGGAGACCAGAAGTCTGAAATCAAGGTGTGGGTAGGGCCGGCCTCTCTCTGGAGGCTCCAAGGGAGGGTCCTTCCTGCCTCTTCCAGCTTCTGGGGGCGCCCACGGCATCCTTGGCTCGTAAGTGTATCATTTTACTCTTTCCCTCTATCTTCATATGACTGTCTTTTCTCTGTGTGTGTCTATGTCTTTGTAGCCAAACCTCCCTCTCCTCTCTTTTATAAAGACATCAGTCACTGGGTTCGAGTCCACCCTTATCCAGTACGACTGCATCTACATCAGCAGAGACCTTGTTTCCAAATAAGGTCACATTTACTGGTACCATCTTTTTAGGGACACAATTCAATTCACAACCCATACCAAGCCACCCAGGCCTCCCAGCACCATAAACTTTGTCCATTTGCTTCTCCCTCCCCTCCCCTACCATGAACCTTGCATGTCTGTTACACAATTTGTAAGGGAGCACGTGGTGGCCAGAGTTCCTGTTCTCTCGGGGAGGCTGGCATTAATCAAGGAGGCCCACTACGGATTGTAATTTCAAAGAATCATAAGTGTCTCAAAGGAAATTTACACAATGGCCAAAAACTTCCTAATATACTTGGAGTAGCATTCCATGCTTTTCCTTAGGATCTCCAGGGCTCTTCAAAATTGGCTGTCTTCCAAGGCCATCCATAACCTCCCACCATACTTCTCCACTGTGTGTTCCTGAGGATGAGCGGCAAAGACTCTCCTTCCTCGGGGCCATTGCAGAGCTATTTCTTGGCCAGAGCACCCTCCCTCTGTTTTGAGCTGGGTGCTTTCTGCTTGCTGCAGCCTCAGCATAATTGGGAGTCCTGGCAGGCTGACATCAAACCTTCCTTTTGTTCTTTTCTACCTCTCTTCTCACCCATACAGCACTCATCACCACTCTCAATTACTTACCTGCTTCAGTTCAGTTCAGCTCACTCGCTCAGTTGTGTCCGACTCTTTGCAACCCCATGAATCACAGCACGCCAGGCCTCCCTGTCCATTACCAACTCCCGGAGTTCACTCAGACTCATGTCCATAGAGTCGGTGATGCCATCCAGCCACCTCATTCTCTGTCGTCCCCTTCTCCTCCCACCCCGCATCCTTCCCAGCATGACTCTTTTCCAGTGAGTCAACTCGTCGCATGAGGTGGCCAAAGTATTGGAGTTTCAGCTTTAGCATCAGTCCTTCCAATGAACACCCAGGATTGATCTCCTTTAGAATGGACTGGTTGGATCTCCTTGCAGTCCAGGGGACTCTCAAGAGTCTTCTCCAGCACCACAGTTCAAAAGCATCAATTTTTTGGCGATCAGCTTTCTTCACAGTCCAACTCTCATATCCATACATGACCACTGGAAAAACCATAGCCTTGACTAGATGGACCTTGGTTGGCAAAGTAATGTCTCTGCTTTTTAATATACTATCTAGGTTGGTCATAACTTTCCTTCCAAGGAGTAAGTGTCTTTTAATTTCATGGCTGCAATTACCTGCTTACTGGTGTTAATTTACTTTTATTTTTTGACTTTTCAAGTTGAGATCATTTCATATCTTACAAAAATGTTGCTGCAGCAGTAGAAAGAGCTCTATTATCTCTGATTTCCCCAAAGGTTACCATCTTGCATAGACATAGTACAATAGTCAAAACCAAGAAATTAACATTGATCCCATGTTATGACCTACTCTACAAATTCTATGTGGATATTACCAGTTGTCCCAGTAATGTTTCCTTTCTGGTCCAGAATCCAATGCAGGATCAGACATCACATTTAGTTGTCATGTCTTTTTGTTGTTCTTCAGTCACTAAGTCATGTCCAATTCTTTGCGACCCCACAGACTGCAGCACACCAGGCTTCCCTGTCCTTCACTATCTCCTGTAATTTACTCAGATTCATGTACATTGAGTCAGTGATGCTCTCTAACCATCTGATCCTCTATCACCCCCTTCTCTTTTTGCCTTCAATCTTGCCCAGGATAAGGGTCTTTTCTAACGAGTCATCTTTTCGCAGTGACCAAAGTATTGGAGCTTCGGCTTCAGCATCAGTCCCTCCTATGAATATGCAGAGTTGATTTCCTTTAAGATTGACTGGTTTGATCTCCTTGCTGTCCAGGGGACTCTCAAGAGTCTTCTCCAGCACTACAGTTTGAAAGCATCAATTCTTCAGCCCTTACCTTTCTTAATGGTTCAATTCTCACTTCTGTATATGACTCAGGGAAAAACCATAGCTTTGACTACATGGACCTTTGTCAGCAAGGTGATGTCTCTGCTTTCTAATATGCTGTCTAGGTTTGTCATAGCTTTTCTTCTAAGGAGCAAGTGTCTTTTAATTTCATGGCTGCAGTCACAGTACACGGTGATGTCTTCAATCAGAAGCCCTTCAATCAGAAATGCTTCTTGAGTCTTTATTTCTCATAAACTTGACACTTTTGAAGAGTACTGCCCAGTTATTTTGAAGTGTGTTCTTCAATTTAGGATTTTTGGCTGTTTCTTTGTGATTACATTCAGTTTACACAGTTTTGGCCCAAACCCCAAAGAAGTGATTTTATGCCCTTCTCAGTGCATTGCTTTAGGAAGCCCTGGTGATACTAACTTTGACCACTCACTTCAGGAGGCATCTGCTAAATGACTGTTTTCCTCTTTGTAATTAATGATCATCTTATGGGGATATACTTAGAGATCATGCAAATATCTTGTTTGTCATTATACTCCCCCTACTAATTTTAGCATCTATTGATGACCATTGATGATTCTTATTTACAAGTTATAACTGTGGTGTTTTCCAAATGGTCATTTGCTAGTCCCACCCTTCTTTTTGAATGTATTGATTGGGATGGTGCTATAAAGAAGCGTGCTCTCTTCTCCCTGCTTCTCTCTTTATTCGATTATTATTTGTATTAGTGTGAACTCAGTGGTATTCGTTTTAGGTTACAATCCATTGCTATCATTACTTAGTCTGTGGCTCAAACTGTCCCTGTGGCCATCGGGAGCACTATCGACTTACTTCCTGGGTCCTTTCTACATGCATTTGTTATTTATTTGTGTGTGTGTGTGTGTGTGTGTGTGTTTAGCATATCCTCACTTTCTGGCACTAGATCTTCCAGGCTCATTATGTACATATTTCCTGCCCCAGCCCTGTAGTCAGCCATTTCTCCAATGTGTCCTGGTTCCTTTTATTGGAGAATGGTATTTAGAAACCAAGATCTGGGTGCTGGGTGCTCACTGCTACTGAGGTGTCACTCTGGGCGCCCCAAGTCTCTTCTCTTTTTCCCTCCCTCCCTCCCTCCCTCTTTTCTCTCTCTCTCCTCCTGCTCTCCCTCCCTCCATCTCCTCTTTCCTTCTTTTCTTTCTCCCTCCTTTCCATGAGGACAGGCCCTTATCTCTCTTGTTCCCTGCTGGTTCCCCAGCCCCTTAGGACAGTGTCCAATGGATGCTAAAGATCTGTTGTGTCAAGACATGGACAGCACTTAGGACAATGCCTTCACATAATAAGCACTCAATAAATGCTTGTTGTGATTGCTGCTTTTAGTTGAATGGATGAATTTTAGATGAATGGATGACTCATGCTCCATGAGATCAATGTCCATAAATTCCTTGTTGACACTTTGCCCATCCCTTGGGGCTTCCCCTCCTAAAAATTGGCTGGTGATTTCCATCATGTGTGTGGCTAATAGGGTCAGGCTTGAAATGGAAGTGAAGAAAAAGAAGGCTTGCAGCTGTTGGGATCACTAAGAATCTGGCTGAGGGTAGAAGGATAGTAAGTAAGGGAGTTCCCAGCAGGAAGGGGACCCTGGTTTATCCAAGCAGGGAGAAAGGAAAAAGAAGTAGTCAAAGGGAGATTTAAGTCTGAGCCTCAAGTCCTGCTGAGAGTTTTGAGGATGGGTCAGATCTGGCATAAACACCTGATGCTAGCGCCTTGGCTTTAAAGCCTTTTTGATCCTTGTGGCCTGCCCCGCAAAACCAGGACACTGATATGGTTCTTCATCCCAGGGCAGGCTCCAACCTGGCTCCACAGCACTGCTCAATAGACACATACTGTGAGTCACACATTATAAAAAGCCAAACAGTAGCAGGTGCAATTAATTTTAACAATATTTTATCCAGCCCCAATAGTGTCTGTAATAAATTCAACATGTATAAATATGAAAACTAGTAATGAGATATTTTATATGCTCTTTCAAACACAAGTCTTCGAAGTCAGGTATACATTTACACTCCAGCACAACTCAGTTTAGATGGGTCACATTACAGGGGTTCAGGGGCCATATGTGGCTGGTAGCTGCTGTACTGGATAGTACAGGGATGTCTGCATCAAATTTCACTGTATCAGAGGTTTTCAAGCTGGTTTCCAAAAACCAGAGATGTTTTTTCCAGGAGAGAAGGGGAGACCCAGTAAGTGGGACCCTGGCCTCTCACCTTCTGTTTCAGCCCACGCCACCTCCCACCCTCTGCTCTGTTTTATGTCCTGGGAGGCTAATTAAGATCTGCCTTGAAAAAAGTGTTCTCTTGCTTAAAAAAAACACAAAAAACAAATCTGAAACCCTCTGGTTTATTTCAAAATCCTGAGCTTGAGGTAATTCACCTAGAATGTCTGTACTTGGAAGCTTATGCACTTTTTCAATAAAAATCCCCACCCCAAAATAACCTCTCTTGATTAGAGGCGGCCGCCCTTTACACATTGAGAAGTGCTGGCGTGCAATGGCCAACAAGCTTCAGAATCCGGCTGTTGAGATGGCAGCCGTCACTGCGTTGCTACAGCAAAAGACCTGCTTTGCAAGGCAGCCATGGCACAAAAGCCACGCAAGGTTTCCGTTTAAACTCCCCTGAGAAGGTCACAGATTGACATGCGGTGTCAGTACCAGCAAGTCACAGAAATATGAACACATACTTTGAATTCTAAGAAGCCTAAACTTCCCCCTCTGGCGTGGATGGCCAGCCCTCATATGGCCCTCATTTGGCCGTAATTGAACCTCTTTATCCATCTAATCTTAGGGTCTTTGCCTTCAAGGCCAGAGGGAAGGGGCGTTGCGGGGGAGAGGTTGGACAGGATAGACTTTGTATTCTTGGGAAACTCAGAAATGGCATGCTCTAGAAAAAGGACACTCTGCTTCCCCAGCCCTGCAGCTTCCCGTGACTGAGAAATGTGCCCGCCTTTGCGAGGTGAGTTTGGAGAGTTTAAAGTTGTCCTGAGGGAGCAACTTTCTGCTCCCTCAGGATGTGGTCCCTCCTGAGAAAGCAGAAATTCTGGAGGGACCGCGGGCCTAGGAAAACAGATTCTGAGCTTCTGAGATGCAGGAGGGCCTCAGACTCAGATGTCAGTGTGTTGAGAGGCTGTGGAAGGAACGTAGCTTGGTTTGTCACTGTCTTCCCTGATTCCCATGAAAAGTTCCAGCTTGGGCTAGACCAAGGGATCAGTGGAAAAGGTGGACGTTATAGGTGCTGCTTGGAGAAGGCAACTGTTTTATTATGTTTGTGTTTCCAAAATTGAAAACATGTTGTCAAGGGGACTGGCTGACCACGTAGATCTCTCCCCAAGGCCTGTGTTGAGCATTTGCATTTCCTGCTAAGCGGAGAGAAAATGCAGGGCTCATGGGATGGGAAGGGAAGGGGGGATTTGGGAGACAGAGTCTGGCCCACCAGGCTTGGCTCATCAGCCGGGTTTTTTTTTTTTTTTTTTTCAATTTGTTTGTTTGCTTAGGAATGTTCCAGTACGAAAACCGTTCCCATCAAAACTCCCTGAGCCCCACGATAATGCTAATCACTCCTCTCTCTGGCCGGGTCTTCTACCCGGATGAAAACTGGGAAATCCCAGCCAAGGTCCAGCTGCTTCCAAACAGCCGAGGCGTCCGGGTGATTCATGGGAGCTTTTTCCCTTTCACCCAGATGTTCTGCTGTCTTGGACACATGTCCTCCTGAGCTCGACTTGAGTGCCTGTGTTCCCAGATTTGCACATTGGCCCCACAGATATTCATAATTTATACCAAATTTCCTGCTTCAGCCTCACCAGCACCCACCTTCTCTCAGGGAAGAGTAGCTGACGACCCCAGGAGGAGAACTCCTGACATTTGACCCAGAGCCTCTGGGGTGGGGTTGTCCCAGCCACCGCTGGGTGATTGCAGTGGGGAGCGAAGGGTCTTCCCAGGTGCCGATAATGGTAAAGAGCCCACCTGCCAATGCAGGAGACATGAGAGATGTGAGTCCCATCCCTGGGTTGGGAAGATCCCCTGGAGGAGGAAATGGAAATTCAATGATCTTGCCTGGAGAATCCTAGGGACAGAGGAGCCTGGCAGGCTACAGTCTATGGGGTCACAAAGAGTCGGACATAACTGGGCATGCATGCAGCAGACACCAGATTTGGTTGATACTCTCCACAGATACCAACGTTCAGCCCTGTGCTTTGAGGGGAGTAACAAGCGGCGTCGGGGTAGGGTGCTGTAGTGTGAGATCTCTCCATGCCTCTGAACCTTCCAGGGTCTCACCGAGCATTCTAGTACTGCCCTGAGGGCTGTAGTTACAAGTCAGTGTTTGCGAAACAGAACGTGTGTGTAGAAATCTCCTGTCGCATGGAATCCTTGTTCGCTCTCCTGGCAGAAGACTGAAGGTTCCATTGTTCTATAAGACAGGAGTTTGGCAAGGCAATCACAAGGCTTTGACACGTTCAGTAAGAAAGAAGGCGTTGTGTCCTCACCGTGAAGACTCCCGCAAAGAGGCTCAGGAGAAGGGACCTTGGGGAGGCACCTTGGGAAGCTTGGCTGTCCACCAGGTGTTCCCTGGAGGGGCCAAGAGCCCTCTGGTCTCACGGAAATATTTAGGTTTCGAGGAGAGAGGAATGGAGACTGTTGGTCGCCTCTTGAGGGCCTTTGGGTCTGAGAGCGGTCCGGAGGCCTGGGGGGTCCCTGGTCGCGGCCCGGGGCGTTGGGGGAAGTACACCACGTACGGGGCTGTTCTTGGAAGTGTCCACAAGGGGGCCCTCTTGAGCTTTGGTTGGGGCGATTGGGCGGCCTCGGTTGAAACCCAGCACCATCTCCTCCAGCCTCGGCGTTTAGCCGAGGGCCAGGGGCTCTCTCCGCCCACCTTGGCGCTGGTGGAGAAGGAGCCCTTGGAAGGCCGGCTCCGGGGCCCATGATTTCTTCCACGTGGGGGAATCTTGGGCTCTACTCCTACCAAGAACGCATTTGGAGACCCAAGGGCGAGGGTCACGGGGTCACCAAGCTTGGCCTCTTTTGGAAGAAGTTTGCAAGGCAGAACAAACGCTCCAATTTGGAACCGTGAGAAAGCGGTCCAGGAAGCTTCATAAACAATCAAACAAACCATCCCAGCTCCTCTCGGCCTTTCCCCAAAGACGCACGTGGGAGGGCCTTTGGGTCAGCCACTGCTGGGAAGCATGGAGATTTTAAATGCAAGAAAATTATTGCAATTTAACAAGTCAGTTTTTCTTACATTGTGTTGAGATGGAGTTCCTGGTCTCTTCCATACATTCAAAATCAGGAATTTCCCAGGAGTGTAGTTTTGTGGGAAAACCTCCATCATGTTTTGAAAAACCCATTTTGTTAGGTATTACCAGATTTTATTTTTTTTAAAGAAATGGTAATATTTAATTACTGCATTATTTTACTGTCTAGAAAATTAATGTGCTTTCGGAGTTTCAGGAGAAAGGTGAGCTGTAAGTCCGAACCCTATTTTTAAATTACCATACAAATAGAATCCCAAAGATGTAAATATTGGCTTAAGTGTTGCAGGCTAGGCACAGGAAATGCGCTGGCTTCCTAAATGTTAAGTAAACAGGCTTGTGATTCTCACCTTCCCTTGCCACCCTGGATCAAGGGTTCACGTCCCAGGGAGGCATCCTGGGGAGGGAGCTCGCAGCTCACCCAGGGGACACAGCGGGGCTAACAGTGGATTAAATTTTGGGCGTCTAGTTACCGTACTGACAAGACACAGGTTTCCTGTAGCTCTAGAGTCTGCAGAACCCACGTTTACTTGTCTGTGGGGTCCTCACACCAAGCCTTTAGGTAGGTCATGGGGTTGCCCACATTTCACACACGAGGAAACAGAGGTTCCAAAAAGGAGTGTCTGAGAGTGTCTAGCACGAGTCGGTGGGTGGAAAGGCCCCAAGTCCAAACCAACTGTGTTCCCTGCAAACCCCACGGTCCTTCCAAGTTCACACACAGGCCTAGGTCTCTGCGCCACAATGCACCTACCAAGTGCCCGGCCATGGGATGGCAAAGGTGCTTCGACAAGGGGTCACGCAGCCTGATGTTCTGCACCAGGGAGACAGAGGTGGGTGTTCTGGTCCGCTCTGCCAAGAGGAGCCTCGCCGCCTCCGTGCTCCTTGAGAGTCTTGGAGCAGGAGCAGCTTGATGGGTGGAGAGGGCGGTAATGGGCCCTGGGCAGAGGCTGGAGGTGGTGGGGAGGTGTGAAAAGCAAGCCGGCTGAGCAGGAAGTCATTAGTCCCCAAGCAGAGAGCACACGGAGCCGGCGGGCAGGAGGTGGAGAGGCAGGGAGCAGCAGGAGCTGCATGGAGGCTTGCCCGCCCTCACCCTGGGGGAGTGAGGAAGCCCCGCAGGGGTGGGAGGAGAGCCAGTGGGCATTTTGAAAGGCAGTGCTTTCCCAAGGGCACTGTGCCCACCTGGGTGGCACAGGGGTAGGTGATGGACAGTTTACCTTTGAAGTTTACCTGTCTTATTTCAACTCAGCTTGAAAACTGACACATCCAGCCTGGAATTTTGTTAGCACAAGGCTAAAGCATACAAGGATAGATTAATTTTAAAAATAAGTGAAGATGAGTTAGTTGATTTGGAAAGGTTGACCCTATTATAGGACAGGAGAATCAGATGTGGTCAACTGCTGTTGGTGGCTCACAGTGACAGTGGCTGGGGACCAAAGCACTAAGGCTCTGCTGGCTTGTGGTCAGGATGGTCCAGTGTATGCAGTGGTGGTGGGGTGGCTCACAGTGACCCATGGGAGACCACCTCAAGTCCCAGCACAAAGGTGAGGCTGGGGAAGAGGGGTTCTCAGGAGGAGGTGCCAGGGCAGCTGAGATGTGGGGTGAAGACAGGGAGGAGGGAGTGTGGCTGTGTGGGTTCTCAGCCGGGGGTCATTCCTGAGAAGGGGGCCTGGGGAGAGTTCCATTTGGGGCGCGTGTCATTTGAGGAGCCAACAGGGCATCCAGGAAGAGCCAGTCATGAGGAGCTGGCTCAGCCACACACCTGTCCACAGCCCATGCATGGGGTGAGGACAGAGGTCAGTTAGCCAGAGGCAGAGTCCCGGGGCAAGCCACCCTGCTGGGAGGGCCAGGCAGGGGCCAAGGAGCCCCCCCCGCCACCCCATCCCTGCCGGCGATGCCGAAGTGCTGGGAGCAGGTGTGTATGAGTAGGGTGGCAGATTCAACACGAGACACCCACTTACATTTGGTATCCAAATACAAAAAAAGCTTTAGCATCAATGTCTCAGTGATGGCACTGCTGAGTGTAGGGGTTTGGGGAAGAGAGACAAGACCAAAGGGACAGGTAGATTGCGTTTTATGGCTTAATTATTATTTTTATATAAGTTCTTCCGTGCCATACACAGGGCAAAAAATAAGTAAATAAATACATCTGAAGATACAGAAAAGCATGGAGGTGATGTGAAAGCTCACCCACATCACCTCACACAGAGCACACTGCCATTAACCTGCTGGTACACAGGTGACTCCCTGAATTCTAGAGTCTGGGTTGTCAAGAGAGCTGAGCACAGGGACCCTGGTCCCGTTTGATCCTCTACCACAATATCTGGCCATGCCAGGCACACGTTTTTCTTGAATGAATGAATAAATCTTTCTAGACTTTTCTTTTCACACACATGTATGCATATTCAAAATAAACTTATGAAAGTGAAGTGAAAATGAAAGTCACTCAATCGTGTCTGACTCTTTGGGACCCCATGGACTATACAGTCCATGGAATTCTCCAGGCCAGAATACTGGAGTGGGTATCCTTTTCCTTCTCCAGGGAATTTTCCCAATCCAGGGATCAAACCCAGGTCTCCTTCATTACAGGCAAATTCTTTACCAGCTAAGCCACAAGGGAAGCCCAAGAAAACTGGAGTTGGTAGCCTATCCCTTCTCCAGAGGATCATCCTGACTCAGGAATTGAACCAGGGTCACCTGCATTGCAGGTGGATTCTCTACCAACTGAGCTAGAAGGGAAACATATATATATATATAAAACAAAATAGGACCATACTATATGGGGCTTCCCTGGTGGCTCAGAGGTTAAAGCGTCTGCCTCCAATGCGGGAGACCTGGGTTCGATCCCTGGGTCGGGAAGATCCCCTGGAGAAGGAAACGGTAACCCACTCCAGTATTCTTGTCTGGAGAATCCCATGGACGGAGAAGCCTGGTAGGCTACAGTCCACGGGGTCTCAAAAAGTCGGACACGACTGAGCGACGGAACAGAAACGGATGTATATTATATGAAACCTATGTTTTAAAATTAATAATAAATTTTGGAAATCTTTGAGGAAGGCTGGCCTTTTAGGACTGGAGGGATGAAGGAAGAACCTGAGGAAATGATGAAATGGCACAAACAGAAGAGGTAATGACCAGGGAAAGTGATACCCTAATCAAGAAGAGTCCAATAAAAACAGGCTAAACTCTTCAAACAAAACAATATGTGGCTTGCAGTGGAATTTTCAAAATGTATAAAAAAGGTGTAAAATGAAAAGTGAAAGTTGTTTTCTACCCTGAAGCCCTTGTTGCTCCCTCCAAAGTGAATCATTTTAACAGTTTCTTGTGCATCCTCCCAGAAAATGCATTCATGCCAATCTCTGCATATAAATGTAAATGTTTGTTTTTATTTGGCTGTTAAACTTTTTTTATGAATGCAGTCTTCCTATACATGTCGTTCTGGATTTTGCTTTCTACACTTAAATTATTGGGACTATCTTTCCATCTTGGCCTTCTCTCTTTGTGGAAAAGACAAAACGGTATTCCATTATATAGATGAATCTTGATTTAGTTAACCAATCCTCTGCAGATAGTTATTTAGATTGTGGTCAGTTTTTTTTTTAACATACAACAACATGTTGGCTATCCTTTTAATATATCTTGGTATAAATTTTATGGGTGTCTTTTAGAGAAATTCCTAACAAAGAAATTTGTATGTGCATTTAACATGTTGATGGAATTTGACCAAATTGCCCTTTAAAAATGCCATTTCAATATGCCTTCCATCAATGGTATATAAAAGTATCCATGTCCTTACACATTTGACTACACTGGATATTATCAGACTTTTCACTTTTTGCAGATCTAACATTATGAACAATGGAAGAGAAATTAGAAGCTAATGAAAATTTGTGGCCAAACACATATTTTTGTGTGTGATTATAAAATACTGCTAAATAAAGGGGCACAGGTTAATAAGCAGTTACTCCACTAACTTGGATTCATATCCTTATGCTTATTTTTATTGCCACCACTCTGGGTAAAGCCATCATTTCTCACCTGAATTTTAGGGAAGCGTCTGAGTTCTCTGGTCCCCTGAATGAGCTGCAGAGGGACCTGTGGAGACTCTACTGAGGGCAGAAGCCAATGTCAGCATTGAGGGGCAGGGAACCAGGACTTACAGGGTTGCTGGTGCCCCTTGACACTTAGGAGAAGTAAGTATGAATATTCTCCTGAAGAAAGCATGATCATTTTAGGTTCCAAAATTTTCCATGATGTCCAGTTAAAGATCACCAAATACATAGTAAACAACCCACTATGGAGTAAGAGTTAGCAGAAAGAAAAGGCTAATATACCAAGAGCTTCAGATATTGGAGTTACTATCACATAATAAAGAAAAGTATGTATGAAATATTTAATGAAGTAAAATATGGAATTTAAAAAATGAACAACAGACATGAACCTATAGAAACGACTGAATGGATTCAAAAAAGAATCAAATGGAACTTTAAGAAATAAAATAATGTACTTGTTGGTATAAAAACTTAGTACTTAGGTCATGGGGTAGATTAGATGCTGTTGGAAAAGGAATTAGTGGACTGGAAAATAGATGTAAAGAAATTACCCAAAATTCAGGAAAGAAAGAGAGGGGGCTGAAAACTTAAAGAGGTTTTAATAGACATAGCAGCTATAATGAGAAAGCCTAAATGATATCTCCTGGAGGGAGAGAAAAGGAAGTTATGGAACAAGCAATAGGTGAAGGAAAAAATGTCTCAGTATTTTCTAGAAGTGATAAAAGAGACCAGACCATTGGTACCCAGAAGGACAGTGAATACTAATCAGGATTAATAAAAATAAATCAACACTTGAATCTGCAGAACACTGAAGAGAAGAAGAAAAGAGCCATCAATCTAAGATTTTTTTTTTTTTTTGGACACTGCCAATCAACCTTTCAAGATTAAGGATGAAACAAAGACACTTTCAGATAAACAATACTAAGAATGTTTATGACTGTAAGAAATGATCTTCTATGTAAAGGAAGGTCTGATTTTTAAGAAGATATAATGAACAAAGAACTTGAAAATGTTGTAAATCTAAAAAAAAAAAACCTGAACAAACTGATGATCTGTAATTTTGTGGGGTTGAAAAAAGGACATCAACAGAATTTCTGGAAAACAGTAGCATGTAATTTGGAGGAGAAATGATCAGGTATTATAATGTTCTAAATTCCTTGTACTATCAGGAAAAAGATTAAGATATTAAATGCTATAATTTCAGAAGTAGCCACTAAAATAATAAATAGTATTACATAACTTCTAAATTGGAAGAAAGAAACAATGGTATAAACAGAACCCAACTTTATTAAAAAAAAAAACAAACTTAAAACCCTTGTTTTAAAAAAATACAAGAAAATAGGAAAAAAAACATAAAAAGCACAATTTTTTGAAAACTAAATATGATAAAACAAATCTCATTTACTAACCTGTTAACAGACACTATTAAATTGGATGTTTAAAACTCCTGCTTTATGTTATTTGTATATTTGATGTGTAAAGACACAGAAAGTTTGAAAGTAAAAGGATTGAAAGTCCTTACCAAAAACAAAATAAAAGGAAACTGATTTCAGATAAAATAGGATTACTAGAAAAAGCATTATTAAGGATAGCGATCACCCCATAAAAGATCCAATCTTCCAGGAAGATATGACTATAAAACAGTATCAAAATACACAAAGCAAAAATTGCTACAGATATAGGGAGATAGTGAAAAATCCATCATCTTAATGAAAGATTTTAGCAGAACTCTTTCAATTATGTATAGGTCTAGCAGGCAAGAGTAGTGAACTCGCTCAGTCATGTCCAGCTCTTTGCGACCCCGTGGAGTGTAGCCTATCAGGCTCCTCCATGCTTGGGATTCTCCAGGCAAGAATACTGGAGTGGGTTGCCATTGTCTTCTCCAGAATGTAATGATACATAGGACTTTAAAAAACATAACAAACATAATTCATTTTATACAGGTGTGTGTACAGTGCACTTATACATGTGCCTGTGCACATCTGCATGTGTTGTTTACATGTATACACACAATTATTTCTGTGCCAAACAATTAGAGAATGCACTTTTTTTTTTGAACACACTTGGAACATTTACAGAAGCTGACCCATATGAGGCCACAGAATGTCTCAACAAATTCAAAGGACTGGAATCATACAGGTGACACTTCTATAACCAAAATAAAATACGAATCAGAAATAGAAACGATTTTTAAAAATCTGTGTTTGTAAATTTAAAATACTTCTGAAACACTCAGGCATCAATTAAGAAATACAAATAAAGAAATAGAGCTTAGAACTGAGCAAAAAGAGAAAATAGTCCTTATAAAAACACATTTCATATGTGGAGAAAGCAAGTCTTCAAAGTAACCTTATAGGATTATACTTAAAAGAAGAAAGTCTGCAAGTTAAAGATACTTATCCAACTGAAAAAGGTAGAACACGAAAAGTAGGGTAAGCCCAAAGAAAGATAAAGGAAAGAGATAATAATAATAAAAAAGAAAGCAGACATTGATAAAGTAGAAAACAAAGCTTTGAAAGACAATCAACAAGGCTCACGTTCATTCTCTAAAATCCTTAATAAATGGGAATCATCTCTGGTAAGACTGATCAGAAAAAGAAAGAAGGAACAGCATAGTGGCTGGGTGGGAAGAGAGGAGAGGGAAATTAATAATCCTGGGAGCAGAAAGGATCCTGCAGCAATACTGAAAAGAAGCTTCTGATCCAACAACAATATAAATCATCTATACTTCATGAAAAAAAGTCCATGATCTAGTATTTATACACACTGGTATATATACATGGATAGTTCTGCAATGGAGAAATTAAACAGTAATTTACCACCAGCCCCCAAATAAACAAAAAAAAACAAACAAAAGACCCAGGCTAGGGTGTTTGTACAAAAGAGTTCCACTAAAGTCTAAAGAAGCAGATCATTCTGATGTTACATAATCCCCTGCAAAGAGCAGGAGGAAAGGGCAGCCCCGAGCTCCTCTGTGGTCCTTTGTCCACAAAGGGCAGATCCAGGTTTTGTGGAGCCTGAAGTTTATTCAATTTGCAAGACCCTCCAAAGAAAAGGGCTGCAAATCTATACAAAAATTCAAAATTGGCATGAAAGTACATATTGATTGAAAATGAGAAAAAAAATCATATGAGATTACAGATTTTACACAGTTGACAAATGTTACACACATTACAAAACCCAAACCATACTATATTTATTAATCAACGACTTGAATCTTCTACAGCAGTTTCTTCCTGCATCTTCTGGGTTGTACAGGCTTCGATTCCCTCTTTATATGACAAAGACTTTGTATTTTCATTCTTTATGGGAAGAGTGGAAAGGCCATTCGGTCTTTATTTTGCTTTTGTTGGTTGAATGTATTGTTGGCTATTGATAGGTTAGAAATGTTTCTTTTTAGCTTCACAGCTCCTTATAATAGCAAACATTTTCCAGGTTGTCATCAAACTTTGGAAAACCCTAACCTCTGTTAAGCTGCTCTCACCTACAGGTTAGGAGATGTGAAGCAACATTTCCTAGACTAGTCCCAGCTCTGGGCGGCTCATGCCTTGTCTCTCCTCCACTCTTGAACTTCTGATGCCAGAGGACAAATTCACACGTGCCTTCATGTCCTCACAGTGGGAAGGGAGTCCAGTGAGAGGCACGTCTTCTTGGAAGCCAGCCCCGCCACATGCTCAGCCAGCTATAAGTACACAGGGGAGTGGCTTTGAGACACATGGACACATCTCACTAAGTAAAAAGAATCTCCAGCTCAAACTCTCCTTAAGCTGATGCCTGAGTGCCCATGGTCACTGCAACACTTTACAGCAAGAGGCAGGGATGGAAGGTAGTCGGGGGTAAAAGGACCGACCAGGGAAAGAAAAGGAAGAGACTGTCCCCTAAGTGACTCATGGTCACATAGCTTACAGTTCCAACGTCTGCAAAAACTGATGTCCACATGAAGACCTTCCTGGGGTCCTGCTTCTCCTCCCGGTTTTGGAAAGGACACTCAGGAGAGAGAGACCCTGAAGCCTTATGAGGACAGTGTGAGGAAGGGAAATTAAGAATGATGTGAAAAAGGAAAGTTACAGGACAACCTCATTGATGGACCTGGTTGCAAAAGTCCTAAAATTAACTATTAGCAAGGGACTTCCCTGGTGGTCCAGTGCTTAAGAATCTGTCTTACAGCGCAGGTGATGCGGGTTCAATCCTTGGTCAGGGAACTAAGATCCCATAGGCTGCAGAAGCAACCAAGCCCACGTGCCACCAGAAAAGATCCCACGCAACTAAGACCTGAGGTGGAAAAATAAACAAATAAATATTTTTTTAAAAGTAGCAAATGAAATACATAGTATATAAGAAGATCATGCATTATGTCCATGTTGGGGTCTATCGCAATGTGTTTAATGTTAGAAAAATCTATAAATGCCATTCACCATGTTCCCATATGACCAGAAACACCACTTGATATGACTCATAGATGCGGGAAAGCCAGTTCAGTTCAGTCACTCAGTCGTGTCCAACTCTTTGAGACCCCATGGACTGCAGCACGCCAGGCCTCCCTGTCCATCACCAATCTCCGGAGCTTACTCAAACTCATGTCCACTGAGTCGGTGATGTGACCCAACCATCTCATCCTCTGTCGTCCCCTTCTCCTCCCGCCTTCAATCTTTCCCAGCATCAGGTCTTTTCAAATGAGTCAGTTCTTTGCATCAGGTGGCCAAAGTATTGGAGTTTCAGCTTCAGCATCAGTCCTTCCAATGAATATTCAGGACGGATTTCCTTTAGGATGGACTGGTTGGATCTCCTTGCTGTCCAAGGGACTCTCAAGAGTCTTCTCCAAAACCACAGTTCAAAAGCATCAACTCTTCGGCACTCAGCTTTCTTTATAGATGCAGGAAAACTTTTGATAAAATTCCACACCTCTTCACAATTAAATAAAAATCCTTATCAAAAGATATCCTTATGCTGGTTAAGGGCATTACCCTAATATCTCTTAACAGTAAGCAAGCTCCGGGAGTTGGTGATGGATAGGAAAGCCTGGTGTGCTGTAATCCATGGGGCTGCAAAGAGTTGGACATGACTGAGCGACTGAACTGAACTGAACTGAATAGTAAAATACTGGCCAGCTGGGATCAGAAATGAGATGACATCACAGTGGATGCCAATTACTCTCCACATTTACTGAAGGTCCTAGGAGTAGGATAAAAAAGAAATAAAATATTTAAGGATTAAATAAGAAATAACATGGTCACTATTTGTGGATGATATGATTATTTTAGAATAGAAGTCAAAATCTGCAGAAAAATGATGGGAAACAGCAAGAGTGTTTAGCAAGATTGCTGGATAAAATAAATCAGTGTAAAAAAAATGATTGCATTCTATAACAGCAAGAAAGAGATGGAGGGGACAGATACCATTTATAATAGTAATGACAAGTGTAAGGTACCTAGGACTACGTCTCATAAAGATATGCAAGACATATTTGGAGAAAATTATAAAAACACATTGATAGATATTAAAGAAGATAGAAATGATATATTCATGGGTAGGAAATATCGAGATGTCTGTTCTCTGAAAACTGATCCATAGATACAATGAATTCAGATCAGAATCCCAATAGGTTATTCTATTTTATTTTATTATTTTAGGATCTTGATGAGATGGTTATAAAATTTATATGAAAGAGCAAAGGTGTCAGAAATTGAAGGAAAATAAGAAATGGGGATGTGTTGTATTAGAGACCAAGATTTATGGAAAACTAGAGTAATTGTAGCATTGTACATTCTGTGAAGAGATAAACAAATTGACCAGAAGAATAGAATAGATCCCTCAGATACTGACTCATGAAATTCAGAAGACTGATAAGGGACAGGACTGCTGATCAGTGAGGATGAAGGGATGAAGGCTATTCAATACATAGCCTTTGGTTATCCACATGGAAGATAAAAAGGAATTGTTCCCTTTGCTCACACCAAGCCCCCAAATCAATTTCCAGTGGATAAAAAACTTAAATGTAAATTGTTGTTATTGTAGAGTCTCTCAGTCATGTCTGACTCTCTTGCCACCCCATAGACTGTAGCCCGCCAGGCTTCTCTGCCCATGGGATTCTCCAGGCAAGAATACTGGAGTGGGTTGCCATTTCCATCTCCAGGGTATCTTCCCAACGCAGAGATTGAACCCATGTCTCCTGCATTGCAAGTGGATTCTTTACTATTGAGCCACCAGGGAAGGCCAAATGTAAACTGCAAAGTACTGAAACTCTCAGAAGAAAATATGGAAGAATATCTTTATGACTTCAGGGTAGGGCAGGATTTCTCAAACAAGATGCAAAAAGTTTTATACTGAATGACAAGCAAATAAATACATTAAAGTTAGGAACTCCTGTTACTCGAATAAGGGAGTGAAAAGGGAGACCTAGGAGGAGGAGACCCCTGCCGCACAGAGAACCAGCGAAGGCTTGACGTACAGAACATGAAGAAGTCCCACAGATCCTAAGGAAAAGACAACACAATCGAAGAATAGGTGCAAGACACAAGCCAGGATCTTACAGAAGAGAAAACAGAATGTTAAATAAAGCTGGTGGAGACATTGCAGCCCATTAATGGTCAGGGCCATGGAAATTAAGGCCCAATGAGGTAACATTTTACGCTCACGAGATGAGCAAAAATCAGGAATTCCCCAAATAGCAAGAGTAGGTAAAGATTAGTGGAAACCCTGGTGTTTTATAAAACCACTCCCATACGTGAACATCATAAAAGTTTGCAATGTGAGACCAGTGGGCTTACAAATATTTGCTGGTACTCATAGTCAGAAATCCATTTTACATCAACAAGCAGCATTCACACATGCAAATTATAGAACCAGAGGATTTAGGAAGCAATATTGGTTCTTACCATGAAACAGCCATGCCTTTCTTACTGGTGCTATTTTGTAGAACAATGTTGACAGGTTTTGTGGGAGTTTTTTTCACATACTTAAAAAATCTTAGGCTTCTCTTTTCATGTTTTAGCATTTTCATCTTTTTCTTTTGGTAACTGGAGCCATGTATCAAGTATGGGGGAAATTTTCCCTTGTTTCAATAGTTTTGCCAATTTTTAGGCTGAAAAATGATGGATGGATGCCTAGAGTTTGCTTTATTATGTTGAATTAAAATCAGTATTTCTCTAAAAACAGCAGCAACAAAAACAAAACATTTAAGAAAACACACAGATTGGGGTCCTCTAGTGTGATTTCCTGATGCATTAATAGATCATGACCCTGATTTTATAACTCTTGCACATGTGTACCCGGTGACAAGCACAAGAATGTCTGTAATGCCTCGCTTGTGATAACCTAAGACTGAAAACAAGTGTAGCAGACTGAAGACACAAAGATAATCTAGACGGTTTTACATGTTGGAACATAACACAGCGGTGAAAAAGCATGCCAGGCAGCCACAGAGAACAATGTGCACACACCACTTAGAGACCTAATATGGAGTGCCCAAAGTGCAGAAGAACATGCACAACACATACTAACTTATTCAGCTCAAGAACAAGCAACAAATGTGACACACTTACATTCAAGGTATACATACCCTGAAAAAAGAAAGGAACAGCAAACGCACAATTCAGGAAGGAAAGAAATATACAAGGATAAAGATATGTTCCGGTTCTTGGTGTGAGAGATGGGCTCACAAGTGTCTATTTGTGACCCCTTGGACTGTGGTCCACAAAGCTCCTCTGTCCATGGAATTCTCCAGGCAAGAATACTGCAGTGGCTTGCCATTCCCTTCTCCAGCAGATCTTCCCAACTTGGAAATCAAACCTGGATCTCTTGCATGCAGGCAGATTCTTTACCATCTGAGCCACCAGGGAAGCTCTATTTTTATTTTTTGCATTAATAGTTATCAAACATTATGTCATAAAATGTACTTGTGAGTGAGTACCTGTTTAAAATCCTTCTCATTTCTGAGTCCTTCAAAACGCAGTCTTTGCCTCCAATTCCTTTCTCTTAGTTTCTCCCAGCACATGGCACATCACACACTGATTTACTGTCAATTTTTTTTTTTAATCACACCCAGTACCATGACTGAATGTTTGTGCCTGCCTCAAATACATAAGCTGAAGCCCTGCCTCCCAGTGCAATGGCATTTGGAACTGGGGACCTTTGGAGACATTCATTTTAGATGAGGTCATGAGGGTGGAGCCCCCAGGATGGGATTAGCCCCCTTATCAGAAGAGAAAGTCCTGAGCTCCCCGAGGACACCCCAAGAAGGCAGATAGGGAAGCAGGCCTTTAGTAGATATGGAATTTGCTGGCATCTTAATCTTGGGCCTCCCAGGCTCTAGAACTGGGAGAAACACATCTGTGGTCGAAGCTGCCCAGTCCATCGTTATAGCCGTGTGGTAACAGCCGCCAGAAACGACTAAGATGCCCAGCTTGTACGAACTCCAGGGCTTTTGCACTGGCAGCTCCTTGGCCCAGGAATGCTCTTTTGAACCTTTCAGCTCTTCTCATCCTTCAGCTCAGATGTCACCTCTTTAGTGACCATTTCCCCATGATCCTGTCTCAAGCCTGCCCTCCAGTTCCCTCTTTGGCCTGCGGCCCCACTTCACTGTCTCCAGGGGGAACAAGGGGGGTTCTGGCTACCACCTTCCCAGCGATGACTGCTGTTCATGCAGCACTCAGGGATCATGGGCATCTTCAGTCAACTGAACTCGGGGATGGCTGAGACCCTTCTGCCTAGGATCGTGCCACTCCTGCCAGATGCATGCAAGAACATCGGCCACTGGGACCAGCTCATAAACTGGGGACCCAGTGCATGCTGAAAAAGCAGGGCTCTTGTTCAGAAAGCATTAAGAATTTCAAGACTGGGAGCAGAGCATGACACTTGCGTAGGCCCCGGGTGTGAACGTCTACAGCTGCCCTCTTGCAGATCAGTGCGTGAAAGGGGTGTAGTCTTAAGAAGGCGCAGCAGGGCCTTGGGATCACATTGTGTCATCTAATCAGGTTATACATCACGTCCCTACTGAAGGTACGCCTCTGCCTGGGGAGCAGGAGCGGGCCTCTGTGCTTCCCTAGCCCCCAGTACACACCTGTGCTTTACCCCCGTGCTGAGGCCCCTTCAAGGCAGGGACCATGGTGGCTAGAGCCCAGGCTGGACTCAGCAGATCCAGGCTGGAATCCAGGTTAGTGGCTTTGAGGGAGAAGCTCAGTTTCCCCATCTGTACAATGGGTTCGGAGGCTCACTGTGCAGAAAGAGGTAACACAAGTGAAGTACTCCATGTTCAGTCCATGTATGTGATTAATGTTTTAACTCAGAACATCAAACACCAGGCTGTGATGCGCTGCATTTACTAAGGATCCTCGGCACTGACCCAAAAATCCACATGACAAGTGCTATCTCCTTGCTCTCCTCCAGCCTTGGCAGGAGTCAGGACCCCCAGCCCTGGGATCACTGCTTGTGTGATCATGCAGCCCCTTCACTCACTTCCAGGACTGGGACAGAGCACAGAGCCGGGGTGGCGGAGAGCTGAGCACAGGGCCCGCCACGAGGCGGGCTGCAGCCACGCTCACGCTTTATGAATATTTTTATGAGCAGAGGAGGGCAAGGGGGCATTTCTATTCAGTCCTGCTACCCCCGAGGTTAATGAGTTCAGGTTGATTTTCTGAATCCTGAAAAGAAAGTTTAGTGTATGCAATTACTGCTTTTATTTAGCAATAATCTACGCTAAACCCTGGGTCAGGTGTGGGAAAGACTCAAAGAAGAATAAAACCCATTGTGCCCTGGAGGGGTTCACAGCCCCACCTGGGAGCCAGATCCCAGATAAATCAACAGTGTATGGTGGGGGAGGGAGATGGGTCCCCAGAGTGGAGGCGGGGGTTGGGATGGTGGGTGCTGTGCTGGGTGAGTGGGGACAGATAGTGTTCACATAATCTCAGGGATGAAATATCACAACAAATGCTGAGGGTGGGTTTGAGGGGGGGAAGGGGAAGGCTAGCCAGGAGGGCTCCGTGGCTGGGGGTCCAGAGGAGTTTGGGGAAATGACATGCGGAAAGTACATTCAAACTAAGGGAACAGCACGTGCAAAGGTCCTGAGGATGGGCTGAGCTGGAAATGGGCAAGGGAGGACAGAAAGCTGCTGGAGCTGCAGTTCTGCCTGCAGGGAGAGTGGGGCCCACAGGGCACGGAGACTGTCTGAGTGGAGCAAGCTGGTTTGGGCAGGTGGGGCTGTATTGGAGGCAAAGGAGCCCTGGAGGTACTTCAGCAGAAGTAACGGAGGGAGCATGGGCCTGCAGGAGAGAGAGGGTGGGGGAGCAGGGGACCCCTCGGGGGTCTTCCTGGCACCAGGCAGGGATGGATGAGGCTATGCCTGCGGTCAGGGGCTAGGGAAAGGGGAAGAGACTTCTTATGAGCGGCAGTGAGGAGATGTTAATAAGATTCCAATCTACTTTGAGTGAAACAAAAAAAGGTAGGCAAGCCAAACTATGTGAAAAACAAAAGTCACTGCGTGAATTTGCAAGTGTGTAAGGTCTTCCCTTGCGACTCAGCTGGTAAAGAATCCACCTGAAACACAGGAGACCTGGGTTCAATCCCTAGGTTGGGAAGATCCCCTGGTGAAGGGAAAAGCTATACCCACTCCAGTATTCTGACCTGGAGAATTCCACGGACTGTATAGTCCATGGGGTCTCAAAGAGTCAGACGAGACTGAGCAACTTTCACTTTTGTTGCTAGCTCTGAACTCAGACCTGCTCACTGGGACCCTTCTGGGGATCGAGGCTGCAGGAGAGAGTATGAGGAGAGTTTCAGATTGCAGAAAAGCTGGGAAGAAAGTAGAGAGTCCTCATCTACACTAGCCCCAATTCCCCTGTTATTAGCATTTTATGTGAGTGCAGTGTGTGTTGTCCTTGTGCTATTCAGTCACTAGCTTATGTCCAACCCTTTGTGACCCCATGGACTGTAGCCCGCCAGGCTCCTCTGTCCATGGATTTCCTAGGCAAGAGCACTGGAGTGGGTTGCCATTTCCTTCTCCAGGGGATCTTCCCCACCCAGTGATGGAACCTGCATCTCCTGCACTGCCAGGCGGATTCTTTACCACTGAGCCACACAGGAAGCCCACACTTAATACAATTACACAGTCAATCTTGGTACATCATTATTAACTAAAGTCCATACATACTTTATTCAGATTTTCTCCATTTTTATCTAATGCCCCTTTTCTGAGAAACATGATTTTAGCTGACATTTAAAAACTAAAATTCAGTTCAGTTATTAGAACACTTTTGAGCTTTGGAACAACTTGGGTAAGCGTGTGTCTCTCCTTTTCAACAGTAAATTTTATAAAGCCTAAATATATAATGATTTCTGATGGCAATTTTGTGCCCCAAATTTTGACTATTTTGAATATTATCGCACATTATTTAAAAAATAATGCCAACTCTCAATAATTTTAAAATATTGGTTGTGTGTGGCAATGATAGTATTTTGGATATCTTGGGTTAAATAAGAATATCTTTAAATATGAATCAAACTATGAGTTCAGTTCAGTTGCGCAGTTGTGTCCAATTCTTTGTGACCTCATTGGACTGCAGCATGCCAGGCTTCTCTGTCCATAACCAAATCCTGGAGCTTACTCATACTCATGTCCATCGAGTCACTGAATCAAACTATATAATTATATAATTTCATTTTATTCTTTTTTCCTTTTAAAAGTGTGGCTACTAGAAAATTTAAAATTACACATATGGGGACTTCCCTGGCGGTCCAGTGGTTAAGACTCCACTTCCACTTCAGGGAACATGGGTTCCATCCCTGGTCAAGGAACTAGGATTCACGTGCAATACGCTGTAGCCAAATATTACATATGTGACCAGGATCTAATTTCCGCTGGCTGGGGCTGATTTGAGGGATAGAAGCCTGTGAAATGACCGAAGAGGGATACCCAGAGAGGAAGGAGGGGTGTCAGAGTGAGGGAGGCTGGGTGGGCCGGCAGGGGGCCAGGAAGCAGGCAGGGGGGAGGAAGGGAAGGAGGGGGAGGCAGGGCACGCCTAGAGAAGCCCCACGGAGGCCTGGAGGCCCTGGAGAAGAGGAGGGGCCCCTGTGGGGACCCAGCTGAGGGGGATCAAAGGATCATCTTGGTGGGGACGTGGGACGCCTGGCCAGCAGTGCTAAGTTCTCAGTGGGCCTTTCAAGGACGGAATCGGGGAACGTGGTTACCGTGCGGGGCCGGGTGGGTGAGATGCGATTGTCCTAATCCCTCCAAAATTGCTTGGCTTCCTGTGCAGACTGCAGACAGGAACTGGGGAGGGGGCACTGGCGTGAGAGCTGCTTGGGTGGGGGCTGGGCCTGTTGTCCAACTCGGGGCAATCTTGACTTCCCACTTCATGGAGGAGGACACTGGATGCCCCCCCCATGCCTCACTCTATTAGGTCCCAGGGGAGCGTCACCCAGCCCCCCACATTGGGGGCTTAAACAACAGAATTGGATTCTCCCTCACTCTGGAGACCAGCTGTCCCAGGTTGGGGTGTGGCAAGGGGAGTTCCCCCTGAGGCTTCTCTCCTGGGCTTGCAGACAACTCCCTCCCCTTCTCCTCACATTGTTTCCCCTCTTTATGAGGACATCGGTCATTTTGAATTACAGTCCGCCTTCCCATGACCTCACTTTTATGCTATCACTCTGTAAAGACCCTTTCCGAAAAGAAGGGCACATTACGGAGTTCTGGGGGTTGGGACTTCATCGTACGAATTTTGGGGGTAGGGTGGAGGGGTACAATTCAACCCATAACACTGGCCCCTGCCTGCGGGGCTGGTAGAGGCAGGACTGTATCCAGCCCCTATTGGTATATTGGCATTACTAAGAAATAAGGCAGGGCAGCAGAATTTCCTTTAATCAGCCTTCAACCTCCTTCTCCTTTCCCAGCAGACCATTATTATCAATCTGCCTGTCTTTCTAGACCTTTGTTATGGAGGGCTACACAGAAATAAGTGTTTCAGGTGGGTGAGTGGGGGGCAGACTGTTTTTAAAACAAAATTTAAATCCTCTTTAGGGTGAAAAACCTAGCTAATGAAAATTATGTTTCAAAACAGACAGAGGCGTTCTTTGTGCTAAATATGGTGTTGTCTCATTTGCAATGGAAAAGTCCCTCATTTCAAAAAAAACAAAAAACATTATTAAGAGGCCTTACAATACAAACCACATTTTCCAACTCAATAGCGTACAAGGTCAGCCAAGCAAAGACAATGCAAACTAGCTTCGAAAGTGTGTTGCTCAATAACGAAATGTTTTCGGTAGGGGGAGGGAAGCAGCAAGATAATCAGACTGGTGGTGGTGCGGCTGAAATTTCAGCCCCTGAAACGCACCCCTTCAGTAATTGGGGACCTATTATATGATGCTTAAGTGTGGCTTCAGATATTGCATTCCTGATTAACAAGGATATAATTTCTTGAAGGGAAGAAGGACTCTGTTCAAAAGAAAGGCCATTTGTCCAGTGGGAGCTGATGGGACACACCTGGCCAGGAAAAGGGTTGAAGGGGCTGGGAAGGATGGAGGAGAAAGTTCAAAGATGTCTGCCTGAACCGGCTGCCTGTTTGGATGTGGAGTCCGGTTTGGACGTGGAGACCAGCCAAACTCACACCTCCCATCCCTGAGAACTTTTGTTTCCACTTGAATGCCAGCCTCCCTGATGGCAGGTCCTAAGCCGGTGCTGCTTGGAGATCACAGGTCCTCCTCCCTCGGACCAAACTCTCTCATCCTCGGAGGCTGCCCTGACGCTCATCACCTCCTGGTGGCCGTCACCTCCAGCTGCTTCCTTCCCTCACCCAGGCCATGGGCCCCACTCTCGCATCTCCATGCCCTCTGTGGAGTCTCGTCTCCATCCCGTGTATACCTGGGAGGCTGGCCTCCTCCTGGCTTCAGACCCCGTTGACTGCTCACTCCCTTCACCTGTGTCAGGGCCACTTTTGGGTGCTGTGGTCAAGACCCTCAGCAGCAGTCACCAAAGTTGGGTGGACATTCATTTCTCGTCTGTGGTTGGGGCTGGTGTGTCTGCTGTGTCTGGCAGAGTTCTCCAGACCCCAGCCTTCCAGTCTGCCCTGTCCCTGGCTATGACCTTCAGGGGCGTGGTCTCCCGAGGCTCTGCTCCACATGCCACCCCACCACCAAGACAGCAGGTCCCCATGTGCTCAGAGCATGTGACCCAGGAGAATGGTGTCCCCTGGCCCGGACGCCCCTCTCTCTAGCTCCTCTCTCCTCTGGGATCTTCAGCCTCCTTTCCTGGGCCTCAGATCTAGCCAAGTCCTCTCAGGTCTCTCTCACAGCCCCTCTTTCTCACGTCACCGAGCGGCTCAGTTCACCTCCTCGGGCAGCCACACCTCCCCGGTACCATCTTTTCTTTGTTCCCTAGAGCCACTGCCATCAGTCATTCTCTCGTTTCTTATTTATTGTCTGCGCTCCCCCACCCCACCCCACCCCACCACTCAATTGGAATGCACGCCCCACGAGGGCCATACCAGGCCCATTTTGTTCATGCCTTTGTCCCCAAGACATGGAACAGTGCCTGGCACACTGTCAGCATCCACTGAACACCCCTTGAAGAATACTTGAATGAAGAAATGTTTCCATCATTGAGTTGAAGTTATACCAAGTTATCCAAAAACAAAGTAAATGCATACTCATTCATTTAGTTCTTCTAAATTAGAATTTGGAGGAGAGAGAGAAAGAAGTTTGTACTTAAGTGGGATTTAAAAAAAAAAGAACTTTCTGAGCAAATTATCTGTGTAAACAGGGGAATATGTTTCACCCTCTTAATAATGAACTCCAGCAGCTCTGGCCTCAAACAATCTGAGAAGCTCTGTGGTGATTAATATGCAAATTCCAAGTGATTCCATGTTTTGTTGAAGCCCTTAAAGGATTCTGGAAGCTCAGTAGTTCAGTTCAGTTCAGTCGCTCAGTCGTGTCCAACTCTCCGCGACCCCATGAATCACAGCACGCCAGGCCTCCCTGTCCATCACCAACCCCCGGAGTACACTCAAACTCATGCCCTCAGAGTCGGTGATGCCATCCAGCCATCTCATTCTCCGTCTTCCCTTTCTCCTCCGGCCCCCAACCTTTCCCAGCATCAGAGTCTTTTCCAGTGAGTCAACTCGTCGCATGAGGTGGCCAAAGTATTGCAGTTTCAGCTTTAGCATCAGTCCCTCCAATGAACATCCAGGATTGATCTCCTTTAGAATGGACTGGTTGGATCTCCTTCCAGTATAAGGGACTCTCAAGAGTCTTCTCCAACACCACAGTTCAAAAGCATCGATTCTTCCGGCGATCAGCCTTCTTCATAGTCCAACTCTCACATCCATACATGACCACAGGAAAAACCATTGCCTTGACTAGACGGACCTTGGTTGGCAAAGTAATGTCTCTGCTTTTTAATATACTATCAAGGTTGGTCATAACTTTCCTTCCAAGGAGCAAGCGTCTTTTAATTTCATGGCTGCAATCACCATCTGCAGTGATTTTGGAGCCCCAAAAAATAAAGTCTGACACTGTTTCCACATTTTTTCCATCTATTTCCCATGAAGTGATGGGACCGGATGCCATGATCTTTGTTTTCTGAATGTTGAGCTTCAAGAAGCTGTATACAGTTAGCGAAAACAAGACCAGGAGCTGACTGTGGCTCAGATCATGAACTCCTTATTGCCAAATTCAGACTTAAATTGAAGAAAGTAGGGAAAACCACTAGACCATTCAGATATGACCTCAATAAAATTCCTTATGATTATACAGTGGAAGTGAGAAATAGATTTAAGGGACTAGATCTGATTGATAGAGTGCCTGATGAACTCTGGACGGAGGTTCGAGACATTGTACAAGAGACAGGGACCAAGACCATCCCCATGGAAAAGAAATGCAAAAGAGCGAAATGGCTGTCTGAGGAGGCCTTACAAATAGCTGTGAAAAGAAGAGAGGCGAAAAGCAAAGGAGAAAAGGAAAGATATAAGCATCTGAATGCAGAGTTCCAAAGAATAGCAAGGAGAGATAAGAAAGCCTTCCTCAGTGATCAATGCAAAGGAATAGAGGAAAACAACAGAATAGGAAAAACAAGAGACCTCTTCAAGAAAATTAGAGATTCCAAGGGAACATTTCATGCAAAGATGGGCTCGATAAAGGACAGAAATGGTATGGACGTAACAGAAGCAGAAGATATTAAGAAGAGGTGGCAGGAATACACAGAAGAACTGTACAAAAAAGATCTTCACGACCAAGATAGTCACGATAACATGATCACTGACCTAGAGCCAGACATCTTGGAATGTGAAGTCAAGTGGGCCTTAGAAAGCATCACTACTTACAAAGCTAGTGGAGGTGATGGAATTCCAGTTGAGCTATTTCAAGTCTTGAAAGATGATGCTGTGAAAGTGCTGCACTCAATATGCCAGCAGATTTGGAAAACTCAGCACTGGCCACAGGACTGGAAGAGGTCAGTCTTCATTCCAATCCCAAAGAAAGGCAATGCCAAAGAATGCTCAAACTACCGCACAATTGCACTCATCTCACACGCTAGTAAAGTCATGCTCAAAATTCTCCAAGCCAGGCTTCAGCAGTATGTAAACCGTGAACTCCCAGATGTTTCAAGCAGGTTTTAGAAAAGGCAGAGGCACCAGAGATCAAATTGCCAACATCTGCTGGATCATGGAGAAAGCAAGAGAGTTCCAGAAAAACATCTATTTCTGCTTCATTGACTATGCCAAAGCCTTTGACTGTGTGGATCACAATAAACTGTGGAACATTCTGAAAGAGATGGGAATCCCAGACCACCTGACCTGCCTCTTGAGAAACCTGTATGCAGGTCAGGAAGCAACAGTTAGAACTGGACATCGAACAACAGACTGGTTCCAAATAGGAAAAGGTGTACGTCAAGGTTGTATATTGTCACCTTGCTTATTTAACTTATATGCAGAGTACATCATGAGGAACGCTGGGCTGGAAGAAGCACAAGCTGGAATCAAGATTGCTGGGAGAAATATCAATAACCTCAGATATGCAGATGACACCACCCTTATGGCAGAAAGTGAAGAGGAACTCAAAAGCCTCTTGATGAAAGTGAAAGAGGAGAGTGAAAAGGAAGCTCAGTATCCTAACCTCTATTCCCTGAGGCCCCTGCCAGCAGTAATAATGGATAGCCTGATATAATGGGTTTGGGCTTAAACTCTTTACCTGGTACCTGGAACACCACGTTTTCAGGAAGTCAGCATCAAGAAGTTTTCAGGAATTCACTGCTAAACAGGATGGCATTTCACTGTGGCAGAGATGAATACATCTCTGAATTGGCCCCAAACAGGCATCTATAGTCCCTGAAGGCTTGGGGTAGGGTTTACTAGGAAGATGCAGCTAGTCACTCCATCACCAGGTTAACAGTTTTCTGAGGTTTCATTGGTTACTTTAAGTTGACCTCCCTGTAAAAGGCAGATGAAACGTAAAACTATCATAAAAATAAATAAATAAATAAGGGCAAACATCAACTAGAAAAGCCCAGGCACTCTCACTCCCTGGCAAGTTGGTCTTCATTTCCGTTAACTTGGGGTTGCTCCTAAGGAAAGTGGAGCCCATCCGAATCCAGTTAGAACTGATGGACCAAACAGTAGACTTCAGTTTCAAACTATCTAGAAACCACACCCAACCACCAAAAACACATGTTAAAACAACTCTTAATTGTACATTTCAGAGGACAAGTAATTTCGTTTTGCTGTGGTCACTGGTAATTCCAAACTAAATACATCTCTGTGTCGAGCTCTGGTTTTACCCGTATTTGGGGGCAAGAAGAGGGTTGGGTGTGAGTGACTGCTTTGCTTCTCCCTTTTTGTATAATTTAATACTGAGGTTTGGAGAGGGCAGCTCAGATTTTGTAATGCGGGTTGAACTCTTGGGATAGCTATGGGCACAGGCCTGAGATTCATGTCCCAGGTAGGAGGGCAGGCACCTTGGCTCACAAGTCCTCCAGGACTAGAGTCAATAAGGGTAACTTTGCTGTTAGCAGAAAAAGGGAGCAAGGAACCTAGGAAGGCAGACCCAGCACTTGTCCACTGCAATTTGGCTTCAAACAGAAGAAGACTTGGGAAGGGAGTGGCGGGAGAGGATTACTCAGGGCAAGCCCTTCACTGCTAAATGAGACCAACAGGTACCCCCATGGATCTTCCTGGCATTTGTGAAGGATCCCACCTTCCCTGGTTCCTCTCTGTGATGGGGAATGGGTCTCCTGGTCCCTGAGCTAACCGTGTAGACAGACTATTAGTACCTTAGGGCCACCAGGGAGTATTGAGTCGTGTGGACTTACTGGGTTGGTATCTCACATGCTGTGGATGGTTGCTGAGCAACCAAGAGCTCACTGGTCTGCAAACTTTTTAGGAACCCTAGCCCAGTGGCCTCCATTTCTTCAGGTGTGAAATGGCAATGACTGCAGAGTCCAAACAATAAGGCAATCGTAAAGAATATAATGCTCCTACAATGCTTAACAAAAGCAGGTGCCCAGTGGATGTTGACTTTTTTACTTTTTTTTTAATTTAATTTTTAACAAACCCATCACAAGCACGGAAATTGAAACTGTAATCAAAAATCTCCCAGCAAACAAAAGCCCAGGTCCAGACGGCTTCACAGCTGAATTCTACCAAAAATTTAGAGAAGAGCTAACACCTATTCTACTCAAACTCTTCCAGAAAATAGCTGAGGAAGGGAAACTTCCAAACTCATTCTATGAGGCCACCATCACCCTAATCCCAAAACCTGGTAAAGACCCCACAAAAAAAGAAAACTATAGGCCAATATCTCTGATGAACATAGATGCAAAAATCCTTAACAAAATTCTAGCAATCAGAATCCAACAACACATTAAGAAGATCATACATCATGACCAAGTGGGCTTTATCCCAGGAATGCAAGGATTCTTCAATATACACAAATCAATCAATGTAATACACCACATTAACAAACTGAAAAATAAAAATCATATGATTATCTCAATAGATGCAGAGAAAGCCTTCGACAAAATTCAACATCCATTTTTGATAAAAACTCTCCAGAAAGTGGGAATTGAAGGGACATACCTCAACATAATAAAAGCTATATATGACAAACCCACAGCAAACATTATCCTCAACGGTGAAAAACTGAAAGCATTTCCCCTAAAGTCAGGAACAAGACAAGGGTGCCCACTCTCACCACTACTATTCAACATAGTTCTGGAAGTTTTGGCCACAGCAATCAGAGCAGAAAAAGACATAAAAGGAATACAAATTGGAAAAGAAGAAGTAAAGCTTTCACTGTTCGCTGATGACATGATCCTCTACACAGAAAACCCTAAAGACTCTACCAGAAAACTACTAGAGCTAATCAATGATTACAGCAAAGTTGCAGGATATATAATCAACACACAGAAATCCCTTGCATTCCTATACACTAATAATGAGAAAATAGAAAGAGAAATTAAGGAAACTATTCCATTCACTGTTGCAATGAAAACAATTAAATACTTAGGAATATATCTACCTAAGGAAACAAAAGACTTGTACATAGAAAACTATAAAACACTAGTGAAAGTAATCAAAGAGGACATGAATAGATGGAGAAATATACCGTGTTCGTGGATTGGAAGAATAAATATTGTAAAAATGAGTATACTACCCAAAGTAATTTATACATTCAATGCAATCCCTATCAAGCTACCAACAATATTTTTCACAGAACTAGAACAAATAATCTCACAATTTGTATGGAAATACAAAAAACCTCGAATAGCCAAAGCAATCTTGAGGAAGAAGAATGGAACTGGGGGAATTAACCTGCCGGACTTCAGGCTCTATTACAAAGCCACAGTCATCAAGACAGTATGGTACTGGCATAAAGACAGAAATATAGATCAATGGAACAAAATAGAAAGCCCAGAGATAAACCCACGCTCCTATGGACACCTTATCTTCGACAAAGGAGGCAAGAATATAAAATGGAGAAAAGACAGTCTCTTTAACAAGTGGTGCTGGGAAAACTGGTCAGCCACTTGTAAAAGAATGAAACTAGAACACTTCCTAACACCATACACCAAAATAAACTCAAAATGGATTAAAGATCTAAATGTAAGACCAGAAACTATAAAACTCCTAGAGGAGAACGTAGGCAAAACACTCTCCGACATAAATCACAGCAGGATCCTCCAAGACCCACCTCCCAGAATATTGGAAATAAAAGCAAAAATAAACAAATGGGACCTAATTAAAATCAAAAGCTTCTGCACAGCAAAGGAAACTCTAAGCAAGGTGAGAAGACAACCTTCAGAATGGGAGACAATAATAGCAAATGAAGCAACTGATAAAGGATTAATCTCCAAATTATACAAGCAGCTCCTGCAGCTTAATTCCAGAAAACTAAGTGACCCAATCAAAAAATGGGCCAAAGAACTAAACAGACATTTCTCCAAAGAAGACATAAAGATGGCTAATAAACACATAAAAAAATGCTCAACATCCCTCATCATCAGAGAAATGCAAATCAAAACCACATTGAGATACCATTTCACACCAGTCAGAATGGCTGCTATCCAAAAGTCTACATGCAATAAGTGCTGGAGAGGGTGTGGAGAGAAGGGAACCCTCTTACACTGTTGGTGGGAATGCAAACTAGTACAGCCACTATGGAGAACAGTGTGGAGATTCCTCAGAAAACTGGAAATAGAACTGCCATATGATCCAGCGATCGCACTCCTGGGCATACACACCGAGGAAACCAGAATTGAAAGAGACACATGTACTCCAATGTTCATTGCAGCACTGTTTATAATAGCCAGGACATGGAAGCAACCTAGATGTCCATCTGCAGATGAATGGATAAGAAAGCTTTGGTACATATACACAATGGAGTATTTCTCAGCCATCAAAAAGAATGCATTTGAATCAGTTTTAATGAGGTGGATGAAATTGGAGCCAATTATACAGAGTGAAGTAAGCCAGAAAGAAGAACATCAATACCGTATATTAACGCATATATATGGAATTTAGAAAAATGGTAACCTGAACCCTGTATAAGAGACTGCAAAAGAGACATAGGTATATAGAACAGTCTTTGGGACTCTGTGGGAGAGGGTGAAGGTGGAATGATTGGAGAGAATGGAATTGTAGCATGTATATTATCATAAGTGACCAGTCCAGGTTCGACGCATAAATTTTCCTCTGTTCATTTCTTTGCATTTGTGCTTTTTTAATAAAATTCTTTTTTTAAAAAAATAAAAAAAAAATTTTTTAACGGGAGGAAAATTGCTTTACAATGTTGTGTTGGTTTCTGCCATACAACAATGCAAATCAGCCATAATTATATACACATCTCCCTCTTGAGCCTTCCTCCCTCTCCCGGATCCCACCCCTCTAGCTCATTGCAGACCCCTAGGCTCAGCTCCTTGTGTGTACATCAGCTTCTCACCAGCTATCCATTTTACACACGGTAGTATATTATGTCCGGAGAAGGCAATGGCAAGCCACTCCAGTACTATTGCCTGGAAAATCCCATGGATAGAGGAGCCTGGTAGGCTGCAGTCCTTGGGGTCGCTAAGGGTCGGACACGACTGAGCGACTTCACTTTCACTTTTCACTTTCACACATTGGAGAGGGAAATGGCAACCCACTCCAGTGTTCTTGCCTGGAGAATCCCAGGGACGGGGGAGCCTGGTGGGCTTCTGTCTATGGGGTCACACAGAGTCGGACACGACTGAAGTGACTTAGCAGCAATAGCAGCAGTATATTATGTCAATGCTACTTTCTCTGTTCATCCCACTCTTTCCTTCCCCCACTGTGTCCACAAGTCTGTTTTCTGTGTGTGTGTGTTAGTTGCTCAGTCTTGTCCGACTTTTTGCAACCCCGTGGACTATAGCCTGCCAGGCTCCTCTGTCCATGTAATTCTCCAGGCAAGAATAGTGGAGTGGGTAGCCATTCCCTTCTCCAGAGGATCTTCCCAACCTCTGTTGCCCCCTTCTCCTCCTGCCTTCAATCTTTCTCAGCATCAGAGTCTTTTCCAATGAGTCAGCTCAGATGGCCAACACATTGGAGCTTCAGCTTCAGCATCACTCCTTCCAATAAATATTCAGGGTTGATTTCCTTATGATTGACTGGTTTGATCACCTTGCAGTCCAAGGGACTCTCAAGAGTCTTTTCCAGCACCACAATTCAAAAGCATCAATTCTTTGGCGTTCAGCCTTCTTTGTGGTCTAACTCTCACATCCACGCAGGACTACTGGAAAAACCATAGCTTTGAGTATTTGGACCTTTGTCGGCAAAGTGATGTCTTTGCTTTTTAATACACTGTCTATGTTTGTCATAACTTTCCTGACAAAGAACCACCCCTCAATCCCTCCTTCCTGAAATGCATGGCGCCATCCCACCCACTGGATGGGCACTTTGGGTCCATTATCAGGCAAGGCAACCCCAGCCCCCACATGCCTTTGAAAGCAGGAACTCGGACTTCTGACTCCCTTTTCGTACTTTGCATCCCTATCCTCCTCTGATTCTGTCCACCACCCTCTCTGACCCCTCCTCCCCAGCCACACTCCTGACATCCCAGACTGCCTTGCAGTTGCCCGCCCTCCATCCCACAAGGAGAAGGATAGCATACTCCCCAGTTTGGACCTTGCAGGGCAGTGTCCTGTCACCTTAAAAATGATGTGAGTGACCTCACCAAGCCCCGGTTGTGTGCCTGGGTCTGTATTAAACACACCACGTGGACAGTAGTACCAACTTCTCACAGTAGTCCCTTGGGGTCAACTTCATGAAGGAGGAAACTGAGGCATGGAAGGATGAGGTAATCTGCAGCAAATGGAGTAGCCGGAATTTGAATGTGGGAAGCAGAATTCCAGAGCCCAGCAGCTCTGCAGCCTTTGCAGATGGACAATTAGGATCCTTCCCTCTTCAACAACTCTCAGATTAACATTTAATTGGGGATTTAAAACGCTGTTCTTGTTAGCATGCCTGTGGTCTCTGCGCTGCGATCTTCCCCATTAAGTCGTGTTATGTAAACCATCAGCCCAGATGCCACAGAGCCCGTGATCTCCTGGCACCCAGACTTGGCTCAAAAGCCCAGTTCTTTCGAGCAGCAGCAGGGCAGCGAGCCTCTTGCCTGAGCTTTGAGCTGAACTGCCCCAGGAGAGGGCAGCTGAAGCAGGAAGCTCAGTGGTCCACAAATCTCAGCCCCTGGGCTTGCCAGCTGGACGACCTTGGGTGTGTGGCCTTGCTTCTGTCATCCGTAGAATGGTGCCCATGGCACAGGAGGTTGCAAGAATCATGGGGTATCATTTATGACATGCTTGTTAGCATAGTGCTTGGGCTGTATCTCTCCCCCCGAGGAAAGTCAGTTTCTCCTTCACACACAGACACCATATGTGGTCATTCATAGTAAGACTATCTGGCCATCTATTCTCCTCTTGGGTGAACAAATGCACATTTTGCTTAGAAACCACATGCCTTTGCATGTTTCAGTGGAATAAATGTGAAAGAGACCAGGAACAAAGGGTAAATTCTCTTTTAGGAAGCTTGGGTGGACAAACAGAAAGCTAGAGAAAATGGCAATGGATATGGGAGACAGCTACTTCTCTATATATAAAAAGCAGTAACAAATCAATAAGAAGAAAAAAATTTTTTTTAAAGTTTGATATAAAAATGGGCAAAGGAGATGACCAGACATGTCATAGGAAAGTCAATGAAAGGGGTAACATACAGACATTCTTCTTTACTCATAACTGATGGAAGGCAAGTATAAATAACCAGGCATTGCCACTGGCAAGATTTTTAAATAACAGTAATGATGAAGGTTGGCAAGCATGTGGGGAATAGGGTCTCATAGCCCATCCATGGAGGTTGTTGACTGTGCAAGTCATTAGAAAGGAAGGTTCTGGGGAGAATTTACACACATATTTTGCTGCAGCAATTTCATGACTAGGGATTTACATCCAAATCTACAGATGAAGGGGAGGCTGGGAGCAGGGAACAGTGTTCTGAGCAGAGGAACAGCATGTGTGTGTGTGTAGGCTGTGGTGGAAAGGGGTGTGGCCTGAAGGACAGGCTGATGGAGTGTTTCTGCATCCTGGTGGTGGCTGGTGATACCTTCTCTGAGGAGGAAGAAAGCTTGTCTGTGAAGTGTGCGGGGAGGAGGGTCACACAGGGACCGGGAGCACTGACAGGGGCTCGAAGGCAAAGGCACGGGTATGAACACAGCAGAGCTGGACAGAGGCTCTGGCTGGGACCGAGTGTCACTGGAGGGGGTGCTATCATCATTCCCAACTCGCTAATGGGGACATACGTGACAGGGCCGGAAGGTGACAAAGCCAGGATGGGACCCAGTTCTGTTCAATTCCTAAGATGCTGCTCTCAAGCTCTCCATAGCACACAAGATGTGTTAAACTCAGCCAAGACCGGCCAACCTCCCAGTGCACAGGTGGAGGTCCTGGAGGACTAGTCGTGCCTCCCCAGTGAAACAAAGCCCACTCGAACCCCTGGTGGCCCTTCACACAGAGAGGTCTGACATTCTCTGGGACATCTGTTCACCATGACCCTTGCACTCTCCAATCTAGGTCGAGGGCTGGCTTTGTGCAATAAGCTTCTGAAAGTCATTCTGGTTTGAGGAGCAGTCACACTGCCCACCACCCAGCTACAACTCATGGCCACCTCTGGCGCCAGCTTCAGAATTCAGTTCCTTCCCCGGATTACTCCCAGCTCAGCCTGAACTGCCCTCAAGTTCAAACTGAACTCAGTGGCCTCTTTTTGCATTGGGTTCTTTTTAGCTAATTGATTAATTTACTTGGCTGCACCAGGTCTTTTATTTTTACCTTTTAAAATTTTTACTTTGCATTGGGATAGAGCCTATTAACAATGTTGTGATAGCTTCAGGTGAACAGTGAAGGGACTCAGCTATACTGTATCTTGGAAATCTTAACAGGGGCTCATTTTGGCTTTCAGCTTCCATGAACATAGTGAGCATCCAATACATTTCCCAAATAGTTCTTCACACATAGCTTCTTACTAGTTTGCCATCCAAATGGTTTGGAGACCAGTGAAGCTGTTCTGTTTGTCTTGAGCTGGTCATTTAGACTTTGGAGATTCCAGCGTCAGTCAGAATACAAGTGAAAGAGTTGGCCACAGTGATCCAAGTGGTGAGAGGAAGTTTTCAATAAAAAAAATTTTTTTTGTTTTAAGTAATGAATACAATTACTGATCTCCTTTCACCTTTGATTTTTCGGACCCATCTACTAAGTTAATTTTCTCCCCAGCTTTCACTCAGTTTTGAAACAGAGCCCCATATCCACAAGTAATTTATTATGGAATAGCCTATGATTTTGTCCTAGTTAATCTGTCTCTAAATGATAACTTGCCATTGCAAAGTATATGGCTAGAGATAAAAGCAAGGCTGAAATTAGAAAAAAGAAATACAAATGAGAGGGGAAAAAAAAGAAGTTGTGGTTTTTCATTTTCCCCCTCAAGCATAAATTGTTGAGTAAGGAGATTTTTAAGAGCCAGAAATTGCTGAGGAGTGAACCAAAGCTGGAAGCCACTGCACTGGCACAAGACACATCTGGCAATGCAGGGTTTTGACGAGGGTCTGCTGCAGCCGGTAACTAGCCACCCTCACCCACAGCCAGCTCCTGTCATCCCCAGGGAGGACATTTTCAGAGACCAGGGGAGAGAGGACAAGTGGGAAAAATCAACGTCTAGATTAGAAACTACTTCGACAGTGTTGTTTTTCTTGAGGTCCCACTGTGCCTTTGATTTCCTGATTGCTCAGAGCAAGAATAACAAAATCCATCTAACCTGGTGATTTTTGACAGATTCATCTGAAAGTTGAATTTGATCTGCCCACACCAGTGGGTCTCAGCCGGGGACAATGGTGGCCCCCGGGGGACATCCAGCAGCTTCTGTGGACGTTTGTGGTTTTCATAGCTGGGAGGTGTTGCTACTGGCGTGTGGTGGGTGGAGGCCAAAGATGCTGTTCCATGTCCTCCAGGGCACGGGATGGCCCCCAGCAGAAAAGGGTCTGGACCACAGTGTCAACAATGCTGAGGCTGAGAAACCCTGGTGGGGTGTGTGTGTGTGTGTGTGTGTGTGAGAAGGTGCATTCCCGTGGTAGGGCCGTTGGTGTGCCTATGGCAGTTTCTTGAACCTGGAGACATGAAGTCCAGGCTTGCCTCCACTCAGGTACCTCAATTATCTAAGTATCTGAAGGATTAAAAGGGTTCTGTTTCCTTTCACTAAAGCACAAGGAACTTGTTGCCTGGTGATGCAGCCAGTGGTGAGAAGGACTTTGGGAAAAGTGTTCAGTAGAAAATGGGGCCCGGCTCAGAGCAAGAAGCTGTGAAGGCAGCCTGCAAGGGTCTGTCATCCCAGGGTTGAGACCCTGGGTCTCAACCGCAGGCTCCACAGCCGCCTTTTCTATACACCCAGGCCTCCGGGTACTCTCAGCTTCTCTCCTGTGGAATCTGTCTGACTTGGGGTGGCAAGAGGTCACCTGGGAGCGAAGCAGCAGGACTCCAGAGAGCCAGGAATGAGGCTACACTGGCGGTGATTTTATTGGCATGACAGAAGCACGGGGCCTGCCAAGGACAACGGCCCTGTGCTGTGACCAAGGCTGCAGGTTTCTGGGGAAATGTGCCCTACTGGGCTGGCCTGTCCCACCCCCATGGGATGGAACCATCTGGGAGGAGATGAAGAAGAGGTGAAGACACAGCTTCCTCCTTCTCCCCCTCCCAGCTCTGCACCCACAGGGCAAGCACACAGACTCTTTGCCCAGCCGTCCCCTCCGCGTCTCCTTCCTTCCACTCTTACTTTCCTGGCCTATTTTGGTGCCCAGTGTGAACTCCTTGGCCATGGACAGCCGTGCGACCTCTCACCCCAGCCCTGAGGTAAACGTCCACTTTTGGCAGATACATCTGCAGCTCCTCAAACTGCCTACACATCCTCCCTCGACCTTCCTTCAGACCCGGTTCATCTCTTCTTCAGATATCTAGCTGAGAAATTCAGGGCTGAATGAAGAGCTGCAGAGAGACCTGACTTTGCTCCTTGCCTGTAAGTGGAGAACGGCGTGCTCAGTGATAACTGGGCAGTGTGTCTTTCTGCAAGATGGATGCCTCGGGGCTGGGCAGTGTGTTAGTCGCTTCTCCTGCTCTCCTTCTTGTAACCCTCACAATAACCCCAGACAGAGGTGAGGATCTCATGAGCCCATTTGACAGATGAGAAAGTTGAGGTTAAGAGAGCTGAGGGACATGACTGTCCAAGTTCACACAGGTTGATATGAAGCTGATCTGGACTTCTGAGTTAGGTGATCTGACTCCAGGGGTGGAATTCTTAATCCTTCACAAGGTGAGGGTGCTTGGGGGTGAGCCCGGCACACTGTGGTTATTATTGTCATTTTTGCCAATGGTGGTATACCACGGTCAGCGGGCATTACAGAATTTTGATCTTCCTACCCACTAAGAAGAGGCAGCTGGAGAGCAGTTAGTTCTGGAGGCAACGCTGTCCCTTCTATGGGGGTCCAGTCCCCTGCCCCCCTACCCCAAGCCTGTTGGGCACCAGAATTTGAGGGATGGGGTGAGGGTCACTGTGCCCTCCCCTCACTTCTTCTGTAGCTCTGCCATAGGGCACCAGCTCTGAGTCCCAGCCCATCTGGGATTCAGTGGGCAAGACCAGATTCTGCAGCCCAGGTCTGAGTGACGTGGAGCTTGTACCTTGCCTAGGGGCTCCCAGTGGGCTCGGGATCCCTGGAGGTCAGGCTGCGTCAGGCACTGAGCAAACCACATCGCGCACGTGGTTCCGCGACCGGCTTCCCAGCACAGGGTCCAGGAGGAGGCTGGAAGGTGCCCGGCAGGTGCCTGGCCAGGTGAGGCTGGAGAAGAGCACGCAAGAAGTAGAACCGCCGGCCTGGCTCAGGGGCCCGCACAGCAGTCCCCAAGAAGCCCGAGGAATGTCAGACGGCAGCTCCCTCCCTTCTGACCTCAGGCGGCGAACCAGTGTGGGGAGGGTGGCACCTACCTCCCAACAGCACCAGGACGCAAGCGTAAGGGAGCATGGCAGCCGGCATCCCGTCGCGGGTGGCAGGACGGCCCCTGGGGCGCCTCCACACTGTGTGGAGAGGAGGCGCCGGCGCCGGGCTCTCAGGCGGCCTCGGACAGCGGCGGCTGGGCTGGGGTCCTGCGAAGAAGTCGCGAGGGTCCTGAGCCCCAATCCGCGCTCGCACGCGCTTGCCCTCCCGGGCTGTTGATAGTTGTAAGGAGAGCAGCGCACTCATAGGTCCAACTTTCCAGAAGAGGTGGAGACAGCCCCCGGCCTTGCGCGCACAGCCTCGCAGCGCGCCCAGCCCTCTGGCGCAGCTCCTCCTGCCATTCAGAACCCAGTCGACCCCCCTCCGTGCCCTGGTTCTTTCCTCTCCCCACCAAGTTTCTGCAGTGAGCCAGGAGGCCTCCCGCAAACTCTTGTCCTGGCCGAGCCAGACGGTGCGGTGCACTCCTCTGCCAAAGCGCACCCCTATGCAGGTTGTCCCCTCCAAGGGTAAGGGGGTCAGGGGAAGCTCATCTGTGCCCGCTGGGTCCTCAGACCCCCAGGGCTTCTCTTCAGGCCTTCTAGACACTTTTGGAAAAGTCGCGTCAACTTGGAGTGCAGGAGCTCAGTGAACGTGGCCAACCTGGGGCGCCCAGCAGCCCACAGCCGCTCCCTGTAATTAGCTCTTCTCTGCTCCAAAGAGCATCTGGGCAAACAGTGTGGAGCAGACCAGGGCGGTTCCCCCCACCCCCAACTCCTCCTCCTGCCCCCACCCCTAATCCCCATCTAAGTGAGTCAGCTGAGGGTGGCTGCTCAGAGGCAAGGCAGCTGGGAGAAGGAGGAGGGAGATGGATGGGTCAGGCCACCTCAGGGCCTGGGCTCCCCCAGGCAGCTCCCCAGTGGTAGGGAAGCCTTGAAGAACAGGAGTAGCATCTGGGGAAAGAACCTCTCAAGTTACTGGATTTATGAATGAAGAAACGACAGAATCACTTGGATTGGAGAAGTGGAAGTTGAAGGGCTTCCCACCTGCAGGGATCACCAGGAGAATGGAAATAAAGTCGTGAAGGGGTAGTTGGTGGGGGGCTGAGATGTGTAGATCAAGGTGTCCACTTTCATTTTGTTGTCCTTAACAGTGAACGAGGAAGAGACGGGAGATAGAACCGAAAAAGAGGTGAAAGAGATGTAGAAGGACAGAGGGCGATGAAAGATAAGAGAAAAGGGCTGCGAGAGGGAGAGAGAAAGGCAGGGACAAAGAAATAAGGCGGAGAAGAGAGGCCGACAGAAAGGCAGATGGGAAAGAGAGGAAGAAGAAAGAATGAAAAAGAGGGAGGAGGAGGGGGGAGAGAGATGGAGGATGTCCCTTGGGGAGGACTTGGGCACGTGGGGACATGTCTGTGCCCAGAGTGTGTGTCCAGGCAGCCAACCTGCCCTCTGAAGGGCTTATAGACCCACCTGTCCATGCTTGTGGGCCACTTGGCCCTCGGGGTCAGGAGACAGCACCCCGTCTTTTGATTTTTTACCCTGGGCCTCCAGAGCCCTTCAACTTCTATGAGGGAACCCCCAGCCAGGGACCCCCCCTCCCCATCTCCGGGACGTCCTTAGCTTTTCTCTTCTCTGGAGGAACAGCCTCGACAAGTGTGGAGGGAGGCCACAGCGTGATCTTACACAAATGGAAATGTGAGAGAAACGATCAATTCCCTTCCTGAAAATGACATTTTTTTCTGGTCTCTATGGATTGCTGAGAACAGCATGAGGCTCGAGGTGGCCTTGCTGAAGCCTAGATGCCATCAGCTCCCCAGCAGACAGTGGCCACGCGCCACATATTAAGTTTTGGTGAAAGGGGTAATGTGGGCGGGGGGGTGGGGTGTGATTATTTGTAATTGCATGATGGTGATTGTTTGTGGCAATTATGTGCCTTTAAATTTTAAAAATTTACAATTATGGATAGTTTTAAAAACTGCATGCTCTTTTGGCAGTGACTGTTTGAGGCTGTACTCTCTGGGCTTCCTGCTTGAGGGCATTTTGCAGTCCCAGGTCACTGATGGGGCTTTGGCTTGGGAGGTGGGTGTTACACTGATCCAACATGGGGTTATGATTTGGTACTTTCAGAACCTGCCGTACTGCTATTAGGAAACAGAAGTTCCCTGCAAAGCCTGGTGCTCTTGTATTAATTGTTATATTGGCTTATTTATTTATGTTGGCTTATTTATAAGAGGAATTGCTGATAATTATTGCGGCCTGAAGAAGGAAATGGCAACCCACCCCAGTATTCTTGCCTGGGAAATCCCATGGACAGAGGAGCCTGGAAGGCTACAGTCCATGGGGTTGCAAAGAGTTGGACACGACTGAGCGACTAACACCCACATTGTGACCTTGGTGTGGGCCAGCTGCTTTAGATGCATAGACTTTATATCTGGACAGCCTGATGAGAAGTAAGAAGCATTGTTGGCCTCATTTTACAGAGCAGGGAAACTGAGTTCGGAGAGGTTGGGCCACTTCCTCAAGGCCGCACAGCTGGAAGGTGGCAGAACTCCTGAGTCTCTGCTTGTGTCTGGGATGCTCTGTGTCTCCATGGGATTCCCTGACTGACCGGGCTCTTGGTTCCATTCTGAATCTCAAGTTCCTAAATGAGAAAACCCATTCTATTAATATGGTAACACCCTGTCTTCAAAGAGGCTTTGGAATGGCAGGGAAGCCCTATTGCAAAGTGCTGCCTAGGTCTTAGCCAAACTCCTCTGTTGAGATTGAGTATCACAGGTGGTATCGTACTCGCCCAGCCTGACATGAACAGTGGGTGATGATTGGAAGGATGGGAGAAGCTAGGAGGGGCCTTCAAGGCCTTCTGGTGCTGCTCTCCTGGCTTTACAGGTGAGAAAACAGAAGCACAGGGTCAGATAAGTTCCCTGTTTAGTGCAGATTTTACTCCAAAAAAAAAAAAGAAAGAAAATGAACAATTAGTGTTTGAACAACCCTCTGGTCATAAGAAGATCCAACAAAAGAGAGAGAAGGAACCAAAGCTAAACTTACTTGACTTCAAACGTAGATATTTATTTTTAACCCCCCAAAGTTGTATTGTCCAGAATCTTGCATTTTGCTGCAGGAAGGGTGTTAATTGCTCGATTCCTGACCCCTTTCGTATCTACAGACCTGTCACCCGAGAACATTTGAAATGATTAGTAATTATAAAGTTGTCTGGGGGAGAAGCAGGTTCTTTCTGGAGCCCTGACTCTGCTAGCCATGAGTCATGTCCGTGGGCTTTACCATCGGCCTCCAGAGCCGACTTCTCTGGGTTGATAACTGAAGGGGTCTTCCCAAGTGGTCAGAGCTGCGGGAAGAGTGGGGGGACACAGGGCAGGCTTTCTGGAGCCATGCACAGCTGGTGTGAGGGAGGGGCCCTGAGCCAGACGTCCACCCCACCCTCCCCCCAAATCAAAGCCCGAGGATGGCCCAATAGGAGAGCTTTGCAGAATGGGCCTCTTTCTTCCCTCTCCACCAAACACCTACCTCCTCATCCTCCTGCATATTAACAGCACCACGGGAAGATAAGATCACCCCACGAAATCTTGCTGTAAAATGGTCTGTTTCCCCTGCTCATTATCAGGGGTGTCTGATCAAAGAAATGGTGCCCGGGCCTGGTTATCTAATAACCCAGTAAACATCCAGGCCAGCTTCCCTGGTGGGAAAGGCAGGCGGGGCTGCTCTGGATGAAGCGAGGGGCAGGTTGAACACCCTTCCCCCACTTGGTGACCATCTCTGCCTGTCCTGGAGGCCCCCCAGACCCTCACGACCAGCCCTCTGTTTCAGATGGAGAAACTGAGGCAGGGAGCCTGTGCTCTTCTCCCCCAGGAGAGCCCTTGGTGCCCCTGCAGTTGTCCATCTAGTGCCCCCCGGCACTGGTACATCTCACCTTGTGTATGATGGGGACACTACGTTTTGTTGAATGAATGAGCAAATGATCAAACACACGATCACAGGATCAGCACTGGGCCCTGTCGGAAGACTCTGTGGCAAATCTTTTTTAAAAAAGACATTTATTTATTTATTTGGCTGCTGCAGGTCTTCATTGTGGCATGCAGGATCTAGCTCCCTGACCAGGGAGTGAACCCAGGCCCCCTGTACTGGGAGCACAGAGTCTTATCCACTGTACCACCAGGGAAGTCCCTCAATTGCAAAACTTAATGCTACCACTTAGCAGCTCACCAGGGCCACAGCCAGGGTGAGGGATTGGGGCTTGAATGCTGAGGGGCTGCTCACTCTCAGGCTATGGAGGTACAGGATGGGTGCCTGAAGCTAAGCACTGCCTACATTTTGAGCCGTTGGTGCCTCCCTGGCCTCATCTGGTCCTCGCCTGCAACTCCCCACCTCAGTTTCCTCCTCTGTAAAATGGGAATAATGCCCACGCGACCCTGAAGGATTAAGATGACTGTGTCTACAGAAAGAGACATTGAGTACAGGATCCAGTCTTCCCAGGCCCTGAGACTCCCTGGCGGGAAGTCGAAGGTCACACAGCTGGTGTGAGATGGAGCCTGAACGAGAACCTGCTCTGGGGCTTGAGAGCTCTGCTCCTCAACCTGACCCTAAACTGGCTGAGTCCTGAATGACTTCCAGTTCACCAGCTCCTGGGGAGGCAGATTGTGAGAACGTCCTGGGATGCCCAGAAACCTCCCCACCAGCCCTCACACCTCAGTCTTCTTGCCCCATCAGGCTGTAGTAGGGGTAGGGGATATTGGAGGGATCAACTCAGCACTCTGACACAGAGGTGTTGAGTGAACACATTTTGGATGGATGGATGGATGCGTGGATGAATGAGTGGGTGGATGGATGGATAGATACATGTTTGTGTGGGTGGTTGGAGGGATGGGCAGATGGATGGATAGAATGAATACCATTACAGTTGTCATGATTGTTGTTCTGGGTGGTCCCCAAGCTGGTTTGTTGATTTTATCCTCTCATTTATTAATTGATTAGTAATAATTCACTAATGTACCAACTCACCCTTTGACTGCCAGTCCCCACACTGTGGAGATACACCCCAGTCCCTCATTCACAAGGTGTCCTCATTCACAGAGGTGGGGCCGTGTGTTCCCATATGAATAGCTTCATCCTAGTGTCCAGGGGTCTGTCTAGCTAAACTGCACTGGGGCTCCTGATGCTGTCAGAGAAACCAACGAGATACACACAACTGAACAGAGAGATCTAGAAAATGTCGTGTCTTGAGAAAGAGGTAGGAAGCAGAAGGGCTTCTTCATGGAAGCTCCAAACATAAAGCTGCATCCACAGGTTTTCATGTGTGTGTATCTAAGGCAACACGTCCGACAGATTTGAGAGGCTGCCTTCAGGCGTGAGAGGAGGGAAGTGGGCATGGGGTGGGAGAACGGGAAAATGATAAAATACAACAAATGAGAGGCCTCACGCAGAGCTGAGTTATTAGCTCACCGTGAACCCAGTTACATGATTGCAGCTTTCTGCTCAGAGTCTGAAAAGTAAGATGAACAAAAGAGAGGAGAACGTGGACTCCCCTTCCTGAACAGGGGCGACTGAGACGCAGCAAGGGCAGCAGGCACCGCCCAGGTGGTTCTTTGCTCTTCATCTCTCCGCCGAGACCCTGGGGCACTGTGCGGGTGCCAGCTTCTCCTGTCTGCCGTGTTTGCAAGAGGGCTGCCCAGAGCAGAGTCTCGCCTTTCCCCAGCCATCGGCCCCCTGCCCACCCACCAGCTGAGTGGCTAGAAGGCAAACCTACTGTGACGATTCCTGTTTTGAGGGGCTTTTGTCAGAGAAGGAAAATTACAAAAAAAGTTGGAGGGCACGCAGGACTGCAGATGGTTGATTTTTTTTTTTAACAATAAATTTTATGGTGGTGGTAGTGCTCAGTCGTGTCCGATTCTTTGTGACACCATGGGCTGTAGCCTGCCAGGCTCCTCTGTCCATGGGATTCTCCAGGCAAGAATACAAGGGAATGGATTGCCATTCCCTTCTCTAGGGGATCTTCCCGACCCAGGGATTGAACCCAGGTCTCCCACATTGCCCCAGTTAGAAACATCTATACACACACCTAACATAGCATTTAAAAAGCACAAAGTTGGTTATTTCTCTCCAATTATAACATGTTCCTATTAAATTTTCTTGGAAAATACAAAGTAGATTGAATAGAAATGAAAGTCACTCAGTGTCTGACCACAGGAGGACAAGTCCGGCTGACACTGGGACATTACCACTTTCTTTTCCATTTGTGTGTGTATTTTCCAACCTGTGGTCAAATTTAATAATGTGAATGTCTAAATAAAGCAGTAATCCCCCAATTTCATCTTTTGGCCTAATTTTCCAGCCTTTAAGGAACTGTGAGGTGCAGGGCCACATGGGGAGAGGGGACAAGAAGCCAGCAATGGAAGTCATATTCTTTCCTGGCCCGCGTGTCCCAAGAGTGGGACTAGCTCTTGTTTTGTTTGAGCCTTTTGACAGGCATCTGTTTGTAAACTTTCCTCTGCTTCCAATTTCAGTCTAGAAGCAGAAAATTGATTTTAAATAGAATTACCTCGAAGGTGGTGGTGTTTGGGGGTTGAAAAATCCATCCAGAGGGCCCCTCCCAAGTGGGGGTTTTGCGGCTGCTTCGGTACATCAATAGAAGAGGCAGCGCATTGTCTGGGGAGCAGGTGAGCTATAGTCGGTGAACAGACAGAAATTTGGGGGTGGGAGCAAGTTTACAAGTGCTCAAGGCACAGCCCAAGCAGAAGAACTTACATATTTTTTCCTTTCCTTCTTCTTTTTCTTTTTTTTCATCTTACAATTAACATTCAGAGTTCGGTCTCCACCCTCCCTCTTGAAATGGAATTTTTATCTCTTGATTCATGCTACAAGATAAAATCCCTGTTTATCCAGTTGCATGAATAATTGATAAGCTCTTTCCAACTTGCCAGAAGCAACTTAGCGGTCTCGCCTTGCGGCCTGGAACCCCTGGCAATTTCCGGAGTGCCCAGTGAGAGACCTTTGCACAGTTTCTGCTTGGAATGCACCAGCTTTCTGTCTCAGGGGTGGGGTTTATCTCTTGATCCAGATTCGGGAGTTACAGATTAGGGCTGTAAGTTACCTTAGGGCTCCCACATCCAGGGGAGGTAGGGAGGAGGGGAGGGCTCCTGGGTGTCCACTTAGATTTTCTGAAATCGAGTCTGTGACAGGTGTGGATTCCGCCGGGAGCCTCCTGGCTGGCGGCTTCAGAGTTCACGGCATTAATTAACTCTAATCTGTTCCCTGATAGTTTAAACCAGACCCAAGATGTGAAGGTATTTTCCTTCCTAATATTTAATGGCTTAATGAGATAGCAACCAGGGCATGTGTCTCGCCTCTTTAATGCACTTGGCTCTCTGGCCGTGTTTATATGATAAAAGCAGTGGGGTGTAATTTATGCTCTTAGCTGGGGTTTATCCTTTTTAAACAGGTCTGGACGGCTTACCTGTTATATTTGGCTCAAGCTGGCTTAAAAAAGAATTTATAGAGTGTACTGCAGAATGTCCCAGTTCTGCGACGCCAAGGTAAATGGAACCTGGGGTGATGGTGCAAAATGCCCCTAAGGAAAAGGGTTAACAAGATACTGTTCCTGCCTCCCCTGCCCTTCCCCCTCTCCAAGCATCTCCTGGCCAGCTCTCTAGGTGGGTTTGATGTGGCTGAGATTGCTGTGCCTCGAGGCTGGCGGGGTCTCAGATTGAAACCTGTTGAGAGGAGCGGCTTCCAGGTCCCTCGGGAACTGTGCAGTGCTATCTCGCTGTGGGAGAAGCAGGTCTTTGATTTAAGCTGCTCTCATTTATCAACCACACCATTCATTCCGGTTTCTCTTTCATTTGTGGAAGGTGGAGAGAAAATGAATCAGAGACCTTTTCCCCCCTCCCCCTGGCCCATTACCCCAAAGCTCCAGGAAATTAAGAAGCATGCCATTAGTTTTAGGGAACAATTTAAGCAGAATCAAACCAAATACCCCACCAAAAGCCTGGGATCTTGAAGAGACACCATCAGTGGTCCTGTCCTTTCTGATGGAGGCTGCCAAAAGTGGAGGAGGAGCCAGGGAATGGGAAGGAGGGGAAGCAGAGGGTGGGGGGTTGGTATATTCGGTCTGTGACTGACACACACACCACCACCTCCCCCACTCCCCCCCACCCCCCCGCTGCCTCCCTGAAGACTCCTAGAGCCAGCGGGTCTTTCATTGGAAGCTGGTCCCTGACACCACACTGGGTGGCCTGCTCCTGCCCCACTTAAACTCATAGGTTCTGGAAGTGTCTCCAGGCTGGGCTGTGTGGTTTCTTTGAAAGTAAAGTGTGTGAGGGCTTCCCAGGTGGCGCTAGTAGTAAAGAACCCGTCTGCTAAGGGTGGAGACCTAAGAGATGGGGATTCGATCCCTGGATCAGGAAGATTCCCTGGAGGAGGGCATGGCAACCTGCTCCAGTATTCCTGCCTGGAGAATCCCTTGGACAGAGGAGCCTGGTGGACTATGGCCCATAGGGTCACAAAGAGTCAGATACAACTGAAGCAACTTAGCGTGCATGCAGAGTGTGTGGTGGGTTTCAGCCATCTGTGCTCTAGCAGAAGTGTTAACGGGCTGAGCTCTGCCCCAGGGTGGACACGGTGGGATGCAGGTGCCCCAGGTTGGCTTGATCCTGGTGTTTAAGATGCACATTTTGTTGGACCGCATTGATGGGTCTCCAATGGCTGTTCTGAGTAAAGGAGAAGACGCATGTAAAGCTGCAGTCCTAGTGCTTGACCTAGTGCTTGACCTAAGGTGAGTGTTGAATGGTGTCGACTTCTGATGACAATAATGATGAACAGAAAGAGGCAGGGTGTTAGGAGTTCTGGCTCCAGCCCAGTCAAACCATAAGAGTGACCTCAGCAAGTCCCTGTCTCCTTTTGGACTTCGCCTATTTGTCTATAAAACATCTAAAGTGCGTTGGAGGGAGGTAAGAAGTGATGTTGAGAAGCTGACACCCCAAAACTTCTGGTCTCCAGTGGGGCAGGTTTCTTTCCTCTCCCTCTCTTTTTATTTTTCTAATTCCAACATAAAATACTTTTCTATTACAGAAAATTGTAATAAGCAGAAACACCCCCCAGGAAGACCAGAGTCTATTCGTCCTTCAATTGTTCATTCAGCAGACCCTTGTTGAGGATGGAGTGGGAGGGGAGCCAAGACTTGATCTTTCATATAGAAATCAACACCTCCATTCTAGAATACATAGGACTGCTTGATTGGAATTGTGCTGACTCTACATATTGGTTTTAGAAGATTTGACATCTTAATGTGGTCTCCCAATCCATTGACATGGCATCTTTCTCCATCTATTGAGGTCTCTGGTTTCCTTCGTCACTATTGTTTTGTTTTCAACACATAGGTTTTGCATGTATTTTGTAAGATTCATACTTAATTACTCATGGTTTTGGTACTATTGTATTTAAATGGTATCTTCAAATATTTTCATTTTCAATTGGAAGTGAAGTCACTCGGTCATGTCCGACTCTTTGTGAACCCATGGACTGTAGCCTACCAGGCTCCTCTGTCCATGGGATTCTCCAGGCAAGAATACTGGAGTGGGTTGCCGTTTCCTTCTCCAGGTGATCTTCCTGACCCAGGGATCGAACCTGGGTCTCTTGCATTGGAGGCAGACGCTTTAACCTCTGAGCCAGCAGAGAAGCCCCGACTTCACAGACAGAAGTACGATCAGTTTTTGTTTATAGACCTTGCATCCTAGGACCTCACTAAATTTGCATTTTAGTTCCACTTGTTGCTCAGTCCCTATGTTGCGTCTGACATTTCACAACCCCAAGAACTGCAGCACACCAGGCTTCCCTGTCCTTCACTGTTTCCCAGAGTTCGCTCAAACTCATGTCCATTGAGTCGGTGATGCCACCCAACCATCTCATCCTCTGTCGCTCCCTTCTCCTCCTGCCCTCAATCTTTCCCAACAGATTAGTTCTGGTAAGTTTTTCATAGATTCTTTGGAATTTTTTGTCTGTGAATAATTATGTAATCTATGAACACAGACAGTTTCATTTCTTTCTTTCCAATGAATATGCTCTTTTTCCTCTGGACTATTTGCAGCAGCACCATACTGAGTAGAAATGATGAGAGCCAATATCCTTGCTTGTTCTGGATCTCAACGGTAAGGCATTTGGTCCTTATATGTGTGATGTTAGCTGTAGCTGCCCTTCATCAATTTACATGCTCTTCTAGTCCTTGTTTTCTGAGAGGTTTTTTTTTCTTAAATCATGCATGTGTCTTTATAAAATACTTTCTCTGAATCTTTTGTCATGATCATTTGATTTTTTCCTCTTTAACCTGCTGGTACAGTGAGTTTCACTGACTGCTTTTTGAATGTCGAGCCAGCCATACCTTCCTGGGATGAAGCCCACCTGACTGTGATGAATTATCCTTTATATACCTTGTTGGATTTGATGCACTTATATTTTGTTAAAGATTTTTATCTATATTCACAGAGGTTACTAATCTGTAATTTTCTTTTACTGTGCTGTCTTTGTGTTTAGCATCAAGGTAATGCTGGTCTTATAAAATGAGTTGGGAAGTATCCGTTCCTCTTTCATGTTCCAGGAGAATGTATGTAAAATTGGTATTATCTTCTCCTTAAATATTTAGTAGAATTCACCTTTGAAGCCGTCCAGGTCTGGGGTTTTCTTTTTTAAAAAGGTCTTAACTGTACATTTTATTTATTTAATGGGTAAAGGTTTATTCAGATTATTCATTTTTTTCCTGAATGAGCTTTGACAGTTGGTGCCTTTCAGGGATCACTCTGTTTGTAGGCATAGAGTTGCTTGTAATATTCCCTTATTATCTTTTAATCTTTGCAGTGTGAGGATCTGATCTTTCATTCCTGATATTGATAACTTGTGTTATTCTCTTTTCCTATTGGTTAGTCTAGTTAGAGGTTTATTTGCTTTATTTTTTCAAAGAAGCAGCTTTGGGCTTTATCCATTTTCTCTATTATTTGTCTGTTCTCAATTTCAGTAGTTTCTGCTCTTATCCTTATTATTTCCATTCTTCTATTTATGATTCTATTTTATCTTCCCTCGTGGCTTAGTATTTATATCTTAATTTTTTTAGTGGTTGCCCTAGGTTTTATAGTGTAAATCTGTAATTAAAACTTTTGACTTCAGTTAAAATGATACTGCTTTATGTCTAGTCTAGGAAACTTACAACAATATACTAATAATTCTTCGTTCAAATGCTTTGTGTCATTGGGGGTCAAGTGTTTCACTTTTGTATATGATATGAGCACACAGAAGCTTGCCAATACTTTTGCTTTTACTACTCCTTTTATTGAAAATCAGTTATCTTTTGGAGTGAGAGTTGGCAAATTTTTTTCTTTAGAATCAGTAAATATTTTAGGATTTCAAGCCATGTGGTTTTTGTCAGTGTTTTGACTCTACTGTTGTCACGTGAAAGCAGCCATAGATAATACAGGTTTGAATTGTATAAATTCAATACAGCTTTATTTAAAGAAATAGACAGCAGGTGGAATATGGCCCACAAACCGGGGAATAAATGAGGGATTATTAGGTTCTTTTTCCTTTTAGCACTCCAAAGATATCATTTCCATTTTTTATCTTGCCTAGTTTCTGATGAGGTATCTGATGTAGTAATTATCTTTGTTCCTCTAAGTGAAAGATGTTTATTTTTCTTCTGTTAGCCTTTGATTTTCTCCTTGTCCTTAGTTTTCAGCGGTTTGAATATGCCTATCTTGGTGTTCATTTTTATTTATTTCATCCTGGTTGGTGTTCTCTGAGCTCCTTGGATCTTTGGTTTGATGTCGGTCATTAGCTTTGGAAGATACTTTTTGGTTGATTTCAGTGATTAATTTTGAAGTGTAGGTGCTGGAGAAGACTCTTGAGAGTCCCTTGGACTGCAAGGAGATCCAACCAGTCCATTCTAGAGGAGATCAATCCTGGGTATTCACTGGAAGGACTGATGCTAAAACTGAAACTCCAATACTTTGGCCACCTCGTGCGATGAGTTGACTCACTGGAAAAGACTCTGATGCTGGGAGGGATTGGGGGTGGGAAGAGACAGGGACGACAGAGAATGAAATGGCTGGATGGCATCACCAGCTCGATGGACATGAGTTTGAGTGAACTCCAGGAGTTGGTGATAGACAGGGAGGACTGGCATGCTGTGGTTCATGGGATCGCAAAGAGTCAGACACGACTGAGCGACTAAACTGAACTGAACTGAGCATTGGTTTCCTGGCTCAGAATACGGTTTGTCTTGCTGAATATTCCTTGTGTACTTGGATGGAATTTTCTAAAAATGTCAATGAGATAATTATTTCTTCAAATAGCTTTTCTGCCTCATTCTCTCCTCTCTTTCTCTGATTCCAAATACACTTCTGTTGGACCATTTGTTATTGTCCCATAACCGTTGGATGCTCTGATTTTTTAAAAACTCTTTTCCTATTTGAATCTCAATTTGAATACTTTCTACTGGCCTGTCTTCAAGTTTGTTATTACCTGCATCATATTTTTTAACGAATCTGTCAAAATCACTGTTACTGTGGTTTTTATTTTCATTGTTGCCATTTGATTCTTTCTTATGGTTTGGTTTCTACTCTTCTATTGAAATCACCCCTGTGATCATTAGTGGTATCTTCATTTCCACTTGAGCCATTAACATATTAATCAGTTATTTTAAGTTCTTGTCTGATAATTCCAACATCTGTACCATATCTGGGCTTCCCCAGTGGCTTAGCTGGTAAAGAACCCGCCTGCCAATGCAGGAGACTCAAGAGGTGCAGGTTTGATCCCTGGGTCGGGAAGATCCCCTGGAGAAGGGAATGGGAACCCACTCCTTTGTATTCTTGCCTGGAGAATACCAAGGACAGAGGAGCCTGTAAAGTCCATGGGGTCACAAGGAGTTGGACACAACTGAGCACACATACACACAAGGTACCATATCTGAGTCTGATTCTGTTGATTCTTTTGTCTCTTGACAGTTTGTTGCCTTTTTTATTTTCTCTGAGTGCCCTCAAAAATTTTTTTATTGAAAGCCAGACATCTAGTGTCAGACAATAGGGACTGAGATAAATAGTTTCTAAAGTTTGGAATCGGAACATGCCTTTATTTCTGCCGGGCCTTTAGGATGGGGAGATGAGTCAATCACTTAAGAGTTCAGCTGATCTTAAGGTTTTGTTGTTGCTATGGTTACCCTCAATGCACCACTAGCTTCAGAGTCCTCTTTTGTTAGCTGTGTTTGTTTTGGGGATTGCTTTGTGAGAGCATTTTCCTTAATGTCTTCTCCACCCTCAGCTTAAGTCTTCCTTTGCACTTCACCAGAGAGAGAATCCCTCTGCTCCCTTTTGCCCCTCTCCTGGCAGCAGATGCTGTTAAAATGCCGGTGATTCTGCACTGATGTGCCCAGTGGTGGAAGTGTTCTCTGTTCTGAATATGTCTTGATCACAGCCAGGCCCTGTGTGATCCTGTCCAGCCCCAGAAGGAGGTCTGGGCTCAGGATGTCTTCCTTTGCGTTTCCTGACCCCAGGAATAGAGGGGGTTTATTGTTGTTTCCTTCAATCAGCTTCATTGGTCTTCACCAGTGTCCTAAGGGTACCAGGTTTTATTGTCCTGCCCCTAAAACTTTTAGAAGATGGGGAGAAAGACCTGCATGGGGCTTTGTGCTTTTCCTGTGGTGGCCACTGTTCCCATCCTTCAGTCTTGCCCTATGAGGGAGCTTTCTCAGAATCTTCAACCTGCCTTGTCTTATCTTTATCTGAATACCAGTTCAGTGATAGAAACAAACCTGCATGTTGAGGACCTCCCTGGTGGCTCAGTGGTAAAGAATCCACCTGCCAATGCAGAAGACATGGGTTCAATCCCTGATCTGGGAAGATCCCACATGCTGCAGAGCAACTAAGCCCATGTGCCACAATTACTGAGCCTGTGCTCTGCAACAAGAGAAGCCACTGCAGTGAGAAGCCTGTGTACTGCAGCTAGAGAGTAGCCCCTGCTCTCCACAAAAGAAAAGCCCATGTAGCAACAAAGACCCAGCACAGCCCAAATAAAATAAATAAATAAATAATTTATGTATTTAAATAAATTTATTTTTAAATTAAATTAAATATAATTAAAATTTTTTAAAAATATAATTTATTTAAACCCTACATGTAGAATGAATTTCTCTTATGTCATTGGCTCCCAGATGTTCTGCATTGTCTCTCTAGCCCACATTGAACCTTTCAGTTCACTTCAGTCGGTCAGTCGTGTCTGACTCTCCACGACCCCATGAATCACAGCACGCCAGGCCTCCCTGTCCATCACCAACTCCCGGAGTTCACTCAAACTCATGTCCACAGAGTCGGTGATGCCATCCAGCCATCTTATTCTCGGTCGTCCCCTTCTCCTCCCACCCCCAACCTTTCCCAGCATCAGAGTCTTTTCCAGTGAGTCAACTTGTCGCATGAGGTGGCCAAAGTATTGCAGTTTCAACTTTAGCATCAGTCCTTCCAATGAACACCCAGGATTGATCTCCTTTAGAATGGACTGGTTGGATCTCCTTGCAGTACAAGGGACTCTCAAGACTCTTCTCCAACACCAAGTTCAAAAGTATCAATTCTTTGGCGATCAGCTTTCTTTACAGTCCAACTCTCACATCCATACATGACCATGGGACAAACCATAGCCTTGACTAGACGGACATTGAACCTTTAGCAATTTGTTAAATATTTTAGCTGTTTGTCCAATGGCGTGTACCCTGGGTAAGCAAGTGCCCCAGTTCTGTCTGTCCCTGGAGGCATCTGTCTTTCCTTAGATTTCAGGTAAGTTGATTCCCTGGCAGCTTCAGATCTCCGCTGGATTAAAGAAAAGTTGCAAAATTTCAAGTTGTCTGGCTCCTTCTTTTGTTGTACTAGTAAGGGTGGGAGTGATGCTCTTTCTAGCTTTCTACATCTGAAGCTGTCTGACTTCTTTTAAAGTTAACTTTTTTTAATAAAAAATAATTTCCTTTAAATAATAAATTCATAACATGAAACCAAGGGTAGTACAAAGAAATGGCAAAAAAAAAGGGGGGGAGGGGAAGTGATAGGTGAGGTTGTAATCTAGAAAAACCCTGGGGTAGGGACAGGAGTTTTGGAACCAGGGTTCCACCTCAAGATGACTGTGTAACCTTGGGTGTGACCTTGGGTGAGGGACTTGACCTCAGTGAGTCTCTGTTTCCATTTCTTCTTTTGTACATGGAAATCAAATGTGACCACTCTAGAGGATTAAAAGAGCTAATTGGCTTTTCTGGTAGCTCAGTGGTAAAGAGTCCGCCTGCAGTGCAGGAGACCTGGGTTCGATCCCTGGGGTCGGGAAGATTCCCTGGAGCAGGAAATGGCAACCCACTCCAGTATTCTTGCCTGGAGAATCCCATGGATGGAGGAGCCTGGAAATATATAGAAAGTGCTTGGTATAGGGCATGACTCATGCTAAATGCTCAGTAAAGGGAGGTTATTCGTTTTCATAAATCTGAAAACTTTTCACAGTGTGGGAGGCACTTCTAGAAGCACACAGATGAGAAATGATTGGGTTATTTTCCTTTTTTTTTTAAAGTTTATTTTGCCAAGTATAGTTGATTTACAGTGTACTTTGTTAGTATGGCAAAGTGATTCACTTATATAAATATCTACATTCTTTTTCATGTTCTTTTCTATTATGGTTTATCAGAGGATATAGAAATAAAGGTTCCCTGTGCTGTACAGTAGGATCTTGTTGTTTATCCATCCTATATATAATAGTTTGAATCTGCTAATCCCAAACTACTACTCCATCCCTCCCCTACTCTCCTTAACCCTTGGTACTCACAAGTCTCTATGCCTGTGATTCTGTTTCATAGATAAGTTCATTTGTGTCATATTTTAGATTCCACATATAAGTGATATCATGATTCTAACCTTTCTCTTTCTGACTTACTTCACCTAGTATGACAGTCTCTGGGTTCATCCGTGTTGCTGCAAATGGTATTATTTCCTTCTTTTTTATGCTGAATGATATTGCATAGTTTATATGTACCACATCTTCTTTATCCATTCATCTATAGATAGATGTTTAGGTTGTTTCCATGTCTTGGGTATTGTGAATAGTGTTACTAGGAACATAGGGATGCATGTTTCTTTTTGAATTATAGTTTCATCTGGACATATGCCCAGGAGTGAGATTGCTGGATCATGCTGCTGCTGCTGCTGCTAAGTCGCTTCAGTTGTGTCCAACTCTGTTCGACCCCATAGACGGCAGCCCACTAGGATCCCCCATCCCTGGGATTCTCCAGGCAAAAATACTGGAGTGGGTTGCCATTTCCTTCTGCAATGCATGAAAGTGAAAAGTGAAAGTGAAGTTGCTCAGTCGTGTCCAGCTCTTAGCGACCCCATGGACTGCAGCCTACCAGGCTCCTCTGCCCATGGGATTTTCCAGGCAAGAGTAATGGAGTGGGTTGCCATTGCCTTCTCCATGCCAGATCATGTGGCAACTCTATTTTCAGTTTTTTAAGCAACCTCTATACTGTTTTCCATAGTGACTGCACCAATTTACATCCCCACCAATAGTGTAGGAGAAGGGTTCCCTTTTCGTCATACCCTCTCCAGCATTTATCATTTGTAGACTTTTTAGTGATGGCCATTCTGACCAGCGTGAAGAAGCGTCTGCATGACCCCCACCTTGGAATCATATCCTAAGAAAATGGATAGATCAGGAAATGTTTAAAGGAGTGAGAGAAGGTGGAAGTAGTCAGCCTAGCATGGGGCATCTAGAAAGCACTCAGTAAACACTGGCAAGATGAGAAAAAGAGGAAATAGTCAGCTAGGGCTGGGGCTAAACTCCCGGCTTAGTCTTATTTTTGTCAGTCATGCATCTGGTTGAACTTGGGCAAGACCCTTGATGTCTCTGAGCCTCAATTTCCCACCAGCAAGATGGGCAGCTAAGTGCTGCCCTCACTTAGCTCCTGGATTGTTATGAGGTTAATATGGGACAGTGTCTTTGACCATGTGAAGATTCCACAAACATAGAAGGCATTAGTGTTAAAAATGATCACTCCAATCCATGCTGAAAGGTTGAAGGACACGTGGATAGTGGACCTCAGGGCCTTCTCAATTATGGCTTCAGGAATAGTTAAGGTGAAGCCAGTCAGTGCACAATCAATTCTTTTTGAAGCTTCTCTCCCAAGGAGGCACTGGGACTTTTGCAGCTGCCTGATGTGTTTCTTAACAAGTTACCTCCAACCAGAGAAACATCAGTAGTTGTCGAGGCCATGGTTTGTCTGGCTGATTTATACAAATCAGTGAAACAATATCTCCAGCCTGTTCTTTGATCTTGGTTTGAAGCAAGTCATCTTAAACACTCGTGGGAGCTGGAGGGAGATCCTTCATGTAAACGTGTCCACAAATCTTTCCTGGATGCTCAGGGTGAGGCCTCCGCCAGTTGCTTCAAAGGCCTCATCCATCATGACAAAGGGAATAAAAACTCGAGTTATGCTGTATTCATCTTATTGATTGCCACCCTTGACCCAACTCAACCCACAGCCAACTGCAGCAGGAATTTCTAACTCAACTTTTGTTCTAGACCTTCCCTCTCTCCATTGCCACCCCCTCTTCCCTCCACACCCCCGCTCCCCCGTTCCCCTGCGACCATCCCTCTCTTTAATCAAGGAGGCTAGTTGGAGGAGGAAGCTCTCACTGCTGGAGACTGAGCACTGGAGGTTAATTGTGGCTCTGGAGCCCAACTGCCTGGGTTTGAAACCCAGCCGGAGCCTGTACTTCAACCTACACTATGCTAACTGCAGATCAGCTGTAGAAACTCTCCCCTGCCTCAGTTTCCCTGTTTAGAAATTTCGATGATGTATCAGTCAGGGTTATACTAGAGAAACAGAGCCAGTAGGGTATTTATATTAGGAGATGTATTTATTTATTTATTTTTATTGTTTGGCCACACCACGCACCATGTGGGATCTTAGGATCTTAGTTCCCTGACTAGGGATTGAACTTGTATCCCCTTCATTGGAAGCATGGAGTCTTAATCACTGGACCACCAGGGAAGCCCTAAGAGATGCATTTTAAGGAAGTGGATTACAGGATGGAGAGGGGATAAGTTGAAATCTGCAGGCTGATGCTTGAGACTGCTGTCCACAGGCAGACTACCTTCCTCAAGGAAACTTCTGTTCTGCCTTTCAACCAATTGGGTGAATCCCTCACATTATTATGGATCATCTCCTTTATTTAAAGGCAACTATCTTGTTTTTTTCAAAAAGATATTTAATTTTTTACTGTTTTTAGAGCAAAAAAAAGTTTCCCCAATGACTCAGCGGTAAAGATTCTGCCTGCAGTGTGGGAGATGTGTGTTCAATTCCTGGGTGGGGAAGATCCCCTGGAGAAGGAAATGGCAATTCACTCCAGTATTCTTGCCTAGGAAATCCCATGGACAGAGGAGCCCGGCAACTTACAGTCCATGGGGTCCCAAAAGAGTTGGACATGACTTAGCAACTGAACAACAGCAAACAGAGCAAAAAAGTTTACTCTTATGATAAAATTGGGGGTGAAGGTCAAATGTCAGTTTAAAGTTTTTCTTTTCCTTTTTAAAATTTTTGTTTTATTTATTTATTTAATTGTGATGGTGCTGTGTCTTCGTTGCTGCACAGACTTCTCTCCAGCTATGGCTGGAAGGGGGCAATCTGTAGTTGCGGTACATGGGCTTCTCATTGGCGTGGCTTCTCTCTTGCTTTGGAGTGTGAGCTCTAGGGCGTGTGGGCTTCAGTAGTTATAGCATGCAGGCTCAGTAGAGCACAGGCTCAATAGTTGTGGCACACAGGATTAGCTGCTCCTCGACATGTGGGATCTTCCCGGACCTGGGATCGAACCCAAGTCCCCTGCATCGTCAGGCGGACTCTTCATCACTGAGCCAGCAAGGAAGCCCCTCAAATTTTGTTTTCTGAATGAAGTCAATTTCCAGCTCAAAACAATAAAGAAAAGGGCACATGGAGTTCAAGTGTATGCAGAAAGTCTCCTTTCTGTGCTCTGATCCCGTCTCTTAGCTGCGTGTGTCATGGGGTGGCGAAGAGCCAAGCATCTGGGGACACAGAGATGGATTCAGTGTCACATTTATCTCTTGGTACTTTATGGTCATTGGGAATTGTGTAACCTTCCTCTATATCATTTAATAAAACCACAATGTGAGAAAATAATAGTACATGTTCTGAGGGAGTATTGTGAAAATTAAGTAAGAGAACACCAAATTCTTCCCCTCAAGCTTTGTGTGCATTCATAAATGCTCATTATTAATAATGAAAAATGTATATACACTGTGTGTCCAGCTGTTTGTTACCCTGTGGACTGTAGCCCACCAGGCTCCTCTGTCCCTGGGATTCTCCAAGAATATTGGATTGGGTTGCCATGCCCTCCTTCAGGGGATCTTCCCAACCCAGGGATCAAACCTGCACGTCTTATGTGTCCTGCACTGGCAGGGAGGTTCTTTACCACTAGTGCCACCTACTATGAAAAAAATAGATAACTCACGAGAAACTGCTATACAGCACAGGGAACTCTACTGAGTGCTCTGTGGTGACCTAAATGGGAAGGAAATAACAAAAAGAGGGGAAATATGTATATGTTTGGCTGATCCCCTTTGCTGTACAGCAGAAACTAACACAACATTATTAAGCAATGACTTCATGGCAAATAGATGGGGAAACAGTGGAAACAGTGTCTGACTTTATTTTTGGGGGGCTCCAAATTCACTGCAGATGGTGACTGCAGCCATGAAATTAAAAGATGCTTACTCCTTGGAAGGAAAGTTATGACCAACCTAGATAGCATATCTAGATAGAGAAGAGACATTACTTTGTCAACAAAGGTCCGTCTAGTCAAGGCTATGGTTTTTCCAGTGGTCATGTATGGATATGAGAGTTGGACTATAAAGAAAGCTGAGCACCAAAGAATTGATGCTTTTGAACTGTGGTGTTGGAGAAGACTCTTGAGAGTCCCTTGGACTGCAAGGAGATCCAACCAGTCCATCCTAAAGGAAATCAGTCCTGGGTGTTCATTGGAAGGACTGATGCTGAAGCTGAAACTCCAATACTTTGGCCACCTGATGTGAAGAGCTGACTCATTGGAAAAGACCCTGATGCTGGGAAAGATTGAGGGCAGGAGGAGAAGGGGACGACCGAGGATGAGATGGTTAGATGGCATCACCGACTCAATGGACATGGCTTTGGGTGAACTCCGGGAGCTGGTGATGGACAGGGAGGCATGGCGTGCTGCGGTTCATGGGGTTGCAAAGAATCGGACACGACTTAGTGACTGAACTGAATTCCAATAAAAAATTTGTAAATAGTCACCTGTCAGTGCTCACTCATCTACAAAATACCTTCACCGCAGTACCTAGGTTCATGTTTGGTGGAATAACAGGGTGCAGTAAACCAGCCAGAGGGACACGCACTGCCATCCCTCCCAGATGCACAGAATTGAGGGAAAGAAGATAAGGGGTCATCTGTACAGTGTTTAGGGTTGGGCCTGGCAAAGAGTAGGCTCTCCACAGATGTTAGATTATTACTGGGGAGAGGATGAGGTGAGAAAACACTCACTGTAGCTCAGCACATAGTAAGTGCTCGGTAAACGCTAGCTGTTATGATGTCTTTATAATTTCGCTCAGTAGATCTGTATGGAGCTTCTGTATGTGCCAGGCATTGCTGGGTGGGGAATACAATGATGGGTGCACTGACTCAGACCTGTGGTCACAAGTCAACACACACACACAGCCAATGACAATTGCTTACTCCAGAGGCTGACAGGACACGCTGGAGGGTCTGAGGGCTTGCGGAGACTTCCTTGAGAATGTGAGTTTGGAGCAGAGGTCTGAAGGGCAAGCAGGGTTGACTAGGACATAGGCAGTGGGGTGGAGGGGGTGGGACTGGGGGAGAACATCTTGGGGAGAAGGACAGGTACAAACACAAGTCCCCCATATAGGGGCCAGGCGCTATAGGCTGGATACCAATCAACACATGAGTCCTGACCATGAGTATTTGATTGCTGTGATTTTATATTTGTATCAATAGGTCTATTCTTTCTTAGGCTGCAAATAATTAAAATAACTGTCTTTTGGTTTTGTGTAGCTGGGTGTTCTGTCACTTAGTCGAGTCTGAGCTGCAGCTCCATGGACTGTAGCCCACCAGGCTCCTCTGTCCGTGGGATTCTCTAGGCAAGCATACTGGAGTAGGTAGCCATGCCCTCCTCCAGGGGATCTTCCCAACCCAGGGATCGAACCTGCGTCTTCTGCATTGTAGGCAGATTCTTTACTGCTGAGCCACCAGGGAAGCCCTTTGTGTAGCCATTTTAAAGTAATGATAGCAATATTATTACTAACAAGATCATTATTCCTAAAAAGAGTTTAAGATCTCTTTGCAGTTCTTTTTGTCCAACCAGAGTGCACATCCTTATCAGTGTATTTTTAAATCACCAAATGTGATTCTTCTCTGATTGGTTAAACCAAGACTTGGCAAACCTTTTTTTAAAGGTCAAGTGGCCCAGATACAAAGTGGGCTTTTTTTTTTTCTTGAAGTGTAATTGATTTACAATGTTGTTTTAGTTTCAAGTGTACAGAAAAGTGACTCAGTTATACATACATACGTAAGTGTATATGAAAGTGATATATATATATACACACATTACTTTTCAGATTCTTTTCACTGTAGATTATTACAAGATACTGAGTATAGTCTCCTGTGTTATGCAGTAGGTCTTGTTGTTGATCTATTTTATATATAGTGGTGTGTATCTGTTAATCCCAAACTCTTAATTTACCCCTCCCCCACCTTTCCCCTTTGGTAACCATAAGTTTTTTTTTTCCTGTGTCTGCAAGTCTGTTTCTGTTTTGTAAATAATTTCATTTGTATCATTTTTCAGATTCCAGATATAAGCAATATCATGATATTTGTCACTGTCTTATTTCACTTGGTTTGATAATCTCTGGGTCCATCCCTGTTGTGGCACATGGCATTATTTCATTCTTTTTCATGGCTGAGTAATATTCTGCTGTACGTATGTATCACATACTTTATCTAGAAAATGGCCCTTCCTTCGAAGGGTATTAGGAGGATGAAGCTGTTTGGCCCAGGCGTGGTGCTTGGCCCCTCATTGGGCATCCCCATCGCAGGTCAGTGTCATCCAACCCTTGCTCACTAACACATCTTACAGCTTCTCCACCCACCACCCCAGCAGAGAGTAATTGAGATCGTGTTCTTTTACATCTGGTTCCTTTTGCCCAGCATTTTTTTTTTCGGTATGTGTTTCAATATAACTTTATTTATAGAACAGAGATACTATGTATGGCCTACAGCTTTGGCAACTTCTACTTTGTACTTTTACTTGGGCCAACTTTGACCACTTCCTCCATGCAAGGTTAAGATTGTACAGGTAGAAATCCCATGAGCTACATTTTCTAGACAAGACCAGAGTGGCTCAGTTCTCAGGAGGCTCTCCCTTTATGTGTTACCAGTGATTTCAGCAGGACCAGGCTTACATTCTGCCAGTTTCACAACCCCCTCCAAGAGAGAGCACCTCATCCCCAATAATAGGAGCAGGAAATCGAGAGCCAATGTCCAGGCTAGGATGTGTGTCCTTCCCTGAAGGCAGGGAGGGTGGGAGGGGCTGCTACAGGGCCACCTCGAATGAACTTCTTGAACTCAGAGCCTTCAAAGTAAAATGGAGGGTAATTACTAGAAAAGAGTCAATTCTGAGCAGGAAAAATCTATCATCTTTCCCATCTCTTCTTTTACTCTTCAACCATGGAATCCACCCACTCCCAGTTTGAAGGGAGAATGCTGTGCTGTGCAGTGCTTAGTCGCTCAGCAGTGCCCAACTCTGCCACCTCTATACATGGAATTCGCCAGGCAAGAATACTGGAGTGGCTAGCCATTCCTTTCTCTAGGGGATCTTCCCAACTCAGGGATCAAACCCAGGTCTCCTGCATTGCAGGCAGATTCTTTACTGTTTGAGCCACCAGGGAAGCCCTCATAAGAAAACTCACTCCCCAAAATGTCCATTCTCTGCCTGGAAAGCCCATCCGGTCACAAATGAGCATCAGACAGAGGTCTTCATCTGTTATGAGTTTAGTGGGCATCAATTTTATCAATATACCCGTCTTTAATCAAGGAGGAATTACCGAGTGGCAAGGTATTATGTTTTTCTTTTATAACTGGCTTGTTTAAAAAAAATTAATTTCAGTTTTGACTTTAAGTGAGAGAAGAGAAAAGATAATTGTTCCGCGTTTCCTGAAAAGTTATGAAATCAAGTGAGGGGTCATTTTTCAGAACTTCGCTCCTCACGATTAATAGTCATCAGTCTTGGGTCTTTCAGCTGGGAGCCCTGGAACTAGCGGACTGGGCTCTGCTTCCAAGATGCTTCTTGGAGTCTCTGATTTCAAGGAAGGGGCTTAGATTTAGGGAGAAGGCTGGGGTGTAGCCAGGTGGGTAAATTCTCGCTATAAAGTCTGATGGTTTCTGCATTCTGCCAGGAGGAAGGTCTCTGCCCACTCCCGCCCTCTCCCCGGAGCAGCCCACGCCCCAACCACCATTTTCTCTTCTGCATCTTGATTTTTATTCGAATCGTTGGCTGTGTTGTGCTCTCAAGCCTGAACACGGACACACGGAGTTCTCAAACTGTAATTTATCATGTGGATGAACGTTTTATTTCTTGTCTAGTGCCCACAACATTGGGGTCCTAATTTCCACCCTGGATTCAGTTCCCCGTGGAGCAAGGCAGGCTCTGTCTAACCTTTCTGTGTTAGTTTCATCTTCTGGAAAATAGAGTTAATATCAACCCTGCTCATAGTAGCACAGGAATTAGTCACTTTTTCAGAGGGCTAATCTCATACCTTTGTTGGCAGAAGGCAATTCCACCAACAGCCCCCAAATTATATCTGATAGCGTAGTTGCTGATGAGTGGTATTTATTATCACTATTTCCATTGTGAGGCTCCAAACTCATACTTATGAGGTCGCCACTTAATTCATAAATCCAAGAAGCTGTCATAGTCACCGCAAGGAGTGGGGTTCAGAGCTGAGGGCCGCTTGGCAAAAACTCTCCACCCACCCAGGGCCGGTCTTCTTCCTGAGGCTGGGCAGGCAATCGTGGTGGAAATTATAAGGTCACAGTGGGATGTGGCTTCATTCCTTTCTGTTGCAGGCTATGATTAATCTCTTCTGATGTTATTTTATTTGAAAGAATAATCTAAAACCAGCCACAGACAAAATCAACTCTCCTGAAAAGGGAAATCTAGGTGAAAGAAGAGAATGTTTGTGGAAAAGAAAAGGCATGAACACACTTGGGTCGGGGGAGGTTTGGAGGCCAAGGAGGATGCTAGAAGGCCGGGTCCTTTAATTTATGGCTTAGAAACGGAGAGCTCTTTCTTCTGGCAAGTGGGTGATTCACCACCTCATTTGGGGGTCTGACTCCATCAGAATTATGTCTGGTTACAAGAGCTGCCAAAAAAGTTGGGTTTCTGCCATCTGTGAGACCCCACACAGTGTCTCCTCCAGCCAGGGGACCTGGGTGTAACGTGTGAAGTGAGAATGTGAGGTTCCTCAACTTGAGTTTTCCTGCCCTTCTGAGTTGTAAATAGTCCAATAGTCCACAAGAAAGACCCTTCAGGAGGCGGGCCGCTTTGGTCTGGCTGGTTCCCTAGGGCAGGGATTCCCAGTCACAGCGCTATTGGTCCTCGGCGCTGGGCCACCCAGTGTTGTGGGGTCGTCCTGTACACCGTAGGGGGTTTTCCAGCATCCCAAACCCTAACCCACTGGATGCTCTTAGCTGCCCCTTCGCCTCAGTTGGGACAACCCCAAATGTCTCTAGTCATGGCCAAATGGCTGTAGAAGGCAAAATCAACCTGGTAGCCCTTTGTGGAGCTGTGGGGTCCCATGAGCCCTCTCAAGGCTGCCCCTTGCTGTCCCTTCATTTTCACTGGGGAGGTTAACCTCAGAAACTGGGTTAGGTGAGTGAGGCTGTGGGGTTGTAGGTAGCAGAGATGCTCTGACTCAGGGAGTACCTTTTTGCCGGGGCAACCTTGCTGCTGGTCATGCTGGCCCGCCTTCCAGGTGTCCCTTTGAACTGTGTCTGCAAACCAGGTGGTTAATCAGCACTGCGGCGCTGTTTGGATGTTTTGCTGCATGTGATTACCAGTTCACACCCTCAGCCATGGGCACACAGGGGAACAGGGTGCTCCTTGCAGGAGCTGGGGAATGGCGAAAGTGGTCTTGGAAGTGTGACAAGGATGTCCGAGAAGACGGACTGGGCCTTTGTTGACAGGCAGTCCCTGGGCGCTCGCAGGTTGTGGCACCCTCTCTGAGCATCTCAGGGGCCCCCTCCCGTGCGTAACATCTGAAGTATGGGAGCCCTTGGGAAGAATTTCTTTCGGATGCCTCACTCCCCATCATCTCCCACAAATTAAAACACACCCACACTTTAACTGTAATTTATTGGCAGTAAAAATATTTGAAAGGAGTTTAATGATTTTGCTTCTTCAATTATCTGGCTGGCGGGTAATTCATCAACGTCGCAATTATCCTGATTCCTCCCAGAACCAATAGCATCCTGAGGAATTTTCGCAACTGTTTTTGCAAACATAATGAAGATTTTAGGATGATGACATCGTAACACTGCAGCCAACGAGCAGCGGGTGCGGGTGGTGGGGCGGCGGGGCTCACTGCTGCCTTTGGCAGGCGTTTAATGAAGCACTTATTAATTTTGATTTTGCTGCTTTCGTGTCGAATTTCAGAGCCGATCATTTTGCTTCACATGGCACGCGCTTGCACAGGCCCCAGAAAGGCCCGTGCTTCAGGCTCTGAGGAGCAGCCTTGCTCTCGCCAGAAGGTGAGAAAAAGATTCCAGAGGCTGCCGAGCAGTCACCGTGCTGGGGTCGAGGGTGTGTGCTTGGGGGGCAGGTGGTTCACCTGGCTGTCAGAGTCACTCCCGGTTTTCTTTTCTTTCGTTTTCACAGAGGTAAAAATTAAGTCGAACCATATGGAGATCCACATGTGTGATCCCCAAACATCAAACACTGGCGTTCATTCCTTATTTCTTGATTAATTTATTGGACGGCAGCTTTCTGATCAGCCCTATGCTTTAATCACAGGGAAATTGCCTACCAGCTGGGTATTTTACTTTTCTCTGTTACAGCAAATGAAGCATAATTGCCGGGACGCGGACCAGTCGGAAAAACAAGGAGAGATTAGGTGTAATTGGGCAGCATTTCCTGACGAGTTATAACACCGAGCCCCCAAATGGGATTAGCCGGTGTTTTATTTTCTTTTTTACAAAGAGGGACCTCAAGATTATTAATAGTGCGCCAGCCACCCTCCCTACCACGCTGAGATGAGTGGGTCTGAACAAGGAGGGTGGTTCCCTCCCCCCACAGCCAGGGGTGGTGTGTCTCCTGGAAGCTTATGGTAATATTTGCAGATATAAAAAGGGACAGGACAATTAAAAATGTGCATGAGTAGCTGTAGGGCTGACATTATTGATGCCTTTGTGATCAATAGAGCTATTTGTATTTGGATTGCTGGCTACGAAGAAGCCTTAGGAGACTCCAGCCCCATAACTGAAAGCCTGACAGAGGGGAGTAAAACCTTGCAGTGACTCTAGTGTCAGGCCTGGGAATAAGGGCTGATTTAAAGCTGTGGGTGATGGAGTGAGGCGGGGTTTTCATCAGCGTGTGCCCAGGAGAGGGGATTACATCTGCCTGGCTTCCAGACCCCAGGTGGAGTGAAGCCATTTATAACAGAATTTGGCCGCAGTTGAATTTTAATCTTGGGATCCCCCGATTGCTTTAAGGGCAAGCCCCAGAGGCTGCCATTTGCTTTCAGTAGCTTTACCCAGAGCCTAAAGAAATCGCTACCCCTCCCCAACCCCCCATAGCCCCCATAAGCTCTGTCTGGGGTTGTTTTTGTGGAAGGGATTTGAGAGTGAAAATTTCAGAAATAGGAGCCCTGGATCACACTTCTTTCTGGATGAACTGTCTGACATCAGTTTTCTGATCATAATCGCAGCTAATGTTTCCTGGGTGCTGGTGACACACAGGGCACTGTTAAATGCTTGCTTGTCTTGTTTGTTTTCAAACTTGAAACCTGAGTTAGACTCGATTCTTGGGCGTGTTCTCTGGGCCTGCACTGGCCAATACCATGACAGCTCATGGCGAGTGGCTCTTAAGTACTTGAAGTCTGGCTGGTCCACATTGAGAGTAAAACACACGCTGAATTTCAGATTTTGGGGGAAAAAAAGGAATGTGAACTATTAATTTTCAATCTGATTATGTGTTCTGGAATGCTACTATTCTGGACATATTGTGTTATATAAAAAAACATGATAAAATTATCTTCTTTAGACTTTTTACTTTTGTTGTTAATTGTATAAAAATTTGGCTGCCACAGAATAAAAATTACAGACGTGGCTTGCGCTATATCTCTGTTGCATAGTGCTGGTCTAGAGGAAGAAAAGAGGCACAGAGAGGTTAAGCAACTTGCCCAAGGCCACACAGCATCCTAGTGGCAACATCTTGTAAAAGTTAACAGCATCACCTCTACTGGTACATGAGTCTGATCTTCTCCATCAGTTTTCTGTCATTGGCCCTGGTTGAATAATAATAATAATCACAGCCATACCTCTGTCCTTAGTCTTCTCAGCTAGGTCACCAGATGGTTGGGCTATGCAATCATGGTGGTTTTCCCCAGAAACTGACATTCTCAGTTTTGAACTCTTTGGCACATTGTGGTGTAGTGTGGGGAGAGAGCGTCAGTCCGTCTTTTAATGCTTATTTAATTATATTTAATTAGGAATCTTGTAATATTTTAGCCAGAAATTGGTCTCCTGGGGCCATCTGCTGCAAAGATTTTTGAAAAATCTAAACTTTATTCTTTGCCATCGATCTGTGTGGTTAATGGGGCTGAGTAGGAATGATTTCATCCATCCTTCTGACTCGGAACAAGAGATGGAAGGAGAGGCTGAGCAAAGACGGCCAGGCATCTGACAGCCAAGATGGCCAGACTCATTCATCCACCGCTTGCCTATAAGTCCCCAGACTGTGCCCTGTGCTCAGATCCCGGAGATACCTGAGCCCTGGCATCATCTGTCCTGGCTGACATGGTCCCCTAAAACTGATGCTTGCTCCTGATGTAAGGGGTCTGTAAGACTTTGTGCCACTTTTCCACGTTCAGTGCTCTTGGACCAGTCATCAGTTCCCTGGGCCGTCCTCACGAAGGCTGATGTTTTCTTTCCCACTGTTCCCCTCCTGCTGGGCTGGGCAGGACACCCAGGCGTGGGACTGAAGAGAAGGAAGCTGTCTTTCAATATGCTTGCTGGAAACTTGGGGCGGGATTCAAGAGCAAGATCAACGTCACCCATCCCCACCCAGAGGCAGGCTTCTCTGGGGCCAGGGCAGTGAGGGGGACCGGCACTCCTCCAGCCTGCCTTCTGCACCCCCTCTCCCGGCATTTAATCAGTGTAGCTGATTACTTGCAACACACCGCAGAATGGTGGAGGACCCTGGCTGGCAGCCCGCCGCTGTCATTTATGGCTGGGTGATTTGAGGCCAGCCTCCCCACCCCGCTGAGCCTCTGATCCCTCATTTGCAAAATGAGACTCACTGGATCTGCCCTGCCTCCCCTCCCTGAGTTGTTGAGAGGTTCCCACAATGTCTGAGAGAGTGATATGAAAATGTGGGTAAACAGGAGAGCGGTATTTAAATGCATGCTATTACCATAATTGCCTGGTATTGTGTGTGTATATCTCATCTCCCCAATTAGATGCGAGATTCTCGGTGACAGGCACCATGTCTCACCCCTTTTGATATCCCCACACAGCCAAAATGGTACCAAACATATGGCTGCCACTCAACAAATATTTACTGAATGGGATTGCATTTCAGATCTGCTCCAAATCACCCTAAAACTCAGTCAGGTGCAGCTCCAAGGATTTCTCGAGGAGAGGGCAGAATCGGGGAGGTTCTGCTGCAGGTGTCAGGAGGTGTCTCCGAAGGAATGACTCCAGGAAGTGATGAATGCCTGCTTTGCTTTATCCTCCCTGCTCTTGGCTTTTGACAGTAGCCTTGAAGTCTGCTGTCTCCTCTCAGAAACAACTTTGCCCTCCGTCCTTGGGGATACACACTCTATGCCGCACTGTTAGGAGCCCTAACATCTGAGTAGCCAGGATAGGCCTGAGACCTTGCTTAGGCCTAAATTTCGATTTCCTGGAAACAGGGTGGACGCTAAGTTCACAGAAACTCCTCCCTAAGAAGATCCCGCCAGCGCCAAAAATAAGAAACTCCTCCCTAGAAAAGTCCCGCTGGCGCCAAAAATCAGGCCAATCAGAGGGAAAAGGGAAATCCCCCAGAAAAAACCCCTGCGCGTGCTATAAACTGGCCAATGAGCTTCTGCGCGTGCATGAACTGGCCAATGAGCTTCTGCCAGCTTGATCTTTTGAACAAAAATAGGTGCTTATGTAATCTGAGACTATAAAAACCGCTGTGACTTGGGCTTGGGGCTCTTGTCCCCATTCCACTGTGCTGGAGGGGGCATGAGACCTAGCTCCAGCTAGAAATAAACCCCATTCTTGCTTTTGCATTGCTGTGAGTGTCTTATTCTACCAGTATGTGGGGACCGGACTCAGGGCATAACAGAACCCGCTATAGTTCAGATTTTTATTAAGTAGTCAAACATAATATAAAATTGCCAACAAAAAGATCGTTTCTGGATTAATTAATCTCCCCTTTGCATAGGCAAAGACATAAAAGAGAGCATAAGATAAGAAAAGAAAATGAAATTAATCTTATACTTTCTATGGCTGCCTGTTAATTTCAGGCTTTCCTGCATCCGGGCGCCTGGGCTCCTGTTCAGTTTCTAGATGGCTTGGTACTTAAATGAAACATCTTATTAATCATTTCCCAGGAATGCTGGGCAGCCAAAAAGAAAAAAAGAAAAACAACCCAGGCATTCAGGAGCCCCAATGAGTTTATTTTTATAGGAATGCATACCTTATCATAGGGTATGGCCAATACATCAAAACGATAAGCCAGATTTGTACATCATCGCACACCGGTATCGATAAATCAGGTTAACACTAAGCTGCCAAATCAATTCTGACCTGACGCCGACCTCTCCTCAGAGGACAGATTTGAGAATAAACGGGGAGGGAACTAGGGAATAAGACTATCTGAGAAGTTTCACAAACGAAGCTGAACTCTGCTAATCAGAAGGTAGATGTGTTTTTAATTCCAAGATGACTGGGCAGCAATTCAGCAGTCCTGACAACAGGCAGAACATCTCCGCTCCCGGAGTTGGAAGAGATGGCTTACGAATCTTGCCCTGCCAAGCCTACGTTCTCACATTTTCCAAAATGTCCGTTAATCCCAGAGGACATTCCAGCTGGCCCCTTGCTCCACTGAGACAATGTTAATATAACAATGAACCAGTCCACACGAGCATCAACGTTTCTTGATGCCCCTCTTCCCTGAAAAACGCATTAGCTCCTGGCAGTTCAGTTCAGTTCAGTCGCTCAGTCGTGTCCGACTCCCCACGACCCCATGAATCACAGCACGCCAGGCCTCCCTGTCCATCACCAACTCCCGGAGTTCACTCAAACTCATGTCCACAGAGTCGGTGATGCCATCCAGCCATCTTATTCTCGGTCGTCCCCTTCTCCTCCCGCCCCCAACCTTTCCCAGCATCACAGACTTTTCCAGTGAGTCAACATGAGGTGGCCAAAGTACTGCAGTTTCAGCTTTAGCATCAGTCCTGTCCCGAAATTAATTCACAGACAACCGAGCATCATTACCCGTGATCTGCCCTGGCTAACTGCTTTCTGTTAGTGAATTTGGTAAGGGAAATAAGCTCTTTCCATCCACTTTATCATCTGGAGACCTCAGGACACAGTGTGTCTCTCGTGAATACTATTATTAGAACCTGTTTGTACAATTGCTATTACTATTAATTTTGCAGAAACCAGCTCCCACCCAAAGCCATCAGCCGGGTGGTTTTAAGTCTCAAGATCAGCCTTTAATCTACACTTTGAAGTTGTTGGCAGAGGCAAGAGTTTTATTTCAGCCTGATGACCGTGAGTTTTAATTTTTTTGAGGATAGAGCTATTCCCGCCCTCCACCCCTCTCCCACCCTCCACCCCCACCAATGCGCTGAATTCCAGAGACTGTTCTCTGAATGAAACCCAGCTTGGGAGAAAGCCATTGTGAGTGGGCCCAGGTGCGACAGCTGGTTGGGTGCTATGGGGGTATGGAGGTCTGCAAGGCTTCTCGAAGGACAGCGTTAGGGATCATCTGCCTTCTGAGCTCCAGACCCCGACACAGGACGTCCTGTGGACAGTTCTCCTGCAGTGCATCTTGCCCCACCTTGTCCGCTGTGTTTTAAAACCTTGATCCAGGGGCCACATCCCACCCCCAAGTGCAGGGGGAGCCCTGCCTTCCTGTGGACCTGATATCCATCTGACCACTGTGTTCATCCCCCAGATTTGTTTCTGGTTCATCAGGGAGACACATGTGACCCACGGCATGGTCACCTTCTGCGTGGTTGAATTTCCCTGCGAGGGCTTAACTCCCAGTGCTTGTGTGTTCACTCACTTCAATTGTGTCTACCTCTGCGTGACCCCATGGACTGTCACCCACCAGGCTCTTCTGTCCATGGAATTCTCCAGGTAAGAATACTGGAGTGAGTGGCTGTGCCCTCTTCCAAGGGATCTTCCGGACCCAGAAATCGAACCCACGTCTCCTGCATTGCAGGTGGATTCTTTACCACTGAGTCACTGGGGAAGCCCTTGACACCCAATAGTTCTCTGCAAATACATCTTAAATGAATGCACATATATTCAAACCCAATCGATAGGAAAGAAAGAAGGGAAGGAGGATTTGATAAACAGAAGGCTAAGAAATGGCTTCCAGTTCTGATCAGTCCTGATCTACCTCACTGCAAATTAAAAAAAAAAAAAAAGAATTGAAAAGACGCTCAATGTACACTGGTCCCCTTGGGAATGTCCTAATCATTATTGTCATCATGGCTCCCATGGATTGAGCATCAGGTCTCTGCTGAGCTCCATGAAAAGGACTTTGCATGCAGTAGCTTGTTTTGACCCCAGAAAATCATCTGAAGTACGTCCTGTGCTGACCCTGGCTATAGGTCAAGCGGTGGATGGTCAGAAAGCTTAAGCCACCATCACACAGCAGGAGACCCTGAGCAAATATGTGAGTCTTCGGCGGATGGACTCGAGGCCCCTCCCACTGATGAGCTGTTGTCCCTGGGCTTCTGTACAGGCTGTCTGAGGCACAGGTCCTGTGGAGGACCCTTACAGAAACGACATGTTCTTTGTTTTTGAACTGGTGCAGAACATTTTTTACCCACCAATGTATTCCACTCAGTCTCTAAGATGATCAGTAATATATGTTTGTCAGTGGGGGAGGCTAAAGCCAGACTCTTACCTCTAAGAAAAGCTAATAGGCCCAGTTTCAGGGTGGGGACCACGAGCCCCTGACCTTGGTTGGACCAGCCCCAAGCACTAATCAACATTGCCGAGAATGTCTGTGTTCACTAACAAAGCATAAATATTTGTTCTCTATTGAAGGCCTCCAGACCCATGGCAAATAGCAGCCTTAAACATGCACAGTCCACCTGCCTGTTAAGAAAGAGAAAACACAGAAAAACAACCCTTTGAATCCACTCTTCCCCATAGAAACAGAAACGATGTTCTGATCATTATGTCTAAAAACGCAGTAGATAAGAAAATTGGATTTGGTTGGAGCTGGAATTTAGCTGCAAATGGGTGGTTTTTAATAAAGTGCCTCATAGCAACAGATCTGTGAAAAGCTGGTACTTAAAAGCAAGTTCATATGATCTCAGAAAATGGCTCATCCAGACAGGGCAGTCTGTAACTGTTTATTTATAGTTGTCTGCACCAGATCAGATAAGCTGGGACTCAGGGAAGTGGGGGGCTTCCTGAAAGTACCATCCTCAGTCCGTTCGTGTGACCAGAAACTGGATCATCAGTCATGCTTTGAAAAATAGGGCTCGGGACGGATGGAAGACAGGGGTGGGTGGGTTCTGCCCTTGGACAGATGTGCTCCAAATGCAGAGACTGCAGAGTTATTTGTGAAGGTGGGGCTATGAAAGAGCACACAGGGCTCAAATGATGGTCCTTTTTTTTTTTTTTTTAATGTAATTCATTTTTCTGCATTGGGTCTTAGTTGCGGCATGCAGGATCTTTTCATTGCAGCACACAGGCTCCAGAGTGGGCAGGTTCAGTACTTGTGGCTGGAGGGGTTAGTTGTCCCGTGGCAGGTAGGATCTTAGTTCCCCAACCAGGGATTGAACTGGCATCCCCTGCATTGGAAGACAGATTCTTCCACTGGACCACCAAGTTGTTCAGTTGCTCAGTCATGTCCACCTCTTTGTGACCCCATGGACTGCAGCATGCCAGGTTTCCCTGTCTTTCATTATCTCCCAGAGCTTTCTGAAACTCATGACCATTGAGTCAATGATGCCATCCAACTATCTCATCCTTTGTCATCCCCTTCTCCTCCTGCCTTCAATCTTTTCAAGCATCAGGGTCTTTTCCAATGTGTCGGCTCTTCACATCAGGTGGGCAAAGTATTGGAGCTTCAGCTTCAGCATTGTGTTTCCAATGAATATTCAGGGTTGATTTCCTTTAGGATTGACTGGTTTGATCTCCTTGCAGTCCAAGGGACTTTCAAGGGTCTTCTCCAGAACCACAGTTTGAAAGCATCAGTTCTTCAGTGCTCAGACTTCTTTATGGTCCAACTCTCAGGAAATCCCTTAGATGATGGTCCTTCAGGGAGCAGACCTGGGTGGAGTCAGGTCTTAATTTTCTGGCTGTGTGGCCTCAAGCTAATGCATTTCCTTTCTGTTTGAGCAGCTTTATTGAGACGTAATTCACAGGCCATACGATTCATTCATTTAAAGAATTAGAATTCAGTGGATTTTCATATATTCACCCACGTGTGCGGCCATCTCCTCAGTCTGTTTTGGAACATTTCCATCATCTCAGAAAGACTCTCTGTACCTTTTAGCTACCTCCACCCCACACCCATCCACTCCAGCCCTAAGCAACCTCTAATCTGCTTTCTGTCTCTACAAATTTCCTTATTCGGGACATTTTCTATAAATGGAACCCTCCCACCTTGGTCCTTTAGGTTCTGGCTTCTCTCACTCAGCGTCTCAAGTTGTGTCAGCATCTCATTGCATTTGAGGGCCGATCTTTCTGGTCTTCAGATTCCTCGTCAGTCAAATGGTCAAATGCTGCCCCTCTGTAGGGAGATTCTGAGGTGGACCTAGTGGTAAAGAACCTGCCTGCCAATCCAGGAGACACAGAACATACAGATTCACTCCCTGGATTAGGAAGATCCCCTGGAGGAGGACATGGCAACCCACTCCAGTATTCTTGTCTGGACAGAGGAGCCTGGAGGGCTGTAGTCCATGGGGTCGCACAGAGTCGGACACGACTGAAGTGACTGAGCACACATTACCTCACTGGGCTGGAATCTGAGGGGAAATGTCGTTGGGAGGCTGAGCTGAAGAAATCTCCCCCAAGGGGGCAACTGTATCCTGATCACCACCCCACACACTGAAAATCGTGATCAGAGCTGAAGCCTAGCACACTTCATCTGTCACAGTAGACTGATCCCGTTTCTCCCCTCGTGACTCCTGTTTCCCCCATGAGATGCATCAATTTGCATTTGTCTCAATAATAAGAGTAACACGATCCGCTTGTATTTATTCAGTCTTTCAAGGGGCCAGGCCTCACTCTCAAGCATCACTTACAACAGCTCATGTCAACCCCCAGAGGCAAGAATCATGACCCACCCCCCGAACCCCCCTTAACTGATGAGGAACTCGAAGCTCAGAGTGGGTGAATGAAGCATCCGGGGTCCTTCGCAGAAACCTAACTTCTTACATAAATGCTTACGGGTTAAAGAAATGGGGTTTTCCTGAACAGGAAATTTGGAGTAGGTCTAAGCGGACCTGGGGGTTTGGGGAGGCTGGTCTCCAAGCCCTGCAGCAGTTCCCCCAGGCACCTGTATCCCATGAACAAAGAGAAGTCAACAGGTAAGGCCAGCAAGATGGTATGACGGTGTGCTATGGGCAGGGGTGGTGGCTGGGGAGACTCTGCAGGCCCTGAGCAGATACTTGAGGGGGAGGGGCTGGGAGAAGTTTCCCCCTGGAGGTAGCCTTGAGCCACCTCCACTTCTTAAAACACGAAGTGAATTCCCCAAGGTGGGCGAGGGGAGGCCCTCCATCCATTCTTTGATTAACTGTAGTTAGAGGAGGTGGTACAGAATGTCCTGGGCACAGCGGGGCGGGGTGATTAATCCCCCTGTAATCTGTTGGCTGCAGTTTTGCTGTTGCAGGAGGTTTTCCTGGAGAGATCGATGGAGTCTTAACAGAGTGGTGAAATGGCTCAGCGTCTCCGTGCCTGGACCCAGCAGAGCTTCACCAGGAGGAGGAGTTCAGCCCCAGAACCAGGCAGCTTTAGGGGTGTCAGCTAGTGTTTTCCTTCAAGGACTGGGGAACAGTTTTCTCAAAGACCTTATTTGTGTGATGCAGGAAGTAGGAAGGTCCATAGGATAGGAGAGGAGAGAAAGGAAAAAAGGGAGAGGAAGCAGTCATAACAGTGCCTTTATTCCTTCAGTTCCTGAAAAGTGAAGCTGTGTCTTTATCTGACATCCACAGCCATCCTCTCTCCCAACCCCCACCGCACTCCTGCAAGACAGGAAATTTGGGGCCCAAGAAGTGAGGTAACTTGCCTGAAGTCGTGTGGGTAACCAGTGCCAAATCCAGGACTTAAACCAAGGATTAGAAACTCCAGGTGCAGTGCACAGCCAGGAGCAGAGCATGACTAGTGCTGCCTACATGTTCCTGTTTCCCCCGGAAACCCTGGGGTGTGGTCTGGTGCTGGATTGTACAAAGACAATCTTGCCACACTGCTGGGCTGGAGGATAATTGGGACATGGTTGCTGGGCTGGGGAAGCCCAGGGATGGTCACTGAAACCCATTGGGGAGGTCAGCAATGGATCTTTGGAAGAGGGGGTGTTGAGCTTGGGGTTTTGATGGGTGCCCAGGAGTCCTTGAGTTCAGTAAAGGGGAAGCTCATTTCAAGAACAGAAGCTGTATATGCAAAGGATCAAAGCTGAGATTGATGATGGCATATCCAGGGAATATTAGGACTTGCAGACTAGCTGGTGGGTAGGATGTGGGGCTTGTGGAAGCAGAAGAGAGAGAATAGGAAGGAGCGTGATGGTGCCTAGCTGCTCATCAGCCCTTCCTTGCTGGGGTGGGTGCAAGTAGTTTTTTGCTAGTGGGTGGGATTTCATTAGGGTCAGGGAGCTGGGAATGGCTTTGAAGATTTCTGTGCTTAGTGCCCACAACCCCTTATGGAAGCTAAAGATGGATTCTCCAAGGAGTGAGAGCAAAACCACAAGCAGAAAAGGATTCTGCTGGTGAGATTACATAGCTGCTTCCCTCTATCATTATCTAATTAAGGAAGGGGTGGGGGGAACCCCAAGGCTTTGAAGTAGCAAGAGAGAATTCTGAAATGGCTCCAGCCAGGTCCTGCTGGAGGGATCTAATTACAGAGCAGCATTCTGCAAGGGCGCGGTTACTCAGCGTGCAGCGGGTTGGATGGTGTGCGTGGAGTGGCTTCTAAACCAGCATCTAAACCGCCAGGACTGAAATACCAGCAACCACAGACCTGAAGGCCATGGCTCGCATGCACTTTCTCTTTCTGGGGTTAATCACAGTGGATTCCCGACACTTGCATTGAAAATCTGTGTGATGGTGCAGAGGCATGGCAGAGGACGCCCTGGTGCTGGGTACTCTGCTCCAACTTCTCATCTTGGCTCTCGACAAGGAAAAATTTCTTTTTTCAGGATGAAAGTGAAATTCTTTCTGAAATAAATATTCAGGTCCATCACTCCACGTTTGGCCAGAAGGAAGGAAAGAGGAAAGATGGATTATCATCCCAACAACTTCCTTCAGCCCCATGAGTGACCTTCAAGGCAGAGGTAGTGCCAGGTGGGCAGGCAGATTTTTGAGTGGTGATGGGTAACACCATCTCAAAATACCTCTCTCCAATTCTGCATGGATATACCACTTTTAGGTAGTTACTAATTTGACAAATCTTTATTAAGCATCTGCTATGTGCTAAGCAGGGCTTCCCAGGTGGCTCAGTGGTAAAAAAAAAAAAAAAAAAAAAAAAACCTTGCCAAAGCAGGAGACATGAGACACAGGTTCAGTCTCTGGGTTGGGAAGATCCCCTGGACAAGGGCATGGCAACCCACTCGAGTATTCTAGCCTGAAGAATCCCATGGACAGAGGAGCCTGACGGGCTACACTCCATAGGATCACAGAGTCAGACACGACTGAAGTGACTTAGCATACATGCACGCACGTGCCAAACACTATGTCAGGGGCAGGGAATATGTGAGCTAAAGTACCATCAACACAAGTCTGGTCATTGGAAGAGGGAGGTCAGCAAGGGCTAAGATGTAGACAAATAGATATAACTCCAGATGGGAACAGACTCTGAGAAAGGAGGAAGTAGAGGGGTTGGTCCAAGTGACAATTCTTTGGAGGGGACAGCTGAGCTGACCAAAGGATGCTCAGAGACCCCTCTGCTGAGTGGGAGGAGGGTGGTCCAAACAGAAACAGGGGCATACGCAGAGGCCAATGGGGCACTGCAGAAATCAGCAGAGGGTCCATGTGACTGGAGGCGTTGAGACAGGGAAGGGAGAGGTGAGAAGAGCTGGACCTTTTCGATGCTGACCCCAGGAGGACCCGCCCTCCCAACTTCTGCAGGCACGGTCTCCATAGACTGCCTCCCTCCCATACAGGATGTGGGGAAGGGGCGACAGGTAGATTTCTTCTGAAGTTTCTAAGCCTTTACATCTTAAGTTTTTGTATTCTGGAGCCCCTGAAGAGGTTGGAGAGTCTTTAGTTTGAAATGTAAGATGATTTCTTCAGGAAAAATGATCAGATTCCTCACGACCTCTTGTTCCAAGGAGAATAGACAGTATTTTATCATCGCGGCATTGTATCATAGCTACAGCTAAAACCATCTGAATGCTTGCCAGTGTAACAAAGGGAAGATAAAGTGGGATGACTCAGTTTTGGGTTGTGAGAGCTCAGGAAAGCGAGACAGCATCACCACCCCCCTCTCCAGCCTGGGTGCAGGAGGAATAAAGGCTGGTGGGAGCAAATGTCTTCCCAGTCTCCAAACATATTTTTCATTTTCTAGACATTCAGGTGCCCAGCCCCAGTCCTTGAGCCTGGGGTCTTCACCATCTCATCCACCTGCTTAGAATGCTAACAAGTTTTAAAAACCTTGGATGAGGGATGCTCTGCGAGAGAAGGCTTTAAGCCAACATTAAAAAGGGTGTTGAACTCAACATGTCCCCTCACCAGTAGTTCCGTTAACATGTTGATTGGCATCATGACCACTACATAGGAGTTTATGGCATACAGTGTCACTCAAACTTATTTAAGGATGAATATTTGTTTTGAGATATGTATCTTAGGGACTGGGGACTTCCTGGAAATAAGCTTAGATTTGCTGCTTTAATCTGATATTATTGCCCCATTTACCACTGTTGTCATCAGGAATAAATTTTATAATGGCAGCAAGCAACCATTCAGTCATCCATTCAACCACTTAGTCAGTGAACCACCTGTCCATTCATCCAGTCAGTCATCCGTCTGTCCATCTACCCATCTACCCAAATATCCACCTACCCACTCACCCACCCACCCACTCATACAACTATGCATGAATCCATCCACCTATCCATCCATACAACATCCATCCATCCATCCAACAAACCATCCATCCTCTTGTCATTTGGATAGCCAGATAGTAGCATCTAGCTGACAAATGTTTACTGACCATACTCTGGGCTCAGTAATAGGACTTTGGTAGGTCTAAGGTGCCTTTGGGGATCTTCTGGTGTACAAATAACCAGACTTGTCGGTTGGAAGTGATTTTTGTCCTTGGGGAAATGCAGTGCTAAAAGCTCAAGAAAGCAAAAGTTCCCCTCCTCAGGTGAATCCTTGGAAGAGGAGGTGATATTTAGTTGGAGGAGAGATTTGGATATGGAGAGAAATAAGCTGGGTGACGGCTGCCTGCAGTTGAGACTGGTATGAACAGAGGACCACACGGCCACAAGGGCAGGCTGATAGAGGGTCACCCTGCATACCCTTCTTCATCAAGTCTCTGCTTGGCTGAGTCATGCAGCATTGATGAAAACTGCTGCCCAGAGGCCCCAACACTGACAAGATGGTCTCTGACAAAGCCTCGTTCTTCAATCCAAGTGCTTTCCTTGGTGCTGGCTTCAAGAACACGTAGTTCCATTTAGAATCAGACGCAGAGGTGTGCTTGTCATCACAGCCCTCAGGGACAAGGCCCTCAGCCTCACCTGCGGCTACCCTGGGGGTGCATTAGCCTGTGGCTCCATCTGGCCTCCAGCATTATGTACCTGGACCCTTGGATGCGGACTTTCTAGAACTCTCTGCTCCCGGGCAGGCAGCAGAGAGTTGGAGAGATCCCCATACACACACAGAAGGAGAGAAGAGCCTTGATCCTCCGCAGGGAAATTTTACCCAATAGAACCATCTGTGCAGCATTCTAATGAGGGGAGACACACGCTAAGCTGCAAACAACTCAGTGGGATAATTGCACATTGACATAAACTCTCGAACGATGTACAAGAGGGTGAGTTTAGGGGAGGACAATTTTAGAGGGTGAGTTCAGAGGTAGTCGGGGAGGGCTTCCCAAGCAGGTGTAAGCCAAGACACAGGTGCCAAGAAGGAGCCAGACAAGGGAAGGGCTGGAGGAGGGAACAGCCAGTGCAAAGCCCTGGGACAGAGGGGAACTAAGACATTTTCAGAAATAGAAGTCTCAGTGTGGCAAGAGGCCCTCAGACAAGGTGAGAGACAGTACAGAAAGTCACTGGTAAGAGGTGTGTGTGTTAAGTCACTCAGCTGTGTCCAGTTCTTTGTGACCCCCATGGACTACAGCCCGCTAGGCTTCTCTGTCCAGGGAATTCTCCAGGCAAGAATACTGGAGTGGGGTTGCCATGCCCTCTGGGGGATCTTCCCAACCCAGGGATCAAACCCGTGTCTCTTACATCTCCTGCACTGGCAGATGGGTTCTTTACCACTAGTGCTACCTGAGAAGCTGGGCGGGGCAAATCAAGTAAGACCTATAGGCCATGGGAAGGAGTTTTGATTTTAAGCGTAGTAAAACGCTACAGGGGGGTTTAGGTGAGTAGCTCTGTTTTGTTTATGTTTAAATTGCTCTCTTGTAAAAAGTTTATTTATTTATTTTTGCCTACGCTTGGATTTCATTGCTGGACACAGGCTTTCTCCAGGTGCGGCTAGCTGGGGCTGCTCCCTGGTTGCAGTGTGCAGGCCTCTCATTGCGGCGGCTTCTCCTGGAGCCTGGGCTCTAAGCACGGGCTCTTCGTTGTGGCACATGATCTTAGTTGCCCTGCAACATGCGGACTCTTCCTGGCCCAGGGACCGAACCTGTGTCTCCTGCTCTGGCGGGTGGATTCTTTACTACTAAACCACCAGGGAAGTCCAGAGTTTCATTCTGAAATCCTTGCTCTGTATGTGGGGCTGAGGGGTATGATGGGAATGGCAGTGGAAGCCTGGGGACCAGAGGCTTTGGACTCTGTTGTCAGGGAATCTGGGGGGAAGGGAAGAGTTTTGGGTTGTTGTGGAGGTGAAGCCTGATTGATTGGTTATAGGTGGGAGAGAGAGAGGTGCCTGAATATTTACTCAAATCAGGGCCTGAGAAGCTGGGTAGAGGTGGCTGCACTTCCTGGGCTGTGGGCAGGTGGGGAGGAACAGGTTTGGGGGCAGGAGAGTCAAAGAATTCCACATGACCCTGTTGCATGAGAGATGCATTTTAGACACCAAGGAAGAAGTTGCGTGTATAAGTCTGGATTTAATGGGGAAATCTGGGAACCAGGAGAAGCAGAACCTACTAGAGTCAGGAGATGGCATGGTAGGGGGCAGAGTGCACAACTCTGGTTTGATCTCCTGGATCTAGCCATACCTGAAGCTTGACCACCTTGTCTAGCTCTAGTCCTTTGAATTCCACCCCTTTCTTTGTTTCCTGCATCAGTTTGAGTCCAGCTTCTGTCACCTGCAGTGGAAAAAGTCTTAACCCAACATAGGAGGCAATTTCAGCGTTCCAGGCTGACTACACCACCTCCCCTCTGCTGTGAGCTAGATTTACGTCACTCCAGGGTGGTGAGCAGAGAGGTAGCAACAGATTAGAAAGAGGGGACCCTTTGACATCAGGCAGACCCAGGACTCAGTCCTGGCTTTGCCTCTGGCTGCCTGTGTGACCTTTAATGAGGAGACTGGCTTCTGTCCCCCTCTGTGTCCTCATCCTCACCTGGAAGGGTTGTGCAAGGACGAGAAGAAAGAAGTGGGGAGGGTGTCTGGCCAGGGGCGGGTGCACGGCAGGTGCTTTGTAAGTGTCAGCGTTTGGCTCCCTCTCCCCCCCGAACCACACACACACTGATTAAAAGCTCAGGTTGGCAGTTATTTATGTCTTTGATTAATTAAACAATTGGGAAACAAATTAATTATTACTCAACGAAGGCCGTTTAGACGACACAATCTTTGAAAACATGAGGCCTGGCGGGGAGGAGAACAAAGTGCTGCTCGGCAGCGGGCAGGATGGAAACCACTGAAGTAGAGAATCTTCAAGGTCCCTCTCATCTGGAAGATTCACCTTTTCTGGACGTGCAGAATGTGGTTCCCTACAGATAAATGTTGACTTATGGTTTGAATGGCTTATTATATGTCACGGTGCCTTCAAATGGCAGCCTGACAATCACTCTGGTATCACCTACATGGAATTTATCCAAGGCGAGAGGCATAGAGGGAGAAATTGGACTTGAGTCACAGCCACGTGGCTGGTCGCTGCCGTCATTCTGGTTAAAGCCACCTCTGTGCTGTTCCCCACGGTCCCCCATGGCTGCCCATTTCCAACTGTCAGATCTGGACGGTGGGTGGCATTAAAACATCAATAACAGTGGCTGAAACCGTGCCCTCGGCTCAGTCGGGGAAGGGGGGCAGGCGGGGGAGAGGAGTTGTGCTTGAATTTCAAAACAGCCTAAGTTTTTCGCCCCATTAAGTTATCATTTGCTTCAAGGAAAAGTCCCGGGAGTCCAGGAGGCTGTGATTTCTGGCCCCTCTCCACCCCCACCCCATAACTTCCTTGCTCTTTGTGGCCCCCTGGAGCACGTGGTCCCTCCCGAGGAAATAGCATTTCAGCCATTCCCATGTCGGTCTAATGCCAGTACCGCTTGAGTGCATCGTGTCATTTTTTTAAGGCACCACAGTGGTTTATGGCTTTCTCACCTCCAAACCTGCCCTCCCCGAGTGCAGGAGAAATTCTGATTTGTCAGGAACCTGTCCAGTCATCCGGAACCTTCCCCAGGGCCAGGAGGTTAACTCCCGCCATGGGTCATATTGATTTTATTGGGTGGGTTTTTCCAAAGCAGTTGAACAGGGTCAGTGTGTGGGGAGTGTTCCAGTTTGGTCAGTGAGAACCCTGTCTTTTAAATGGCTGCTGTGTTTTAAATGACTCTCCTCCCCGCTTGAGTACTGAACTCTCCCTTGGTCGGCGCCCCCCGCCTCATATTATAAGTGGGGATGAATCAGCCTGGTTTCTTGAAGTCGCTGTGAGAGCCAGGGCTACTTGTCAGTGCAAAACGAGACACCTCCACCCACCCCACGGGATAGATCAGGTGAGTGCAGTGACTCAGACCCTGCCACCCCCTGACAAGGAATGAGATGGTGATGGATGCTGGAAGAGTTAAAACAAGGGTAGGATGGAGAGATGGATGTGAAGGAGGAGCCTGTTGGGCCCGGGGTCCACTCTCACCACCCTCCAGGGAGGTTTTTATAGACGCAGTGCAGGTGAAGACTCTGGGATATAGGGGTCCTGTGACCCAGGAACTGGGACCAGAAAATGGCCTGACTCCAGAGTCCTTGTTCACAACAGAGAAAGTGGTCATCCTCTCCATCAGAGTCACAGCTATTTGTCAAAAGTGCTGAACTGCAGGGAGAAATAGACAAATTCAAATATAGAGTGGAAATTTCCACATCCCCTGAGTCACTAGAAGTAGAAAGAAAATTGGTAAGGATATAGAAGAGCTAAATAACTTAGTCTAATTGATGTTTTTATGTATAGAACCCTCCACCAAAGAGCAGGAAACACTTTCTTTTATATCCATTTGGAATATTAAGATAGATCATAACTTAAAAAAGAAAACCGAAAATGCTGTAGGCAGAATAACTGGACTCTCACCCTTGGCTGATGGGGACGTCAAACAGTACAGCCACTTTGGTAGATAGTTGGGCAGTTTCTTACACAGCTAAATACACACTTACTATAACACCCAGCAATCCCACTTACAGGTATTCACCCAAAGAAAATATACACAAGAAAAGTGTATGTAAAAGTTTATAGCATACAGATTCACAACTGCCCCAAACTGGAAACAACCCAAATGTCTCTCAGCTAAGGGGTGGATAAATACACTGTGGCACATCCATACAAAAGAAATTCATACCGAGGCACAGTTTAGCAAGAGAGAAACAAAATACTGAAACACACCTCAGCTGGCTGAGTGTGAAAGGTATGATGACGACTGAAAGAAGCTGGGCTTGGGAGAGTGTGTAATACTTGCTTCCATTTACAGAACGTTCACACCCGGAAAAAGCAAATCTTTAGGGTAGAGAGAGGGGACTGATTAAAAAGGGGCATGAAGGAATTTTTTTGAGTATAAAAAAAAGAACTTCTGACACAGTTAAGAAAATGAAAAGATAGAGATGTCCCTTGTGGTCTGTGTTCCCAATGCAGTGGGCCCGGGGTTCAGTCCCTGGTCAGGGAACTTTAGGTCCCACGTGCCACAAGTAAGAGTTAACATGCTACAATGAAGATGGGTGATCCCACATGCAATAAATAATAAATAAAATAAATATTAAAAAAGAAAATACAGAGACAAGAGAGGGGAGACTAGGAGAAAATACTGAAGCACACACATCTGACAATGGACTTGTATCTACAATATATAAACAACTCTTGAAAAGTGAAAGTGTTAGGCACTCAGTCGCGTCCAACTCTTTGTGACCCCATGGATTATAACCCACCAGGTTCTTCTGTCCATGGGATTCTCCAGGCGATGGAGTGGGTTGCCATTTCCTTCTCTAGGGGATCTTCCCAACCCAGAGATTGAACCCGGGTCTCACACATTGCAGGCAGACTCTTTTCCGACTGAGCCACCAGGGAAGACCTCTTACTCTTCAATAGTAAAACAGCTCTTATGTTTCAATAACAAAAAGACAAACCATTTTTAAAATAGGTGAAGGATTTGAAAAGACACTTCACAAAAGAAGATATATGAATGGCCAATGAGCACATGCAGAGATGTTCAGCATCATTAGTCATCAGTGATATGAAAATTAAAACCACAGTGCAATACCTCTGTGCTCATGAGATGGCTAACATTAAAAAGACAGATAACAGCAAGTGTCGATGAGGATGTGAAAGGATACATTTCCCAACATGGTTGTTTGGAAAAGAAGCTGGGCAGATCCTTAAGAAGTGAAATATATTCTTATCATTTGACCCAGGAATCCTATTGCTTTGCATATGTGCCCCTGGTTGGTGATCATTGGAGATTTGCTGGTCATCAACTCCATTAATGGTTCAGGTCTGCTACAACCACACTCTGTTTGCCCTGCCGGGTCTCAGAGGGCTATGTCCTTCTATGTCCTTATGTAATTGTGATAGTTTTTCTAGCTGGTTTCTGCCACTGGGTTGTCAGAGTAAATTCTTGTCAGTGTTCTTATCTGTAGCAGCCTCTCTCTAATTCTGCCTTCAATCTGCTGAGTTCTTAATGAGAGCGAGGATGCTATTGTTATGACTGTTTCCTGGCTTCAGTTCTTTATGCCCTATTATCTCATGTCATCTGCCAGGACAGGAACTGTCTCTGTCATTACCACTGGGTCCCCAGGGCTGGCACAGTGTTGAGATTCAGATCCGGGTAGACCTGGCTCCAGTGTGTTCACGAGTGCTGAGCTGAGAGCATGAACCTTGAACTCAGCAGTCAGCTCCGTGCAGAGACTGAGCTGGATGGGGGAGGCTGGGGAGGGGCTGCAGGGGCAGGCGGGCTTCCCAGAGTCAGACAGGATCTTGAGTCTGGAAGCTCTGGGCAGCAGAGAAAAGCCTGAAGCCCAGCTAGAGTTTCTCTAGGTGACCAGCCCACTGGCCACCTGGGAGGATGGCGGGAGAACCTGAGGATGGTGCATTCAGTGGCAAATGTGCTGAGCCTCGAATGCCAGGCCGCGGTGTGACGCCAGGCCTAGGCATCAGGTCCAGGGGCCCCACTGTGGGGTCAGTGCTAGCCTAGCTGACAGCCCTTGCGGATGAAGCCACGCTGTCTAGAGCTGGCTCCCCAAGAGGCCAGGTCCCCTCCCCTCGCAGGAGGGAGGAGAGGGCTCGGGAGTCAGGCACCGCACAGAGAGACCCCCCTCAAGCTTTCCTGTTTCCGTTTGCGGGGACTTCTCCCTTTCTCAGGAGATAACAGCTTTTCTTTTCCTCCCTGTCTGCTCCCCTCTGAGGGGCGTCCCCTTCCCCACTGTGAGCAAGTGGCCACAATGAGTGTGCACATTAGAGAAGTGACCGAAGTCCCAGGTAAATGGGCTCCACTTCTTCCTGAGCACGTTCCCGTGGCAGCAGGAAGTCGCAACCGGCAGGCGAGCCCACACCTCCTGCAGCTGTCCCAGGAAGGCTCCAAGCAGATGGTGGGGCCCCGGTGTCTGAACGTGCTGTCGGCCTCCACCCCCAAGGCGTCCTTCTTTGTCCACTTCCTTTCCAAGCACGAGCAGCTGCAGGAGTTTCAGGACCTGGTGCAGAATGAAGATGTGAGGCGCTCATTCAAAAAACATTGAGAATTTCAAAGTGGAGACAGCAGTGCCTTAAAACCAAGTGGGGCTGCCTGAGTCACGCACCCTGTCCCCTTGTCCAGCTCTCTCCTGCGAGAGAAGCTAAGTTACATGTCCTCCACTTGTGGGTGGGGTGGCACGAGGGGTCACCTCTCAGCCCAGGGATGACACCTCTGTCCCCTGCTTATTGGGCCAAACCCAGCTGGGTTCCAGCTCCCCTCACTTGGGAGAGGGAATAAGGATGTATGTTCTTGATTTTCCTCTGACTCCTCTTTCTGTTTGTCTGGGCCCCACTCCCGCCCCTAAACTTACAGTCTTAACATACTGTCTTCTCTCCAACCAAGCCCTCCTCCAAAACAATAGATTTCCTGTGATCGATATGAGTCCGCACGCCGTGTCGATGGCTTTCAGTACATCCTTTCATATCCCCACGAGCTGGTCCACACTCCTTCTTCAAAGTGCGGGCTCCACAGCAGGGCAGGTAATAAGCTGAGCTGGCCAGCTCTTCTCTGGCCTCCCAAGGCTTTGACACAAACCAGTGCCCCTCCCCTCCTGGAGTCCGTCTCTGACCTCAGCCTGGGGACACTGCAGCCCACGAACAAAGGCCTAGCCTCACCCTGAGAAGCCTGAGCCCCCAGCAGGTTGAGGTTGCTTGCTCGTTCAGTCACCAATCTTTGTGATGTGCCAGGTGTAGGCGAAGCCTGGGAGGAAGCTGGAGGAGGGATGGGAAGCAGTCGCTCACACCCACCCCGGGGTCTCAGGTATGAGTTCCAGCTCTGCCACCCACTGGATTTGTACCTAGGCAGGTGCTGGAGCTCCCCTGCCCTCAGTTTCTCCAGAATCTGCCTCATGAGGCTGTGGTGGGTGAGAGGGAGCAGGACAGGGGTGAAGCAAGTACCTGTCAACAAGGGCTTGGGAACTGTGAGCCAAGGTCAAGGAGTCAGCCTGTGCCCCACATGTGAGAGTCAGAGCCAGACATTCCCGGGAGGCACATGCTCAGTCTTCAGACCAGGATTCCAACACCCACCCACCCCCGCCCTGAGTCTCCATCCAGTCTCCCTCCTCTCGGGCCCCTTTGCCCCCTCAGATCGGGGTGCCTCCCCCTCAGGCTCTGGGCTCACCTGGGAACACACCTGTCTCCGTGGCCTCCAGCTCTGGTCACGCTTCAGTCCCCAAAACTGCCTTTCTCAGGGACGTGTCCCGCAGCCCTTACTACATCAGGGCCTCTTGAATGCCCTCCTGGCCCCTGGGCTGGAATTTCAAGATATATATGTACATAGTTTTACATTTTAATTATTTGTGTGATTGTTGGGTTAACTTCTGCCTCCCCCGCTCACTGGATGCCCCAGAGGACAGGGAACCCACTGTTCCCCATCGTGTCCTTGGTGCCACACAGCACGTGGCCAGCTGTACATGCCTGGAAAGTTGTGGTTGCACAAGGAAATGAGTCTCTAGATTAGAGAGACAGAGACACGGAGAGACATGCACACACACAGAGAACTCCAAGAAGGCCTGCAAGGGGTGGGGACAGCAGGGAGGGGCAGGGGGCTGGCAGTGGGGTCCAGATGCCCTTGGACTGCAGACCACCTGGCCCTGCAGCCTTGTCTGAGGATGTGGGCCTCTCTCCCAAGGGCGCTGGCACCTCTGAAGGGCATCGCCTGGCCGCGTGGCGGCCCCCCGATGTGCATTTTAGGAAGATCACCAGCAGCTATTCGGAGAGTGGATTTATAGCCCAGCTCCTTTGTTCAAATCCCCAGGGTCATTTTCTTCTTTTTTATAGGATTCTGCTTGTGAGGGACTGAGCCTGAGCTGATTGTTTCTTCCTAACTTGCTTTGTGACCTTGGGCAAGTCCTGGTTGCTCTGCAGGAAGCAGGGGATAGACCCCTGCCTGCTCCTTCCAGCCAAGCAGCCATGATCTCCCAAGCCTACCGCCCCTCTCCCTACCCGCCACCGTCCCCTACCCCTGAAAAGTCCCCTCAGCCTCACAGGGCTACGAGAAAGGGGTCTTCTTTCCAGTAAGTGAGGGGCAGTCTCCAGAGTACCACACTTGTGATTTCTCCAGGAGAGATGTATCCATAATCTCAACAAAGCTGCTCCCCAGGGCGATGGCTGTTACTCAGTTGGTACAAATTATACCTGGGTCTGTGCTGTTTGGGGGCCTCCCAGGTGACTGAGTGGTAAAGAATCTGCCTGTCAAGCAGGAGACACAGGTTCGATCCCTGGGTTGGGAAGATTCCCTGGAGTAGGACATGGCAACCCACTCCAGTATTCTTGCCTGGAAAATTCCATAGACAGAGGAGCCTGGCAGCTACAGTCCATGTGGCTGCAGAGTTGGACACGACTAAGCATGCCCTGTGCTGTTTGGCTCCCATGATGAGGGCAGTTACATCGACTGATTCTTGTTTCCACCCAACTCCCATTTCCCCACGCTATCCCTTCAGGCCCTCGATCTTGGCTCTCCTTGGTGGCTGCCCTGGAGAAGATGGCTGTCGCCCAGGTGACAGGGCGACCTGACTTTTTACTCTGTGACTGCCCTTCTGCACACAGGGGTAGGGGTGCCGAAGGTGAGGGAGCTCCTCTGGGTACCATTTAAAACAATGCCGGCTGAAAAACCCCTCGGCTCCTTAATACTGCCTAAACCAGCTCTCCCTCCAGATTTATAAAGTTCACCTAACTTTCCTCTGCCATCCAGGAGGGACCTTCACTGCACTTGAAAACAACAACAGAAAAAAACACCTACGGGTTTTTTGCTGTTGTTATTTCTCTGCAAAACACGGGAGGGTTTTTGGCTAGAAGTCCAGGAGAGCTGGGGTGGGCAGGAGGGAGAATAAGTTTCGCAGTGGTTTCTTGTCCTAAGGAAAACATGCTTTTGGTTATGAAGTACACCCCCTTGAAATCTCACTTGACATTCTGTAAAGAAAGAGGAACTTTTTAAGAAGCTGGCTGAGCCACCTAATACCTTGCCTCCAGAGTGAAGCCTTTTTTGAAAGATTAATATCGAGCTGGAGACAGCCAGTGACGATGATTGTACTGATCCTGGTTTGTTCTCTACCCGCATTGTCTTGGCCCTGGAAGCCTGCATGAAAGCTCCATCCGGTGTGTGCCTGGGGCTGGTGAGGCCAGCTTAGTTGCATGAAAGGCTGCCAGTCCCGAGGTGTCCTCGCAGCCCCCAGGGAGGTGGGTGGATCTGAGCAGCTGCTGTCCCTTCTTACATCTCTTTCCGGAACAGGGAGGAAGGGCCAGGCGCGGCTTTTGGTGTTTCTGGGCATTTTTTAATGGAATTAAGGATGATTTCCCTAAACCCAGCTATCTTTCATGCTGCTTCCCTCCCGTCATCTGCTTAAGAGCTATCACCCCAAGCAGGCTTCCCTGCCTCCCTGCTTATGGCTCTTTAACCAGAAAAAACAACGGAAAGGAAACTTAGGGGCCCGAGGGGGGTCCTGGACCTTCTGAGACACAAAGTACTCCCATGGATACTCTTTGCCATGCTATGTGCTGGTTAAAATGAAATGTCTAAGTTGTGGTCTTGGCCTGGGTCAGAGTAGACTGGACTTTCTCCTCCAAGGCCTCGGAGGAACCTCTCAGACTGGACAGGTGTGGGTGGCAGTGGGCTCGAACCCTGTTAAAGCTTAGAAGCATAACCCCTGGAGCAGGACCTGTGGGTTCCACAGCGTTGTCAGGACATTGCCTCTATCTGGAACTGTGGGGGTCAGCTCGGAGTTACCTGTTGGCTTTTACTTTTTACCTCTTCTATCCGCTTGGCTGGTCCTACCAAGCAGGCTCAACTTCACCTTGGGCAGCCTTGGGACCTTGGCTTGCTTGACCTGCCCCAGACATAGTTGAAGTCTTCCCCCCACCCCCACCCCACCACCTATTGGGGAAAAAAAAAACAAGCCTCGAGCTAAATGATCTTTTTATGCATCATTCCATGGATAATGAATTTCCAATGGTTTCATCTGCAAGTCAGGTTAGTTTCAGAACTGTAAATCTTATGGAAACACGAGTTTCTTCATCCAGAGGGAGGTGGGTGGTGCAGAAAACCTGCTCACCACGAGGGCTAATTCCCCGCCCACATCCAGCACCTGATCACTGACCCGCTCTGGACTGGATGTTGATTAACTTCACCAGGAGTTTTCCCTCAGTGTCTGAGGGCAACTTCTGACCCGGATAAAGTCTGCACTCAGCGCGTGACCTTTCCAGAGAGGCAGTGGCGTGTCCCCTCTGGGGTCTGTGAAATAATAAATCACCAGAGGGCTGCTCAAGGAGACTGACAAAGGACAAAGAAGGGACAATAGCTCTAACTTCCAGGGAGCAGTGATTGTTTTGAAATGTAATTATGATCCAATAATACAAATATCAACATCTGGAATTCTGCAGTCTCTCTCTCTGCCTGATCTGTTTAGAAATGGAATGCTAATCAGGCACAATGTCTTCTCTGTTCATGGGCAGAGAGCAAGTCGTTTGGGGAAAGCAGATTTCTAAGTGCGATTATCACTGAGAAGCTCCAAAGGTGCAGGGCCATCATTGGTCAGGTCTCTACCCACAGCGACCAATGGTCCAAAGAAACCTGAACCAACAGAGGCCTGGGAAAAGTACCCTCAGAACCAGTGAGGTTTGAAGAGCCCCAAGAAAGAAGCCAGTCTTGGCCAATTTGCACTTGTCCTATGTGCTTCTGTCCTGGGCTAAAATGATGAATTCTAGACTAGGAATCTGAGGACTTTTTTTTTCCTTCTGGAATTAAGATCAGGGAAAGGAGAAGATGCTTTGCCCTCCAGGAGGCTGAATTGCCTGCAATTTGCCCAGGATCTCAGTTATATGTGCTGAGTCCCTCTGGAAATTCTCTTTTCTATGTGCTTGGAGCCTCTTTTATTCTAAACTTGCTAAACTGCTTCCAAGCCATTGATGAGGTTGGGGAAAACAACCCCAGATTCCTACCTTCAGATCCCAAGCTTTGGAAAACCCAAAGTCTGTCCTTTTCCCTGATTTGATGACCAAAGGAGAACTGAAGTCAAAAAGACAAAATGGAACGTCAAAAATTACCTTGCAATAGTCCTCTCGAACCTTTCAGGGGAAATATTCTCAGGCATTTTCTTCCAGTCAGAAAGCAGAGACCCTCTCCTGGGAGAAAGAAAAACGGCTTCAAAGTTCTCCAAAAGGTGATTAATTCCTTAAGGTTATTAATTTTTAACTTTTGATGGCTTTTATTACCCAAGCTTATGCATTCTGCCTCAAAGGCCCTAAGACAGGAAAGATGGCCCAAAAGAATTTGGCAAATACTTACAAAAAACAAATTAAAAAACCCAAGAAACCCTACAGTTTTCGGATTCATTGCTCTGTGTTCTTCCAGGTCCCAGTTAATAGGGTAAAAGAAAGCTCCAGGCTCCAGGTGTCCTGAAAGTGCTGATGAACCCAGAAGGATTATAGAGCTCCTCCCTTCAAACCCAGAGCCCACATAGTTTTAATAACCAGATGTTTATTTAGCCAGAATTCATTTAGCTGTGTTTGATACAAGCTGCTACAAAAGTCAGAAATCAAGCAGTTTGTCAATGCACAAAGTTTGATGGCTGGGAAGAGCAAATCTTTATTTTTTCTTTTGGTAAACTGGACAGATGTCCTAAACAGGGAATAACAAAATGGTTGTGGTTTCCTACCCCTCCCGGACTCAGAAGATCATGGACCCTCAGGTCTAGAAATGTGTCTTTGCCCCAGAGGGGAATGTGGGAGAGGGTGCCCGTGAAGCCAGGTGGTGAGGCTGCTCTCTGGGGTCGGGCATTTCTGCCTTCACATCTTTATTGAGAGTGAGCAAGGAGGCCCCTGATACCTCAGCTCCCAGCAAACTTGCTTTTGGACCCTTGAGTTTGCGCCGGAGCCGTTACATTTTCCGTTTTCTAGGCGGGAATGGAATGTTGATTCTGTGTGATTGTTTTATTTATTTTATACGTTTTCTTTGGAATGTCTACACGTGGCCGCTGCTCTGGCTTTGCGGCCTCCTGATTTACGGTAGTTATAAACATTCCAAAGTAGACATGTCAGTTAAATGATACAATAACATTGTACAGTTACCATTCTGTTATGAATGTGCCCAGGGTTCCAAAAGGCCCATGTTCTGTGCTCCCTCCCCCCACCCCTCCCCTCCTGCAACCTACGCAGTGATGACTTTGGAAGCCCCCAGCTCCATGGAAAGACGGCAGAAGATCTAAGTTTTAGTAAGAAAGTGGCCTCAACCCTACCAGCCCTGCTCTCCGGAAAATATTTCCAAGAGCTTCAGTACTTGTGTCCAGAAGCAATATGCTCGTCTGAGGAACACATCTGAACTTTTCTTCCACTGAAAATCACATTTATTTCCATAAGCAGTGTCCTCCCAGGAGAGGTGCCGCTCCAAGATGGCAGTCGGTTGAGTGGCTGAGGAGATGACCTGTCTTTCTCAGGCCACCACTGCCTTTCCACCTCACCCACACAGAAATAGTGGCTTATTTCCCTATAAGACATTGAAAGAGGGACAAAAGAAAAGCTTTTCATGAACGCAGCCATTTGGAGGCTTAGCATTTGATCAGAAAACTCTGTCAGCTCATTATCTCCCATGGAGACATACCAAGGTGAGATTCCTTACACATCTTTCCACAGAAAACACCAGACAGCATCCAGATTGCAGTAAATGCCCATTTTTGACTGACAGGTATAAATCTGAGAATGGATATTTGAGGTAAAAGGTCCATGTGGAGAATTTCCATTTTCTATCTTACAACAGGGATCAGCAGAGTATGGCCCTAGATAACTCTTCAAACTAACCACTTCTTTTCTATCACTATCTCTTTCCAGGCCACCACTCTCTCTTTTGGTTGATTGCAATAGGTTCTTAGCTGGTTTTCCTAAAGCCCATCCATTCATCTGTCCCTTCCACCATCCCATCATCCATCCATCCCACTGTCTCATCATCCATCCGCCCATCCATCCATCCATCCATCCATCCATCCATCTACCTAACTACCACTTGAACATTTTGTAGTGACTATGTCCCATCAACCAAATGCCAAGACCCACAGAAGGGGCTGAAGATGTTTGGATAGGAGGATGGAAGGGGACCATCTCTTTTCTTTGGTGAGATAGGCTGCAAACCTACATTTAAAGAAGAGACTTTGTGGTGTTGGGACAGGAGTGAGTGGAGGTGACGTGAATGAGTCTCAGAGGGAAACTGGGTGGGAGAAAAAAATTAGGATGTAACCTGTGATTCTCAGACTTTCAAGGGCCAGCAAGAGCTCACAGGTGCCACTGTTTCTGTTTTAGGGTGAAACATAGACCGTTTCAATCTGAATCCAACAGAATTTCTCGGTGCAAGTCCGCAGTGGTGCCATAACGCATTTTCACCCTCCGATGTTCACCAGGACCAGCCGAGTCCTCTCTCAGCAAAGAAATGGGTCCTGACCTTTTATTCACGTGCATCTGTCTTACCTGCAGTGCCATCTGCAATTTCTTGTGGACACATTAGGGCTCTTCGGGAATTTCAAATCCCAATCCATCCTGCTTCACAGGGTAATTTCCATTTGGTCCAAATCGTCTAAAGACAGATCTTAAGTTCCCCTCCCCGACTCTACCAGAAGTTTTTCTGTTCTGTTCTTTGTGTTTCTCTCTTTAGTATCATTTTTATTGTTGTTCTATGAAAAAATGCAAGTTAAAGTGTGAGATTCTTTCTTGATTTCTTTAATAAGTTTGACTGTTTGAAATGCATATCTCTGAGGGTCACTTGACGGTGAACTGTTTGCGGGCAGGGACTCTGCTTATGTCTAACCACTGTACCAAGTATGGGGCTGGCTCTTAGTATGTGCTCAGTAAATGTTTAGTGGGGAAGGAGTCCTCAGATCCCGGGAGAGCGAACACCCTCCCTGAGATGCCCTGGAGGAACCATTCTCTGAGCTCATGCTTCATTTCCTGTCTCACGCCTGCAGAAATGGACCAGCTGCTCCATTTTGGTTGTTTAATGTTGGACTTCCATCTTCCCCTACACCGGGCTGGCCTCAGCTCTGCCTCCATCAATTCTCCAAGGCCGTCCAAGGAGCCTCATGAAACCAGATGTCTACAGACGGCTGGCGTGACCTGAGGAGGTTCACGCCTCACTGCCTTGCAGTCTGGCATCCTCTATCAATATCCGCAGCCTGGTCAGGGTCTCCAAGCAGACCCCCTTTCCCGCAACTCCCAGAGGGCCTGCCTGGCTATTCCTGGGCGGGCGCCCTTCCGTGTCAGGGCCATCATGGCAAGCAGTGTCTCGATTGCAGGCTGGGGAGTATCAACCTTCACCCCTTGTCCAGTTAGCTCTACAATGCTGGGAGGGAGCCCTGTCATCCTCAAGCCTCGGTTAATTTTCTGTAAACTGGAGATAAAACAGGGCCTGCCGAGTAGGCACCCCAACGCACCATGCAAGATTTATGGCCCCTGTTCCTGATTGATGGCAAAGCTCGGGCTCCGGGGAGGACTTGCAGTGCTTTGGAGCAAGGTCCTCATGGGTGCCCACAGTGGGGGCAGGGAAGTGGTGTTTTTACTCTCTGATTCTGTCCTCAGAAATGCAGGAAACTTCTGACCCAGGTCAGGTGGCTGGACCTCCCCGCCTCTGTGACAGCCTCTGCTTGTCACCCCGACAAAGGCCAGGCATCGCCCATGCCTGCCCATGGCTTTCTGTGGCTACATTAAAATACCTGCTGGCAGCTGGGACTCCCTCCCAGAGACCTGCGAATGAGCGCCGGCCCACGCTGAAATGATTTAAAACACGCTTTGTTTATGCTCTTGCGGGCGGACGAGACCTGCACGTGAAGCAGTCCAGCAGATCCTGGGAAAGGGAGGTGGGGTGGTTTCGGGGCTGCAGCTGTTTCCGAGGCGTGGCACTGAGGCTGATAAGGTGGAGGGGTAACCACTGGGGGCTGCGATAGGGACCACAGGCGACCAGCGCCTTTGTCAAAGGAGAAGCCCAGAGAACACAGGGGCAAAACTCCCTCCTTTCCTTTGGCATCTACACACCAAGCTTTCACCGTGTGCCAAGCCCATGGCTCAAAGTTGGTCGGGAGTGGGGTCGTTTACAAAGTGATAAACTGACTCTTAAAAGGAGTGTGGCATGGGCAGGGTTTAGGAAAAGCAAGGACCCACACCAGTGGGGAGATCTTCCCACCCCTGGGGAAGGGGTTGAGGGGATGGGGTGAAGCCCGGAGCCCAGGGAGGGTGACTCTACGGGAGCTGCTTGGCAGGAGCCTTGGCCTTTAGAAAGGGGACCCAGCATCTGGCTACCTGGCCAGAAAAGAGCCCGAAGAGGAAATGCCCTCAGGTCTCCAGTGGGTCACTCCACTGGCCAAAGAACCCAGAAGTTGGTGGGCTGTGGACTGCCAACAGGTCCATCTGGAGCAGCCTCCCGCAGCCAGGATGAGGAGAGGGCAGATGTGGCTCTGAGGGGGTCACTGGAGCTGAGCCAGCACAGATGTATAAATTGCATGTAAGTGACGTAAGGGAAGGGCAGAGAGTGCGGCAAATGAATGTGTTCACCCTGGGAAGAAGAGCGGCGTATCGCCAGGATTTTTGAGGGTTTTTGGTTTTTTTTTAAATGAGCTATCTCTTTATTTATTTGATAGCGTCCAGTCTTATTTGCTCCATGGCATGTGGGATCTCTGTTCCAAGACCAGGGATTGAACCCGCATACCCTGAATTGCAAGGTGGAGTCTTTGTATAATTGTATTTGTTTATGTTTGGCCTCACTGGATCTTTGTGGCTGCATGGACTGTCTCTAGTTACAGGGATCAGGGCCCAGCGCTTTAGTTGCAGTGTACAGACTTCTCATCGAGGTGGCTTCTCTTGTTGTGGAGCACAGGCTCTAGGGTGCTCGGGATTCAGTAGTTGCAGCACTTGGGCTCAGTAATTGTGGATCCTGGGCTCTACAGCACAGGGTCAGTAGTTGTGGCACGTGGGTTTAGTTACTCTGAGGCATGTGGGATCTTTCCAGACCAGGGATCGAACCTGTGTCCCCTGCATTGGCAGTTGGATTCTTTACCACTGCGCCATCAGAGAAGCCCCTGCAAGGTGGATTCTTAACTACTGGACTGCCAGGGAGATCCCATTATGAGCTTTCTCTTGATTTAGAATTTTAATAGTCAAGTTTTTGAAAAGAAAACATTTTATGGGCAGGACAAATGTAAATTGTCTGTGAGCTGGCTATCACTCCTGAGTGGCTGGTTAAGGGGCTTCTGGGCAGTGAGGAACATGAGATGGACACGTGTGAAGCATCAAGCTAAACTTACTCTCCTGGCCAGGAAGGGCCCAAGGCGGGCATCGGGGGTGGGGGGACTGCTGGTGTTGGGAATTGAGCTGAACCTATTACTGTGAACTACGAACCTGGCACATTCTGGGTGTTCACATACATATCTGTGTCCCTGACCCCACCCCATCTTGCAACCCCTGTTCTCTACCTCCGCACAGTTTTTAGAGCATTTATCCCAGTTTATGCCTGCATTCTGTTTTACCTGTTTATTTGCTATCTCCCTCCCTTCCTGAGACCTGGCATGTGTTTTCTACCTTATTCCTGGAGCTAGGCAAACAGAAAATGATGGATGGATATTTGTTAAGTAACTATTGTTACAGCCCTTTGGGGATGGTATTGTCATTATTTTACCACTAGTAGTAGCAATTGTTATCATCAATCCTCATCCATGTTTTATAAGTAAGGAGACTGAAGCAGAGTGATTAAAAGACTTAGTTAAGGTTGCACAAGGAAGTATGAAGGTGGAGACTCAAACTCAGGACTGACAAATTCTCAAGACCCCAGCTCTTAGCTTGAACACTGGCTCATTCCTAGACATCCCATAGATTTGAGCATAGACCTCACTGCCTCCAGGAAGCCCTCCCTGACTTACCCACAACTGGATTAAGAGCTGCCACTGGGCTCCACTTGGGGTCTTCTATGCAGGATTTATTTCTCTGTAATGTACCTTCTTTTCCCCCTTCCTTTCCTCTGGGTTGTAAAGTCTACCTTGAAGGCAAAGAGTTTGTTTTGTTCAAGATTCCATTCCCAAGCCTTTATAGCTCAGGCATAGCCTGCATCAATAATAGTAATGCTGCATGTCTGTGTGCTAAGTCACTTCAGTCATGTCCTCAAAAAAGAAGGCTCTCATTAAGGAGTGACTACCATGTGGCAGGCACCAAGCTTTTACTTAATCTTTATCAGGAAACTGGGATACAGAGAGCAGCTTGCTGGAGGCTACACAGCTGGCCAGAGGGGGATGTAGGATTTAAATCCAGTGCTGACTGTCACTGAAGCCACCATATTGGCCTCTAGCCATTGTGCTGACAGGTACCACTGTGGGTACTTCATAAATACCAGATAAAAGGAGTCAGCAACCTTGTTCTACAAAGGCCAGATGCAAAAACTGTTGGCTTTCAGGCACTACCACTGTCTGACCCAGTGGCTAAGTGCAAAAGCAGCCCTTGACAACATGCAAATGGATGTGGTTGTGTTCTAATAAAACTTTATTTATAAACACAAGTGGTGGGCTGGATTGGGGCTGTGGGTCTCAGTCTGTGAACTCCTACAGTGTGTTGTTGATTCAATGTCAGTGTTACAAGCCATCTTGGTTTCAGAGAAATTATAATATGAAAAACTTCACATCTTAGCATCAAGATGATATTTGCTGAGTGAATGAATGAGTGAGTGAGTGAATGATACATTCGAGTGGGTGCCCCTGAGTGTTGGCCAGGGAAGCTGAGTGCCCAGCCATGGGTTCTATGAATGTCTCGTGAATGTCCTCCAAGAAGCCTTGGCTCTTTCTGGGGACTGCTGCTGTCCCACAGCAACTGAATGGGAACCAGGGCCCCAGGAAATTCAGGATTTCTTCATGCCAACTGGTCACAGGGGTCCTGGCAGGGGCCAAGTTTCCTGGCTCAAGTGCCATTCAGATTAATGGACCTCTGGAGGGGCAGTTCCTCATCAGCTGAGCAAGCCAACCCCAAAGTCACAGCAAGTGCACAAAGAATAGGTTTGCACTTCAATTCCATCCAGATGAATTCAGTGAGAGTTTTTATACACCTTTCATCACGGTTACATGGGGAAGCAGGGCTGTAAAACACCACTCCTGCCCTCAGGGAGCTTAAGCACATCTAATCTTATAAAGCACCCAGATGGTAAAGCAGTGTGAGAATTTGGAGGTACCGGGCCCTGTGCTGTCCCCACGGAACCTCCTGAGGTCTGTGCCGTAGATATTTTCCAGGCAGGAATTAATCACGATTTCTTTGGCGCTGTGAGCCAGACCCTCCTTAATGCCTTCTATAAAGAGCCTTATTACATGGGAACGCTGTATATTACATTCTTCAGTGCACACCAGCCTCGTGTGCCGACCGCTCCCTGCAGCCCTGGGCCAATAAATTAGATTTAGATTACTAGGAGAGCAAGGCGGCCGACGCGCGAACATGCTAACGGTCGCTGCAGACGGAGATGTCTTGATTTAGACAGCCGAATGGCCCTGCCAGGAGGCCGGGAGGGTGCGAGCAGGCACATAAAAAGCTCATAACCTCCATAAGCAGATCATCACCGTGAACAAACAGGCCCGCCGGTGGGGCCTGGGGCTGAGGGCTAATTGACAGCTTGGATCCAACCTCACGTTCGTTCAGAACCCAGATGGTTTTCAGCCACCCGTTACTGATCCCGCTGAGGAGGGTGGTCTGCCCTTGACCCAGAGGCCCCCTGGTCCATCCAGCTGGAAAATTTCCAGATTTGGGGCATCCTTGATTTTCAGGTGCCTCTGTGAAACCAGAGGCCAGCGCCAACCAAGCTGATGTGAAGCTAGTGTTACCGTCACCCCAGGGCCCTGGCAGACGGTGGGTCGGCTGTGGATGGGCAGGCCAAGTGTCTTGCCTGCAGCAGAGAAGCGTGAGGTGCCCTGAGGACAGGAGGCAGCGCCTAGAGTGGCCAATGGCCAATGTCCCCACACTTGCCTGGGTGGAGGAAGCCCTGGGCTGCAGATACTGGGTCAGTGGGTCTGGGGCCTGGCTTGGAGTGCAGGGGCTTTCACAAGACTCTCAGGTAACTGTGAGTGTCCTCCGCCATAGGTCTTCGGGAGGCTTGTCTAGAATCTCCTAGCCAGAAAGCATCTTTGAATTTGATGCCCTGAGAGCAGACGAGAATGCGTCCATGGCTGCTTGCCGTCCTCCGCATGGAGTGGCCTGCTGGGGGACTGCTCCCTTGCTGGATGGGAGTTCTTGGGGCAGGGGCATGGGCATCTTGCCTTGGGTTGGCCAGAACAAGCTGCAGAGGTTGGTGGCGTGCAAGAAGGAAGGGAAAGAAAACGGAAAAAGTGAAAGGGGGTCCCTAGAAAGGACCCTAAATGATCCCAGGAAAGGCCAGTGAGGCCACTGGAGGGATTTGCTGGAGGGCGGGGAAGGAGAGGATGCAAAGGCAGAGAGAGAAATAGTGCGGACACAAGGATGCAAGGGTGCATCTTTTCCTTGACACTTCAGTGAGGAGCTGGTCCTTCATTTTCCCCAAAGGCAGCCTCATTATCAAGTGTGAACACTTCACAGAAAAATACATGTGAACCATTTTCTTCCATTAACAGACCGTATTTTAAGTTCATCCTGCAACTTGTCTTTTCCACTTAGTATGTCTCAGAGGACCCTCCGAGCCATACCAAGAAATGCCCCCAGTTTTTTTAAAACAGATCACCCTGATTATTTTTTTACCCCATTCTTTATCATTTCAAAATTGTCATAAATACATAGAATGTAAAATATACCATTGTCTCTATTTAACGTATACAATTCAATGGTATTAAGTGAATCCACATAGCTGTCTAGTTCGCATCATCACCATAAAGGGAAACCCCCACCACCATTAGCTCTCAACCCCATCCCCACCCCCACCCCCACCAGCCCCTCGCAACCACAAATCCACTTCCTATTTCTGTGGATTTGCTTTTCCTGGGAATTTCCTATGAATGGAATCATACAAGGTGTGGCCTTTTGTGTCTGACTTCTTTGACTTAGCATCAAGTTTTCGAGATTCGTCCATGTATCAGTCCTTCAATCCTTTTTATGGCTGGTGAGTATCCCATTGTATGGCTAGACCACATCTTCCTTATCCATTCCTCTGATAGTGAAGATTTGGGTTATTTCCAGCTTTTGACTCTGTGAATAGTGCTGCTGTGAACATGTGTTTTAAAGCTTCCATAGGATCCCCACTTTTCCTGTCTCTGGTGAGATATACCAGGGCACAGACTTGGCCATATGGAAACTCCACATTTAACTCATTGAGGAGTCGTCACTCTTTTTACCTGCTGCCTAGTATTCCAGGTTGTGGCTCATAGGAGCTTATTTCATGACTTCCCTGCCAATGGAACTGTAGTTGTTTGCTGTTTTTACCATTTGGAGTCGTGCTGCCATGAGAAGATTCTTCGCGTCCTTTGGGTGCCCACACATGTGCTCTGGGTCTGTGGACACAGCTTTGTTGGGCTGACCGACCTGTACATTGACAGTTTCACTGCTATCTCCACCCTGTCCCCATCCACGCTAATGGGATGTGGAGTCATGTGTCTTCTCCCCTCATCCTATTGCTCGCCAGTTATTATCAACATTGATACCTGCTGCCCATCTCATGGGTGCAAAGTGATACCTCCTTGTCATTTTAATTTGTATTTCCCTATATCTATGGGAATAGGAGTTAGTGGGGGTAAGAAGGAAGCAAAGAACCTTCCAGAAAGGTGCAGTTGAGGGTATAAAAGGGAGGGGATAACACCGTGTTCAACATCCCACAAGTTATGGGTCTGAAGAGGTCAGACAAGTGGGGAATCAGGGATCAACCTGCAAGTTAGAATCAGGGCCAGTCTGCGCAGTCATTTCATCTCCCAGATGGGCCAGGCCACTCCATGTCAAAGAAGGAAAGGCTCTCAGGAGAGATGGGGAGGAGGACCTGGTAGTGAGACTAGCTGGAGAACCAGGCTGTTTGCCTTCAGTCCCAGCTCTGCAAGTTGCTTGGCGGTGGGGCCTTTGGCAGCTTGCTTTAACCTCTGTACGCTTCAGTTTCCTCATCTGTAAGACAAGGACAAGGAGAACTCTTACTGGTAGTCATGTAAAACCAAGGTGGTGGGACCTGGGATAGAAAGGCTTCAAAGCTGTGGAGGTGGGAGGTGTGAGTTGGCATTTGTTTACAAGGAAACATTGAAAGTCACTCAGTTGTGTCTGACTCTTTGAGACCCCATTGACTATACAGTCCATGGAATTCTCCAGGCCAGAATGTTGGAGTGGGTAGCCTTTCCCCTCTCCAGGGGATTTTCCCAACCCAGGGATCAAACCCAGGTCTCCCGCATTGCAGGTGGATTCTTTATCAGCTGAGCCACAAGGGAAGCCCGAGAATACTGCAGTGGGTAGCCTAATCCTTCTCCAGGGGATCTTCCCGACCCAGGAATTAAACTGGGGTCTCCTGCATTGCAGGCAGATTCTTTACCAACTGAGCTATCAGGGAATATCCAACTCAAATAGGTATAAGCCAGAAAAGGGGATATTATTAGCTTCTTCACCAGAAAAGACCAGGAGTGTATCAGCTTCAGGAATGACTGGATCCAGGTACTCCAATGATGTCATCAGGATTTGGATTCCTTCACCATCAACCTGAAGGTTTTATGTTGGCCCAGCTCTCAGGCAGACTGTCCCTGAATGATGGCCAAGCAGCAGCTCCTGGCTTATATCCCCTTAGTTCAGCAATCTTCATAGTTTCTGTGAAAGTCCCAGGATTAACTCTGATTGGACCATCTCGGGTCACATACCCACCCCTGGAGCCAGGGATCAGGAGGTGAGTCTGACCTCCACCATATGCACTGGGAGCAGGTGATGGTGGTAAAGTCAGGATATTCCACAGAAGGAGTACTGGTGTTGGGCCGAGCGTCCTTGACATGGAGTGACCCAGGGGCTCCCACAAGTGGAACCAACAGGGAGGAGGAGGGGCTGTTGTCTGGAGTCCTGGAACATGGCAGCAGTTTGCTGAAAACAGCTGAGGAGCAGGGGGGAGAGATTTGAGAAGGGGCAGCAGCGACTCCAGAGCCAGCCTGCCTTCTGCTTCCTGCAGTGCCAGCCCAGGAGCTGGAGTGCATCAGCGAGCTTCCCCGAGTCACTCAGAGAGAGTTACATGGCCCACAGCAGTGATTCCCTTTGTGGCTTCTCGGCTACCAGGATGCAAGCTGAACTATTTAAATGTGTGGCCACTTCCCTAAACCTGAGTATCTGGGAGCTTTTCTGACCCTCCTCCTCGGTGGTGTTCTTGATTTTTCTCTTTCTAGTTAACAGCCTTCCCATTTCATGTGTCGTTTATCGTAAACCGCCTCCAATCCTTTTTTTGGAAGCAGGCAGGGTATAAATTATAAATAGATTTAATTTAAAAAACTCAATAGGGCAGTTTCTCTGTAGGGCTCCCAGGCATCGTTTCTGCTGACATTTCCCTCAATACCCTCGGGGTTGGAGGGAGGGTGGTCAGAACACTCGAGCGCAGGGGGCTTAACCCTTGGGACGCTGGGCCTCAGGTCACCTGCTGGCGATCCCGGTTCAGAGGGATCCATCTGCTGCAGAAGTGGGGTGACTCATGCCTCTGACAGCCCTCTCCACACCTGGGGGTCCATCTGTCCTGCACTTGCCCCTGAGTTGTGTTTCCACACACATACTCCTCTGGCCTTCCTGTGTTTCTGCCTTCCCTTGGGCCATGCACCTACACAGCACAACGGACAGACCCAGTCCACTTGCTGGGTTCCACAATCAGGAGAAAGAAGGCAGGAACTGAACTCTCGGGGCTCCCTGCCTTTTGTGGATCCACAGAGCCAGATACAATAGTTCAGTCCTGGCACTAAGCTGTAAATGTAGGTGTTGTTCTGACAAAGTGGGGGGGTCACATCAGGAAGAGGGGTCCTGGCTGGGAGCCAGCCTACGGCGTGAACGTGCCCCAGGCTGAGTAACCTTGGGTGAGATATCCAAACTCTCTGAGCCTTAGCTTTCTCATCTGTAAAGTGAGTATAAGAATGGAAACTAGTTCAGAGGGTTGTTAGGATGATTATTTAAGTTATGAAAATGTATCTAAAGTACTCAGAATGCTGCCTAAGTACCTTGTGAGAACTTCCCCCAATCTTTGCTACGATTCTGTACTTTCGCTTTGGGGGAAAACACACACAAACGCACGCACGCACCAATGTAGATCGTTTTTACAGTTTTTACTCTTCTGTCACTGGCCTCACCCAAGAACCCACATCATGGAATGGAGGCGAAGTCACATGAGCCATCCATTCATTTCCTCTTCTTTCTTTCCTCCCCTCCACCCCTCCCTCCCCCGCTTCTTTCATCATTTCAGGTGTTTGCTGAGCACCTACTTTTTTCTTGGTAGCCAGGGGCACAGTAATGCAGTCCTTGTCCTCCCGGAGGCCACCTTCCAGGCAGTTCTTAAGAAGACAGACGCAAAGATGTTCAGACAATGGAAATGCTGTGAAGAGAATAAAAGACCCTGGAGGCTGGATTGTGAGAGGTGAGGTTGCCGGTTGGGGCTCCTGAGGAAGGGACGCTGGAACTGATCCCTGAGTGAGGAAAAGGGGTAGCAAGTGAAGCTCTGGACAGAGTTTTCCATGTAGCAGGACCCAGGGGTGCAAGGACCCAGGGGCAGGAACAAGCTTGGTGAGGTTAGAGGGGATTGATCAGGGCGGGCGGAGGGTGGGGAGGTGGGCTCTGCTGGCAGGTGCTAAATCCCACAGAGCCTGGGGCCCTGGGGAGGACTTTGGATTTTATTCTAAGTGGTTAGAGGAGAGAAAGAGAATTCCTCTCCAGCCACCCCCCTGCCCCCATACAAAGGCTCTCAAGCCAGCTGACCAGTCCCGCCTTTTCTGCAGGACTAGTTATCCCTCCATCCATCCACCCAACACAGATTTTAAATGGAAATAAGATCCTTCTAAACATACTGTTTGGTGACTTTCTGTTTTCCCTTAACAATTTATTATAAACACTGTGGAGGGATGATGGTCGTCAGGGGTCCTTGGCGGCCTCACCTCTGTGACCTGTCATTGATTTTCACCAGGCTGGGGCCTGCATCTCCCGGAGCCTTTAGGTTTTCGGTGCTATGGCCCCTGGGCTCTGTGTGTAGCTCTAATGAACGGCTGGTGGCTCCGTTGATGTCATTGGTTTGTGTTCCATCTGTACCAAAAGTTTGTACTTTATTAAATACCGTTCACCTCACATTTTCCAAGGGGAGAACAGTTCTTTTCCCACCTGCCCCAAGCCAGCTATAGAACTCCACAGTTTAAAGAAATGGTGAACTGATTCATTCTCTTCTTGGGGAGATTTGTTTTGCGTCTCCTCCGTGGGGATGTCAGACTTGGAGGACACAGAAAAGGAAGAGGTCATCGTCACTGCCCTAGAGGAACTGGCAATGGAGCAGTTTTCTTAGCGTAAACCAGAAAGTTAAAAATGACAGAGCAAAGTTTGACTTGCTGACAGAAACTGCATGTCTGTGTACCTCAGGATAGTCCTTCTAGAAGCTGCTGAGAGAAGCTGAGCAGGAAAGAGGGCTTGTGAACAAATACATTGGAATTAGCAAAACTATGAATAGCTGTCTCTTCTGCAGGCCTGTCCATCCATCCATCCGTCTGTCTATCATCTCTCTAGCAATTATACCTACTTAGCATCTATCTATACACAAATTTCCAATGGAAATGAGATCCTTCTAAACATGCTGTTTTGTGACTTTCTGTTTTCCTAACAATTTATTATAAACGCTGTTCCATGTCAATAAATATGGGTCTCCTACACCACCGTTTTTACTGCTTGTACGGTATCGCGTTGTGTGAATGTATTGCATTTGTTTAACTGATTTTCTGTGGGACATTTAGGTTGCTTTCATTTTTCATGATTGTAAACAATATTGCAGTGAATATGCCTGTTTATGGGCCTTTGGGAACATCCACAGTGATTTCTTTAGAACCAGTTCTTGGCTCAAAGAGCGTACCTTAAAAAGCTGGTTTTAGTATCTTAAAAAACATTTTTGATTGGGTCTTAACGACGGATGGAGACCTTGAGCAATACAAAGCCCCCTCTCCCAGGTTATTTTTACCTCTAATTTTGTTTGAGAAAAATGTATGTGAACATAGGAGTGACTGTGAGGGTGACGGTGAAGCTGTCCCAGCACAGAGCACCCTCCCTGCGGACACCACCAGTTGTGGTGGGGGTCGTGTGGTTGCCACCTGCTGCTCCTGTTGCCACTGAGAGTTCCCCTCTGACTCTCAGGAAAGGGATTCACCACTGTGTGCTTTAAACATTTCAGACTTCTTTGCTCTCACATGGTCCCTCTGTCCTGCTGTGCTTGCTTGTCCCCTGGTCTGTGAGCTGCACGCATATCTCTCCTCTTGGGTCTGCTGGAGTTTGGAGGCCGTACATCCTAGAGGTTCAGACCATGAGCTTCAGGAACCCAGCGTCCTGAGTTGGAGTCCTGACTTCACCACTTATTCGGGTCTTCAGCCAGCTCACTCACAGCTCTGAACTTCAGGTCTGACCCCTACCTGCCCCAGGATCAGCGGGAGCATCCCTGACATGAAGAAAGGCTGAGCTTCTCAGGCTGTGCTGTGACCAGCAGCCTTGACCTCTTGTTCCCTGGGGTGCTGTTCTGAGGTTTTCCTCAACTCTGTAGGGTGGGTGGGTGGGGCACAGCAGGCTCTGGAGGAGGAGCTGGGGCAAACACCCCAGTTTCACAGGGGAAGGTCTTTGCTCCAGGGTCCAGGAGTCATTTCACCCAGAGCAATTCATTCACTTGACCAAAGTTTATTGTGCTTCTAGAGTATTCCAGGAGGGGTGCTTGTACCATTTCGCCCTCCCAAGAGCTGCTCTATAAATGTGAACCCTATTTACAGAGGAAAAACTGGGTCCAAGTCCAGAGGAAATAGATGGCCAGATTCAGCCTGTGTGGCATTCTGGGGGAGCCTGGAGGACAAAGAGGAAATTCCTCCAGGCGTCGCCTGCAACCCTCCAGACCCCAGGCTCCAGCTCATGCCCTCAGCAGTAGGACAGGCCACCAGTGAAGTCCAGAGGCCTGAGGGGGAGACTCTGAAGTCAGCCCCCAAGAGATGTGCTCATCCTAAAACCCAGAACCTGTGAGCATATCGCCTTACCTGTCAGAGAGGTTCTGAGATGTGACTAAGGACCAGGAGAATGAAGAGGTTCCTGGGTTATCCCAACGTGTCACAGGGTCCCTGTAAGAGGGGGATTGAAGGGTCATATGCTGGCTTTATAGCTGGAAAAGGCAAAGAAAGAGATTCTCCTTCAGAGACTCCACGAGGAAAACAGCCTCTTGAATTTAGGACTTCGGACTTCTGGAACCGTACGGTAAAGAATTTGTATTGCTTGAAGTCACTAAGTTCGTGCCATTTGTTACAGCAGCCACAGGAAGCTCATACAGACTGTATCTAGAGAGATGATTCCAAACCGCAGTACCACAGGGAGCCGGGGGTGCTTGAAGGAACAGGGAGGGGTGGGGACACAGACGGTGGCCAACGGGGCTGAGCTGTCCCCTCTGGGGCCACATCTGAGTGGCCATCTGCACTGTTCTTGGCCACACCATCCACTGGTATCATGGCTCCCCCAGCAGTCTTTCAGCTCCCTTTGTTCCTCAAAGGCTTTCTGAAAAGGAGACAGGGTCTTGCCCACAGCTGCTCAAAGCTGTCCTTTGAGAAGAGGTGAGGGTGGGGAGGGGGTGGCTGGAGAGAGAGGTCTTGATCATCAGCAGTCAGCTTGCCGGGAAGGACTGGACCGTAATGGGATTAGCTGGCCCCAGGGTGAGAGATGGGGGCCAGACGCCGCTGTCACAGGCAGCACCCACATGGCCCCGGCTGCTCTGTCTTCTTGGCTGCGCCTCTTTCCACTTTCCATCCATCATGAGCATCCAGCTTGGCCTCTGCCAACGTTGCTTTCTCTCGGGCACGTCACTGATTTCCTAATGGGATTGATCGTGCTTTAAACTTGTTCCTTTGCCCACTGGTTCAGCAGAGACTGGGCATGGGAGTCAGGGGGTCCTGCCTTATACTCTCGGCTCTGTGGCTTTGAGAAAGCCTCTGAGACTTGCCTGCGGCAGCTGTTCCCCATCCTTGTGAGTTACTGGGGAGACGGTCTCCCCAGTCAGGGCATATTCGCCATGGTATCCTCAGTGCCTGGCTCATGAGAAACAGCTTCTTGATGCTTGTTGAGTGAATGAAGCACATGGGGATGTTCAGCTCTTAGCACCGTGCCGGGCACAGAGCAAGTCCTTGGCCAAAGCTTGGCTGCGACAGTGCAGCTGATGTCACGCTCCCATCCCACCTTGGGTCCTGGCCTCGGTCTTCCTCCTGCCCTCCCTCCAGCCCTCTCCTTCCAACTGCTTCTTGCCTGCCTACATTTTGACGCTTTTGGTAGAAGAGACATTTTTAGAATCCTCTTCCCCTTTATTTTCTTTGTAAAATTTCTCATTGGAGTATAGTTGCTTTAGAATATTGTGTTAGTTTCTACTGTATAGCAAACTGAATCAGCTATAGATCAGCTGTTGAGTCAGCTATCCTTATCTCCCCTCTATTTTGGATTTCCTCCCCTGAGAAGAGTACCCTGTGCTACACAATAGGCTCTCATTAATTACCTATTTTATACATAGAAGTGTATACGTCAATCCCAATCTCCCAATTCAGCCCACCACCCCTTTCCTCCTTGGTAGGCATAATGTTATTCTCTACATTCATGTCTCTGTTTCTGCCCCTTTATTTTCGAGAGAACATCTTGGGAAGTTGGGCCTTTGAGGTCCACGGACACAATGTAGGTGCCTGTCTCTTCTATTTCATACCCCGCGGGCATTGCTAGACCCCTGCCATCTGGGCAGCTTGGCAAAAGCAGAGAAGCACTCAGGTTTGTCTCTGCTCCTTGGAGGCGCCTGGCCACGGACACCTGTGTTGATGAATGAATGATGGATGGAGGAATGCATGCCTCCGTGATAAATGAACAGATGAACTGGAGAATGAACAGTGAGCTCTGGTTTTTCTTTTTTTTTTTTTTTCTGTGGCTCAAATGACCTCACAGAAGGTATGTGTATGGTCTGCCTTTTGTAAAGCACGCTCCACGGGTAAGCAAATCTGCCAAGCCCTTGTAGGTGTTATCCAAAAAATACGAAAAGGGGAGAGAGTTTCCTGTGGCCAGAATAGTTTGGAAAATACTGGTGTTCAACAAAGTCAAAAAGGTTTCTTGCTGGCAGGACTTCTCAGAGCCTTTACTATGCTTTGCAAATATCCCACGGGTGTAGACTGTGCCGTTTCCTCCAACACATGGATCCTGGAGTCTGTGTTTCAAGGACAGGGGGTGGGGGGGGGGTCAGTGGCAGGCTGGCAGAAAAGCTCTCTGCGGGGTGGGAACCCCCTTCAGTCTGGCAGAGGGAAAGCCAACCGAAAGAGAAGCAGACTGTGCTGGCCAACCCCCAGCTGCTCGGTCAGCCCCAGATCAAGGGCAGATCCAGGGAAGACAGCCTTGGTCTTGTCCTGAAGCTGGCGACCTCCTGTCCGGCAGACTTAATGTCTCACAGGATCCAGGATGTGCTATTGCTGCTGTCAGTCGACAGTGATCCGCTTCTCTTCAGGGCTAACCAAGGGATTCTGCCAGGTTTTCTGTTTTCTTCATCGTTTGCACCTGCTGGGTCCCTGCCACGGGCCATGGTTCCCCCTCAGAAAGTGCTCTTCGAGGGTTAATCCATAAGGTCACTTGAAAATGAAGCCATTATTCCCTTCTTAAAGGTTAATGTGTTTTTTCCAGGAGTGTGTGAGTGGAAATCTCAAGTATTCCACATTCTTCATTTCGCGGGGTAATGTCCTGAGCTGCTCCAGGAAAACGAGCCCTGGAACGGCAAGAGAGGGGCCCCAAGAGGAGAGAGGAGGGCAGTTGGGGGAGAGGAGTGACCCGCGGGTGTCACTGAGGAGGTGAATGCAGCTGACTCACTGAGCACCCACGGTGGGAGATAATGGAAACCCGCAGGACACGGCGCAGGGGGAAAGCCATTCAGTGAAGGGTAAGGGGGCATCAGGGCACCGGAACGAGAGTACCAGCAGGTCTTGGTGAGTCTGGGCATCTCTCAAATGCTTCTTTGGTTTTCTCTGCAGGCCCCCACTCTGTTTCCCAGATCCCCAAGTCTGCAGGTCCCCAGTGTGGGATGGACCAGAGGGGCTGTGTCCTAATTCCAAACACCCCCTCAGGGTGGACATCCACCCCTGACCCCATCAACCACGGTCGGGTTGGTGATGCGTAGTATACCCGTGGCTGTGCTGGGCCCCTCTCCCATGAGTGGGAGATGACATACAGCTCAGAGACCGGAGGACTGAGTAAGGCCAGCACCCAAAAAATGGGTCTCCTTCAGGCCTGGATGCTAGGTTCCAGCACCTACCCCATGCCCTGTCTCCCACACACCTCCATGTTAGCTCTGCAGGATGCCTGTGGATGTCCACTCCCACCCCCAGGACATCCTTTTTTGTTTTGTATAAGGCGTTAGCAAACTATGGCCAACTGGCCAAATCCGGCTTACATTTATTTGGTAAATAAAGTTTTATTGGCACACAGCCACACCCACTCATTTACATATTGTCTGTGGCTGCTTTCTAGACACCATGGTAGAGTCAAGTGGCTGTAACTGAGACCCCGTGGCTTGCAAAACCAAAAGTATGTACTAGCTGGATCTTTGCAGAACAAGTCTGCCAACTCTTGTTTCAGATGACTGTTGTGCAACCCTTGCTTAGCGAACAGGAGTCCCTGGTAAACATTAGGTGTGATGATGGTGATGATACAGAAGGTCTCTGTTCATTTAGCAGGTACTTACTGCCCACCAGGCATGTGCTGAGACCTGGAGATAAAACAGTGAACAAGTCAAGGTCCCTGCCCTCACAGAGCTTTCTACCTTGAAATAGTAGAGTGTGTTTTCCTCTAAAAAATGACCACAGCACTCAGCCCTGGGTGTTTACTTCCTGGGAGTACAGATCTGGGACTGAGGGTTGTGGATTGGGTATAGACTACAGAAGAAATGGAAAATCCTATGGACAGAGGAGCCTGATGGGCTGCAGTCCATGGGATCACAAACAGTCAGACATGACTGAGCAATTAACACACACACAAAGAAGAAATGGAATCCCTGGGTCAGGAAACAAGAGTCTGCTAGGGATCCTAGGACAGAGTCCACAGAAATGCCCAGGTTCCAGAATAGCCAAGGGCACCCAGCAGAAGGAAGGACGGGCCAAAGAAGAGGATGATCAGTTCAGCTGGAGTAATTAATCCTGGCAGCCTGCCTGGAGGAGGTGAATTTTGCATACTGCTTTGAATGCATCGAGAAGGGAGGGAAGTCATCCATATGGCCCAAGGGTGTACTTGGAGGCTTTGGTTCTCACCCTGACTTAATGGACATGAGTTTGAGCAAGCTCCAAGAGATGGTGAAGGACAGGGAAGACTGGCATGCTGCAGTTCATGGGGTCACAAAGAGTCATACATGACTCAGTGACTGAAAAACAACTACCTTCATCACACTCCTCTGGGAACGTCCTTTGGTTTTCCTTCTTCTACATAAATAGACTATAACTAGACACGTGATCACCCCCAGATAAAAATCTCACTTCCCACCTTTCTTGCAGCTAGATGGCCGTGTGGTAGATTTAGTCATTGTGCCTTGAGTGGAAATGGCAGAATCCACTTCCAAATTGTGCTTTTAAGGGAAAGGAATGGGCCCACTTCTTGCCCCTTTATTCCTTCCCACCTGCTGGGATGCAGAAGTAAGGACAGGAACAGGAGCAGCCATTTTGTATCTTGAAATGGACAGCACACGTGAAAGATACAGAGAATGAGGTGAACGGGACATAGGTCTCTGATGACTGTGGAGCTGCTCCATCAACTCAGGTCTATGACCCTAAGCCTTTACAGGAGAGAAAAATGAATTTCTGTGTTATTTAAGCCACTATCATTTTGGGTCTCTTTGTTGTAGCAGTCAAACCCCCAAGGCATTCCAAATAAACATACAATTAAAAATACGTGATAGGTTTGCTATGTAAATGAAGCTCTGAAGCTTCTTCCCCTTGGAAATTCTGGGGTCCCATATCTACTGCTCTGCAGTGTCCTCTGTGCATCCAGACAGCCTCCCTCTTCTGACTACAAGCCAGCTGCCAGCTCCCTTCCACAGCCAGGTCTCAACATGCATTTCTGGATGGAAGAAGCTTAGAAGGTTAAAGGGTGGGGGTGCTTGGCCAGCTGAGGCCAATGGAGACTTCTAGTCCTCAGAAACCCCCTGACCCTCACCTTGGCCTCCTGCCCTGTGAATGGAGGCAGCTCCCGAAGAACCCCAGGTCAGCTGTGCTGAGGGGCTGCCGGGAACAGAAGGTTGTAAAGGTCTGCAGATGAGCTGCCACAATGTCGGAAGAAAGATTCCAGTCCCCGGCTCATCTGGCCTCTACTGGGCGGGCCTGATCTCAGCCTTCCCCATCCCAGCCTGGTTCCCATAAAATCACAGAAGTGCTGCCAATTAGAACCTGCCAGCCGAGGCCCCTCGGAATGTAATCAGCCATAATAACTTAATAGCTTGAAGTTGGGGAGGCTTCATCTGAAGCTCAGAATCTTCACCCTGAAGTATCTCAGCTCCTCCGGAAGAGCCTCTGTCTTGCCCTGACCATTCCAATCACCACCGCCATCCCTAACTGCCTGGGCCTATCTCCATGAGCCTGCCCGCTGCTTCCTTGACAGGCATAGTGCATGCTTCATGTTCCCCACTGCCATTCCAGCTAGCATGCCACACTGACCCCCAAGAGGAAACAGGATGACATACAAAAGGTTTGGCCTCAATCCCTCACGTCCATACACATCCAGGGAAATCAAAGTGCCCACTGGGTGCCAAAGATCATTGAAGACTGAGAAGGACTGTAACCAGGGAGAAAGTTTAATATGCAAGACTTCACGTTGGATTAAGTGTCCTACGCAGCTGGGAAATGAGGCTGCAGATAGAAAACAAATGTTCAAACGTCTTCATGGGTGACCTCCAAGTTTCCACCCGCTCCTAATCCTTCTGTCATAATTCAAGCTCGTTGGCCTGGAGATGATGGCTTGGCGGTGGAATTCCATGATCTATTAGCCGTTCTTCCAAGGCAGCCAGTGGTTCCCTCTGAGAACCCAGCGTGCTGATCTGTTTCTCTGGCAGGATGGGAGAGCATGTTTCCATCTGGCAGGGCAGAAAACCGCCTCTGAGTTCATCTTCCCAGGAGCTGTCCCGTGCAGGCGGTGGGTGGTGGGGGTGGGGGCAGGGGGACAGTGCAGAGGAGGGAGGGTCCATGATATCTAGCAAGCATTAGGAGGGCCACTGTTGCCAAAAGAGCTTATCCTTCCAAAAGAGGGGAACAGGGGCAGGGATCTTTCAAGTGATTTTGGCAGGACCAGTGAGTACCAAATAATTTATGCTTTCAAACTGTGGTGCTGGAGAAGACTCCTGAGAGTCCCTTGGCCAGCAAGGAGATCAAACCAGTCAATCCTAAAGGAAATCAACCCTGAATATGCATTGGAACGATTGATGCTGAAGCTGAAGCTCCAATACCTTGGCCACGTGATGTGAAGAGCTAAATCATTGGAAAAGACCCATAACCTCCCTGGGGATGACTGTAGTTAAATTCCCTCTCTGGAGAAGGCCCGGCAGAACCAAGGTGGAAGCATCGCCCAGCAGATGGGGCATTGCTGAGTGTGGATGGTTGGTGTCTTCCTGGATTCTCTTAAGCCATGATCTTGGAGGCCACATCTCAGAGGCCAAAGTTGGTCTCAGATTCACCCCAAAATGGAATTTCTGGTTTCTGGGGCACATGATCCACAGAGGGAGGAAAATATGGGAAGGGAATATCTTGAAAATATCACCATTAAGATGGATTCTCAGCCAGAAAGACAGGTGGTACCTGGTGTGGGGTGGGTGGTCTCCATTCAGTGCAGGAGCCTTACCCAGGGCTTGGCTGGGGTTTCCCATCTTCCACCCAGCACAGGCTGGGGGTACCCTTTCTTCCTTCCTTCCATCTTCCCTCCCTTCCTTCCTCCCATCCTTCCTCCCTCCTTTCCTTCCATCCTCCCTTCCTTTTACTTAAAAAAAATTTTTTTATTGAAGGATAATTGCTTTATAGAATTTTCTGTAAAACCTCAACATGAATCAGCCATAGGTATACATATGTCCCCTCACTCTTGAAGCTCCCTCCCATCTCCCTCCCCATCCCACCCCTCTAGGTTGATACAGAGCCCCTGTTTGAGTTTCCTGAGCCATACAGCAAATTCCTGTTGGCTATCTATTTTACATATGGGAATATAAATTTCCATGTTACTCTTTCTGTACATCTCACCCTCTCCTCCCCTCTCCCCGTGTCTATTTTCTGTTTCTCCACTGCTGACCTGTAAATAAGCTCTTCAGTACCATTTTTCTAGATTCCGTATATGTGTTAGAATACGATATTTCTCTTTCTCTTTCTGACTCACTTCACTTGTGTAACAGGTTCTACGTTCATCCACTGCATCAGAACTGACTCAAATGCATTCCTTTCTGTGGCTGAGTAATATTCCATTGTGTACACGTACAACAACTTCTTTATCCATTCATCTGTTGATGGACATCTAGGTTGCTTCCGTGTTCCAGCTATTGTAAATAATGCTGCAATGAGCAATGGGATATATGTGTCTGTTTCAGTTTTGGATTCCTTGGGGTATATGCTGAGGAGTGGGATTGCTGGGTCATATGGTGGTTTTATTCCTAGTTTTTTAAGGAATCTCCATACCATCTTCCACAGTGGCTGTACTAGTTTGCATTCCCACCAACAGTGTAGGAGGGTTCCCTTTTCTCCACACTCTCTCCAGCATTTATTGTTGTAGACTTTTTGATGGCAGCCATTCTGACAGTGTGAGTTGATACCTCATTGTGGCTTTGATTTGCATTTCTCTGATAATGAGTGATGCTGAGTATCTTCTTATGGGTTTGCTAGCCATCTGTATGTCTTCTTTGGAGAAATGTCTGTTTAGGTCTTTTCCCCACTTTTTGATTGGGTTGTTTGTTTTTCTGGCATTGAGTTGTATGATCTGCTTGTATATTTTGGAAATTAATCATCTGTCAGTTATTTCATTTGCTATTATTTTATCTCATTCTGAGAGTTGTCTTTTCACCTTGCTTATATTTTCCTTTGCTGTACAAAAGCTTTTAAGTTTAATCAGGTCCCACTTGTTTACTTTTGTTTTTATTTCCATTACTCTAGGAGGTGGGTCATAGAGGATCTTGCTTTGATTTATATCATCGAGTGTTCTGCCTATGTTTTTACTCTAAGAGTTTTATTGCTTCTGGTCTTACATTTAGGTCTTTAATCCATCTTGAGTTTATCTTTGTGTGTGGTGTTAGGAAGTATTCTGATTTCATTCTTTTACATGTAGTTGTCCAGTTTTCCTAGCACCATTATTGAAGAGGCTGTCTTTTCCCCATTGTATATTCTTGCCTCCTTTGTCAAAAATAAGGTACCCATAGGTGCATGGGATTATTTCCGGGCTTTCTATCTTGTTCTGTTGGTCTATGTTTCTGTTTTTGTGCCAGTACCATACTCTCTTGATGATTATAGCTTTGTAGTATAATCTGAAGTCAGAAAGGTCGATTCCTCCAGGTCCATTCTTCTTTCTCAAGACTGCTTTGGATATTTGTGTTTCCATATGAACTGTGACGGAGAAGGCAGTGGCAAGCCACTCCAGTACTATTGCCTAGAAAATCCCATGGATGGAGGAGCCTGGTAGGCTGCAGTCCGTGGGGTCGCTAAGGGTCGGACACGACTGAGCGACTTCACTTTCACTTTTCACTTTCCACTTTCACACATTGGAGAAGGAAATGGCAACCCACTCCAGTGTTCTTGCCTGGAGAATCCCAGGGACAGGGGAGCCTGGTGCGCTTCCGTCTATGGGGTCACACAGAGTCGGACACGACTGAAGTGACTTAGCAGCAGCAGCATGAATTGTGAAATTTTTTGTTCTAGTTCTGTGAAAAATGCCATTGGTAATTTGATAGGGCTCACATGGAATCTGTAGATTGCATTTGGTAGTATAGTCATTTTCACAATATTTATTCTTCCTACCCAGGAACATGGAATATCTCTCCATCTGTTTATGTCATCTTTGATTTCTTTCATTAGTGTCTTGTAGTTTTCTGTGTGTACTGTTCTTTTGTCTCCTTCAGTTCAGTTCAGTTCAGTCACTCAGTTGTGTCCGACTCTTTGCGACCCCATGAATCACAGCACACGAGGCCTCCCTGTCCATCACCAACTTCTGGAGTTCACTCAGCCTCATGTCCATCGCATCAGTAATGCCATCCAGCCATCTCATTCTCTGTCGTCCCCTTCTCCTCCTGCCCCCAATCCCTCCCAGCATCAGAGTCTTTTCCAATGAGTCAACTCTTCGCATGAGGTGGCCAAAGCATTGGAGTTTTAGCTTCAGCATCAGTTCTTCCAATGAACACCCAGGACTGATCTCCTTTAGGATGGACTGGTTGGATCTCCTTGCAGTCCAAGGGACTCTCAAGAGTCTTCTCCAACACCACAGTTCAAAAGCATCAATTCTTTGGCGATCAGCTTTCTTCACAGTCCAACTCTTGCATCCATACATGACCGCTGGAAAAACCATAGCCTTGACTAGACGGGCCTTTGCTATCAAAGTAATGTCTCTGCTTTTAAATATGCTATCTAGGTTGGTCATATTAGGTAGGTAAGTTTATTTCTTGATATTTAATTATTTTTGTTGCAATGGTGACTGGGATTGATTCCTTAATTTCTCTTTCTGATTTTTCATTGTTAGTATAAAGAAATGCAAGTGATTTGTGTATTGATTTTGTATCCTGAAACTTTGCTAAATTCACTGATTAGCTCTGGTAATTTTCTTATACCATTTGGCGTGCTGTGATCATGGGGTCACAAAGAGTCGGACACGACTGAGCGACTGAACTGAACTGAACTGATGTACAGTATCATGTCATCTGCAAACAGTGAGAGTGTTACGTCTTCTTTTCCAACCTGGATTCCTTTTATTTCTTTTTCTTTTCTGTTTTCAGTAGCTAGAACTTCCAGAACTATGTTGAATTATAGTGGTGAAAATGAACACCCTTGTCTTGTTCCTGATCTTAGTAGGAATGCTTTCAGTTTTTCACCGTTGAGAATAATGTTTGCTGTGGGCTTATCATATATGGCCTTTACTATGTTGAAGTAGGTTCCTTCTGTGCACATTTTTTGAAGAATTTTAACCATAAATGGGAGATGAATTTTGTCAAAGACTTTTTCTGCATCTATTGAGATTATCATATGGTTTTTATCTTTCAATTTGTTAATATGGTGTATCGCATTGATTGATTTGCATATATTGAAGAATCCTTGCATTCCAGGAATAAACCCAACTTGATCATGGTGTATGAGTTTTTTGATGTGTTGCTGAATTCTGCTTGCTGAAATTTTGTTGAGGAACTTTGCATCTATGTTCATTGTGATGTTGGCCTGTAGTTTTCTTTTTTCTGTGTGTCTTTGTCTGGTTTTGGTATCGGGGTTATGGTGGCCTCATAGAATGAGTTTGGAAGTGCTCCTTCCTCTGCAATTTTTTGAAAGAGTTTTAGAAGGAAAGGCATTAGCTCTTCTCTAAATGTTTGATAGACTTCTCCTGTGAAGCCATCTGGTCCTCGGCTTTTGTTTGAGGGAGATTTTTGATCACAGCTTCAATTTCGGTGCTTGTAATTGGGTTGCTCATAATTTCTATTTCTTCCTGGTTCAGTCTTGGAAGATTGAACTTTTCTAATAATCTTTCCATTTCTTCCAGGTTATCCATTTTATTGCCATGTAGTTGTTCATAATAGTCTCTTACAATCCTTTGTATTTCTGCATTGTCTGTTGTAACCTCTCCTTTTTCATTTCTAATTTTGCTGACTTGATTCTTTTCTCTTTTTTCCTTGATGAGTCTGGCTAAAGGTTTGTCAATTTTGTTTATCTTCTCAAAGAACCAGCTTTTAGCTTTATTAATCTTTACTACATTTCTTTCATTTGTTTCTGCTCTAATCTTTATGATTTCTTTCCTTCTACTAATTTTTAGGTTTTTTGTTCTTCTTTTTCCAGTTGTTTTAGGTGTAAAGTTAGGTTGTGTATTCAAAGTTTTTCTTGTTTCTTGAGGTAGGATTGTATTGCTATAAAGTTTCCTCTTAGAACTGCTTTTGCTGCATCCCATAGGTTTTGAGTTGTCGTGGTTTCATTGTCATTTGTTTCTAGAAATTTTTTTATTTCCCTTTTGATTTCTTCAGTAACCTATTAGTTATTTAGGAATGCATTGTTTAATCTCCATGTGTTTGTGTATCTGACAGTTTTTTTCTTGTAATTGATATCTAGTCTCATAGCATTGTGGTCAGAGAAGATGCTTGAAATGATTTCAATTTTCTTAAATTTACTGAGATTTGATTTGTGATCCAAGATGTGGTCTATCCTGGAGAATGTTCCATGTGCATGAGAAGAAGGTGTATCCTTCTGCATTTGGATGGAATGCCCTGAAGATATCAATGAGATCCATCTCATCTAATGTATCATTTAAGACGTGTTTCCTTATTAATTTTCTGTTTTGATGATCTGTCCATTGGTATGAGTGGGGTGTTAAAGTCCCCTACTATTATTGTGTTACTGTCAGTTTCTTCTTTTATGTCTGTTAGTGTTTGTCTTATGTATTGAGGTGCTCCTATATTGGGTGCATAGATATTTACAATTGTGATGTCTTCCTCTTGTACTGATCCCTTGATCATTATTTAGTGTCTTCCCTTATCTCTTGATATATTCTTTATTTTAAAGTCTATTTTGTCTGATATGAGAATTGCTACTCCAGCTTTCTTTTGCTTCCCATTTGCATGAAATATATTTTTCCATCCTCTCACTTTCCGTCTATATGTGTCTTGAGGTCTGAAGTGGGTTTCTTGCAGACAGCATATATATGGGTCTTGTTTTTGTATCCATTCAACCAGTCTGTATCTTTTGGTTGGAGCATTTAATCCATTTACACTTAAAGTAATTATTGATATATATGTTCCTATTGCTATTTTCTTAATTGTTTGGGGTTGATTTTGTAGATCTTTTTTCTTCTCTTGTATTTCTTGATTATATAAGTCCCTTTAACATTTGTTGTAAAGCTGGTTTGGTGGTACTGAATTCTCTTAACTTTTGCTTGTCTGAAAAGCTTTTTATTTCTCCATCAACTTTGAATGAGATCCTTGCTGGGTACAGTAATCTTGGCTGTAGATTTTTCCCTTTCAGTACTTTAAATATATCCTGCCATTTCCTTCTGGCCTGCAGAGTTTCTGCTGAAAGAACAGCTGCTAAGCATATGGAGTTTCCCTTGTATGTTAATTGTTGCTTCTCCCTTGCTGCTTTTAATATTCTTTCCCTGTGTTCAGTCTTGTTAGTTTGATTAGTATGTGTCTTGGCGTGTTTCTCCTTGGGTTTATCCTGTATGGGACTCTTTGTGCCTCTTGGACTTGATTGACTACTTCCTTTTCCATGTTGGGAAAATTTTCAACTATAATCTCTTCAAAAATTTTCTCATTCCCTTTCTTTTTCTCTTCTTCTGGGACCCTTATAATTCAAATGTTGGTGCATTTGATATTGTCCCAGAGGTCTCTGAGACTATCCTCATTCTTTTTACTTTAGTCTGCTCTTCAGAAGTTATTTCCACCATTTTATCTTCCAGCTCACTGATTCGTTCTTCTGCTTCAGATATTCTGCTATTGATTCCTTCTAGAGTATTTTTATTTTCAGTAATTGTGTTGTTTATCTCTGTATGTTTATTCTTTAATTCTTCTAGGTCTTTGTTCATTGATTCTTGCATTTTCTCCATTTTTTTTCAAGGTTTTTTAAATCATGTTTACTATCATTATTCTGAATTTTTTTCAGGTAGTTTGCCTATTTCCTCTTCATTTATTTGGACTTCTGTGTTTCTAGTTTGTTCCCTCATTTGCATAGTATTTCTCTGCCTTTTCATTATTATTATTTTTTAACTTACTGTGTTTGAAGTCTCCTTTTCCCAGGCTTCAAGGTTGAATTCTTTCTTCCTTTTGGTTTCTGCCCTCCTAAGTTTGGTCCAGTCATTTGTGTAAGTTTCATATAGGGTGAGATTTGTGCTGAGTTTTTGTTTGTTTGTTTGTTTTTCCTCTGATTGGCAAGGCTGATGGAGGTGGTAATCCTGTCTGCTGATGATTGGGTTTGTATTTTTGTTTTGTTTGTTGTTTAGATGAGGAGTTCTTCACAGGGTGCTACTGGTGGTTGGGTGATGACAGGTCTTGTATTCAAGTGGTTTCCTTTCTATGAGTTCTGATACTCCCTAGGGTTAGTTCTCTGGTAGTCTAGGGCCTTGGAGTCAGTGCTTCCACTTCGAAGACTCAGGGCTTGATCTCTGGTCAGGAACGAAGATTCTACAAGTGGTTTGTTATGGCATTCAGTTCAGTTCAGTTCAGTCGCTCAGTCGTGTCCGACTCTTTGTGACCCCATGAATCACAGCATGCCAGGCCTCCCTGTCTATCACCAACTCCCAGAGTTCACTCAAACTCATGTCCATCGAGCTGGTGATGCCATCCAGCCATCTCATTCTCTGTTGTCCCCTTCTCCTCATGCCCCCAATCCCTCCAAGCATCAGAGTCTTTTCCAGTGAGTCAACTCTTCGCATGAGGAGGCCAAAGTATTGGAGTTTCAGCTTTAGCATCAGTCCTTCCAATGAACACCCAGGACTGATCTCCTTTAGGATGGACTGGTTGGATCTCCTTGCAGTCCACGGGACTCTCAAGAGTCTTCTCCATTAAGTGAGATTAAAATAAATATTCAAAAACAAGAAACCAAAGATGAACCCCAGACAAATGCCAGTTACAAAATCAGACAAATAATAATTCAAATAATGGACTATATACGTATACATATACACCCATGAGCAAAGTCAAAACAGTCCAACAAAAATAAAGTACTGTAGACTGACTGACCCAGCAGTCAAAGGAAATCAAAACTTAAATTTACCAGTTAAAAACAAAACTAACTAAAGCACAAACTGGAAAGCAAAACTAAAGTAAAGTGTCAAGTAGGGAAAAACTAACAAATATGTTAAGAGGAAAGGAAAGAAAGAAAAGAAAGACAGACTAGATATGCAAAGTTAAATAGAGGTAGATGATGAAATTTTATATACACTTAAGATTAATTATAAGGGGAAAAGAATGATAGGAAAGGCAAGCAAAGGAATAAATGTAGAAAAAAATATAATAGTTTTTAAAAAATAAAATTATAAAAAAGAGAAAAGAAGAAAAAAATGGAAGAAGAAAGAAAAAAGGGGGAAAAAATGGAAAACTCCACAAAACTGCAAAAGCCCAATGTAGAGGCAGAGGTTTATAACAACAGTAAAAAGTGTGACTGAATATACACATATACATATACACCCATAAGCAAAATCAAAACAGTACAACAAAAATAAAATACAATAGATTGACCCAGTGGAAAAAGGAAACCAAAAATTATATCTACCAGAACAAAACTAACTAAAGCACAAACTGGAAAACCAAACAAAACAAGCTGCCAGTTGGGGGATAAAGCAGTGAAAATAAAACTAACAAATATGTTAAGAGAAAAGAAAGAAATAATAGATATGCCAAGTTAAATAGAGGTAGATAAAGAAGATTTATATACATTAAAGATTAACTGCAAGGGCAAAAGGACAGTAGGAAAAGCAAACAAAGGAATAAATGTGGAAAAAATAATAACAGGTTTAAAATTAAAATTAAAAAAAGAGAAAAGAAAAAAAGGAAAACTCCACAGAACTGCAAACACCCAACATAGAAGCAGAGGTTTATAACAACAATAAAAAATATGACTGAGGAAAAAAAAGTCAAAAACTTAATTAGATTTCATAGAGCCAATAAAATTGACAACTACAATGGGGGTGGGGGGGAGGTAAAATAAAAAATCTGAAAGAATCTACAGAACAAGTCAAAGCATAAGAATAATAAATGTTTGTCTTGAGTCATTTTTGTCAGAGTCCTTTCCCTTGCTGGGAGTCACAGTCCACCTCACCTCCCTAGGATGTCCTCCAACACTATGCTGATCTCTGGACCTGCTGTGGGGGCTGTTCACATTCTAATCTGGTTCTAATCAGATTCTAATCTTGAACTCTTACGTGTTCTTGCCTCCAATGTCCACAGCTATCAGAACTAGTGCGTTTTCTTTTGTGGGAGCTCTCAATAACTTTTTGTATATTCCATAGACACAGAGTCTGCCTAGTTGATTGTGTGGGTTTAATCTGCAGCCTGTACAGCTGGTGGGAAGATTTTGGGTGTTCTTCCTTAGCCACACTGCCCCTGGATTTCAATTGTGGTTTTATTTCCACCTCTGCATGTGGGTCATCCACTGAGGTTTGCTCCTGAGGCTGCCCTGGAGGACTTAGGTTTGCCCCTGTGAGGGCCAGATGTGGAGGTGGTAAAGCTGCTTGGGTCTCAGGGGTTCTGGCTGCACCAGGTACTCAGGGGAGTCGGTGGCTAGAGCGGCAGGAAGTACAGTGCTCTAAAGGGTATGGCAACCAGTATTGGCCAATACACTCCAGTATTCTTGCCTGGAGAACCCGCCTCCCTGACAGAGAACCCTGGCAGGCCACAGACCACAGGGTTGCAAAGAGTCGGACACGACCAAAGCAACCCTGCACACATAGACACAAGACTTTTTTTGCCTGTGGCAGCTCTGCCCCAGTGAGAGTTGAGTGTGAAGGTGACGCAGCTGCTTGGCCTGCGGGGATCCTGACCATGCCAAGTGTGCATGGACACTGACTGCCTCCACCGCAGGAGTTATGGCCCTATCAGAGTTTTTTTTGAGCCTCTTGTAGCTGGCGATCAGAAGGCCTCTTTGGCCAGTCTTTCTCTGCAGCTCCCTCCATTCAGGCACTTAGAGGGCTCCCTTGCCTGGGGTCCTCTGTTGTTTGGCAAGTCAGGTACATAGAGGTATCTCCCTGGGTGGGGTCCTACTCTGTAGATCTGCAGGCCAGGCACTTGAAGGGGCACCCTGGGTGAGGTCCTACTCTATAGTTCAGTGCATCAGGAGTTTGATGGGCCAGACTCTATTGCTCAGCTGACGACGCTGGCATGTTGGGAGACAGAGGTTATGGTGACGACTCCACCCCCTACGCGTGACTCAGCAGTATCTCCTTGCTTCCATGGCTTCCTGGCTTTCCTCCACAGGCATTGCCCACCACAATCTCTTCCCTCACATCCCCTCGATCCATCTCTCCGCAATCAACAGCAGCCCTTGCCCCGGGATTGCTCCACCATCCCAAAACTCCAGCTCCCAGCCTCTGCGCCTTCCAGGGTACCTGTGTCCCTGTCCGGGGTATGTATGGCTGCGGCAAGGACTGTCTGGTTCTCATTCCATTTAGGCTGCCACAGATCAGATGTTTCACTCTCAGCCTTAAATGTTTCTCCTCTGACTCAGAGAATTGCCCCAATGTGGAGATCAGACTCCTGCTTCAGTTCCCCCACCCACCAAGGGCAGGTCCAGTCCTACAAACACTCCTGTTTTCCCCCTAGTTCCCTCATCCTACTGAGTTTTGTGTGGCTCTATATATTATTGTCCACTGGTCAGGTCCTCCTCTCCACCCTCAGCTGGTGTTCTGCGTGCACTTCTATGTCTGAAGTTACATTCCTGATGTATCCGTGGAGACAGATGTACTCCACGTCCACCTACTCCTCTGCCATCTTGTTCTCTCTTCCTTTTACTTTATTGAGATACAATACATCTGCCAAACTATTCACCCATTTTAAGTGTATAATTCAGTAGTTTTAGTATTTTACAGTTAATACCCAATCAGTCAATGTTAAAACATTTTTGTCACCTGAAAAAGAAACCTGTCACCATTAGCTACCATACTCCTATCCCAGCCTCCACACCCAGGCCTAAACAACCATGAACCTACTTTTTGTCTTTATAGATTTCTCTGCTCTGGACCTCCATGTATGTGGAATCATATATTATTTGTCTTCTGTAATGTTTTCGAGGGTCGTCCAAGTTGTATCGTGTGTCAGGATTTCATTCCTATTCACAGGAGGATAATGAATGTTCCATTATTTGGATGGACCACATTTTGTTTACCCATTATTCAGTTGATAAAAATTTGGATTGTTTTCAGCTATTGCGGATAATACTGCCGTAGACATCTGTATACGAGTTTCTGTGTAGACATATGTTTTCGTTTCTCTTGAGGATATATCTAGGACTGGAACTGCTGGGTCACATGGTAACCCTCTGTTTAATCATCTGAGAAAATGTTATACTGTTTTCCAAGACATCTGATCCTTTTTAAATTCTCACCAGCCGTGTGTGATGGTTCTGATTTATCCACGTCCTTGCCAACACTTATTATTGGACTTTTTGTTTCAAGCCACCCTAGTGGTTGTAGCGTGGTGTCTCATTGCACTTTTGATTTACCTTTCTCTGATGACTAATAATGCTAAGTATCTTTTCATGAGATTATTGCCCTTTTGTATACCTTCCTTGGAGAAATAATCTTTGCCCATTTTAAAAATCGGGTTATTTCTCTTTAAGTTGTCAGTGTTCTTTATATATTCTGGATACAAATCCCTTGTTCAATTTGCAAGTGTTTTCTCCCATTCTCTGTGTTGTCTTTTCCATTTTCTTGATGGTGCCTTTGAGGCATAAAAGTTTTTAGTTTTGTAAAAGTCCAATTTATCTATTTTTTCCAATTATTGCACATACTGTCATATCTAAGAATCTTTTACCCAAGTCACGGTCATGGAGACTTGCTCCTATGTGTTCTTCTAAGAGTTTTATAGTTTCAGCTCTTGTATTTAGACCTTTGATCCATTTTAAATTACTTTTTGCATATTATGTGAGGTAGGGATCCAATGTCATTTTTTGGCAGGTGGATATCCGGTTGTCCCAGCACCATTTGTCAAAAATACTGTTCTTTTCCCGACAGATAATTTTGGCACTCTTGTCAAGTGATGGGGATCTTTCTTTCTTTTCTAACTTTAAATCAGGCTTCCCAGGTGACTCAGCAGTAGAGAATCACCTATCAAGCAGGAGATGTGGTTCTGTCCTTGGATTGGGAATTCCCCTGAAAAAGGACATGGCAACCCATTCTAGTATTCTTGCCTGGGAAATCCTGTGAACAGAGGAGCCTGGTGAGCTATAGTCCATGGGGTAGCAAAAGAGTTGAACGTGACTTATCGACTGAACAACAAAAACAACACTTCAAAGCAGAGAGGTAAGTCATGAGGGACTTTTTCATATAACTGTAATTATTTTGCATATATTCATATGTAACAGATTGTGGTAAGCAAAAGCAGTTTCCCCCCCACCCCCAAGAGGATTTATCTGTAAATCAAATTTTAAAACCTACGCTTCTGGCTATTAATACTTGGATATGAGTCTCCAGAGTCCCCCAAATGCCACAGAGAAGCTTTTGAAACATTCAAAGGGAGACAGGTAAAGAGCTACTGAAAAACCAGTCAGGGGTAACTTCCTACCCTTCTCTCTCTTGTTAAAGCTGCGTCATATTTAACTGGATTGTTTCTAATTTTCTGCTTTGAGAAAAAATACTTCAGTGAATAATGGTGTACAAATACCCATTTATATATGTGCAAGTATTTCTGTAAAATAAAATTTTAGAATTGGAGTTGCTGATTCCAAAAGTACGTTATGAATTTGTTATTCTTGTAAATATTGTCCTGTTATATTCTATTAAGGGTTGTGCCAAATGATAAACCCACCAGCAGTGTATGAGAGTGCATGTTTTTCCAAAGTTTAACCAACACAGAATATCATTAAACTTTTGTTTTTTTGTACATCTGATGGGTAAAAGTGAGCAATTCAATATGGCTTTAATCTGTATTCCTTGTGAGTGAGATCGTTGTTGTTTAGTTGCTATGTTGTGTCTGACTCTTTTGCAACCCCTGTGGACTGTAGCCCGCCAGGCTCCTCTCTCCATGGGATTCTCCAGGCAAGAATACTGAAGGGGGTTGCCATTTCCTTCTCCAGGGGGTCTTCCTGACCCAGGGGTTAAACTTGAGTCTCCTGCATTGGAAGGCAGATCCTTTACCGCTGAGCCACCTGGGAAGCCTATGAGTGAGATTACATCTTTTGAGACACAACTTACGTTTCCTTCGTGGTTAATTATCCATTAATATGCTTTACTCATGTTTATTGCTTTTTTTTTTCTTATATGTCAAAACATGCTTTATATTTTAGGAATAGTAGGTCTTTTTTTAACCTAGGTCTTTGTCAGTTCTGGTCTATATAGGGAGAGGTCATACGAGGGTACGCATGAATAGCAAGAGGTGAGAATTGGTCACCTGGTGATGGGTGACAACGTTTGTATTTTCATTTTCTTAGCAGCCTTTGGAATTTGATTCTTCCTTCTGAGCCTTGGTTTCCTTATCTGAAAATGGGGACAATAATTTCCACTTTTGAAAACATGTTTGAAAGCGCTCTGTGCACCTGTCAGAACTGTATCCTGCCTTAACCCTATTCTCCTTCAAGGTGGCCATTCAGCTGCTTGAACTCCAGCTTCTCCCAGACCCCAGGGCATTCATTTTCTCAATCCGTTATCCACTGAAAACCCACCTAACACTAATCCATGAGCCTGAAGCTGTTCCAGATTAGTGCTAGTGACCCAGCAGGGCACAAAGTCAAGGTCCAATCCCCATGGAGCTCCTCATGAGAGATGGACAGTAAACCAACACTACCAGGAAATATGGACTTACCAGCATAGCATCCACGACTCACAGGGCACCAGCGATGTGACAGGTCCTGTGTTCCATGCTCCTACCATGACCCTAGAATGAAACAGTTGTCAGCTCCAATTCATAGATTTGAGAAAGGTTCAGAAAGCTTATGTGACTCACCCAAAGTCATAGTCAGAGGGTTCAAACCCAGTGCCATTCGGCTCTTAGGACCTGGGGAAGAGAGTCAACCCCTAAACTCCCAAAGCATCTTCAAGGGTGTTTGGGATGGAGTGAGGTACATGTTGGACCAAAAGGGAGAAGAGAAAGTCTCACAAGTTAGAACATCGCTCAAGAGAAGCTCCTTGGCATCCCCTCACCTGCTCCCAACCTCAAACACAGACGGGTCCCAGCAGAGCCACTGATCCCTGGGCACCTGATCAAAGATGAGCCAAGTTTCATAAGCAGTTACATTCCATGTAACATAAGACAGTGGAGGGGATGCTTAATTAGACTCTTGTTAAACCTTAGGTTTCTAGGAGACGAAACAGCCAGAGGGCTGGTGGGTGTTTTGTGCGTGTATATTTTCTCCTTCCCTGAACCAGGCTCAATCTCTGGCTGGAAGGAAAACAGAGCTGGCTGCTGCTCTGAGCCATGCAAAGGCATCTCGGCTGATCTCTCACTCCCCTACCTGGCCTCTCTACCACCCTCCTTCTCTGCCTGGCTATCTGGTCACCTGGGGTGGGAATCTGTCTCAGGGGCGCAAGAGTGGGTCGTTTCCTGTTCGGGAGGTGCCAGGTGTTCAAGTCTGAGCCCAGATGGCCCTGACTGCCAGGAAGGCCTGCCTGAGCTCCACTGGGGGTCCGACCATCCACTGGGCCTCTTTCACCTGTTACTCTCAGAGATGTCTCCACCAGCATTCCCTCTCTGAGTCTCGCTCTCCCCATTGCATGCTGGTGGCAACCTTGGGTGATGCACCTGAGAGCAAGGGCCTCTCCTGTGTTACTCATCCTGGATCTTGAACCAGGGTTGGCACACCCCTGTGGACTCCATACAGACCTGCCCATTGGGAGAGGTTTTATTCCTTAGGTACCTGTATCACCCAGGGAAAGGGTTCCCAGGATAAATGTAGGACACCCAGTTAAATCTGGATTTCAGATGACCAGCAAGTAATCTCGTAGTGTATGTCCCATGACACATTTGGGGCATACTCATGCTAAACAGCTATTCGTTGTTTATCTGAAATTCAAATGTAACTGGGTGTCCTGCATTTCATTTGCTGAATCCCTACTTGGGCAGAGTGTCAGTTGCTCAGAGATTCAGGGTCTGTGGTGTGGGGTGAGGCCCAGGAATCTGCACTTTGATCTTCTTTACTGGACACCTCAATGCACAGGGTCCTTCATCCACACTTGGAAAAACATGCAGTGTCTCCTGTGGGGCAGGGTTAGGGGCTGAGAATGAATGGCCTTCCCCTTACCTCCTCTGTTGAGGCAGCAAGCTTCCAACCCTCCCTGCACCCCTGGGCTGGGCTGAGACCCTTGGAGTGGGCAGCTTCGTGGGGCAGCTCCATGTCCTGGCTTAGAGCCAGGGCTTAGAGTCAATGCTTAGAGCCCCGAAGTGTGGAGTCCCGTGGTCCTGAGTTCAAACCCCAGCTCCTCTACTCACTGTGTGACTTTGAGCAGGTCACTTAACCTCTCTGGCCTCCAGTGTCTTATAGAGAGATGAGCACTCCACAGGTTGTCAGGAGGACAAATTGAGATCACACGTGGCAAGTGCTGGGCACAGCACTCAAATGTAACAATGATTAATAATGGGTTGCATGTGTGAGGGCTAAGTCACTCAGTCAAGTCTGACTCTATGCGACCCCATGGACTGTAGCCTGCCAGGCTCCTCTGTCCATGGAATTTTCCAGGCAAGAATACTGGACTGGGTTGCCATTTCTAATGGAAGGTAGTAATAATAACAATCCTTGCTAATAGGTATTGAGCACCGCCCCCTTGCCTGGCATGGTCACAGGTGCTCAGAGACTCTGTCCCCACCAGGTTCGCTACAGGCACAGGGCATGGGTTGTGCAGTGACGGCCCGAACGGCTAGCTATACACAGCATCCCTAGAGGTCATCTCTGTGTCAGTCCCGCCTGAAGTAGGCCACGGCCCGGTGAGTGAGTGCCACAATGGTTGCCATGGGAACGGCCCTGCGGCCACACACTTCACCACAGCATGAAATGCTTGGGACTTAGTGGCTGCTGGAAACATGAACAGTGCTGCTCCCGAGAGTTCAAGTGTAAGGGAGACAGTGAAGCCTCAGCTCCACGGAGCAGCAACAGGGGATTCCACAGTACAAAATCAATCCAGGAAAATGCCAGTAAGGGTCTGAGATGGGCCCCAGGAGCCACAGGGATTTGACTGGTGGCTGGTGGGGCACAACAACACCCGGCTTATCGGGGAGAGCAGTGGGCCTTTCCCTTGAAAGGGAAGGGAGGCGCCTGTGTCAGTGCTGGGGGATGTAAGACAGACCCGGTGCGGGGCTTGCTAGGAGAGCGGGTCAGCTGGCCTCCACTGGTGGGCTTGTAAAGGATTGAGGAGATGTGGGTATCCCAAACCTAATGTGGAAACAGCCCCTCAGGGTCTAGGAAGCCCTTGCCCACTCCATGGACCCACGGACGGGGCGGGGGGTCAGTGCTGACATCCGTCTGTCCTGGGCTGGGGTCCTGGCTTCTGCACAAAGCAGTGGAGACCCTCAGCGTGGTATGCGTCCACTTTACTCCAGTGATGAATGGGGCTCTTAGAGTCCACCTCACAGGGTGGTTGTGGGGACTGGAATGCGAATCAAATCTGGTGGAGACCTTGGTCTGCTGCAAGGGGCTGGCCAAGGAGGGGATGGTTGACACCATCCCTCATCTGAGGCCACATGGTTTCCCTCCACCCACCTCCAGGCCATTCTTGTTGATGACCTGGGAGGATTCGGAAGCAAGCCGTGGCCCCCTTCCTCATCTTAATACACACCTTCCTGCCTCAGGGCCCTTGCACGTGCTGTCTACTCTGCTCAGGATGCCCTTCTCACCCCTGAGCTCACTGACCCCGCCTGGCCCCTTGTTGGTGGCATCCAGCACCCACTCTTCATTGAACTTGCTGGAGCTGTGGCTGGACTCTCCTGCTGAGCAATTACAGAAGCCCCCTGCCTGCTGGCCCCCAAGTTCACAGAAGGCAGGGGCCATACTTACTTTTGTTGCTTACCACGTGGCTCCAGTAGCCCCCAGGGCATAAGGAGGGTGAGAGGGGTAGGGGTGGAAGGATGGAGGGCCGAGACTCCCAGGCTAAGCCCCACATGTTGCCTTTGCCCCCTTTCTCCTGGTCCTTTCAGATGCACCCGAGAGACTCCAAGTTAGAGAGAGGAAGCCAAGGAGGCAATTTGCTGCATGGGGCTTGCTGGTTGGTGGTGAATGTTCTCCATGGCTTTTTGGAGGCTGACTGGTGCCAGAATAGACACACTCCTCATCTCCTGCCTCCCCCCTGCCCTGGCAGCAATGGAGCTCACTGCCCCAAAGATGAGCTGGGGCCCCACTCTGGTTTCCCTTGGCCCCTGGCGGGAGATGCTCAGGCCACACAGCACTCAGCATGTTCCCACCGACCAAAAGCTCCTGGCTTGCTAGAACAGGTTCCCCACACAAGCTGGACTCACAGGGGCCCGGGGCAGGAGTCTGCTTAGTGGCAGGAAAAGAGGGAGTGCTCGTCACTGCCTTTACCTCTACCACAACCTGCTCCAGACTCTGGTCCCAGGCCAAGAGCACCCGAGCCCATCATCAGGAAACAGGAGGGAAAGCCCAGGGCACTGGTACTCCCAGGTCCACAGCAAGGGTTTGGATGCTCATTTCACATTAAAATAAATGCAGGACTTCCCTGGAAGTCCAGTGGTTAAGACTTCACCCTCCAGGGTAGGGATTTGGATCTCCAATCAGGGAGCTAAGCTCCCACATGCCTCATGGCCAAAAAACAAAACAAAACATAAAACATAAGAAACACTGTAACAAATTCAATAAAGACCTTAAAGATGGTCCACATCAAAATAAATAATTAAGAAAATAATAAATACTCGTGAGTGGATGGAGGGCTGGAGGTAAGGAGGCAGGGCCTGGAGCGGGGTGAGTACCAGGCCCAAGTGCCATGGCAAACCTAACCCCACATTTCACTTTGCTCTGGTCCCTTCTGAGATTCCAGGTATCAAAGTAAAAATGCGGCCACACGCCAACTACAATCCTCTCTCCCATCAGTGGATTTGGAATCTCAGATGCAGGGGGATGGGGGAGGAGGTCTTGGGGAACACAGAAAAGGGGGTGGGGGTCAGAGGACTAGGACTTGGTAGCATTAGGCCAATGCTATCCGAGAGGTGCTAAGTCATGGGCCGTGATTTCTGGTGGGTTCTGTAGTGAGTCAAATTGATCATCAGACTCCTCTGAGGCTCATGGATTGTGTCCCCGGCATGTCCATCTTCTGTGTGGTGTTTCTCTGACTCCTCTGTCCCTTTTAGCCTTTTGGGGGCCCATCTGACTCCCCAGATTCCTTCACAACCACTAGCACAAGCCATGGGGAGTTGACCCAAGGATCCCAATCTGGCCACAGTCACAGTTGTCCCTTCAAATAGATAAGCAGGTATGGAGGGGGTTACAACATCAGTCTCTTATAAGTTGGATTGCTGTGAATCCATCCCAAAAGACTGGTAAAATTTGAGGCATCTGTGAGAGCTTAATTTCTGTGCTTGTAAAGGTCTGGTCTTCTTTTGGGGTCTCTCTTTTGGTGGTCAAACCCTCACCCCTTGTGACTTTAAGGACAAAGCTCTGAGCTTTATTTCAAAGAGAATTCCACATTTATCTTTGTAAATGACATTGCATCATGCTAATAGTTTGCTAAGTACTTTCATATGTGATTCTGCGATGTTCTGCTGGGTGCCCTGGAGGCATTTTTGTATATAAAGTACATCATACTTTAAATTACTACAGCTACTGTCTCAGATAGTTAATACTATTAGGTGGAATCATAGAAAATTACCAATATTTGACTTTTTTATCCATATAAAATGGCAGTTTCCCATGGTTCAAGCAATGATAGCTAACATTTGCACAGCTCTGATCACAGAGGCCATACCTCCCAATGGCATTACCCAGCATAACTGGGTGCATTTCAGAGAGGCTAAGGTCTCCTTAGAGGTCATACAGCAGTAGCTCCAAGAATTAGCACTTGAGCCCCTGGGAGCTCTAAGGAGGTCCCAGGTAGTGCTGGATGCTGTTACCACCTGTCCATTTCTGTCTGTGGCCCTGCTGTTCCCCTGGCCAAGCCACCGTCATCTCCTATCTATTGTATCTGGACAGTCTCGGGTGGTCTTGGCCTCTCTGGCTGCAACTTCATTCTGCAGGCTGACAAGGTCCCCCTCTCCTCAGCTGACTCACGTGCAATGGCCCTGGGACACAAGCGTGCAGGATGTGTTCAAGGAATGACGAGGGACCAGGGAAGTGGGAGCAAGGAGCGGGGCCTGGCCCACCAAGGCACACAGTCTCTGGCACGGAGGACTTGACAACTGCTAGGGGGACGTCCCAGCCAGGGTCCAGGCAAGGTTTGGCAGGATCCCCTGTCTGTCTGTCTGTTCATTCCTCTTGCTGCTCAGTGGCCCTCCAAGTTTCCATCTAAGTCCCTTGAGCCTCAGGGCTGAGCAGGCCATCTGGTGCTTCCTACCCTTCTCCCCTGGCTCTAGCTAAGGGACGCCAGGCCACACCTGGCCTCTGGACCCACGTGCGAGCCTCAGGCTGTGGGGTTGCTGCTGTGGGCCCAGCTTCCTGTCTGGGAGGCCCCAGGTGCACAATGCCCCATTGTTCTGCAGTTCTGAGGAGCTTCCTCAGGACATGGAGGCCCGGGCCGGAGGTGCCAGCTATTTTGGGTGCCGGGTGAAGGCCTAGATTTACTTGCTGCAAGTGTTTTCTCAGGAGGAAGGTCAGTGAGCTAAGCCTGGGGGGTCCATCAGTCCCCTGGGCCTGTTTCCCACAGTGTCCCCGACTTCCTCCCGGGAGAAGGGAGGGCGGGTGGCGGGGTGATGGCCAGGCCAGGGCCTCGGGGGATGGCGCTTCCTGCCCTCAGGGGCCACTGCTGGCAGCCTCTGCTTTTCCCGGACGTGCCTGTCACCTCTGGGGCATCTCTGCAATTCCAGGGACACCCCCCTGCCCAGTGCAGACCCCTGAGTATCCAGAAACCACAGGTGGACAGGACAGAGCATGGTAGTGGGGCTCCTGGCACCCCATGTTCAGCCCCTGAAATCATGGTCAAGTGCTCCTTTGAAAGCCTGTACTCCAGGTCAGAGGTCAGGGACTGCAGAGATTGGGTCCCCCCACCCCCACCCCCAGGAAGAGGCACATGTAAACACTCACGCATTTGACTTTCAGGAGGTCACGGGGCCAGATCAGAAGATTCGGCTGTGTGTTTGCAGTCTTGTAAACGACTCCATTATTGTCAACGGCACAGGCCAGCTCTGACCCTGGCTCCCCTGAGTGACCAGGGGCAGGGTCTTGAACCTCAGAACCTCAGGCTCCTCACAAAATAGTCACACCTGCTATATAGATGTCCTGAAGAATCTATGAGTTCCACACTCACGTTCTCCAAGAGTGGTGTCCCTCCCCACCTCGTATTTATGGCAGGTGGATCAAAAAGGTACTCACTTCATGTTCAAAGCACAGATCCGTAAAGAGATGCACAGTTTATTTGGGGTATGAAAATTTCACAGGAAGGGGTGATTAGGAAAAATGGTCTAAAAAGACTCCTTATGGGGACAATGATGAATCATGCTTCAGTTCAGTTCAGTCGCCCAGTCGTGTCCGACTCTTTGCGACCCCACGAATCACAGCTTACAACGTGCCAACGTGGAGAATGACGGGGGTGGGGGGTAGGGAGGTTTGGGGGGAGGGGGTGGGAGTTAGTGCCTGGAACATAGTACGTGCTCAGCAAACTGGGCTGCGTGGCAATGACTATTACCAGCAGCAGATGTCAGAGAGGAGTCGTTGTGAGCTCTGCCACTTTCCAGCTCTGGGACCTTGGACGAGTTGCTTGACTTCCCCATGTCTCGGTTTTCAGACCTCTTTCGTGTAGTTATTGTGTAGGTTGAGTTGAGTTGTGTAATAAACGTAGTTCAGAGCCTGAAGTGAAGTGTTAGTCACTCAGTCAAGTCCAATATTTTGCAACCCCATGGACTGTAGCCCACCAGACTCCTCTGTCCATGGAATTCGCCAGGCAAGAATACAGGAGTGGGTAGCCATTCCCTTCTCCAGGGGATCTTCCCAAACCAGGGATCGAACCCGGGTCTTCTGCATTACAGGCAGATTCTTTACCATCTGAGTCACCAGGGAAGCCCTTCTTCAGAGACTGATACATGGTAATTGACAAATAAATGTGACCTATTATTTATTATTAAATTATTGATATGATTATTACAAGCATGAATTATTAATGTGATTATTAAAGCATGGGACTTAAGGACCAATGATTCTGAATGGGGAGAACCATAAGAGATGGTGAGGTTCTCAGCTAGCCCCTGAAGAGCTTGTTGCTTCTACTAGGCACCTGGTTCCAGCCTCAATTACCAGGGTTCATGCTTGGCACTGAGGAGGGGCTGGTTGGCAGTGGAAGGAGGAGAGCAGTAGTAACTCAGCAGCCCACTCTGATGTCAGTAAGATGAAGCTCTTTGCTCCCTAATGCACATTGCAGGTGACCACAGGTATCCAGGGAACAGCTGTGTCTGCCTTGGAGCAAGGGGTCCTGGGTGCATAAACCAGCTGTCACATGCAGCAGCCAGGGGCCACTGTCCCCAGCCCCCTAGTCACTGCCCACCCACTGCTGGGTGAAGACTTAAGATACCAGGAAAGTCTCATGAGGCCCTACTCAGTCCAGCGCTGCCTTTCTCTCCCACCTTTTCCTCCACCCTCCTCCTTGAGTGGACCCCACCTGCTGCTCATGAACAGGCCAAGCCCATGCTGCCTCAGGGCCTTTGCATGTGCTGTCCTACTGCCTGGAACTCTCTTCCCATGTCTGTGTCCCTCTCAATCTCCGAGTCACAGCTCCAGGGAAATAGACCTTCTTAGACCACACAATCTGAAGTGGACTCACTACACTGCCCACTTCTGGTCTTCCTTGAATTCGTTATTGTTTTAATCATGAACAACAATTCTGTTTCTTTCTGTACCTGTTTCTTGTTCTTCTTGAGTGAGAGGACAAATTCTTCAGGATAGGGGCTTTATCATCTCCTCCAGCACCTGCTCTAGAGCTGGCAAGGAGCAGGACCTGCTTAGTGTGGGTAAGAGGCCAACCTAGGTCATTCACTGCCATGGTCATTAACTCCAGTTGTAACCCCACTTTATGGATGTGAACACTGAGGATAGTTAATCCTCGTGTGTGTGTGTGTGTGTGTGGAAAGCTTCCAGAATTCCCGCCCAGCACCCAGGGAATTCCCTGGTGGCTCAGACCGCAAGAATCTGCCTGCAAAGTAGAAGACCCAGTTTCAATCCCTGGGTTGTAAAGATCCCCTGGAGGAGGGAATGGAAACCCACTCCAGTATTCTTGCCTGGAGAATCCCCATGGTCAGAAGAGCCTGGTGGGCTACAGTTCATGGGGTCACAAAGAGTCAGACATGACCGAACGACTATACTTTCACTTTTCACTTTACCCAGGGAGAGACGTCTAGAAGGGAGGCCTTGCAGGCCACATGCACGGAGTTCAGGCCCCAGCTTTTCTGTTTCTCTTAGAGGAGCATTTTCTAAAATGTTCCTGTTGCCTCTGAATGTATGAGCAGGGCCGTGGAGGAACTTGGAATTCAATTAGCTGGAAGATTCTGACAAACAGGACAGGTGGCGCTAATCAAAGCTGACGCTCAGATGGGGCCTGCAAGGGCCCGGGGCTTTGTGAGCTCAGAGCACCTGCGTGGAAACTTCCTTCTTTCTGGCTCCAAACAGGACCCTTGGAAGGAGGGCGACCAGCCAGCACCCTGCCCTGCCAGGGAGCTGTCAGTGGGTGGGGGGGTGGTACCACCCCTGGGTGCTGCTGGCCCACTGGTGGGGCTGCCAAAGAAGGAAAGTGGTACTACGCTGGTGCTTCTTGGCCCCATCTTTGTCCAATGTGGGGATGATGAGTTAGGCAGTTTAAACTTCCCTGAGCCTCAGTTTCCCCGCTGTGAAGGCCACGGGCCCAGGAGCCACGCTCTGGCCTAGCCTGGTCTCACCCCAAGAGCGGGTGCTCTCTCAGGGTCTGCAAGCCGTAGGCTAGGGGTCCTCCTTCTGAGCCCACCTAGAGTCACCTGCCTGCCCTGCCTTCCTGGGAGTGCTCTGATTGACCTCTCACCGCCTCTCTGCACGGCCTCTCCACCTCCTTCTCCGAGGTTAGCACAGTGGCCACACGGACCCGGGCCCTGGCACTGAGCTGTAGGCATGTCCACAAGCCGTAGCCCCTTCAGCCTCCCAGGGGCCCCAGAAACCAGATTCTGTCCTTGTTCTCACTCACAGATGTGGAAACAGAGGTCCAGCAAGGTTAGGAGGTGTCCACAAGGTCACAGCAGAGCAGGGGGACAGACTCACACTGGACCCCAGAATCTTTGCTTTTTTTAACCCTGGACTCCTCTGTCCATGGGATTCTCCAGGCAAGAATACTGGAGGAGGTAGGTAGCCATTCCCTTCTCCAGGGATCTTCCCAACGCAGGGATCAAACCTGGGTCTCCTGCACTGCGGGCAGATTCTCTACCATCTGAGCTGCCAGGGAAGCCTGAACTTCATAGTACTTGGTTTCAAACGCCTGGGTGTCTGGAAAAGAGCCCTCCTCCAGTCCCTCCCTCCGTGTCTCTTTCCTCCTGTCTTCACTAGTCCCACCCCACTCCTGTGGTCCGGCCACCCCTGCTCCCACGAGGCCTTCATCCCTCCTCCCTCCTCAGTCAGGCAGCTCACACTTTCTGGCACCTGCACCTGCCAGCCTGTGAGCTCAAAGGAGGCAGGGGACCCCAGTGCAGCCAGTGCCCCTGCCTGGGTGAAGCCTGCCCCATATAACCCTCCACCTGTGACCCCGACAGTGGGCAGAAGGAAACACCCCTCGGGGACTGGGGTGCTGCTCAGCAGCAAGAGCCCCACAGGCCCAGGTCTGATTTGCTCTGGCATCTGTGAACAGACTTGCAAAGATGCCCTGCACTGGACTTTCTTGGGAGGGCATCTTGCCTTCTTCAAGCCATTGCGTCATGTCAGTAATGCCCATTCTTTCCTCAGGGCCATCTGCCAAGATCAATGTTTGCGCTGTTTTAAAAACTTTTATCACTATGGGAATCTATGTGGACAGAAACCTTTGCTTTGTTTCTTTTAAGAGGAGTGGGAGGGAAGCAGAGGTAGAAAGATTTTCTGTTTTTTTTCACTTTCCCTCTATTACTTTAACACGAGACACAGTTTGGATGACTCTGGCTTCCCAAAGCTTCAAATATATGAAAATGATAGTTGCTAAGTCACGTCTGACTTTGCAACCCCATGGACTGTAGCCCGCTAGGCTCCTCTGTCCTTGGGAGTCGCTACGCAAGAATATTGGAGTGGGTTGCCATGCCCTACTCCAGGGGATCTTTCCGACCCAAGGATCGAACCCAGGTCTCCTGCTATTGCAGGCAGATTCTTTACCGTAGAAGCCACCAGGGAAGTCCCAAATATATGAAGTTGTATTAACTATGTTCAGGACCTGCTTCCCCCTTCCTACCCTCTGAGGAGCATGCAGTCACTGGTCAGTTCCTAGAAAAAAAATAAAATGAAAAGGAAAAAGGAAGAGAGGGACTGAAGGGACTGCAGGTGGGAGCTTCCTGGAGTGGAGAGGAAAGTCTGAAATGCACAGTCGGGAAAGAGAAGCTCTGGAACAAAGCTGCTCCGTGTCTGAGCCGTCTGCCCTGCAGAAGGGTGAGAGGGCTGATTTTAATTGAAGGGGACAAAATTAAATCAGCCCCAGGTATGTAGGAGCCTGGCAGGCCTGTCCCCTGGTGCCAAGGCCACCACTGTCACCTCATGCCAATTATGTGGCCCTGTAACTGACATCAGGGTCCCCTGTGCAGGCGGGGACGCACGGTTGCCAGCAGCCACAGCCTGAGACACTGGGAACTTGTTCTTCTGCAAATGCCCCGATGAGGCGGGTGAGGTGGGATGCCAAGGCCCACCTGGTTCTCCTGTGTCATGATAACTGGAGGCTGTGCCAAGGCCCCTGAGCTTGTTAGGCAATAGCAGCAGAGGGTGAGCCCCGTGGCTCGAGGCCCCAACCACCCAGGCCTTGTTGGTCTCTCCTCCAGGGAGGAATCCTTGGTTGACACTCTCTGGGCCTCTTTGTACCTACCCTGGCTGGCATGAGAAGAAACCCTCCTCCGTACCTCCTGAAGTCTGCAATTTTGTCTCTTCATTTGTCACATGGGGCTGATGGCAGCCTCTGCCTTGTGCAGCCCTCCTGGTCTTGGGTCTCTGTCCCTTGATGCCTGTGCGAGTTGCCCAGAGTTGGGCCCCTGCATATCCCCATGTTTGTTTTGAAATGGGAGACATAGGTACCCCACTCCCACCTGGCGGCTGGCGTGCACACCTTGTCCATGTGTCACCTGTCACTGGGTGTCCTTTGGGCGCTGGGCGAAGCTGCTTTGTACAACATGTCTCACTGTGACTCACAACAGCCATCCTCATTTCATGGATGAGGAAACAGAGGGTCACAGTGGTCCCAGGACTCACTCAGCGTCTCACAGCCAGCTAATGTTCCCAGAGCGCCCCTCCCACCACCACCCCCAGCCCCATGCCGATGCTGGGGTGTCTCCCTAGCAGTCATGGACATGGTACACGTCTCCCCTCCTTGGGTGCCCCTGTCTGCAGGATGCAGGCAGTTCCTACGCCCCACAGGCCAGACGTCACCAGGGTTGGGCTGGGTTCGAGCGACGTGCTTGCTGGAAGTCCAGGAAACAGTAATCAGGAGCTGTCCGCACGCCTTTCCTCTGTTTTATGTTTTTCCTGTGACAAAGATCAGCAAGGCAAACTGGGCCCTGGGGCCCAACCATGACGCCGTCTCTGGGGAACTGGACTGAGATCATCTCTGTGACCCCCAGAACCAGGAAGCTGGGGAGGCAGACGGCCCCACAGAAGAGGCAACATGGTTGTGCCATGAACTCCAAGCTCAGAGAGAAAGCGGCCGAGGCAAGACAGGAACCCATGTCCATTATTTTTTTTAACAGCTTTACAGCGTTCACTCATGTACAGTGTCCAATTCCATGGCTTTTGGTGTGTTTACAGAGTTATCGAACCATCACCACAAGCTAAATTTTAGAACACTTCGTCACACCCAAAAGCCCATATCCGCTGACAGTCAACCCGCTCCAGCCCAAAGCAAACACAAAGCAACTTCTGTCTCTACCCACTGACCATTCTGCCCATTTTATAAAATGGAATCACACAATATGTGGGCTTTTGTGCTTGAGTACTTTCACTTAGCATCATGTTTTCAAGTTCACCCAAGACAGACCATGTACCAAACCTTCGTTTCCTCTTGTGCCTGACGCCTATATTACACATTTTCTTTATCAGTTCATCGGTTGAAGGGTGTTTGGGTTGTTTCCATATTTGGGCTTTTGTGGAAAATGCTGCTATGGACATTCATGTGTGCGTGTGGTGTGGACGTGCATTTTCGTTTCTCTGTGCCCATAAGTGGACTCACTGGATCGTATGGTGATTCTAAGTGTAACTTTCTGAGGCACTGCCAAACTGTTTTCCAAAGAAGATTCTCCATTTTACATTCCCCCCTAGTAACATATGATAAAGAATCTGCTTGTAGTGCAGAAGACCTGGGTTTGAGCCCTGGGTAGGGACGATCCCTTGGAGAAGGAAATGGCAACCCACTCCAGTGTTCTTGCCTGGAGAATCTCCTGGACAGAGGAGCCTGGCGGGCTACAGTCTGTGGGATCACAAAGAGTTGGACACAACTGAGTGACTAACCCTTTCACTTTCAGCAAGATATGGGGGTTCCAATCTACAGGTTTGCCAACACTTGTAATTGTCTGTTTTTTTAATTCTAGCCATCCTAGAGGGTGTGATGTGATGTGGTATCTCATGTGGTATCTTGTAGATGGGCATTTATTTAGTACATTTAATATACTGCTCCCTCCTCTACCAAAGGAACAAAATGATCTTTCTTTCCCTCCTTCTCCAAGTCCCATGTCCCTGCATTGGCTTCGCGAGAGTTCCTACTAAGTGGGGCTCCTGAGGTTTCAATGGGTTCTCTAAGTAGATCAGACTGAGTCTCCTTTCTCCTTTTAATAGTCAGTCAACAGGTCCTGACTAAGTGGGCCTGGCCCTACCCCAGGTGGCAAGGGTTGAAGGTGAAAGCAGGCGCTGTGTTCTATGATGACCCAGGGTGTGTGCGGGGAGAAGGCACAACTATTTCATGGGGTCAGGTTCTTTGAGGAGGGCCCTGATGGACAAGACTTTTATTGGAAGGGGGTGGGGAATCAGAGATCCAGAAGTTTCCCCATCCATCATTTGGTAATTATTTATTCATTGCCGACTGTGTGTTGGGCATCGTACACAGAAGTGAAAGGCACAGAGGTGGGACCATGCCTGCTCTCTGTCCCTCACCCTAGGAAGGGACCTGGGGAAGCCAAGCCTATTTTCAACTTGATGTGGTCCCTCCAGCTATATGCTGCTGCTGCTAAGTCACTTCAGTCGTGTCCGACTCTGTGCGACCCCACAGATGGCAGCCCACCAGGCTCCCCTGTCCCTGGGATTCTCCAGGCAAGAACACTGGAGTGGGTTGCCATTTCCTTCTCCAATGCATGAAAGTGAAAAATGAAAGTGAAGTCTCTCAGTCATGCCCGACTCTTAGCAACCCCATGGACTGCAGCCCACCAGGCTCCTCCGTCCATGGGATTTTCCAGGCAAGAGTACTGGAGGGGTTGCCATTGCCTTCTCCACCAACTATGTGAGCCGTCCCTAAATTGCAGGCCAGCTTGTGTCTACGTGGACACAGAGATGCATGCAGAGATGTCTGCATGTGAGTCACAGAGATGAGAACAGCTGACGTTTGTGACCAAACGGGACACACTGAAGCAGCCATCGGCACCTTTGTAACCATTAAATGCAATGACCTGTGCAGCGGACTTCTCACTGCTCCTGCACTTGTATAGCAAGTCCCCTTTCAGACACAGGCAGGTCTGCCCAAACGGCACCAAGCTCTGTAGTATGTTAAGATCTTGTCGCTTTCCATCTTGGTAATATAAAGCTCCTTAGCCATTGAGAGAACAGCGCCATGTCCAAAAGCCTCTCCCCCCAGTTTCAGATTTTTATTTGATGGAGTTTCCAGATTTCTTATGACAAACCATCTTGGACACAGCAATTATTTTACTCAAGGTCTCATTCCAGGTTAGGGCCGGGGCATAGGACTTTGGGGTGCGGTTCCCACCCTTGGGAACCGCAAGGGATTCACGCTCAGGGATCTGAACAAAGCATAGCTCCCACCTGAGGTCACCCTTTTGTTTCCTGCTGAGGGCCCAAGCGTCACGTCAAGTCTGACTGTAATAACTACACAAATATCTCCAGTCATCTGCTTACTGTCTTTCAGGACGTCCTTCATGATTTATATGTTTTCCGGATATTCAGCTCACTCTGCTTCTGTCAGGACTTTTCAATGAAAAGCGGGTTTGTTTACTTTGGGTTGGGGATGTGAGGAGCCTTTTCTTTTTTCCCTTTTCCCTTGTAAAACGTCTGTGTGTTAGAAAATGGTGCCTTGAGCACGTCGGCAAGGGAAAGGGCCCTGGCAGTCGGGAAAGGTGAAAAGAATATTCTTGGTAGGCAGGGGCTGCAGTCATGCAACTGGTCCCAAGGCCTCAGGAGGTGAGAAGTGCAAGCTTGGCTTGCTAATTATGTTTCAAATCTTCCCCAGCCTCAACAAGCTGGCTGTGTAAGCTGAGACGATGTCCGGGGGTCCCCGAGCTGAAAGATGCTTCCCCCTGCTGCTACTGACTGAGCAGTTCTTTCTCCATGAACCCTATTTCGGGTGCTCCTCTGGACTTCAGACGAGCTTCCCCAAGTCCAGGTTTCACCCAAGGCTGGAGTTCATGGCCAGAGCAGCCACAGGCCCATCTGCCTGCCCAGGTTCCGAGGACATCACTGTGGGAGAAGCAGAAACAGAATAAACTGGAGAGAAGCCCCAAATGGTGTAAGATTCCAAGGCAAGGACTGGGGTACATCCTAGAGGCCAGCCCCCTGCTCAGGGCAGAAGCAGCTTTAGAAATCACCAGCCCTGCTCCTACCCGCCACCCCCAGCTCCCATAAGAGCTCACACCGCCTGGTCTCCGCTTGGAGGGCAGACAGGAGGGAGGACCAGGCAAAGGAGCCTCCCTGGTGCCCAGAGCCCAGCTCTGTCCTGAGCATCCGGAGCATACATGGTTGCCCACGAGCCTTCTCAACCTCTCGACGAGGGTCTTCCTGCAGCCCCCAGATCTCCAGCCTCCCTACCACCCTTCAGCCGAGGGGCTCCCAGCTCCCAGCCTGGGCCTCCCTCTGAGGGTCAGACACATAGCAGGTGGCTTTGGGCCGTCCTTGTGCAGTGAGGCAGAGTTGTTGGCACCCTGCCCCTCGCTTACTAAACCAAACCTTCTGTTCAATCCTTCAGGGACTATTTTCCATCAATGTTTATTGACTCCTGCCACTTGCTCAGGCTGTGCTGGCCCCTCAATGTGCAGTGGGGAGAAAGCCCCACCCACCCCATGGAAGCTCCCAGTCTGGTGGAAGAAACACAGGAAGCAAAAGAACCACACACGTAAACATATAATTACAAATGTGCAACATGCCATGAAGGAGAAGAAAAGAACGTGATGAGAGATCCTAACAAAGCCTACATGTTTTAGACAAGGTGGTGGAAGATGCCACATTTTTACTGAGCTCTCAGGGATGAGTAACAATAATATAATCAGTAATGTTTTGAGTGATTAATAGGTGGTATGGCAAGGATTCTATTGTATATAAGCATCTTTGTATATATTGACTTATTTAATGGTGGCAACAATTGTGTGAATAAGTACTCTTATTATCTCCATTTTGCAAATAAGCAAATCGAGGCATGGGAAGGCCCAGGGACTTGCCGCTGGAATTCCCTGGTGGCTCAGACAGTAAAGAATCTGCTTGCAACGCAGAAGACCCAGGTTCAATCCCTAGTCCCAGAAGATCCCCTGGAGAAGGGAATGGCTACCCACTCCAGTATTTTTGTCTGAAGAATTCCACGGACAGAGGAGCTTGGCGGGCTACAATCCATGGGGTCTCAAAGAGACAGACGTGACTGAGCCACTAACACTTTTAGGGCTGGTTCAAATGGCTGGGATGGGAGTGGAAGTGGCATTAGCATTTTCCCAAGCAGAAGCCATGCCCCAGCTGGGTGCTTTTTAGCTGGGAAATGAAAGCACAGAGATGTCAGCACTTCCCTGAGGATACCGGCCTACAGTCCCCTTGAAAGAGCCTTGGCTCCTTTCCTGTTCATGCCCACATTACTGCCCAGGAGGAGGGAGTGGCAGGAGAAGCTAGGACTTTGCAGGCCTGTCCCTAGCGAGGCCCATGTATACCTGACTTGATGGCAGAGGCAGGGTTCCCCCGGGCCAGTGGGGCACAGGCCCTGGTGCAGCCAGCAGTCTCCATACAGAAGCTGGGACATTCTCAGGGCACTGTAGGACTCCTGTGCTCCCAAGCCACTGGGATGGCAGCAGAAACCAAGAGGCCTTGGTACACGCATCCCTGAAGTCAGAGACAATGAAATATGTCAGGGCTGCTGCCCATAGTGAGTGCAGATGCCTCAAATCCTAGAGCCCAGGCCCCGACCCTGGGGAGCAATCCTGCCCCTGAGTGGGTCTAGCAGCTTCCTGCCCCCCATACCAGCACTCCTGGGCAGGTGAACGGAGAGGCGGCCTGTGGAAGGGGTGGCTGGACAGGCTGGGGCCAGTGCGCACTTGGCAGCAGGGATAAGATAAGAGCCGGGGCCCTGGGAGGCACAGGGACCCTCTGTCTGGAACCTGCTGAATGCTTCCCTTGACAGAAGGTATCCTGGGTTTGGGTGTCTGCTTTTTGTATGAGATCCTCTCCCTTGACTCCCTACTCAAAGGATTAAGCAGATTGGAGGAAGCAGGGTAATGGTGTCATGGTGGCAGACCAATTTTCTTCCTTTCAGAGGGCATCTCATGTCTCCTCCATCCCGACTCCCTCTTTCCCTGAGCTCCTCCTCCGGGGCTCTCTGCACCACCCTTTTTAGCTTCTTTATGTTCATCTGAACCAAAAAGGCAGGTCCAAGGTCAGCCCACTTCCCCCACCAGGCAGCCTGGCAAGGCAGTCTTTAGGCTGCCCTGGCCAGGGAAGACTCTGCAAGACAGTGAACATGGACATTAGTCCACTGGCCACCCAGCTCCACCCAGGGAGGCCTGGCTAAAGCTCCAGGGCTGATCTTGGGGACCAGAACTTAACTCTTGGTTCTGCTCTTATTCCCAGGACTCATGGCCACTTGGTTTCTATTTATCCATCAGGACAATGGGCCAGCAATGCCTTTCCACTTTACATCGTCCTGCAGGGGTCTGCTTCCCAGGCATATCTGGGCTTTCTAAGCGTCACCTCTCAGAGTTAGAATCAGGTTGAGGTTGAGGTTGAGTTTGAGTTTGGCAGGGTTTGGAGTGCCATTAGGTTTAGGGTTAGGAGTAGAGTTTGGATTAGAGTTGAGTTGGACTGTGTTGGGGTTAAAGTTTTTGGGGGTTGGGTTCAAGACTGGGTTTAGAGTTAGGAGTGAAGCTGAACTGTGTTAGGTTGGATTGGGCTGGAGTTAGTGTTGGGTTGGGGTTAGTTTAGGGCTGGGGTAAGAGTTGAATTGAGGTTGAGTTGGGTTGAGTTGGGGTTAGGGCTTGGGTTGGGTTTAGTTTAGGGCTGGGGTTAGACTTGAGGTTGAGGTTGAATTGGCTGCTTGGATATTGTGGTTGAAGTTAAAGTGAGGTTTCCAGTGGCACTGAGATCACAGTGAGTTTGTTCAGGGTTCAGTTTGAGTTAGGGTCAGTTTGAGAAACAAATATCATTTTTCTCCCCCTTTCTTCTCTGTCTACTTCCTGTGAATGGAATGGCAGTTTGCACTTGGGCATGATGGGGGCACAGAGTGACATTCCAAGACAAGACCAGAGGATGTTTTCACCTAGCAGGGCACTAATCCAAGTGATTTTTAAGAGTGTAGGTACAGGGTGTATGCTTGTAACATTCTTCCCCTGAGAGTGAGGAAGGGGTGATCCAACAAAGGAGCAGCCAGTTCCCCAGGCCCCTTTCTGGGAGCTGAGGTGCTGGTTTGGCTTGTCGAGAGGACCGAGGCAAGCAGAGTTGCACCTCATTGACTCACGAAAGAGAGAGGCTTTCATTCTATCCCCAAATCAATTTGTGTTTGGGCAGCCCCCGCCTGAGTCCTTGACCTCTCTCTCTCAGACCACCCTCGCACACAATTCATCACTAAGCACTGTCAATTCTGCCTCCTTGTAGCTCTTGAGTACATTCATCCATCTCCTCCTCTACAGTTATCACCTACATGTGGCCACCGTCACTCTGAGACGTCCCAGCTCCCAGGCTTGCACTCTCCCATCTCAGCTTTGGGGGCTTTTGAAATATAGCTGGGAAACTGCCTTTCTCTGCTGAGAACTCTGCAGGCTCCTCCTGGTCCAGCCTCTACTGAGCCCCCTCACTTACTTCTCAATCCCACTTCCTACTCTTCAACCACCCTGGTCTCCTTGCTCCCCAAATGCCCCCTGACTCACACCCAGAACACATTTAAAGCCTCTTTCCAGCTTTGTTCTTGTGCATCATGCCTGCCTGCCTCCAGGCCCTTGCTGGGAGTGTGTCAATGGCACAGTTGGGTCACCTCATATCAACTCCACCTGGATCTTTAGGCAAAGGGATCTGCAAACAGAGCTGGACTCTGCCAAGAGTTTCCTAGAGGCCCTGGCTGGTTGGGGAGCAGCTGTGAGTACTGGAGTGATGCTAGGAAGCAATGTCCTAATTCCTAGAAGCTGTGGAAACGGACTTTGCGGAGGTGATTAAGTTATGGACCTTGAGAGGGGGAGAGTTTCCTGGATGATCAGGTTACGTCCAATCTAATCACATGGGGCCTTAAACATGGGACTTTTCCGGGCTGGAATCAGACAACAATGTGACAACAGAAGCAAGGTCAGAGAGGCACATGCACGCTTTGAAGCTGGGAAAGGGAGCCGTGAACCAAGGAACAGGGGGAGGTGGCTAGAATCCAGAAAGACCAGAAAGTGGATTGTCCACTGGAGCCAGCTCTGCCTGCACCTTGACTTTCACCCCATGAGACCTGCATTGGACTTCTGACTCCAGGATTGTGAGGCTGTGGGTTTGTTTCAGTGGCCAAGTCCTGAGCACCAAAGAAGTGATGCTTTCAAATTGTGGTACTGGAGAAGACTCTTGGATAGCAGAGAGTCCCTTGAACAGCAGGATCAAACCAGTCAATCCTAAAGGAAATCAACCCTGAATGTTCATTGGAAGGACTGATGCTGAAGCTCCAATACTTTGACCACCTGATGCTAAGAGCTGACTCACTGGAAAAGAGCCTGATGCTGGGAAAGATTGAGGGCAGGAGGAGAAGGGGGCAACAGAGGATGAGATGGTTGGATGACATCACCAACTCAATAGACATGAACTTGAGCAAAGTCCAGGAGATAGTGAAGGACAGAGGAGCCTGGCGTGCTGTAGTCCCTGGGGTCTCAAAGAGTCAGACACGACTTAGTGACTGAACAACAAGTGACAAAGTCGGTGGTAGATTTTTTTCACAACAGCAACAGGAATCTCATGCCACTGTCTCCGGAGTTCTTCAGAACTGGGTGTGTATCTTCACTCCAGCTCTGTGGATCTGCATGCCCCCTGCAGAGTAGCTCGCTCTCACCTTGATTTCCTTGTTGATAGACTGTGTATCTACCTAACGTGGTTTATCCACTCACATCCTATTTTTTGAGCACCGACCACATGAGGGCACTTCCATGTCCTCTATTGGATGTGGAAGAGGAGCCTGGCCTGTGGTACCACCTGGACCCTGGTCCTGGCCGGGGTGAGCCCTGGTGGGAATTACTCCTTTGGTCTTGCTGTGGAGGGGTTAGGGGAGGCAGAGGATGTTCCGTAGACTATTGAGCCTGGACTGGGGAGACAGAGGTGTCTCTGGGGCACATGGATGCTCTGTCTGTTGGAGGAGGATGAACCCGTGTGCTCCAGGACTCTTGAAGCAGTCTGCTCCCTGTCAGGGAGAGCGGGGGAGGACTGAGCTGGGTCAGTGGGGTCCAGAAAACAGCAGGAAGTCCACGCAGGGGGCTTCGGCTGGCAGGCGTGGCAGGTTCCGTGTGACATTGAAGATTTGGCAGCTTCTCCACTCCTTCCCACCTTTTCTCTTTTCCTCCTTCCCTGCCTCTCTTCTCTTACTTGCTATCTTTCTCCCATGAGTAGGAATTGTGCTATTTAATAAATCTAGCATCTAAACCTGGCCTGCTCCTGGGTGGTCTGGAGACCATCCCCTTCAAGCCCCAGAGTATTCACGCGTGTGAGAACAATCCGACAACACGAATCTGCTTTGAGGAGCCATCTCTCAGAGAAGGGGGGGCTCTGGGGCTCTGAGCCCTCCCTGCTGGGGGCCGCTCGTCCTGGTTGGGTCCCTTTCCCGCCTCCCTTCCTCATCCTGTGCAAGCCAGATGGGTGGTGCTCGGGGCACCAGCCCTGGGCTTCCGAGAACCCTGCAGGAAGCCTCCGTCACGCCTTCTGGTTTCACGAGGTGGTCTTGGACAGCAACTAGACCCACCAGATTGGAGCCCAAGAAAATGAAGAATGGGCCCCCCAGAGGGTCTGACCTCCATTTGGAATTTCATTCTGTTGGCTCAGATGCACCACGATAAACACTTTCTGAAACTCCAGGGGCTCCTGCCATGGCCTGGAATTAAGCGCAGTGCTTACAGCTGCAATGGAAATCACACCCCCAGACACAAGCCTCCCCACCCTGGCTGTCCCTCCACCTCCTCCAGAAGCCCACCCATCAGTGTCTGAGTCTGGGGTCCCCATTGGCGCACTCCCTTCTACCTGTGGAGGGAATCACTATCTCCTGCAGACCTGCTTATGCCCACCCTCCCCCAACCCTGTTCTCAGGGAAAGCACAAACACCATCCCCTCTCCTGGTCACCCAAGTTAAAACCCTCACACCAGCCCTCACTCCTGTCTCCACTCTCCACAACTGACCCTGGCCACGCCACCTCCTCTGGGAACTTTGCTGGCCTCATCAGGGGAAGTGTGTGAGTGCATGACATTAGCTCTATTGCAGTCTCCTCATCAGCCACTAGCCAGTGGGCAGCACTGGGAAGCAGAACTTGTCAAGTTCACATCAGCACTGGCTGAGCATCAGCACGTAGGTACACTGGGTCGGTGCCTGACGACGTCTGGATAGATCAGCAAAGGAACAAATGCATTCCTCTGACTTGACCAAAGAACTCCAGTCTCTTCCAGAATCCTGTAAATTTCCTCCCCCAAAATCAAGCCCTCTTTCCACTGCACACAGTTGCATTGTGTTCCCCCACCCCGCTACCCATCCCGCCAAAGAGAAACTCATCCTGAAGTCAGAATATGACTTCATTTGGCATAAGGGTTTGGCATGTGTAACTGACGTAAAATCTGGAGGTAAGATCATCCTGGTAGGGAAGACCCTAAATTTAATGACAGGTGTCCTCATAAGAGACAAAAGAGAAGGAGATGTAGGCATAGAGGAGAAGGCCATGTGGAGATGGAGGCAGGGATGGGAATGACACACCTACAAGCCAAGGATTGCCGGAAGCCATCAGCAGTTGGGAGAGATCCTTCTCCACAACCTTCAAAGGGAACCAGGCTGCCAACAACACCTTGATTTTGAACTTTATGGTCTCCAGAACATTTCTGCTGTTTGAAACCTTCCGAACCTTTCAAGATTTCTGTTGTTTGAAAGCTAGGGATGGTTTATGGCAGCCTTAGGAAAGCAATGCACCCTCTTACTGGATACGTTAACCCACCCCAAGGAGCTCCATCAACCCACCATAGAGCCCAACCTCTCCTCTACCTTAAAATCTGGTCTCTAGCTGGAGATGTGGCCTATCCTTGTCTCTCCAGTGGCCCCCACTCATGAATCCAGTCCACCTCTTGCCCTTCCAATCACTGTCTCTCTGCCCCTCTGTGGTTCTTTAAAGAGCAGACCTCCTTGCTCTGCTGCTAGAGAAGATGCATTCAGTCTCTTCTGATGGCTGGACATCTGTTCCTCTTTCTTCCGGCATAGAAGTTGGAAAACTTTGGCTCTCTTTTCTGGGGGGCTACCCTTCCTCTAGGGCTTCTTCCCTGGTGGCTCAGACAGTAAAGAATCTGCCTGCAATGTGGGAGTCATGGGTTCCATCCCTGGGTCAGGAAGATCCCCTGGAGAAGGGAATGGCATCTTGAACCAGTACTCTTGCCTGGAGAATTCCAAAGACAGAGGACCCTGGAAGGCTACAGTCCATGGGGTCGCGGAGAGTCGGACAAGACTGAAGCAAGTTAGCATGCAGGCACACAGACTTTCTCTATTTTCAACCCACGAGGTCTTTGCGGGGCTCATGACCCAGAGTGAGTTAATCAGAGCAGTCCACTGTCTGTCTACTATGGCTCACTTAGAGTTGGGCACATGACTGGTAGGTCAAGACAGTGCAATCCTGGGGCTTTGGGAGGAGGCTGTAGAGAATCAAGGCTTCCCTATGGCATGGCTGATATGAAAAGTTATAAACTGGGATCCACCGTGAGCCATCATGTGGGGAGAAGCTGCCTAGGAATGAAACTGACATGAAGGAAACCAGAACTCAAAGTAGAGCAAGATGCTTACAGCGCTTTTAATGCCCCTGGATCTCACCATGCCTGCAGTCCACCCCATCCCTTCCAGAGAAGCACTTGCATGAGACAATGAAGCCCCATGTTTTACCTTGAGCCACACCGAACTGTTTCTGCTCTTGTCAACCAGAAGAGTATGGCCGACACAAGAAAACATCCTGTACTTCACCCAGGGATGAGCAAAAATGAGGGGCCCAGAGAGAGCGTTTTCTTCTCACACAGCCCTGATCATCTGCAGGTTCCTCTGACGAGCGGCCACTTCACTGGCTCTTAAGTCCCTACTGACCCTTTCCCCCGACTGTGGAAGTAACTGAAAACGAGCTGCCCTGATCTGGGAGCTGTCTTCCTGCTTTCAATCCTCCCTCCTCATTACTGCTGTGCTTTTCTTCCTAAAAACCCAGGCCTCCCGCCCCCCTCCCACTCCACTTGGTTCCCAGCTCTCTAACTCACTTGCTGCTTTGTGTGTGGCTGTGAGGATGCAGAAGGACACGTCTGACTTGTTTGCTTGCCGTCTCATTCCCAGACCTCCGGCTGCAGAGCCGGGGATGGTGCCCCGTCTGCTAGCTGGGTGCTTGTCAGATGCACGAATCAGTGACCGCCGCCAGCCTCGGGGGCCCAAATGAACCCAGAGCACCTGTGACAGGCCAGGCCTCATCTTCTGCCCATCCCGTGGACTTGGATTCCTGCAATGTGGAGTTCATTGTCTCCACGTCTAGTAGAGGAGAACACAGGGGACAGGGCTGCGAGGTAACCCGTCGGTAGCTGCATGTGACTGGTGTGTGGTGGGTTGGGGTAGGAGGTCTCTGATTCAACGTTAATGCTCTCATCTTAACACAAAAGAAGCGGGGAGGTGGGGAGAGGAGAGAAGGTGGGGGTGGGGAGGGAAAGAAGGGGCTGTGTGTGTGTGTGCGTGTGCGTGCGCGCGCTTGCAAGCATGCGGCGAGCCCCCTGCTTTCACCAGCTGCCCGTTACCATGTGCATTTTGATGCTGGCTTCATCAGTGTGCAGAGCACATCACGGCCGAGCTGACTCACGCCAGCCGCTCGCCGGGTGAGTCACTCCCCAGCGGAGCCGCAGGAGTGGGGGCCGAGTCCCCGCTGGCCGCCTGTTCTCAGCCTGAGCCCCGCCGCCCGCCCACGCTGTGCCTCTGGCCCTCATTGTCTTGAAATGCCCCTCTGTGAGCTGGGAGAGGAGGTGACAGCCCTAGAGACCAGGGTTGCTCTTCCCAGCCAGACAGAGGGCAGAGGGCAGGCAGATGCGCCATCCACACCGCCCACTCCGCAACCCCATGGGTGCCTGCCATGTGCGGGCAGGGGGCACCGCCGAGGTCAGGGCAGCCCCTGCCCAGTGGGAGAGATGGACGCAAACAGACAGACAGATAAACAGATAACAAGGAACAGACCAGACGGCGAGAGGGCTGCTCTCTGTTCCTTCCTAGGTGTTAGGACCACCTAATGCAGTCTGTGTTTATCTGTGTCCTGAGCGCAGACTCCTCAGCCAGGGCTGGACCCTGTGCCTGCACCAGAGTTTCCTACACAGATGGGGAGGAGGCAGCCCCCAAGGGCCCTCCATGCATCCTGCACCCGGAGGTGCCCACCCAGCTCTGGGTGCCGCCAGGCTGAGCTCAATCTACAAACCACATCCAAACACCCAGATTTTCGGACAGCCATGCAATCAGCTTGACTTTCCCTCATGAACTTGCCTTTGGGAACCGGAGGAACCATGTGTAGCCCTTTCTAAACCATTTAGAGGTCAGTTTTTACCTCTGAGGCCAGAGAAAGATATCAGGCTACAGTGGCAAGAACTTTGAAGGCTTAGGTTTTGGCTCTTACTTCTGACAATGTGATCCTGGGGGGCTGCGGGCAGAGCCTCGGGCCTTCCTGCCATGCATGCTTCCCTTTGCCCAGCATCTCCCTTGACTGAGCTCCTCAGCAGTTTTCTCCTCTGCAGCCAGTCCAAGGCCTTCTGAGAGTCCAGCTCAGGGATGGCCCACATGCGGGGTTTTGGGTTTCTTGGGGGAACAGCAGGACACTGGCGCTCAGCCTGGTGAAGGTGGTTCCATGTCGGTTTGTGTCTCAAACTTTTCCTTCTGACTCTGGTTTTCTCTTCCTGTGTCTCGGCCTTTGATTCTCCCCTCTCACCTTCTTTTTCATTTTCTCCTTCCTTTCTCTCTCTCTCCTCTGTCTTACAACTTCCCTGTTCCTCTTGCCCTTCCCTTCTGTGTGGAACTCTAAGGACAGGACGAAAATGTGTTTGTAAGGGTCCCTTGCCTTGATGACCAATATCAAACTGAGAACTGGGTTCCTTTGGCTCTATCTGCGGAAGTCACATTTCGAGAAAAGTCTGTGGGGTATACATGCACGACTGCATGGTGGTGCCCTGGAAGGTTACAAGGTTCAATTCCCAAGTCCCCTGTAGTTGGATGCTAACAAGTCAAGGGCTCACTTCCTTGGGAGGAAGCCAGGTACAGTCCCAGCTGGCCTGAGTATGAGGCAGAGGGTGGCAAGGTCAGTGGCAGAGCGGAGAAGAGGAACACTATTTCAGGAAAGCCCCACAGACACCCCTGACCCTTCCCACCTCCCCTTCCCCCCCTGACTTCTGGTCAAGCAAACCGCATTCTTCCTCCCTGGGCATCTACTCTTCCTACCCTCGGGAGAGTAATTGAGAAGGAAAACAGAGCCTTGGGACATTTCGGATGAAAAACCCAAGGGGACTTGGACCTGCAGGGGTGGGTCCTTGACAGAAAGTCCTTGTGCTGCCAATCTGGCCACCTTCTTACTGCTGAAATGCATTCTTTGCTACCGTCTTCATGGAAAGCCTGTTTTGTAGGTGAAAAAGCCAAGACTCAGCACAGCCAAGTGGCCTGCCCAAAAGAGAGTGGGAACTTGACCCCGACTCTGACCCCAAAGCTGGGGCCTTCTGACTCCTCCTTGGACCACCTCCTGTCTGGAGTCCGTCATGGCCGCCTTTTAAGACCCAGCTGGGAGAGGTGCCCCTTGGATGGCTTAACATCAGTGACAAAGATTGGTTTTTGCAGATCTTCATTTTTTTCATGGGGGATTTAAGTCCGTTAGGCTTGGGGAGGAGGTGGATGGAGAGAGAAGCAGAGAGACAGAGAAAGGTGCGGTCATTGTCACTATCTTCGGAGCCCTCTGGGCCTCTCTTGGCTCCAGAAGCCCCCTCCCCAGCTGTGCTGTCACCAGCCAGCCCCCGAAGATGACAGCATGTGATTCGTTGTCAGCCTTCTGCTTCTCACTGCCAGGGCCCAGAGTGGAGCCCACTGGGTTGCGGGGGCAGACAGCTGCACCTTCATCTGACGCAGCCCCTGGATGGTTTGTGTCTTGGGAGATGCAGGGAGAGGCATGGTCTCCCCCAAGTCTGCAGATAACAGCACCTCCCCGACCCGGGTGGGACTTTCTAAACAGCCAGATGACTTCGCTCCCAGAGAAGCAGCCTGAACGCCATTTATAGATAGCAACACGATTTAATGAGATAAAGCCTTGGGCGTCCACGAACCAATTTCTGGTATGAGCTGTGATGAAATGGCTGTTTTCTTAATAGATTCCCAGACTGAACATCATCCAGACCTCTGAGAGCTTCAGAAAAACCCCTCAGCTTCAACCTCTTGAAATTTGGGGCAAAATCCAAACACTTGTCAGTCTTATCACTACCACGAAAAAAATGTGTTTGTCTAATATGCTGTGGAGCCTGTTTGCCAAGGGAGAGATGCCCCAACTACTTTTGGGGTTCAAAGCCAGCATGTTCACCCTATTTCACAGAAGGCATGCACCAAATTCCCATTCCACTTTATAGAGGAAAGATCTGAGATGTCTGGCTTGTCCTAGAGAATTTTAAATAGCTGGAAAATGAAAGTGGTATCGCTCAGTCATGTCCAGATCTTTGCAACTTGTGGACTGTAGCCCACCAGGCTGCTCTGTCCATGGGATTCTCGAGGAAAGAATACTGGAGTGGGTTGCCATTTCCTCCTCCAGGGGAATCTTCCTGACCCAGGGATCGAACCTGGCTCTCCTGCATTGCAGGCAAATTCTTTACCGTCTGAGTCACAGTAGGCTTTTCTTAAACAGCTGGAAGGGAAATAAATATCGAGCTTTCACTGGCTCCCAATTTTCTTGAACTAGATGGTTTTCTAAGGACTCCAGCATGGGGAGACTAGAGCAAGTGGGTAACTACTTTTCAGACTTTCTCCTTAAAAAAAAAAAAAGACAGTCCCCTCAAATCCCACCATTGTGGACCCCACGACAGCTCCATGGTCCCTCTTCGAAAGGACTCTGACTTCCCACCACCCGTGTCTGTCTCTCCTGCGAGCCTTGGACAAATGGCTCCCTCCCCTGAGTCCCTAAAGCATTTATCATCCCTATGACTCCCAGGGCAATTAATCATGTAGTGCCTTGAATATCTCTTCTATTGTTGTATTGAACGGCTGTTTAACCCTTATCAGTGGTGAAGTTTTCGATATCTTGTCCTTCTAACCAGACATGGGCTTCCAGAGAGCCAGGCAGGCATCCGCCCTTGCGTGAGCCAGAATGTGCCCAGTTTTGTCACCATCAGGGGACGGGCTCTGTCTTCCGTTAACAGTCACACACTCGGCACAGACTGGTTCCTCATAAGTGCCCGATAAAGAGCCTCTAGTTTTTAACACAATTATTAATATCATTGCTCTTTGGTTTACTCAGATATTCATCCAGCACCTACCATATGCCAGGTACTTCTCAAACCACCTGGAAACGATCCCCCTGGATTTCCCCAAGGCCTTCAGGAATCCAAATGGAAATTCTAGGTGCTCTTCCTTACTGAGAGAATGCCTTTATCTCCTGGGTGAGAACTTGTCTTTCCTCCAAGGCTCTCGCTCCATGTCAAGGACCCTTCAAGTCGGGGTGAAGTCAGTTGTTTGGTCTCTAAGAGCTGTGTTTGGTTTTTCAAAGAATAAAGGGTTTACAGGCAAAGTTCCCCACCTACTTCTTCCCCCAGGAAAGTCAGGAAGCAGCTTCAAGGAGGAAGTGCTCCATATGGGGCATTGCTGGTCTCGGGGGCTCAGAGAGGCTGGTGCTCACCGTGGCTAGAGATATTCATCCATGTCCTGTGTCCTGGCAACAGTTCTTCCTGGTTTTGGTACAGGGTGAAAAAGTGTGTGAGGGTAAGAAATTACATCACAAATTACATTGTCATTCTCAGTAAAATGGTTATCACTGGATCATCCCAAAGAGCTCTACCTACGCCAGCCCCCTCATCTGATTTCTAAAGTCCATCTGGTTCCTGTGTGGAGAGTGTTTGGGGTTGCTGGGGGAAACTTGGGAGCCCAGCGAGGGGGGCTGCAATGGTGTCAGGGACCAGAGAAGCTGCAAGGGGACCAGATGGAGAGAAGTGGGTGTGTTCCAAAGCCCACCTTCTGGACCCCCCCACAGCTGGGTTCCCTGCCTTCTTCCACACTCCTCCCCACAAGCCCCTGCTTGTGTGCTCATCTTTCCCATGAATAAGGCGCTCCCTGAGGACAGACACCCTGGCTTGACTGCCTCTGGGCACTGGACAGCAGGAGGGCAGGCAGGCCAGTCCTTACATCTCTTTCCTAGTTCAGCTCTTCCCAGGAATCCATCTGGGGCTTTGCTACTGCAATGCAAGCCCTGGAATAAGAGGAGGCTTATCTCCTGGGCCATATATTATTCCATTCAGAGCCCAGCATTTTCAGCCATGCTTCATTCCTGCCTGGGGTTTATGACTCTCCTGGGGTCCATTCTGCCGCCCGCTCTCCTGCAAAAGCAGGATTCAGGGACAGCTCATACCTGCTGTGGGCCCAGGAGAAGAGAGACCTATATCTCCCCAGAGGGCCCCTGGCCCTGGGGACAGTGGACCCTCCATCAGCCTGTGGTGATGTTACAAGGACCTCCAGACTCTTGCCGCTCTGGTGTGCCTTTAAAGAAGCAGAACAAGTTAAACACACTCCAGAAAACCAGTGCAGTCGATGATGATGATGGCAATGGAATCCAAGGTGACCTGACTTCCATCCAGTCCCTAAAGAAAGAAGGCAATGCAGTCCTTCCCAAAAGGCAGGGCTACACAGACCCTACTGGGAGGGAGCTCAGCGTTGAGGAGGGGCAAGAGAAGGGGTGGTCCCCACCAGGGTACTGAGCCAGCCAGCAGCTCTCCGTGAATGTCACCTTCAGCTCTGGGGAGTCTGGATCTGAGGACAGCCCTGGATATCCAGCAGCTTCTGTCCTGATCTTCCCTGGAGTGAACTGAAGAGTGTCCACCCCCCACATTTCACATCACCTGGAACCTCACTGAGCTTATTTGGAAGTAAGATCTTTGCAGATGTATCCAGAAGCCATATATGGATATGAGAATTGGATCATAAAGAAGGCTGAGTGCCAAAGAATCGATGCTTTCAAACTCTGGATTGGAGAAGACTCTTGAGAGTCCCTTGGACAACAAGGAGATCAAACCAGTCAATCATAAAGAAAATCAACCCTGAATATTCACTGAAAGGATTGATCCTGAAGTTGTAGCTCCAATACAATACTACCTGATGCAAAGAGCTGACTCATTAGAAAAGACCCTGATGCTGGGAAAGATTGAGGGCAGGAGGAGAAGGGGGCAACAGAGGATGAGATGGTTGGATGGCATCACTGACTCAAGGGACATGAGTTTGAGCAAACCCTGGGAGATAGTGAAGGACAGGGAGGCCTGGTTTGCTGCAGTCCATGGTGTCACAAAGAGTCAGATGCAACTTAGTAACTGAACAGCAACAAAGATCTCTACAGATATACCCAGTTAAGGATCTTGTAATGAAGTTATCAGAGTTATCAGTGGCCTTAAATCTGATGACTGGTGCCCTTAGAATAAGAGGAGAGGACAGAGACAGAGAGAAGATGACGATTCAAAGACAGAGGCAGAGGTTGGAGGGATGTGGCTGCAATTCAAGGACACCCTGGACCAGCAGAAGTTGGAAGAGGCTGAGAAAAGACCCTCCCCTAGAACCTGCAGAAGGAGGTTGGCCCTGCCCACACCTGAACTTCAGACACCTGGCCTCCAGAACTGGGAGAAATTAGAGTCCTATTTTTTAAGCCCCCTAATTTGTGGTCCTTTATGGCAGTAGCACTGGCAACTGATGTAATCCACCGGAGACTGACCTGGATCCCAGGTGGGTCAGAAATCGAAGATGCCTGGATGGGAAGATGCACAACAGAGGACCTGGACTGTGTAGTTGTTTTCTGGACAGGCTTTGTAAAATTTTCCTTGTCGCCTCCCATGCAGCCATTTGAACTTTTTTCCCTCTTTCTTCTTTGGGCAAATATTTATTGAGCACCTACAGTATACCTGACCATTGGTGTCAGGGCCAGAGGCATGAGCAGGCCAGGCTGACTCTTATCCCCTCTGCCTTTCTTTTTTTTTTTTTTCCATTTTCATAGTGTTTATTTTTACTTATTTTTCTTACCATTAAAACTTTTAAACATTTCATTCATATATACATTAAATGTAGTCATTCATTTATTCCTTTTGTATTGAAGTATAGGTGATGTACAATTATATTGCGGCTGTTGAGTTGCTAAGTCGTGTCCAACTCTTTGAGACCCTATGGACTACAGCACAGTGAGTTTCCCAAGGAGAGAGGAGTGTGGTGGGCTACAGTCCACAGGGTTGTAAAGAGTTGGACATGACCGAAGCAACTGAGTGCGAGCACACTCACACACACACACACCACATCTTCTTCATTCATCTGCTGTTGGACACCCGGGTGGCTTCCATATCTTGCAGGCCAGATCACCTCTAGTAGACAACACAAGGGACTGAGAAACAGATTTACAGGAAGACCTGGCAGCAGGGTGCAGCCAGTGCACTTCTCTGAGGAGGGGACTTGGAGGCTCAGAAGGAGCCAGCCATGAAAGGAGCTAGGACAAAAGCATTTTAGGCAGAGGGAACAGCAGGTACAAAGCCCCTGGGGAGGGGAATGTTTGGCCAGTTCTAGGAATGTATGCAAGTTTCCCACGGCTGGAGAGCAGTAGGTCTCCCTGAAGGGAAGGGATGCAAGATTGCCATGTGATCAAAGGCCAATGCACTAGTGAGACAGCCAACACATTGGCAAGCCACCTCCTCCAGGAAGTCGTTCAGGCTGACCATGGTGGAGGCAGGCAGCAGCCCCTCAGAAAGCATAGACCTCCTGCCACGGCCTCATCTGACCATCAACATTCATGGCTCTGATGCTCTAGGGTCTTTGTTTTATGAGGAGTGCATGTCTCATCTTCCCAAGATACCCAGACTATTTAAGGCGACAAGATGTCTGTTACTCTACTGATCACCAGGACAGACAAGACACATTTGGCTGCTGAAGTGGGTGACCCCTTCTGTCTCAGAGCTACATACTGAAAGACCTTCCCAAGGAAGAGCTGCCTGGAACTGTACATCAAACCGAATTCTTGAGCTCCATGTCCAGTGATTGATTAGCAATGTCTGCTAGGGGCATGGGCAGGAAGAGCGGGGGCAGGCGTACCATGTATTTGCCATTCCTCATCCCTGAGAGCCTCATTCCCCCCTTCCCCAAAGCCCCATACATTTTCCAGGTCTTAACCCAGTGGCATATACATGATAGATGCTAAAAATATTTGTTATTTGATCGATAGTTTATTCAACAGTCATTTTCTAGCCCGGTGACTACAGGCTAGATGAAGCGAGGGGGAAAAGAGCATGGGGGGTGGTGGGGTGGGCAGGAGGATCTGTCTGTCAGAGAGGAGACGGGGCAATGTGCTAGAGACAAAGACCTTGCCCATCTGGGTACAGAAGTCATCTGTCTCTGCCTACTAAGTACTGATGATATGGGTCCTGAACGCTGGAGGCCCTGTGGTCCCTGCTCGGGAAGGCACCATCCTGTCTCTAGTTTCATGAATTTGATGCCAGGAAACCCTCTTGCTTCCCTTAAGCCTGGGTCTTCGGGGTGGAGATGCCAGCCCTTGTGCGAGAGTCTCTGTGTGGCCTCCAGAGGGGAAGAGGGGATCCGGGCTGTCTGACAAATACTCATGTGAAAGCAGTCCTCAGCAGGAGAGAAAGGCCCTATTTAATAGGGCCTTGTCAGAGTCTGGAGCTTAAGTTTTCTTCTCGAGAAAGGAAAAATGCCATTGAGACCCACACCCTCAAATGCATAAATGTGGGCGTGATTTATTAACCACATGTCAACCAGTGTTTTCTCTGAGTAACTGTGAAATCTTTCCTTCTCTCTGAACAAGACATCAACAGTATGGTCACTGTATACGTTTTTCCACTTTTTCCAGAGCCAAGAACCAGGGAAAAAAAAAAAAATGAAAGTGTAAGAAAGGTAGAGCTCAGACCACAGGCACCCCAGTTTGGGGAGCCATGTATGTGGGGGGGTGGTCTCAGAGAGCCTTCAGGCCCCCTTCTCTTCCTTGGGGCCTCATGCCCTGCCGGGATCGGGTGTGCTGGAGTTCCGAAGACCCGTTTCCCGCTGCATCGAGCACCAGGGGGGACACCACTAACTGAAGGGGCTGGTGCTCCTGCAGGTCACAGAGCGGCAGGACCTCTGGGGCTTTGGGAGGATGCTGTGCATCCTGGGGGCCTTCCTGAGCCTTCAGAGGAGGCAGCACTGCCTCCCAAGGGACGGACCTCCCGGGTAATGAGGTGTCCAGGTGAGGCGAAGGGCCACCTTGTACCAGTTTGGGGCCTAAGTCTGTCCCGTTTCCCACAGCGTCAGAGTTCCCCAACCCTTGAGTCTCCAGGAGACCTTGAAGGGTGTCAAGTCCAGACAGTTACGAGGGGACACCATCCGGGGCCTTGGGATGTGCTGAACAGTGGATCTCAACATGGGATGTCTGGCAGCGTCTGGAGACATTACTGGTTGTTACAATTCAGGCTTTCCTCTGGCATCTCATGGGTGCAGACCAGAGATGCTGCTAAACACCCCACAATGCACAGCACAGCTTTCCCCCAGAAATCCAGCCCTCAGGTTGGGGAACTAGTCTAGAGAGATTTCTCTCCTACTTCCCTTCTTTTTAGCCCTTGCAGCCACATGGACAACACCCCAGCTTCTGTCTCTCAAGACTCTCCTGTGGGATGCCCATTTGAGGAGTGGACAAACTGAGGAATCCAATGGGGAAGTGACCTCCTCAAAGGTCAGGGACAGTCCCCGGATGACTGTTCCCACCCCCACCCCCGTTCCTTCCTTCTTCCCGCTCTCCTACTCTGTTCTTCGATGTTGGCCTGTTGCACCTTTAAAATCAAACGAAAGAGAGAGTGCCAGAAACAGTCCTGCAAACCTTTTCCACCAGAGGAAAGAATGTGAAGCCAGTTGGAGACCTGTGGTTGTTGAGAGACGAAAACAAATCAGAAAGAAAATGTTCTTCACGGTGAAGCTCCCTGGAGGAGAGTGGAAAGTGCTGGCCAGCCCTCGTGTCACACGGAGATGTTCCGTAGAAGTTTCTGGAGAAGGGCCCCAGAATCCTTCCATTCCAGGTGATGGCAAGGGCAGGCAGCCACAGGGATGGAGAATGAGACCACCCAGCCAGTGGGAGCCCGCCAGACCCAACGTTGAAAGGAAAGGCCGACTCAGATCCTCCTCTGTGGCTGTAGCTTGGAGGGACTGGATGGATGCTTCCAGATTGGGGGGAATTGCTGATCTCAGACTGCAGCCCTTAGGGGAGTGAAGGCTTCACAACTGGGGAGGGAACCTGACTCAATTCAGCCAAGCCCCAAGTCCTTCTGGCAACATCACAGATGCCACCATTCCCTTGCCCCAAGACACTCTTTCCCAGACATTCTCTGCTCCAATGTCACCTCCTGACACATTTGTCCTTGGAGGACTTGCTTACAAGGTGCTCTTGGCTGAGTGGGCTTAACCAAGATCGTGGGTGGCAGTAGTAGAGTCCTTCAAAATCCACAACATGATTGAGGAGCTGGGCATGTGCCCTGGAGCCAGCCGGACCTGAGTTCCATCTTGGCTCTGCCTCTCCACGACCTCAGAAACACTGGTCCCTACACTATCAGGAGGGTTATTTGAGATGACTGCTATCAGGAGCAGTTGAGCCTCCACACCCCTTCCCTCAAGGAGAAGCATGGTTAGGCAGAGTTTCTTGAAAAATGGGATGCTTTTTCTTTGTGAGCCAAGAGCCTGGGGATTTTTTTTTTTCCCAGCAGGTCCTTTGGGGGCTACCAAATCATTCCAGCCTTCATTCGCCTCTCATTTTAAAAGACCAAGGAGCTGTGAAAAAACCGCTCCCACACATGGGAAACTCAATCATGAGATTTGCATGAAAAGCATCCCAAAGCAGCCTTGTTTAGCGTTCAGACATGCACGGCCCCTTCCCACCTCCCTTTCCAGATGTTAAAGACGGCCCATTGGAGCTTCCCACACTGGAAACAAGAGAGCTGTCTGTTCAGTCACTGTTACCTATGCCTGGCATTGTTCCCAGGGGCCCAGGGAGCCCCACTCCAGCCAGGCCAACCCCCAAGGAAGGGATGCTTCCCTGCCATCTCTCCTGGATGTTGTTCAGGCCCCCAGAAACCCACACCCCCTCAACTCAGGAGATAAGCCTACCAACAACTCTCCATTCTGGGCTGGTGATGGCTCGGCTTCTCACCAGCAAGGAAGCCATCATTCCCCAGGGCCCCTTCCTACCACTCTGGATCCATCTGTTGCCATGAAAATTTCTCCAGGCCCAGGGCCATGGGCCAAGGCTGACACGGGGGAAGAACAGCCCTCATTTCACAGGGAGCTGCATCCTGAGCCCATGGCCCTGCCGCCAGCGTGCCAACTCACACAGCCTCCGGCTTAGCGTCAAGCCCATGTGCCCTTGGCAAGGGGTGGTCAGCCTTCTGGGGCCCTGTGTGCTCTCCATGAGCCAGACACGGGGTCCAGGGCCGTCCCCTACAACTGTCAGAGTCCCTGCTCTAGTCCCACCGTGGGGACTGCCTCTCACTTCCAGAAGGTCCACAATTCACTAAATAATTCATTTATTCTTTCATTCACTCCACAAATGTTGTTGACGAAGCCCCTGCCCTGCCCAAGCATAATATAGAGATGAACATGTGGTCCTGCAGCTCTCTGCACTTCTGAAAGGAGATGAGGAAATTCGTGTTTTCGGTCTTTGGGGCTTGCTGGTCCTTTTGCCGGCCCAGCCTCAGCTTTCTCTGATTCTGGTGACAAAGCCCTAATGTTCCTCAGGAAGGTCTCCCCTGGCCTGCCTCAACCCTGGTAAATGAACCAGGCCAGGATAGACAGACAGACACACACCACCACCACCCCCACCACCCCCAGTAGGAATGACGGATGGGTTTCCAGATGACCTAAATCTGGCCAATGAGACTCAATTCTGGAACTTTAACTGGAATGACCCATGAGTCCAGAAATGCTGGTTGAGGCCAAAGAATCCCTTCATCTTCCATCCATCCAGGAAGCTTCTTGGAGGCACCGCTTTGGGTCTTAAATGAAGGGAGAGGTGAGCAACAAGAAGTCTCACACAGTGATCAGCCACTTATTGACCCATCCACGCCAAATTGGTTGAAGACATACTAAGTACCGGTTGGCTCCAAGAGAAGCTGGCTGTGTTTTAAGCCTGTGTGTGGCTTGGCAGAAGGGTCCGAATCCATCCCCTATTTGTAAGTGGTCTCCTGCTGTCGTTCTTTTTGACCCACTTCCTGCTCATGAACAGGCCACGATCTAAGTGATTTAGTGAGAAACAGGACCAATCCTCTATGAAAACCACATGGAGGATGTGCCGTCCTTTGCCAGGGACTCTGGGGAAGGACCAGTTCTTCTCGGAGGGACTCTACTGTGCACCAGAGGGCCGCTCTGGGAGTCAAACTGGGTTTACAGCCAAATCCTGCCAATGGGTAGCGTGTGACCTTGGCCAAATGGTTTCCCTTCTCTGGCCTCCATGGTCTATAAGCATCTATCCAATAAATCCATTATTTCTAAATCAATTGGATAGAAACACTGCAGCCAGGAGGTCTGGAGCAGGAGTAAGGGTATGCGGAACTGACCTACGAACCCTGGGGAAGGTGACTTCCATCTGTCATGTTCGAGGGATCCTCCCTGGGCTGAAAGGGGGGCACTGTACCACCCCCTTCCCCGGCCCAGCTCCCCGAGACCCTTCCTCCCCTTTCATTTCCCTTCTGTTCCAGGCAGAAAAGGGTAAGAAATTCTGTTGAATACAGGCAGAAGGGCTCAGTGTTGCTAATGGCGTCCCAGGGAAATGAAACATAAAACCGCGTGAGTTTTTCAGCTTTGCGTGATTCTTTTATCCAGGGCCTGGAAAGATCTTCTTAGCAGGAGGAAGTCTGATTTCCTTGGAAAGATGGAATTCTGGTGAGACCAGCAGGGAGCCAGGACACAGGGTGGAAGGATCTTCAAGTCAGCCTGAGGCAAAGACCAAGACATGAAATTTCTCTCTGTCCCTCACACACACACACACACACACACACACACTCGCACAGACCATGGTTTATCCCCACTTTTCAAAGGAAGAGCTCTGTGTGGGCTCTCTCAAGGCCAACTCTGAAAGATGCCTTGACTTCAGGACGCTTCTAGAATAAAATCCAGACGCTGACTTGCAAGGCCTTCGAGGCCCTCAGCTCCAATCCCACCCCTCACCCTCTCTGCTCCTTCACAATTCACCAGCTTGTCCAGTTCCTTCCTGTTCCTCAAAGACTCTAGCTTGACCTACCTCAGAGCCCTTGACCCACAGTCTGAGACTCTCCAGTTGGCTGATCGGCAGTCCCTGCTACCCTTCAGGTCAAGGTCACTTGTTCTGAGAGGCCTCCTTGAAACATTCTTGGCCTAAAGCAGGCTACTTAGTTTTAGTTTTCTGCTCGTATGACCTTAATTTCTGAGGTCTCATTATTTATTTATTGTGGCTTTCTTTTTATATAAACTTAAATTTTTTTTTTTTTTATTTGGCTGCTCCAGGCCTTAGTTGAGGCACCCGGACTCTTTACCTGGGGCACTCGAACTGTTAGTTGCAGCACGTGGGATCTAGTTCTCTGACCAGGGATCGAACCCAGGCCCCCTTCGTTGGGAGTGCGGAGTCTTAACCACTAGACCACCAGGAAAGTTCCCTTATTTAAACAGTTGCTTCCTTTCTGATTCTTCCTTCTAGAAAGGGAACTGTAGGAGGGCAAGCAGCACACTGATCCAGCCCATCCTGGATCCCGAGTTGGGAACAGGGCCTCCAGAAACTTACAAGGACCTCTTTGTGACCCATCCTGACTACAGACAGAGAAGAAAGGGGGTTCCAGGAAATGTAGTTCATCCCAGCCAAGTGCTATGGTCTGTGTCCCCACCCCCAACTCCCTGGAAATCCCATGCTGAAATCCCAACCCCCAACATGATGGTGTCAAGAGGTGGAGTTTTGGGAGGTAATGAGCTCCTGAGGGTGGAGCCCTCGTGAATGGGGTCTCCTTACAAAGGGAGACCCCCCCCACGCTCCCCACCCCCGCCTGAGAAATTAACCAGGTAGAGGGCCCTCACCAATGGTCAACACGGCTGGCACCTTGATCTTGCACTTCCTAACCTCCAGGACTGTGAGAAGTAAATTTCTGCTGTTTATAATCAGAGACATCACTTTGCCGACAAAGGTCCATGAAATCAAAACTATGGTTTTTCCGGTAGTCATGTAAAATGTGAGATTTGGACCATAAAGAAGGTTGAATGCAAAAGAACTGAATCTTTTGAACTGTGATGCTAGAGAAAATTCTTGAGAGTTCCTTGGATTGCAAGGAGATCAAACCAATCAATCCTAAAGGAAATCAACCCCGAATATTCATTGGAAGGACTCATGCTGAAGCTGAAGCTCCAATACTTTGACCACCTGATGTGAAGGGTTGACTCATTGGAAGAGACCCTGATACTGGGAAAGATTGAGGGCAGGAGGAGAAAGGGGCAACAGAGGATGAGATGGCATCACTAACTCAACAGACATGAATTTGAGCAAGCTCTGGGAGATAATGAAGGACAGGGACGCCTGGTGTGCTGCAGCCCATGGGGCTTCAAAGAGTCAGACGTGACCGAGCGACTGAGCAACGACAACCAGTCTGTGGCATTTTGTTTCAGCAGCCTGCTGGATTTAACCTGGCAACCAAGACACCGAGTTAGCATACTCAAAAGCCATCCTGCTCGGTCTGCATCAGTATCGACTGGTGGAGTGAGTGAGTGTGTCCACTAAAGGACCCACCTTAGCCAGTCCTCCAAGCTAAGGTGTAAACTCCTTAGCCTGGAACATCATTCTCATCAAGGTGCATCTTCTGCCTGTGTGTCTTCCTCCCAAGCATCTTTACGGGCCTTGGAACACCCCAGGCTCATTTGGGCATCCTCTCCCCCAGAACACAGCTCCTCACCCATCCACTGGCTGCTCTTCAGCACGTTTTAAACTTCAAGCAATGTCTCCCTTTGGAGTCATTTCACAACAAGGCTGAGTCACAGGCCTCCTCTGGGCTCCCCAGCCAGCTCCACTCCCTGGAAACCACCATCAGTCCATGTTTCTTGCATCTCTTTCCAGAGATGTCTAGTCATTTACCAGCAAAACACATACATCAGTTTTCCTCACATGTAAGGAGCAAGAGAGCATACAATATACTTTTTTCTGGATCTTGCTTCCCTCCCCCCCCCCCGCTTCTCTTAATACTATATCTTAGAGACTTTTCCAAATCAATATATACTGAACAGCTTTATCCTTTTTAACCACTCTACAGGGGTACCATATGGATGGACCATCATCTATTTCATCAGTGGCTTTTTGTTGAGAATTCAGATGGTCCACCCTCTCATTGCTATGAACATCTTTGTACATGGCCAGGTCATGCTTCTGCCTCTTCCACACCTGGGTGATTTCCAATGCCCTCCAAGTTTCCCTCCACTAAGTCCATGTTAATTTTTGCTAAGTGAAGCTGGCTGCCCATCTCCGGCTTCCCAGCTCCTGGGGGTACCTCCCCTGTAACACTTACTGAAGGATATTTATTAAAGTGGCTGATTTTCCTTGTATCTTCTTAATTTCTGAGCCTCCAGCATGATTCACAGTGCCCATTATACACGAGATAAGTGCTTATAAATTGCATGAATGTCACATTTATTTTATATTTTAAAAATATCAAAAATTTTTTGTTTGATTTGACTGTGCCATGTGGGCTCTAGTTCCCTGACCAGGGATTGAACCCAGGATCCTTGCATCAGGAGCACCAGTGTTCACTGGACCAACAGAGAAGTCCCTGAATGTCACCTTTAAAGCGCTTAACATCCAGAGAACTCCAAGTCTGGCTCCACCCTGACTGATTTCTGCATCGTCACCTCCGCAGTGTGTCCTGGGTTCTGGGGAGCTCTTTCCTTGTTCCTCACCCACCATCTTCTTCTTCTCCTGCTTCTCCAGCTTCGCATGTGCTGGTTCCCCCTCTCTGGGGTGCCCTCCCCTTGCTGAAGCCCTTGCTCCTCCTTCAAGGAACGGGTCTTCCCCTGCCTCCTTCATGAAGGGAGCTTTCGCTGAAATATCCATCTCTCCCTTTTCTGAACTGCAGCTGCCTTCATAGTCACTTCGGCATATTTTTTCAAGCTCCAGTGCTCACTAATTGTTTCCCGTCTGTTGGTTTTGTGTCCCCAGCTAGACTGTGAGTTCTTTGAGAGCAGAGCATCTTTCGAAACTCCAGCAGCTTTGCAGTGCCATGCCCATGGTAGCTGTTCAATACTTCTGTATCGGTAAAGCAATGGGGTCCTCCATCGATTGAGTCGGATCTTAATACCAAGGGCTGGAAAAGGTCCTTGGGGCACCCAGGAAGCACTCAACATCTCCATCCTGGTAACCTTTGAAGTGGGAGATGTGACCCACGTAGCACAGCCTGTGGGAGCTTGGCTCTTCCCTAGCCTGCTTAGACTGGGCCTGCGGGGAGTCCTGTCACTCTGCAGCCCCCATGGGCCTGAACATATCTCTTCATTGCATGTTGCACAAAGCACATGCCCTGCCTCCCAAGATCCATGGGAGACACAGAGCACCCAGAGAGAATCTAATGAATTTCACCCGGACCCATGCCCAGTCATATTTCCAGACGTAATTTGACTCCAGTCTGACTGGCTCAGCCTCCATTTCCATCAAAAAGACATGAAGCACACCATCCATCCCATCAGGGGAGAATAGTGAAGTCACATCTCATAGAGACAAAGGAAACACTGAACTGGATTTGCAACTGGACTTTGAAAGCAACAAAAGGGAAAGAGGGAAACAGAGTCATGTGTTTACCACCGACAATCCAACGTTGAGGCTCAACTTGATTGGGACTGAGACAAGCTGGCCTTTGGTAGATAGGAGATCTGCCAACTGGAGATGCAAAATTCAGCTGGATCTTTCTCCATCTCCACCTCCCCCCAACCCCATCCTCGCTTTACACTACCTTCTCATTAGCCGAAGTACCTTGAGCCATTTGAGCTTATGGATGACGCCTGATCAGAAAGAGCTGGCCCTCAAGACATCTATCGGGACTTTCTTTGTCCGGCTTGGCTCACAAACCTCACATCCCAAACCCTGGGATTTGGTGGTTAAACAATGATCCATCTTCACACTGTGATGTTCTGTAGCCTGCCTCCTTCCCCATCTCCCAACAGCAATGCCCAAATGTCACTCATCTGGTCACACTTCATGAGCAAGTGCTTCCTCTGGCAGTGCCTGCCCTCCCCACAGTCCCCGTTGAGTGGAGGAGGCAGATGTGGAAACAGATCAACACAAGACAGGGTGGCACATCCTCCATGTCATGAATGAACATGGTGCTTTGTGCTCCAAGAAATGAAAGTGACTGATGTTGCCTGCGGGGCTGGGGAAGGGCTCACTGGCGACAGGGAACTTCATCTTGAAAAGTGAGTGAGTTTTCCAGGAGGAGGGGGTGTGAGTGGAGGAAAGAATTCAAAGCAGAAGCTATCAAATGTCAAAAGGCACAGAAACGGTAACCACCGTGCTGAGAACGTTCCACAAGGTGAAGGATTCCCGGCAGGTCTGGCTTGAGAGGCATGGGCAATACAGGTGTTTAGAGTCACAGTTAAGGAGTTCATTCCCCACACCCCCCCACCCCGTAGGCAGTGAGATGACAGAGCAGGCATCTAATCAGGAGAGGAGCACGACCAGATTAATCTTTTTGGAAAGGTGATGGTTTAAACATCCTGCATCGGGGACCAGCACCAGAGGCACGGAGACAAGGCAGAGAGGCTTCAAGAGAGAGAATGACCAGTGGGGTGGCCCTGGGCAGGGAGGGGAGGAAGGACTATTGGCAGGTAAGAGCAGAATCTTCTGCACTCTGATCGTGGATGGTATGTGTACTCAGGTAGAGAGGAGCCAGAGTGGCAGATGAGGCCAAAGGCTCTGTTTAGGGGGCAGACTGACTCTTGGTGCCATAGATAAGGGATCCAGGAGGAGGGGAAGCATACCTAGGTGGGAAGCCAGCAGTTCATTGAAGGGTGGGCAGGACCTCCAGGAGGCTCTGGGCAGGTGGACACGATGGAGTCTGTGGTATCTGAAACCACGGGCAGGTAAAGGCTAAGACACAACAGCAAGAACAGAACATCTGGGGACCGGCCTACAGACAGACTGAAAACAAGGGAGCGAGTTTCAAGGAGAGGCAGATGGCCATGTGTGAAGGGCACAGAGTAAGGATTGAAAACTGGCCTGAGGCAGAAATCTGCTGCATACAGCACCCAGCATTCTTTTTCTTGGACCCAACACATGTTGTTATGTTATTGTTGTATGTGTCTGTGCTCAGTCATATCTGACTTTTTGTGACCCCATGGACTGTAGCCCACCAGGCTCCTCTGTCCATGGACTCCTCCAGGCAAGAATATTGGAGTGAGTTGCCATTCTCTTCTCCAGGAGATTTTCCTGACCCTAGGAGTGAACACTTTTCTCTTGCATCTCTTGCATAGACAGGCAGATTCTTTACCACTGTGGTACCTTGGAAGCCGTGGGAACCTCAACACAGTGATTTCAAAAAAGGGAGCACTCACAGTGCATCTTGTTTGAGTGACTCAGACCCAGCCACCCTCACCTTCCTGAGTCCAGAAGTGGTCACATGACCCAAGCCCAACCAATCAGACATTAGGGTTAGAGTTAGGGTTAGTCGTGATGGCCATTAGCTTGGTATTTTAGGGTCTAGGGATGAGGATGGGACTCAAGACAGGCCAATGAGAGTCAGTTCTAGACTTTTGTTGAAATTACTAAGAAAGAGAAGTGTACTTTCTACTGGGGTTGCTATGGTGTGAGACACTAGAGCCAGGCTTCCAGACGTCAATTTACCACCTCCTGGGGAGAACTAGCCTGAACATGAAAACCCTGCAGAGCAAGGAAGAGCTGAGAAATAGACTCTTATGGATACCATTTACCCTCTGGATCCAGCTATGCCTAGATATTTCTTTTCTTTTCTCTTTTTTCTTTTCTTTCTTTCTTTCGTTATTTGGGCCAATGCATTTGCTTTTAAGCTTAAACCAATTTGCTCTGGGTTCTGTCCCTTGCAGCCCAAGGAGTTTTGACTCTTATGAGGCCACGTGGTTAATGAGAGGCTGCTGGTTACCAGAGTGACATCTGGAGAAGACTGGGTCCAACTCTGTACCTGACATCACTCAGAACACCATGTCAGGCCAGTGGTTACAGACATGGGGGTGGGGGTGAGAACAAACTATAAATGGAGGAGCTGGCTGAGTCTCAGTACCTGTTAGCGAGAAAATACAATGATTTCCTTTATACTTTTCAAAGGTTGAGTCATCCCGGTCAGCCCCAGCTTGGCACTTCAACTAATTGTTCTTGCCAAGGAAGATGGTGAAGACGGGAAGGCTGATTTATTTGAGGATACACGTGTCAACATCATCCTACAGAAGAAAACCAAAGGTATGCTTTGCTGGTGTGAGCTGTTCCCTAAGAGATTTCTTTGGGGACCTCCAAGACCAAAAGCCGTGAGGTTAGATGTTCTTTGAGTCTTGAAGTTGATCCAACACAGTCACATGGCATGATGGCCCAGGGCCCTGGGAGACAAGGTTGGGGATCACTTTATATGAGGTGATCTGAGACCCAGGTCCTGAGTAGGAGCCAGTCATGTGAATAGACTAAGTAGGCAGGAACAGCAACTTCTAAGGTGGTTTAGGAACCAGGAGGAAGGCCAGTGTAGCTGGAGTCTGGTGAGTGAGGGGTGGGGACAGAGGCGGGCGACTTGACCTTCTGGTATATGCTGGTCCTGAGTATATTTCCTCTCATCTTTCCATCTGTCAATCCATCCACTCATCTATTCCATAAACATCTGTGACATTTAGACAATGGGTGATGCTAAGACATGAAGGAAATGTTCACAAAGCAAAAGGGGAAAGACCCACGATCTCGGCAGAGAAAACCGCATGAGTCAAGGCCTGGAGAGGGACAAGCATGCTGCTTGAGGGTTGGGGGCTGTCGGGAAGGGTCTTGAATGCTTGGCCTCCCTCCCAGATCACATACGTGCAGGACAACAGGAAATTTTTTGTAAATTTTTATTGATCTCTTTTTGGGTGCGCTGGGTCTTCGGTGCTTTGCGAGGGCTTCCTCTACTTTGGCGAGCCAGGGCTGCTCCTCCTCTCGGTGCACAGGCTTCTCACTGAGGTGGTCTCTCCTGTTGTGGAGCACAGGCTCTAGAGCGAGGGCTCAGTAGTTGCGGCACACGGGTTTAGTTGCTCCAAGGCATGTGGGATCTTCCCAGACCTGGTTCCTTATCCACTGCACCACCAGGGAAGTTCCCAGGAAATATTGAGATGTGAAAAAACAGTTTCAGTAAAATTCATGATTCTGGAATAAATCAGATATAGTCTTATACTATATTCTAAATAGCCAAGGGGTAGCAGGGACCAAAAGCTTAAGAAAAAGTGAGGGTGAGAAACACAACATGGAAGACTATTCCATCAATTAGCTTAATTTTTTTTCTGCCAACCAAGCAAAGACCATCATTATTTACTATTAGCGATGGCCTGGCTTGGAGAACACCTGTTTTCTGCTGAACATCACTGGTATGGGCCAGAGGGAGCTGTTTCGGAGCCTCAATCAGTCGGTGACATGATGAGATTTGTGCTTTGGAAAGGTCACCATGGCTGTAGCGTAGAGGATGGATGGAGGGGAAGAGAGAGCATGTATTAGGCTGCTGGACAAACACACACGATGAGAACCAGCATTTGGGCAGAATTAATGGAGGCTGCATTCCTTGAAGGCAAGAGTTTTGCTCTGTTTCAGCCCTTTTAGCAGCTCCTGGCAAGAGCTAGGCAGAGCCACTGGTAGATTTTTTAGAAATGCTTCCTGAATTGAATTGTCTGCTATAAAAACCTAATGGAGTCTGGACAAAACAAAACTTGCCTCTCTGCGGCATCTCGCTGCACATGAGAGGTGTCATGGCTAGAGGCAGACAGAGCTAGGGAGTTTCCAGAGGTTGGAAATGCTCAGGGTTTTGAGGAGCTATTTGGGGTGACAGAACACAAAGCTCCTGTTTCCTGAATCTGGCCAGAATCTGCCTGTTATGTCAGATCTGTGCAAATGAGACATTCATTAGGCTCGGGGGCTTCTGTTGCTCATCCTGATTTAGGAAAAAAAAAAAAAAAATGACCATCTGTCTTCCAGGAGGAGCTAGGAAGGCCCAAGTTAAGAGGTGTCCATTTGAGACTGTTTCAACCCTTTTTCCACCTGTTTAGACACATCTGGATTCCTAAACCACAGAATCTGAATCTTAAAATGTATTCAGGAACCACTCCCATGCTCCAAACTCTTTGGAGTTTGCTGTGATGCTTTCCAGTGGGGAGTGTAGCCTGTGTGAGCTTTGTGCTGCTGAAATCAATCACATAGTACGTGCTAGCCCACGGAGTGAGGGCTCCGTGAGCCCTATCTCATCTAAATGTCTTCCCTGAAGGGTGTGGGTCTCGCCCTGCTGACCCATTTTGCCTAACCACTAACCTGTCAGCACTTGAAAACCTCCTTCTGCCCCTGCCATTGTCTGTCTTCAGCTGGGAAAGTCCATGTTTATGGTTCCCTTCCGCACTGATTACGATGACAAGAAGACAATGAAACACTTGTCTCCCAAAGTGACTTCTTGGATCCACTGACAAAATGTTAGAAAGTGGGTACAAAGCCCAAGAAACAGGACACCCAGGCTCTGTGAGCTTGGGGAGTATTACAGAATCCTATCGCAGGCCAAGAATGAGTCACAAAGAAAGCTTTTAAAATATAAAACCATCAACCTAGATTTCAATTCCAAGGAAACACATACTTGGCCATGAGGGAATGCTTGAAAAAAAAAAAAAAATCAGGCTTAAGCCACTTGACAGGAAAATAAAACAGCCAAGGAACATTCAAATATAATGATTTATATCCTCCCCCCACCAACCCACCTCACTCCCAATATGGGTCAGGGAGTACACAGACTGGACATGGTCTATAACAGGGTGCGTGTCCCAGCCAGGGCTTCCATTTCACTTAACACCATTTCACCCACACGATCCCATGCCTGGACGCAGCCGGGTTCTTACTGCACGGTGCTGCCTTCGGATTGCTATGCCAATCTCATGGATGCTTCATGGTTTCCGTGCTCTCGGGTTCTTGGGTTGCTTGAGGTGGCTGTTCTGGGAATATGAGGATTTTTCTTCCATTATTTATGTGAGCAAGCGCCTGTTCTTTTCTCTCAAATAAATGGAAGCTTGATTGATTTTCTAAACGTAAGAACAAGATTGTCCTGCAAAAACATTTAAGACTGACCAGGAAGGGCAGCCACCATCTACTGAAACACAAGCCCAGGAGTCTGTAAAGCTTTCCCAGCAAAGGGAATGAATGAACAGCTATCCTATATAATATTTGCTCAGCACCTGATAGTTGACAAAGGTTTTCACTTAGCTCATTGGATCTTCACAATAGCCCTGGGGAGGAAGACAGGGAGCACATTACATGGATTATTAAAACCCCACATTTTCCCCTTTCCTAACCGTTAATGGCTCTAAAGGCTTAAAGTCACTCCAGGGCGGTCAGAGAGTTTGTGGAGGATATCTCAGGTCTCTAATTCACTCATGCACATATTTAAAAAACATTTATCCAGAGCCTAGTACCAAGTAAATGCAATGGCCGAGGGTACAAAGATGAATAAAACACTGAAAACACGGTGCCCGGCAAGAAGATCGCGTTCTAGCCTGGGGGAGAAAGCCACAAGTAAACATGTCCCTGCTTTGCAAGGTGCTGAGAGCTCCAGCGAAAGGAACACGATGCCGACCACGTTTCTATCTGATGTTTTGCTCGGTTGTTATTTACATTGCCTGTTCTCCGAAGCAGGAGTAGGGGGCTTAGCCGTGCGCCTTGGGTCAGGTCTCACTGCGGGGATAGCACGCGCTGTGGCTGGGGACAGGACTGTCCCTCTTAAGGCAAACAGGCACATATGTCCCGGGGTGCCGAGCTTGCCAGGGGTCCGCACACGGGCTCTCTGAATTTCCCTCCCCGAGATAACCGGGGTCCCTGCCTTTGGAGCAGCGGCTTTCTCCCGCCGCAGCCGCCCGCTCGGAGAGGCAAGCAGATCGCTGTCCGCGGTGACACGCGGCGGCGAGGTTTTGTCTCGCCTGGGCATCTTCCAACGTCCGCGAAAGCCCGCGAACGAGAGCCCCTTCCCTGCTCATCCCCCTCGCCCACAGTCCGGCTCCGGAAACCACAGCCCCTTCCTCCAAACCAACGCGCCAGCCCTGCTCTCTGGCTCTCCCGGTTCTTTTTATTTTATGCATTTGGACATATCCCTCCCGAAGATATGTTTCACAGTAATTTTTACACAACAGATGCACAGAAACTCTCTCCTTTAGAAAACAAAATTATATGTATATATTTGTATGTATGTATGTATGTATAGGGTGCAGCCAGCGACGCGGCGAAACCCGGCGGGACCCTCGTCCGGCGCCCCGCGGGTGCTGCTGACAGCCGCGCGCGGCTTTCCGCGCCAGCCCGGCTGCCGCCCTTTGTGAGCGCCGACATCGGCTTTGTGTTTCCCGTGTTTGCTATCTTTCCTTTGCAAACTCGGCGCTTAGCAGGGGTGAGACGCTCCGAAAATGCACGTGTGTGTGTAAAGTTTGTTTCATGCAGAAACAATTGCAGGGATCGGGGCCGTTCCCGGGTGCCGGGGCGATTTTCCTTTGTTAAGACTACACTCTCGAGTGCGGCTCGGCGGGCCCACGGTGGTCCCGGCTCGCCCCGGGATGGGGAACCCAGTGCCGCCCCGGCCACCAGTCCCTGGGGAGGCGCGGTTGCCCGACTCCACGACCCCGACCCACGCGGGCCCGCGCGCCCGGTCCAGGCTGTTTCTGGCTCGGGTTTCGACCTCTGGGAGCCGGGGTGGGGGCTGGGGGGTGACCTCGTGCAGCCAGTAGGGTGGCCTCCTACGGCCCGTGGCGTGGCCCCGGGCAGGACATCCCCTCAGGACTCGGGCCTCGCTCGCGGGGCGATCACCTGGCCCCTGCTTGCCGCGCTCGGGCTCGGGCGACTCAATTCCAACGCGCCCCGGCGCAGCCCCTGCCCAAATCCCGCCAACCCGAGTCCGCAACCAAATGCTGGGGTGGCGGGGGGCTCCCCGACCCAATTCCAGGGCGGGAAAGCGGGCTGGGGGTGCGGGAGGCGCGGGGCCCGGCTTGGCACACGGGCGCGCGGGCCCACTAGGCGGGGAGAAGTGGTTGGGGGCGGGGGGCTGTCAAAGTTTCGGGGAACTTTTCCACTTGAGATTGTACAACCCTGCAGTGCCCCCTACAGAACGCGGCAGCCGGGCAGGTCCCCACGACCCCCCGACTGCGGGCGGCGGCACGGCCCAGGCGGCCTGCAGCTCTAGCTGGAGCTTTTGCCCTTTTTTTTTCCCCCCTCTCCTGCTTGTTTTCCTAATACATTTTTTTTTTTTTTTTTTAGAATTGGAAAAAAAAAAAGCGAGCGCGAGCCGTCGCCTGCAGTGGAGCGTGCTCGGCCTCCAAGAGGCAGTCGTCTCCAACTTTTCCTCTCCTGCCCCAACTCCGCGCGACTCAAACTTCGGCTCTTCGGTAGCCCAAATCTGCCTGCCGCTCGACTCCACTCTAATAAGCACGCCAAGGCCCCTCGCAGTTGTTTGCAACGTGGGGCCCACGTTCTCGAGGCTCAGGCCTGCCCGAAGGCCCGCTCTCAGCGCCGGGGCCCAGTTGGCAAAGGGGGAACCCAGCGTCCCGGCTGCACCCCGGGAGAGGGCGGAGCGCTCCCGTGCCCCGGGGCAGGGGGGTAGGGATCTCCCGCTCCCGGAACGTTGCGAGCAAGGCTTGTGAACGTCGCAGGGGGGCACTCTCGAGAGACGGACAGGAAGAGGGCCAGGGGGGAACGCCAGAACCCGGGACCCACAGCACGGAAACGGCCCCGGGGCTAAGCAGCAGTCAGATCCGGGGATGGAGGGAGCCGGAGAAGAAGAGTGAGGAGGCCGTGGAGGCAGGCTCTGCTGCCCTCCTGGAGGCCGGCAGCCTGCTGTGGCAGTGGAGGACCAGGCCACCCATAAAGGGAAGGGGTCAGGAGGTCGGGGCCCCGGCCTCAGAGGGCTCAGACCAGGCCCCAGCAGGAAGCAGCAGGCGTTCAGGGCCCAGGCCTGGCTCGGTTGTCCAAAGGGGGGCCTCAGGCAGGCCTCTCAGGCCTCTGGAGGGCAAACTGAGCCAGAGGCAGGCCTGAAAGCACGGCCCAGACGCGTGTGAGCCAAGTTAGACATAGGAGGCTCGGGCCCTAGGGGGTGTCAGAGACTGCTGTGGTAGGGGGCTTCCGAGTCTCCCAGTCCAAAGCCGGATTGGCCAGTTAGACGCTTGTAGATCCAAGGTTGGATTGGGGAGGGGTCTCTGGGAAGTTGGCTAGCAAAGCAAGGATTGGGGGGATTTAGTGCTTAGAGATCGAAGGCAGGCCCTGGGTAGGGGGAGTCAGACAATTGGAAAGCCGAGGTGTTATCTGGGGAGGGGTCTTTGCGCTTAGAGGAAGCACAGAGCAGCACCTGCTTGGCTGCAGGCCTGCGAAGGGGACCAGGCCAGACCAAGAGAAAGAAAGTGAATAAACCTGGATTCTTAAGTGGGCGGGGGGCCCCTGAGCTGGGGGTCACAAAGGGCGAGACATGGCCACGAGGCGTTTAACCGACGCTTTCTTGTTGTTGCGGAATAATTCCATCCAAAACCGGCAGCTGTTAGCCGAGCAAGTGAGTAGTCACACCACCTCCAGCCCTCTGCATTCACGTAGCATTGCTGCGGTGAGTCTCCAGGCGGCCTCTCCGACACACGCCCTGTGTGCACTGCGGCTCTGCCTGTCTGTGTGTCTGTGTCTGTCTCTCTGTTTAAAAAAGAAGATAAGACTAGCATGAAGTGCGGGGTCTGTTGGCAGGGGTCCGCGAGCTTCGATAACCCTGGCTGGGGAAGAAGCATCTAGATCCTGCTCCACCTCTGCCTTGCACTCTCTCACTTCCGCATCCCTCTCCGTCCTCCCCCTTCCACCCCCCTGGTTGTCCCCGCGCGACCGGCGCCTCCAATTTACATATGTTTTAGCACTGAGATTTGGAGGCTTTTTTTCCTGAAGCCTTTTTGTTCCGTTTTGTTTTAAGCGCCCCCCTCCTTCCCCCGTCCGCCCCCGCAGACAGCCTCACTTTGGTTCTGATGGTCGGTTTGCAGGCTGGCAGATCCAAATCCTTGGAAATGAACGATGCCCTCCTCCCTAGAGAGGAAGGAGGTGTTTTTTTGGGGGGGAGGTATTGTTCGTTTTTTTTAAATGGTCTCGCAGCCCTCTGTGTGCCCGTGTTCCCTGTGAATAATTGCTTTGCTGTTTTTCATGGGGGCTCTTGTTTGTGAGGCTGTAAGGTGCTTGCTTCTTCGTTTTCTATTTCCCAGACAGGAAATTAAGCTTTTTCTTCCATAGGAACTTTTTAAAACGAACGTGGTGTGTATATGAAAATTAACCCCCCAAATAGCCCACGGTTTTGATTTAATTAACCTGAACCTTTCTTTAGCCCAGCTGTAAAATCTCTTAGAGGGAGGGCCTGGAAAGATAACTGTTGTTTTCCTATTTGTTTATGATAAAGGACTACTTTCCCCGTCCAAACCTCAGTCTCCTGCTCTGTTGAACAAGGAAGTGGGTGCAGATGGTCTAAACACAAGGGTGATGATGAGCTCTGGGTAGCATAAATTGAAAAGTTATGAAACTAATTTGTAATGGGGGGCTCCTGATTGTAGACAGGTTGGGTTTGAATAGAAGCAGCATTGGGGGGAAGAGTAAAATCACCCCAAGACTGGATTCTTGGGGGTTATGCTTGACATAAGCAGTTTTGGGGCTCTCACACTTACTTCACCTGTTACGGACTATATTCCTTTTAAATCTTTTATGACTTGATCTAAATGCTTCACAAAAAAAAATTGGCCATCTGTCTTGATTATTGACGGAACACCTACAGTTTTTCCTTTTTGTTAATCACAAAAGGAAAATGTATTTGCCCATCTTGCTTATGTAGAAAAGCTATTGTAAACTGTGTGAACAGCTTTAGGAATAAAATCACTGTAAACTTAAAAAGCATAGAAAACAGGGACCAACTGTGTGTGTGTAGGTTTTCAGTTACTTGAGAATTTGAAGATTTTTTACATTTGTAAACTGAAAAAAAAAAATGGTGTTATACTGAAGTAAGTGCAAAATTGAAAACAGGCTAATTCCAGTGCTAATTTTGAAAAGAATATTCTAAAATAAACTAAGAAATAGAGAGTAGAAATTCAGTGGGGGAAAAAATCCTCAATGGAACCTTAGTTTTGCTAAGATGTAAAATTGCACGTTCCTCAGATGGCTTGATTTTATGCTACCTTGTAGAAAGGAAAAAAAAAACAGAACTAAAACTCATGTTAATATTTCTAAAATATTCGTTTTAAACTGATTTTACATGTTTGCTTTAAAATTTTTAATCATATAAGGTTCAGAATACACTAAACCATAGGATAACGTGAGGCTTTTTTGTTGCTGTTGTTAACAATTTGGTCAGACAGTTTAAAAACCTGTTGTCCAAGCCGGCAGCTTTTTTAAAGTGCATCTCTATGTAAGACCTATTTTTTAAATGGATTTCTTAGGCAATTGTAAATATATATATAAACTAAGTCATATAATTTAAAATATATGGCTCGTGTGTACAAGTTGGAAAAATAGATATGTCAGAAAATGTACAGGTATATTTAGCTAACTCAGACATTTTCTTGAAAATAGATTTCTAAGTCAAACTAAAAATACATACCTAATTCAGAACACTAAAAAATATTTTCTACATAATATACCATTGAAAATGTTATATATATTGGTTTGACTATTTAAAATCTTTCTCAGATCCTTATAAGAATCAGATCTTTTAAAATATCCTTATAAAAAAATCCTTGTAATCAATTCATATTATCTGAAAATAGATTTTGCAATTAAACAAACATGGTTTGCCTGACTTAGAATTAAATAAGTCACATGTTTATATATTTTTATTGTGTGCATTAAAAAACACGTAGCATGTCATGGATTTCTGAAGTGTTTAGGATTGAATTATTATATTTTCAGCTTGCTTGCAGTTGATTCTGTAGAAACCATTTCTACATTACACGCAGAAACAAATATGGCAAGACAGCATGACTACATCGAGGGTACAGTATTTTCAGCTTTTCTGCAAGTTGAAAAAAATGTTGTAAACATTTTGGGGAAAAAAGCCGTGTCTAACACAATTTTTAAAAACTTTATCAAGTAACTAATATTTTTAACTGCATATCTAGCTCATACAAATTTAAAAACCTCCTTTCTGAGTTGTAAATTTTCAAAATCTTGTAGCAAATCAAACAAAATTAATGCTGTCAAATTTTACTGGGTTTTAGGTGATATTAAGAAACTAGTTAAAATTTAATAAATTTCTTAGATTTATTAGTGAGATCTACTGAAATGTTTACTATTGAAATGTCCAAATATCACTTACTTTATATACTTAATCATAACCCACACACATACACAATAAAGGAAACAAATAAGTCAAAGTGTTAGTAATTGTTAAGTCTGAGGCTGTGCCATTTTACATACTTTTCTGAGTGTTTGAAAAAGCATAAATAAAAACTTAAAAAATAAATACCTGTCATGCTGAAAACACAAGACAATTAAAATACAATTAGTATATATTTACTAAAACTCAGGTAATTAAGAAGTAACAAAGCTCTAGTATGTAACTTAATTTAAAAAATCATAAACTGAGATTTCTACTTTCTAGTTAGAAGAAAAGGCTGTAGAAGTTGATATTGGGGTGGGCAAGTTATCTCACAATTAGAAATAAATCATATCTAATTTTTTTTTAATTTTAAGCCTGAATTTTCACCTCATTTTGGATGAAAGCTGTGGAAATTGTAAAGTGGTGTTTGTGTGTGAATGTGCGTATGACACATCTCAAAACAAAGCTCACATTAAAACTGTATTCTTCACAAAATTTAAATAGACTTTTTTTTTTTACATCCTTGTTGGAGGAAAACACTGGAAGCTGGTGGTTGAGAGTGGTGCGGTTCATTGTGTGCACCTATAAATGCACACTAAAACAGGTTTGTGCATCCTTCAGGCAAATATGTCTCAGCTAAGCAGGAATTGAAGGAGGATATGCAGTGACAAAACAGAGTCCCAAGGGCCAGGGGGGACCTAAAGGTCATTTGACCCAGCATCCCCATTGTGATAACCCCTCTGCCTGCTTGCCTTGACCGCATTCTGTGATGGGATAGGAAATTCCAGCAGGCGTCACCCCCACCTCTTTTACTACCAAAGAGCCCTTGCCTCCGTGAACCCCATCTGTCAGTGTCTTACATCCTGTGATCCCAGCCCTTTCCCTGGCCCCTAGGGTCTCTGACACAGGAAGCCCCTTCCTTCTCCTGCAGGACAGATAACCCTGCAGCTTGCTTGTGCCCAGGACCTTTCTCTAACTCAGCAGTCCTGGCTCAGGCAGGGAGGTTAAGTTTCTTGCCTATGCATGAAGTCTAGTTTTCTGTTTTTTTCCTGTGGGCATTTTAAAGTTCAGCGCCCAGAACTGAACAAAATTCTACTTGTGTTCTCCATTGTGTTGATATTAGTAAAAAAAATTGTGAAAGGCCAGGGGTTTGATTTTTTTTTTTTTTTTAGACTCTCAGCAAAATGCAGCTGTTGCCATTTCCCGTTCATTCTGCTTTGGCCTCAGTTTCAGATGCCCCATCACGGTTGTGCCTCAGGGCAGCATGAAATACAGGGAAGAGCACTGGACTCCAAACCTGGGAATTTAGGGCCAAGTCACACTCTGGCTGACTCAGAATGTAGGTCTCTGGGCAAGCTTTGAATCTCTTCTGACATCTTTTGCCTGATTTGTAAATTGAGGGTTTGAGTTAGGGGAGATTTCTAGTAAGTAGTCCTGTGGATTCAGCAGTGCTTTCTCAAATTCACTTTTAATGCATTGTTTCTCCTAACCAAGCCTTGCAGTCTTAGGTTTAATTTGAAAAGGAGGAAATCACAGTCAACAGCATTGCCCTGTCCACCAGCCAGATGTTACTGCAAAAATCCTCAAAAGTGGCTCCAGTACTGTGGAGAAGTAGCTTTGACATTCCATCTGCCAAGTGCAGGTTTTAAGGCAACACCTCATTCAAAAAGTTATAGGCAGCTTAGCTTTACGAAGCTAAGAATTTATAATGTTAAATAATCACTCAAAAAAAAGAAATGTGTAAAGTCTTAAACAAATAACAGGTAGATGCTGGGTTGCTGTTCTGATCTGATGAGGTGTTGTGTGACCTGTGTGATTCCCTTTCATCCTCTGAAACAGATCTTATGAGGGGACTTGAGCTACTTTGTCAGTGTTTACTGCCTAATCTATCCTCTGCTTTAAATTAATACACAATCTATAAATGGAAGCTGAAGTTAATTGGTCTTAGATTAGTTTGAAAGTAGCACATTATTTTTAATAAAACACATGGTGTGTTTTGTGGGGGAAGACTGAAGGTTAAATGTGTTTATAAGAAATCTGAAGTCCTTCTTCAGTCTTGACAGTGATACTAGCCCAACATTTATTGAGCGCTCACTATGTGCCTGGCTTGGGGCTTGTCCTTCTGCACGTGTAGCCTCACATAGTCCTCACAGAGCTCCATCACACAGGTGCTGCTGTTTTTTTCTCTTGATACAGATCCAGAAACTGAGGTTTCAAAGGAGTTAGGAAACTTGCACAGTGGTGCCCACCAGGCGAGCCAGGGAGCTGGGATAGGAACGCAGGCAGGCCTGGCCCCGAGCCCCTGCTACCCAGTGGGCCACAGAAGTGCTGGCAGCTTTTCCTGGACATGTGCTGCAGGTCCCGGAGAAAGGAGGAACCCATTTAAAAGAATGTATATATACACATATATATGCATATATATATATATATTTTTTTTTTTACTATAATATCTTTCTTTATCTCACTTTACAATCATGCCAGTCCATTTTAACTTGCACATTGAAGATTCTTAGTTTTAGCCCATGCCGAGTCTGTTGGAAAATTACTCCCTTGTCTTTAGAATCCAAGTATGAAATCATTGTATATTTCTCTTTAGATCTATTTGCTTTTCTGCTTCTAAAGATTCCATTTGAGCAGAGAGGCTTACTTGAGAATAAGGGTACTTTGTTGGATGAAAGTGAAGCAAACTTTTATTTTGGCAGTAACGGAAATAAAGTAAATATCACTATAGCATAGACCTGTATTTCCAACTCATTTTGCTCAACTTTTCCAGACTTCCTGAGTAAACACAGATGGGTTTCCACTTATTTTTCAGTTTTATGTAGAAAGTTCTTTAGACTATAAATTCCACATGCTACTTGGAGTTTTCAGTATTTGCTTGATTGCACGCCATTGGCAGGTCAGAAGCCTAGATTTAGACATTATAAAGATTTAGAAGGTGATGATGTGTAGTATCGTGTTTTCCTTTGGCTCTGTTTTGGTTTTTCCTGATGGTAATTTTAAATGTTTTAATTCAGGTCTTGACAAAGTTTCCTGGTGAATTGGTGGCAGGGGGAGTTTCGAAACCTGCTAATTTTAAGTAGCAAAGTCGAAGGGATTGATGCACTTCAAAAAGATGATCTCCTGAATCTAGTTCCTGATGTAGTAGTAGCTGCCTATTACTAGTAACTCCCTGAAGTGCTGGTAAAAGTAGAGAGACTGGAAGGTGGGATAGAAAGAGGCCTTGAACGTCTGGGTCTGTCTGAATCTCAGCCCTGTGACTTTGGGGAAATATATTCTAAAACTTGATTTTCTTATTTGTAAAAGAAAAAAAGAAAAATATAGCCAAGATTCTGATTTCACCTCTTGTCAACTAATAATTGCAGAGACTGAGAGATCAGGCTGTGTGCTTCATTAATAATCCAAGAGGCCAGGCTCCTGTGCAGCAGAGATCTTAACCAGGGTTTGCAGTAATACTTTATCCAAAGATTAAACGCCAAGGAAGCCCTGCCAAATGAGTAGATGTGCAGGTTGAGATACGGAATTAGGGGTTTTGCCCTGTGTCTTGTATTATTAATAAAAACACCTCAGTGCTTTCCTGCTGAAAATGTTAGCTTTAAAAGAAAATAGAGGTTTTTCTTTTATTAAAGTAAAAGGTAATTAATTCAGATTTCCATTTGACACTGTCTCCTCTATTAGCATCTTGTAGTCCTGCTTCATGGCAGGGTATACACAGAAATACAGTTCTTTTGCTCTCATAGCAAATTGTAGAAGGAATGAAGGGGCCTTTCAGCTTCCTATAATGTCAGCTAATTGAATTTCTACACGGAGGAATGTTGTATGGTTACACTGTTATTACTGTCACTGTTTAATAGTATTTTGGCCCTGATAGACCAGTTTCATTTGCACTATTAATTTTTAAATAAGGAAGTTATGTTTTTTTATTTTCTAAATTTATTGCTCAGGATTAAAAAAAAATCAACACAGTTGATTATTGAAATTCACTGCTAAGTATTTCAGTGATCAATACTGTTTAAAAAAAAAAAGAACCTATTTGTTCAGATTATCTATCATTAATAAAGATCTGTTCAGAAAATAGAGTTCCACGTTGATCGTAAAAAGATCCTTTCCTTTTAAATTGAAACTTAATCTTCTGCCTGCCGATGCTTCTTCCTTCCTGCTCCTCTTAAAAAAAAAAAAAAAACCTCTCTTTTTTCTTTTGTTTTACTTTTTTTAATAATAGCCTAATAATAACAGTGTGCCTCCTAGACTTATAATAATACATGCCAAGCAAATGGGGAGAGTTTTCCTTTTCTTGTACCACCTGTGTCTCTCTCTGGGGACAAGTGGTTTCTCGGCTTGCTTATTGCCACGGAGGAAGCCGTGTCTGCGGGATTTAATTTGCAGAGCCCTTACATATGTGGTCACTCAAATATCATCTGAATATGGCCATAGACAATTCTTGTGGGCTGTTCACGTTCTGATTTTGCTGCATTTGCAGCGCTGATTTACATGCTAAAATTTACTTTTATTTGACACAGTGAAATTATGTTTTAGCTTTGCTCTCTTATCTTCCTAAGGGAAATTTAGAATATTGTATATGCTATTTGACATTTGTGAAATAGAAATATCATTATATTTTATTGCATTTAAAACAAGTATGTTTTGTTTCTATTGTATTTTAATTTTTACAACTGTTTATTGTTTGATTCCTACCTCTTTTACCAAAACAAGCACAGTAAATAAAAGTAAAAAACACAGTAAATTAAACATTGATATAGCTTTTTTTTTAAGGAGGAATTAGAAGGGGGAGATTTTTTAAAAGCTTTGATTAGTAGATCTGTATTTTTAGTCAACTTTAGAGTTGCTTGAAATCTCAGTGTTTTCTCAACTGACCATCCCTTATCTGTCTGTCTGTCCCCATCCTTTGTTTGTTCGTTTCCCACCCCCCCCCCCCCGCCCCCGTGCTGCCCCTAACTGGATGGGCTGATGGCAACAACATATCTCTTCAGGAGCTGGATGAGGTATTGTGTTTTCAATATTTTTGAATGTCAGTGTATACAATTAATGCCTGTTTTTCTGAAATCTTTGGCCATATGTAAAAGGCTAACAGTTTACACATATTTTAGCATTTGTCATGATTACTTCTTCTTGTCATGTTTTACAATTTAATCATTAGGATTCATTTACTGTGTTTTTCACACCAGGTGAATTGACGATTTAGAGAAGGGCTTGGTAACAGTATCTGCTACTCTTGGGAAAGTGTCTCAACTCTGGAGGCAGTAAAGGTTGAATGCGTTCTCCCACTTAAAATCAGCCAGATTGTTTTCAGATGATGCATGAAGCTCCCTTGACTCCCCAGGCTGTGCAGGGGGGTCGTGGGGGCGGGGTGGTGGTGGTGCAGGAGGACGTGATGTCTGGCAGAAGCCCTCAGGAAGCCGGCCCCAGAGCCACCAGACCTGTTGAGCTGTCTGCTGAGGTGTCACTGGTACGGAGCGAGTGACCCTCGGGTCGTGCTGACTGACTCATGGTTACGTGGCCCCCTTCCTAGCAGCACGATTTTGGCCTTTTCATTACTTATTAGCAATTCTCCCGGAAGATGGAGAGGGTACGTGTTCACAGCACTTTATTCCAGTCATGCTAATAAAGCGTGGAGGAAAAAAGAGATTGAACTGTGATGGTTGTTTTTGTGTTTTCTATTATCTGTTTCAGCCAGGAAGGGGTTGGAAATACTTTTCCTCAGGATATACGTTCTTAAAAGGGCCCTTTTAAAATTGAGGGTGGGAGGGTGTCCCTGGTTTTTGTTTTAATTTGGAAGTATGAACTGTGAGGTGGGGTTAGGCCCACTGTCTTTGAAACCAGTGGGGTCCCTTGCTTGTTGATAATAACTGCAGATGGGAAACAGCCTGAAGATCCTTCTTGGGGAGCTGGTTACATGAAGTGTATAGCCTCGCTTGCTCCCTGTGCTATGCCTGTTAAAGGGTCCAGCCTGTCTCAGGCCTGCAGGGCAATGAGCTCCCAGATGCAGGGCCACGTGGGAAGAAGCCTGATGTATAATGATGGATACTGCAGTTCCCACTCTTTTTTAAAAAATTATTTATGTTGTGTTTATTTAAGAAAAATAACTCACATTCAGGCTTGTGAGTACTTAGGAGATTTTTGAAAAGAGATATAAGAAGCTGTTGACAATGGATAACTTCCAGGAAGTCTGGGGTGGAAGGGAAACTGCCGACCCTTTTCTTAGATGGGGCAGATAGTTTTAAACCATTCGCGTCTATCGCTTGAGTTGTTAAGAACCAATTAGTATTGAAAACCAAACCCATCCGTCTAGGAATTGGTGCTGCCCTTACTGAGTGGTTTGGAAATGTGGAACCTGTGGCCCCCAAAAAGAAGTGTGCCCTGGTTGGGGGGCGGCGGTGCTGAGAAGCAGCCACAGTGGCCTAAGTTTGAACACTTCTCCCACTTGGCTCACCAGGGTCATCTTTCCTGAGGGCTCTGCCATCTGAACCTATTTCCAGGCTCTCCTACTTCCTCTTCAGGCAGCAAGTTCCAGACACTGGCTCCCCCCGCCCCACCCCAAGTTCTCTCTGCCACATTCTGGAACAGAGACACAGAGTGGAGAGCCACCTTTCCGGCCACATGCCCCGAGGCCCAGCCTGTCCACTCTGGGGCCGCATGGCCCCTCAGCCCGCCACCCGCTCACTTCCCCTTCTTGTCCTTTGTCCAGAATCAGCATATCAGTCATGAAGTGAATTGTACACGACATGCCTTATATTTACTTCATTCATGCATTGCATTTGTTGACTCACGCACTAATTATGAGTGTGTGTTTGTTATGACTGTGTGCCCGGTGCCGAGCAAGAAGCGGGCCTGTGTTGGGAACAGCGTCCAGAGTCCCAACTTTGCCAGGGCGCAGTCGGGCTTCCAGTTGCCCCCAGCATGGGTCAGATGGAGGCCATCCCTGTGTCGGTGAGGTCCAAGCATGCTGTCCTGACTGTGTCATGGTGGCCACATGGGTTTGTCATTTCTCTTTCTCAAATCACCTTGAAAATCACCTGCACCCTGGGGATACCAGACTCTGCTCTTCTCCAGAAACAAATAAGGGTTGCCCCGGGAGAACACCCCCTGTCACTCTCCTGCCCAGTGTCTGGCTTTGCTGTCCTCTACTCCCCACCTATGACAGAGCCATCTCCCAGATTATTGGCTTTTTAAATTCATAGGAGGAATGATTTTAAAAATTACAAGATGTAAGCATCAGGTTCCCAAACCACATAGCCTGGGAGGAGCAGGGTGAAGTGTCTGGAGCGTGGGGCCAGCCAGCTTGGGCTGGCTCCCTGGTCCCCCTGCTGGGGGCAGCATTGAGAAGGAAAGTCTCAGCCCCTTGGTATCAGTGTTTGAGGAGCAGGAGCCATCTTCTCTGCAGGTCTGTCCTTGGGCTGAAAGTGGGGGTTCAGTCAGGGTCCATAATCTACGATGCGTGCAGTTGTTGCTTCCTACTTTTCTTTTTTTTAAGTTTGTATGTAAGAGTTGAGGGAGGAAAAGGAAGGTTAGTGAACCTAGCAACATTTTATCTCAGTGGTGTGGTTGTCAGAGTTTTTAATTCTGTATTTTTTGCACACATAAAGAAATGACTATATTGAACATTTATTGTTTCATAATCAGAAAAGGTAAACACTATTTTAAAACAATCATAGATCAGAAAGAAAAAACTGTGGTGCTGATAGCCCCCAACTCTTTTATATAACATGCTTCTTCACTCCCTCCAAGGAAGGAGGTTTCTTCAGCCTTAAATATCTGTTAGCCGTCTGAGCACAGTGAGTTGACTGCACCACATACATGCGCACCTTGTCTCCAGTGAAAACAGAGCTGCCAGGTGGTGTTTGTCAACGTCCCTTTTGGACTTTTCAAATTTGTGTTGCCGCAAACGATCCAGAATTGTCAGTATTGGTTCTTATTACCGGTGCATTATGACTGAACTTAGTTTATTATTTTTTTTTTAGATGCGTGTGTGTGTGGATATGTTTGACTTTTCTGATCTCTCCAGAGGCTTTGCATATCCTTAATCTTATGGAACACTAAATCAGCCTTCTCATAAAGGTCGAGTTTTATAAGAGGAGGAAGGCTGTATAGTTGGGACAGCAAGATTTATAGGACTGTGTTCGTGTGTGTGTGTGTGTGTGTGTGTTTTCTGTCCGTAGATCAAGCACTTGTCCATGCTGTCTGGTGTTCTTTAAAGGGACAGTTGTCAATGTCTGAAGTGGACCAAGGCAGAGATAACTTTGATGAACTGAACAAGAAGCCTGTGGGTGTGCCATTGTGAGCAACCGTTGAAATCTTCCTGCACTGATGCAGTTGAGCTGGGTAACTCTGGGGTCCCACACCCTTTAGTTCTTAGAGGACACAAGTTACAAATCAAAGAGATAAGAATTCTTAAATTCTTAATTCTCATGAGTACAATTTTATTTGTATATTTTTTTCTTATTTAAAAAACATGGAAAGTTTTTTGGTTTTTTTTTTTACTTCAGAAGCATAAGGTTGTTAAGAAAAGCTTTAGTGACCATCATCGTCTCTTCATTGGGGGGACATGGAATGAAACAGCAGGAAGTAAAGTGAGTGAAAAACCTGATAGCTTCTTAAGGCCTGAGTTGACTTGGATGGCAGCATGGAAACTGATATATTTTGGATCTTAAAAATGAGAAAACTTTGAAATGGGAAATGAGGTTTCTGAAGTTGAAAGGGTGATTGTTTTGCATTTAAAATGTATTTTTTTAATATTCATATTTGTTCCCAGTTTTAATTGACAGTTACCTTTCATTAGATTTTCTCTTCCTAAAACAGTCTTTATTTTTCTGATCAAATAAATGACATGTTTCTTGTAAGGCTGCCTTTCTTTATCATGATAAACTCTTGCTATAGATGATATCATAAAGGGGACAGATTATTCCCTGTTTAAAGTTTTTAGTCTCAGAAAAAAAGCTATTCTTTCTCATTGGCAAAATCCTGATACAGCCTGTGGGAAAGCTAGGGCTGGCTAGCTGGGGAGTTATCTCTCCCCTTGGTCCCCAGCAAGCTTCCTTGGGACGCCTGAAGAGAGTGTGTGTGCGCACTCTTTTACGTGCATTTTTTGGGGGGCACACGTCTATTACGTAAAACCAAGTACTGCTTAAAAAAGAGTTGACTCCACTTCAACTGACTTCATATGTGATTTATAAAAATTTCTCACTTTTTTTTTAGAGAAATTGATACTAGTTACTACTGTGCAGATAAACATAGGTAAACACTACCTCTGTATCTTTTTTGGTTTAGTGTATTTTGGTTAACAGTCACAACAGTACAAAATTGTGAGTTTAGAATCTCTTAATAAAACAAATTACTACTATTATTTTATTGAGATATGGTTTAATAGTAACATGCAGTGTATTAGATGATAATCTGGCACAGTGGAAATTCTGTGACTCACAGGTGTCGCTTTGTGTGAACAGCTGGAGGTTTAAGTTCTGCTCCAGTTAGGCAGCAGCTCTGTGTCCAGTGCCTCTGTCCAGCCAGCAGGTCCTGGGTGCTGGTCTATGGTTGGTCCCTTCTGGTTTGGTCATTGTGCCCACTACAAGGTTGCATGGCTCTTGGTGGCTTTGCGGGGAGTTTTGAGGAATACACAGCTGTGTATGGGGTGAGGGGCTGTGTCTGCAGACCTCGAGAGAGGCCAGTTTGTCCATGCCTCTGTGCTCAGCCAAGCCTGTCCTTGGTCCCTGGTGTCGCTGGTGGGAAATGGATCGAGGACTGTGTCTTGTGTTGTTGTTTGATGGTGAGGGCTTGTTATCCTGATAACATTTTCTTAGCAAATTGCAGTTGTATTTCATGGGCCTGCCAGAGTGATTGGCAGCTGGTGGGGTGATTGGGGCTTCCGGAGTCAGCCAACCCAGGTTTTAATCTGTCACATAATAGCTTTGTGACCTTGGGCAAGCTAGTTAACTTTTCTGGGTTTCAATTTCCTCATTTATAGATTGGAATAATAGCCCCTAGCTCACCTAGCTTGTGTGAGGGTTAAAATAATAAAAGGAAGGTAAAATTCCTATTAGTGAACTCTTAAAAACAAACAAGGTGGCTGTGGTTGAGAATTACACAGCACAGACGCAGAGCCCCGATAGCGCAGGTTGGGTGACGCACCATTTGTTCAGGACCTGAAATGACACTGGCCCTGCAGGGTCCACGCCACTGCGGAAGGCGCTGGGCCTGATCACGATTCAGATGCCCAGGGAGCACTGCTGGGGCGGCTGGTCCCTTCAGCATGGTCATTGCGTCAGACGCTCCCCCTGAGCCAGTGGGGGCAGCGCCTCCCCCACTGTGACAGAGCCGGACGTGAGACTCCAGTGTGCTTTTAGGAATTTTGCTGTAATCTTCCTGTTCTGGGTTTAGGGCTTGTTGCTTGAAGAATTCTTTTAATTGAGGCTTCTCCTTATGTGATTTTTTTTTTTTTTTACCCCCTTCATATGAGGATGTTAAAAATTTTGCCTTGTTCCTTTATTGTTAGAAAATAAAAACAACAGTATTTGCTGAATGAGTGAAAAAATAAATTTAGATAAATGCAGGGAGGTGTGAAAAAAAGCAGTATACATTGTATACCCATTTCTGCAGTGCAATTTAGAAAATGTACAAAGTCCTACCTGTAGCAGACTTTTATATGCTGTTTTCCATTATTTTCTGATCATCATTTGCATCTTTTGAAACTGGCATTTATAAATTCTGAACTCTGGAGGGGTACCTCAAGATCCTTTCAGCTGTTCACTGCCTCCAGGCAAGAGAACAGTTTAACCACACCAAACCTGTGATTTCCCTCCCATTCTTAAAAGCTTTCCAAGGCAGTGTATTACATAGGTAAAATAAACAAGTACTATGGAGATGATTTGAAAATAAGGGAAAATGCTGCCTGTGGACATTTAACCAAAGAAAGGGAATGACAGTGTAAGATTGCCTTGAGATTTTAAGGATTGCTTTTGCCAAATGGTAGATAATTTGCTGGCTGTTTTAGGCAGTTCTTTCACATATTTTAACACCTGGTTAATGATCTTGTGACTAAGATAACTGGATCAGCCCTATTTACGAAATAAGCTACGTGTCTGTAAGTAAACCTTGAAATGTTTGTGTTCGTTCCATTTACAGCCTAGAATATTTTATTTTTTAACACGTCTGATCAAATGAATTGCTGAGTTTCATGCCATCCCATCATAGTACAATACTAAGGTTTTTCTTTTAAGGATCTCTTGTTGACTTTTTCATTACATTTTCATAGCCAGATCAAGTCAAATTCATTTTCACAAGTATGTCCAAGGAAATTAAGAAGTGGTACGTGGAAAGATAGGAAAACAGTTCCATATCCTAGCAGTATCCAAAGCAAGTTTGTAATCCAGGCAAGTGCATTTGCTCCTCTATTTCTGTGTCTTAGTGAGCAACGTTTAAAAGGTAGTAAGAGTGTGCTTGTCTGGACTGAATTTGAATAATTGTTTAATGTCCCTTTATTTCTTTGTAGCTCGCTGATGATCGCATGGCTCTGGTGTCAGGCATTAGCTTGGACCCAGAAGCCGCAATTGGTGTGACAAAGCGGTCCCCTCCTAAATGGGTGGATGGAGTGGATGAAGTAAGTGGAATGTTCATTTCACACTCTCTTAATTATTGAGGTAATTATCACATTAACATGCATTAAGATATCTGCCATAAAGATTGATTTGGCCACACTTGAATGCATGTCCTTGTAAATGTGTTAGCTTTAGAATTTTTCAGGTCACACACCACAAGAAAGGTGTGTATGTCTGTGGGCATGCTTGTGATTTTGGTTTTAGTAGTAACTGGTGGCTCAGTGGTAAAGAATCTGCCTGCCAATTGCAGGAGACTCGGGTTTGATCCCTGGGTCGGGAAGATCCCCTGGAGAAGGAAATGAATACCCACTCCAGTGTTCTTTCCTGGGAGATCGCATGGACAGTGGAGCCTGGCACGCTACAGTCCATGGGGTCGCAAAAGAGTCGGACATGTCTCAGTGACTAAACAACACCTGAATTACAGAAAGATACTGAAGAACTGTGTAACCATGAAGAGTGGTGCTTGAATGTCTGGTGGTTTGAATTAAAGGTTGCTTAGTCAACTATGAGTTGGCTGAAGACTGAGCTCCATACTCTTTCATGTAGCTGGTTGTCTCAAAGGCAGATAGACACCTGGAGGGAGAGAGTAGAGCTCTGGGATTTCATTTGTTTAGATACAGTATGACGTTGGGCGGATTAAACAGAAGATGAAGGAGTTAGCCAGCCTTCATGACCAGCACTTAAACCGACCTACCCTGGATGACAGCAGTGAGCAGGAGCATGCCATTGAGATAACCACACAGGAGATCACGCAGGTGAGAGGGGAAGGGGTCCTCAGGTGGGAACTTGGTCTCCCAGCCTCCTCACCCTCTCAAAAGCTGGCCCATGGTACAGTGCTAAATGAGTCCTAGAGTTTCGCTTCCCAGCTTGAAGTTCACAGAGGGATCCAGGAGGCCCTGAGCTCCTCCAGGTTTCAGCATCTGCACTCCTTGTCCTGCAGGAGTGGGGACTGTTTTTTGATTGTTCTTAAGTACTACTGTGGATTGATCTGAAAATTAAATTCAGAGCATTATTGAGTTCAATCATTTGATTTTAAGATGTGTAACTTCTATTGTATACTAGTGTGCAAATTATTTTCTTGTTAAAAAAAAAGGGTAGTTGTAATTTAATAGATGGGGAGCCGTTGCCCAGACTGAATCTCTTAATATCCCAGAGAAACTCAGCCTCCTGGAAGTGTCTCTTGTAAAATGTTAAACTTGAGTAATTTTAAAATAATGTGACTCAGAACTTCCCTGATGGTCCAGTGGTTAAAAATCTGCCTTGCAATGCAGGGGATGCAGGTTCCATCCCTGGTTGGGGAGCTAAGATCCCACATGCCCCCTTGCCAAAAAAAAACAAAACTGTAAAGCAGGAACAGTATTGTAACAAATTCAATAAAGATTTTTTTTAAAAAGATACTTTAAAAATCTTAAAAAACAGTGTGACTAGTGTGTAAACAATCAGTTACATTTTTCATTTGTTTACACCTCCTGGGTTGCTGATGCACAGAGATGGGGCATGGTGGGTGGGGAAGCCCTAGGGCGTTAAGAGCATTTGGGTCCTGGCTTTTAGCAATTAACAGTAGTATGATTCTCATTCAACTCCTCAGACCCCAGTGTTCTTGTCTGTAAAATGGAAATGATAGCAGTGATACCTGCCTCTTAGTTAGGGTGTCTGTCAGGATTAAACGAGAAGGCCATGAGGAGCAATGCACATGGCATGTGCACACACAGCATCTGTTCAGGTCTGACTCAGCTCCGATTTCCTGGCCATCCTCAGCGTCAACCCGTGTGGCCAGAGCCACTGTGTGTCTCACTCCAGCGTGCAGGCACCTCGGGGCCCCTGGCCCACTGTGAGCGCCCCCTGTCCTCCCAGCTCTTCCATAGGTGTCAGCGTGCGGTGCAGGCGCTGCCCAGCCGGGCCCGCCGGGCCTGCTCAGAGCAGGAGGAGCGGCTCCTCCGAAACGTGGTGGCCTCGCTGGCCCAGGCCCTGCAGGAGCTGTCCACCAGCTTCCGGCACGCACAGTCCGGCTACCTCCGACGTGAGTGTCCACTCTCGAGTGACGAGAGTCCCAGCGCTCAGGCCATGGGGCAGCTCTGTGTTTCTGTCCTCCTCTTCTGCTAGTTCTCCGTTTTGTCCTTTGCTTTTCATGGTTAGCCTTTGCATATCATACTTCACGGCGTAGAAAGTAGCTCCTTCTGCCCCCAGTGGGAGCCACATTCACGTTGAGGCCACCCCATGGGGCATGGACAGTTCTCCTCTTAAAAGAGAGAAACTTACTCTTTTGTCAAGTTTAAAGTATTCGAAAATCGATCTAGCATATTTTAAAAGCAGATCGTTTTCTAGGTGTTAGGCTTGTGGGAGCTGCTGACAAATGGGTAAAAATAGTTGTAATCATGTTGAAGCTTCATATTTGCCTATCTGTCTAAACACCTTACCTGGGAATAGTTGCAGTCTCCCTTCCTTCCCAAATAGTACGAAGTCAGGTTTCAGCTACATCCTCATTCAGAGCACCCATAAACTGGCTTTTTCTCTATTGCCATTGTAATCAATGATATTCCCATAGGCTCCCCCCAAAGCTAGTTCTCCCTGCTGACAACTGGCATGTTTGTGTTTGTGCTTTCATTTTACTACTTCTAAAATTTGATTAGGGCCACTTGGAATTCTTACCAGAGATACTCTTAGAGAGAAATACTTAATTTTTTAAATGCTTTTTAATAGCAGTTAAATGTTTCTGCTTCACTTAGAGAGTCTCAGATGATTGTGTTGCATTGTCATTTACCTGGGATCCAGTGAATTGCTCACATTTGCAGTATGATTTCTGTCCTAAGTAACCCTGAATGCTTGCCTGCTGTTGCATGGTTGCAGTCCTTTACTGTCCCCCATCTCTGCTGGAGGTGAGCATGGCTTCTTCTAAAGTGGCTAAGAATGTCTCCATTTTGACTGTTGAGTTTTACTCTAGATGCCGCCTTTTAATGGTGGAACAGTAACCAGGATGGTTTACGTATTCAAGTAAAGTGAATTCCTGTCCACGATAGGCATGAAGAATCGAGAGGAAAGATCCCAGCATTTTTTTGCTACATCAGTACCGCTGATGGACGATGGCGAGGATAATACTCTGTATGACCGGGTACGTGTCGGGGCCCCAGACCCGCCCTCTGCACATGTGCGCTCTGCTCTTTCCTTCTCTTTGCAGACCTTTAACTTCCCTGAGATGCAGATGAATCAGCACTGCGTGGCGTGCACATCCATCAAGTGCTTTGCAGCTGGCGGGAGAACAGTCATGGGGGCCATACTGTTTCTTCCTTTCCAAAGACTGCACGGAGACCTTGTCACCTGCCTTCCAGAACCTTCTGGAAAGCAGTCTGCACACCCCACTCCCAGGAAGAACCCTGAGATGCGCAGGCTTCTCCCTGGTGCTTTTGCCACTTGGCCCTGGGGCAGCTGCCGACAAGGGGTTCTCTGTATCCCCCGCTTTGGCCGGTGATGCTTTAGAGCCCGCTGATTCAGGGAGAGCAGCCCTTTCTTGTTAGGGAAAAGTAAGTGCTTGTGTGTTGCGTGCTCTATAGAAATAGCTTCAGATTTTATTTTCTTTACGTTATATCTAAAGTGGTACACCGTCACTTTCTTGGGAAGAAATCTAATGTGCACATTTCGTCCTCTTTGTTTGGCTAGGGTTTTACAGATGAGCAGCTAGTGCAGGTGGAGCAGAACACGCTGCTGGTGGAGGAGCGGGAGCGGGAGATTCGCCAGATTGTGCAGTCCATCTCCGACCTGAACGAGATATTTAGGGACCTGGGAGCCATGATCGTAGAACAGGTGTGTGCGTTTACCTGCCTCATCAGTGGGTTCTCCTGCCCTGATACCTCATTCTTCTCCAGGCTTTTCAATTCTGCACTTTTGTCAGGAAAGCAGTTGGAACCCATTCCTTCTGTGTATATACAGTGTGTGTGCTCAGTCGTGTCCGACTCTTTGTAACCCCGTGGACTGTAGCCTCCCAGGCTCCTTTGTCCATGGGATTCTCCCAGGCAAGAATACTGGAGCGGGTTGCCGTTTCCTACTCTAGGGAATTTTCCTGACTCACTGTGTATGTGTGTATGTATATATGTGTACAAATTATACACAGACTACTGTCATGCCCCATAAAAATACTAATAAACAATTTTTTAGATAAGAAACAGGTGTCAGTGACAATGCTCACGTTCTCTGCCTCCATCCCAGGGCTGCTTCCAGGAGCACCCCATGCCGGGGGCCTGGCTGGCTCTGCCCACGCTCAGCAGTGATTCTGACGATGGATAAGTTTTCCCATCTAATTTTGGCAGGTTATTGTGTAACAGCAACTGGAACCACTAGTCCTCAAGTAGAATTAGATTGTTTGTTCACTGTTACAATCTGATTAGGATGTTTTATTATCTTGCCAGTGGGGATTTGGGTCCTGATCCCCCGAAACCAGCTGCAGACTGGAGCAGATGAGGCTGTAGAAGATCTAGTTAGGTTAATTACTCCCATGGCTCTCATGGAACTGTTCGTGCTGTCATCTCTCCTGACACAGCACACTTCTGTTCAGAGCCCCATCCTCCCATGGAGCCCAGTGTTCCCTTCTTCCTGTTTGAACCCAGCAATTAAGAAATTACGGGCAAAGCTCTCCTGGAGGCGAATGTGTGATTTTACATGGTGCGTTGGAGCTAGCCATATTTGCTCTGACCCATGGAGGTGCATGGAGACGTTCAGGCATGATAGTTTCCAGAACTCGTTCTAATCAGGCCCGGCTTAACTGGCCTTCTCTGCTTCCTTTAACCTGCGAGTTTAAGCCACAGATGGGCACAGAAGCAAGCCCTTCACCACTCAGAGCCTGTTTCCACTGAACCATATACTTCTTAAAGCCCCAGTAAGCCTGAATGTAGAGTATCCTGTAGTGGCTAAATCCAAAAACAAAACCTCAATTTGTCAGTATTTTCTTCTCATGAGCTGGGCTTTCCTGCAGCTAACGGTGGCACTCTGCCACTGAACACCTCACTCTGCTTGGTGATGGACTCCAGAGCTGACAGGGTGTCCCTTTACCCCACAGTCAAGTAGAACAGATAATCCCATGGATGACGATGCCTGCAATCTGCATCTCTCATTTCTGAAGCTCCATTTTCCCAGTTGCGCTTGTTGATTGTCTGTGACTGTCATTTATCATCCAGGGTACCGTCCTTGATAGAATCGACTATAATGTTGAGCAGTCCTGTATCAAAACTGAAGACGGCTTGAAACAGCTCCACAAGGTAATGGCATATCTTTCAGTGGCGGAGAATTTGAAGCATTGTTTTCCCATATCAAGAATTCATACGAGGCTTGTCTTCTGTCTTAACTGTCCCCGGCACTTTCGTCTGTCATCAGCTGGAGATGGGGCTGTGAAAATGCAGCTTGTCGTATTATTCAGAGCCCACCATGTGGGCTGTGGCTGTTTCCCTGCAGTTAGTGAATCCCAGTGCACCCCACATGCAGAATTGAGGTTGCTGAGAACCCCTTCTGTGACAGCAAACTGAAAGAGTCGGGGTTTTCTTCCTTTTAGAAAATATTTTATTCCTTGGCTAGGCCCTCTTGTTTTAGGGAATTGATTGAGTGGGTATTTGTTAAAATCCGTGTTGCGCATTCTGTCTGCTGGTAGCTGCTGACTCAGGCCTCCCTTGTTGTGATACTTTTCTGATGAATTGCTGGTGGGGATTCGTTTTGGAGAAGACAAAAATCTAATTTTCTCTTCTAATTACCACACTGTATCTGTGTGCCACCTTGAGGAGAGGGTAGTCTGTGGAAGTGAGAGCATTAGCTTTCTCATTTTTGCTAATAATCCGATGGCTGTCTCCGGAATGTTTCTCATATTTGTTGAAAATAAATGGAAAACATCTTTAAAAATCTTGTAATCAACCACGAGAAACACATATGTACACTGCTGAGTGACTCTCATATATAATTCGGTGCAAGTTTTCTTTAGAAGGAAAGAAATACTTCACAGATGAAATAAATTCTGTCCGTCTCCTCACAGACATCGGTACTCCTAGCCATGTGTAATGGTCATTTTCTCGATTCACTAGTGTACCTCTCTGTCATCTCTCTGAGACCAGTCACTTCCTGTGGTAGAGGTGACCGTGCCTGACTGTGGTGTCAGGTTTACAGAAGGTGAGGCCTCTCACAGGTCTGACCGGAAACCCTCACCTTCCTCTTCTATATGCTTCTTACCGTGTGCAGGTGGGAGTGGGTGGGACGCCAGCAGACACTGAGAAAGAGGTCTGCCTTGTGGACACAGGAGACTTTTTAATTTTTTAAGCATTCAGTTCATTTGGTTGCCACAGTTGATGTATTAAAAACATGAAAGCTAACTTTAGTTTCTCACTCTGTAATATCTGGGCCTTCATATGCTGTTGAATTATGCATCAGTTTTGAAGTTTCTTAAATAAAAACTAGCAAAACATGTTTTGTAATACAACAGAGATAAAGGGGAAAAGCTTTCTCCGCGGGGGTGTACATATCTAGTGGGAACTAAAAAACTTGTTTAAGGTTCGACTTTATAAATCATTTTGAGAGGTTTTAAAGTATATCACCTGGTGTCAGCTTCAGTGGTGGTTACTGACTACAAGAGTGAGCATGTACTGTCCTCTCTCGGGCTTGGCTGGCCGTTGCCATGGCGGTCAGCTCATCTGAGACTGGCAGGGCCTTGGAGTCACTTCTTCCGGGCCAGGCTCTCCAGACAGGTGAACGTGTCCTGAGGTTTCCTCCTGTGGATGAGTGGCTCCTGGTGGGCGGGCGGGCTCACCTAGGACACAAAACTGCTGGTCAGAAGGTTGGTGGGGATGGGGAAGTGGGCATGGCAGGCTGGACCTTCTGAGCAGGCGCTGCCCTCAAGCTGTCTCCTCCTCGCTTTCACTTTCACCTTTGCCCTCACCTTTGCCATGAGGCAGTGCTGTCCACAGAAGTGTGGGGAGTGTGCTCTCCCCATGTGGTCAGGGGGAGAAGGCAATGGCAACCCACTCCAGTACTCTTGCCTGGAAAATCCCATGGACAGGGGAGCCTGGTCGGCTGCAGTCATGGGGTCACTAAGAGTCGGACACGACTGAGCGACTTCACTTTCACTTTTCCCTTTCATGCATTGGAGAAGGAAATGGCAACCCACTCCAGTGTTCTTGCCCAGAGAATCCCAGGGACGGGGCAGCCTGGTGGGCTGCTGTCTGTGGGGTCGCACAGAGTTGGACACGACTGAAGCTAGTCAGCAGCAGCAGCAGCATGTGGTCAGGGATACCTTCACTACTCTCTCCTCCCCTTTCCTTTCTCTGGGTCACATTCCTGCACGATAGGTGTGTGTCACTAGCCACACAGGATGATTCAACTCAGGTGGGTTCTTTCTGCACCTGACCCCATGGGGCAACTTTCCTGTTTCTGTTGGGTTGGTGAAAAAGTCTGTTTGGGTTTTCCTGTAGCATCTTATGGAAAAACCTGAATGAACTTTTTTGGCCAACTCACTACTTCCATGGATGAATTTCTTGTTGTTTGTAGACTTAGAGGAGGTAGAAGAGCTTTTCTGGGGCCCTCACTTCTCTCCCTTCTTGCTGGGGTCACTGGAACCAGAAGTTTGACTTCTCATTGAAGGAGCTGTGCGTTCCTGCAGAGAACCGTGTCTGGAAGTGAGAGGCTTCTGTAGGAAGAGTGGGGCCTCGCGGTCAGTGGAGGGTGATGTAAGGAGAGGTAGGCTGTGTGGAGCTGAAGGCAGAGCCTCGGACTTGTCCCACGGCCCTCAGGTGATGGTGAATCCTCAGTAGGTGCTTCGTGAAACCTGTTGGCAAGGAACTCGGGGGTCATGGGAGTCTTCTGAACTCTAGGAGTTAATGGCAGCGATTGGGATGATGGAGCCAGTGGCAGCGGTGTCAGATGTGTGGGTACAGCCAGAAACTAGGACTAGAAACGAGTCAGACTGGATTTTGGAGAAAATGACGACCTTTTCTCCCTCTTTCTGTAGGCAGAGCAGTATCAAAAGAAGAACCGGAAGATGCTTGTGATTTTAATCTTGCTTGTCATCATCATTGTCCTCATTGTTGTCCTCGTCGGCGTGAAGTCTCGCTGAACAGCGTCGGGGCAGTGTGTGCGGCGCGCGGACCCGGTCATGAGGCCCGGCGCCCATGGGCTCTGGCAGAGGTGTGGCCCTGGCCTGGTCGGGGTGGCAGCGGTCCCATGGACTCCTCGGCCCGGTCATGCTCCCACGAGGGGAAGGGGCATCTGTTTTCCTTCATTGTCAAGATGTGAAGGACCTTGGATACTACTGCGGAATAGAGATGAGTTCTCGCTTTGGTGATTTTTTTTTTTTAGAAAGAAAATACCAGTTGAATGTTTACAGGCCTCGTCATTCTGTTTGATGTATCATTCCTGTATATGCTTTTTTTTTTTTTTTTAAGCAATCATGTTTGAGCAGCATGTTAAAAGAATTTTTGGAAAAATATTTTTTAAACCATCTGGTTTTTAAGAAATTTGGTACCAGAAATTTATGAGTAGAGGCAAAAATGCTTTTTCATCTTTGTCTATATATTTTCCAGTTGAAAACAAACTGAGAAGTCCTTTAAGAATTTATAATCTGTTCCCCATTAACTTAATTTAACTTTTCCATCACTGTTAATGATCAGAGTAACAAAGTGTGAAAAATAAGAAACCATCATTGATGTTAATTAACACATTTAGATGGGCCAGTTAAAACAGCTTCATAAGTTTAAATTAATTGTAAATGGAGTATTCCTCATCTCAAATTTGTGCACTGCATTTTCTCCTGTAAACTGAAAGGGGTTACTAAGCAGAACCACCCAAATGCAAAAGTTGATGATTTGAAAGAACCTCACATTAAAAGGGCACTCGGCAGTGTCGGAAAAGTCACCAGAGCTGGCCGGTGTGTCCCCATGCTCGTCCCCAACCATCCTTGCTCAATCCACTTATATAATAACTACATAAAGACCTGTTCAAGCCAGACACCATTTAATGGACTGTGAATTTACACGAAGGCCATTCTAAATGGGTCACCCCATTTAGGATTAGTGGGTCTCAAATTATTAACCAAACATGACTCCATTTCAAAATAAAATATTCCCCCAGTGGTTTGATTTATTGGCCCTTCCATTGCCATTGAACATGCCCAGAAGGTAGGCATATTCCTGCCGTTTGTGACAATCTTGGCTCAGAAAACCCCTCATTTGTGTGAGTGTGAATCCGGTCTCCAAAGCAGGACTTTGTTGTTCATTTACCTGTTATCAATATGGTGCTCAAACATATTCCTGGACCTGTGGAGTAATGTGGAAAGTGATGATAACTTTGAAACCTGAAGTTGTTCATGTTTTGATGGGTCTTGAGACACCAGTATAGTTTTAATGGTCTTTGTGTCATTTTTTATGGCTTTCCATTGTTTTTATCTCTTGTAAAATGTTGTAAAAGAGCATGACCTCATTAAGTGTGCTACGTTTTATTTGGACCAGTCACATAACCTGCCTCTCTAGAATTGACTTTGAAGTAATTTCCAGAAATTTAAACTCAAACCCCGAGATTCAAGTCGTCCAAACAGGTCATGTGCTTAAAACCAGACCACTGCCCAGCCTTCCTGTCCCAAGTGGTTCATGAAGCCGGGCAGTCCCTGGTTCCCTGTTCCTGACGTGGCCGTGGGGTGATCTAAAGGCATCCCTGGCATATTGGGAAGTAGCGTGGCGTTCCCTTACAGCTACTTACTAGGGAGGAAGGCCGGGAATGAGGTCCAGCCCCTCCTCAATTGCCCCTGAAATGGGGGGCTTCCTTGGTCCTTGAGAGCAGCTATAGGCTCTTTAGCCTCAGTGGTTTTGAGCTCAGGGAGTCAAGCTGCTCCCAGGATGGGGGCTGTCCAGGGGCTTACCTCCTAGACATCCTGGGATGGTGTTAAGGGTTATTGTGGGAGCTTTTCCAGTGCTCAGGCTCACTGACCCTTGAAGGAATGTAATCCTTTAAGAAACGATCACTATTTATTTGTATTTATTTTTAGTGAATAGGGTGATTAGTTGGATTTTTTACCCAATTCTTTTGGGTAAAATAATGAATCTGACTAGGGATGGCTTGAAGGATCCTGTGTGGGATCTGGACAGCTTCCCCCTCTGACTGGATCCCCGGCAGCACCAGCTGAAGCCCAGCTGCCATCACCGTGTCCCCAGGCCAGCAGCAGCTGGAGCACGTGCTCCAACTTGCCAGGCTCCACCAAACACTGTCTTGTTCTGTTGAGTCTCCTCTTGGGGACAGGTCGGCAGCACTGCAGGCTGGAAGGGGAAGTTAGTGGTTAGTGTCCTGGCACCCAAGGGTCCTCCTCTCTCTCCTTGTCTCGCCTATGGCTCTGGGGGCAAAGGTGGCTCCTCCTGGCTCTGCCTGGACTGCTGCCCACTGTGACGTGGCCTGCGCGGCTCTGTTGACTGGGGCTGGAGGGGGGACACGTAGACATTGCCTGTCAGGTCCCTGGAGCGCCTGATCTTTCCCGATATGGGAACTGAGCACTACTGTCTCTTGTTTTATTAATTTGGGGTGGGGGGAGGTGCTGACTTGCCGGCCCTGGGCGTGAAGCCGCGTTCATCTCTAACGAATTTACTGCAGTCTCTGCTAATTGAGAGAGCATTATTTATTTGTTTTCACACAAGTGCTTTCAGTGTTTCATCCTAGCTAATGGCTTCTTAAAGGTAATAAAAACCTTCCAACCTAATTGGTCAGATAAGACTTGTGTGTGTGTGTGCTAAAGTAAAACAATTAGTGAAGCGCTTCTATCCCAAACGACTTTTTTTTTGTCCTTTTTAGAAAACTAATTTACTGTTACTGGAAACTTTTTGTACAATAAAGCAATCATGGAGATTCAAGAAAACTCTGTTATCCTAGTAGTAATTTTAATGATGGGCTGCCTGTTTTCCTCAAGTGCGTCCGTGTTTCAGGGAAGCCTGGCCTGCTATGTGACTGTTGGGGACCAATGACTGTTTGTTGTGTGCTAAGGCCTTTGTCTCAGTGTTGGGGAATCTGTCTGTCTGTCTGATGAATGCTTTCAAGGGGACCCATCAATATACTCCCCACTGTCCCATGGACAGAGGAGCCTGGTGGGCTGCAGTCCATGGAGTCACAAAGCGTCAGACATGACTGAGTGACTAACACCTTGACTTTCATACAAAAACGGCAGATAATTGCATTTCTTAGAAAAATGTATGCTTTATGTACACACCAAGAAGCACTGGAGGTCTTCAAGGAAAAGTGTAGGTACGTGTGCACACACGGGCTCCCAAAGACTTGAACTTCTTTGAAGTTCTCCTGCCCTGCTAATCTGAAAATTTCAGGGGTAGTGTCTGCCAGTATTACTCAAAGCCAGGACTGTATTTGTTCTCAAAGACCAGGATGGTTCTGTGTTAACTCAGTGCTAACTGTCACCCATGTGTGCCTGGTGGGAGGTGCCATCAGGGGATGGGGTGCACCAGGCATCTGTCTTTGGGTACACCCCAGGGTCTGTACACATGGATGTGTGAGCTGATTGCAGGTGGTCCCCTGGGTCAGCTAGGCTTTCAGTCCTTGGAGGTTGCCCCATACGCGGGGCAATGCAGTATCTTCAGAGTCCGTTGAATAATGTGAAGGAAACAACCACCTCTTCCTGTGCACTCACCTTGTTTCTGGACTAGAACTACAGCCCCCAGCTTGCTTGTCAGCCATTGGCTCTGTCCACTGTCAGTTCTACTCTCCAAGGGCTTCCCTGGTGGCTCAAACAGTGAAGAATCTGCCTACAATGCAGGAGAGCCGGGTTCAATCCGTGGGTCAAGAAGATCCCCTGGAGAAGGGAATAACAACCCACTCCAGTATTCTTGCCTGGAAAATCCCATGGACGGTGGAGTCTGGCGGGCCACAGTCCATGGGGTTGCGAAGAGTCAGACACGTCTGAGCAATGAACATGAGACATTAAAGAAACCCTCCATCCTGATGGGCTACAGGAGAAGTAGCCGCACATGTGTGCTCCGCTGATCTCATGTTCTCAAGACGTCACCTTGTGGGTGGCGTTCCCACGGAGGTTTGGGTGGCTTTCTCTTGAGGTGGCCCTCCAGGCACCTGCAGGTACGGTGATTGGAAACATTGCCTGCTGGGCAGCAAGCTCCCTGGGTGTTGGCCCTCAGGCATGACGGTGCTGCGAGGACCCACACTGGTGGTGGGACAGGCCGCGTGCAGTTGACCCTGTTGATGTCCTGAACATCCTCTCAGGACTCTGATCCTAACCCAGAGTTGGAGCCTAGAACTCCTCTTGGTTTCTATGTCTTAAGTCGTGTAGCACCAACAGAATGACTTACCTGGGCTGGCATCATTTGTTTCTCATTTTATCAGCGTGTTACTCTGCATTCTTAATTTTGATCACCAGTATCCCCTATTCCAGTCAAAATGTGGGAACCATCTGGAGAAACCAGCTCCCTGTCTCCACAGAGGAAACATTCATTAGTTGGGTGTAGGGAGGATGGGACAGTCCTTTGGTACTCTGACCCATTAATTAGTTTTCCTAAGGGTCCTCTTCTCAGACTTAGAGGACTTGGTATGTTTAATGTCAGTCACTTTGAAACTCAGCCTTGTGGACATGTGGGTCCAAGTTGTAGATTCCTCTGTGTGTGAGCCTAAAATACCTCATTTCCTCTCTCCAAATTACCTTGACCACCCAAACGCCACCTCTCACCTTGCTGCCTGATGTTTTTGTTTAGTTTTGTTTTCAAATTGAGGGAAAATACCCCCCTTCAAAATGATGGGTAATAAAAGTAATGAGGGCGCTGAGTGGGCCTGTGGAACCTCCACGTGTCGATGTCAAACTTTCCTGAGTCCTACACTGACCACCCCCACCCCAATCCTATAGGTTCACAGATGTGATCTCAGTGGCCAGATTCCTCAGCAAAAAAAAAAATTTGGCGGTGGGTGATGACTGACTTCCTCTCAAGTCTCAGGAAGTTTTCACAGGTCCTCTCATCCTTCTGGTTAGGAACAAGAGATTTAGAGAGCTCTAGGTAGGGGAACTCTTGGGTGACATTTTAGGGTGTGTCTACTTAAAAACAGTTTCTCTAGGTCTTTTGGGTCCCTTGAAACTGTAGAGTTTGGCTAAGTGGGATGATGGGGAATGATACATCGTTTCCAAAGAAGATAACATCTGAAAATGCCTCTGACTCAGGACCTGGAGTTGGACAGTGGGCTTCAGCTGTATGCAGACCCCTCCCTGACTCCACGCCACCGCCGGCAGTTTCCCAGTCTTCTTATAACACAAAGGGACATTCCACAACATCAGATGGCAAGGACTTGTGTACAGTATCTAGTCAATTGAGGCAAAAGGAAATAATCGTTTGTCCAGTTGTCCAAATGAGCTTTCTGGCCTGTCCTGAATGTTAAGGATAACTGCACAGGTCCCTATCTCGGCTCCATAATCTGCCTAAAATGGATCCCTTAAGTGAGATGGCATTCAACACAATGCACATTTAAATAGGGCTTAGTTAACGTAGACTACTGGGCTTAGCAGTTTCTGTTCGTCACTTGTTATTCTACAACTGCTTTTAGCTAATTGTCCAAATTCCGCCATCAGCCATCACTGTTTCTCTCGTTTTGTAGATGTTATAATGGAGGTGGAGGCAGAAGGGCTCTGGTTAGCATCATTTCATCTCTTTTTTTCAGAGGAAGTGCTGAGGGAATCAAATGTATTCTTTGTGTGTGTGTTTTTTAACTTGGTGTTTTGACTCAGGGCACCATAATCGACCTCCATATTCATCAACTATCAGGGAGATAGAGCAACTCCCCTTCTCCCCCAGAAACTTCCCCCTTCTCCAGATGGGGAAACTGAGAGCCGACAGAGGGCTTGCCAAGGTCACATGACCAGTGAAATCCACGGCGGGAACTCACATCTTCAACTTTGTAATTTTCAGACCAGCGGTGTTTTTGCTTATGCCCTTATAATTGGTCCTTTCTTTCCATAAAATTAAATGACCTTCTTCCAGAAAGACTTAATGGTCAAGATGTGATTTGGTAGAAGCTTCAAGGTTTGTTTTTTTTTTCTTCTTACAGAGATTAGAGCAGACTAAGGCTAAGAGATTTGCAAACAGTGGTATGTCATTACCCCAAGTTCAGTTTTTCGTGTAATTGGTGCAAAGAGATTGCTGCCGATGACTCAGGCTGCCACTGGGCAGACAGCAATGCTGCTTTGGTGACCTGCCTCAGTGTACATACGTGTCCGTCTGTGCTTGTTTATATAAAAGGGGTGCGTCTACACAAAGTGCTTGCCGAGATGGATCGTGTCATGTTCATGTTGTAAATAATAAAAAATAGTCCCAAGCAGAACTGATTTTACAATTGCCTGAGAATGTAGCGCTTCATTTCCACGCTAGGCAGTGGCTAGAAATTGATTTTTTTAAATCCAATTAAGCCTCAAGGTTGGTTATCCATTTAAAAGGTCGGCTGAGTTAAACGATGACAGTACCTTCAGTTCATGCTAATAATTAAATTTATACAGGACTTCAGCACTTACACAGTGCCTTGTGGAGGCCCATGTTGTATGTTTGTGCAAATAATGCCAGGAAAAAATCCTCACTGGGGGTGCAGACACAGGGCAGATCATGGTACCTGACTTGGTAAGTTCCAGAGCTGGTTGCCACCCAGCCCTTGTCACTCCTTCCCCTCCAGCTGCCAAGTCCCCCACATCAGACACTGCTCCCCACCTACCTCCCCTCTCCCTAGTCTGTGCCTCCAAGAGTACTGAAAGATGAGAAGTAGCCACTCACTGAAAAAGAGCGGGGTATATATGCTCCTTGGTTTCATGTGCTGCTGAATTTATAATATAACAAATCAATCATGTTTTAAAAATAGCACTTTATAGTACATATTTACTACGCGTTCCCTAACGTGTTAAGAAAAAGACTTGAGAATGTCTTTTATGGTCCTCATAGGTGATATTTAAGTGTTATGAATTTATGAAGATGCTAAGAGAACCACAGACCTGATTGGAATGCTTTTTACTCTGTTTGGGTTCTGATGTCACTCAAGTTTCGTAAATCACTGAGAAGGAGTAAGTGAGCTTATTTTAAACCTAGCATTTTAACCTGCATGCTGATAACAGGCAAGGTCGCTTCATCTTTGTACGTCCCACCCACAGCTAGGAATTGGCCCCAAATAGGCAGCCTTCCAGATTCAGTGGGAAAAAAAAATACTGAATATTCTTTTCATGGGCCTTTAAAAAAAATCAGAAAATCAACAATTTCTGGTTAGTTTTCCCTTCCCCCACCCTTACCTCCACCCTGCTCAGCTGCCAAAATCATCAGCAACAGATTCAGGGTTCTTTTTCACTTTTTAAGAGATCCACATTAAGTTACTAAGATAGATGTGCTGCTTTCCACAAGAGCGTTTCTGGGAAAAATGTGACTCAGGTTTGTGAAGATTGAGTCATTTTCAAGGTGCTTGCAAAGCCTACTATCTCAAAGGATTCAATAAATGAAGATTTTCTTAAAGAAACTATTTCTTTTGGTTTTTGTAACTTTTTATTTTGTATTGGGGTATAGCCAATTAACAGTGTTGTGATAGTCCCAGGTAAACAGTGAAGGGACTCAGCCATACGTATATATGTACCCATTCTCCCCCAAACTCCCCTCCCACCCAGGCTGCCCCATAACATTGAGCAGAATCGCCTGTGCTATACAACAGACCCTTGTTGGTTATCCATTATAAACACAGCAGTGTGTACATGTCTATCCCAAACTGCCTAACTATCCCTAGCTCCCCTGCCCCACTGCAACCATAAGTTCACTCTCTGTCTGTGGGTCTCATTCTGAAGAAACGATTTCTTGATCAAAAATAAACACAGACCCTTCATTTTGCTTTCCTATACGTCTCCATTTTATATGCTGGATTTGCTTCAAGGAATGTAGAACCACATCTGGTCTGTTAATGATTTCTCTCTTATTTCCTGTAGCCCCCTTGTCCCCAGGCTCCAGGTCTTCAGTATGCCCTTGAAAACTTTTGCAGCCATGAAAATAATTTTGCCGGTGTTGAGAAGTAAATAGAAATTTAGTTCCCAAGAAGTGAGGGTTATTACTATCTGACACTCTGCCCTTCCTGGGAGAATAATTTCAGCTGATAGCACAGCAGGGGACCTCAGAGCAACTCATTCAGCCCCTCATTTTATCGAGAAGCCCTAAAAACTGATGTTAGAAGGAATGCTTTTGGTTGTTAATAAATGATTCCACTAGTAACATTTTTATTAACACATTCTGTCATCTAACTGATCCTGAAAGGTAAAAAACACAGTTTAGATGAGATTACAAAATGTGCTTTTAAAGCAAAGTGCAAAAGATTTTGTGCAATGTGCTGTCTTTTGCGTAAGATTCATGAATATACATAATCTTCTTGTTTTTATTTTTCAAGAAGAAAACAGTTTTTTTAAAAAAACTAAAAAGTAATAAAAATGAGAATGTGAAAAGGGATGGACTTCTTTGAGCATTCCTTTTCACAGCTTCATCTCTGGAACCGTACAAATGTTTTACATATTGAAAAACTGAAAATGTAAAAAACCACACATACACAAAACAGCTGTAAACAAGAATGTTGCCCACCATCCAATTCTAGCTACTGTACAGCCTGAGAGGAATTCAGGGTGGAGATCAGGCCCTCTGTGTACTGAGAAAGCAAGCAGAACCGGCCCTCAGATAGTCAGACACTATCAGGAGAAGATTTCACAAGCGTAGATTCTTACATACTTAAAAAAGCACTAAAATCTTGAACTGAGATATCTGTGCCTCGTGACTAACAGTAACCTACCACCAATAAGTGTGTTTGACTGCACCTACCCCTTCTCTAAAATGCCATGTATACTGACCTCCCCCCCCCCCACCTGTAGGGAGCACTTCTCAGAGCTGAGAGGCTGTGTCCTGGGCTGGAGTCCTCAGTGAGTCCCCAGGTAGAACCAAACTCAAAGCTCTCATTATTTCAGTTGACCCAGCAAACCCTTATGTTGAATAGACAGAAACAGGAATCTTGATGTACATCAGATAGACCACACACACATGAAGGATATTTGGATATATCCATGGGATGCATTCTAAGGACAAGGAAGGGAGAGAGGAAGAAGGAAAGAAGGAAAAAATCTTGAACTTGATGTGGTGGCTTTATCGTCAGAGTGGAGGCTATTTGGTGAGAGTTGTAGAAATGAACAACTGATAATCCCTATAAAGCAAATCCTACTGCCCTCCTCTAAGAAGATCAGAAGCAGTGACACCCAGGGAACTGTGAGCACCTCTGGTATGCAGTTCTGGGTTTCTAAATAGAAACTCTTACTTTCTTAACAGCAGTTATCCCAACCAAAAGGTAACAGGGTTCTTTGGAGAAATGACTGACTCTAAACGTGGGGCACAGAAGGGATAATATGAGTCCGGGGACTGTCTTACTATTCCCGAAAGGGCAAAAGTACACAACACCCAATAAGAATATGTGAAAAAGACATAGGAGCCTGCCTGATAGGCAATCGCTTGCCTAAATGGAGATGCTTGAGCAGAGACACTGAGATACACACTTAACTGTGTCCATTGGGCTTCCTTGGTGGCTCAGACAGTAGAAAATCTGCCTTCTGTGCCAGAGACCCAGCTTCAATCCCAGTCCCTAGTTCAGGGAGATCCCCTGGGGAAGGGAATGGCAACCCACTCCAGTATTCTTGCCTGGGAAATCCCGCAGACGGAGGAGCCTGGTGGGATACAGTCCATGGGGTCGCAAGAGAGTGGGACACGACTGAGCAACTAACACTTCCACTTTCCATGGCAGGGGCAAGGCCAGCGTCCTGGGTTTGCAGGTCCTGTAGTCACACAGACCCCGTTTTGGATTCAGTGCTCTGTCACCATCTTGAAACTCATTTTTGAAAAAGAGGCTCTGCTTTTTTTTGTCCTGGTCCCCACAAATGATGCTGTTCTTTACTCAAGAACACCAGGCAGAAAGTGTAGAAGGGATGAGATAGCTGGAAAATAACCACATTGCAGCCAGTCCTTGATTCAGGCAGAGATCATTATGGGATTTGAAAGCCGTGGGGGAGAGGTTGTCAGGAAGCAGAACATTCTAATAGTCTCAGAGTGTCACTCCATGCATTATAAAGAGGAAGCTGGTTTCCATTCTATCAGTTATAAAGGGGCACGTTTACCTTTACTGTGAAGAGATCTGGCTGACCCCACTTAAGCCAAGTAAACAGCCTTGGCCAGTAAGGCGAGACACCTAGGTTATGTGGCTCCTGATGGGGCGCCGTGGGAAACGCAGTGAGCATAGTTGCCAAAAACATTTAACCCGAATCTAATCATAAGGAAGCAATCAGGCGAATCCAGGCGGTGGGACCTTCTGGGAGTCGAGTCAATGTCAGAAAAGACAAAGGCAGGGATTGTTCTGGATTAAAGGAGACCAAAGAGACTTGACAACCCAGCAGAACGCCTGATACTTATTTGGATCCTGGATTTAAAAAGAAAAGGCCATGAAGGACATTTTGGGGACAATTAAAGAAATTTCAATGTGGACTGTATATTAGATAACACTAAATGGCCTCAATGTTAAATTTCCATGGCTCTTGTCATCATGAGGGCTAGAGTCCCCTGTTTTTAAGAGATACACACAGGCGTTTAGAGTTAAGCGTATCCAGCTTACTTTAAATGATGCAGAGAAAAATACCTATATATACACAAATACACATTCACATACACACATATATATATGAATCTAGGTAAAGGGTATTGTTTATTGTACTGGTTTCTCAACTTTCCCATAAGTTCATGAATTTCCCATAAGTTCATGAATTTTCCCATAAGTTCATAGGGAAATGTGATGTTTATGGTAATTAGTTAATTTTTAATCCTTTGAGGATTGCAAATCTTCCAGCTGGCAAGTCAGATGCAGTATTTACTAAATGTTACAGGGAGGCTCCCAGAGCTCCAGGCGTGGTGATGAAGGGCACACACTGGATACAGGCATCCTTTGGGGAGGTCATGAACAGGTCTCCCACCGCCTTTCTTGGATGGGGGTCACTTCCAGGCCACCTGCTCCATGGAGAGTGGTTGGAGCTAAGCCTTCCTCCATGTCCTCTGGGCATAGGAAGTAGCAGGTCATTCTCAACCAGGAACAAGCCCTCCTTTGACTTCAGGTTGATCCTGACTGAGGCACGTTCACTGGCTTTCAGTGGCCACAAGGTCAAGTCCAAAGGCCAGGGCTTAGCATACATTGTCAAGGCACACTATATGTGCAGCCATGGGAGCCATGGTGGTTCCAGAATGCCCCACATCGGCCTTCAACACACACACACACACCCCATCCCCAATGCCTGATCTAGCCTGAAGCTCTTCAGAACTGATACGTACATATTTTGATTTTATATAGATACTCTAGCATGAAATTAACACAGAAATGCACATGTCATACACTGAGAGCCATCTAATATGATATGACTAAAGAAATATGTTCTATGGTCTAGATGAACTTATTTGCAGAGGAGAAAAAGAGACAGACATAGAGAATAAAGGTATGGATATCAAGGTGGAAAGGAGGGTTGGGATGGATTGGGAGATTGGGATTGACATACATGCCCTACATTGGAAAAGACCGTGATACTAGGAAAGATTGAGGTTAAGAGGAGAAGGGCGTGACAGGATAAGATGGTTGGATGGCATCACTGACTCAATGGACATGCGTTTGAGCAAACTCAGAGAGATAGTGAAGGACAGTGAAGCCTGGGGTTCCGGTAGTCAGGGGTTGCAGAAAGTCAGACATAGCAACTGAACAACCACAAATGTATAAAAAATACATAAGTAATGAGAACAACAACACAAAAAATGTTTTAGAATGTGACCTGTACCAAAATCTTCCTAATATGTCCTGGGAACTTTATTCTGATTTCTTCCAGAAGTTTTTAGTCTTTTCCCCAATTCCTAAATTAAGTCTGAAGACGCAGTTGAGTTTGGAATGAGTTTCAAGTCGTCAGAAACATGAGTTACTTCTTGGGTTGCATTAAAGAGCCTGGTAAGTTGTTTTAAATTTTCATTTTTTTAAGAAAATTAAATTTAGGTGAATTTTTCATTGACAGTGAAGTATATACTAAGCCATGGATTAATACCTTCATAAAAACTTATCTAAACAAAGTGGGGCCTGCCTTATTTATGTTGAAGTCTGCAAAGTCCACAGTGAAAAGGGGGGGAAAGTACTTTCCTGGAATATAGTTACATCTGTCACAAGCAGCATCTTGAGGAAATTGGCAGGCATGTGAAATGGAGTCATTCCTCAGTGTCTGTTTAGTTTGGATTTCTTCAGTTCAGGGGTGGCTCAAAACCAGAATCAAGAGTATCTGCTTCTAACAAGCGTCTCCCATTTTCTCTTGCATTGTGTACTTAAGTGTTCAATAAATGTTGGTTGGATTGAATCATCTTGTTCACCCTTTCTTGGGGCCATGGGGGTTATTCAGTGTATTCTTAAATACAGAAGAATTTCTAAAGGGAAAGGTGATCTCTCTACCAACAGTATCTCTCCTCCAACTCCCTGTACACAAAAACTGCCAGATCCGGCTTTCTAAAATGTGGCTTGGATCCTCCCTCAGTTTGCAAAAGTCTGTGGATTGAATCAGACTCTCCGTGTTCCCTCCCCACACCCCCCACACCCTTCCTGTTCCCTAGTCTCTGAGGTCTGGTTTCAGAGCCCTGTGGACACTGGGTCTGTCTTGTTAGCCTCTAAGTCCTGTTCCACCCATTTGGGCAGGGCTTATGTCCCTCACCTTCTAGGAAGTCAACTCCCCTGCAGAGCGCCGACTGCCTATCTGCAGTGTATTTGCAAACAGAAGAAAGAGTGATAAATCTTCGTACATGCTCTTCGTACCTGCTCTTCGTACCCTTTTCAAATGTGTGAAAACATTCAGCTGCTGTAAAATCTTTTGAGGAAAATAGGATCCAATTAGCACCGACTTTTGTGTCAGGAAAGCTGAGGGTTTCGAAGGAATTCCTTACACTCCATCAGAAACTGAGTGCCAAGGCCCTGGAGAAAAAGGCAGACACAAAGGCCTACCTTCAGAAGGCTGGAGCTCTAGTCCAGGGCGATGCTTGGGGCCATGGCTCAAAGCCCAGGGACAGACATGGAGGGAGCAGACAGGGAAGATGAGAGTGTGGCTTGGGGGTGGGTGGCAGTTCTGGGAGTCAGGGACACGCTGGGAGGTCAGTGGCCTTGGCTGCCATGCTAGAGAGTTGGCTTTGCTGTTCTTTAAAGCTGATTATGAAGAGGAAATTCTAAATATGAGGATGGGTGCATGGAAGTAGCTGAGGTTACAGAGAAGGGTGCCAACCAGGGGCCCTTGAGCAATGAGGATATGAACACCATAGGGCAACAGGTTTTTTTTAGTGACTCCTGGTGGAGTAGCTTCCTCGACTGCGTCCTCACCTGACGACCCTCGTATCTAAGCCGGGAGCTGGACATACCCACCATCCACTAGACGCCGGCAAGCTTCATCCAGGTCGCCAGCCCGGTCCAGGGGCCCTCCAGTGGCCTTAGATCCTCAGTGAGAGGCGGGTTCAGGGGTCTTATAAGCCACCAAGTACCCCTCCTCTCTCCCTAAGTGAGTGGGAGGCTACAGGGAGAGCTTTCAGCCCAGAGTGGGCTGGACAGGCCCCACACACCCACCCACAGGTGACGCCTGGCTTTATAATTGGCCATCCCAGAAGCAGCGACCTGGATGGAAACCCAGACCCCCATGCCCTCTCACATCAAGGTCTGTGCCCAGCAAATAGTTGCGGTCTGAGAAAGGTTAAAGAACTCTCTGAGTGAGGAGAGGGGACCGTGCAGTCCAAGAATCGCCAGGCCAGTCCAAACTGACAGCGTGTGGTGGGGAGCGGTGTGGGGCGGGTTCCCCTGGACCACCACCGCTGCTCAGAGACCCGGGGGCGGGGCGCGCCTCTCCGTGGGGCTGGGCTGGCTCGGGCCTCACCGAGACTCTGGTCTGGTGGACAGGGCTGGGGCAGACTTGATGTTGGGCCCCCATCTGCTCAGGACCCGCTGGAGGTCAGAGCCACCAGGGTCCACTGGCAGCCTGCCAAGGCCGGGCCCCATCCCGGAAGTGCAGTGCTTCCTCCCTGGCAGCGGGAGGACCAGGGGGTCAAGGCCGGGGCGGGCCGGCCTGCGGCGGTCTGAGGCCTAGCCAGGCCTGGGGCCTGCCGGGGACAGGGCCTGGTCGGGCCGGGCCTGCCAGCGCGGCCCGGGGCCTGGCGGAACTCGGGGCCCGCTCCGGGCCGGGGCCTGCCCTCCGCCCCGCCGGCCCGGCGCCCCCTCGCGCCCCGGGCGGGCCCTGCACGTCTCGCGAGCGGCCCGGAGCGGCGGGGGAGGCGGGGCCGGCGGCCGGGCAGGGCCGGGGCGGCGCCGAGGCCCGGCCGGAGCGGGAGCCCGAGCGCGGCGGGCGCGGCGGCCGGGGCGGGGGGCGCGGGCCGGCGAAGATGGCGAACGTGGGGCTGCAGTTCCAGGCCAGCGCCGGGGACGCGGACCCGCAGAGCCGGCCGCTGCTGCTGCTGGGCCAGCTGCACCACCTGCACCGCGTGCCCTGGAGCCACGTCCGCGGGAAGCTGCAGCCCCGGGTCACCGAGGAGGTGAGCGGGCCGCGCCGGCCGCCATGCGCCGCCCCGCCGGCCCAGCGGAGCCCGGGCGGGGCTGGGCCGGCTGGGAGGCCGCGGAGGCCCCGCCTCGGCCGCCCGGCGCCCCCAGCCCGCCCGCCAGCCGGCCGGCCGGGTGTGCCTGGCGGACTAGGCCTGCCGGCGAGGCCCGGGGCCGCCCGCCTCCCGAGAGCCCGAGGTTTGGGCTCCCGTCCAGCAGCCCCGCCCGGAGGCCACTCGTGCCCCGCACCCACCTGGGCCGCAGGCTCGTGGGCAGGGCTGGCAGAGCCCACTAGGCGCGAAGGAAGTACCCTCGAGGGGCCCTGACGCCGCCTTCCGAACCCTCCTTCCGGAACCCTCGTGGCGGTGACGTCCGCCCCTTTCCAGGACCCCTGACTGGTCTCACCCCAGTGCCTTTGTGGCAAAGCAGCCCCCAAACTGGCCGTTTAAGTCCCCAGTGCTTAATCCCACGAGGGTGGACGTGTGCCAGCAGACGCACACGCGCTTATCTAGTGAGATGTCACACGTCTTAATTAGGGATCCAGGGTGCCAGGGAAGCTGCAAAAGTGCCCATTTAATGAGCGGTGCCGGTGTCTGCCCGCAGTGCTCCTGGCAGGCGGCCGTTTGAAGTCTGGTGTCTGTCTTGTGTCTCCCCTTCTGATCCAGCTCTGGCAGGCCGCGCTAAGCACGCTCAACCCCAACCCCACGGACAGCTGTCCCCTCTACCTGAACTATGCCACCGTGGCCGCCCTGCCCTCCAGGGTGAGCCGCCACAACAGCCCCTCGGCTGCCCACTTCATCACCCGCCTGGTGCGGACCTGCCTGCCGCAGGGGACCCATCGGTGCATTCTGGTGAGTGCTCCTGAGAGGCTGGCCCCACACGACCCCCACCCGGGCTGCAGGTCACAGTGTGCTGGCTGTGCTGGCCGTGACCTGGGTCTCCCACGGCTCAGCCCTTGGGACCGCAGAGCACTCTGGCCACGGTATCTTCAGAAGTGGACGTTGCTCCACGGCTGGACATTGCAACCCCTGCTTTACAGACAGGGAAACTGAGGTCCCAGAGACATAAGCACCCCAGACCAGTGTGGGTGGCAGATCTGAGACTCTGACCCCGCCCTCCTGAGCCCACATCCACTGTGCGGCCCTGCACGTCCGGCTGTTGGGTCTCAGGAGGCGGTGGACCACATCTGGCGGCTGACATTTTCTTTCTCCCATCATGGTGGTTCCGGGGAAGGCCCCTGGGATGCAGGCCCTGCTGGGGCATCTCTGGCCAGATTGTTTCCACAGTGGCCTCTGACCCGGCTGTGGGGCCCAAGCACTTCCTGACAGGGGCTCCCATGAGGCGACCCCGGGGTCCCCTCCCCCGCTCCGCTCCCCTCACCACAGCTCTGCTCTCTGCTGCTGCAGATGGTCTGTGAGCGGTCTGACGCCTTCGCCTCCGCCTGCGCCCTGGCCCGTGCTTTCCCACTCTTCACGCACCGCTCAGGGGCATCTCGGCGCTCAGAGAAGAAGACCGTCACGGTAGAGTTTTTCCTGGTTGGACAAGACAACGGGCCAGTGGAAGTGTCCACTTTGCAAGTGGGTGTCTGGAAACTCAGGCTGTGCCCCCTCCGCGCCCCCAGCTTGGGCAGTGCTCTCTCCCCCAGGCTCCCTGGGAGGACAGGACAGGGAGTGTCCAGCTGCTGCTGGAGAGGGCAGGCCCCCGGGGCCTTTCCAAAGCCAGGCTGCAGGCTCCCTCCCGCAGGGTGGTCTTGTTCTCAAGATTCAATTCCATTCAGCCAGTGTTTATGAGCACCTACCTCGCACCAGGCACTTTCATGTTTTAATACTAATAATCCCGCCCGTGTATATATCACATTACCCTTTGTGGTGCGCTTTTACATATGTTACTTCATTTGGTCCTTCGAATAATCCTTTTGAAGCGAGGCAAGGCTGGAGGTAATTTCCAGCTTTGAGTCCGTGGGTGGGCTGGCTGCCAGGTGACCCTCCCAGACCTGTGGCTGTGATTTCGCCCTCCCACCTGCAGCCCCCTTTCCAAATGCCAGACTCAGGTGGTCCTTTCCGCTCCCTCACCCTTCACTCTGTCTCAGGCCCTGTTGCACCCCCTCATCCACTATCTCACCACCTTGCTCTTCAAACTTTTAATAACATGGTCTGATTGCTTGGCCTGTCTTAACTCCCTTCCTCACTCAGCCCACCAGCATGGAGTTCGCCCATCCCCTTCCTGACACTGTCTTCTAGGGGCCAAACCTACCAGACTCAAGCACTTGTCATCCTTCCTTGAAGGGCCTCCACCCACCTGGAGCCCTCTCTCCTCCCCACACCCTTCCCACCTGCCAGCTGAGAGTCATCCTCACTTGAGATTGTACATCTGAATTTAGCCTCTGTGCCTGTCACTGGTGTGGGAGCCCCATGCCCACCTCCAGAGGGTGGGGACTTGGTCCCGTGCATAATAGTCCTCTTGTGTGTGATGGAGCCAATGGGCTGGTGGGTCTCCCTGTGTCTGACACCCCACCCATCCTACGGTGCCTGCCTGGTTCTCTGGGACCAGGCAGCAGCCTCCTAATGGCCTGGCTGCCTCAAGATGCCCCACTCTGGTTCCCGATTCCCACCACCTCACAACCAGGGGAGGGCCAGTGCTTCCCGGGTGCTTGTCAGATGTCAAGCTCTGCTCCGAGCACACACGTGCACAAACACCTGATTTCCACAACTGCCCTGTGAGATGAGTCCTGTTCTCCCCTCTTGAGAGCTGAGCAAACTGAGGCTCAGAGACACTAAGTGATTAAGCGCAGCCACACCAGCAAGGGGTAGATCCGGGCCTTAACCACAGCTGCCATCCATCAGCCTGCTTTCCCTCCTGTCTGGGATCATAAGTGTGAGGTTCTGACCCCACATGTGGCCTTTCCCTTCCACCCGGGTCCCTGTGGACCCTCATTCTCTGTAGCATTTAATGGAACAGTGTTGTGAGTCTCTGCTGGACTCACATCCTCGGATCTCTTTGGATTCAGAGTCTAGTGTGGAGCCTGGTGCACAGCAGGTGCTCACATAGACGTGGATGAATGAATGAGTGAGTGAATGATGTTGCTTTCTGATGAGGGGATCAAGGCACAGTGAGGTGCGGGCCCCTCCCTGCAGGTGCGTCCTCTCACCTGAGCCACTGCTGTGCTGCGTGGAGGAGCCTTGCGCTCACAAGGTCATGAGGCCAGCACCCTGCCTCCCTTGAGACAACCCTCAGGGTGCTGATGCACTCCCCAGACAGCAGCCAAGGGTCTCTGATGCCCACAGGTGGGGACCCTCACCTTCCCTGGGGAGGGTCTGCTGCCAGACTGTGGGGACCACATGGCACGCCTCAGATCTGAGCTGTCAAGTCTCTGCCTCTGAGGTTTAGGGGTTAATTATCTGGGAACAGGCAGGGACCTGGGAGGGGGCTGGGCTGGTGTTAGGGACCCAGAGCTGCCCTCCCCACTCCTGTGGGCCTGGAAGAGGCAACAAAAAACTGGATGCTGTCCACATCCCTGCCAAACCCACACTGCATTTCTCTTAAGGCAGCCAGCCCCTGAGGTGGGTGCTGGGGGGCCAGGTGGGACAGACCAAGGAGGCAGAGCAGAGCATCAGGGCTGAGTCAGGTGCATGGGAGCTCTTGGCAGAAGCTTTGAGGGGAGAGAGACATGAGCATGCCTTCTACACAAGGCCCAGCTGTCTGTGTCCTTCTCTTCTTGCCCCGTGGCCAGAGCAGCATCGCATCAGGTACCCAAGAAGAAGGGTGAGGGTCTGGGACACTCCCATGGGGCCCACATGAGAAAAATGCCTCCCCAGCGGGTCCAGGAGCCTTTTCTCCATTGCGAGGCTCCAAGAGGCTCCTGGAGCATGTGGCCTTTGAGAAGTTCCTCAAAGGGTAGCTGGGGCCCTGGCTAGAGAAGCAGGGCTAGAGAAGTTTGGTCTGCCTGGGCAACTGTGACAGCAGCCCCTCAGCAGGGGCTTAACCCATAGATGCTTGTTTCTCAAATTCCCAGAGGCTGGCCATCCCCGAGCCTAGCCATCCCAGATCAGGGTGGCTTCCACAGCTGCGTCCTCTTCTTCCAAGGGCGCTAATCCCATCATGGGGTCCCACCCTCCTGACCTCACTGAAGCCTGAGCACCTCCCCTCCTGATACCCTCCCCTGGTGGACAGGGCTTCAGACTCCCATAACAGAGGGTATCACCTCCTCCTGGGAGAGGGGGATGGGGTTGGCAGAGGCTGGACAAGGTGTGCATTCAGGGCCAGGCAGGAGGCCACCCTTACCAGAGTAAGGGGCAGAACAGAGGAGACGAGGCTCAGAAAGCAAGGAGGGCCCCATGCAGATCAGGAGAGGATCCTAGGCCAAAGGGCTCCTCTGTGGTTCTGCAGCCATAGGGGTCTTTTTGTAGACAGCTGGGGTCCTGGGTACAACTCTTGCTTCCCTCCCACCTGCCCTCATTGCCCAGTCTCCCCTGGGAGATGTGTGCCTGTGACACTTCTGGGTCCTGGCTGTTGGCAATGAGGGACACCTTCCACCTTGTCCCAGGACCCCAGTGACAGCCTTTTGTTTCTCCTAGTGTTTAACGAGCGCCACGGAAGGCGTGCGGCTGGCAGCCCGAATCGTGGACACACCCTGCAATGAGATGAACACAGACACCTTCCTTGAGGTTCGTGGCCTGGGGTCCAGCTGGAGTGGGATGGTGTTGATCGACCCCAGGGACAGTCAGGAATCCCAGGGCTGCCAGGGGACAGTCCACAGTCTCCACGCCTCATCTGGGGAAGCCACAGGCTGCTGCAGACACAGTCCTGCCATCCACCCAGAGCCGAGAGGCCCCCAGGCCTCAGCCGGGGGTGGAGGGAGGACACAGCCGCCTCCTCGAGGCCCCCATGCAGGACTCGAGCCATGAGCCACAGGAAATCGCAGAGTTTGGAGGTGATTAAACCTCCTCTCCTGGGTTTAATCATGCTTAGAGCCGAGAGTCAGGGCCTCAGCTTCCTGGCCCACCCCTCTCCCACCACAAGGCATCTGCTCACCCCTGTCCCTGGCCTTACCCTCATTTTAAGCCATCTTCACGTGTTGTGTGTTGTTGTTTTTTCCATGAACGCATCCAGGAGATTAAGAAAGTTGGAAAAGAACTGGGGATCGTCCCAACCGTTATCCGAGATGAGGAGCTGAAGGCGAGAGGATTTGGAGGTGGGTGGGGGCCAGTCCTCCTGGGTCCTGGCCTCAGCAGAGGCCTGGGGTACTTGGGGGGCTGGGGGGCTGCCAGGCCACATGTGCTGTCCCAAGCTTCACCCCACAGGAAACCAGCCTGTGTCCAGCCCCCAGGCCAGACCCTGGGAAGCAGCCCATCCCTGGGGAAAGAGGAGGCAGCGATTCAGATCCTGATTCAGATCCTGGAAGCCACAGGGTCCAAGTCCTTCCCCGTCCGCCCCCTCTGCAGCCTCCCCTGCGCTGCTCCCCAGGCCAGCCCAGCAGGGCCTTTTTGTTCCTCGAATACACAAGCTCATATCCCCATCAAGACCTGCTCTCATGGCTCTTTCTCCCTGGGATACTCTTCCCCCAATATGATCTCACAGACCACCTCTTCAGAGAGCCCTCCCTGACTGCCAGGCCCATCCTTCCCACCTCCCAGGCCCCAAGGTGCAATGACAACTAGAACAGGGTTGGGAAAGTCACTGTGGTTGTTATCTGTGGCTGCAAAACCAGTTATCCTAGAAGGCAGCAGCTGAAAGCAACACCATCCTTCAGTGCAGGTCTGTGGGTGGAACTGGGCGTGGCTTAGCTGGGTCCGGCCCAGGGTCTCTCCAGGCCTTGATACCTGTGTTAACTGGGGCTGCGATCATCTGAAGGCTCAACCGGGGCCCAAGACGGGCTCCCTGCAAGGCTCACTCATGGCCCTGCCATCGGGGACCTAGCCGACTGCTCCTTGTCGTGTGGGGCTGCCCTTGAGCAGCTTGCAACGTGGCAGCTGCTTCTCTCAGAGTTAGTCTCTGAGCAAGAGACAAGAAAGAGCACACAAGACAGAGGCCAGTTGTTTCTGTAACCTCATCTTGGACGATTCCTGCCACATCCCGGGAAACTGAAACACGCAGTCCTGCCCTCATGGGAAGGGAGAGGATCCACATGATCATGAATGCCCAGAGGGCACCCGTGGGGGCTTGTTCGAGCTGCCTGTCGCAGTCATGTAAGCCAGTTGCAGCTGGAGGCAGTCCTGTCAGGGAACGCTTCACAGAGGAGGTGACATTTGCAGCAGATCTTTCAGGATGAGTAGGAGTTTGTCAGGCAGCCATTACTGGATGTTGTCCTGGTTTCTACAGTTGTTCAGTTAGATTATCAGGGGACCTTGAGGCGTGGGCTCTGCCCACAGCAAGCCATGGTTTTCTCAAGAAGTTGGGGCATGTAAACTGACAGCAAGGCAGCAGTGGTAGTGAGCTGGGAAAAGGAGGTGCCCGCTGAGTGCATGGAGGGGTCAGTGATGGGAGGGTGAGCAGGGCTGGAACGGCCTTGAGGCATTATCCAGAATTCCTTCATTCTGCAGTCCTGTTCACTGCTTTCTGGGAATGATACAATATTTTTTTTTTCTCAGCGAGTCTTCTTGCCTAACACTACTTCACATAGAACTCAGTTGCATCCCCTAATCCCACAGTGGCCAGGGGCAGGAGAGGGCGGGGAACTTGGTGCACATGGCCAGGCCCTGTGGCCCAGAGGAACACCCACAGCCCAGCAGCTGTTTGTGGGGAGAGCAGTGTTTCTGGGGGACTCCCAGGAGTCCTCCACTCAGCCCTGCCTGAGCCTCACTGATGAGTCCTGTGCTTTCCCTAGGAATCTACGGTGTTGGCAAAGCTGCCATCCATCCCCCGGCCCTGGCCATCCTCAGCCACACCCCAGACGGAGCCACCCAGACCATCGCTTGGGTGGGCAAGGGCATCGTCTATGATACCGGGGGTCTCAGCATGAAGGGGAAGGTGAGGTGCAGGACCGGGGCTGGGGGGACATGGGGGGAAGGGCAGCCCCTTCTCAGGCATCGGAGGAAAGAGCAAGTTGTTGGGGCATCCAGGAGGGAGGCCCTGGGGCCCCGTCCCCTCCAAGGGGCAGACAGTTCGTGCCTGCACTGAGTCAGGACACAGAAAATCTGGAGAAGAAAAAGAAAAGGTCCTGGGGTGATGCCCACTGTCTTCGTGACCATCTGCAGTAAAATATTATGAGTATTATAGTACAGATAAAGAAAACAGCCATCGGTTAACACTTGTAAATAGCATGAAGTAATTTCTAACAGAAAAAGCTGACGCCTCCATGTCGTGCTCTCGTGCTGACATACGCCAGCGTCACAGCCCTGCCGTCCAGCCTTCACTTTGGCCGATTTGTCAGTGACTCTATCACATTGGTCTTCTTCACATGTTTATGTTCGCTAGATGGAGTGCCAGGTTTGTCTGTCTCTCCGCTCGTAGTTGATCCAAAGCAGCACAATTAACTTTAATTTTGGAGACTTTCTGTCACGTGAAGCAACTGATACACAAATACTCAGGGAAAGTCTCTAACAGAAGGGTCCCTTGGCAGAGACCAAAAAAGACCCCACTTCCCAAGAAACTCCCCAAATCGTCAGTGTCCATGTTTCTGGTTCTTTGAGATGAACTCCAGCAGCTTTCAAACATCTGTGGAGTAAAAATATCTTATATAGCACCTCCCTGGTGGTTCCCCTAGACTGGGGGCAGCAGCATGGCTCACTGCTCCTGGTGCTTACACTGAATCCACCATCCGAAGGCAGGAACTCACTGTCAGAGGTGCCGTGGACACCAGCCACCTCCAGAGCCTGCCTGCCTCAGAACCAGAGTGCCTTGAGGAGTCTGTGCCCCTGGCAGTGATTAGTGTCCATGTAGGATAATGTTTCTGGAAGGAGGAGGAGTTAAGACAGGCAGGTCTGAAGCTTTTATTTATGTGGTAAGGACTCACTTCAACCAACAACAGGGTTTCTTCTGAGGAATACTTTTACCACTGATGACAACAAGCAAACAAGCTTTTGTTGTTGTTGTTCAGCTGCTAAGTCGTGTCCAACTCTTTGCGACCCCAGGGACTGCAGCACACCAGGCACCTCTGTTCTCCACTGTCACCTGGAGTTTGCTCATATTCACGTCCATTGAGTCGATGGTGCCTTCGAACCATCTCATCCTCTGTCGTCCCCTTCTCCTACCTTCAACCTTTCGAGCATCAAGGTGGTTTCCAATGAGCCGGCTCTTCGCATCAAGTGGCCAAAATATTGGAGCTTCAGCTTTAGTCCTTCCAATGAATATTCAGGGTTGATTTCCTTTAGGATTGACTGGTTAGATCTTGTAGTCCAACGGACGCCCAAGAGTTTTCTCCAGCCCCACAATTTGAGAACATCAGTTCTTCAGTGATCAGCATTCTTTCTGATCCAACTCAACTTTTAGTCAGTTTATTATTGTTCTTAAATTCTTAACACCTGGTATTGACCCTCCCCCCACACCCTTGACAGGGGCTCTTGCCCCATTAGCAGCTATGTTTTGGGGGATGGATCTGTGGGCTCATTCAGATGTTGGCTTGTTAGAGGGTGGAGTGAGAAGCAAGGCTTCCTGAGGGTTAGTCATTTTGCTGGTGGCACCTGAACAGTCCTGACTGTTTTCAAAGATTTTCAAGGCAAATCAGGATCAATGTGAATTAAGGGCCTCAGATGTGTTCATCTCAGGACTTCCTCCACTCTTAAAAAATACTGATCTCAAAAGAAATTTTATTTATAAGGGTGATGTCTGCTAGCAGTCTACTAGAAATTAAAACTGGGAAAATTTAAAGATAGTTATTAATCATTAGAAAAACCAATATGACCCCATTGCATGCCACTGTAAATAATGCAGTCTTATGAATAGAACTGTATTTTCCAAAATGAAAAAAATGAACCGGAAGAGCAGTACTGTTTCATAGCAGCTCTCTTTACTGTCTGCCTTAGTGAAAGACAGCTATGATCACATACCTGCTTCTGCATTTAGTCTGTTGTGAGGTGTTTTAGTTGAAATATAAAGAAGAAAATCTGGCCCCAGTCCTTCAGCAGTTAGAAAAAGGAGAAGCGTTTTAATACCCTCTTCAGGTAACTCAGGACCTTCTTCTTTGCTGTTACACAAAACTCGACAAGTGGGAGTTTTTAAAAGATTAGTTATGACGGGGGATCTAAAGCCACACCTGTGAGCTTTGCCACGTTGAAATCTGTGGGTCCATCCTGAAGTCTGAATGCACGGTTTTATGATATCACATATGCACCATTTGGAAAATACTGTTCAAAGAGTTATGCTGAACCTCCAGCTTTTGACACTTTTCAGTATACAATATTTTAAAAAGTCACATTCATTAATATCATCATCTGTCTCATGTAGGAAGTTGAGTATTAGGAAGCCATCATGGAAGCAGATAAAAGTTTTCCAAAACCCTGATTTTTTTTTTTTTTTTTGCTTGAAAGCTCATTTTACCAAGTGATGCCAGCTGTCCTCCTGGAGGTGAGAGGCTCACTGGCCATTTTCGAGAAAATGTCTGCATATACCTGTGTCTGGATCCCCGGAATCTGTCAGTGGTTCCCCCCACCCCACCTCCAGGACAGTGGTGTTGGGAGAGCAGAGGTTCGCTGAGCTCACGACTTGGCGCCCACTCTTGCTTGGGCTCCAGCTGACTGACCACAGCCGAGCGCTGGGCATCAGGGAGCAAGCACAGGCCCTCCCCCACCCCTTCCCTGCCATCAAAACAGTGTTGGGAATGACTCTTCTCTACGGTTGAGGTTTTTAAAAAGCCAATCATTTCACTGCTTCAGCAAGAAGACTTGAGTGAAATTGGCAGCACCTTGTTTCCTAAAGGCCTGGAAATGAATCCAGTGACCACCAATTCCCACAGGCCTCAGGTCACCGCTCCCCGATGTAGAAATAGCAACCCAACAGTGACAAAGGCGTTCCTGTGGAAATAGTTTCTTTTATAAAATCAGGAATGCCAGATGGGGTCCATGAGGCTGACTTAGTCTATGGAGCTGCGTTTGTGGTGGGACATTTGTTCTGTGTCCAGGCACACGGGGGTTCAGTGGCCATCTCCAGCCATTTTCCATGTGGCCATTCTGCAGGCGGTTTGATTCTCGGTTTGAGGCCCCGTTATTCCATTTAAACAGTCTCGTGGTTTCTCACAGGTTAGGTCAAAACAGCTTATTTCCAATAGTGCTAGCTGAGTCATTTTTGTTCAACTTAATTATAAAAACAGCTCAGTTTATATCTAAAAATACTTTCCATTAAAACTCTCAGCTCGTGTAATCCAATAAGGGCTCAGAAAAATCAGTACATTTCGGTCCCGAATCCTTATATCCGATGACCTGTTGTTAATTTAAAATATGAGCCTGTCAATTAGCATTGAGAGCCTATAAACCGTAAAAGTGCTTAGGTGCCCTCAACTAGTGTATGGGAAATGGTGTTTACTTCTGTGGCAGGAGGGCCCCTCGGTCTCCAGCACTCCCTCACTAGACCCCGTCACCCAGGAAACGCGAATGCAGGCAGGTGGCAGGTGCCCTCGGGCCAGGAGTGGGATTGATGGTGTCACAGTGACTAATGACATTTGGGAAGAGCTCACATTAACCTGGATGGGTGGTCAAGGTCGTGACATGGAGGAACTGCAGACAGACCCCCAGGCTGACTTGGGCACAGCTCAGCCTCTGAGCCAGCCCGCTCTGGAGGTCCCCACCGAACCTCACACAGTTCTGTTCAGTAACCCCTAAAACTCTGCTCAAGCTGGACATGTCCCCCCAACCTGGTAAATTTGACTCTGGCTTCTCATTGCTTCTGGAGGAGCCCCGGGTGACTAGTGGCGTTTCCTGGATTCTGTAGGCACTCAGGTGACTTGGCGCCAGCTCCCGTGCCTCTGGGGCCCTGGTGGGACCAGGGTGGGGAGGATTGTTGCTGGGGGGTCAGCATCCACTCACCTCTCTCTTGCCCCTTCCTGCCCCCACAGACCACCATGCCAGGGATGAAGCGGGACTGCGGGGGCGCCGCAGCTGTCCTGGGGGCCTTCAGAGCCGCCGTCAAGCAGGTGAGGGGGGCCTGTCCTCCTTCCTGGTTCTCCTCCCCAGAGCCCCCTGAGTCTGTGTGGCTGGCACCTTCCCCCTCCACACTCCTGCACCGGGTCCCTGGGGCCCCCAGAGCTCCTTGCTTCAGTCAGGGCTCCTCCCGCCAAGAGTGTCACCCTACCCGGGCATGTCACCTCTCTGCCTGATGCCCACTGGCATCATGGGCCCCCCGCTAAGCCCTAAGAGCCTCGCCCGTCCCGACCGAAATGGGAAGGGTGCTTTGGAGCAGGCTGCCTGCCCGCTCACCCCTGGGCTCTGGCGCTCAGGGCAGGAGTCTGGGGAGGGGCTGGCTGCTGTTTGGTGGAAGGGGTCTGGGGTCTGTCCTGGAATACCAGGAGTAGCCACATCGAGCCCAGACACCAGGGCAGCCAGAGGCCTCCGTGCTCCCCACCCAGGACACACAGGTCTCAGAGAGCCTAACAGTTGGAACCAAATTCCCGAGCTGGGGGCCTGGTCGATAAGCAGTGCCATGGCTGTTCCCCGCATTTGCCCTTTGACCCTGTAGAGCATGTTTATGGAGCAGAGGCACGGGCCGCCCTGGCCATCCAGGGCCACTCCCCTCTCATTATGGCTGCTTCAGGCACCTCTGAAAAGCCCAGCCCTTCCGGTCACCAAGCATAAGCCCCTCTTCCTCAGAAGCACCGCCTGAGCAGCATGACCCCCAGGGGGAGACTTCCAGAGAAAACAAAAGCAAATGATTTCTGCCCAGCCATGCCCATGAGGGGAGCAGAAAGGCTGGAGGGGAGGAGGGGCTTGGCCTAAGGGATGCTGGTGGGGGGGTGTCTCAACTGTGCTGGGGGGCGTCACGCAGCCCTCGTTCAGCAGCACCCAGCCCACCTGACCGGATTCAGCCAGGCCCGCTACCTACTCCATTAATGAGCTCGTCAAGTATGCAAGGGACATACCCAGCCTCGGGGGCTGGGGGGCGCTCTGGGAAGGGCTCACGGGGAAGTGTCCTGAGGGCCCACGTGGCTGCACTGCCTGGTGTCTCAGCTATGAGTCTGGGGTGACTGCGCCCATGGAGGGTCCATCCTGGCATCTGGACAGGTGGCTGGTGCCCCAGCAGGTAGACCCTTCCTATGGGCGAGGAACCACTTGGCAATTAAGTCTGGTTCATCAGCTGGTGGTTGGAAGTGGTCCTCGGATTCCTCCTGCTTGTAACTCATTTTTTAAGAAAAGGAATGTGCCTCAATTTGAGCCCCAAAGGACATAATGAGGGTCATCACTCACAGAATGAAGTAAGAGTCCACACTCATACCAATAGGAACAAGTCATCTCCTCGCAGTGGCCTCCCCGTTGCTAACAGTGTGAGGGAGAGAGGGGGGAGACCACCTTTTGGCAAACAGCAGCATAGTAATTGTCTCAGGTGAGAATGGCCAACAGATGCTCACATCAGAGTTGAGTGCGGTGAGCTGGGAGTGAGGAGGTGCACCCACACGGCTGTTTCTGTGGCTGCCCTGAGGGACGGTGGGGGGTGGGGCGTCACTGTGCCCCCATGGGCTTAGTGCACTCAACCTGAGTGTAGGTACAGGGAAATAGCAAAGGGTCAAGGTCATCAAAGTCAAAAGCCCAACCTCAAAAGCTAAAGATTAGCAGGTTTGTACGGTTAGGGACTGCGACCACTGACCACATTGTATGGATAGGAGGTGGGAGCTGAGCATGGACTCGAACCCAGCAGGCAGCTCCACTTCTGGGGTGCATGCTGCATCGCCTGGCCTCTGTTGGGACCCTGCCCTAGGGCCCACCGCCAGGATGGTGCGGAGTGTCAGGGGGCTGTGATCCCTGCTCCTTGGACCTGTCTGTCCGTCTCTCTATTATGGATCAGAGAGCTCCAGCCTGTCACCATCCTTCCTGCCCCTGATGCTCCCAGCCTGTAACTGGAGCCTCTGCCCTGGTCTCTCCAGGGTTTGTTTTTTTTTTTATTTGGAGGCTAATTACTTTACAGTATTGTGGTGGTTTTTGCCATACGTTGACATGAATCAGCCATGGGTGTACATGTGTTCTGCATCCTGACTCTCCCTCCCACCTCCCTCCCCATTCCATCCCTCAGGGTCATCCCAGTGCACAGCCCTGAGCACCATCTCAGGCATTGAACCTGGACTGGCGATCTGTTTCACATATGATATATACATGTTTCAATGCTATTCTCTCAAGTCATCCCACCCTTGCCTTCTCCCACAGAGTCCAAAAGTCTGTTCTTTACATCTGTGTCTCTTTTGCTGTCTTGCATATAGGGTCATCGTTACCATCTTTCTAAATTCCGTATATATGTATTGATATACTGTATTGGTGTTTTTCTTTCTGACTTACTTCACTCTGTTTAATAGGCTCAAGTTCCATCCACCTCATCATGACTGATTCAAATGCATTCTTTTTAATAGCTGAGTAATATTCCATTGTGTATATGTACCACAGCTCTCTTATCCATTCACCTGCCACCTCCAGGGTTTCAAAGACACCCTCCACGCGGTGTTCTGCTTGGCCGAGAACTCCGTGGGGCCCAATGCCACGAGGCCGGATGACATCCACCTGCTATACTCTGGAAAGTAAGGCCAACTCCACCCACCCGCCTCACAGCACCCACCCCATCGTGCTGTCCCAGAGCCCCGGGTGCCTGCGATGGGGGCTGGGTCCCTGTTTGCGGTGTCGGGGGCCCACGGGGTCTGTGGACCCACCCCACTCTTAGGGGCCAAGCCCTTTCCAACCTTTAGGCACTGCATTGCAGTTGAAGATAGGGAGGAGGGGCTCTCAGTGGGGTGTCTGCTGTCCCCAGGACTGTGGAAATCAACAACACGGATGCTGAGGGCAGGCTGGTGCTGGCAGATGGCGTGTCCTACGCCTGCAAGGACCTGGGCGCCGACATCATCCTGGACATGGCCACATTGACCGGAGCTCAGGTGGGCCCCACTGTCTCTTCTGCTTCGTCACCAGGTCAGAGCTTGTCTGTGAGGGTGCAGGTGCCTAGGGCCCATGGACCCTGGAGGGAATGTTAGCACAGGCCCCCATGGCGGGGGGCCCTCTTTCTCGGTCTCTCTCTGCCTTGTTTTCTGTCGGCCCCTCTCCTGACCTCGGTGTCCCCTAGCCCACCACGTGATGCTCTCTACATCTCTCCCGCATCCCCAGGGCATCGCCACAGGCAAGTACCACGCAGCTGTGCTCACCAACAGTGCCGAGTGGGAGGCAGCCTGCGTGAAGGCCGGGCGGCAGTGTGGGGACCTGGTGCACCCGCTGGTCTACTGCCCAGAGCTGCACTTCAGCGAGTTCACCTCGGCCGTGGCCGACATGAAGAACTCGGTGGCGGTAGGTGTGGAGCAGGGTGGACCTAGGTCCCCCATGAGGCCCCGGATCTGGGCTCTGAGCAGGGGAGGGGATGGCCCTCTCACTGGTCTCCCTGCAACATGTCCATTCAGCAGGCACTGGGGCATCCTCCCCACTCTGGAGTCCCCCATCAAGTCTTTCACTGGCTTCCCCTTTGCCCTCAGGGTGAAGGCAGACCCCCTAGCTCAGCTGCCAGGCCCTCAGGGCCCCTTTCTGCTGCTCTCCACACTGGGCCCTCCACCCCAGGCCTCTTCTTGGAGACACCAGGAGAGGTGGTCGCTGAGGATGGGGGTCAGGAGGGCGCAGGGTGTCCACCGTGCCTACCCCTCCCATGGCTGGGGTGGAAGGTGACGACTGCCTTCTACCCCAGGACCGGGACAACAGCCCCAGCTCCTGCGCCGGCCTCTTCATCGCCTCACACATAGGCTTCGACTGGCCTGGGGTCTGGGTCCACCTGGATATTGCCGCGCCCGTGCACGCCGTGAGTCCAGGCCCCGGGGGTGCCCCTGCCCACCCCCACCGTTGGGTCTCCCCCACTGTTAGGCCCTCCTTGGCCGGCCAGCCACTCTGCTTCCCTTGCTGGCCCCTCCCCACGGGTCTGGCTGCTCCCACTCTCTCTTGCATCCAGAGCCCCTCTCTGGCTCCAGAGCGCAGGCTGAGCTCATCGGAAACATTCTGTGTGAGGGTCACACGGCCAGCTGTGGTCCCCCCCGACCTCTGGTCTCCTCATCCCTGGGAACAGTGTGGCTGCTGTGTGCAGTCCTTCCCAACCCGCCTGTCCTCGGCAGGAGGCCCAGGGGCCCTGGTCTCACCCTTTCCCTCCCCAAGGAGCCAGGAGAGGAGCGGGGAGGAGAACCCAGGGCTGTGTCCACAGCTTGTCCTCCACTGGCTCTGAGTGGAACAGGACAGGGAAGGGGGCTGAGGGGTGCACGGGGGGGTCAGACACCCTGATCCAAGAGCCCTCCCATGGTGGGGGGTTTGTTGGGGTGAGGGTTTTGGCCACACAGGTTTCCACTGTCTTCACCCACAGGGCGAGCGCGCCACAGGCTTCGGTGTGGCCCTCCTGCTGGCGCTCTTCGGTCAGGCCTCTGAGGACCCTCTGCTGAACCTGGTGTCCCCACTTGGCTGCGAGGTGGACGCCCAGGAGGGGGACACAGAGAGGGACTCCAAGAGGCGCAGGCTCGTGTGACACAGCCGCCCTGCCCAGTGACACTGGGTGCTTTACCTCACTTTGCACTGATTAATTCTAAGCAATTGGAAGATTATACCTTAAGATGAGCTGCGGTTTGTTTTGTTTTTAGTTGTCATGGTGATGGAAACAGCTCCTTCTTGTGTCTTAGGAGACAGCTCAGGGTTTGGGGGGGCCCAGGGAGGGGTGAGTGGGCAGCACTGGGTTTGTTTTATGTTTGATTCCCCGCCAGCTTCTGCAGACCATGCCTCTCCCTGGGGCCCCTGCACGACCCCGGGGCTCCGGGACACATGCATGGCCCTGATGCTCTTGGTTGCGTGGCCCTTAAGACCACCACCACTGCCTGGGGCCCACAGTGGGTGCTAGTGGCCCCATCTGAAGCCCCAGGCCCTGCACATGGCACCCGCATTGCAGAGCACCCAGGCCCCACTCCAGCTGGGGCAGTCCCTGCCTCCAACAGACTACCCCTTTGAAAGGATGGGGCAACTTGGTTCAGGTTTTATGGAGTAAGAGGAATGTCTGCTCGGGCCCCTCTGAGTTCACTGCAAGTTGAATTAAACGTGGCTAAACCACATCACACCTCTGCCTCTGCCTCTGTCTTTCTCCAGCCCGTTTTAGAAAGCAGCCCAACAACCTGCCCGTGGGTCTGAGGCTTCGGGTGCCACCATCTCCTCCCAAACCAGCACCTGACTTTGAGGTGAAATTTGCCAACCTCATTCCTGCAGATGAGAGCCCAGGGCCAGCTGGTCTCTGAGGTTCAGAGTGCAGGCTCTGGAGGGCGGGCACCTCGGACTTTCCCACAACCCACGGTCTGCAGGGAAGATGTCCTGATCCCCGAGCACGACACAAGGCAAGTGTTATACAGGGTCAACCAAAAGCCCCTTGGGCAGGATCCTAGGAGCTGAAGGGCATAGCCTGGCCAGGTATCAGGAAGACCCCCAGCCTGGGCCCCGCAGAGGAGATCCGGGACTCAGGCTCCACCTCGCATAGAGCCGGCACCTCCTCTGCAGGCAATGGGAGGGTGAGAACATGGCTGTAGGCCACACGTCTCCTGGCTGTGTCCAGGCTCCTTGACCTTGCACCCCTGCCCAAGGCTCCCTAAACTTCCAGTCCCTTCTCCTGCCCTGAAATCAAGGTGACTCTTTCTGGGCATGATCCCAAGCATGTATTTATTAACTGCCTGCTGTGTGCACAGCCCCAGGCTGGGCCTGGAAGAGGCAAGCAGCAGTCCCAGGGCCTCCGCCCCGTCTGGGAAAGCCCTGGCCCGACGTGTTAAATTGCAGTAATCGTGGTCACGAGGCGGTCAGTGGGCTCAGGGAGGCACGAGGGCCGGAGGGGCCAGGAGCCTTCATGGGTCATTAGCGTGCTTAATGGCTTTGGTGTTGGCAGCTCAATCCAGCTTCTCCCTGAGAAGCCCTGAAGGAGCCAGAGGTCACTGAGGTGGTCCAGCTCCTTCTTCTGGCAGCTGGCACTCTCCACACCCCCTGCAGGGGCTACAGGGAGCCGGGGAACTGAGTTTCCCTTGTGTGGGCACAAAGGGGGCCTCAGGCCCAGGGACCCAGCTGGGCAGCAGCTGCAGGCCGAGGGTCTGGCACTGGGGGGACACAAGGCTAAGGCAAAGACTCTACTTCTCTGAGGCCAAAGGGCTTGAGGACACGACGGCTGCTTCCAGCCGCTCCACTGGAGCCCCAGCAACAGGGCCGGCAGGGGGCAGGCAGGGAGCGGGTGGGCGCTGGCGCGTCCACTTGATCATGGTCTCGGGCGAACGGTACAGGAAGGTGAGTCTGGCGAACAGCTCCTGCTCCAGCTGCAGCTCACCCAGCTCGCGGACCAGGAAGATGTCCGTGCAGAGCCCCAGCACGCGGTCCACATCAGGCAGCTGGTCATACATGATGGAGCGGGCAATGCCGAGGAAGTGGTCTCGGATGAACTTGGCTGCAACCATCACCACCGACACATAGAGCCCGACAATGCTGGGGGGATGAGGGGGCTTCAGCACTGCTGTCCCAGGAGAGGCGGGCACAGCCGCTACTCAGCCCAGTGGGAGGGAAGTGCAAGTGCTGACCACTCGCAGCCCCCACGACCTCTTGTGGGTGGGGCTGGGGTTCCAGCCTCCACCTGGGGTTGGAGGGCCAGGTGAATGAGGAGTGGGACAGCGGGAATGCCCATTTCTGCTAGCAGCTTGTGTGACAGTAAGTCACCATCCTGGTGTATTTCTGGGGCCAAGGAAACAGGGACTTGTGCCCCCCCATCCCAGGCAGCTCTGGTGAGCAGGGGCGAGAAGGGGCGGAAAGTTCTGAAGCCCCCGGGCCACAAGGCAGGTTCTTGGGGCTAGGGGAGCCTCACCCATATCCTGCCAGGAAGCCCAGGCTCTGGGGGCTGACTTTGTCATTAAAGATGACGAGCTCCAGGTCCTGACTGCAGCCCCGGCTCTGGTCACAGCCTGGCCGCCACTCCTGGACCACCCACCACTCGGCTGCTGGGCTGGCCATGGGGGCCTCCACCGGCCTCAGCTGCTGCAGCTGGATGGTGGCGTTGCGGAAGAAGTCCAGGCGGTCCACGTCCCATGGCCTATGGGAGTGAGCTGTATAGGAGAGGCAGCGTCAGGCCCTGGGGAGGCTTGGAGGCTAAGAAGACCCCATGTCACCCATGGCGACCACGTCAGGGGATTTGCCTCTAAGGGGCTGGGATGGATGCTGATTGAGCAAAACCTCTGACACTCTCCCACCCTCCCTGCAGGCAATGCAATCTCTGCTTAGACTCAGCCTGGCCCCTTACCCCCAGTGCACCCCTTCTTCCTGCCTTATTCAGGGGCCCCCATCTGGAGGGCCCCTCCCCAGCAGCGCCTCCCGAGGAGCCAGTGTTCAAGGTCTCCCTTGGAGGGTCGGCCTGGTCCCCTGGTGCACACTGATGCCCCTGCCCCAAGGGACTCTGCCCCCTCAAACCCCCCCACCCCATAAGCACATCCGTCACCCCAGCAGCCCCTCCCCCAGTCCACACTGGTTGAGCTGGAATTTGCTGCTGAGATGCTCTGCCCAGAACCTCTGTTCGTTCTGTTCCCGGGTGAATTGATTTCAGCGGTTTTGTTTATTTGTTTGTTCTTTAACAAAAGGTTGTTTTGGTTTGAGATTCAGCAGAAACACATGACGCCTTCTGCTTCCTCTCCATTCAGGATTCAGTAAATTAGCTGTTTTCCAGTCGCTTCGAGGCCTCGCCTCAAATGAGCCTCCAGCGAGATAATGCATTTAAAAGCCCTTGGAAAAGTACCAGGTCCCACGCACATTGGAGACAGTGTCGACCTGCCAGTGGCTGGCTCAGCCCTGCACCCCAGCCAGACAGGCTCACGGGGGGCCCTGCTTAGGCCCACCTACAGGGCTCAGGACGGGGTAGTGGGGGAGCTGCCCTCCCCCGCCTTCCCTGGCAGCACCATCTGGGGGCAGGGATGCAAGCTGGGGGTGGGTCCTTACCAACTTCTAACTGGTGGGCCATTTTCGCTTCAGTCCCCTCTGTGGTCCTCAGGGCTTTGGGAATAAGGCCAGGGAGCATTCTTCAGGCAGGAAAACAAAGTAAAAAAAAACTCAGAGGTCTGGTTTACATTCATCTACATTTAGTGCAATTCAAACATGGTGGGGGTTGGGGTGCCGCTCTCTGAAAGCGTGTCTTCCTATTGGCTGCGTGGGAAACTCTGCGGCTCAGACACCTCCTCTTCCCCCCCAGCCCGAGTCAACTTAGTTCCCCAAACTCTATGACCTTGGGCTTTTTTATCATGCCTGACTCCCCGACTTTGCTAAGGGGTTGGGTGAGTTTCTGTGGCGTCCACAGTGTTGGTCCAGTGCGGGGATCACAGGAAGCCAGCTTCCTCTCCCAAAAGTATTTATTAAGCACCACCTGTATGCACCCCTGAGAAGCTCAGTCTTTTCCTGACTGACAAGCCAGAGCCAGCCTGTGGGGGGGTGCTGGGCTGCATGAGGCCAGAAGAGGCCTCCAGGCCAACCCCAAACACTCTGCTTCCTTGTACCATCCATGGAAATGTCATTAGCGACTAATAGACTAGCGTTTGCCTCGTGCAGGGCAAATTATCTTGTTCCCCCTCAGGGGCGCAGAAGCTAGTGTGTGTGTGTGTGTGTGTGTGTGTGCACGGAGGGGACGCCTACACAGGCTCTGTCCGGACGAGGCTGAGTGTGTCCACCAGTTGGTTCCGTATCTCCACGTCTGTGTAACACACCATGTGTTTGCCGGATGCTTCCACATTCTTGACCAGAGACACATTCCTAAGGGTGGAGGGGAAGGAGACAGGAGGCTGAGAAACAAACTGGTGGGCACGTGGGGCAGCTTCCCTCTGGCCCGGCTGCCTGCGCTCCCCATTAAGATGCACTGAGTGACCCCTCTCCCACTACTAAGATGCATTGAGTGACCACCATGTTCATCTCAGGCCCTGAAGCCAGAGGAGAGGGTGACAAAGGGCCCTGCCATCGGGGAGTCTGGGGTCTTCATCAGCCAACATCTGCCCCCTGCCCTCTGTGCATCCATCTTCCATCCGGGCCTCACCCGGCCCTGGACTTGCACCTGCACGGGCGCCATGGCCTGCACAGCTGAGCATCACTGAAGGCCCAGGAGGCTGGCAGGTGTCAGGCTCGTGTCCTCCTGCTCCATCCGCCCAGAGGCTGCTGGGAAGACGCCAGGTGGGCGCTCTGCGCAGAAGGACAGTGGACATGGCCGGGCTGCCTGCCTCAGCCCCTCGCTGGCCCCCAAGCCTTGGTTTCCACCTTGTCTGAAGGCAGGGGAGGCAGAAGCAGAGCAGGTGCTCTGAAATGAGGGTTTCACTGCATTTAGACCACAGGAAGTGGCCTGGCCACATTTTACAAGATGCGGACATCCTCAGCAGAGGGACCCCATCATGTGTGGGAGCTGCTATCCTCCGGACTCAGAGCAAGAGACAGCACAAAACTCAGACGCCCTGCATCCCTCCCTCTAGCCAGCCGTCCTGGGAGCCCTGGGGAGAAGGTTCTGAATGCAGGGCCCTCCAGCCTCGGCTCTTTGGGGTGCTTGAGGGAGTTGTTAGCAAGTAAGCAAACACGCCTTGGGTTGGACCTGGTGAGCACAATCCTGCAGGCCTGCTGGGCCCCAAGGAAGGCATCATTTCCTCCTGTGGATGGAAGACAAGGCAGTCCGCTTCCTCCCCAGCTCTGGTAAGGAAACGTGCTATAAATAATCAGCCCACAAATGAGAGTCGTGGCAGAGGGGATGGTCCAGCTCTGAGGGGGTCTGAGGAGAGGGCCAGGTGGGAAGGCTTGCCCAGAGGAAGTGCTGTCTAAGCTGAGATTGCAAGGATGAGTGAGCGTTAGATGATGCAGACGATGGAGGAAACCAATTTCAGGCAGAGGGAATGGCTTGTGCAAAGGTCCTGTGGTGGCCAAGGCCGGGACAAACCAGAGGAGCAGGAAGGAGGCCAGTGAGGCTGGAAAGGAGAGAGGGGTATGGGGATGAGGGTGGGGCTGGGGTTGGAGCAGCACAGCCTTGGCCAAAGGCGGGAGCCAAGTTTTTATTCTAAGCACAAGGGGAGCTGTGGATGAGTTTCACGCAGACTAGAGGCAGGTTGAATTGACACCTTTGGGACAGTCCTCTCTTGCACATCACCAGATACCTGTCCCCTGCCTCCCATGTGCAGAGGGAACCCACTTCAACACCCAGGGGTGGCTGGGGTCAACCAGGCTGCAGTGAAGTTCACTGTTTAAGGACGGCCAGTGAGAACAAGCATCGTAGAGCCTACGGTCCTAAGAGCTGTTCACCGCCTCTGTAGTCATGGACGCCTGTTCCAGTCCCGCCCGTGTGGGACAGGCTTAGTGGCCCTGCTATTTCCTGGTCAAGTGACCTGACCCCCGTGTCCTAATGGGCCACACTTGAGTCCCTGCATTGGTGAAAACAAAACAGGGTCAACAATCATATTGAGAGGGTCAAATGGTGTCATGAAAGACCCATGGTGGGCAAGTCTAAACTTTTAACCAAGAAGAAAGACAGCTGTTTGAAGATACTGGAGGATGACAAACAGTGAGAAGAAGTCCCTTGAGCCTGGGGGTGGCGGGAATTCCACCAGAAAGCTGCTGTCTTGTGGGCAGGGATGCATGAGAGGAGCTCGGGTTCATGGTGATGGGGCTGCGGGGGAGGGAGGGCTGGGTGTTCTGCCTGGAAAGAAGCAAAAAGCCCATGTTTAAACCAGCCTCCCCGAGTGGGTCTGATATGCGTTTCCAACCACCATGAAGGAGGAGAACTGGATTCACCCTCCTGCCCTAAGCAAGTAAGAAAAGGAGACAAATGTGCCAAAAGCAACGCTTTTCCAACACTAGAAAATGGGTGCATGAAAGGACTATCCCGGGGGGGCGGGGGGCAAATGCGATGAGCAGCGCAGATGCCCCAGCTGATGGCCCATCACACCCGGCTGCATCACATCCCGCAGGACCCCAGTCAGAGGGGGGCCCCCTGAGCAGCAGGGGGACAGAGCTGAGGATTCGGGTAGGCCGAGGTGACCAGGGTTGCCGGGTGGACACCTGGAAAGCAGAGAAGTGCCCACAGAGAGAGAACTGCAGAGTCCAGCAGAGGTTCCCCGAGGCAGCAGCTGAGTCCTGCAGGGCCCATGGCTGGAGGGACAGGGGTGCCCGTGGGAGCACAGGTGCATAGGCCCCTGTCCCAGGGCCAGGGGCTTTGGGAGGTCCTCAGAGCTAAGGCCTGAGACACCAGCACTCAAGTCCACACTGATCACGCTGGATGCACATGGCACCACTGGAACTTGGCAGGCTGAATGGGCAGGAGCCCGCACCCACAGAAAGAGATAGAACTTGCTGCTAAAGGTCTCCCAGATTGCAGGCGGATTCTTGACCAGCTGAGCCATAAGGGAAGCCCAGAAAAAGGATAGGGGAGGGGGAAATGGAAAAAGAAGAAGGAAGCCCGCATTCTCCAGGGCGTTTTTAACAGGATCCAGTCTTCTCACATAACACAAACAAACAAGATGTCCAGAATAAAAATCCCGCGTTCCTCAGCACGCCAAGAACCAGGAGCATCTGATCAAATCTCGAGGGAAAGACCATCAAAAGATGACAACCCTGAGACGACCCAGTTGCTGGGATTATCAGACGAGGCCTGAGAAGCGGCTGTGCTAGTTATCCTCTGTGAGGTAAAGCCGGACAGGCTCAAAATGAATGGAAAAAACAGAAGTTTTGGCAAAGAGAGACAAACTATAACGAAAAATCACTAAATGTGATGTGGTTTTGTATCCTGGATTGAATTTTGGAAATCCACTCCTCTGTCCCCGGCAAAAAAAAGACATTCATGTAAAAACTGGTGAAATCTGAGTACATCTGGAGTTTAGCATAATAATGTACCTACGTTGGTATCTTAGTTTTGACAAACATGCCACAGTGGCAATGAAAGATGTTAACATTAGGGAAAATTGTTGTTGCTCAGTCGCTCAGTCGTGTCCAACTCTTTGCGACCCCATGGACTGCAGCAAGCCAGGTTTTTCCTGTCCTTCACCATGTCCCTGAGAAGAAATAGAGTAGCCCTTATAGTCAACAAAAGAGTCCGAAATGAAGTACTTGGGTGCAATCTCAAAAATGACAGAAAACTAGGTGAGGGGTATTTGTAAACACTATCTATTATCTTCATACCCTCCTGTAAATGTAAAATTTTATTAAAGAAAACATTTATTTTAAAAGAAATAAAACTTTTAGATCTGAGAAGGAAAGTAGAAGACATAAACATTTCAGTGAATAGGCTAAGAGAAGAACAAAGATGACAGAGGACAGTTAGTAAACTTGAAAACAGATCGATGGAAATGATCTAATCTTAGAACTGAAAGACAGGATTTTAAAAAATGAGGGCCTCAGGGACTTGTTAGTCAATATTGTAAGACCTAATATGTCATTGAAATTCCTAACAGAGGAAGAGACAGGGTCAGAAAAAAAGTTTTTTTAACTACTTTAGAAAAATATGACTGACATAAAACTTTATAGATAGCTAATGCAGTAAATTATAGATTTAATTGTAATTTACACTACAAATTATAGATAATCATGTCTGGGGCTAACAACATGTCCTGAGACACCATCATCACTATCAGATCACTATCAATGCCGTAATCTTACCCATCACCTTGCAAAGAATCCTCCTGCTTCTGGTTTTTGTTTTTTTTTCCTTTTGTGGTAAGAACTTTTAACATAAGATCTACCCTCTTCACTAATTTTTTTTAAGTATACAATTTGTGCTTTTTAAAGTGTACAAGGACTTCCCTTGAAGTCCAGTGGTTAACTCTGTGCTTCCAATGCAGGGGAGGCAGGTTCAATCCTTGATTGGGGAACTAAGATCCCACATGCCATGTGGCATGGCCAAAAAAATAAAGTATACAATACAGTATTGTTAATCCTAGGCCCTGTGTTTTACAGTAGATCTCCAGAACTTACGTATTTTGAGTGTCCAAACATTCGCAATTTCCACCGGAATCCAAGCAAAACAATCTTTTCAAAGAATAATGGCTAAACTTTCCCAAATATGTCAAAAGACATAAATTTTACAGGTTCAAAAGGCTTCAAGACCTCCAAACAGGATAAACTCCAAGAAAACCACACCCAGACACATCAGAATCAAGTGATTGAAAGCCACAGATAAAGATTGAAAGCAGACAGAGAAAAATGATGCCTTCCCTGAAGGTGAGTAACGCCTGGAGACCATTCAGCAGAAACAATGGTGGTCAGAAGACAAGGAAATAATATAGCATCCTTGAAAATTCACAACAAAGGAACTGTCAACTCAGAATTCTAAATCCAGCAAAAATATTTTTCTTAAAAGCGAAGGCAAAATAGAGACCTAGTCAGAAGAAGAAGAAAAAAAAACAAAAACGGAAAGAATTCATCACCAGCAGACTTGCTCAAAAAGAAATCTGAAAGAATGTTCTCCAGACAAAGGGGAAATGATATCAGAGGAAAACTCAGAACATCAGGAATGAAGGAAGCACAACAGAACAGATAAATATCTGGGTATATAATGGACACTTTTCTTCTCTTGAGTGCTTTTAAAAATGTATGACTTTACAAAGTGATCTTGGTGACACTGTCCGGGAGATTCAATGCATGTAGATGTAAGATATGTAAAAATTAGAAGGTGAAGTATAGACTCAAGATGATAAAGATGATTATAAGATTTCTATATTTTACATACAGTAACGTATTAACACTAAACAAATGGTGAAAAATTGGAGAGATAAATATTATCTAAAGCAACAACTCAAAAGTAACATAGAGATACAGCCAAAAATCAAATAGACAAAATAAATGGAATACTAAAAATAAAGGACTTCAAGTAATTCAAAAGAAGTCAGAAAAGGGAACAGAGAAAAAAATGAGAAAGATGGAGAAATAATAAAATGGTAGACCTAAATTAAACTGTAGCAATAATTGCATTAAACCTCAATGGTTCGAATACAGCAGTTAAAAACAGAAATTGGATTGAGGGAAGAAATGATCCAATTAGACTTTGTCTCTAAGAAATGCATCTTAAATTTAACCAACAAACTTGCTCACAGGACAAATCCCACGAATGACCTATTTTAGAGAATGGTTTTTACAATTGCTAAGGGGAGGCCCAACCAGTCCATTCTAAAGGAGATCAATCCTGGGTGTTCATTGGAAGGACTGATGCTAAAGCTGAAACTCCAATACTTTGGCCACCTCATGTGACGAGTTGACTCACTGGAAAAGACTCTGATGCTAGGAGGGACTGGGGGTGGGAGGAGACGGGGATGACAGAGAATGAGATGGCTGGATGGCATCACCGACTCGATGGACATGAGTTTGAGTGAACTACGGGAGTTGGTGATGGACAGGGAGGCCTGGCGTGCTGTGGTTCATGGGGTCGCGGAGAGTCGGACACGACTGAGGGACTGAACTGAACTGAAGGGTTGTGAAGCAGAGGAGGAAGAAAAGGCCATATGTGGTCAAAAGCCTAAGATATTCACTTCTAGCCCTTTACAGCCACTCCAATACTCTTGCCTGGAAAATCCCATGGACGGAGGAGCCTGGTAGGCTGCAGTCCGTGGGGTGGCTAAGGGTCGGACACAACTCAGCGACTTCACTTTCACTTTTCACTTTCACACATTGGAGAAGGAAATGGCAACCCACTCCAGTGTTCTTGCCTGGAGAATCCCAGGGACGGGGGAGCCTGGTGGGCTGCCATCTATGGGGTCGCACAGAGTCGGACACGACTGAAGCGACTTGGCAGCAGCAGCAGCAGCAGCCCTTTACAGAAAAAGTTTGTTCGCTGCTCACACCGACAGATTAAAAGTAAAAGGATGGAAAAAAAAAAACAAAAACACAGTTAATACAAATCAAAGCTGAAAAGGAGTATCTGGCAGTCCAGTGGTTAAGACTTCACTTTCCAGTGCAGGAGGTGCAAGTTCAATCCCTGGCGGGGGAGTTCAGATCCCACACATCCCACAGTCAGAAAACCAAAACATAAAACAAGCAGTGTTGTAACAAATTCAATACAGACTTTAAAAATGATCCACATAATAACAAATCTTAAAAAAAAAAGCAGAAGTGGCTATATTAAATAAGACAAAGAAGACTTCAGTAGAAAGAAAACTACCAGGCATAAACAGGGCCATTACATAAGGAGAAGAATTTACCGAAAAGATATAACAATCCCAAATATGGGCGCCCCAATGGCCAGGGAAAAAAACTCTACAAGATAAAACCTGATTGAAGAAGAAATAGACAAACCCACAATTATATTTGGAAACCTCATCACTACTTTCTCAGCAATCAACAGAATAAGCAGACAGAAAATCAGCAAAGATATGGAAGAGCTGAACAACACCATCAACTTGACTTAGTTGACATTTATAGACCTCTTCAGCTAATGGTAACAGAACACTGATTCTTTTCAAATGGAAGTGGAACATTCACCAAAATGAAGAACATTCTGGGGCATTAAAAAGTTAACAACCTTAAAGGAATTAAAATTATACAGTATATTTTCTCAGACCATGACGGACTTAAACTAGAAATCAATAACAGATATCTGGAAAATCCACAGATATTTTAAAATTAAGCAACCCATCTCTAAATCACAGAGAAGTCAGAGAGGAAGTATCAAATAAACAATCTAGAATTCCACTTTAGAGACAAAGAGTAAATTAAACCCAAAGAAAGCAGAAGGAATGAAACAATAAAGAGCAGAAATTAGTGTAACTGAAAATAGAGAAAACAAATTAATTTTTAAAAGTTAGTTATTTGAAAAATCAATATACTTGACAAAACTCTAGACAAACTGACCAAAATAAACAGAGAAAAGACACAAATTATAAATATCAGAAATGGAAAATGGACTATCAAGACAGAAGCTACAGAAATTAAAAGGATGTTATGATGAGACTTCCCTGATGGTCCAGTGGCTAAGACTCTGTGCTCCCAATGCAGGAGGACTGAGTTCGATCCCCCGTCAGGTAACTAGATCCCACATGCTGCAACTAATACCACAAACACACACACACAAGGATGCTAAGGTGATCTCTCCATGACATAAATTCAACAATTTAGATGAAATGGACAAATTATTAGAAGACACAAAACACCAAAACTCAAGAAAGAGATAACCTAAATATGCCTAAATTTACTGAAGAAATTGAAATCTTAGCTTAAAATCTTCCAACAAAGACAACTTGGCTCAGATTGTTTCCAAGGCAAGTTCTACCAAATATTTTATGAGGTAATAATACCAATAATGCCCAGGCTTTTCCAGAAAACAGGTGAAGTGAGCATACTTTTGAACTCACTTTATGAGGCCAGCATTCCCCTAATGTCAAAACTAAAGACATTGGGTGACATGACATACCCACGTTCACAGCAGCATTATTCACAACAGCCAAAGGTGAATGCAGAACAAGTGTCCATCACAGATGACTTGATAAACAGCATCATGTTCAAGAGTAAAAGACTGCAAGATTTTCCGCTGAGATCAGGAACAAGGAAAGGACGAGCCATTTTCACCACTCCTGTCCAACATAGTACAGAAAGTTCTAGCCCAAGCAGTTAGGAAAGAAAAAGAAAGAAGACTTCCAAATTGGAAAGGAAGAAGTAAACTTATAGCTGTTCACAGATGATATCATCTCGTATGTAAAATATTCTAAAGATTCCACAAAACAATTATTAGAACTAATGAGTGAATGCCACAGAGTAGTGGGGTTTAGAGTCAATACACAAAAAGCAGTTGCATCCTATACACTAACAGTGAACAGAAAAGAAATTAAGAAAGCAATTTCATTTATAATAGTGCCAAAAAGGATAAAATATTTTGGAGTTAAATTAGCCAAAGAGAAGGATGGTACAATGAAAGCCACAAAATGAAAGGCCTAAAGGAAGACAGGCAAGGAGATCCAACCAGTCCATTCTAAGGGAGATCAGTCCTGGGCGTTCATTGGAAGGACTGATGGTAAAGCTGAAACTCCAATACTTGGGCCACCTCATGCGATGAGCTGACTCACTGGAAAAGACTCTGATGTTGGGAAGGATTGGGGGCGGGAGGAGAAGGGGACGACAGAGAATGAGATGGCTGGATGACATCACTGACTCGATGGACATGAGCTTGAGTGAACTCCGGGAGTGGGTGATGGACAGGGAGGCCTGGCGTGCTGTGATTCGTGGGGTCGCAAAGAGTCGGACACGACTGAGTGACTGAACTGAACTGAAGTAAATGGAAACACACCCCATGTTCACAGGCTGGAAGACTGAATATTGTTACAATGTCAATGCCACCTTAAGCATCTTGTAGAGTCAATGGAATCACTGTCAAAACCCCAAGATCATTTTTTGCAGAAATGGAAAAACCCATTCTAAAATTCATATGGAATCTCACGGGCCCCCCCAAATAGCCAAAACAATCTTGAAAAAGGAGAAAAAAACAGAAGACTCATACTTCCTGATTCAATACTTACTACAAAACTATAATAATCTAAATAATGTGGTATTGGCATAAAAACAGACATATAGACCAAAGGATTGGATGGCATCACGGACCCAGTGGACATGAGTTTGAGACAACTCTGGGAGATAGTGAAGGACAGGGAAGCCTGGTGTGCTGCAGTCCATGGGAATGTAGAGTCAGACGTGGTTTAGTGACTGAAAAACAACAACACAAACTTATGCATATACGGTCAAATGACTTTTGATGAAGATGTCAAGACTGTTCAATGGGGAAAGGACAGTCTTTCAACAAATGATGCAGGGAAAACTGGACACTCACATGCAAAAGAATGAAGTTGGACCCTAATCTAAAAGCATGTCCACAAACTAACTGAAAATGTATAAAATACCTGAAGCAAGACTTCAAATTATAATATTCTTAGTGGAAAACACTGGGCAAAACCTTCATGATATTCAGTTCAGTTCAGTTCAGTTCAGTCGCTCAGTCGTGTCCAACTCTTTGGACCTCATGAATCACAGCACGCCAGGCCTCCCTGTCCATCACCAACTCCCGGAGTTCACTCAAACTCATGTCCATCGAGTCGGTGATGCCATCCAGCCATCTCATTCTCTGTCATCCCTGTCTCCTCCTACCCCCAATCCCTCCCAGCATCAGACTCTTTTCCAGTGAGTCAACTCGTCGCATGAGGTGGCCAAAGTATTGCAGTTTCAGCTTTAGCATCAGTCCCTCCAATGAACATCCAGGATTGATCTCCTCTAGAATGGACTGGTTGGATCTCCATGCAGTCCAAGGGACTCTCAAGAGTCTTCTCCAGCACCACAGTTCAAAAGCATCAATTCTTCGGCGATCAGCTTTCTTCACAGTCCAACTCTCACATCCATACATGACCACGGGAAAAACCATTGCCTTGACTAGACGGACCTTGGTTGGCAAAGTAATGTCTCTGCTTTTTAATATGCTGTCCAGGTTGGTCATAACTTTCCTTCCAAGGAGTAAGCATCTTTTAATTTCATGGCTGCAATCAGCATCTGCAGTGATTTTAGAGCCCAAAAAAATAAAGTCTGACACTGTATCCACTGTTTCCCCATCTATTTCCCATGAAGTTATGGGACCAGATGCCATGATCTTCGTTTTCTGAATGTTGAGCTTTTTTATATTAGATGTGGCAATAATTCCTTGGGCATGGCACCAAAGACACATGAAACAAAAAGATTCATTAAAACTTTAAAAACGCATGTCTCAGCTGACACTATCCACAGAATAAAAAAGCAACTCATAGAATGGGAGAAAATATTTGCAAATTGTATAACTGATAAGGAATTAATATCCAGAAAACAGAGAGAATTTATAAAACTTACCAAAAAACCCCAAGCAATTCAATTTAAAAAAAAATGGGCAAAGGATTTGAACAGATGTTTCTCAAAAGAAGATATATGAATGACCAATAAGCATATGAAAAGATTCTCAATCTCAATGATTATTTGAAAAATGCTATCAAAACTACAATGAACTAACTACCCTGAAACCCATTAGGGTGCTGTGCTTAGTGGCGTCCGACTCTTTGCGACCCCTTGGACTATAGCCTGCCAGGCTCCTCGGTCTGTGGGGATTCTCCAGGCAAGAATACTCTGGAGTGGGCTGCCATGCCCTCCTCCAGGGGGTCTTCCCAACCCAGGGATCGAACCCAGGTCTCCCGCTTTGCAGGCAGATTCTTTACCAGCTGAACTACCAGGGAAGCCTCCCATTAGGGTGACTAGTATAAAAAAATCAGAAAGTAATACTGTTGGTGCGAACATAGAGACATTGGAACTCTAGCACACTGTTGGTGGGAATGTCAAAGGATATGACCTCTGTACATAACAACTAAAAAATTTAAAAATAGAATCACCCTGTGAACCAGCAATTCCTCTTCTAGGTTTCCACCCAAAGAAATTGAAAACAGTGTCTCAGAGAGATTGGTATAACTGTGTCCATAGCAGCATTATTCATAAAACGTGGAGGCAACCCATGTGTCCATCAATGGATGAACAGATAAGCAAGATGTGGTGCATACATATACTAGACTTATTCACGGAGAAGGCAATGGCAAGCCACTCCAGTACTCTTGCTTAGAAAATCCCATGGATGGAGGAGCCTGGTAGGCTGCAGTCCCTGGGGTCGCTAAGAGTCGGACACGACTGAGAGACTTCACTTTCACTTTTCACTTTCATGCATTGGAGAAGGAAATGGCAACCCGCTCCAGTGTTCTTGCCTGGAGAATCCCAGGGACGGGGGAGCCTGGTGGGCTTCCGTCTATGGAGTCACACAGAGTCAGACACGACTGAAGTGACTTAGCAGCAGCAGCAGCAGCAGACTTATTCAGCTTTAAAAAGGCAGAAAATTCTGACACCTGCTACAACATGAATGAATCTGAGAACATGATGCTAAATAAAATAATCTAGTTACAAAAATACTGTATGATCCCACCTACATGTGAGGTTTTTAGAGTAGTCAAAGTCACAGAGACAGAAATAGTGCTAATTGTTAGATGCTGGGAAAGGGAAGAATGCGGAGTTAATGTTTAAGGTTTACAAGACAGAAAGAGTCCGAGAGATGGGTGGTGGTGATGGCAGTAGGTAATTAATGTAGTTAAGACTACTGAAAATAGCTGAAGTGATTAGGTGGTAAATTTTAGGCCTGTTTTACCAAAATAAAAAAATTAGGGGAAAAGTAATGCCTATTATAATCCCTGGAACAGACATTTAAAACGAAGCATAAAGATGCATATTTGAAAAGAAAATAAGGAATTAAAATGAAATATTAAAAATAGAAAAAAGAATTTCTGTTAATACAAGAGCAGGCAAAAAACAGAAGAAAAAAAGATTAAAAACAAATAGCAAAATGATAGGCTTAAGGTTTCTTACAAGAAACATATTACCAGAGATAAAAAGGAAAATTTCATAATGATAAAACATTTCATAACAATAATGAAAATATTTCACAGTCCATCAAGAAAACATGACAACCATAAATGTATATGTGTCTTAAAGCTGAAGTTTCAAAATGCATGACATAAAAACTTCATAGAATCAAAGGGATAGAAAATTCCATAAACATAGATGGATTTTAACACTTACTCTCTGAAATGGATAGTAAAACTGGAGACCCTCAAAATTAAACATACAAAAGATTTCAACATTATCAACTCTTTTTCCTTATGACATAGCCAGTACACCATACCCAGCAGCTACAGAATAAAGATTCTTTCATGTAAACATGTGATATGTATCCAGATAGACCATGTGCTGGGTCATAAAATGTCTCAATACATTTCAAAAGATTGAAAATTATAGAGGTTTCTTTTCCCCTAAGAACAGAATAGTGGCTCAGCAGTAAAGAAACCGCCCTCAATGCAGGAGATGCAGGTTTGATAACTGAGTCAGGAAGATCCCCTGAAGGAGGGCACAGCAACCCACTCCAGTATTCTTGCTTGAAAAATCCCATGGACAGAAGAGCCAGACCAGCTACAGATCACTGGGTCACAAAGAATCAGACACAACTGAAGTGACTGAGCATGCGCAAACAGAATAGAATTAAATTAGAAATCAAAAAAGACATATAGGAAAGCTCCCAAATATTTGTAAATTAAGCAACATATGTTTAAATAACCCATGACCCAGAGATGGAATCACAAAGAAACATTTTTAAATAGTTGCAGTTGAAGCAGTGCTTAGAGAGATATTTACAGATTTTAATTCATTTTGGAAAAGAGAGAAAGGTTTAAAATCAATGATATAATTTACCATTTAAAAAGCTGGAAAAAGAAGAGCAAATTAAGCCCAAGTAAGAGAATAAAGGAAATAAGAAAGATAAAAGCAGAAACCAATTAAATAAAGAACAAGCAACACCTGAGACAGTGGTCCCTGCTCAGGGACCAGACTGCATATCCCATGTTCTGTGAAGTCTTTCCACTATGGGCCACAGCATTATAAACTATTTCTGGCCATTTGGAGCTCCAGATATTATTCTCCCTGTTGCTTTCCAGTGTTTTTTTGCTTACCACCTTGATAACTTCCTTGATCAACACTCAGCTACAGACTCAGAGGAACCCTCCACAGACGTCCAATATTTTGTCTGTCTTAGCATTCTCTCCTCCTTACTCTGATTTGCAAACTCTCACCATCATGGCCTCCAGAGACCCCCGAACTCTGCTCAACTAATGGGGACCATTAGACTTTATTTGCAGTTCTACTCCCTGTGCTGTGGCCTTGAAACTCTTTCCAACCACAAAGAAAAAGAGGGAAAGGCAGATGGAAAACAAATGGTACATATTAACAAATGCAACAAGAAAATTCAAACTCAACCATGTCAATGATCACATTAACTGCAGATAGTCTAGACGCACCAAGGAAGTGACTGTAACACCGGATATAAAAATAATAACCAACTCTGTGCTGTCTATAAACCCACTTCTAAACTTATAAAAGGATGGGAAAAGATATATTGCTAACACTAACCAGAAGAAAGCAGCTGGAGCTGCTATATTGAATAGGTCAAAGTGGATTTAAGGACAATGACAATTACAAGGTTAAAGAGGACCGTTACATATCCAACAAGGACCTATTGTATAGTACAGGCAACTCTGCTCAAAGTTATGGGGCAGCCTGGATGGGAGGGGAGATTGGGGGGAGAATGGATATGTGTATATGTATGGCGGAATCCCGTTGCTGTTCACCTGAAACTATCACAAAATTGTTAATTGGCTATGTGTATGTGTGAAGTCTGTTAATTGTCTATACTCCTTGGACTTCTCTGGTGGCTCAGATGGTAAAGAATCTGCCTGCAATGCAGGACACCTGGGTTCAATTCCTGGGTTGGAAAGATCCCCTGGAGGAGGGCATGGCAACCCACTCCAGTATGCTTGCCTGGAGAATCCCATGGACAGAGGAGTCCAGGGTTAAAGAGCAAAGATTCTGGGGTCCAATGTGGGTCTGTCCCCCTGCTCTGCTGTGAGAAAGTGTTGGACATGACTGTGCAACTAACACTTTCACTTTTTTAACAATACAGAATTGAAAGCTTTTTAAAAAAAATAAAGAGAATCATTTCATAACAATAAAGGGGACAGTTCATCAAAATGACCTAATCGTACTATTTATTCACCAAGTAATAGAAATTCAAAATATATGAAGCAAAAACTGACAGATTTCAAAAGAGAAACAGACAAATCCAGAGTTAATTACAGCTTTTGATGGCCTTCTCTCAATAATTGATAAAATAGGTAGATGGAAAATCAGTAAAGATAGAGAAGAATTAACAATACTATCAAGAACAGTGGCAGAAAACAATTCTTACCAAGGACACATAAAACATTCATTAAGATAGGTCATATTATGGACCCTAAAATAACTCAATAAATTTAAAAAGACTAAAAATTCTACAAATAATATTCTCTCACCACAATGGAATTAAATCAGAAATCAGTATCGGAATATCTGAAAAAGTACAGATTTTCAAACTAAGGTGCACACTTTCAAATAACCCATGGGTTAAAGAAGAAATCCAAATAGAAATAAAATATTTGAGTTGAATCAAAATTAGAACATGACTTAAAATTTATGGGATACAGTTAATGCTTTAAGGGAAATCTCAAGCATTAAATGCTTATATTAGAAAAGTAGGGAAAAACTCAAAAGACCTAAAGTTCCACCATAAAAATCAAAAATAAATAAATGAAGGTAAAATAAGCCCAAAGTATAAGAGAAAACTGAAAAACAATATAGTAAAATCAATAAAAGCAAAAACTTATTAAAAATGTCAATAAAATTTATAAACTCCTGGTCAGATTTATCAGGGGGGAATAGAAAGAAGATATAAATTACTACAGCAGAATTAGAGACATCATTAAAGAGCCTATAGGCAAGGAAAGGATATTAAGTGAATATAACGATTTGTCAATAAATTCAACTGAGATAAAACTTGCAAAGACAACTCCAGGCCAAAATGGCTGTGCTGGTGACTTCTACGAAATACTTAAGGAAGAAATAATACCAATTCTAGGCAAAATTCCAGAAAACCGGAGAGTGCACTTCCAAAGTCATTTTACGAAACCAGCATTACTCTGAGACTAAAACCAGATTAACATAGGAATGGAAAGCTATAGCACAGTATCCCTCATAAGCACAAATGCAAAATCCCTAGATAGAATACTTCCCAGTTGCATCCAGTGATATATATACATATATATAATACTAATACTCATAATGAAGTGGGAGTTTATCCTGGAACTAAGACTGGTTTAACATTGGAAAATAAATCAATGTAATTTCTGTCTGCAGACCATAGAAAAGAAGCACAGGATCATCTCACCAGGTGTAGGAGAGGCCTTTAACAGTATTCAATATACATTCACAATAAAAACTCTCAGCAAACTAGGAATAGAAGAGATGTTAAACCTTTAATAAACGTTTCAAAAATCTTTAGCTAACATAATTCATGGGAAGGGACACTTTCTTCTTAAGACTGAGAGCAAAGCAAGAATGTCCAACTCACCACTGTTACCATAGAACTAAAAGTTCCAGCTACTTTAATAAGACAAAAAAAGGGAATTCCCTGGTGGGCCAGTGGTTAGGACTTTGCTCTTTCACTGCCAAGGGCCCAAGTTCAGTCCATGGTTGGGGAACTAGGATCCTGCAAGTCAAAACAAAAAACAAGGCAAAAACATAAAAATCAAGAAGGAAAAGAAATAAAAGGCATAGAGATTAGAAAGAATTAAATAAATGAAACAAAACTGTGTTTGCACATGACATGATTGTCTACATATAAAATCCAAAGGCATCTTCAAATAACCCTCCTAGTAGTCATAAATGAATTTAGCAATGTTGCAAGATTGGCATGCAAACATTGACCACATCTGTATACGCCAGCAACGAACATAGGGAACCAACATTTGAAAGACAACGTGGACTTCCAGTTTCCAGTCTGTCATGTGAGAAGCTGGAACTGGCCATTCTTTGTACTTAAACAAGTACAAAGATGAGCATACTGAAAAACCAGTAAGTCGTCTTAGACCTGTCAGAGAGATGAGGTCACAGTGCAAACTATGGCCCCCCAAACTGCAAAGACCAAGAGGCAAATACAGAATCACAGCTTACTGGAGTTGAAATCCACAAGCACAAACCTGGTGGGAATCAGTGATAAGGTAAGGAAAGCTGGGCTGTAAATGACGAACCGTGGAAGGCTCAGTGGGGAAAAGTCTCAAGCATAGAAATGCCAAGGGGACCCACACTTCTGTGGTTTTTACCTCCTAGAGATGGACCAGGTCCTCACAGCAAGTGGAGAAAACCCCACCCTGTACTCTTGGCAGGAATAGGGGAAAAGGAATTGTTCTGAAATATGAAAGACCATGCTGATTGTAACAGAGGGGGTAGTTTGCTGGGGCTTCCCAGGTGGCTCAGATGGTAAAGAATCCATCTGCCAATGCAGGAGACACGGGTTTGATCCCTGGATTGGGAGATCCCCTGGAGGAGGAAATGGCAACCCATTCCAGTATTCTTGACTGGGAGATCCCATGGACAGAGGAGCCTAGATGGCTACAGTCCGTCGGGTCACAGAAGAGTAGGCCTGGACTTAGTAACTAACAACAACAACCTCCAAAGAAACTAGTTAACCAGAGCTTAACCTACTGGGCTTTTACCAGAACCTAACTGACCTGGGAGACAAGAAATACCCAACCCCAGTCCACAACAGCCATCCTGGCCCACTTAAGGAGTCAGGGGGAATTCAGAGCATGTGCGAAGCTCACCAAAGGCACAATCCATGAAAAGAAAGAACTGACAGGCTGTATGTTGTTAACATTAAAAAAAATTCTGCTCTGTGAAAGACACCATCAAGAGAATAAAAAGTCAAGTCACAAACTGAGAGAAAATATATGCAAAAGGCATATTTGATGAAGGATTGTTCTCCAAAGCGCACAAGGAACTCTTAAAGCTCGTGTATGAAAACATAAAAACTCCTAGAAAATGCAAACTAATCCCTAGTTACAGAGAGCAAATCAATGGTTGCCTGGAGATGGGAGTGGAGGGAGAGAGGAGTTGAGCCGAGTCATGAGTAGACTTTTGTGGGCAATGGAAGTGCTCATTATCTTGATTGTGTGGGTCTTTTAAATTGATTTTTATTGGAGAATAGTTGCTTGACAATATTGTGCTAGTTTCTCCTGTGCAGCAAAATGAATCAACTTTACATAAACATATATCCTCCCCCTTTTGGCCTTCCTTCCCACTCAGGTCACCATATTTCATTACGCAGAGTTTTCTGTACTATACAGTAGGTTCTCATTAGTTATCTATTTTATACATAGTATCAATAGCGTATATGTGCCAATCCCAGTCTCCCAGTTCCTCCACCGTTGATTGTGCTTTTCATTTCACAGATGTACATGGATGTCAGCACTCATCCAAGCATATACTTTAAATTTGTTCATTTGATTACATCCATTATACCTCAGTAAATCTTTTAAAACCCCTAGCAGAGCTGAGTAAGAGAAAAGAGGAAAAGTCACAGATAACCAGGATCAGAAATAAAAGAGAGGATATTGTTACAGATCCTACAGACACTAAAAAACAAAAAACAAGGAAATTTTATGAGACTCTATGCCAATAAACTCAACTACATACATGAGGTGAACAAATTCCTTGAAAAAGAAACTTATCAAAACTGATACAGCTTGAAATAGATGCTCTGAATGGTCCAATATCTATTAACACAACTGAGTTGTGTTATTGTTTCCATGAAAAGAATTTCCAGGCCCAGAGTGCTTTTCTGCAGGGGGGAGGTATTATTAAACACAGGAAGAAATAATGCAACTCTTACACAAACTGTTTCCAAAAACTGAGAAGAAAATGTTTCTCAAATCATCTTAGGAAGTCAGCCTAATCCTGATACCAAAACCTGACAGAAGCATTGTTAAAAAAAAAAAAAGCACAGACCAATATTCCTCATGAAACAGATGCAAAAATCCCTAATATAATACTAACAAAGGAAACCCAGTGATATATAAAATGATAATACATCATAATTAAGTAGAGTTTTCCCAAGGAACACAAAGATGGTATAACATTTAAAAATCAGCCAATATAATAGACCACATTGACAAAATAAATGGGTAAAATAATATGATCATTTCAAAAGATCTGACAAAACTCAGTGCCCATATGTGACCATAACTGCCAGCAAACTTGAATGAGAAGAGCACCTTTTCAATCTGAGAAGAGAAAAGTGAAAATGCTAGTTAACATCATATTTATTGCTGAAACATTGAAGGCTTTTCTCCTGAGACTGTGAAGTAGGCAAGAATGTCTGCTTTCACCTTTCTTCTTCACTATTGTACTAAAATTCCTGCCTAGTATAAGAAGCAAGGAAAAGAAAAAGTCATATAGATTGGAAAGAAAGAACGAGACTCCCTAAACTTTCAGATTCCATGATTATTTATGTAAGGGCTTCCCTTGTGGCTCAGCTGGTAAAGAATCTGCCTGCAATGCGGGAGACCTGGGTTTGATCCCTGGATTGGGAAGATCCCATGGAGAGGGAAAGTTTACCACTCCAGTATTCTGGCCTGGAGAACTCTATGGACTGTACAGTTCATGGGATCTCAAAGAGTCGATGATTATTTATGTGAATATTTTTAAATAATATATGAAAATAACTACTGGGACTCATAAATACCTTTAATAAGATCATAGAATACAAAGTCAATATGTAAAATCAATTCTAGCAGCAAACAGTTGGCAGTGAATTTCTAAACAATTTCATCGATAATAGTATAAAAAGCATAAAATATTTAAAGATAACCTAAAGGTGTGCAAGACCTGTATATTAGAAAGTAGAATGTACCTGTTCATCCCAGACTTCCTAACTATCCCTTTCCCTCATCCTTCCCCCCAGCAATCACAAGTTTGTTCTCTAAGTCTGTGAGTCTCTCTGTTTTTGCAAGTAAGTTCACCACTATATTTAAAACGCGTAACCAACAAGGACCTGCTGCCTAGCACATGGAACTCTGCTTGATGTTATGTGGCAGCCTGGATGGGAGGGGAGTTTGGAGTAGAATGGGTACATGTCTACGCACGGCTGAATCCTTTCACTGTTCACCTGAAACTACCACAAGATTAATTGGCTGTATGAAATTAAATGGTTTTAAAAAATCATTGCCAAAAATAAATGAATAGACAGTAGAAAGTAATGTGAAGAGAAATTAAAGAGCTAAATGAATAAATAAACCATGTTCATGGCTTGGAGACTAAATATTGCTACAAAGCACATTCTCTCCAGATTGAACTATGAGTGTTTATAGTTTCAACACAGTTCCAACCCAAATATCAACAAGACTTTTTTTTTTTTCAGAACTGATAAGTTGTTTCTAAGAGTTAAACAGAAATACAGAGTAGCTAAAATAGCCAGTTTTCAAAATAAACAACCTAGTGGGAGAACTCACACATCCTGATTTCAAAGTGTGTCAAAAGCTATAGTAATCAAGATGGTATCCCAGAGAAATAGATCAATGGATCATAATGAAAAATCCAGAGATAGATCTAGCCACATTCAGTCAATTGATTTTTTACAAAGGTATCAAGGCAATGGCACCTTCAATGAGAAAGAAACATCCTTTCAGCAAATGGTCTGGAAAAACTAGGAAAAAGTACAGAAAGAAGAAAAAATGACCCTTGTCCTTTACTTCACATCACACATTAAAATTAGTTTGAGCTCGACAGGATATCTAGACACAAAAACTAGAACTATGAAGTTCCTGGCAGAATACATAGTGTAAGAATATCTTCATGAACTTGAGACCAGCAAAGATTTCTTAGAAAGGACTCACAAAAGCACAACCACAAAAGGAAATATTGACAAATTGGACTTCAAAACCGAAAACCTCTGTTCATCAAAACTCCACACTGAGAATACAAAAAGGCAAATCAGAGATTGAGAGAAAATATTTGAAATACATATATCTGACAAAGGGATTATATCCAGAATATTTAAAGAATTCCCTACAATTCAAAAATCAAACAAACAAAAAGAACAAGGCTGAGTAAACACAAAGAAGATACACAAATGGACAATAAGAATATGGAAAATTACTCAGTATCGTTAGTCATCAGGGAAACACAAATTGAAAGCACGATGAGATATCACTTACATTTGTCAGAATGGTCAGATTCAAAAGCTTGATGCTCTCCCTGTGGTTGGTAAGGATGTGGAGTAATGAGAACTCACTTGCATTGCTGGTGGGAGTATAAGACAGTCTACTCTTTTCGGAAACTGTTCCTAAGTTTTTTAAAGGTTAAGCATATAGCCATCCCATCATAAAACAACTCCCCTCCCCTGAGTGTTCACTCAGGAGGAAAGAGAACAGATATTTATAAAAGTGGATACCACTAATAGAAGAAGTAATTAGCTTGTTGTATATATGCATACAATGAGGCATTATTCAGCATGTGAAAGAAGAATAAACAGCTGATACACGCAGCAAAATAGATGAATCTCAAAAGCATTATGTTGTACAAATGAGCACATATTCTATGATTATGTGTATATGGAGTTCATGAACAGGGAAAACTCATCTAATAGTGATAGAAACTAGAGCAGTGTTTGCAGTGGGCATGGACTAGAACCATGAGGGAAACTTCTGGGCCAGAAAAGGTGTTATCTTCTGACTGGGGTGGTGGTGACATGGTATTTGCATTACTCTAAACTTATCAAATTGTACTCTTATCTGTGAATTTACTGTATGTAATTTCTGCCTCAGTGAAACAGTTGTCATGAATATACATTGTTGTTCAGCCTTGTTACATGTTGCTATACCCCCAAAAGTTCCAAATTCCTTCCTCAAAAAAACCTACAACAAAACACAAAAGAGACCATAAAGCCAAATGATAATAAACAAACAGTCTGTTAACACAATGTCAAAATATTTGGGGGACAAGTAACATATTGTTTGTCCCTTAGAAAGTCCATTTTAAAACCATGTTCTTGGGTTCTGGTGGCCCAATGGTTAAGACTCTGTGCTCCCAATGCAGGGGTACTGATTCCATCTCTGGTTGAGAAACTAAGGTTCCATATGCCATACTATGCGGCCAAAATAAATAAAGAGATGCTAACCTGCTAAAAGGAAAAGGAAACACAATGTTAAAAAAAAAAAAAAAAACATGTCTTTCTAACCATATAATTAAAAATAAAACAAATAGCTTTTGCTTTATTCTGGTATTCTGCATCACAGAATAAACGCAAAATACAGTGACTGATTTTTTAAGCCAAGCAAACCTAATCTGTATTGTTAGGAGTCAGGGTGGTTGGTGGCTTCCCTTGGGAGAGGGTACGGCTGAAGGAAGCACAAGGCAGGCTTCCGAAGGGGTGGGGAGGTTCTGTTTCTTGATCTGGGTGCTGATTACACATATGTATTCACAGTGTAACAATTCATCAAACTTTGCACTTATCGTATATGATCATGTAGATATACATGCATCCACTTTTCTCAGTGTTTCTTAATTATACTTGTATAAAATTAAAAACAGAAACAAATTAACCCTTAAAAGTTAACCATAGTGAAAAACTGGCCAACGATGAGTAAATTCAAAGTAGAAATTGGGTTGTTTTTTTTTTTTTTGAAAGAGAGAAGAGCAAAGAAGTCAGAGAGACAGGAAAGAAGGATGGACATTGTGCGTGACATTCACGTGGTCCTCATTCAAGGCCAGTCATTACGACTATTACTTTCCTAAGGTTTATCTGTAAGATCTCACAAACAGCTGGGGAGGAGAAATAACACGGGGCTCTGTGTTTACGTGGTGCCAGGTTACCTCTGAACAGCCCAGGAGGTGGTGATGCAGATGGCGGTGGTGTTGGCAAGCTCCTGGACCATGGCTGATCGGTCGGTGGGGCTCACGCCCCACAGCAGGCTGGCATGACTTTTGATCTTGGCAAGAACGATGTCCTCGGGTCTGTAGTCCGCTAAAAATTGTATGGCAGGCTGGGGGCAAAGGGAGAAGGGGAGCGTGCATCAGGAGGCAACGCGCCTCTAGGGTCATCCATCATTTGGGTTCATCTCTGTGTGTTTGTTGAGTTGATTTGCCTCCTCTTTCCCCCACCAGGTCTGTTGCATTTTAATAGCTGGAGCGTCATGAAGTGTCAATATCTGGTTGGGATGTGAGAGAAGGAAATGCACAGGTGGGGCCTGGGGGACTGGGGGCTCCTCTGGACTCGCGAGACACTCACGGGATGGAGAGCATATTGCTGGGTCAGCCGGCTGTAGTCTGCGTCCGAGAAAGGGACCAGGTTGTGCTGCTGAGCGCTCATGGAAAACAGGGTCTGGCAGAGAGGAGGAGGGTGAAGTAGGTGGGCTTCAGAAAGCTGGCCATGCTAGTGACGGAAATGGGGCAAAACCACCGAATTGTGATCAAAGGGCCTCCGTCCTCCCTGGGGTGATGGGCGTCGGAACCAAGCACACGAGGTGCAATGAGTGAAGGTGCCAAGAGGTCAGACTTGGGGAAGAGATTCAGATCTCTTCTCTTGTGAAACCAGCAGGAGGAGGAGATGGGAAGGGTACACAAGGAGGGAAAGAACAAGGACGAAGGCCTAGAAGCTGGGGTCTGAGCTCGGAACCCACACCCAGGACCACAGCTTGGAGAACAAGGAAGCAGGTGCCAGCCCCTGCCCTCCCCTCCAGATACCTCATAACCGTTGATGGCGATCTTGACTGACACTTGCAGGGGCTGGTTGGTCACACCGCCCACCGTCTTCACCAGGGACATGAAAACTAGGGGGAACCACATGAGGAAGACCAAAGCAAATGTGGCGATGCCTCCGAGCCCGTACTTCACAGCCCTCTTCTGCGGCCGCCCAGGAGGCTGGGGGTATTTCTGCAGGAGTGGAGGGTGGCAGGTCAGGCCAGGCAGATGCGGGCTCAAGGGAGGCAGGTTGGTGAATGACCCCCCTGAAAACTGGGGGATGTCCAGTGGTCCACAGTGCTGGGCTCAGAGAGAGTTGAACCCAAGTGCAGACCCCACATTTTCCCAGCTGTGTCACCTTGAGCAAAAAGGCACTCTGAACGGCCTGCCTCTCTGTGAAATGGTAATAAAATGGTACCTGCTCCATCAGGGAGTGGAGCACTCATGAGGTGACGGTAGCAGAGCTTAGCACAAGGTCTGCCATTCTATTGAGGATTTAACTACAAACTCCTGAGTCCCAAGTGAAGCTGGGCCAGGGCCATGCTGTGAGGTGAGCACCTTGCCTGCTGGGCAGGGCAGGATCCCCATTACTCCAGGGAGATAGGGTTAAGAGCAGGAAACGTGCTGCATGCCCACCTTCTCAGACTCCTGGTGGCATTTCATGATGAAGATGTTGGCGAATAGGTCCTCCAGGCATGTCCAGTTGGTCAGGCTGAGGGAAGTGTTGGTCCACATCCAGTCTATGACAGCCCTCAGCTCTAAGAGGAAAGGTACTACGCGGAACCTGGGAGCAGCAAAGACCATGGGGAGCTGGAGGGTGCTGGTCCATCTAGCAGTCCTGCCCATCCATCCATCCCACTTGTCTGTGTGAGGTAGTCTAATCCCTGTCTTTCCCCCTACCCCATCCATCCGTTCAGTGCCATCCACAGTCTCATCCATCCTTTCCTGTGTCTTCCCATCCCATCCCACTCCATCCCAGCCACCCCAGGTATTCTCCATCCTTTCAGCAAATAATCTTACATGTTACCCAGCCTTACGCTAAGTATCTAGGTTATGTGGGTGAACAAGAGAGATAAACACAGGTGCACAAACATAGCCGGTTCCCTCTTGCCCTGGTTCAGGCCACATGCGGGTCCTGGGAACCCCTCGGCATGTGGCCAGATTGGAGAGACCCGGTCCTCCCAGATGTGGGCCCAGAATTTGTCCTGGGTGGGTCCTAAGAGTCCCCTGTGGGCCCCTGCTAGGTGCATCTGAAATGTCTCGCTCACCCTTTGAACAAGATGAGGTTGATGAGGCTGAAGTTTTTGGTCAGGCAGTTGCCGAGGATCCAGTTTGGGTAGCCATGCCTAATCTGGTAGGCGGACAGGCCAAAGTAGATGCACTTCACTAGGTACCAGGTCTGAGCCACGTGGTTGAGGTTAAACCGCCTGCAAATGCCCAGAAAAGCAGGTTATCCTGGCTGTGCATGGGCCTCTCTGCTCAGCAGCCTTGGACCCTCAGGGATGTGCTCTGGACTCATCAAAACCCAGAGATTTGGGGCTATAATTTCAAGAATAATTGTTAGTTGGGGGAGAAAGGAAGAAAAAGCGAAAACTGTTATTCCTCAAATGATCTGGCTTGCAGGTGGCCCCTGGTGACACTTGGGCTCCCCATACTTTTCCTGGAAAAGGCGACTTCCTATTCCCCCTTCATCATCTCCTGATGGAAGAGCCAGACCACAGTTGCCCTGTCAGAACCATGCCCCTCCCGGGATGGCTGCTGCTGATTTATCATTAAGATAATCCTTAAATCCTCTCGTCAGGCCAACAGAGATAATCTGATCAGAGGGGGTCTCAGCAAGCTCCTGAGGCAGAATGGGGAGAAATGAGCCCCAGCAAGGCCCCCGCGAATGTCTATTCCAGAGAAAAGTTTAGAGCTGGGCCCTGGGGTCCATGGGAGGTTTCAGGCCTCTGTAGTTCGAAACCTGGATTTGGAGCCCCGGGCCCAGGGCCACCTTGCATCCCACCTTGCATTCTCAGCTGGAACCCCGACATCTCTAAGTCTCCCCAGCAGGCCGGGAGTTGGCCTTTTTGTTGGTGTTTGGGGAGTGAACGTAAGCTGGGTGGAGCCAAGGAGGTCCCTGGGGGAGGTTTACGAGGCCTGATAAACATTCCTTGGGCTTATTTACAAAGTTGCTCAGGGGCCCCTCGGTGGCTTAGCCCTCTGCTTCTCACTCCCCCGGAATCCAAGATGCCCCCTGAGCAGGTGGTTCATTGCCTTTTTCTCTTTGGGGGGTGTTGTGGGGGATGGGGAGGGCAGGGAGAAAGGAAACAAGGTGGCCCAGATACCTCCTGGTGACGCCGGGCAGGATGAAGAAGAGCCAGAAGTGAGTGCCAAGGACGAGGAGGAGCTGGAAGGCGCACTTGCCCAGCACGGCCTTCCTCAGGTACAGGGCTCGGTCCACCAGCATTGTGCCGAACTGGACAAGCACCATCACCAGGAAGACCCCAGGCACCGTCTCCTCCGACAGTGACTCCGCCAGGTCAGCGGCTGAGTGTTTCTACCGGAGCCAGAAAGGCGTCTTAGGAAGCGGCTGGCAGGGTGACGCATGGCCGAGAGCCCCTCCTGGTTGTGTCCTCACCGGCCTTGCTCCTCAGATGCTTCAGGAGGCATCTTCCTTCTTAGCCTGGATTGTGGGGCCTCTCTGCCTCCCAACCTGGGGACCAGCCTCCAAGTCCTCTCTCTGATAGAGGCATCACTCTACTGGCGTCCCTGCTCTTGGGTCCCTCCCTCGGCCCCCTGGACTCGGATACCCTTCTCTCTTTGTTTCTCCTGATGCCCTTCGAGGCTCGTTCCGATGCCTCCAAACTCCAGAAACCCTCCTGAGCTCCCCTCCCCCTCCCTTCCCACGCCCAGATGCACTGCCTGGGGATGGGATGTCACCTCCCCTCTCCCCTCAGACCATGGAGCGCAGGCCAGAGCTGAGGGAGCTCCAGGCAGCCGAGGCCTCCCTCCAGCCCTGCTCCCACTGGCAAGGGGCACCGGTTCCAGGATTGAAGGTCTGGGCCTTGATGAATCCTGGGGATGGGGGATGAGGACAGAGGCTCTGGACCAGAGTAGGCAGCCATCAGCATGGGGGAGGCCCTGTGTTCCCACTGAAGCCCCTGCCCATTAGTATCCAGCTTTCACCTTAATTAGTACAAGCTTTTCAGAGAAGCAAGAAAACAACAACAAGCTGGACAAGCCACGGAAGACAAGAGATTTCAGTAACGGGGTTGGTGGAGTTGCTGTTCTAAATAGAAAGAGAGAGTGGGGGAGAGGCAGACAGACCACCTCTGCTATTAAGAAAGCCAGTCAGCTGCCTGGTTATTAAGGAACTAATGGCCACCCACTCCACCCCACCCCCAGCAACTGTGGAGGGACACTGCAGCCCCAAGAACCCAGGGGTCTGGGCAGAGGCTCCCAGGAAAGCCAAGTGTTCAGCGGGGCGGTCTGGAAGTCTGTATGGGCCTGGGACTCGCAGGCTCACCCCAAAGGCCCAGTAGCCGAAGAGGACGATGACCAAGTTGAGCACCTCCACCAGGAAAGCCAGGGTGTACACGTCGCGCACAGGGCTGGCTGGGGGCTGGCGGAGGTTGGAGAAGAACCGGCGGATGGAGTGATAGATCCGGAGGGACCTGCAGGAGACAGGGTGATGCTGAAGCCTGCCCTCCTGGTTGACCACACTCAGCACTGGCTGGAAAGTTCTGGGAGGAGGTTGTGGCTGGGAGATGTGAAGCCTGGGGACCATGCACAGGTTCATTTTCCCAACACCTGTATTCTCTTCATCTCCAATTCCTCCAATTCCATGAAGGCTGGTCGCTGAGGTCCAACCTCATCACTAACCCAATCATAGACTTTCGAGGATATTGCCCAGAGGCCAGCCAGATGCAGCCTGGAGAAGAGCTTGGGGTGGTGGACCCTCTCCCTGCCAACTCTTCCCTCTGTGACATGAGGCAAGTGGCTCTACTGCTGAGTTTCAGGCTCCTCACCAGCCAAGTGGGGATGATAAGCCCCGGCCCAACTATGCCATGGGGTGGCTGTGGGGGTAAAATGTTGGAGTCGGTGTGAAACAGTTCTGAGAATGAGAGAGAGTACAGTGTCCATGTGTGATTACCTGTGATATACAGGGAGTCCTACAGATGAGCAAAAGGAGGGCAGCCAGGTGACTTTGGGTGAGAAGGTGGATGGATGGATGGATGGATGCATGGATGAGTGGGTGGGTGTGTGGGTGGATTGATGAGTAGATGGATGGATGGATGAGTGGGTGGATGGATGGATAGGTGGGTGGATGAGGGATGGATGGGTAAGCGGGAGGCAAGTGGGTGGGTCAACGGATGGGCAAATGGAGAGATGGTTGAATGAATGGAAAGGAGGAAGGAAGAATGTTTGCATCCAGAGACAACAGATCGATGGAAGGAAGAAAGGTGGAAAGATGGGTAAATGGATGGATAATGGGACAGACAGACAGAAGGAGTGACCAAAGTGTGAACTGAGAAATGCCTGGACCAAAAGCAAGGATGGTCTCAGCTTCACTGTAGTCCTACAGACAGACCAGCAAGTGGGAAAGTATGCTGCAACTTTCCCAGATGCAAGTCTGGGATCTGACTCGCACGTGGTGTTTTTCCCGTGGCCCAGGAAGATGCAGGCCCCGGTCCTCACTCAGAGGCACCAGGCTCCACAATAACCATGAGGTCTTCATGGCAGATCTGCCTGCAGGGAAGCTTTCATTGTGGGGAGGGGGAAATGACAGGAGCTCCCAGAACTCAGCTGGCCCCCTGCTCCCGGAAGAGCTCCCCTGATCACCTCCTAACACCCAGCTTCCTGGTTTCCTCCAGTATCTCCAACAAGCTTCTGTTGAGTTGCTTTTGTCTGAGTGACTGCTTCCTAAGGAGGCTCCATTTCTTCCTGGATCCTGGGTCTTGGGGACCCCCTGGCAAGACACAGAGACACAGGCCTTCCCCTTCAGCTTTTCCTCCGGAAGCTGTTTTGGCTGGGACCACCCTGCCTCCTACCACCCCAGGGCTGGAAGGGAAGGAATCAGGTGCCACGTGGTTGCCACCAGCCTTTGAGTCCGGGGCATGGGCTCACACTGTTGCCTCCCTGATCCTGGGGGACCTGGTCTGGACCCCAGGCTGCAGAAAGGAAAGCCTGGTGGGGTGAGGAAGCTGGCAGGGTGGCCTGGGTACTGGGTGAGGAAGAACTAACCCCAGACCCTCTTCTGGCCCAGATTTGTGGACCCCAGTGGACACTTTCCCAGGCTCTGCATTGGTCTCTGTGTTGAGACCAATGAGGGTTCCTCCTCGGTCCAGACCTTGGAGGGCTTGGGGCCCAGGGCAAGTGGGGTGCAGCCTACCTCTGTGTCCCATGGCCCACCAACGCCTCCAGAAGGCCCAGTGAGGGGCTGGCGGGGACAATGGCAGCTCCTGGAGGGAGGGGTCCAGGTCGGCCCGTCTCCGGAGGTGCCCACCGCCTGGAGCCTCTCCACTGGCATTTCTTCTCTGCCTCCTGCTCTTTCTCTCCCCATTACAATGAGCCTGGTCACATGGCGGCTGGTCCCATAGCCCCAAGCCCTGGAGGACAAGATGGGCGTGAGGAGTTTGCACCACCACCACTATACACACACACACACACACACACACTCACACTCACACACCCAAACCAGCTGGAGGCCAGGGGGATGGGAAGGGTGCAGAAGGTTTCGAAAGAAGGCCAGGAAGGTATCAGGGAGAAGTCTCTGCAGTGTGGGGTCAGATGGGGAGAGAATGGGAAGGGGCAAGGGGCTCCAAGGGTCCAGGGGGTGGGGGCAAGGGGAGAAGGGCCTGAGGGTGCAGCCAGGGTGCAGAGTCAGCTCCTGGTGGGGGAGGGTTACTAGGAACAGGAAAATCTCAAATCAAATGATTTAAACATCACGGAAAAGAAAACACCCTCCAATGGGGAACAGAGCAGCAGTATGTCTGGGCATCCAAAATTTAATCATCAGTCTCTGCAGCCGAGAGGTCCGGGTCAGGGGGGCTCCCTTTCCTGGTCTGGAGAGGGGAATGGGTACCCTGCTGATCTCAGCCAGTTCACCTCTCAAGGTCATGACTAGCAAGTGAGGACTCGTGAGGAGTGGGGCCAAAGGTCACAGCCCCTCAGAGAAGGAGGTGGACGCACTTGCATGGTAGAGCGATGGAAGAACAGGGCCAGCAGCTGCACGAGGTCGCCCAACATAGAGCCGTCTTGCTTCTCAATCCCGAGGATGTTGGGCAGAGAAAATGGCTTTTCCCTGTTGATGCCAGCGTAGCGTTTTGTGGTCCATGGAAAAAATCCAAACTGTGAAAAGTATTTGACCACAACAGTGGCCTAAAGAAGGGAAGGAAAGAGGTCACTGCGACTGACCTGAAAACACTCACAGACACACACACACCACTCACACAAAAAACCATAAAACCAGTGAATACCCAGGAAAGCTACCAGGCTTCACAAATGTAAGGAACTGGCTGGTGATCAGCAGAGGCTTGAGATTAAAAGGAAATAAAAAAAGCAGAAACTGCCATGAATACATAAGGTGGCCCCACGTGCCCCTGCTGAAGCCTGGTCAGCCTTTTTTAAATTTCTTTGAGTTATTACTCTCTTTCTAATTTCTCCTGACATTTGTTGACTGTTAAACCAATCTGATGCATGGTAGGCAGATTAAGGAGCTTCCTGGTGGCTCAGAAGTAAAGAATTCGCCTGCAGTGCCGGAGATGCGAGGTCGATCCCTGAGTCAGAAAGATCCCCTGGAGAAAGGCTTGATAACCCCCTGCAGTATTCTTGCCTGGAGAATCCCTTGGACAGAGGAGTCTGGTGGGCTACAGTCCGTGGGGTTGCAAAGAGTCGAACACGACTAAGCGATTTAGCACGTAGGCATGCAGGCAGATTAAGATGGCTCTCCCAGCCTGCCTCTTCTCACAGGCCAGTAGCAGAGGATTTTAGGAGCTTGTCTTTTTATGCTGAAAGTGCTCAAAAGTTGCTTTGCATGCAGAATCTCTTCAATGCTTCTCTTTCACAAACTTCTAACACTCAGTCTTTTCCGCCAGGAAAACCGTCTTGGGCCTCCAAGGGCCTCTCAGAGGTTGAGAAGTGATGTTTCTGTTTGGAAATGGGAGGAAGTGGAGAGGCACCTTCTGTCCCCAGGGGATGGGCAGGGGGTGGCTGCTGTTCCTCCGTCCCAGGACTACTGGAAGCCAGTGGCAGAACCATGGATGAAGGACCCCCACCTCTATGTTCAGTGTAGAAAAGGGGTCCAAAATGCTGTCTGGGACCCAGTGCCCTCTTGGTTTCCTCATCCGTAAAATTTAAGAGCAGGTCTAGGGCATCTTCTAGGCACTTTCTAGTTTGGCCCTCAGTAGTTCCTTAAGTAGGAACACATTTTTTTGTCAATCCATCTGAAAAGGGGAGCAGAATCAGTCCTGTGCGTAAGGGCGCCCGTGTACCATCCACAGCCAGTTCTAGGCTGATGAAACCCCTGGACAGTTCACTGTGGGGTCAGGATCAGACGCTGGTGCCCATTGACTATCTTTCTGTCAAGTACCCTGTGTTGAAATGCCATCAGAGGCTCTGCTCTGCAGGTAAGAGTTGTCACTTCAAAGACCCGGGACAGGAATAAGTGGGTTGCACCCTGAGAACCACATCAGATTCCTAGGAGATAAAGGTAAATCTGAGGCAGTAACAGGGCGTCACGGGGGAGATTGCCCTACCCGGGTGGATTAGGAAAAGGGCACATGCACGTTAAAGAGTGTGGTCTTTTCCTGCTAGAGAGCAGACGCCAGGAGCGTGGAGGCAGGCAGGGGTATGGTCAGTGACCTCAGGCCTGTCACCCTCTGCCTGGTGGCCCCTCTCTCTACAATCAGAAATGAGGCGTGGCTTGCCTTCCAAACACCCAACCCAGAGGCCCCAATGGAACATGTAGATTATCCAGACTAAGCCCTTCAAGTGCAAGATGGTATTAACTGAAAGTCAGAATTGTCAGAAGACTTTTAGGGAGATTAAATTTTATTGGACTCAGTTACAAGCAGTAAATCCAAAGAGATCACCTTCATTTGTAATTAAGAGGATCTTCTTATAGACACAAAATATACCATGGCCTTTTAAAAGCCTATTCCTTCCAGGGGATTAAAATATTCTTTATAAGAGTGTTTATTGGGTTTTCTTTTTTTTTTTTAAACCAAAAGCTTTCTTCCTAGCTCAGAAATGTTAGGGTGGCAGAGCTTAGAGGGGCCTAGCAGACAGAACCCAGGCTGGTGGCTGCCTCCCCTGGGGGTGTTTTCAGTGACTCTACAGGGGGAACCCAGAGCCAGGAGGCTCTCCTCCCTCCCTGTCCGGAACTCTGGGAAGCAAGGGAGCCATAATTCACACCCCTCCTAGGCTGATAAAAATGATGTGATGGGAGAAACAACATAACGACAGGTACTTAACTTTTGCACTAATTAATTTCACGGACAGGCTGTCTTCAAGTTTACAAATGTTGCATCTGAGTCAGAAAGTGCAGCAGAGAGCAAGGCTGGTGGTAAATTATGTCCAAGGTGTCAAAAAATTAAAATAATACAAACATTCATTGCCGGAGCCCGATGGGATAAATCCACACGTGCTTATTGTGTACCTATTACATGTACGGTGCATGGGAGCACAGTTCATAGCCACATCCGACTCTCGAAAGCTACGGTGCTCTTGGTGGGGTGGTGTGAGTGCTGGAGCACAACATTAGGGGTTCTATTTGTTCTCTGGGTTCCCCCAGCCCCCTCACTCACTTGACACCAGCACTCGCTGTGTTGCCCCCAAGGCTGCATCAAAAGTGTGTGAGAAGGGGATTTCCCTGGTTATCCAATGGCTAAGACTCTGTGCTCGCAATGCAGGCAGCCTGGGTTCAATCCCTGGTCAGGGAACTAGATCCCACATGTACAACTAAAACTCTGAGCAGCCAAACAAATACACTCAAATTTTTTAAAAAAGACATATGGGGTGGTGACAATGGCAGCAGGTGGGGTGTCCATCCGTTGGCAGGGGCTGGGTCTGCCAGGGGGCCCCCTTGGCACCTACCTCTGTGTAATAGATTGCTGCCATCCAGAATCGTTTGGAGGGCCTGGGGACAGAAAGCATGGCCCACAGGAAACACAGGACAGGGAGAACCATGGAGAGGACGCAGGCCGAGAGCGTGTGGTTGAGAATAATCACAAGGTAGCACAGGGCCTCGGACTTGGCCACGGCGGCCTGGTGCAAGGCGAAGGCTAGCTTCACCAGGCGAGGCAGGCTCCGGTAAAACCTGTCCGACTGCTCTAGCTCGTCCTCCGGGGGCAGCCTAGAGGGAGGGAGATAACTTGCTGTAAGTCCAGGAAAGATAGGACCACGGCCCTGGATGGGCAGGTGTGTCTGGGCCTTGAGAAAATCCAGTAGGTAAAAAATAACTGCGTTTCCCCAAACTCTACACTGGGAGCAATTTTCCACTTTCCCAGAGTGCTCAGCCACAAAGTTTTCTATTGAACATGCACTCCCCAGATGCATTAAAAAAATATGTGATTTGGGGGAAAAAACAAAAACAAAAAAACCTCGATTGCTCAGAATTTCTCTATTGAATAGTCTTTTCAAGCAAGTAATCAAGTTCAAAGAACCACTTGCTTTGCTTCCTAGCCTTTGGACGGCAACACCTTCTGACAGCAATTTGGGCAAGAAAAATGTGCTTGTTTCTGACTCGATTTACAGATAATTCTTGCCTTTTAAGTTACAGATCATTAGCTGGAAACATCCTAAAAGGAAATTTCTGCTGCAGCTGCTGGTCTGTTTGAGTCTCTGAATGACTGGGATAGAACAGGATGGTTGGTGGCGATGGCAGGTGGGAAGGGGGTGTGGCAGGTCTTGGACTTGCCAGCCCACTGTCTTTGAGAGACATCCTGCCAGTGGTGGGGTTCTGCTCAACCCTTCCTCCCTCCTGGCTGACCCCTAGTTACTGTACCTTACCATCTCTGTGGCCTCTGTAGACCCTAAAGGCACCATTAAAAAAAAAACTTCTGATGACTAATTGATTGGGCTTTTGCTTCAAAGGACAGTCTAAAATTTTTTAAAAGCCTCATGAATTTGGATTCCAGACTCCTCTCATCTAAAATTTGTAATCACTGGGGACGGTCTCAGATTTATTCCTGCATCCTTTATGAAGGCTCCATTGCTTGTTTGAACAAGCAGGCCTTGGAAGGCCATTATGTTCTAGACCTTGAGTTGGGCCACAGGGGCACAGAGATGGTCACGGCAGGCCCCTGTCCTCAAGGGGCTCATGTCACCGGGGGCATGGGTCTGGGGCCAGGGGTTTGGATGAGAGCTACTTCTGAGGAGTTGAGGCAGTCCAGAGGAGGACAGGGAGCTGGGAGGCTTCCCAGAGGGGTGGCTGGGCTGGCTGTTGAAGGACAAGAGGCAAACCCTCCAGGCAGAGAGGCAGGGAGAATGGACATTCCAGGTAAGCGTTAGATCCTTTGCGATTCAGAAAACAGAGCCTGGGGACTAGAGCTATCAGGTCATGAGGGGCCTCGCAAACCAGGCTAAGAGTCTGGATTTCATTCTGCTGCTGCTGAGTCACTTCAGTCGTGTCCAACTCTGTGCGACCCCATAGACGGAAGCCCACCAGGCTCCCCCGTCCCTGGGATTCTCCAGTCAAGAACACTGGAGTGGGTTGCCATTTCCTTCTCCAATGTGTGAAAGTGAAAAGTGAAAGTGAAGTCGCTCAGTCATGTCCGACCCTCAGCAACCCCACGGACTGCAGCCTACCAGGCTCCTCCATCCATGGGATTTTCCAGGCAATAGTACTGGAGTGGCTTGCCATTGCCTTCTCCGTTTCATTCTGCAGGAGACAGGAAAGACCTGAAGGGGTGAAGAAGGAGGTGACAAGGGCAGGCTGGGGGGAGCTGAGGTTGGTGTGGAGGGTGCATCAGATGGAAGAGCTGGTGGTGGGCAGGATGGGTTGGTAGGGCAGGCTAGAAGCAATGACGGTCAGAGCAGGACAGTGGACACAGAGTAAGGGCTGTGCGTAGAATCCAGAGAGACATTTTCAAAACAGAGCCCTGGGCACCGCATCCCCTACTGGACATGATGAATAAGAAAAAGAACGATGCTGGCATCTCCTCCTGGGACCCTTCACTAGAGGCTGGATGGTTGTGAAGGTTTTGCGAGAGATTTCGAGTAGGGCTTTCACTAACAAAGACTATGCTGGGGCCGGTGGGGAGCCAGCCCGTGGAGAAAGGAAGTAATGAACTTGAGTTTAACAAAGTCAGAGATGGCTTCTAAGCAGGTAGGACCCCAGGACTGGAGCTCAGGACACGTGCTGAGGAAGGGCAAGAAGGGACAGGGAGGGGACAGTGGGGTAGGGGCCCAGAGTGGAGGCTGCAGGAGCCAAAGGGTCCTGTAAAAACACAGGAGACAGAGAGGAAGCACGAGGCTCATGCCGCCCCTCCGCCCTTTCAAGATGTCTGGTGGCGAAAAGACATGGCGGAGGGGAGTGATCTCTGCAGCCCCCAGAGGACTGCAGTCTGCTGGGTTGCTGAAGGGAGTGGAGGGGAAGGGACTGGGAACAGAACCCAAGGAGAAAGTGGAGCAGATGGGCGATAGCCTAGGATGGGGGAGAAGCCCCAACTCCTGGGACAGCGGTGAGGGTGCAAGGAGGCAGACGGGGGAAGGGAAGATGAGGTGTTCCTTCTGGGATGGAACCTGATTGAGTGGGCCACCTGATTGGTTGGGCCAATCAGGGCTGCAGCCGCAGCACCTGGATGTCCGGGTGAGATGGCAGAACATGGCTACATGTGATCTTGAGCCATGGGCTCAGTTCCCTCCTGTGTCAAATGGGGAGAATACTCTTACCTTCCTCCCTGGGCTCTTGGTAGCTAAGGGGGTTAATTGATGCAAAATGACTCAGGATCAGCCCAGCAAAGGGGTCAGCGAGGGGAATGGCCATTGTCCCCTCCCACATGGCCATCACCACGGCTCTGTCCATGTCTGTCCCCCGGCGTCTGGGACACAGCTGAGCTGGTCAGGGGATGAGCTTCCTCAGGTTCCTCGATGAGCATCCCCCCCCAACGCTGCCCCCTCCCGTCAGGTGTGCAGGTGGCCCCTGCTCCACCCAGGCCTCCCAGGTGATATTTTTAAAGGGACCCATTTACAAGATTGTAGCTCCCACATGGCTCACTGAACATGCCCAGAATAAGGGGGCCTGTCCACATCCACCGGGCCTCTCTGAAAGCCACACTTCGCATTTGAGGAAAATTACTTCTCTACCTGCCACGGGCCTCTGTTGTTTGGACACAGAGTATAATTTTGTGGCATTAGCAAAAATGATCCCTTTACAGCCCTCTAAACGTCCTTGGCCCACAACACAAGGTCTTGACTTTCGGGGAGACCAAGGTTTCACCGGGGACCCCTGGCACCTGTGGTCGTCCTGGGGCAGGGAGGCTCCTCGGGGCTGAGGGCAACCTGCTCCCTGCCTCAGGGGGTCTTCCAGCGCCTCCTCAGGTGGATCTTGCCTGGACCTGCAGGTGTGTCTGCGAGGATCCTCTGGGGCCGTGCCCTGTGCGATTTCTCCAGGCGATCGGGCGTCTTCCGGGCTAGACCCAGGTAACCCTTTGCCTTCTGGATGCCCCTCGGGCCTCTCTTCCCTCCTGGCTGAGGCCGCGTATGGGGACTCTCGCAAGCGGGCATGACAGCCTCTCAGAATGTCCTCTGTGGTGGCTTTCTTCCCCTACAAAAAAATGCCAGAGTTTCATCATACAAAGGAAAAAAAGAGGGACTTCCCTGGCAGTTCGCTGGTTAAGACTCCATGCTTATAATACAGGGGGCACGGGTTACATCAGGAAAACTAAGATTCTACATGATGCGAGAAGCAGCCAAAAGGAAAAGAAAAACAGAGAGGGAAGCGGATGTGGATAAGGAGGGGGAAGTCCGGGAGGGAGCTAGTGGGTGTACTTTGCATGACAGAAAACAGACGGAACACAGTTCCTCACAGTCTGCATCTCAGGACTGGAGCTGGGACCACCGAGGGGCCCCAAGGCCCCTCCGGGAGTTCTGGACAGAGAGGGCAGAGCACCGCGTCCCTCCCTCCACCGGCCCTCACAGCGGTCCAAACCAGCAGGGAGGGTGGGTGGCAGGAGCTAATGCGAGGCATAAATCATGAGTCGGTGATGAAGTGGCTTGTCTACGAGGAATAATTAAAGGCAATTGATACAGCGAGGGTGCCAAGCTTGCCTGAATGATAGCTCGCCACCAGCCGTGGCGCAACCCCCGCAGGGCCGTGGACACCTGGGCACTATCCCCGCTCAGCGCACTCAGGGCTTCGGTGACATCGTCCAACAACATCAGTCCCAGGACCCCGCACAACCGGGCCACGGTGACGAGCCTCCAGGCCAGGCCTCCTGTGGAGAGAGAGCAGGAACCACACACCGCCCATGAAACCCCACCGAGAACGTTGCTCTTTCTTTTTGCCAACTTGCCTCGGAGCAACAAGACAATAAACTCCATCCAGTCCATCAGCTAAGGCTTGAGGGGGCTGCCCTGTGGGAAGAATTTCCCTAGACATCATGGATTCTCATCTAAAGTGGGGGAACCAGGGCGGGCCTGAGAGTGACTGTCTGAGTGTCCTCAGAGGAGAGGACCACACTGTTATCATTTGCATTCTGAATGTTCAGTCAGTAAGTCATGTCCAACTCTTTGCGACCCCATGGACTGCAGCTCACCAGGCCTCCCTGTCCTTCCCTATCTCTCAGAGTTTGTTCAGACTTATGTCCATTGAGTCAGTGATGCCATCCAGCCATCTCATCCTCTGTCGTCCCCATCTCCTCCTGCCCTCATCTTTCCCAGCATCAGGGTCATTACTCAGCATTCTGAATCGCTAGCACGAGTTAGGCACTTACTGTGTACCAGAAACTGATGTGATCTTATGGTTCAGCCCTTCAATCCTACAGCATCCCTCTTGCTCATGGTCTCTTCCTGTCTTCCTTTCACAGACAGAGAAACCGAGGACCAGAGAGGTGAAGGGGAGGTGGGTGGGAGGGAATCTGATCGCAGGCCACCCAGACTCGCGCTGAGGAACGGCCATTAGAGACAAGGGATAGGGAGGACTCTGGAAAGGATGTCCTGCCCATGGGATGAGCTGGAAGACGAGAACATCCTTTGACGGGAGGTGGAGGAGCTGGCTTTGTGCTGAGGTGGTACCAGCCCCGATCCAGCTGAGGGGCCTTGAGTGAGGCATTTAAGCACCCCATCACCCTCTTTAACTGGCCTCTCATCTCTGAGTGAGGTTATCTGACGTCAGCCCTGATCCATGACGGAGTTTCCCCTCCTATAGTTTTCTTTCTTTTCTCTTTTGACTACGGCAGGACACCCGTACCTACCAGGTTCATCTGGATTCTCTGTTCTGGCCTCAGCTTCAGTCTCATGAGTTGCCAGTCTCTCACCTCCTGAGTCACCAAAATAAACAAACAAACAAAAAAACAGACTGAAAATTCCTGTCTGTTTTCAATTGATGTTTTTTGGTAAATGTTTGTTACATCCCCATGGGGGTGTCTGTGTGTCTAAGGTGGGCATAACGATGAGAGTGTGAAAATTACAGTCCTCCTGAAACATGCATCACATCCTGGGCCCTTTACTGGGGTCACTGGGACTCTACAGGCCCTGATGTCAAATCAGCTGGTCTTCATTTGCAGACGCTCAGCAAAGCAGGTCCACCTAGAGAGGAAGGCCTTTCAAATTTGTATTGGCTGCTGACCACTACTTGTCAGGGTCCAGGGCTTACCGCCAGTGAATGCCTCACTTCGGAAAGATTGGACACCCGACAGACCACATATTTCTCTCTCCCTGGGTCTGGTTGATGCGTTCCAAATCTCAAGTCATTATGGAAAACACACTTGGAAAAATGCAGATTCTCCACCACCACCACGCCCCCATATCTCAGAATAACCAGTGGGCCCGTCAGCAAATATCCCATTGTCCCAGCGGTGTGGACACCTCCATGAGGCCCTCCCACCATCATCAGCATGTATAAAAGTTCCCCTAGGCTCCTATATCACCCATGACCTCATCTTCCCTCCACACTCCACTTGCTGTCAATGGACCCAGTCACTAGCCAGAACTGTTTGACGCCAGCGTTTCCTAGTCGACCATCTGTTGATGCAAGTTACCACACAAACCCTGCTTTGCTCTCGACAGCTGTACCTCCACTGTGGCGCCGCCGGAGCCCCTCTTCTTCCCACTCGGGGTTTCCCATCCCTCCTTCACCCTCCATCCTCATCCGGAGAACGCACGAGGCACCGTGGGTCCAAGCTTTGTAGGCGAGCTGCAGGGAGACAGTCGTAAACCCGGCAGTGTTCTCCGGCAGTTCCAGGCCCAGACCCTCCTTTTCTTCTTTAAAGGTCACAAAATCTAATTAGAACCATTGCTAACTGTGTATTCTCGTTGTCGGTAAGCCTTAAATAATAAAAATCAGACCAAATGAGACTAATCAAGGGAGATGGAAAATCAATGTCATATTTGTTCCAAGTAATTTCCTCTTAGAAGAGGAAAGGCTCTTAGGAGTGGTTTGTGAATTTAAAAGATGCTTAAAGTTGCATCTAAGACATCAGAACATCAAAGTCAAACCCAAACGGAATTTTGCTGGATGATCTCCTTCCTTGTTCCAGGAAAAGTCAGTGCTGCTTGGTATAAAGGCTAAAGTGGGTGACAGCCTTTCTTGTGTCTGCTTTAAGTAGTTCTGGTTTTACAAAAAAAAAAAAAAAATTGAAAAATGGATTCCTTAAGACAGGGGCAAAGAGTAAGTGATATATGGAATTCTTTGCTCTTCCTTCAATATTTTTCCAAGTAACTTTCAACTAAAATGCACACTTAAGGAAAAGCTCTAAACAATAGGATGCAACAGAGACACACATGTGTAGGCATGGTAAAGAAAATTAAGACATGTCTTCAAATAACTTATCCCTTTTCCTGAAATACCCCCAAAATATTGGTTGACATCTCCAAATGAGCACCCCTGTTCTCCTGTCGGTTTTGCATGTGCCCATGACAACAGGAGTAATTTATACCAAGGACTAGTTGAGCGATTTGATACGGAAGGACTAGTTGACTGGCTTCCCCATGAGTCCACCGCTTTTCCCCAATAGTCAGCAGGGAGCCCCTACAGGGAAGCAGAGACCCTCAGAGTCACTCCCTCATCACATGTAAACAAGCACCCAGCATCCACAGCCGTGGGCCTCTGAGGTACCCTCTGTACATCTCCCAGAGGGATCCAAGTGAACTTGGGCTCAAGTTAAGCTTAGGTCGTTGTTCTGCATAGTCTGCTCCACCACATGCAGGTCCAGCCAAGCCACGGGCACACATGGAGGCTTCTAAAGCTAGAGCATCCTCGGTGAGGACCACTCAGCCCACAGAATGTGTCTACTTCACCTATGTTAGCTCGAGTCCAAGGCAAAGAAAACTTACCTGGAAAGCTGTCCTGGGCTTTGGCTGATGCTCTGTTATTTCTGCCTCACTTCCTTCTTGCGGCTCCTCTTCCTCGCTGTCAGTCTCAAAGAAGGCGTAGCTGCCATCCTGGAGCACTGCAAAGCATGTCCACAAAAAGAATCTGGAAGACACGCCCTCCTGCCCTGTTGCCCACAGACCTCACTATAAGCCTGGCCTGGCCTGAGACATGCTGGGCGTCTTGCTGACCTGATGGGCACCGGGTTATTTTACGTATGGGGTTTCCTCCCTTCTGGCACATTCTACCACAGAAGGGAAGGCTGTCAAAGCAGGTGTATCTCATTCACTAACTGGATTTAAATTATGTATTAGTATTGACATTTCACATTAGACGCCTGTGGATTTCTGTCTCCCTTCACCATCAATCTCTCTTGTTAGCCATGGAATCTGCAATCTCCAATCTTCCTCGGCTGCACACACTCCACAAGTCCTGTCCCATATCATCCGTGGACAGCTCACCTGCTGCCCTGGTAGATGGAGGCGACCCTGCTCCTCCACTGTCCCCAAAGACACGAACACATGACCTCTCATGTCCTTATGGGGCAGCCAGCATTAGTCATCTGCCCGCCTCCTCGCATAACCTTGCTGCCTCAAATGACAGGCATGTCCTAGGGAATGAACCTGTTTTAGGGAACCGTAGAACTTAGTGGGCCCCTCCCCTGCTTCTCAGAGTCCTGAAGGGCCATGCTCCAGGCAGCTGTTAACAGTCCCAGCTTACTGGAAGGATGCATCGTCCAAGGCTGCCACCATTTTTTCTCCTCTTCATTTTCTGTCGTACTGAGATCGTCTAAATAAAGATGAAACCCAAATCCATCAGCCATTCCCACCCTGGACCACATTGTGGTCATTCCAAAAAGGGACCAGGCTGAAATGTCTACTGACGAAATCAACATCACCTTACTGAGTGTTTACTGACTGCCCTTCCCCATCCTTACAAAATGATTCATTTGAACAAATCATTTGGTGCAAATAAAATCTGAGAAGGATACGTAAAAGGGACTGGAGATAAAAACGTGTTTTCAAGATTGCCTAACATGTAAGCTGACAACCTCTTCTTTCTTCTGCTTCAAGGAGATTCCCAGGGAGGTCTGTGCTGGGAGATCCTTGAGGAGACAAGTTCTAATGGTTTCAGGAACTCGAAAGTGCTAAAATGGAATCTTTCTTAAAAGCACCGTAATTCAGTCTTGTCACTAATTCAGACAGTGTGTCTCCTAATTAGGAAGGTTAACCCATAGATGACACCCTGCATATGAATTGCCAGATAAAACCCAGTCATCTCAGAGGTTGGTAGCCAGGCGATGACACCGTTCCCTTCAACTTGTTCAGCTGAAAGGAAGAGCAAATCCAGTCCAATTGAAAAAGAACAACTTTTTGAAGGATATTTTATTTATTTCATGACAAGTAAAAAATGAAACGACTTTTGTCTTTAGCCACCAGCCCTTTGAGGAACTCGTTTTCTGAAGAAAAAAAAAAAAAAAAAAACACGCTAAACTGAAAGGAAGAAAATATTGTTTAAGTAAGTAATCCATGGATTTCCAGGGAGCAGGGCCTGTCAGATGTGTTTTCACTTTGCAGACAAGGAGGGATCCTTTCTGGGACTTCAGTCAGAGTTCAGAATTTCACCTCAGAGCACCGTTCTGATTCTAAACTCTTCAGATGCATCAGATAAAAAGATAACTCTAACACCTCAGGTCCGAAGGGAGAGACCCATTTTCTTGTTGGCTTGGGGTGGGGGGCAGGGGAGTTGGTGGCGCTGATGGCAGAGGGCTCAGTGTAACATCCCTGTTTCAAGCCGGGGGTGGGGGGAGGCAGGTCATGTCCCGAGCTCACCTGGAGTGCTAGGCCCTGTGGCAGCGTCCTCCCTGGGCAAACAGCTCACACTAACCACCGGGGAAGCAGGCCTCCTGCTGCCTCGCTGCAAAGTAGCAACTTTCCTTTGCTTTGCTTTGATCTTCTCAATCCTGGCAATTGAAGACAAACAGAGAAGGCCGTTTTCTTCTCCTGTGGTCAAAACACCTTTGCCATTTTGCTTGGCTTTGCCCGTAAGCCTGAGACAGAGGAAGAGCTGCCTAGCTGTCCCCTCCCACCTTTCCCGACTTAAGAGGTGACACCCCCGCCCCACCCAGCAGCCAGCATCTTGGGCACCCAGATGAATGGGATCCTGCTCCGAGTGCTGCCTGGGATCCACGGTGGGAGGCACAAGGGCTGACTGCTCTCCACTCCAGAAAACAGGGCAGCATCTCAAGTGGGGTTTGCTAGCACCAGACAACAGCTGGGCAGCTGAGGGACGGCGGCTGGGGGTCTTGGTGGACTCAGATAGCCTGGGAATTCAGACTTAAGCAGGCAACAAAACAGAAAGAATTCTGCCAACTTCATCATACGCATATCTTGACTTCTCCAATATTATATAATTTTTAAAGTTGATTACAGTCAAGTCACTTTTATGACTTGACATTACCCTGCTGCTGTTGCTGCTAAGTTGCTTCAGTCGTGTCCAACTCTGTGCGACCCCATAGACGGCAGCCCCCTAGGCTCCTCTGTCCCTGGGATTCTCCAGGCAAGAATACTGGAGTGGGTTGCCATTTCTTTCTCCAATGCATGAGAGTGAAAAGAAAAAGTGAAGTTGCTCAGTCGTGCCTGACTCTTAGCGACCCCATGGACTGCAGCCCACCAGGCTCCTCTGTCCATGGGATTTTCCAGGCAAGTGTACTGGAGTGGGTTGCCATTGCCTTCTCCGACATTACCCTGAACAATCCTTAAAGTCACTCAACGAGTTGTCTAGATATTCCTTCCCCTCACCCCTTCCAAAGTGCATCAAGATAAATGATGTAGCCTTTAAACAAAAAATACATACATGCATGACCACCAAAACCTTACTGGGTACCACCTGGGGTGCACGCATGGCAGAGCACTGGAAGACAGATGGCTTAAGCAGAGTAGCAGGTGGTCCCTCTTTGCAAGGGACAGCTTGAATCAAGGCTCAGAGCAAAGAAAGCAAATGGCCTTTTGGGGGAACAATGACTTTAGCCAACGCAGAGAGTCTGAGCCATCAAGAGCTCAAAGCATCTCCTCCCCATCTAAGAATTACATTAAGTGATGGATCTTTCCAGGGGAAACTCATGTTCCCATCACACTCAAGGGCCCTGCCTTTGTTTTCTGGTTGGAAGAATCAGCCTGCAATTGCTGCCACCTCCATCCACTGATTGACCCGCATTCACAGCTCGTTAGTGCCCCATAAGCTGAACAATGGTGCATCTCAGGTCTTAGGCTTTTTTTTTTCTTGGAGAAATTCAAAAAGAAGAGACAAAAAGAAAAAGAAAGAAGTCTGTAACAAAGAAAGAAATAAGTGATAAGATGGCATCTCCTTTGGAAGGGTCATGCTTCCAGGATGAAGAAAGAAAAGCCAACATAACTGCCTCGTGATGACCCATAGGCACTTTTTCTCATCTTCCTCACTGTGCTCCAACGCCTCCCTCAAGGACAGTGCCAGGAGCTCAGCACCCCTGTGTGGGCAAAGAAATACATTTAAGAAATCATCTTGTATGTATTTTAAGTATCTTATATATCTTCCAAGATATATAAGATAAAGGATATATATATATATATATATATCCTTTATAGATATATCTTATATGTGCCTTATAGAGAATCTTTGTAGATTCTGTTGGTAAAACATCAGTATCACTGTCAGGTTTTGCACTAAAATTAAAGGTGAAATGTGTCAACCATATGTCAATTCATAAAACAAGATGGGGTCCAGCCAGCTGCTCTAAAGGATTTTTTTTCTCCTTTCTCCCCAAAGAGCATAAACCTCCAGAACATCAAGACCAAATTTAGCTCAACAGATTGAGGACAGCACCCAACAAACCATGGAGGTTTTGTATGGGAGTGGATGCTTGCAACTTGCCTGAGGATGGGCCATGCTTGAACGGGATCTCAGGGTGAGAGGCTGAGTGGAGTTTGAGAGGACAGTGTGCTCAAGGTACATCTGAATTCTGGCCTGTACCCTGGAAACAGTGGGAGACCCCTTGGAATTCTGTCCCTTCCCTGGGAGTGGCACAGGTGTGGCTCCCATCATTGCAGACGAGCACCCTAGGGCTGCTGGATGATCAGTTTGTATCAGATAAGGAACTGACACTAGAAGGGGCTGTCAGGCAAGTTGGCCAAAGAGACATGTAGACCAGGGCAGGAGCCTGAGACTGGGGTGGCAGGGCTGCCCAGAGAAGTTCTGGAAGCCCTGGACCTCCACAGGGCTGGGCTGGTTCTTCACAGAAGTCCGCCAACCTCCTCCTTCGACCCTGAGCTGAACTTGGTCCCTTATGGACTTGGGGTTACTGTTGGCAAAGAGAGCTGGTCTTTTGCCCTTGTCCCTCCTCTGTGTTCACAAGTCAGTACAGTACCTCCTAAGATCTCATGGCCCTACACAATTTGACCAGGATTGAATCCCAGATCTGGGAGGAAGGAGCTTGTGTTGGAGGGGCTGCGTCACCAGGCAGGTGACCCACTCTGAGCGTCAGCTCTTCCTCTGCTGAGGGGAAGGGTGAGATGAGATTGTCTGAGGTTTCTGAGAGTTCTAAAGGGTGGTGATCCTTCAGCTAAAGCTTCCTTCGTGTCTGGTCAAGCCCCTGACAGCTGAGGTCTTCCTCCTGGGTTTCCTGGTACCTGGATGCTAAGGCTTGAGCAGCTTCCAGATCAGCCACCACGTAAAGGTGGTAATAACTCAGGAAGATCCGTCGCTGGATGAGCAGGAAGGTGAGACACACGGCATCCCACAGGATCCCTGCTTCCTTTTCTGGGGGTTCACAGGCTTCATCCTCGAGGATGGCTGCATGGAAGACAAGAGAAACCAGGAGTCTTGTGGCCAGGGGAGGAGCCCAGGCTCCCGTGGGCAAAGCCTGCTCTGCTTCCTGGTGACTTCTGTCCTTTCCTCCCCTTCCTGCTCCCACTGGTGATTTTTCTCAGGAAACCAGGGGTGAGGCCCCCCAACTGCACCAGCCCCTCCCTGGAGCCTCAGGCCTTCCCTTCCCTATTCCTTGAGGGGACCCAGGCAGAGCCCTCGGTGAGCAGTGGAGCTGACAGTAAGGGGGATCGATAATCCACAAGACTTGAGAACCACCCCCCACCCCCCAATCTCAGCCTCGCTGGGACCTTCAGAAACTTACTCCCTATGGCCATGGCACTAAGCCCTGAAGCTCCAGGCTTGATCGTGAAAGAAGAGAAATGTGATCTCACATGTTTTTTTTTTGACAAACCAAGAGAGAGGGATAGCCGAGGCCAGGATGTCACTCAGAGGCAAAAGTTAAAACAAACACATTTCTCCTTCCCCTCCATTCATAAAAGGAAACCGGTGACAGCTCCAGTCGGGCAGAACCCAGGTCTCCTCCCTCTCCAAACAGGCCCGAAGCCCAGGAGTCGGCAGCGTGGCTGGGGTTTCGCAAACCCCACGGAAGTGCCGTTGGCACAGACCTGGAATCGCCCCCGAAGCCCAGGGCCGCAGACCGGAGGGCACCGTGCCCTTGACTCAGCATCAGGGTGCAAGACTACCCTGCTCTCTCTCTGCTTTTCATCTGGTGCCTGGCTTTTCTCCGAGAGACTGGAGGTCTTCTCATTTCTACTGGGGTCTCCTCCATCTCCTATCAGAGAATGGTCTGGCAAAGCAGTCAAACACAGCCCTGAACCTGGACTGGATCCTGAGTCCAGATAATCGAATAATAATAATAAATAGCTGTCAGGACCCAGTGAGCAGTGACTGGGGGCATTGGCATGTAGGCTGGGCATTAGGTGACTGGGGGATAGGAGCTGGTTTTCTCAGGATGAGCTGATGAAAACCTGGTTCTGCAGGAGAACATCTTGATGTGTGCTCCATTTCTTCTGGCAATTTCACAAAAGAAATGTACATACACCCACACACAAGTGGGGCAAAGATGGCAGAAGGCACCATTGATCTCGGGCAGGGGTGGGTGGCCATTGTGCAATTCTCTCCACTCTTCTGTGCCTTCCATCTTCCTATTCTGATGACACACATGGGCTCTGCATGGGCTGTGCTGAACTGGGGGCAGCAGGGGGTTGGCAGCACTTACCTAACTGGTAACCTGGGACCGTGCAAGACAGGCCAAAAGTGTGGACCAGCCAGCAGTGCGATTTGAGTAAGGCCTCCAGGTACACGCAGGAGCCAACCTGCAGAGAGGAGGAAAGACATGCTGCCTGCTCCATTCCCAGCTTGGATTTGCTGTTCAGTGTCATCCACCATTTGTCTCCCTAGTTGTAACATCCAATGCGCTGGTCCCCAAGAAGAGCAGCATTTGGCCATCCAGCCTGGGAGGTCTAATCATGCTTCTTCCCAAGAACACAAGGAGGGGTTAACCCAGAGGTCATGGAAGCGTCTTCCACGTCAATAGGAACCCAGCGACAGCAGTCCAGCAGCCATGAGCAACGGCGTGGCCTTGAGTGGATCGCTGCCCTTCCGTCCCCGATTCCCTGTGTTCTCATGTGCAAAGTCACCACGTCATCTCTGGAGATTCCTTCCCACTCTCACAACCTGTGATTTTGTAAGGAAGACCTACGAGCCTTTAGGAGGATGAAGTCCTAAGATGTATGACAGGAAAGGACACGGTGGTATCCCCACCCACGGAGATGCAATAAGATAAACTGAGGTGATGATTGTCACCATTCCAGTAAAAGCTGGTTTGTTTGATAGGCAATCACTCGGAACTTTTCAAGCCAATGAGGACCAATATTCTTAAGGATGACCTGAGGCTTGTAAACCTCCAAAGAATGACCCTGTCCTGCTGAGCAAAGTCCTAATATGTCCCTGGTTTGCGAGTTGTGCCCGAGGCATGGCCAGTCAGACAGACAACCAGCACTGGGGTCTGGAGACAGGGCTCCCAGGGTCGGCTAGACCAGGGGGTAGTACTGGACTGGCCTCTTCTGGTACTTCTCTGTCTGCATCTCTTGGGTGGAAGCCTTAAGTTCTACCAACCCCAGATGGGGGCAGGGAGGGAGGCCCCTTCCAGTTTCAGACCTATGACTTTCCTAGCCCTCAAACTGCTTCATTAATCTACGCGGTTCTGTGTTATTCCACTTCTCCCTTTGAAATGTGAGTGTGGTCCTGCACAATGAACACGGGTTCTCTGGAGCATCGTCTAAGGTGATTAGCTAGACCATAAAGCATGTTTTCTGTTGCGTGTCCTCCCCTTCCCCTCTTGATTTCCTTGGGTTCAGAGCTCTTCAACATCAAAAGCTACTCCCCGAAGTATGGGCGGCATCGTGCGTGACACACGGCGGATCGTTTTACCTCTTTCCACCTTTGGTAAACATATCTTTGAAAAAGGCCTTTTAAGATGACTGTTGGTTTTGGCAGTACCTTTTTTTAGGGTATTAAGACCGTCAGGCTAGGAAAACAAAGAGCAGCCTTGAGAGAAGGACTATCCCATACCGACAGGAAAGTCTTCACAGCAACCACTAGCGCCGAGTAGGCGACCAGGCGGTCCCACGACTGGAGGATGGTCTTTGCCGGCTGCAGGAGGAGATGGCTCCCTTGCAGCATGAAATATCCAAAGGCCGCCAGGTACCCGACACTCAGGACGTGGATCCGTGTCGTTCCCGCAAGAAACACCAGGCAAAGCACAAACCAGAAGTGATAGCGAAAAACAGCAACCTTGACCATGTCCAGATAGGAGCTGGAAGATTGAAGAGGCCAGTGAAAAGGAAAAATGATGTCATTTAACAGACACAAAGGTACCTCCCACAGGTCGTCTTAAAATAGAAGGAAACACAGAAAGCAGACAAAGAGAGATGCAGTGAGCAGGAGACCCTCGGAGACCCATGGCCACGCCCATGAGATGGGACCATCCGCGAGCCTAGGGTCTTTTACAATGTCAGGCTTATCAAGGTGCAGACTGCATTCAAGGGTATAGTTCTTTGCGGTTTGACAAATGAATACAGTCCTGTAACCACCATCCTGATCAAGATACACAATATTTCCATCAGCCTCGAATTTCCCTCTGCCCTTTGTAGCCAATCCTCTCCCCCCACCTCCAGGCAACCAGCAATCTGTTTTCTGTCTCTATAGTCTTGTCTTTTCCAAAATAGCACGCAAACAGCACTGGGCAGCGTGTCACCTTTTGTGTGTGGCGTGATGCTGTTGCGGGTCCCACTGGGTTGTCATGCATGTCAGTAAGTCATTCCTTTTTACTGCTGAGTGGTGGTTCGTGGTATGCATGCACCACAATTTAGCCACTCACCAGTTAATGGACATTTGGATTGTTTCCAGTTTTCGGTGATTATGAGTAAAGCTGCTATAAACATTCATGGGCAGGATTTTGTATGGAACTAAGTTTCCATTTCACTTGGGTAAATACCTGTGAGTGCAGTGGCTGGGTTACACAGCCAACGTACATTTAACATTAGAAGAAACCTGCCAGAAAATAAGTTCCTGCTGAATAGCACAGGGAACTATATTTAATAACTTCTAAAAAGGAATTTACTGGTTGCCAAGGGGGAGTGGTTGGGGGAGAGATGGAGTAGGAGGTTGGGGTTAGCAGATATAAGCTTTTATATATAGAACAGATAAACAAGATCCTACTGTAGAGCACAGAGAATTATATTCAATATCATTTGAAAAACCATAATGGAAAAGAATATTTTAAAATTTTATATATATATATATAACTGAATCACTTTGCTAAACAGCAGTAATTAATACATTATAAATCAACTACACTTTAATAGAAAAAGAATATATATACAAATGCGTGTATATATACAGTATATATATTTGAATCATTTGTTTTACACCTGAAACTAACACATCATTGTAAATCAACTATACTTCTAACTATGTAGATATAGTATTTATATATATATATTTATATATACACACATACTTTATAATAGTCAAAATAATTATATGTCAAGGTAATTTCTGATTAAGCAAATTAGGACATATTCAAATGATGGAATATAAAGTAGCCTTTACAGTTATGATTACAAAGCATTTTGTGAGTAAATGCTTACAAGTCAATGGTAAATGATCTATCTGTGGTGGTTGTTATTAGCAAAAAATTAGAATACAAAATTGCTCACAGGACCTGAACTCTACTAAATAAAAATTATTTTAAGAGATTGGAAGGAAATATGCTAAGATTTTAACAGATTATGTCTGAAATTACAATAATCTTTCTTTCTGTTTCTTTGTGATTTTCTTTTTTAGATTAACTTTTTATTGGCTTATTATTTTACTGGCTTTTGTTATAGTTACTTTAAAATGGTATGTCAGTTTCTACTGGACAGCAAAGTGAATCAGCTATATGGATAAACACATCCCCAATTTTCTGGATTTCCTTGGGTCATTTGTAGAGATGTGGATGAACAGAGTGAAGTCAGAAAGAGAAAAACAGATATTGTATAGTAACTTGTATATCTGGAATCTAGAAAAATGGTGTCGGTTCAGTTCAGTCACTCAGTGGTGTCCGCCTCTTTGCAACATTATCTTATTTCCAAAGCAGAAATAGGCACAGCGGTAGAGAACAAACATAGGGACCCCAAGCGGGGAAAAGGGAGATGGGATGAACTGGGAGAATGGGATCAACATATAAACACCATGTTTAGAATAGATAACTAATGGGAACCTACTGTATAGCTCAGGGAACTCTGCTTGTTGCTCTGTGGTGACCTAAATGGGAAGGAAATCTTTATAATTGTCTTATTTATACAAATTACAGCAAGTAAGTGTCATTGCTTTTACAAATTAAAGCAAGTAAGATCAGAAAGTGAAAGAGGAGAGTGAAAAGTTTGGCTTGAAGCTCAACATTCAGAAAACAAAGATCATGGCATCTGGTCCCATCACTTCATGGGAAATAGATGGAAAAACAGTGGAAACAGTGTCAGACTTTATTTTTTGGGGCTCCAAAATCACTGCAGATGCTGATTGCAGCCATGAAATTAAAAGACGCTTACTCCTTGGAAGGAAAGTTATGACCAACCTTGATAGTATATTAAAAAGCAGAGACATTACTTTGCCAACCAAGGTCCGTCTAGTCAAGGCAATGGTTTTTCCCGTGGTCATGTATGGATGTGAGAGTTGGACTGTGAAGAAAGCTGATCACCGAAGAATCGATGCTTTTGAACTGTGGTGTTGGAGAAGACTCTTGAGAGTCCCTTATACTGCAAGGAGATCCAACCAGTCCATTCTAAAGGAGATCAATCCTGGATGTTCATTGGAGGGACTGATGCTAAAGCTGAAACTGCAATACTTTGGCCACCTCATGCGACGAGTTGACTCACTGGAAAAGACTCTGATGCTGGGAAAGGTTGGGGGCGGGAGGAGAAGGGGAAGACCGAGAATGAGATGGCTGGATGGCATCACCGACTCTGTGGACATGAGTTTGAGTGTACTCCGGGAGTTGGTGATGGACAGGGAGGCCTGGCGTGCTGTAATTCATGGGGTCGCGGAGAGTCGGACACGACTGAGCGACTGAACTGAACTGAAGATCAGAATGAAAGTTGAATGTTATCACTAAAAAAAACAAACTGCCCAACTATCCCAAAGTGGCTCTGTCAAGAAGCCTTCCCCCTAGCTTTGCATGAACGTTTCTGCTGTCTAAATTCTTCCCAGGACTTGATATTGTCAGGTTTTCCGTGTTTGGGGTTTTTAAAAATCTTAGCCATTCTAACAAGTATGTTAGTATAATCTCTCTTTAATTTGAATTTCCCTAGTGACTAATGATGTTGAACATCATTTCAAATATGCTTATTCGCTTATCTTTTTGGATTAAGTGCCTGTTCAAATCTTCTGCCTGTTTTAAAAATTGCATTGTTTCCTTCATATTGAGCTATAGACATGCTTTATATGTTCTGGATACAAGTCCTTATCAGACATGTGTTTCGCAAATCTTTTCCTCTCTGTCATTGGCTTATCTTTTCATGATCTTAACAGTGTCTTTTGAAGAGCAGAATATTTTTTATTTTGATGTAGTGCAATTTATCAATTTTTTCCTATGGTGGCGCACGCATTTTGTGTCCTATTTAAGAAATCTTTCTTCAACTCAAGGTCACAAAGAAGTTCTCCTATTTTTTTTTTTTTAATAAATGTTTGGGTTTTACATTTGGGCCCACAATCCATTTCAAGTCGATTTTTGCATGTGATGCGAAGTACGGATAAAGAGTTTCTTTGTGCATTGGGGAGTGGCGGAGGATATGGACTTATCCAAAAATGTTCCAGCACCTTTGATAAGAAGATTATCCCTTCTGAACCATCTGTTCCGTTGATCTAGGTGTCTAGCCCTTTACCAGTAGTACAGTCTTGGTGATTAGACTTTAAAGTCTTCAAATCAAGTGGTATTAGTATTCCAGCTTTGCTCTTTTTTGTAATTGTTTTGGATATCCTAGGTCCTTTGCTTGTCCATTTAAATTTATCAATTTCTTTATTAAAAAAATATATTTGTTTATTTATTTGGCTGCACCAGGTCCTGGTTGTGGCATGTGGGGTCCTGCATTGGGAGCGTGGAGTCTTGGCCAGTAGACAGCCAGGGAAGTCCCTGTTGACTTCTTTAAAAAAAAAAAACAAAACAGTGCCTGCTGGATAAAAGCAAGGATCTTTCTTCCTTCTGAATTCCTAGAGCTTTAAACAGTGCCTGGCACATAATAGGTGCTCAAAAAATAATTTCAACTGCGAGAATGAGTGGATAGCAGAGGGCAGGGGCCCAGTCAACTTACAGTATGTTTCTAGGAGTGGGGCACTCAGAAATGCATAGAAAGTGGTGCAACTACTTGGGAAAACTACTTGGCAGTTTCTTAAACCAATAATATGCATTTCCCCCGTGATCCAGCGATTCGACCCCTAAATACTTATCCAGAGAAATAAGACATATGTCCACAGAAATCCTGTGCAGGAATGTTCTCGGAAGATTTATTTATATTAGCTCTGAGCTGGAAACAACCAGGTGATGCTCTTCAGCTCCTCATGGGTAATCAAAATGAGGAAGATTCATACAAGGGAATGCTATTCAGCCATAAAAAGGAATGATTTACTGAAACATACTGAAAAATGGATGGATCTAAAATATACTACAATGAGTAAAGGTAGCCAGACACAAAAAAGCACATCCCACACAACAATTCCATTCAGATGAAATCCTACAACAGGTAAAATTAAGCTGCAATGCAAAAATCAAGTCAGTGGTGGCCTGAGGAAATAACTCCCTAGGAAGAGGAGAAGGGGGTGTTTCTGGGCAGATGGAAGGTTTGTGCCCTGATACACACCCGCCAGAGCTGAGTGAATGTTACAGTTCTGATCTGGATGTTTAACTGTATGGAAATTAGACATCAATTCAATTTTTTTAATTAAAAAAGAAAATCATAGTAACTTCCTCTCCAAAGTAAGGAATTCTTGAGCCCAGGATGCTAGGCAGGAGTGGAGACTGCCCACCCACCAGGCACCCAGTTCTCACCGGCAGAAGATGAAGTTGAGGACCGGGCTGAGCTGGGCGAGGTCGGCCGGCCTGAGCTCATGGCTGATCTCCACGTTGTCCCCCGCCCGCAGCCTCACAGACGCCGTGTTCTCATCCACAAACACCTGCCACTGCAGGGAGGCCGCAAGGAGGAGCAGGAAGTCAACTGCAAAGACAGGAGGAAAGGGTCGTGGTCCTCAGGAGAGGCTGCCTGCCCACAGTCTGGACGTCCAAAGGGCAGGGAGCCACCTGGGGCTAGGACGGCTGAGTGTTCGCGCAGCGTGATCATCCTCCAGCATCACATGGGAGCCTTGTTGCCCCCATCGCCTTTGGTGGGGCACGTAAGACAGGAACACTGTGGGAGTTTGCAGAGGTCACCAGGAGCCCTCAAAGGTCACAAACTGTGCTGTGACCCGCTCACTCCACTCAAAGCGTGAATCCAAGCCACGGCAGAGAGACAACCGTGGCCCCAGTGAACCACCGGATTCCAGGGAAGGGGAGGGGTGCACAGGCTGGGTCTATCAGCATTTAATGGATGGATGGTGAATGAAAAAATGAATTTTGCACAGGATCAAATTCAACAAAAAGGTGAGAGATGGATGAAGGAAATAAAAACATCGGCCATCTCTACAGCTTCCAGTTACATCTTCTCCGTAAGACTCAGCCTGTGTTCAAGAAGCTGGCTGTTTTCTAGACTGAGATGGACAAATCCTGAAAAGAACACGGAGTGCTCACTCTGGGATGAGTAGGAGCTGACAACATCCATGTTTTGGAAGGACTTTCTTTGAGGCAACGCCTGGAAATCTGATTTGCAACTCAGCCATCCACTTTGTATTTAGGGTCTAATTGAATCTCTGGATTTTAAATCATCTATTGAAAAGTCCTTCCCCACCCCCAGCCCCATCAGAATAATGCTTATGAATTGAAATTCTCTCCGATGCAAGCATTTTTTAATTAGATTGAGACCTTGGAACCTGGTAACTATATTTCTTCGCTGAGTACTGTCTGGGTGATTACAGGAAGATGAAATGGATAAATATTGGAAGCAAGGTTGTCCCAGGTTCTCCAGCACCTGCCCAAGTGTACAGGTACTTGGACCCCCTCAGTACTCACGGAATAACAGATTGGCATCTGGCTTCTTAGCATAATCGGGGAGATATAACCACTTAATGAGATTTGAATGTATTTCTGTACTTGTGGTTCTCCATGGGTAATCTGTAAAGGAAGGAAGAACTGTCTTTTCATCATTATTTTTCTAAAGATCATCAAGTCTGTGTTCTAGTAATGTTTCTTTCAAATTATATGGAGTGACTAAGGTGTCGGATATGATTTTGGGTCAAGAGAAGGACTTTAAGTTCAGAGGATGCTAGGAACTGCTTCAACCTCAGGCCGCCGTCAGTTGACTTGCTTGGGGACCCTAAAGCAATCTACCTCGTGTTGCTGGGGGTCCTTCCTGGAGACAGCTGCCCACTCAGGCTCCATCTGCAGGGGGCAGACCTGGGTGGACTCCCTGCTCAATCCTCAGTCCTGCTGAGGATTTAGAGACAGGGGTTGAGCAAGGCTACAGGGTGAGGGGAAGGTGTGATCAGGCTAAAATCTTCAGCCTTGATCTGGGAGAAAAAGGGGTCAAAGGCAGGAGAGAGGGTGATGAGACCGTGCAAAGACGGGAAGGTAAGGAACAGGGAGCATATGGGGGAAGCAGACAGAGAAAAACAGAGGGAGGGCGGAGAGTGAGGGCAAGAGGAAGAGACAGGAGGAGAAGAGAGGACGTCAGGAAGGAGAATCTCGTGTTGGGAGGAGCCGAGGAGGAGCAGGGAGAGGAGGGAGGGGAGGGGGAGGGGGAGAGGGGAGCTCTGCTGGGAGAATAGGATGGAGACGATGGACATGTCCTCAGGGAGGGTCACTAGCAGTCAACACTTGTGTGAGCCAAGAAAATAGTACCCAAGAAGAGAGCAGAGACTCAATTTGACTCAGGACAAAGTTTTTGACCCTTTACTGTATGGGGACAGGAAAGATGACCCACACCAAAGTCCGCAAACAGGGTTCTCCTTGGTCCTGGGCCCCCAAGAGCCATTTTCCCCGGTGGAGAGGGGACAGCAGCTGGTACTCCCTTCCCACCCAGCCCAGCTCCCTCATCTGTTCAGTGGGGATGCAGACGTCTGACTGGCATGACCTGATAGGACTGCTGTGGGGAAGAGCAGGGAAAAGTGAAGGGTGTACGAGAAGGAAGGGCATCATCCCTCCTGCTTCCTGCTCTTTTCATTTTAATTTGCTTTTTTGGGCAAACCCTTCCTCTCATGGGAACTCTGGGTTAGCTCGGTGGAGCTGACTGGGCTGGGACCACATCATGGTGGCCGTTGATCCTCTAGAACCACATGGCCCTGATATTGGACCAAACCATCTCCGAGGCCCCGTGATTCCTCAGTGAAGCAACCTCCCTACAAAAGGCACAGAACCCTAGTTCCTCCACCTGAGGACCTGATACGTCCAGGGCCAAGTCAGCATTTGCCAAGACTCAGTGTTTCCACGGAAGAGTCCCATGGCAGGCAGGTTGGTTTACCTTTGCAGAGAGCAGGAGGCAGCCCCAGACACAGAAAATACTGGAAGATGATCAGACTGACCAGGAAACCACAGTATCTGGGCCAGACCTCAGCGATGGCTTTTCTCCGCCAAAGGTTCAGCAGATAAACCAGCCAGATGATGTGGATGAGGGCGTAGAAATCCATGCGCTGCCCCACGGTGTGGAGGGCGGCTACGAAACACAGCTGGAATGCAGGGCAAGAGAGGCAGATAAGGCCATGAACAAGCTAACAGTGGGGGCAGGAAGGGCTGTCTCCCCCCACCACTCCAGGATGAGATGGTGGTTGAGATCTGGGGATGGTGGGGAGCTGGGCTCATTTACTTGTTTTTGCTTTACTGCTTTTACAAAGCGCCCCTACAGCCCAGAAACTCATCACAATCATTTGATGCGTTAGCAAATTGGATGAATCACAAGATCAGTGTGTTCAAGATGGTCCAGAAAGAAAAAGGAGCAGTCTCAACTGCGAGGGGCTATGGAGACTGGGGGACAGACTGTGGTCAGCAATGTGGCTCCATAGGGCCCTCGGTGGGCCAGAGATTTAACAAGACAGCAAGGCAGAGGGCAGGGCCCCTTATAAAGACCCCTGGTCGTGAAAGTGGGACATTCCCACTGGCCAGAGATGGGGCAATCTGAGCACTATTGGGACAACAGTAACGATGGATTAAAATGCTGGAAACTCATTGGGCTTCTTGGAAGGGTCCTACAAAACCAACTCCCACATTTGAAAAATTTAAGCATTGTTCTTGACTTAAAAAAAAAGAACTGTATCTCAGGAAAATCAAATAGTTGGGGAGAGGATGTCTGTCTTCATAGAAGTCTTTAGTCAATAAACAAGGAGCTCATGATGGACCCAGAACACCCCCGTCTCACAGGAAACCATGGGGATGTGATCAGCAAAGTCCAGACGATGAAAAACCCCACAGCCTTTGATCAGTTTCCTTGATTACACAAATTGCAGGGATAGAAAGAGAATCTCTAGGTGAAGAGCTCAAAGGATGTATCAACCAAGTGACCAGTCACACTGTGTGGGGTCTATTTGGATCCTGACTGGGACAAATTTTCAAGTTATGAGCCAATCCGGAAAATCTGGACATAGATTTGATGTTTGATTTTGAGAAATGGTTCATTTTTCATGGGCAGGTAACGGTCTTGTTTTGTATTTTGGAGAATTTGCATCTTTGAGAGAGAAACACGGAAGTATTCATGAGGATGGCCTTTTCTTCAAAATAATGCCTGGGCCCCGGAGAGGCTTCCCTAGTGGCCCAGCTGGTAAAGAATCCACCTGCAATGCAGGAGACCTGGGATCGATCCCTAGGTCGGCAAGATCCCCTGGAGAAGGAAATGACTACCCACTCCAGTATTCTAGCCTGAGAAATCCCATGGACAAATGAGCTTGGTGGGCTATAGTCCATGGAGTTGCAAAGAGTTGGACACAACTGAGTGACTAACAGAAGGGTTCAAGGTGAGCCGTGAGTTGATCATTGCTAAAGGTGCTGAAGGATGCATGGCAACTGATGGTATGGCTCTCTCTACTTTTATATATGTCAGATGTTTCTCTTGTTTAAAGAAATAAAAAACAAGGAATTGATAAATGGAAGCAAAAGCAGAGAGGTCACCTCAAGCCCAAACTTGTAAAATCCAAAGTGGACGAAATACTTCAAGGCGCTCAGCAGCCCATGGTCCAGGTGCGCCCGGGTGACGGTGTCCGAGGTGGTGCTGGCGAGGTGCCCCGGCAGTCCTTCCCGAATTCGGTGGATGCTCTGGCGCTGGCTCACCGTCACCTCCAGAGTCGTCAGGGCCAGGACAGCCAGCTGGTTCTGCCAAGCACAGAAAACCCACATCAGTGCCATCTGGGGCAGAAGCCCAGTTTCCGGGGACTGCCCGCTAGGCAGACCACTTCGCTAGACACCCAGGCCCTCCACCTGCCATTCTCCAGCAGCACTGTGGTTTGGGTGATCAGCCCGCCAGGCTGCCCCCTCGAAACAGAAAACACTGGTTTCAGCACCAACTCTTATGAAGGGAGGGGAGCCTGCTTCTTCACTCAACCTGTCAGAAGGAGTAGATAACATCCCCTCCCTGTCTCCCAAACATTTCCTCACATTTCTCCCCATCAGAGATGCTCTCTGCAAATACAGAGGTATTGATTTTCCAATTGATCGAGGTGGAGAAAGCTTCATACAGTTATGACTCTTGACAAGCTGGGAATAAAAAGCCGATCATAATGAGTTCATTTACTTTGGTTGATTGTATTACTTTATAACACAAGCGTACACCAACACCCCCTTCCAAGGATGACTCCCTCTCGTAGCTGCCAGCTCTTCACAATGCTGCTGCTTTGTGCTGAAATTCATCTTGGGGCATGAGGTGTGAATTTAAAGACCTTCCTTCTCCAGCTGCATCTTTTTTTTCCCAATGCAATGGCCATTCTAAGGAATCTTTCCTGCACCCAGGATGACTTGATGGATGGAGGAAGAACCACTCAGACGTGGGGTTTATAAGAGGGTGTTTGTTGATGAGCGATGGAAGAAAGATGCAGTGAAAGCCTAATTGTTGGTTATAAATATGCTGTATTTTCCCTATCGATCATGTGACACGGAAGTGAAAAGGACTACCTTATTAGATCATATTTAGCCATAAGTATGCCCTGTGTGCTGTAACACGAGGCCACTTGCGAGAGACTGACCAATTATTCCAGATGAAGAGAGAGGTCTGTTCGGCGCCCCAGACTGTCCGAGTGGGTCCCGGTTCCTATGCAGATGTGGCCAGCCTCCTCGCCGCCTTTCATGCCCTTCATAGAGATTCTCTGTTCCAAGCAGCCTCCCGTGGCTGTGCGGAGACCCCAGTGCAAATTAGGAGATGCGGACTAAATAGGACTTCTGTTTGACGGCTTGGACGGCTGGCTGGTTCTTCTCCAGTAGCTTCTGGGGGCGATGTCTGGAGTTGCGTGGTAACCAGGGGAGGCTGACACGTCTTAAAATAAAGTGTCTGACAATGAACCTCTGCTCCCCGCGTTCCCAGGAAATGGATGAGGGCAGGGGGGCTGCCTGCGGTGACTCGGAGGACAGCAGAGCCTTGTTGTCAATCTTCTCGGGTGGCTTGTTAAACCGGTTCTGCTCTTCCCTGACTTCCTAACAGTGCGCACTTAACGCCATGCCTTCCTCTTTGAGGAGCAAGGGTGGCCTCCCTGCCGCGTGGAGTGCAGCCGGGTCATGGGGCCCCTCGCCCATGGTCTCCTTCCGGGAACAAGTTCTAGAGCTGGGCCAACATGGCTTCCTCCTTCTGGGGGTGACCTGAGCCCTCTGGATCCCAGGCCTCCTCTGAGAAGTGCCCTTGGCGGAGGGCAAGGGGCAGAACCCAGAAGCAGACGCAGGGTTGTCCTGGGAGGATGCCAGGGTCAGGGCCCCAGGCTCAGCTGGTTACCATCAGCACCCCAACTTCTGCACTAGAGACATTCCAGCACTTTGGTCCCTACCTGCTTGGACACCAACCTCCTTTCATGCGCTACCTAAGTCTTCTCTGTTCTAGACTGAGGTCTGGGAACTCTTGACAAGCCGGAGAGAGGGGGCATGTGTGCCCACCTCCCTCCACGCACCTGCAATTGCTACATGGTCTCCTACTGCTTTGGGGGGACATCCCCACTTCCTGCTTCTCAGGTGTGACCCTGCAGGATGGCCTGTTCCAGCCAGAAGGTGACCCTGAGCTGGCTCTCATTCCTGCCCTGCTGTTACCGCTCTGTGTGACCGCAGACAAGTGCTTCAGCCTTTCTGAGCCTCAGAGTCATTGGAAGTAGGGCCCCCCACACTCAAGTCACAAGGTTGAGCTGAAAGAGTGAGGATCACAAGCAAATCCCTTGCAAACTCCCAGCACGTTGGAAGAGGCCCCAGAAGGGGAGCAATTAATCTCCCCACCTACACAGGCAAGGCGCGACCAGACTTCGATTTTGGCTGAGTTGTTTAATTTTCACTTCTGCTAACAGCCTGCCTTTAATGTCACCTCTGTCCTTATTCATTCCTGGCTTTCCGAGCCACCACGGAAACCTCTCTAGGCAAAACAGTAAAAGAGAATGATAAGTCGGAGCCAGGTTCATCGCGGTAATATATAACTTGGCCACCAAAGCAATTACTTAATGTAATGTTCCCTGGGAAGGAAGGGGACACTGAGTTTATGGAGAGGGTGCCCACTGCGTGCCTGGCCTGGCCAGCTTCTCCATCTCGTCCCGTCCTCCCTGGCGCTCAGACCCGGAGGTTCACGCTGCTCTGACATCCCCGTTTGTCTGCTCCCGCTAATCATGGACTGTGATGTCATCCCTACCTTCAGACAAGGCAGTGTTCTGCCGTCACACTTCCTTAATGCTCCGAGCCACTCTGCCGGGTCCACAGGCTGTAGTAAGGCCATCAATCCTCCGGTGAGCGGGGCTGGTGGGCGCGTTCTGTTTGCTCGCCACACCTTGGGGGGATGCAGAAATGATGACGGGGCACTGGGTGGTGTGGATCCCAAAAGCAACTCAGCTACAGGGTTGCCTGGGAAGGACTTCAGCTGAAAGACCCCAAGCAAGGCCCTGTGCCTCAGTTTCCCCATTTGTAAAAGAGCCAGATGGATCAGACAGCCCTTCTGGCACCTTCATTGGGCTTCCCCCCCCACACTCCCCAAATACAGAGGGGTGGCTGGGCATCAGCTCCCTCTGGGCCCGGAGGTCCTGGCCCCCAGGCCGGTGGTTTCCCCTTACCTCTTGATGCACTGTTCACAGGCTGGGCACAGGGTGGTAGTGGGGGCTCTCCTACCTGCCCAGTCCCCTCCCTGTGCCTGCCCCACCCCCACCCTTCCTTCCCAGATTTAGCAGTGTCCTTTCCACCCTCCTCCCACCACCTCCAGCCCCAGGGTGTCTGTGTCCTTGCATGTGTTCATCTGTCCCTTTGGAATCTCATCTGCAGCATCTCCCAAGCACTCACCCCCAGCACAGTGCCCAGTGCAGAGCGGGCTTGCCATCAGAGTGTGCTGAATGATTAAATGGACATAGTATGGCTCTTTGTTGAGTTGTTCACAACCTTCCCAAATGGGCCTCAACTGTCTCCTTGAGAAGGCCGAGATTGCACTAGCTGGCTTTTCCCAGACACAACAACATTGTATTTTGATGGGTCCTCTGACAACTCTCCTTAGAGAGAGGAAGGCAGTTGCTGGAGAGGTGAGAATTCAGTCCCTGCCTTTGCCTGGAGCCCTCCTGTCCGGCCAGGAAGAAGCTCCGGCTCCAACGGAACTCACCTGTGTGCAGTTTGAAGCATAGGCAGAGGGTACGACCCACTTCAGCTGGTACATCACTTTGCAGACCACTATCACACATGCCCAGACTGTGGAAACACGGGATGTGAAGGGGCGTAATGTAGAATAGGGCAGGGACAACACCCAGAGGATGTGAAACACGGAGTTCATCAAGGAAACCTACAAGGAAAGTGTTGAAGTCTGTGAGCACCTTGGCTTGGCTCTTATTCCCTGCCTGTGATCTGAGCAGCTCAAATTAGGGGGGAAATGAGAGTTAAAAATACACCCACTGGACCTTCCATAAGAGGTCAACACCATGCAGAAGAAAGAGAAGGGTCTTAGAACCTGAGGGCAATGGTCCTCCTGAAAACCACTGACCTCCTGCAGGGTGAGCCAGACGACCATGGGGGCCACGAGCTTAATGCTATGTGTTTCCAGCACACGCCTCAAGAATGCCTGAGTTCCATTCACCATTTCTAGAAACTTCTGAAAGCCAGCAGTCAGCTTGTCAATTGCCAAGTCCTGATCACTCGTTTCCTCCTCTGGGGGAAGAGAAAGGCTTTGACCAGATGTCCCTGGTGTTGTCGTGGGGTCTGGCTTTGTTGTTGAAAACAATGGGAAGAAGTCTGCATCTCAAAGGAAGCCAGAACAAAGCAGAAAAAACTAGGAAGACCGTGCTTTTTTTTTTCCTAAAGAAAGCTGTTTTTCAATAATACGGAGTGCCTGTGACCAGGCCCTTTGTCCCCACACTGGCTTCCCTTCTCTCTGCTGTTGGAGCTGTCTACACGGCCCTCTCTCCACACCCCAGGTGCCGGTAAACACTCCTGTTTCCCCTCTATACCAGGGCTGTTTCTATAAAGATGAGTGCACGTGTGTGCTCAGTCATGTCTGACTCTTTGCGACTCCATAGACTGTAGCCCGTCAGGCACCTCTGTCCATGGGATTTCCCAGGCAAGAATAGTGGAATATGTTGCCATTTCCTGCTCCTGTGGCTCCTGCATTGGCAGGTGAATTCTTTACCACTGAGCTACCCGGGAAACCCCATATCGTCAATATTTCAGACTCAGGTCACAGTGTCTGGGCCACACGCTCTTGCAGCACTAAAGCACCTCCAGGCCATATGTAGATGGGTGTGGCCTTATCTGCAAAGTCAGGAGGTTCAGATTTTGCCCTGGGGCCACAGTTTGCTGACCAGGCTTCCTTAAGAGAGGGGCACCAATTATTTCCCTCTGTCCCTTCAATGCTCAGCACCTTGCCTGGCACACAAAGCACCGCCCCCCCACCCCCCACCCCCGCCATCTCCCTACCAAATACTCAGAGCCATGGATGGAGCATGAATGAAAAACAAACTGCCCAAGGGGTGTTTAAGTGTGTACTTTGACAAAATGAAAGACACTAGCGTGTGTTGAGCGCTCAGAATATGTCAGGTGCCATGCTAAATGTCCTCCCATCCGTTTCTTGTCTCTGTCCAAACCACAAGCAGAATCAACAACAAGCATGGCCCCCACTTCCTTGTAAGCAGTGGCTCCCCAGGTAAGAAAACCAGACCCTGGGAACCTCAGTCGCTTGTAACTTAAATACTGTCTTTTAATTGAAAATAAAATGTCAGCCGTCTGCCCAGCTGCTGTCAGAATCTGCAGGTCCAACTGATGTGAATGGGCTCCCCATCGGGCATGGGAATGAACATGGGCAGGAGGAAACAGGCAGATGGCGCAGGGCATTGACATCCCACCCCTCCTCACACCTGGGACACTTGGCCTGGCCCCAAAATAAAATGCAAAGACAGTATGCTGAGACCATGTTGAATCAGGGAACCAGGTCAACAATCGGTAGATTATTTTTTTGTTTTAATGAATCAACCATTTGCCTGGGTGCCCAGAATTCTTGGCAGCTCTGGTGAGGAGCCACCGGGCAGTGTCATGTAGGGCTTCTAGGTGAAAGAGGCATCTCCCACCTGCTGGTGCCTTCCTCCCCAGCCTTCCAGACTCATCAACCTTCCACTTGGAAGTGCTGGCTTTGTCGGCACAGTTCTGAGTGGCCTCCTCTTCCCCGCTGCGTCGTAATCTGAAAACCAAAGGCAGAGAACTAAGGGACTTTCAAGCAGGGGGACTGGATACCAACTCATTAGCCTGTTATCAAAGCCCATAAGCGCAATGGGTCCATGCCATGAGCAGACATGGGTAGGGGACAGAGTCAAGGACTTGGCCATAAGGGGAAAGTTGTGTTTGACCTGCACCATCAGGAATCAAATTTATGCTTTGCTCAGGGCACCATTGACTCCAGAAATCAATTTCTGGAAAAGAATGCATTTTCTCTGACTCTTTAGTTCTTACCTCTTCTGAAGTTTCCCAGGTATAACCTTAAGCCTGAAAGAGACACACAGAGAAAGCTCTATTTATAAAAGTATTCCTTTCTTATTGGCGTTATTTAAACAGCAAACTCTAATAAATTTTTAAGAGTTTACTCATTTGTTATATTGACTGGACAAAGCACCATTGCTGTTGTTTAGTTGCTAAGTTGTGTCTGACTGCGATCCCATGGACTGCAGCATGCCAGGCTTCCCTGTCCTTCACTATCTCCTGTAGTTTGCTCAGATTCATGTTCATTGAGTCAGTAGTTTAAAAAGGAATTCAAAGGGCACAAAGGGTACACAGTGAAAAGCAACTCTTCTTCACACCTCTGTCTCCGTCCCCAAGGCAAGCACCATGACAGATCTCTTGTGCACAAAAGACACATACTTCATATATTCAATGTAGGCCTGTGTGTGCAGATATCTTTTCCTTGGACGAATGGGGGCACATTCTATATACAGTGTTCTGCCCCTTGTTTTTGCCACTCGGCCATCTAGCTTCAGTCTCACTCCAGATCAGCACTCTCCTCCTCCCTCTCTCAAAGCATCCTAGATTCTGAGACACACCATCATTTGCTTAGTCAGTCCCCTAAGGATGGGCATTGATTCTCTGCTGGAATTTTTGTAAAGAATGAGATCAACACCTGAGTGCTTCAGGGAACAGGGCAGCTGAGCCAGGGGCAGCTCATCTGAGGCACCCGACACAGGGCATGGTCCCTGGGGAGAGCACACCTCGCAGGAGGAATTTTAAAGACAGGCACTCACACGTCTGGCAGAAGATGCACGTCGGTTTCCTTCCTGTTGCCGGGGGAGACAAATCATAGGGCGCTTAGGTTGGAAGTACAGCGGGGGCAGGAGCACGTATTATGTTGCCATGGCAACCCAGTCCCCAAACATGATCAGCCACCTCTGAAAACCCTCACCCCTTCACGCCATCCCAGTTGACCCAGGGAGGCCTGGAGGCCTCAAAAGAGAACCCTTCTCCCCAGTGTTCCCCTCTCCACAGCAGGCATCCTTTCCGAATTACACATAATTTGGGGGATGGAGGGCAGGGTGCAGTGGAGGAAAGAGAGCCCTGCTCACAGGCAGGGCCTCCCAACCCCACCCAGGGACCAGCTGGCTCCCAGCACCCTTTCTTTTCTCTAAAGCTTTCACATCCCACCTTGGATACGAACAAAGCCAAGTAAAAACTAAAATCAAACCGCATGATGTTGACAAAACAGAGTATTTTACAACCCCCAGGGAGAAAAAGAATCAAGGCGTAGTATTTTGTGTACTTTTTCACAAAACATGTTAGGAGCGTGGCAGCGTTTGATCCAAAAAACAGATGCAGGCCTTGAGGCCTTCAGAAGGCCACAGCCTCCCGCCTAACTTTTGAGTGAGAAAGCAAATTGCTCTGGCGACGCACCACCTTCTAAAATAAGAATTCTGCACAATATCCTATCCTATTAGTGACTCAAATTTTAGAAAGCCTTTAAAAGCCAAGTTACACAGCCAATATCTTAATTTAGTTAGAGGCCAAAACGGTAAAAACGAAAATAAAACAGACCCTCGGGCCTGCAGACCATCTGACAGGCAGACGGTGCTGACCCAGAGAGTCGCAGCAAAAGCCAAGTGCACATTCCCGCCCAGAAGCCCCTGGCCTGGTCCGTAGACCCTCCAGAGACACACAGGGTCTAACTTTCCCCACCAACATCTGCAGAACACCTACAGATGGATGACTCAGTGCACCGGCCTGACTCTGAGCCTGCCATTAGCACAATCTTCAAAGGCTGCCCCGGGGACAGTGGTACCTGTCAGATGAGCCCTTCCATGTAATGGGGCTACTATGCAGGCTGGTGGTCTTCCTAAGGTCTTCATTACAGTAACGACACTGGAGGACACCTGCCAGCAGGAGCGCAGTGGGCAACAGGAGCTCAGCAAACAGCGTGGCCGCATGGAACCGCTGCAGGCCCAGGTCTCGGAGCCTGGAATGGATCAAGGTCCAGAGGCTGCTATTCCCTGGCTCCTGCCTTCCTTGAGGGGCCCAACTGCCCTTTCTCTCTCTCTCTTTTAAAAGACATATTTATTTACTTGGGGGGCATCCCTAGTGACTCAGACAGTAAAGAATCTGCCTGCAATGCGATAGACCTAGGTTTGATCCCTGAGTCGGGAAGATCCCCTGGAGAAGGAAACGGCTACCCACTCCTGTATTCTTGCCTGGAGAATTCCATGGACAGGGGAGCCTTATGAGCTATACAGTCCACGGGATTGCAAAGAGTCGGACATGACTGAGAGACTAACTCTACTTCTTTCTATTGATTTACTTGGCTGCGCTGGGTCTTAACTGTGGCACGCAGGATCTTATTTGTGCCATGTGGGATCTGGTTGCCTGACCAGGGATCGAACCCAGAGTTCCTACATGGGGAGCATGGAGTCTTAGCCACTGGACCACCAGCAAAGTCTTTATCAGTTCAGTCGCTCAGTTGTGTCCAACTCTTTGTGACGCCATGGACTGCAGCACACCAGGCTTCCCTGTCCATCAGCAACTCCTGGAGCTTGTTCAAACTCATGTCCATCGAGTCACTAATGCCATCCAACCATCTCATCCTCTGTCATCCCCTTCTCCTTCTGCCTTCAATCTTTCCCAGCATCGGGTTTTTCCAGTGAGTCAGTTCTTCACATCAGCTTTAGCATCAGTACTTCAATGAATATTCAGGACTGATCTCCTTTAGAATGGACTGGTTTGATCTCCATGCAGTCCAAGGGACTCTCAAGAGTCTTCTCCAACATCACAGTTCAAAAGCATCACTTCTTCTGCATTCAGCTTTCTTTATGGTCCAGCTCTCACATCCATACATGACTACTGGAGGAACTGTAACTTTGACTAGATGGGCCTTTGTTGGCAAAGTAATGTCTGGTTTTTAATATGCTGTCTAGGTTGGTCATAGCTTTTCTTCCAAAGAGCAATTATCTTTTAATTTCACGGCCGCAGTCACCATCTGCAGTTTGCAGCCCAAAGAATAGTCTCTCACCGTTTCCATTGTTTCCCCATCTATTTGCCATGAAGTGATGGGACCAGATGCCATGATCTTAGTTTTCTGAATGTTGAGCTTTAAGCCAACATTTTCACTCTCCTCTTTCACTTTCATCAAGAGGCTCTTTAGTTCTTCTTCACTTTCTGCCATAAGGGTGGTGTCATCTGCATATCTGAGGTTATTGATATTTCTCCCGGCAATCTTGATTCCAGCTTGTGCTTCCTCCAGCCCAGCGTTCCTCATGATGTGCTCTGGGTATAAGTTAAATAAGCAGGGTCTTGATAAGAAAGTGACATTTGATTGTGAGGGGTCCTGGAGAGCCTTGTTGTTGTTCAGTCCACTAAGTGTGTCCAGCTCTTTGCGACCCCATGGGCTGCAGCACGCCAGCCTCCCCTGTCCTTCACTGTCTCCCAGGAGAGTTAATGATGGCTAAAGTCCTGAGGCAGTTGGCCATGTGTACAACCCCACGTGGAATAATTATAATAGTGCGACTCGGTATGGGGAGAAGCAATGGGACAAAACTCCTGGATTATGATAGACATGGAAGACAGGTGATCCAGAGAATTTTAGATTATCAGCAGGGCCTGTGAATCCTAAAATGAAAACATCGCGTGGCCTATCCACAGAATCTTTGTCTGATCTAGGAAGGAGACTTCCCAGGGCCCTGGGACAAAATTGGTCATGAAATGCCTCCCAGACGTTGGTTGCATTTATGACCGAGAGGAGGCGCTGTGGACAAAGAACTCACTTGCCACACCAGGAAACACAGGATGCTGGGGTCATCAAGTTTCAGTCACGGCAGCCACCCTCCCCACCCCCACTCCAAGATGTACCCTGAGGGGATTCAGTAGGGAGAAAACGGTGCTAGCCCTAGAATCCGGCTCTTTGCCACAGTTCTGTGGCAGGTGGGCTCACATGACCGGAAGCCCAGCGCCCTCACCTGAACCTCTGGCACGTGTGCTCTCAGCATAAGCTGACTCACAGCTAAAACTCAGGCTGCGAGCTGAGGACGGGGTTTGCCTGAGTCTGGTGAGATCCCAAGATGGGAACATCCTGGGGTTTCAAGACCATGGGTCCTGAAATCCCGACAGAACAGGAGGGACCTGGCAGCAAAATCTCGAGGGGCTCCTCTTCCTGGGCTCTGATCTTGAAAGTTGGAGCTGCCAGAGGCATCTCCCCAGACCTGGAGGGGCTCGGGAGCTTTACAGAGATGCCCAGAGAGCACAGAACCAACTAGAAAAGCCCCCTCCCCATACATCAGCCCAGGGCCTAAGACATTCTTACCCCTCTTCAGACAGTCCTAGGGTTTCATTGAAAAATCCAGAAACAGCTTGAAACTGGAAAGTGTAGACTGTGAAAAGGACCACTATGGAGTAAGAGACGACGACCATCCAGAAGCACTTGGATCTCCTTCTCCAGGAATTATAGTGTATCTGCAATTCAGACACAGTCCTGATACAGGCGAGGCAGGTTTAGAGAGGTGAACAGGGCAGGGGCGGCCATGACCAGAAGGGCCACAGGGGAGTGTACAGGGACCAGCTCCCTGTGCAAAACTGTTCTTTCCAACAGAAATCTTTGCTGCTTGGAGCCCAGGCTCATTCCTTATACACTTACACGCACATACACATACATACATGGGCTTCCCTGGTGGTTCAGATGGCAAAGAATCTGCCTGCAATGCAGGAGACCCAGGTTTGATCCCTGGGTCAGGAAGATACCCTGGAGAAGGGAGTATTAACCCTCTCCAGTATTCTTGCCTGGAGAATTCCAAGGACAGAGGAGCCTGGCAGGCTACAGTCCATAGGGTTGCAAAGATTTGGATATGATTGCACAACTAACATTTTCACTTTCATATATATATATATATACACATATATACACACACACATATATATATATATATACACACACATATATACACACACTCATATATATATATACACACACACAGATACACACACATACATATATACACACACACATATAGACACACACACATATATACGCACACTCATATATATATATACACACACACACAGATACACACACACACACATATATACACACACACATATATATATACACACACACATATATACGTACACTCATATATATATATATACACACATACACACACACATATATACACACACACACACATATATATACACACACACATATATATGCACACTCATATATATATACACACACACACACACAGATACACACACACACACACATATATGTACATTTATTTTGCTGCATCGGGTCTTAGTTGTGATGTATGGGATCTTCAGCTGCGGCATGCAGGATTTATTTCCCTGACCAGGGATCGAACCCAGCCCCCCTGCATTGTGAGTGTGGAGTCTTAACCACTGGACCACCAGGGAAATCCCCCAGCTTAGTCTTATATGAGGGTCTAGATAAGTTTTAATGAGACATGCCAAGTGAAGTCAGGGGTCCAGGCCTTCAGTTAAGTTTCCTGCGGAAAAGCAAATCTCAGCATTGGGAAGGGTAACCCCCTGCCCAACCCGCTTCCCCCAGACAGCCAGGAAGCTGAGGCATTGGGAGCTCTGTCTGTACACTGGGCAGCCCAGGTGGCATTGGAAATTGATCTCTCCCTCTGTCTGTGGTTCCCGTGATCCCCACACTCTCTCTCCACCCATGTGTTGGAATTGCTCACGTATCTGGAGGCAGGGTTGGCGCGTCTGGTCATGGAACAGGCTGTGTGGCCTTGTTGATAAATGTGAATGGGCACCTGGGTCAGAGGCTTGGCCGAGCAGCTGTGGATGTGAAGCCTGTGAGCTTCGTGGTCCCCCCTCCATAAGGAGAGTGCCAGCCCTGAGGCAGCCCCGCACGGCAGGGCCAGAAGTCAGAAAGCAGAAGGCGGAAGCAGCCTGGGGTAGAGAGACAGGGCAGGGACTGGGGGTGTAGGGTCCCCCCGGGGTTCACCTGGTACCAGGCCACCCAGAACAGGAAGAGGAGGACATAGATGACCCTGTATACCACCACCTTGCCGGCAAAGCTGACGGCAAAGAACAGGGCGGCACCAAGGCAGACCCCGTACTCGACTAGGAGACTCTTGAGGATGGCGGCAGGAACGCTCAGTAGGATGCTGCAGGGCCCTGTGCAGGGGGAGAGGCAGGGAAGCACTCAGATTTCTGGGACACCAGCCACAGTGCTTCCCTGTTTCCTTGTGACAGGAGCCTGCAGGTCTAACTCCACTGAGAGACAGGTGGGGGAGGTGGTGTCTCCAGGGCTGGGAACACTGGACTCTGAACCATGAGGGCTCAGAGAGCCTTCCCCAAAGGTCCCTCCCATCCAGGGGCATCACTCTGCTCAGGAAGGGGTTGTGGCTCATATCTCATCTGGGGTCAGAAAGTTCTAGATCTGAACTCTTGTTCAGATTGCTGGGCACCTCCTGGACCACAGGCTGCCCTTGCACCCCACTCTGAGTTTCTGGGCGTGACCCAGGTCACCTGGAACCACTCCTGTGTGTCTTTGGAGAGCCAGCAAGGAACCAGCTAAAGGCAGACCAGAAACAAGGGCCTGGAGGTTCATTTTACCCTAAGATTCTGGGATTCCTGGGGGAAATGGTCAACTCCAAACATGCATGGCCTGAGAAAGGGCAGGAGCCAGTCCATCCAGGGTCCTCACCGCTCACGTCCCCGAGGTCCCCTCTCCAGGCCTCCTCCTCCGCCGGCCTCCGGCTCTTGGAGACCCACAGCCGCAGCAGCAGCCAGAACACAGATGCACAGAGACTCTGCATGGAAACATGCGCTTCCTTTACGGCTCACCCTGGACCTCCCGGACAAGACATGGGTCTCCCTCCCGCCACAGGGGCTGGGGCTGGAAACAGGCTTCTGTCTCTCAGAGCCCTGTCGTCTAGGATGCAAGAGTCGAAGCAACTCCATGGAAGAGGGCGTCAGGGGCCGGATGGAACGTGTCACCCCACAGCCTGGTGCACCTCAGGTTCACATCACCCATGCCCCTCGGAGACAACGGGGGTCAGTGAGGAGGTGCTCATGATGTTCCTCCTGCATCTTGTGGAGTGAAGACAAAGGCACACAGGGTCTCCTGGACCTGGGCGCTGAGCCAAGGTGGACACCCCTGGCCCTGCCTTCTCCTCCGCCCCCGTGCCCCACTGTTCCCAGCCCTCAGCTGCGGTCTTTTCTGAAATGTTAAATCCCCTGGCCCCAACCCCATCCCCAGAGCTCACTTTGGCACCCAGTTGGAGACATGGCTGCAGGTAGGGTTTCAGGTCCAGGTCGGTGAGGAGCCAGCCCGGGACCCCAGGGAACAGCTCCTCTCGGGACACACGGAGGCCCGCCACGAAACTGAGGACGATCAGGAGGTTGGTGTAGCCGACCAGGAAGGGTGTACTTCTCAGGGCCAGGCGGCAGGGGTCCCGGGCCATCCAGATGACACAGGCCCAGAGCAGCAGCAAGCAGCCTGGCCAGCCTGTGAAGCAGACGCTCCACACCTGCATAGAGGCAGCTCCTCTCAAAGCACGTCTCAAGGATCAGGGCCTCTGAGCCTGCTTAAAACTTCAGGGCTTCCCTGGTGGTCTGGTGGTTAAGAATCCGCCTTGCAATGCCAGGGCCACAGGTTCGATCCCTGGTCTGGGAAGACCCCACATGCTGAGGAACAGCTAAGCCCATGCACCACAACCACTGAGCCAGTGTTCTAGAGCCGGGGGGCTGCAACTACTGAGCCCATGTGCGGCAACCACAGAAGCCTGGTCACCTAGAGTCCGTGCTCCACAACAGGAGAGTAGACCCTGTGTGCTACAACTAGAGAAAGACTTCATGCAACAAAAAAGACCCACCAAAGCCAAAATTAAATAAATAGATAAATCTTTAAAAAACAAAAACTTCATATCCAAATCCAGCCCCACCCCCTACACCCAGCCCCATATTTGGGCAGATAAGCAGGGCTTCTGTGCAGCAGCCATTAGTATGGTCCCTCTCTCAAGTCTACTTTGGATAAATGCATTTACTCAACAGCCAAAGCTCCCTTTCGAGCAGGGTAGTGGGGGACTCAGGGTTTCCAGCCATACTCTCCATCTCAGAGCCACTGTGGGGAGTTACATCCCAACAAGAGAGGATGGCTGGTACAGCCCAGCCCTCCCCAGAGACCCTCTAAAACCAGGAGACTTGTTCCTTACAAGAGGTGTTTCCTTCCCTTATAATGGTGATGTAAGCTTGGCCATACCAGTGATAAGGACAAGCAGAAGCATTTTACCACAAAAAAAAGAAAAAAAAGCCTCTCTGAGAAGGACACATGGGCCTCCAACCCAACCCCTCCTGCCCTCAGGCCCCGGTCAGGACACCCCCAGTTCGCATGGGATCTTTCATCAAATATGCCAAGTGCTTTCCAGCTTTCTGAGCTTCATTGCAAGTGCCAGGACCCAAAAATATACGATGGAGAAAAAATAGTCCCTTCAGTAAGTGGTGTTGGGAAAGCTGGACAGCCTCGCGTAAATCAATGAAATTAGAACACTCCCTCACACCATATACAAAAACCCAAAACGGTTTAAAGATCTAAATGTAAAACATGACACCGTAAAACTCCCAGAAGAAACACAGGCATTTTCAGACATAAATCGTAGCAACATTTTCTTAGATCAGTCTCCCAAGGCAAAAGAAATAAGAGCAAAAACAAACAAATGGGACCTAATCAAACTTAAAAGCTTTTGCACAGCAAAGGAGACCATCAACAAAACAAAAACAACCTACAGAATGGGAGAAAATATTTGCAAATGACGCAGCCAACAAGGGCTAAATTTCCAAAATACACAGCTCCTGCAGCTCAATATAAAAAAAAAAAAAATCAATCAAAAAATGGGCAGAAGACCTAAGTAGACATTTCTCCAAAGAGCACGCAGAGGGCCAACAGGCACATGAAACGATGCTCAGCATCACTAATTATTAGAGAATGCAACTCAAAACTATAATGAAGTATCATTTCACAGTGGTCAGAATGCCCATCACCAAAATGTCTACAAATAAGAAATGCTAGAGAGGGTATATCGGAGAAGGCAATGGCAAGCCACTCCAGTACTCTTGCCTAGAAAATCCCATGGACGGAGGAGCCTAGTAGGCTGCAGTCCGTGGGATCGCTAACGGTCGGACACGACTGAGCAACTTCACTTTCACTTTTCACTTTCACACATTGGAGAAGGAAATGGCAACCCACTCCAGTGTTCTTGCCTGGAGAATCCCAGGGACGGGGGAGCCTGGTGGGCTTCCATCTAAGGGGTCACACAGAGTCGGACACGACTGAAGTGACTCAGCAGCAGCAGCAGAGAGGGTATATAGAGAAAAGGTAACCCTCCTACACTGGTAGAAATGTAAATTAATGCAGTCACTATGGAGAACAATATGGAGGTTCCTTAAATAACTAAATATAGAACTACCGTTTGATCCTGTAATGCCACTCATGGACATATATCTGGAAAAGACGAAAACTCTAATTCAAAACCATGCATGCACCCCAGTGTTCACATCAGCACTATTTTCAACAGCCAAGACATGGAAGCAACCTAAATGTCCATTGTCAGATGAATGGATAAAGAATATGTGGTGTGCATATATATATATATATGCGCTTAGTCACTTCAGTTGTGTCTGACACTTTGCAACCCCGTGGACTGTAGCCCACCAGACTCCTCTGTCCATAGGATTCTCCAGGCAAGAATACTGGAGTGGGTTGCCACGTCCTCCTTCAGGGATCTTGCTGACCTAGGGATCAAACCCAAGTCTCCTGCGGCTCCTGCACTGCAGGTGGATTCTTTGCCATTGAGCCACCAGGGAAGGTCTCTCTCTCTCTCTATATATATATATATATATGTATACATGTATATACATACATACATATATATATGTATGTATAATGTAGTATTTCTCAGCCATAGCAAAGAATGAAATAATGCTGTTTGCAGCAACAGGGATGGATCTAGAGATTATCGTACTAAGTGAAGTAAGTCAGACAAAGCAAAACAAGTATAATATGCTATCACTTATATGTGGAATCTAAAAAGAATGATACAGGTAAATCTATATACAAGACAGAAATAGACTCACAGACATAGAAAACAAACATGGTTACCAAAGAGGAAACGGAAGCAGGGGAAGGATAAACTAGGAGTTTGGGATTAACAGATTAAAACTACTATATATAAAACAGATAAGCAACAAGGATATACTATAGAACACAAGAAACAATAACCAATATCTTATAATAATCGTAATGGAAAATAATCTGAAATATATATGTGTATCACTGAATCCTTTTGCCATACATCTGAAACTAACACAACATTATAAATTATCTGTTGGTGTGCGCGTGCATGCTCAGCCTACCTCCCCAGGACTCACCATCATGGTGATCAGTGCAGGGACATGGCTATGCCTTGTGGCGAGGTGACCCAAGACCGAGATGCAGCTCAGCCCCGACTCTGTAGGGGTGGCAGTGGCAGAATGTCCTGTAAGCAAAGGGCACCAACAGGCTTCAGGTGGGGGTTGGGTGGGGCTGTGGCAAGATAGACACACCCAAGTCTGTAACCTGCAGGGGACTGTCAGAGGTTCTGTCCGCAGAGCAGGGAGGGATCAGATCACCTCACAGCTCCTGTGCCCACCCAAGAGCAGCCTGGCCAGCATCGGCCCTACCACCCCCCTACACCGCCCCCCCAAACAGAGAGCACACCCTTTGAGTCCTGCCTGAACCTATCCATGAGCCCAAAAGCACCTTTGCCAACACCCCGAAGCCAACGTGGTGGACGTGAGCGCCCACTCCTGGAGCCCTTGAGGACCTGGCAGTTCATTGGTTCTCAATGGATATTTCCAGAATAAGTGAATGAGATGAATGTCTCCGCTGCAGCAGCCCAGTGCAGGTTTAGGGATTCTCTCTAAGTGGTCCATGGTATGCCATCACTCAGGAAGCTATTATTGTGTGTCTTCTGTATGCCCAGCTTGTGCTGGGCACCACAGGGATCACTAAGCAGCATCAGCCCCATCCTCCAAGGAGTTAAAACCTAGTTGGACAGAAGGTTCTGGGAACTCGTTGGAGGACCAGGGAAAGTGACTCTTGGTAACGAGTGTGTCTGTGCTGCTGGGAACCTCTTTCCCAAAAGGAGGTGAGGACAGGAGATGGGAACCTAACTGCACTCATGACTCAGGTCATCACGGCCTTGTGAAGGACACTCTAGAGTTCTCAACCAAGGGTGGCTTTGCCCCTCCCTGCCCCAGGGGACACTTGGTAGGGTCTAGAGACATGCTGGCATGAGGGGAGAGGGGATGATGCTGGCGTCTAGTGGGTGGAGGCCAGGGGGTTACTCAACATCCCACATGGACAGAATGGCCTCCTGCAAAGAATCCCACCCAAAACGTTGCTGGTGCTGAGGTAGAGAACCAGCTCTCGCCTGGATTAAGTTAGGATTAGGTTAAGAGCAGGCCTTTTAAGTCAGCCGGACATGGTTTCCTGTGGGCCAGGGACTTAAGCTCTATGATCCCCTATTTCCTTCTCAGTAAAATGAGGTAGACAGTAACACCAGTTTATGAGGCTCCTTCCCTCCAGCGAGGACGGAAAGAGGGGCTTGGCTCCCACATCAAAAAAGTTGCCGTTCTCATCTTGATGATGGACCTAAAAGCTGCCAGATTTGTTTCTGTTCAAGTCTGGCAGTTTTTATGTCCATCCTGCCCAGTTTTTTCTGCCCAAACAACATTCCCTTAGCAAGTGTGAGGCATGACGGAGCGTCTCCTGCGTCCCGTCTGAGCTCAATGGTTTGTAACCCAGGTGGGTGAGCAGCCCATCTCCAGGGTGAAGGCTCCCATCTGACTGCCCCACCGAGGAGGCCTCCTGTTTCTATATTGTCTTGGGGATGATAGGCTTTCTGTGATGTATCTAGGACCTGGGTGCTGGGGGGTTGGCAGGCCCTCGTCTGGGCTGTGGGTCTCTTACCTGAGCTTGTCTGACTCTTTTCTGGCACAAAGGATGCCGGTGGGTCCAGGTCCAGGCATGGTCCTGGGGCTCCGCGCAGAAGGGGGAGGTCCTGCCAGCTCCCACCTGGGAGGGACATCACCTGGCAAAGGAGTGAGGGCCGGTTTGGGGGGGGGTTCCTGGATGGAAAGCTGCAGGTTACAGGCACCCCTGCACTCTCTGAAGGCCCCAGGTGAGCCCACAGGAGACAGTATAAAGGCCAGTTTTCAGTTAACTTTCTGGCAACAATTTGTATAAAAGCCAGGTGAGACTCCAAGGCACGTGGGGGTCTTACTCGAGTCAGAGTTGAGGTTTCTGAAAGACCGTTTCAGACCCGGAACCTCCTCCTCGCCTTCCCTCGGACTCCTGAACTTGATCTGACCTGAAGCATGGCAGCAACCTCTTCACTGCTTTCAATGTCCCTGACCTGGTCTCTGGTCTTACCTGCTCTTCCCTGAGCCTCTGGGGAAAGAGTCCCAGAGTGTCTGCTTTACATCACCCCTCCCCAGCAAGCCCACCCTTGGCGCCGACAGCCCCCAGCCCACCATGCACTCCCCGCCCTGTGTCTGCATGGCACTGTTTAAACTCTAGACCACTGCCAGGCCTCATGTGTCCATCCTTTCTAGAACCCGTGATGCATCGCAGGCACAGTGACCAAAACTACCCTGTTCCTAACCCACACTTTGTCCAGTGTGATGGTAACGACAGCAGAGACCCTCACATGTAAAATGACAGCTGTGTCAGGGTCACAGCAGAGTTGCACAGTGGTTAGAGCAGCCCGGGTGGCTTCGGAGGAAAGAAGGAACAAGGGGATCACTGAGCTGGGGGGAAGGCAGCCAGAATGAGCCTGAACAGCCCTGTGCAGAGGAGGGTGGTCTTGAGGAAGGATCCTAGGGGGCTGGAGCCCAGAAAGCTGGAAAACCTGAAAGGTCACCCAGGATCCCAAAAGCCTGGCCAAGTGCCTTGGTGCTTATTGCAAGAGCAGTGGGGAGACACTGAGGGCTAGAGGGGTGGACAGGGCAGAAGGTTAGATTCACTGGAAAGAATATCTCTAGCTGCCATGCAGTGAATAGACTAGAGGGAACAGGCGCTTATGGCAGACCTGAGGGGGCACTGCCAGGGTCTGGGGAGAGCAGGGGACAATGCACTGGAACAGTGAGCTGATCTGAAGGGGGAAATGAATGAGTTTGGAGTAACTTAGGACAATGCAGAAACATCTTTTTGGTGCATTTGATACGGGTTGAGAGTAAGGAGAAGACTTGCTTGCAAAATTTGGATGGACGGAAGTACTGTTCCCAAAGCAGGATGTTCCTGAAGGAGTGCAGATCGGGCAAGCTGCCCTGAGCCTTGTTTGGGGCAGGCAAGGTTTGAGGGCTTTGAGGACATTCTTTCCCCTTTCAGCCCAAGCTCTGCTCAGTCAGAGAGCTAGTGTCATACTTTTGTAGTTTAGTTGCTCAGTTGTGTTCAAGTCTTTGCAACCCCATGGACTGCATATGCCAGGTTCCCCTGTCCCTCACCATCACTTTGTCGCACTCAACAGACACGAGTGTCCTTCACTCGTGTCCACTGAGTCAGTGATGCCATCAAACCATCTCATCCTCTGTCACCCCTTTCTCCTCTTGCTTTCAATCCTTTCCAGCGTCAGGGTCTTTTCCAATGAGTATGCTCTCTGCATCAGGTCGCCAAAATATTGGAGCTTCAGCTTTAGCATCAGTCCTTCCAATGAATATTCACAGTTGAATTCCTTTAGAATTGACTGGTTTGATCTCCTTACTATCCAAGGGATTCTCAAGAGTCTTCTCCGACATTGCAGTTTGAAAGCAACAGTTCGTTGGCACTCAGCCTTCTTTATGGTCTAACTTTCCCATCCGTACGTGATTACTATATGGACGTTTGTCAGCAAAGTGATGTCTCTGCCTTTTAATACGTTGTCTAAGTTTGCCACAGCTTTTCTTCCAGGGAGCAAGTATCTTTTAATTTCATAATTGATACTTATTTCCCACCAAAATATATAGGCTTCACCTGGGATAGTCCCCTAACCAGAAATGAACTTACAACTACCTCCCTCTATAGAGACCCAACCCATGCTTCCAGGTGAGCTCTTCTGGCTCCTACCCCAGCCCCTGGTTGAGGCTATGTTGAAGTCCCAGGGAGGCCCAGCTACCGTCTTCCAAGACCACAGCCAACAAGTATCGCCTTCCTCTTCAGAGAGGTTTCCAAGCTTGCTTCTCCTTGCCCTGCTTTCCAGCTAGTCACACATATGCCTCAGCACCGTTCCTGGGTGGTGGGTTCTGGAGGACAGAAACCCAGCCTTGTGGTCTCCATAGCCTTCACACCCCCATGCCTGGGGTCCAGCCTTGCCCTATCCCCAGCCTCCCCTCACAGCCTTGGCGGGAGACAGCCACAGAGCCATCTCAGGGATTGCGTTCAAACAGGCTGCAGGAGGTGCTTCCTAGGGCACCATTCCATCCTGTGCGCAAAGCTGAGGTCGAGCAAATGCCTCCATGTAGAAAACGCTCTTTAAAATGCATTATGTGCAGGGGTTTAAAGAGATGCCCGCTGCTTGGTGAATTTCAAAAAGGAGCAAGTGGGTGATGAATGGCCTTGGCTTGCTACCAGGCTAAGGAGCGAGGGGCTCTGTCTGTCTGCGGTAAATAAAGTGTGGAGATATATCACCCGTGGAGCCCTGCTGGAGGGAGAGCCTGTTGGACAGGGAAGCAAGGTTCCCAGTTCGTCTGAGCATCACACGATGAGGCTCTCATTTTGGATGAATCATGGAAGGAGTCACAGTGGTGGTTGTGGGGTCCCCTCACCCACCATGGGAGGAGGCAGGGTCTCAGCTTCGTGCTCCTATGTAGAGAGGAACTTTTGGGAGGCTGCCTCAAAGCATGGACAAACAGTTGTGATTGCTTTTTGGTTTTTTGCCTTTTAACTAGAGTCTATATTTAAACTTCCCCATCCAGAACATTGCTATGAGATGGGTCTAAGGGCTTCCCTGGTGGCTTAGATGATACAGAATCTGCCTGTACTATGGGAAGACCAGGGTTCAATCCCTGAGTCAGGAAGATCCTCTGGAGGAGGGAATGGCAATCCACTCTAGTATGCTTGCCTGGAGAATCCCATCGACAGAGGAGCTTGGTGGGCTACAGTCCATGGGGGGGTCACAAAGAATCAGGCATGACTGACCGACTAACACTTTCACACTTTAAGCCAGTTTTAACCTAGCCTAGCTTCATGCAGGGGTGGGGAATAAGAGTTCATCTATAGGATATTAATACCATCCTTCAGTTTCCCCACCTGCCGGAGCTCTGAGAGACTAAACCAGTGTGAGCTATGAGCATCTGTTACCCACCACGCCCTGCATCTGGAGCATTGGGTTAGGCACGGTGGGGAGAGGAGGAAGGGTTCCAGGGGGTCTGTACACACGTGCTGCTATGAAGCTGCACAGCCCCAAGTCCAAAGTGACAGGCTCGACTTGAGAAGATGAACTCAGGAAGGAGCTCGGTCCACAAGTGACGAGGCAGAGTCGGGAGATCTGCTCTTGATTCAGGGACTACAGCTGGCTGTTCGCAGGTTTCTTTTTTCTGAATTACAAATCTGTCCCCGGGGTTCCTCTGGGCCCCAGGGAACTCGGAGTTGTCACGGGGCTGCACACAGACACAGAACTGAGATAAAGGATGAGCCCATCCCGCCAAGGTGAGTGCAAGTCTAATCACCCTGAAGCAAGTGGTGCGGGCAATTATTCATACAGACTACTTCTGCAAAGATGGACAGCTTCTCGTTGGCGATGAGGAGGCTGGGTTGGTGACCTTGGGCAAGTTATTTGCTTCTGGGATCCCTCACCCCGCACCCTATCTGCAGACGAGAGGCACATGCCAACCAGTGCCTGGTGTATCTGAGAACCCTCACCACACCTGCTACTGCAGTATTCCTACTCACGTCTGTTACTCGAAACAATGAATGATGCATGGGTGTCAGGCTTCGCCCCGTGCAGATAGGCTAGCCCCTTGCTGGGCTCCCCTGGGCGAGCAACACTCACCACTTGGTGTTTGCAGGCCAACGCAGGATTTCTGGCTGTGCTGCCCATTGGCACCATCTTGGTTTGCTGAGCTTGGGATTTTCCTAGTGGTTTAACTCAACTTTGTCATCTTTTTACATTAAGACAGAAGTTCTGGTGTTGCACTGCCTGGTTTGAATTCCAGTTTTACCACCTAATATGGGCATAGGGAGTGACACCCCCTCTGCCTCAGTTTCCCTGTCTGTAGCATGAGGATGCAGACAATGTAAAGCACTTGAAATGGCACCAGAGGGATGGCCCTGGTGACCCAGCAGTTGAGAATCTTCCAATGGAGGGGATGAGGGCTCAATCCCTGGTCAGGAAACTAAGGTCTCACGTGCCACAGGACACCTAAGCCCACTAGAGAAGCCAGCACATTGCAAAGAAGAGCCTGTGTAGCCAAAAAAATAAAATTACATTTAAAAAGAAAGAAATGGCACTGGACATAGAGGAAACCCTAATAGCTTCCCTTCTTATTGTAGCTGTTACTGTTATCTTGACATCACGTGATGAGGCTGCCGCAGTGGGTGCCCCAGAATGGGGCAGGGAAGGGTCTTACCTGTTCCTCCTCACTGCCTGAGGTCCACAGAACAGAGCGCAGCTCCTGGTGTTCACCTCTGCTTGGCGACCTCGTAGGGACCGCCTCCCTCTCTTCCAGCTTCTGGGAGAAAAACGCAGATTTCAAATCCCCAGCCAGCAGCTAAATTCCATCTATGAGACTGCTGGGTGCCTAAGATGCCCTCCCCCCATGGGAAGAAGAAGCCTCACTGGGAAGGGATGGAGGGGTGGGAGGGTTGTTCAAAACTGAGACTTTCCCCAGACTTTCCCTCTTCCTGAGGTCTCCAAGACCATTGGGTAGGAAGTGAAGTGTTAGTTGCTTAATCATGTCTGACTCTTTGCAACCCCATGGACTGTAGCCCATCAGGCTCCTCTGTCCATGGGATTCTTCAGGCAAGAATACTGGAATGGGTTGCCATTCCCTTCTCCAGGGAATCTTCCCGACCCAGGAAGTGAATCCACGTCTCCCACATTCAGGCAGATTCTTTACCATCTGAGCCACCAAAGAAGCCCTTCCCATGATCCCCCCACTCTACTTAGTGCTTGGGGCAGGGGCTGCTCTCCACCATGGGCGGGTGGGCATGAGCCAGGTGCTGTTTGAAACACATGAACACTACTCTCTCCACAGGTGAGTGGAAGGAACAAGAGCTGACACTCTTTGCCGTAGCAAGTTTTTTCCCAATCTGATGCGTCTTTTGCTCTTCCAGCATATTGCAATTTGGATGCTAAATTTTCGTCGGAAGTACTCGATCTGTATTTAGATTTCATAAAATGTAAAGTGGAAAACACAGATCCACGCACCCAAGTTGTTCCAAGCAAATTTCAAGTTTCCCAATAACCGAGTCGAGTGTTAGTTTTTAAATTTTTGTTTTAATTAAGCAAAATGAAACATCTGTTTACCCGGTCACAGGAGCCACGATTGAAGTGCTCAGAAGCCACACGTGGCTGGTGGCAGCTGGTAGACTTGACGGTGCTGTTGGAGAGCGTTCTCTCCATCATCATAGAAAGCTCTGTTTACTGGATAGCCCTGCTCTAGATCAATGCCCCGAGGGCCCCAGGGAAGATGCAGACCCCGACGGGCAGGTCGGGGGTGGGTGCCAGGAGTCCCCATCACTGACAAGCTCCTGGCCAGGTTCACAGGCCAGGCTAGGAGTAGTGATGCTTGGGGGACATCCATGCATCCTGCTCCAGCCCTGCCTCCTAGTAAAGCCATCCACCCCTCCCCCTACTTCCCCAGGGCCCCTGCCCCCTTCTAGTCAAGGCCAGCAAGGTCTCCAAGAATTTCTGTGAACAAGTCATAAGATAGGAGGGCTTGGGTCCTCCCTGGTGGTCCTGTGGTTAAGAATCTCTCAGACAATGGAGACGGTGTGAGTTTGATCCTTGGTCAGGGAACTAAGATCCCGTATACTGCAGAGCAACTAACTTTAGTGCTACAACTAGAGAGGTTGTCCACAATGAAAGATCCCACATTCTGCCAAAAAGATAAAAAATCTCGAATGTAGCAAGACCTAGTGCAGCCAAATAAATAAATGTTTTTTCAAAAAGAAAGACAGGGCTTGTACAGGTGATTCGCAGTGACCTGTGCCTCCATCAATGAGCAGCTATAACTTTTTGCAGTCCTTTTGCGTGTTAAACTGAAAGATGCCTCTTTATAACTTACACCCTCCCACCTTCCTTCTGTTCCCTGGAGCTGAGTGGAGCCAAGTTGTCTCAGCTGCACTGCTGCTGCTGCTAAGTCACTTCAGTCGTGTCCGACTCTGTGTGACCCCATAGACGGCAGCCCACCAGGCTCCTCCGTCCCTGGGATTCTCCAGGCAAGAACACTGGAATGGGTTGCCATTTCCTTCTCCAATGTGTGAAAATGAAAAGTGAAAGTGAAGTCGCTCAGTCGTGTCCGACCCTTAGCAACCCCATGGACTGCAGCCTATCAGGCTCCTCCATCCATGGGATTTTCTAGGCAAGAGTACTGGAGTGGCTTGCCATTGCCTTCTCCCTCAGCTGCACAGTAGCCCTTTAAACCTTCTAAGGCAAGTATCACATCTCCTTACAGCTTGTCTGTTTAGGACCATGGGAGGAGAAACCAGTGAGCAGCTATCAGTCATTCACACTCTAGTGAGAATTTGCTCATCTGCTTGCTTTCCTCTGTATGTCTGGCAGGTGAACAAATGGTCCCAATTCTCTGGGGACAACTTACCCCAGGCTGCAGGGCTTGCTGTTGCAGCAGGAGGACCAGTGTGTAGTAGGACAGCAACAGAATCAGGGGGTTTACAATTTCTGGCCAGCTGAGACCGGGATGGAGGTGGAGCTTCCAGAACTCTGTGTGGTTGGTCTTGATGAGGGCGGTCATCCCCAGCAGCCTGCATGCACAGAGCCACCAGGTCCTGCCATGGACCTCCAAGGTTGGGCACCCCTTCTGGGAAGCACCTACACCTTAGCATTCTTTGCCCTGTGGAGCCCTTTCCCTGGGGGTGGGGGGATGATCAGACTCAGGGTGGAGGGTGAGATAGGGCACTCCGTGGGGCCCTGGCTGCCTTACAGCAAACCTGCTTAGACGGCCTTTCCTCCTCTCTGTGCCCCCAGGGCCAAACCAGGAGTCCCCCTTGTGTGTTCCCTCAGCCCCCTCCCCAGCTGTGGGAGTCGTCACATTGTCCAGCTGCTCATCTGCCTCCCCCGTCAGATGGTGAGAGCCCTAGGGCTTGCTTGTTGGCCCTAGGGCTTCACTGACCCCCCAGTTGTCAGTCTCCATCCTTCTGGAGGGCACTGGAAGCCCGTCTGTAGGTGAAAAACCTCCACAAGGCCATATCTCTCTTGTTGGTCTCATCACCCAGGCCAGCACCTGGAACGCTATAGGACTTGATGAGTCTTGTGGAATGAATGATTGACAGCAGGGAGCCAAAATGGAGGTAGGCGGGGCTGCTCTCCTTCTGAACAGAGGCGACTGTGGGCACAGACCATAGATTCCCACCCAGGTGTGGCGTCCTCCCAAGGTGACCACGGTCTCAGCATCAGCCTTCAGGACAAGGAAGCTGAAGGACACCTCCTGTCCCCACTCTCTCTCATGTGGTCAAGAAGATACCAGTGGGAGAAGGTTTCGCTCGCCTGAAGCCAGCCCTTTCTAAGGAAAGGAAAATGCAGCCGTGGCCATCTAAAGGGCAGTACCCACCCCCCAAGGGAGGCTGGACCCTCTGCCATCCATGGTGGGGACAGTCTGGTCAGTACCTGGCGTAAATGTCGTCGGGAGGCACGCAGTTCTGGAAGAAAGGTAGCTGGTAGAGGTACAGGCCCCCCAGGTGGCCAGCGGTGAAGATAGCCATGAAGACACACAGGGTGCTGAAGGCCACGGTGCTCAGAGCCTGGCCACACGCCCACCAGGAGCCCAGGCCCAGGAAGGCCCCAAAGTACACGGCTGAGGTCACAGAAGGGGAGATCATCCCTGGGGAGACAACCCCCACCCACATGATGGGCAGCCCCGCCTAGCCTGGAGCCCCAACCATATCAGTCCAGGCCATGACTGAGGCCTAGACTGGCCACCACAACCACAGGCCCCAGAGAGAAGGGGGGATGCTGTAGACCCCCAAGTTTGGGTTTCCTTGGGGTGGCCCAAGCTCTTGTATCTGATCAGCAGCGGGAGTTGATAGGCCACGCCCCCATGGACACTCCACGGAGCCCAGGGCTGTGGCTCTCCATCTCTTTTCTGCCCTGGAGACCCACAGTTCAGTCCTCAGCTGGGCCTCTGTGTCCCCTTTCTCTCAACAGCTGTGGCCCCGTTCCCTGAGTGCCCCCAGCCCACCCCAGCCACCCGAGGGTCTGTCCTCCTGCCATGGGGACCTCCCACTACCTGCTGCACCCAGTAGAAGGGTCACCAGGACCTTCCATGCGGCAGGGAAGAAGGGATCCAAGACAGCTTTCAAGCCTGATGTGAAGGCAGCAACTTTTAGGACCCACTCCTCGCTTGTCCCCTCAGCCTCCGTAGCCTTCTCATCACTGAGGTCTGAGCACCAGCTGGTGACATCGCCCTCAATATTGCTCTCACAATGCTGGAAAAGTCAAAGGAGAAGCCAGAAAGAACCATGGGGCCCTTCCCTGCCAGACAGATGAGCGGCTCTCTGACCTGGAAGGGTTTGGATCGAGCATCTGCAGTGCAAGTGGCCCAGAGAGGGGGAATGACTTGCTGATGGTCACACTGGGATGCAAGCCATGCTCCTGGAAGCCAGTCTCAGCACGACCTGCACTCTGCTCTTCGCCTTCCTCTCCGCCCTCTCATGGTGATAACCTGACTGTGAGGACAAAGCCTTGCTGAGAGGACTTCTAGCAAATTCTGAAACCTGAGGGTGGCCTTGGGGGCTCTCAAGAGGTGTCGTGACCTCACCCAAGTCCATCGTCCACCTGGGCCTCTGTTACTACCCCAAAGTGAGGAATAAAAGCCCAAAAGTCTCCTGGTCCTTCCAGAAACATGTGCTCAGTCACTTAGTCATGTCCAACTCTGCGACCCCAGCCCACCAGGTTCCTCAGTCCATGGGATTTTCCAGGCAAGAATACTGGAGTGGGTTGCCATTTTCTTCTCCAGGGGATCTTCCTGACCCCGGCATTGAACCCAAGTCTCTTGTGTTGCCTGCAGGCGAGCTCTTTACCACTAGCGCCACTTCAGGGATGTCTGCCCTTAAATTGCCTGTGTGTGTGCACTCATATTTCAGCTGAAAGAATGAATCCCTAACAATGGAACTTCAGTGGTGTGGGGAGAGTCAGGGAACTTCACCAGCTCAGGAGGAGTCCCTCCCAGCCCCTACCCTAAGGACCATGCCCCATAAAGTGGGCATTTCAGGCAGCAAGGGAGCACCCCCAGGACAGTTCCCTGCTGCTAGTTCCAGCCTCATTTCCAGTGGATGCTGCTCCTCCTTTGCTACTTACTGGGCAGCTGGTCCAGGCCTGCTTTGCCCAGGTGCTAGGACACAGAGCTCAGTGGACAAGCTGCCGCCTGGGGACCCACATCCTCCTGGGAGGGTCAGGGTGCCTATCTGCCTCAGAAGTGCTGACGAGGCCTGCGGGGTGGACCGTTTTTAACTTTGAGGAACTCTGTATTTCTCCTTTTTTTGTGGGAAGTGCTGGTAAGGCCTGCGGGGCTGACCCTTTTTGAGGAACTCAGCGTTGTCTGTTGTGAAGGCCACTCAGCATCTTGTGGGGCGCGTGGTCCCAGCCACCTCCTGGCACCCCGTCTCCTACCTACCTCCATGCCGTCTCTCCCTCCTGCCGTCTCGTCCTCCTCGTGGTCCATGGTATCGAAAGGGGAAGGTGCTGTGGTCCCAGGAGGCCTTGCCAGCTCACAGCCCAGCCTGGAGGTGACCAGGCATACAAGTGCCATCCCAATGTCTGGGGCCAGGAGGCGCACAACGTCCATCACATCCAGCTGGCTGAACCTGAGTTGGGGGCAGGGGGCTGAGAGAGTGTCTCGCCTGGTTCCCCGCCCCCTCCCACCCACCACCCCCACCCATCACAGTCTTGCCTCTCTTCCAAGAAGGGTGACCGTGTCCTACCCATCCCAGGAGGCTTCCCTTTGCCTCTCGCCACCCCCTAGCCCTCTCTGGATCTTCCTGTCACTTGGTTATTTTCCTCAGGTATGGGGCCTGCTTCCCCCCTGGACTCAGGTCCTCTGGGGAAGAAACAAGCCATGCTCTGCTATCTGTCTCCGAATGCTTGCTTGGGTCTGGGCATCTAGACACTTCACAATCAACAGGGCTCAGGGGTCTGAGTTTTCCCCCTGTAGCCCACCCTCGTGCCCAAGTCCCCCTCACCTGACGAACCCCAGATGCTGGATGGCCTCCTCCCAAACAGCACCTGCGGAAGACACAGTGGCTCAGGCTCCAGCTTCCAAGGTGCTCTGGGGGCTGCAGGGACACTGGGCAGCCCATGCAGGGCTGGCCTCTCCCCTGGCCACCTTGGGACACTTAGGGACCTTGGCCCTCCGCAGGAGGATGGGGACGGCCTTGTCCACATTTCCTCCTGGCGCTACGGGCAAGTAGGGGAGCCTCACGCTCTCATCTCTGCCCAAGACTGACTGGTTCTTGCTGACAGTCAAGCACAGAGTCAGACATCACCCAGGGCCAGAAGGGGACCCAGGAGGGTGAGTCGGGAGGGGTCTGAAGTGGGGGCAGGCAGGGGCACCTCCGGACTGAATTGTGAGGAGAAGGGTGGGGAATCACCTGGGAAGTGGTGGGGTCCCAGAGGCCAAGTGTCACCCCCGTGGATGCTGTCCCAGACAGGAAGTCAGAAATGGCCCCAGAATCATGCTCTTTAGAAACGTAGGAAGAAAGGGCCAAAAGCACAGATTAGGGACGAAGGGCGGGATAAAGGACCATCTCTTTCGTCAGGAGCGAATGGAACTCCTCGGCTTTTCAATTATACAGGTGCATTACTTTGATAAAAAGAACGACCTAGAGCTGTGCTAGACTTCCTGGACTCACGTGACGGGAGTAAGAGGTTCTGAGATGCCGAGATGTGCAAGCAGGTCACATCAACCGCATCCGAGGGTCATTACTTACAGGCTGGTGAGCCCATCAGTTGAGCGTACTAGGCAGTTAAAAAGAACGAGGTAACTCGGATCTACTGAACTGGAAAGTTTCTCCAGTGCCTTACTTCCCAGAGACTGATGGACTTAGTGACATCACGCCTAGGCACAAGCGTGGGAAAACACAGAGGGTCTGACCCACACAGCTCAAGAGGTACCCAAGAGGCCAGATCATGGATGCTTTCCCTTCATTTCTTATCCATTTCATCCAGGGTTTAAATTTTTTACAGTAAGTGTGGATTTCTGTGGAATCAGAACAGAGCTTATGCCGTAAAGATTTATAAAAATCAATTCAGGGGAAATAAATGTAACGTCTTATTTTGACTAGACCACCACGTGACTCAGGAAGCACTGGGGCTGGGTGGGTGGGAGGAAACAGGAGAGACAGAGGCACCAGCTTGGTGGTGAGGGAGGGGCTGCTTAGGGGGCCGGTCCCCTGTCTCTTCCCATCCTGGTGGCGATCCACATGTCCCACCAAATCACGCTGGAATTTCAGATGAACAATGGATAAGTTTCAGTACGTGTCTGTCCCAGGAAATATGTGGGACATCCTCATATAAAAGTGTCTTTCTTGTTTATCTGAAATTCTGATGTAACTGGGTGTCCTGTGTTTACATGTTCTAACCCCGGTGACCCTGTGACTTGGGAACCTGGGCTCTGGGACGTGATGAAAACTGTGCGCCTTCCTCTGAACAAATGCCCAGCCCCCACTTTGCAAACAATTCCAGGGAGTTGACAGAACCCTGTGCAAACCCATCCATTGGTTTGGACCAGGACTCAGGAAACTTATTCTATAAAAGCACCCGATAGTAAAAATCTTCAACAAAAGCAGCGACGGACAATACGTGTACCCCGCCGGGTGTGACCACAAACCGATAAAACTTTATGGGAATTTCAAATTTCAGTTCCCATAAATAATTTCCGTTGGTCAAGAAAAATATTCTCCTTTTGATGTGGTTTTTCTTTTTTTTCTTCTTCCCAACCATTTAAAAATGTAAAAATCGTTCTTGGGACTTGACCCTGGGGCCATGCTTTGCCCACCCTGGGTCTAGAGCCCCCAGCTGACTCCTTCCTTAGTTCCCACGCCCTCCCTGTCCTGCTGCAGCCTTGGTGCTCCCTGAATGGAGAAGGCATGCGTGGTGCCCCCATGAAGCGCAAGGTCTTTCAGAAGTGGCAGGGACGGCTTTTAGGGAGACAGTTGTCATGGAAGGAACAAGAGCTGGTACCAGTGTGATCTTTCTAATGATTAAATCACTCGTGGGCCCACAGCCTCAGAGTCCTTGCATCCAAGCTGCTGGGGGGCAAATGGGAAAGTAGTCTTTACCTTCAGGTCCCAGGGAGACAAAGGCGACCTGTAGGGCGCCCTGCAGCAATAGGAAGAGGACACTGGTGGCCCATACGGCTCGCAGGAAGAGCTTGGTGCTCCCTGGAAGAGAAGAGGAGTCGGGGAATACAGCGCGAGGGTGCCAGGCAGCCTGGGAAGGCCCATGCAGCTCTCTTTCTGATGCCAGGCTCTGCCCTCAGCTCTCACTGGATCCCTGGTGATGCATCCCCAAGCAGGTGGTGGCTTAACTGGGGTGTTGAGGAGAAATGAAGTGGGTCGCTCCTCCAATTTCCTATCACCCCGTCTCCTGAGCTGTAGGACTCACAGCCGCTCTGCATCCAGCTCAGCCCCACTGGACCCCAGTGTGGGGCCATATTGGATTTGCGACCGTGCACATCACCGTCTAGAGACACGTGACTTCCCTGTGCGGGCGTTGAGGGGGAGGGAACAGGCGTGCTGGTGAGCACAGCAAAGCCTCTCCCAAGGGCAGTCCTGCTTCTCAGGGACGTGAGCCCAGTGGCAGCAGTGAGCTTTTCCAGAGGCTGGCCATCCTCGGCTTGAAGGGTTGTCTTTGCAGGCAGCGGGACCTGGTTTGCCCTGAGTCCTGAGCACCTAGGAGGTGCCCGGAGAACACTGGTCGAGCGAATACATTATTTAATCAGGCCTGAGATTCAGTCCTTCTTGTTCAGGTCGCCCTCAGGGAGCCCAAATGATCTTTCTTTTGCGAGAAGTGGCCTGAGAAGGTAACTGCTCCTTAATGGCCTTTTCTGATGAAATAAAAAATGGCACTCTCCCCTCTAAATTTTTTTAAACGGGACTATAAAATCCCAAATCTGGGGATTGGTGCCTTAAGTGAAGAGTAAGAACAAGCTCCCAGTGTGTTCGTTTACTGGGAAACGAGGATCCCTAGGGCCCTGGGAATATTCTGTATTCATCCATCGCTCCCATCACCTCCGAAGGACTTTCTGACACAGATGCCTCGGTCCCTCCACCAGCTTTGTAAAACAAGGCATCAAAGAGTGTTTGACATTGATCCCTGGGAAGATACTGAGGAAATTCTCTGGCTGCAAAAAGACACATTAAAAGGCTATTTTTTTAAAAGGCTGGATGACAGAATCCACAAGTATGGCGAGTGATTTTGTTCACCTCCCTTTCCCAATCCACCTGCTTGCCACTGGGGTCGGCCTACCTCTCATGCAACCAGCTGAAGGTGCCCCCAGCAGTGGGCTGAGCAGAAGAAACGCCAGGTAGACCACTGAGAAGCCATTGTACCTGGATAAAACAGCTGAAGGAAGGGAGGGGAAAGTGAGCTGGGTCTAAGGTGCCCTAAGAGCCCCACAGTGGGAATGAAGACAAACAGGAGAGTGAGCAGGAAACAGATGTGCTGAAACCTCATTAAGAGGGTCTTGAAAATCAACCTGTCAGGATTAGATGCTTGTTCTTTCCAAGTGGTTTTTTGAATTCTTGGGTTTTTGTTTTTTTAAGAAAATAAATAATTCTATAGATTCTTCTCTCCAATCAGTTGCCTGCCTTTGAAATTAACCATTTCTCTGGCTCTCCTTCTGATTGGGATCTCGTCCCCCCTCAGTCTTTCTGAAGTGCTATTGTGCCAGGCGCGATTCGCTCAGCCACACACAATGTAACTTTGAAATGTGATGGAAAAAAAATTAGCATTTCCAGTGAACTGGAAAGAATGCATCTGATTTCAAAATGTGTACTTAAAAAAAAGAAAAAGAGCACCCAAATTGATTCTACCAACTATGGTGCTTTTTCTGCCAAGCCAAATCTGAAATGCATTTTTGCAAAGGGACAACTTTATTTATTTATTTATTTTTAGAGGAAGGAAATATGAAGATCCAGGCACAAGGAGGAAAAAAAATCTTCAGGATTTAATATAGCTTGGATTAATCAAAGCGCCAGCTTTTAAACTGTGTGCCCCCATGGAGGGGAGAATTAATGAGTGATTTATACAATGAATATATTTTTTTCTTTAATTATCTAGGTATTTCAGACGAACCTGCTTTTTCTGACTTGAATTCTCCAGATACTTCTCTGAAATTGTAGCTTCACTTTGCATGTATAATTACAGCCTCCAGTTGTTCAGAGGGCAAGTCTCCAGGTGGAGGGAAACTTATCTGGCCCCCCTACCCTCATGCAAATCAAGCTGGTTGCTCACCACTCAATCTCAACTCTCCCCTGAATCCTTCTGCAATGAAGAATCCATTTTGGAATTATCTTTAGATCAGGGTTTCCAAGGCTGGCTTGGTGGGGAAGTGAGGGGAGGTTAATCAGAATCCAGGCACTGGAAACTCAGAACTGGCAGGTCTGGGGTGGGGCCTGGAAACATGTATTTCTAAAGATCCACCTAGCAGAGTGGTCGATAACCCCTTCCTGCCTCTGCACTCACACACACAGTGAGAGTGAGAAGAAAATGCTCAGTTAGACAAGCTCACTTCCAAGGGCAACCTGTAGACCCAAGGCTGAAGCTGAAGGCTGAGAAGATGGATTTTCCCCTCTCATAGCGCAAACTCAGTTGCAATTTAGATCTCCAAGAAATGGTGGGTGAGGAGAGGGCTGGACTGTGGAAGCAACTTGTGTTTGCAGCCTGTGCATCTCCCTAACCACACTGGGTCGGTATGCCATTGTTGTCCTGCCTTCCAGGAAATGGGGAGGGGGCTGGTGGCACACGGTGGTGGAGTTCAAGCCCAAGCCCCCTCGGGGGTCAAGGTCAGCCTTATCTCCCCCTGCAGCTTTGCCAAAATGGACGGCCAGGTTGTAAGAATCAAGCGAGGAGGACCACCGAGGCGGCCTGAGCTACCGGGAGCTCAGAGCGGCAGATATTAGCCAGTGGGATGTCCTCCCTTTCTCCCTCAGAAACAACCAAGCCATCTTACCTGAGAGCAGGGAACACGGCAGCAGGACCCGGAAGAGAAGCCTGGATATCACCTCTGAGGCCATGGGCTCCGGGCTGCCCTGCGACGCCCGCATCTTTGCAGGGCGTCCTGCCCGTCCTCTCCTCGGCACCCTGCCCGAGCCAGCCCATTTTAAGCCAGAGGAGGGGAGTCTGGGAAGGGGTGGAGATCACCCTGACCCCAAAGTGCTCGTTCAGTGGAAAGAATCGATCCTTCTGCCTTGTTCCCTCTGCCCCTAACCCCTGCAGAGTCTAGAGGCTCCACGTTGATGTCCATCCTCACTGCCCTCCACTCTGCCCCCCTTCAGGGTGGAGGAGGGGCCTGGTTCTGAGATGGACCAAGATGGATGCTCCCGGCCAGCCTCTCTCTCCTCTCCCCACCGGAGAACTTTCGGGAACCAGAAGGCTTAAGTTCAGAAATGTCCAAGAGTGGCCCCGTCTCCATTAGCACTGGCGTCTCGGCCTCCTGGGCCTGGGCAGCTTCCTGGCTTGGGTAATTATTTTTTCATTAATTCCATCCATACTCACCTGCAACCTTCACTAGATCCTGGGGCATAGAACAGTCATCTCTGAGCACACACACGACCACCTAGGTGCATGGCTCTGTCTGCCCACCTTCCACCCCATGCCCACTCCCCCACCACGCAGGGCAGGCATCTGGCCCCAGGTGCCCTGCACACGCACCCCAGACACCTCCTCTGATGCCCCTAGAAAGGCCCCCATGACCTGGGCATTGTACTGGATTGAGAGCTACTGTGTTCCTGGGCCTGGGAACGGGTGTGGAACATTCCATAGTTACAGGCAGCTGCTCCCCCAGCCCCAAGAGGCAGCCAGAGCATCTTGAGTCTGGAGGGGTCTGCCTCTGGGGCCGACAGCCCAGGGGTCAGTGTTCTAGATGCTGAAACAGCCACCTGTATACACTCACTCACCAGCATTTATTGAATATCTACTTTGTGCTGGGCACTGTTCTAGTGACTGGACTTCAGCAGGGAATCAAGGAAACCTGTCTAGTTGGTGATGACATGTGTGGCTTCCAGTATTCAGTAGTTTTTGACCCATGAGACCAGCTACCAGCCCACTGGTCCCCAGCCTTGGCTCTCCTCAGGTGCCCTCTCAGGACAATCGTGCCTGGCCTGGCCCCTTTCCCTTGTCTTGCCTCTTGGGGTGGCCCCTGCTCCTCTGACTCTGGAGTTAGACCTGGATTTGAGTCCTGTCCCCAAGATCTTGGTCTGTGCAGCCAGGAGCAAGCGGCCCACCTTCTCTGAGCCTCTGTCTGCCTGTCCGTGAAAGAGTTCATCCCAGCACCTTCCTCGCGAGATCCAGCGGGGTGATGTGTGCACATCCATGCTCACCATGGTGCCAGCTGGGCTTATTCACTGTTTCCAGGGGTGAGCTGGAAGCCCCTGGACACACTCCACTTGTGTCTGTCTATGCCCAGTAGCTTCCAACACTATCTAAAACCTCAAAGACCTACCAGAAACTTCTCCACCAGGTAATCTAGCTGGTAATCTAGCTAACCAGCCAGGTAATCTAGCTCCCCAGGAACCTGACTTTCCTAAATTCAAACCTAAATCCAAGTTGTTTTCTTTGTTATTATCTCTAAGTTGTGTCCGGCTCTTTGTGACCCCATGGACTACAGCACACCAAGCTTCATTGTCCTTCACTATCTCTCAGAGCTTGCTCAAACTTATGTGCATTGAGTCAGCGATGCCATCCAACCAGCTCATCCTCCATTACCCCCTTCTCCTTGGGCCCTCAATCTTTCCCAGCACCAGGGTCTTTTCCAACAGGTCCACTCTTCGTATCAGGTGGCCAAAATACTGGAGCTTCAGCTTCAGCATCAGTCCTTCCAATGAATATTCAGGGTTTATTTCCTTCAGGATTGACTGGTTTGATCTCCGTGCTGTCCAAGGGACTCTCAAGAGTCCTCTAGCGCCACAATTGGATTAACTAGGCTTTCAATAGAAGAAAATAACTAACCAATGAGGAGATGATCATGAGCTCGTGCACGAGGACCAGGCTGTAACCAGCTCCAAGTGAGTGGGCACTTGGGGTCTTCTAAAGGTGGACAGCGGACTGGGGTCCTATGAGACACTGCTTCTGCGTAGCAGTAATTCCACTTGGCACTCTCAGCCCGCCCTGCTGAAATTCCAATCGGGAAAAACCCTTAGGACCTTCTCCCTTGGAGCCCTCCATGTGTTTCCACAGCGTGATTTAGAGCTCACCTGCATTTAAGAATCCTATAAAACAGTATTGCCATCTCACTGGTTAACCAGTTTTTAGATCTTCTGAGGGGAGCTTTATCCCAGGACCCAAGTCTGGCCCTAGGTGTCTGCACTGTCTCTGAGAATGAGCTGCAGGCAAGTGTTGATCCAGCCAAACGCTGGAGGGTCAACAGACTGACCTTATCAGCTGGAGATGTGCGCCACTTAGACATCAAATAGCGGGCAATACGTTCTAGGACAGAACGGAAAGTACCTTCTAAAACTGAATAGAAGGTGAGGGTCATCGTCTCTCAACAGAGGTGGACAGACCCAGTCAAAGAGCACAGTGTACTTTGGGGTGCCTGCCCCACCCACCTAAGCACAGGACACCTGGATTTTCTCCTCAACACAGTAACTAAAATCTCACTGCAAAGGCCCGTTTATTTCCTCTTTTCTTGATCCTACTGCATGAGAGTCCAGGAGACCAGGTCATCAAACGTCAAACAGATTTGCAGAGGAGAAGGGGCCGTGTTGTACAGAGCTGTGTGTCCCCAGTTTCAGTGCCTAGGGATCTAGCTCTGTGATTGGTGCATATCTGCAGGCTTAGCTGTGCTATTGTTCACTCAATACTGTTTTGCTCGTGCATTACTTAAATTATTTGAAAGGGAACTTTGACACTCCCATAGTGGATGGAAAAATCTATACCACTTGCCACACATAGGAAATATCCATTAAAACAAGTCCATGCTTATCAGCCTAATAACCTAGCCAGATATCAGCCTAATAACCTAGCCATAACATATCAGCCAGAAGCAGGTTAAGGGGGTTAAGAGTTCTAGAACAAGTCACCGCCCACGACTAGAGGCTGTCATCAACATGCTGTAATTTGAAGACATCCAAAGATCACGGCATATTAGCAAAGCAAAGCATCTTAGAAAACAACTTGCAAAATGAAAAATTCCAAGATCCAGAGAGGGGCCCAGGTTTGCCCAAGGCAATACACTGGAGTTGGTTTCATAGGAATTCATCATCCTTTCCGCGTGATATGTTTTTCAGAACAAATTAGTATGGTGTGTGGTTGGTTGTCTTCTCTTTTTAAAGGAAACTTAATTTTATGTATTTATTTCTGAGCACTTATTTCTGGTTCAAAAACATCAAAACATAGAAAAGAGTGTGCGGGCAGCACGTCCTGTGGGCTCTCTCTCCTCCCGGCCCCTCCTTCCCCTCCTGGGACCCAGCCAGCCCGCTTCACTGGTCTATACAGACTAGGTGTATACAAGCCAACGCACACGTGCATATTTTTTCCTTTCTTTATAAACACAGATGGTAGCACACTATAAACACTGTTCCCCACCAGGCCTCAACAATATGACCATGATGACGCATCTCCTCTCACTGTGCGATGCATCTCCGGGTCTGTTTTTAGCGCAACATGGTAATTCCATGGGCAGGGGAGGAATTGGGTTATTTAACTGGTTCTCTATGGCGGGCATCTACGTGGTTTCCAGTCTGTTGCTATTACCAACCGATCCTCGATGAATAAACCTGTTTATTCATCATTGCCAGCCCGAGCGAGAGGACAGCGGCAGAACAAATTCCTGGCAGTGCAATTAGCATGTGTTTCAGAAAGCCGTTTTGCAGGTGTTTGTAACGTTCCGTCCCCACAGGATGGAGACCTGGGACAGGGAGGTCAAGACCAGGGGACATGAGGGCCCAAGAGTTGCTTTTTATTTTCTCCATTTCAAGAAATTGTCTCTCCCAGCCAAGGTCTTCAGAGGAAAAAAAAAATAAAAGAAAGGATAATTCAATTTGAGCTGCACACCCCCTAACTGGGTTCTCTATGAATTATGGATTTTTAAAAAGATAGAAAGGGAGGTGAGATATTGAATTTCCAAACTGGTTTTATCTTACTCAATTTAAAGTTCACCTCCGGATACTTATGTAGGTGCTGGCGTGCCAAGTGGCCACAGAGGCATGTGTCCCAGTCCTCTCCCAATTAGTCGGGGGCTTTGTGCAGGGCGAGCAAATACCGGTTTGCTCTGTGGTCACTCAAGTGGACCACAGCCTGCCCGCCTGTCATTATTTTTTGAGAAACCAGAACCCCCAGGCCTCACCACCTCCTGGTGAGGCTCATCCAGGGCACTCCAGGGCTTGCAGACCATTGGGGGTTTCCTGCTTGGGTGAGGGGCTGTGTCTCAGATTGGACAGCCACAAAGGGAAGACTTTTGAAGATGGAAAACACAAGCAATGACTCAGAAATGCAGCAGAGGAGCCTCCTGAGCCAGGAGCCTGTACCACTGCTCTGAGGCCTTCTCGTTAAAACAGCAGGCATGCCTGGTCAGCCCAGTGGCTCTGCACCAGCGTGATCTTCACCTCCCCCACTGCACCGTTTGGCCTTGGCTAGAGACATTTCTAGTTATCACAGACTTGGGGAAGGAGGGGTGGGTGCTATTAGTATATCGTGGGCAGAGTCTGAGGTTGGGGGTGCTCCTAGACACCCAACAGTGTCTCTGCCTCCCCTCTCCATACTCAGAGCAGAGAATTATCCCACCTGAACATCAACAGCGCCCCAGTGGAGAAACCCAGCTCTTAGCCTGGCCTTGAAATGAAATCAAAATGATCTGGGTGCTAAAAACTACCTTGGGAAGGTGGGAGCCCCAGTTCTGCCCACCCTGAGCATAAGAGATTGTGGACCCCGCTCTATTTCCCAGTCCTGGGCACATAGAAGACCCTCCCTGAATGCCAGTTTCCTGAATTCCTAGGCTGCAAAAATGTACACATTACATCAGAGGGCAGACGGATACATGGGAAAAGCAATAACTCAACGCTCTCAACAATTCTTCTCCTCTGGGCTCAGAGAGCCTCTTTCCAGGACACTGTTACTTTATATTCCTACAATATCGCTCAGGAAGGATTGTTCTTCTCAGTTTCCAGATAGACATATTTTCCAGAGAGCTGTTCCTGACAGCTAGTTAGTGAGGCAACCGGATCAGAATCGATAAGTCCTGGATCCCTTTTTCCTTTTGTTTACAAAATGAAAACAGTTCTTCTTCTCAGATTATTAAAATGATACATGCACCTTGTTCCTTACAAAATTCAGACAGTACCAAAAACACGAGGAAGAAAAATAAAAAAATTACCCAAACCTGTTCACCAAGAGATAAACAAATGTAGACATTCTAGTGCTTATCTTTCCAGCCCTCTCTCTGAGCCTGAGCATATGCATATATTTTTACTGTTTTACCCACATCAGGGTTTCCCCACCTGGATGCTGCTGACATTCTGGACTGGATAATTCTCTGCTGTGAGGTGTCCTCTGCATTGTAGGATGTTTAACAACATCCCTGGCCACCAGATGCTAGTGGCATCTCCCCACCCCTGAGCAGTGACAACCAAATCTGTCCCTAAAAGTGAAAATGTTAGCCACTCAGTTGTGTGTGATTCTTTTCGACCCCATGGACTGTAGCCTGCCAGGCTCCTCTGTCCATGGACTTCTCCAGGCAAGAATACTGGAGTGGGTTGCCATGCCCTTCTCTAGGGGATCTTCCCAATCCAGGAATGGAACCTAGGTCTTCCACATTGCAGGCAGATTCTCTACCATCTGAGCCACCAGGGAAGCTCAGAACTGTCCCTGGACATTTTCAAATGTCCCAGGGGGCGAGAGGGAACCAGACTGCCCTGAGCTGAAAACCATGGAAATCAGTGGAATCCCACGCCCCGTGCTCTGCATACACACAATGTTGGGAGAGAGAAAATGGTGAGGTTTATAGCTTCTGTGTCCTTTGGCATTAGCGTCAGAATTGGGCATCAAAGTCCAGCTCTGGTATTTACGAGGTAAGAGCTCTAGGAAATGAGTTGGCTTCTCTGAGCCTCAGTTTCCGGTCTGCAGACTGGGACAGGGATAGGACATTGTGCCAGAAGTGATCCCGAGGGGCCCATCCACAGACCTCACCCAGATCGGTCCCGTGTATGCCTCTCCCTGCACTTCCTGCCGCAGGGACCCCAGGATCAGAAGGAGGCTGGCCCCTGGCCAGGAGGGGGAGGCAGGCTGAAGGGTGATTTATTGCAGGCACCTAGGCGAGGGGAGCGGAGGAGGCAATGGAAAGCCACTCCAGTACCCTTGCCTAGAAAATCCCATGGATGGAGGAGCCTGGTTGGCTGCAGTCCGTGGGGTCGCTATGGATCGGACATGACTGAGTGACTTCACTTTCACTTTTCACTTCCACACATTGGAGAAGGAAATGGCAACCCACTCCAGTGTTCTTGCCTGGAGAATCCCAGGAATGGGGGAGCCTGGTAGGCTTCCGTCTATGGGGTCACACAGAGTCGGACACGACTGAAGTGACTTAGCAGCAGCAGCAGGCAAGGGGAGCAGTGAGGGGCCTGGCGCAGACGGCGTCATGAGGTTCTGTTTGTGGGCTTTGTGTTTTAATTCAATTCTTTTGGAAAACAGATAAGTGCACGTCTGCTTCAATCTAGTATGCTAGGTTTTTTTCTTTTCATGTAAACTTTGGTTTCTTTTGAGCTTCAGATATTAAAAAAAAAAAAAAAGACAAATGTACTAGATCAGTGGAGGTTTAAGCAAATTGGTTTATTTCACTGCCGGGGGAATTGGACTGGATGAGTCACTATCCTAGGCTTGTCGGATTCCTACCAAGAAGTGCATGGCTTCCATGCTGATGAGGAAGACGAGGCCTGCAGCCTCCTATGGGCCTGGGAATCAGGCCCTGAGCCTATCGGCCCTTCGGGACCCTCCTTTCATGACCCCCAGTGGTCTTAGCTGGGCCTCTGCTCGCTCTGGTCTATGGCTGTGCTAAGTCACTTCAGTCGTGTCCAGCTCCTTGCAACCCTGTGGACCATAGCCCACTAGGCTCCACTGTCCATGAGATGCTCCAGGCAAGAATACTATAGTGGGATGCCATGCCCTCCTCCAGGGGATCTTCCCAACCCAGGGATCGAGCCTGCATCTCTTACGTCTCCTGCATTGGCAGGCAGGTTCTTTACCACTAGTGTCACCTCCCTTGTCCATAAAATGATCCCACAGACAGACCTGACTGTGGCCCACCCCCTCCCTCTAGCATCAGTGCACCCTCTACCTTCAGAACACTAAGCTCATCCTCTCCAGGGGCCCCAGAGCCTTGAACTCAGAGCCCTGCCCGTTGTTCTGCCAGCTCACCTGGCTTTCCGTGAGCCCTGCCTGCCCCCTGGGTTCTCCCTCAAGAGGCCTTTGCACCTACTGTCACACAGCTCTGCAAGTGGAGCATCCCGGCTCTCAGCCTCCAATCACCTCGTGGGGTGGTGGTCTGGGGGACCATCCTGGCATGCACCTTCATGTGCAGCAGTTTGGCAGGTGCTTCTGCCATCAACCAGTCTGTCTCTGGTTGGGACACAAGCACTCCACCCACCCGGGGGAAGTGCTGAAATCCCGTCTAGTTTTGCTCTCTATGGCATCGCCAGCGTTTCACACGATGCAGGGCACAGTCAGTACATACAGTTGGGAGGAAGGAAAGTGACCCTCGCATCTTTGAAAGAGAGATTTTTCCTTTTTACCCTCAACATCTCACTCTTCCACATCCAAGTGGAACTTGTAACATAAGCTCTCACCATCCCCCTGGGCTCCCGGGCCCGAGGTGAGCATCTCCCATTAGTGATGGGGAACCGCATCCATTAAGCCACCTGCGAGGGCCGGCGGCCGCCAGCCGGCGCGTGGGCGGAGCGATGACTCAGCGCTTCCCGGCTCGGGTGTCCAAGCCGCCGCCCGCCTTCCCGGGGAGCCGTCCTAGCCAGTAATGGAGAAATTATGTGAGGCGTAATTTATAGTAAAAATCAAATGAACATTAATTCTGGTGAGTCACCCATGCAGAAAGGGCACCGGCGGCAGTGGACGTGGGCTGCGGGTGAGGACGGCTGGGTGCTTAATCAGAGGAGAAGAGACTGTGCTGCCTGGTACCTAAAGTTTGGGGGGGAGGAAGAGGGTGAGGGTGGGGACTCGAGCCCCTTTCGGTGACCACAGTCCTACATCAGCACCATCCCCGGGCTCCTGCACTCAGAGGGGACGTGGCCAGTAGCCTTTCCAGCTCCCTATTTGACAGGTGAGGATTCAAAAGACCAGAGGGAGACTCCAAACTCATCAGATGTCTGGCCCTCAAGCACCCTTCCCGGCCTCGCCCATCCCTGCTGTCTCCTGGGTGGTCCCTCTCAACAGTCCCCACCATCAGGGCCGCCTGCACCCGGGGCTGTCTCTGCATTCCTCTCCCCTCCTCCTGGCTGGAAGCTGCCACCTCTCAAGGGGCAGCTCCAACAGCTCCTCCCCCAACTGTGTCCCGGCTTCCCCTCTGGCCTGAAATGGCTTTCTAGAAGGAACTTTCCAAAATGCAAATGGGTTGTCAGTTGTCTGAAGCACTTGGGTAGTTCTTTCTTCCCTGCCATCCTCAGTCTAATCCAAGCTCGGGGTGGGACTTGGAGGGGGAGCGGCTTTGCAAGCTCAAGGCCCTCCCACTCTCTGCCCCCTCCCCCTCTTCCCTTCTACCTAGTCATCTGGCTACCTCCTCATCCCAGGTACATGCCACCTCCTTCAAGAAGCCCTCCTTGCTTTCTCCTGGCCAAGACCCTGCAATACCCATGGCCAGGGTCTGTGTCACACCTGGGGCTCTACACTCCATGAGGACAGCCTGGTGTCCAGCTTGTCCTCCCCTGTGTCCCTGGGGCCCAAGTCAGAGCCTGGCTTGCAGTGGGTGTGCTTATGTCATTTCATCATTTCACACTGTCTGCAGAGAGAGGTGGGTAGTGACAGGCCACAGAGAGCTGGTGATGCTGCTGGGCAACCCCGCTCTTCTTCTGCCCAGAAGGGAGATGGTTCTCAGGAAAGTTGAGGTGTGCCTTTGCTCACATTGACACCCCCTGTCCCACCATCACAGACCCTCCACCTGGCAGCAAACCACACCCTTCCCCCCAGCCTTCCTCACATCCCACTTAGATGTGAAGGAATAGGTCACAGATGACCGCTTTCACAGGTGGGTGCAAGTGCCCAGGACAGGGGCACGTCCTCTTTTTATCAGGATGTCATCTGTCCCAAGTCAGTGATGAGAACATCCTGCCTCTTGAGAAAGGGAGAAATTCGGGGAGGGGGGATATTGGAGGCAGATAGGGCCTGCCCTAATTTCCTTCTCCAGGCGGGTGCTCTTGAGTTTTGTTCGTCTTATGGAAACTCCGACCAGCGCTGCCAGGAAGCCTGGCCCGATGGAGTCTCGGCTATGGGGCAGGCTTTGCCAGGGAGCTGACCCGGAAGGCTCTGCAACTAGTGGTTCTGGCCCAGTGAGGTTATGGCCTTTCCCCCAGGATGTCCTGGTGGGCATGTTGGGGGCACCTGGAAGCTTCCAGGGTGTAAAATCCCGCCACACCTTTCCTGTGCCTTAAACACAGAACCAACGACCACTGCTCATTTGCTCACTGCCTGTCTTTGATGCTGAAGCCCCAGGCGCCTCCTGTACTCTGACTTCCTCACTCCCACCCACAGAAACCCCTCGTAAAGGACTGTCTCCCTCACCTCTTCTCCCTGGATGTCGGCTGTGCGCCTGCTGGGTGCCAGTGCACCTGGGACTTGGGCAGAGCAGGGCTGAGCCCCACCGTGCAGCCTGAATCTTGGCGGGAAAGGACCCCTGAGCCCTGTAAACAGACGAACTTTGAAGTGTGATGCAGAGACAGAGCGGCAGGAGCCGATTGGAGTGGGGGTGGGGTGAGGGCCTCAGGTGGTTTTCTCTGCAGCGCCTGGCTCCATCCAGGAAGGCCTGGTCCTTTGTCACTCTTTCTCATGAGGCTGGGCCCAAAACTATCTCCATATGTATACACATATATATATGTATGTATGTATATTATGGTGTCATCTAACTTTATTTCTGTATTGCTTTTCTTTTTTTTTTTTTTCAACATTTTGAAGTGCCTTTATCTTTTCTTAAAATTTTATTGCAGTATAGTTGATTTACAACGTTGTGTTAGTTCCAGGTGCACAGCAAAGTGATTCAGTTAGACGTATACATGCATTCATTCTTTTGCAGATTCTTTTCTCATGTAGGTTATCACAGAATAGTGAGTAGAGTTCCCTGTGCTCCACAGTAGCTTATCTACTGTGTCACTTATCTACCTTATATATAGTGGTGTGTGTGTGTGTTCATCCCAAGCTCCTGATTTGTCCCTCTGCTTTTGGGAAAGTTTGTTTTCGATACCTATCAGTCTGTTTCAGTTTTGTAAATAAGTTCATTTGTATCATTTTTTAAAAATTAGATCCCACATATGAGTGATATTATATGCTATTTGCATTTCTCTGTCTGGCTTACTTCCCTTAATATGATCATCTCTAGGTTCATTCATGTTGCTGCAAACGGCATTATTTCGTTCTTTTTATGGCCGAGCAGTATTCCATGGTATATATATTTGCTGTCTGACTCTTTGTGACCCCATGGACTGCGGCATGCCAGGCTTCCCTGTCCATCACCAACTCCCGGAGTCTGCTCAAACTCATGTCCATTGAGTCCACTATGCCATCCAACCATTTCATCCTCTGTTGTCCCCTTCTCCTCCTGTTCCAATCTTTCCCAGCATCAGGGTCTTCTCTAATGAGTCAGCTCTTCGTATCAGGTGGCCAAAATATTGGAGCTTCAGCTTCAGCATCAGTCCTTTCAATGAATATATTCAGGGTTGATCTCCTTTATGACTGACTGGTTTCGTCTCCTTGCTGTCTAAAGGACTTTCAAGAGTCTTCTCCAACACCACAGTTTGAAAACATCACTTCTTTGGAGCTCAGCCTTCTTCATCTACATCTGTACATGATACTTGGAAAAACCATAGCTTTGACTTTACAGATCTTTGTTGGCAAAGTGATGTCTCTGCTTTTTAATATACTGTCTAGGTTTGTCATAGCTTTTCTTCCAAGAAACAAGTATCTTTTAATTTCATGGCTGCAGTCACCGTCCACAGTGATTTCAGAGCCCAAGAAAATAAAATCTGTCATTCTTTCCGCTTTTTCCTCATCTACTTGCCATGAAGTGATGGGACCAGATACCATGGTCTTAGTTTTTTGAATGTTGAGTTTTAAGCCAACTTTTTTCACTCTCTTCTTTCACTTTCATCAAGAGGCTCTTTAGTTCCTCTTCGCCTTCTGCCATTAGGGTGGTATCATCTGCATATCTGAGGTTACTGATATTTCTCCCTGCAGTCTTGATTCCAGCTTGTGATTCATCCAGCCCGACATTTTGCATGATGTACTTTGCGTATTAGATAAACAAACTGGGTGACAAATATACAGCCGTGATGTCTTCTTTCCCAATTTGGAACCAGTCTGTTGTTCCGTGTCCGGTTCTAACTGTTGCTTATTGGAACTGCATACAGTTTTCTCAGGAGGCAGGTAAGGTGGTCTGGTATTCCCGTCTCTTTAAGAGTTTTCCACAGTTTGTCGTGGTACACAGAGTCACAGGCTGTAGCATAGTATATATTGTATATATTCACCACGTCTTCTTTATCCATGCCTCTCTATATTTCTTTCTTTATTGTAGTTGATTTACAATGTTAATTTCTGCCATATGACAAAGCTATTCAGATACAGATATCTAATGGGAAAGAATATGAAAAAGAATGTATGTGTATATATAGTCTTTTCCATATTCTTTTCCATTATGGTTTATCACAGGATATTGCATATAGTTCCCTGTACTATACGGTAGGACCTTCTTGTTTATCCATTCAATATTTAATAGTTTTCTGTACACTTGTTTTTCATCTTATTTTACTTTATTTGGCTGCACTGTGCAGTTTGCAGAATCTCAGTTCCCTGACCAGAGGTTGACCCAGGACCGTGGCAGTGAAAGGCCAGAATCCTAATCACCAGACCACTAGGGAGCTCCCTGTAGACCTATATTTTCAGTAAACTTTGCATTTTAGAAGTTTTAGACTTACAGAGAAACTGCCACTGCCATGTGCTCTGCCCCTGTCACATGCCAAGGTATTAATAATTTGTCACAACTAATGAGCCAGTGGGGCTTCGCAGGTGGCACTAGTGGTAAAGAACCTACCTGCCAATGCAGGAGACATGAGAGATGCAGGTTTGATCCCTGGGTTGAGAAGATCCCCTGGAGGAGGGCACGGCAGCCCACTCTAGTATTCTTGCCTGGAGAATCCCGTGGAGAGAGAAGCCTGAAGGACTATAGTCCATGGGGTCCCAAAGAGTCAGACACAACTGAAGTGAGTGAGCACACACACACGCACACACACACACAATGAGCCAATACTGATACATTATTATTAACTGAACTCCACCCATTATTCTGATCTCACTAGTTTTCACTCATGCCCCTTTTCTCTCCAGAATCTCCTGGGGACCCTACATGACACTCAGCTGTCACGTCTCCTTAGGTTCCTCGTGACTGAGACACTTTCTCACATTTTCCTAGTTTTTGATGACCATTTTCACGGGTGCTGGCAGGTGTTTTGTAGGGTACCCCTGACATTTGGGCCATGGGTTCGGGGGAAGCCTTCTCATCATATCCCTTCAGTTCCAGGCTCTCAATCCGGCCCTGCCACTGATGGGGGGGGACTCGGCTTGGATCGTGATGATCCTTCCCCTCCTTTCTACAGTGGACTCTGGGAGCAAGTCCCCTCATCCTGCCCAGACTTCAGGGCTGGGGAGTTGAAGGGGCACCTGCATGAATTCTCTGGAGTTACTAACATCCGTGTGGCCTTGTCGATGTTGGTTTTATACACTGGGTTATGACTCAATACTACTTGGCTAATTAGATGGTCCAAGTCTGGGTTCCACACTTGTCCTGCAGTCCTGGTCCCAGCCCAGGAGTAAGCTCTTTTTTGCAAGGTGACTGGTTCCTTTTATTGGAAAATGGTATTAGAAACCAAAATCTGAGTGTAGGGTGTGGTTGTTGCTACCGGGTGTCCTTACTTCTCAGAGTCCTGGATAGAGCTGGGAGACCTGTGTTTATACACTAGCTTATGTTGACACACCAGCCCCTGAAGACACACTTCTCTGGGACCATCTCTTCATCCATCAGTCTCTACATTCAGCTTAACATCCTCAATCATCAGGAGCCTTGAAGGGCATCTTTTTCAACTTTTAATTTTGTATTGGGGTATAGCCAATTAACAGTGTTGTGATAGTTTCAGGTGGGCAGTGAAGGGATTCAGCCATACATATACATGTACCCATTCTCACCCAAACTCCCCTCTCATCCAGGCTGCCAGACAACATTGAGCAGAGTTCTCTGTGTTGGACAGTAGGGTCTTGTTCGTTATCCATTTTAAATGTAGCAGTGTGTACATGTCCGTCTCAGACTCTAACTATTCCTTTCCCCAGGCAACCATAAATTTATTCTCTGTGTCTGTGAGTCTCTTCTTGTCTTGTCAGTACAATCATTTCTGTCATTTCTTTTTAGATTCCACATATAAGGGATGTCATACAACATTTCTCCTTCTCTGGCTGACTTACTTCACTCAGTAGGACAATCTCTAGATCCATCTGTGCTGCTGCAAATGGCATTATTTCATTCTTGTTGATGCCTGAGTAATATTCCATTGTATATATGTGCCACATCTTCTTTATCCATTCCTGTCAATAGACACTTAGGTTGCTTCAGTGTCTTGGCTATTGTAAACAGTGCTGCAATGAACACTGAGGTGCATGCATCCTTTCAGATCATGTTTTTATCTGGATATATGACAAGAAATGGGATTTCAGGATCATTTGGTGGCTCTATGTTTAGTTTTTTAAGGAACCTCTATACTATTCTCCATAGTGGCTGCACCAATTTACATTTCCACCAACAATGTAGGAGGGTTTGAAAGCATTTTCTTTACAACTCAGCTGCCCTGGGGCATTAGAGTCTAGGTCAGGTTAGAAGCAACCTAAATGTCTATTGACAGGAATGGATAAAGAAGATGTGGCACATATATACAATGGAATATTACTCAGGCATCAAGAAGAATGAAATAGTGCCATTTGCAGCAATATAGATGGAACTAGAGATTGTCATTCTGAGTGAAGCAAGTCAGACAGAGAAATATTGTATGTCATCCATTATATATAGAATCTAAAAAGAAATTATACAAATGAATGTACTTACAAAACAAGAAGAGACTCACAGACATAGAGAAGGAACTTACAGTTGCCAGATCAGGTTTAAACAGGGCAAGAGCTGATGTGCTAAAAAAATATTTTTTTCTCTGCCAAGCAGGACAAGGTAAAATTTCTTTAAGCTGCTTGTGCTCAAACAGCAGTTCTTGGCCAGGCATAAATATCCCCCAGGAGGACATGCGGCAGTGTCTGGAGACGTTTTTGGTTGTGACAGCTGGTAAGGGTGGCATCCCAGGGATGCAGGTTGGAAATGCTGCTTAACATTCCACTGTGCTCAGGACGGCCCCCAACATAGAGAATGATCCAGCCCCAAGTCTCCATACTGTGGAAGGTGGAGAAGACTCAGGGCGCAAAGATGCAAGTGGGGAGGAACACTTGGGGGGCCCCCATTTAAAGTTATAATCTGTTTTCTTTCTTCTCATGAAATAATACTTAAATTTGTACAAGTGATGCATTATATTTTCTCATCTATTATGTTATAATTCTTCTATTTTTATATTTTAATTTTTTAAAATTCAACTATAGTTAATTTATTATATTAGCTTCAAGTTTACAACTTCAGGTTATATTTCATTATAGGTTATTACAAGACACTGAATATACTACCCTGTGCTATACAGTAAATCCTTATTGTTTAGTTATATATGGTGGTGCATATATGTTTATTCCAAACTCCTAATTTATCCCTCTCCCATTTCCGCCCCCCCATAAGTTCATTTTCTATGTCTGTAGGTCTGTTTCTGATTTGTAAATAAGTTGATTGTATTTTTTTTTAAGATTCCGCATATACATGATACATAATATTTGTCTTCAACTTACTTCACTAGGTCCATCTGTGTTGCTGCAACTAGCAAGAATTCATTCCCTTTTATGGCTGAATAGTTAATAGTCCACATCTTCTTTATCCATTCATCTGTTGATGGACACTTAGGTTGTTTCCATGTCGTGGCTGCTGTAAGCAGTGTGAAGAACTGACTCATTTGAAAAGACCTGATGCTGGGAAAGATTGAAGGCGGGAGGAGAAGGGGACAACAGGATGAGATGGTTGGATGGCATCACCAACTCAATGGACATGAGTTCGTGTAAGCTCCTGGAGTTGGTGATGGACAGGCAAGCCTGGCATGCTGCAGTCCATGGGGTCACAAAGAATTGGACACAACCGAGCAACTGAACTAATGAACGTTGGAGTGCATGTATCTTTTCAAACTCATGTTTTCTTCTTTTGGGTATATACCGAGGAGTGGGAGTGCTGGATCATATGGTAGCTCTATTTTAGTTTCTTAAGGAAATTCCATACTGTTTTCTGAGTGGCTGCACCAATTTACATTCCCACCAACAGTGTAGGAGAGTTCCCTTTTCTCCACACTCTCCAGCATTTAGTGTTCATAGACTTTTTGAGGATGGCCTTTCTGACCGGTATGAGGTGATAACCTCATTGTAGTTGTGATTTGCATTCTCCAATAATTAGCAGTGTGGAGCATCTTTTCATGTGCCTGTTGACCATCTGTATGAACCATGTGGTCCATACAAACCACATTTGAAAGAAGTGTCAATTTAGGTCTTCTGCCCATCTTTTGATTGGGTTGTTTGTTTTTTATGATTTTTTTAACTTAAAATTTTTTTAATTTGTATATATTGTATATCTTATATATTTGCTGTGCACTTGAAACTAGCACAACACTGTAAATAACATACATTTTTCAGATTATTTTCCCTTGTATGTTATTACAAGATACCAAGTGTAGTTCCAATGTACTACAGTAGGTCCTTGCTCTTTATCTACTTTTATATAGTAGTGTGTCTATGTTAATTCCAAAGTCCTATTTATCTCCCGCCCCATCCCATCCCCTTTGGTAACCATAAGTTTGTTTTCTATGTCTATGAGTCTATTTCTGTTCTGTTAATTTCATTGCAATCATTTTTTTAGATTCCACATATGATATGATGTTAATAGCTGTCTTTCTGACTTTCTTCACTTAATCTAATAGTCTCCAGGTCCATCCACGTTTCTGAAAATGGCATTATTTCAATTTTTATGGCTCAAAAATATTCCATTGTATATATATACCATATCTTCTTTATTCTTTCATCTGTCGATGGACATTTAGGTTGTTTTCATGTCTTAGCTATTGTAAATTATGCTGCTATTGGTAAAGAATCTGCCTGTAATGCAGAAGACCTGGGTTCGATCCCTGGATTCAGAAGACCCCCTGGAGAAGGGAATGGGTACCCACTCCAGTATTCTTCCCTGGAGAATTCCATATTCAGAAGAGCCTGGCAGGTTACAGTCCATGGGGGTGGCAAAGAGTCACACATGACTGAGTGAATGGCACTTTCACTTCCATGAACATTGAAGTGCATTTTTGTTTTTGCTTTTTAAAAAATATATATATTTTTAAAATTTTTTTAGGTTTTTTTTATTTTATTTTTTTTTTTGGTTTCTTTTTTTTATTTATTTTTTATTGGAGGCAAATTATTTTACAATATTATATTGGTTGGTTTTGCCACATGTTGACATGAATTCGCCCCAGGTGTACATGAGTTCCCCCTCCTGAACCCCCCTCCCACCTCTCTCCTCCCTTTATCCTCCCTCTAGGTGTACAGGCTTCCCAGGTAGCACTCGTGATAAAGAACCTGACTGCCAATGCAGCAGACTCAAGAGCCGTGGGTTCGATCCCTGGGTCGTGAAGATCCCCTGAAGAAGGAAATGTAAACCCACTCCAGTATTATTGGCTGGAGAATCCCATGGACAGAGGAGCCTGGCGGGCTGCAGTCCATGGGGTTGCAAAGAGTTGACGACACGACTGAGCATGCACAAACTATACAGCAAAGTGATTCAGTTATACATATACGTATATCCATTTTTTTCAGTCTTTTCCCATAAAGGTTATTTCAGAGTGTTGAATAGAGTTCCCTAAGCTATACAATAGGTCCTTCTTGATTATCTATATATCATAGTGCATATATGTTAATCCCAGGGGTTCCCTGGTGGCTCCGTGGTAAAGAATCTGCCTGCGAATACAGTGCATAGCGTTGCAAAGGAGCCTGACGTGACTTAGCAACTGCTGCTGCTGCTGCTGCTAAGTCACTTCAGTCGTGTCCGACTCTGTGTGACCCCTTGACAGAAGCCCACCAGGCTCCCCCATCCCTGGGATTCTCCAGGCAACTAAACAACAACAAATATGCTAATCCCAACCTCCTTATTTGTCCCCCCCTCCAAAAAAAACTATCCCCTTTGGTAGCCATAAATTTCTTTTCTAAGTCTGTGAGTCTTTTTCTGGTTTGTAAATAAATCCATTTGTATCATTTCTTTTGAGATTCCGGTGTAAGTGAGATCATTTGTCTTGCTCTGACTTCACTCAGAATGGCCATCTCTAGGTCCATCCACGTTGCTGTAAATGGTATTATCTCATTCCCTTTTATGGCTAAGACTCCATTGTGTACATGTACCACATCTTCCTTATCTGTTCATCTGTGAGTGGACATTTTGGTTACTCCCATGTCTTGGCTATTATAAATAACACTGCTAGTTTTTCTCCAGATATATGCCCAGGAGTGGGATTGCAGGATCATAGGGTAGCTCTATTTTTAGTTTCTTAAAGAACTTCCATACTGTTCCCCACAGTGGCTGTACCGGTTTACATTCCCACCAACAGTGTAGAAGGGTTCTTTTCTCTCCAAACCCGCTCCAGCATGTTTTATTTGTACTTTTTAATAATGGGCATTCTGACCAGTGTGCAGTGATACCTCATTATAGTTTTGTTTTGTTCATTTATTTGCGCCGGGTCTTAGTTGCTGCACGCAGGACCTAGTTCCCTGACCCAGGTCAAACCTGGGCCCTCTGCAGTGGAGCACTGAGTCTTAACTGCTAGACCACTAGGGAAGTCCCTTCACTGTAGTTTTGATTTCCATGCCTCTAATAATTAGTGATGCTGAGCATACTTTGGCCACCTCATGCAAAGAGTTGACTCACTGGAAAAGACTCTGATGCTGGGAGGGATTGGGGGCAGGAGGAGAAGGGGACGACAGAGAAGGAGATGGCTGGATGGCATCACTGACTTGATGGAGGTGAGCTTGAGTGAACTCCGGGAGTTGGTGATGGACAGGGAGGCATGGCGTGCTGTGATTCATGGGGTCGGAAAGAGTCGGACACGACTGAGCGACTGAACTGAACTGAGCATCTTTTCATGTGCCTATTGGCATTTCTTCTTTGGAGAAATGTCTGTTTATGTCTTCTGCCCATTTTTTTGATTGGGCTGTCTTTATGATATTTTTTAAAACATTAAAAATGTATTTTATTCACATAGATACATGAATCACTTTGCTGTACACTTGAAAATAACACCACATTGTAAATTAATGATATATTCTTTTTCAGATTCTTTTCCATTATAGGTTAATACAAGATATTGAATATATTCCCTGTGCTATACAGTAAACCCTTACTGTTTATCTATTTTTTCTTAACTAAGACAGCAAAGAGAGATGATTTATTATATACATATAGTATATATACTTTCAACCACAACTGAGAAGAGAACTAGTCAAGAACGAGACTCAGGTCCAGGGCAAGGCCAGGTGGATCTCTCAGAGGTGGTTGAGGTGATCAGAATGGCCATAAATGTTCCAGACCCATTGAGACAAGTTCTAGATAGTAGGCATGCAGTCTAACAGTTTGTACCGTGTCCGTTGCCTCTGACTTCCCTTGTTTCTGCTTCTGTGACTTCCATGGGTTGTATCAGTTTACTTGGACCTCTGCCTCATCTTTCTTCTTTTGCGCTTCAGCCTGCACATCCTCTTCTTACTCCACTTCACCTTCTTGGTGTGGAGGTTTCTCAGAAGAAGACGTTAAGACTGAGAGCTATCTGTTTTATATATAATGGTGTGTAGCTGTTAATCCTAAACTCATAATTTATCTCTTTCTCCCTTTTCACCCATAAATTCATCTTCTATGTCTGTAGGTCGGTTTCTGATTTGTAAATAAGTTGATTTTATTACTTGTTTAGATTCCACATATATGTGATATATAATATTTATCTTTCTTTAACTTCATTAGGTCCATCCATGTTGCAGCTAATGGCAAGAATTCATTCAGTTTTATGACTAATACTCCATTACCTACATATACACATATATATATATAGATACCACATCTTTATCCAAATCACCTGGTGATGGACACTTAGGTTGCTTCCTTTTCTTGGCTTTTGTAAACAATGCTGCTGTGAACAGTGGGGTGCATGTATCTATTCAGACTAGTGTTTTCTCCTTTTGGATATATACCCATGAGTGGGAATGCTGGATTATACAGTAGCTCCATTTTTAGTTTCTTAAGCAAACTCCATACGGTTTTCCAGAGCAGCTACACCAATTTACATTCCTACCAACAGTGTAGAGGCTTCTCTTCTCCACAGTCTCCAGCATTTATTGTTTGTAGACTTTTTGATGATGGCCTTTCTGACCAGTGTGAGGTGATACCTCATGGTAGTTTTGATTTGCATTTCTCTAATATGTAACAATGTGGAGCATCTTTTCATGTGCCTGTTGATGACCTGTATGGACTATGTGGTCCATACAGAGTATATTTGGAAGAAATGTCAATTTAGGCCTTCTGCCCATTTTTTTCATTGGCTTGTTTTTATATTTTGAAAAACTTAAAAAAAATTTTAATTCATATGTATATAAATCACTTTGCTATATACTTGAAACTAGCACTACATTGTAAATCAATTATACATATACATTTTTTCAGACTCTTTTCCTTATAGGTTATTACAAGATATTGAATATAGTTCCCTGTGGTCCACAGTGGGTTCTTGCTGTTTACCTACTTTTATATAGTAGTGTGTGTAGTCAAAGCTATGGTTTTTCCAGTATTCATGTATGGATGTGAGAGTTGGACAATAAAGAAGGCTGACCACCGAAGAATCGATGCTTTTGAATTATGGTCCTGGAGAAGACTCTTGAGAGTTCCTTGGCCAGAAAGAAGATAAAACCAATCAATCATAAAGGAAATCAACCCTGAATAGTCATTGAAAGGATTGACGCTGAAACTGAAGCTCCAACACTTTGGCTACCTGATGCAATGAGCCAAATCACTGGAAAAGACCCTGATGCTGGGAAAGACTGAAGGCAGGAGGAGAAGAGGATGACAGAGGATGAGATGGTTGGATGGCATCACTGACTCAATGGACATGAGTTTGAGCAAGCTTCGGGTGATGGTGAAGGACAGAGAAGCCTGGCATGCTGCCGTCCATGGGTTTGAAAGAGTGGGACATGACTGAGCGACTGAACAACAAAAGTGTGTATGTGTTAATTCTGAACTCCTGTTTACCCCCCCACCCCGAGCCCTGCTATCCCCTTTGGTAACTGTCAGTTTGTTTTCTATGTCTGTGAGTCTATTTCTGCTCTGTAAATAATTTCATTTCAATCATTTTTTTAGATTCTATGTATGATATCATATGATAGTTGTCTTTTTTCACTTAATATGATAATCTCTAGATCCATCCATGTTACTGCAAGTTTTTTTATGGCTTAAAAGTGTTCCATAATGTGTGTGTATATATATATATATATATGTATGTATGTAACATATCTTCTATATCCATTCATCTGTCAATGGACATTTAGGTTGCCTCCATGTCTTAGGTATTAAAACTATGCTGCTATGAACATTGGAGTGCATGGGTTTTGTTTTGTTTCACTTTAAAAAAAATTTATATTGTAGTATAGTTTATTTTGGAATTCCCTGGTGGCTTAGATGCTAAAGAATCCGCCTACAATGCAGAAGACCCGGTTCGATCCCTAGATCAGAAAGATCCTCTGGAGGAGGGCATGACAACCCACTCAGTATGCTTGCCTGGAGAATCCCATGGACAGAGGAGCCTGGCAGGCTGCAGTCCATGGGGTCGCAAAGAGTCAGACATGACTGAGTGACTAACACTTTCACTTTCATAGTTTATTTTGGAGCAGGAAATGGTAACCCACTCAACTATTCTTGCCTGGGAAATCCCATGGAGAGAGGCTCCTGAAAGGCTACAGTTCCTGGGGCTGCAGAAGAGTTGGACATGACTTAGCAACTAAACCACAACAACATACAATGATTCAGTTATACACATATCCATTCTCTTTCAGACTCTTTTCCCATTAGGTTATTTCAGAGTCGAGCTCCCTGTGCTATACAATAGGCCCTTTTTGATTATCTATTTTATATTCGCCTGCATAGTAAGTTACTTCAGTCATGTCTGACTTTTGTGACCCCGTGGACTGTATAGCCCACCAAGCTCCTCTGTCCCTGGGATCCTCCAGGCAAGAATACTGGAGTGGGTAGCCACGCCTTCCTCCTGGAGATCTCAACCCAGTGATCAAACCTACAGCTCCTGTATTGCCCGTGGATTCCTTACCACTAGTGTATGTATATATTATTCCCAACCTCCTTTTGTCCCTTCCCCTATCCATCCCCTTTGGTAACCATACATTTTTTTTTCTACCTCTTTGAGTCTGTTTCTGGTTTGTAATTAAGTCCATTTGTATCATTTCTTTTTAGATTCCGCACATAAGTGATAACATTTGTCTTTTCCTGACTTCACTTAATATGATCGTCTCTAGGTCCATCCATGTTGCTGTAAATGGTATTATTTCGTTCCTTTTATGGCTAATACGCCACTGTACACATGTACCACATCTTCCTTATCTGTACATCTGTTGGTGGTCATTTAGTGTACTCCCATGCGGAGAAGGCAATGGCAAGCCACTCCAGTACTCTTGCCTAGAAAATCCCATGGATGGAGGAGCCTGGTAGGCTGCAGTCCGTGGGGTCGCTAAGGGTCGGACACGACTTCACTTTCACTTTCACTTTTCATTTTCACACATTGGAGAAGGAAATGGCAACCCACTCCAGTGTTCTTGCCTGGAGAATCCCAGGGATGGGGGAGCCTGATGGGCTTCCATCTATGGGGTCACACAGAGTCGGACACGACTGAAGTGACTTAGCAGCAGCAGCAGCAGCATGTCTTGGCTATTGTAAGTAGTGCTGCTACAAACATTGGGGTGCATGTATCCTTTTGGATCATGTTTTTCTCTGGATATATGCTCAGGTGTGGGACTGCAGGGTCATATGCGCGTGTGTTAGTTGCTCAGTCATGTCTGACTCTTTGGAGGCTCCTCTCTCCATGGAATTCTCCAGGCAAGAATACTGGAGTGGGTAGCCTTTCCCTTGGTAGCTCTTCTTTTAGTTATTTAAGAAACCTCCATACTGTCCTCCATAGTGGCTGCATCAGCTTATATTCCCACCAACAGTGTAGGACGGTTCCCTTTTCTCTACACTCTCCAGCATTTATTGTTTGTAGACTTTTTGATGATGGCCATTCTAATCAGTGTGAAGTGATACCTCCTAGTTTTGATTTGCATTTCTCCAATAATTAGCAGAGTGGAGCATCTTTTCATGTGTCTCTTGACTATGTGTATGGACTATGTGGTCTATGTAGACTGTATTTGGAAGAACTGTTTAAGTCTTCTGGCTGTTTTTTGATTGTTTTTTTTTGTGTGTGTGATATTTTAAAAAACTTTTTAAATTTGTTAATTCATGTATATATGAATCACTTTGCTGTACATTTGAAACTGGCACTACATTGTAAATTATACATTTTTCAGATTCTTTTATCTTATAGGTCATTATAAGATACTGAGTATAGTTCCCTGTGCTCTAGAGTCCTTGCTGGCTATCTGTTTTTATATACTAGTGTGTATATGTTAATTCTTAACTCCTATTTATCCCCTGCCCCCTGCCCCACTATCCCCTTTGGTAATCGTAAGTTTGTTTTCTATGGTATTTTATGTCTGGGAATTTTGTTTCTGTTCTGTAATTTTGTCTTTTTTTTTTTTTACATCTCACACATATAAGATAACGTGATAGTTGTCTTTCTCTGACTTTCTTCAGTTAATATGACAATCTCTAGGTCCATCTACACTGCCACAGATGGCATTATTTCATCTTTATGGTTCAAAAATATTCCATTGTATACATGTACATCTTCTTCTGTATCCGTCAGTGGACATTTAGGTTGCTTCCATGTCTTAGTTACTGTAAATGATGCTGCTATGAACACCGGAGTGCATTTTTTTTGCTTAAAAAAACCCATTTTATATTATATTGTAGTATAGTTGATTTACAATATTGTTTTAGTTTCAAGGGTACAGCAAAGTGATTCAGTTATACATATATCCTTTCTTTCCCAGATTATTTTCCCATATAGGTTATTTCATAGTTTTGAGTAGAGTTCCCTGTGCTATACAGTAGGTCCTCGTTGATTATCTATTTTATACATGCATGCGTGTGAAGTCACTTCAGTCATGTCCAACTCTGCTGCCCCATGGACTGTAGCCCGCCAGGCTCCTGTCCCTGGGATCCTCCAGGCAAGAATACTGGAGTGGGTAGCCACGCCTTCCTCCTGGAGACCTTCTCAACCCAGTGATCAAACCAACAGCTCCTGTATCGCAGGTGAATTCCTTACCACTAGTGTATATATTAATCCCAACCTCCTTTTGTCCCTTCCCCTATCCATCCCCTTTGGTAACCATACATATTTTTTCTACCTCTTTGAGTCTGTTTCTGGTTTGTAATTAAGTCCATTTGTATCATTTCTTTTTAGATTCCGCACATAAGTGATAACATTTGTCTTTTCCTGACTTCACTTAGTATGATCGTCTCTAGGTCCATCCATGTTGCTGTAAATGGTATTATTTCGTTCCTTTTGTGGCTAATACACCATTGTACACATGTACCACATCTTCCTTATCTGTACATCTGTTGGTGGTCATTTAGGGTACTCCCATGTCTTGGCTATTGTAAGTAGTGCTGCTACAAACATTGGGGTGCATGTATCCTTTTGGATCATGTTTTTTCTGGATATACCCTCACGTGTAGGATTTCAGGGTCATATGGTAGCTCTATTTCTGGTTTTCTAAGGAACTTCCATTCTGTTCTCCATAGTGGCTGCACCAGTATATGTTCCCACCAACAGGAGAACATGCCCCCTTTCTCCACGCTCTCCAGCATTTATTGTTTGTAGACTTTGGTGGTGGCCATTTTGACCTGTGTGAGGTGTTACTTCACTGTCGTTGTAATTTGCATTCTCCAATAATTAGCAATGTGGAGCATCTTTTCATGGGCATGTTGACCATCTGGATGGAACCCAAGTGCTCCATACAGACATTTGGGAGAAATGTTGATTTAGGGCTTTTGCCCATTTTTTGATTGGGTTGTTTGTTTTTATGATATTGAGTTGCCTGAGCTGTATATTTGGAATTTAAAGTCTTGTCAGTTGCTTCATTTGCAAATATTTTGCCTTGGTCTGTAGGTTGTCTTCTCGTTTCTGCATACCTTGTTTTCTTGTTTCTTTTAGGCTGCTTCACTTTTCTGCAGAATTTATCAGTTTCTAATGAGGCTTATCTTCAGTCTTACGCTTGACCTTCCCCAGAACCCCTGGCCTCCCTGTCCTGTCCATCCAAGGGCCTTTCTGCCTGGTACCATGCTGTGGGGGCACCTGAGCCTGGTTGGTATTAACTCCTAGAGCAGAAGGGGAACAGTCATCTCCCAGGCTAACCCCCAACATGAGGTGACTGGAGGCCTGGCACTGTTCCTGCAGTTCCCCCTCAGCTCCCCTTCCCAACCTGTGGAGGCAGGCCACACCCAGGTTTGTGAATGGGCACCAGGGCCCCAGGAATTGTATATCAATTCCAATTGCTGTTGTGATTGGATGGGGGGGGCGGTCAGTTTCTCAGAGGAATTAATCTGCTATACTGGCAACAGGGTATCCTCTTCTTGCCTCTGCTCTGGTCACTACATCCTGGGCCACAGCTTTCCCCGACTCCTCCTGTCCCTGCCCAGAGTGTCCCATCAACTGTCAGAAGGCCACTCTGCACTTGACACGGTCTTCAACTTCGTTGCCTTTTGCACATCCTCAAGTGTCTGAGTCTGTGTTGTGTGCATCCGTTTGTCTGCCCACCCATCCCCTCATCTAACCATCACCTCAGTGCCCACTCTGCTCTAAGTGTGCTCGTGGATGTCGTGTTAGGCTCCACGAGTTAGGAGCGCCTGTGGGCAGACAAGGCTGTGTGTGTACACAGGCGTGGCGGGCTCCCACGTGTGGAGCTGCGCTCCATGCAGAAGGAACAAAGAGAAAGAGACCCATCCACTCATTCTAAGCAGGTTTATTAGGCACCTACTGCGTGCCACGTGTGGAGAAAGAAGCTGCAGGACCATTCAGTCGGCACAGCAGCTCTGGCCATCCCCTGGATGCTCGTCCAGAAGAACTAGAAGCCATGGGCAGCAAATAGGCTTCGGCAGAGAGACCAGATGAAAGGGCTGTGCTGTCCAAGGAGGGCTGGACGGTCAGAGGTTTCCCAAGGGTGGGGAGGGCTGGCCAGGCCAGGTATGCAGCTGGGGTGAGGGAGAAAGACCCCAAAGAGGGCGCAAGGCAGGTGCAGACTGGCCGACAGCTGCAGGCTAGAGTGTGAGGGCTGAGGGGGAGCTGCAGGAGCTCAAGGTCAAGGCTGGGGTCGGGGGGCCTGCGCTCCTGGGTTTTCATCTTGATGCTCACTGGCCGCCACAGGGCGGTTGACTGGGTCGGGCCTTCATCAGGGGAGCAGGCAGACACGCGGCCAGGCCGGGCTGGCCTTCCCCCCATCCAACCCCCCATTTCCTAGCTCCTGAGTACACAGCCTGTGGGTGCTGCTCTCTCAGACCCTTCAGGAAAGCCTCCGCCCAACCCTCTGAACCAAGCACAACAGGATTGGGGGGGGCCCTCCGGAAGGGTCCTTCATGGTCACTTTCCACAAGGCGGTGCCTGATGCTCCTTCCCAGCCCCGCCAACGTGGCATCACCCAGGTGGACATGGACCCCTCCCCTCACCCCAAGTTCTCACACGATCATAAACCAAAGAGCCCCTGCCTCCCCTTCAAACATGCACATGGAAACGGGCCTCCCAACTGCCTGCTTCCCCTCCCAGCTCAAAGGCGGCACCATTAACTTTGAAGAAACAGCCTTTGAACGTGGGCTTGGCAGCAGGCTCAGGGCATCATGGGAAGCAGAAGAATTTGACCGTGGCTCTGTCGTGGCCTCAACATTTCACTTCCAAAGGCTTCTCTGGGAAGGTTCTGTCACTGCCTTGATCTGAATGATGGGTGGTGCTAACGATGTCGTCCTGCACAGGGGGCCCCAGAGAGAGGGCCATGACCATGCCCAACCCCCCACCCAACCACCCAGTGCTGTGGCAATGGATGGAGACCCTGCCCCAAACCCAACAAAAGCTGCAAATCAAAACGGGGCTGGCAGCTCACCCAGGCGCCAAGCAAAAGGCTTGTCCGTAGCGGTCACAGGAAGCCTTCTTCAGCCTGTGCGCCTGTGTCCTGCCCTGCAGGCTGGCCTCCACGATAGGTCGATGAGGCTGACCACGAGGACTCTCAGCTGATGGGATGGACATCCTGCTGGGAACAGTCTCTGGGGTCTAAAGAAGAGTTAGAAACCCTCAAATGCAGCCAGACCTGGACGAGGGGCCTGGGGGCAGCTAGGACGAGAGTGATGCTGGCTGTTGGGACGGGTGGTGGTGCTCTGCCTTCCATAAATCTGGCACCCCGGATGACAGGGATGGAGGACAAGCCCGTGGCCACCTCAGCCGAGGTCACTGCATCCAGTGGGCTCATTTACTATGCAGCAGTACAAAGTGTTAGCTCTAGGGCTGTGCCGCTGTTAATTTTTTATTTTTAAACAGATGGTCTGGAGTTTCCTGCTTATCAACCAATACAGCTTGGCAATAAACTGGTACAGTAAATCCTCTTGTCTCGGGTGGCTATGGGTGGGGGGAGGGGGCACCATGAATTAATCAGCCCAGTCGTGAACCTAAGGTCAACTGTGATGAGGTATTTCTAAGAGGCCCGTTGCTGGGCCAGACAGGACCCCAGTCTAACTGGTATCTGCAGACCCTGCAACACGGAGACCCTTAAGGACAGGTGGGTTCTACTGGAGGGTGAAGACAACACCTTACCTCCCAGGTCTCTATTTTCTGAGCAAAGCTCTCCTTCAAGGGCAAGGTGAGATGCCCATCAAGAAGAGGCTGAAGCACTAAGATCTCACAGCAAGGAAGGACATTCTGGAGGCTCAGTGGTGCCACACAGAGTAGTGTCAGGGCTTTCTGGGGGACACAGCTGCTGATGGCTCCAAGGACATTGAAAGCAGAAAGGCTTGGGGGCGAGAGAGAGAAGGGGGCAGAGAGTTAACAGGATAAACAACCCCCTCACACACCACAACATGCCCACAACCCCCAAGGTCACACCCGGGTGGATCTTCAACTTGGTGTCCTCCTTCCATTAGCCAAAACAGCCCTCAGCGCAGTGGCCATTTACGGGTGATCTTCAGGCTGCTGTCTGCTGATTTAGGGAAGCAGCCATGATTGTGAGAACGGGCCCCTTCTCAGGTGAACGTGAGCAGGCTGTAATGAAATAGGCTGAGTGGAGCTCTCCCAGGCCTCCAACATGATCTCAGACAGATCACCCGTGTGAAGTTAACTCCTGCGGGCCTTAGCCCTTCTACTTGGCCAAAGGAAGGAGTTGGAGTCGCGAGGCCCTGCTGATGCTGTAGAGCAGGGCTGGGGTGGGGAGCTGTATGGCGTGGCCTCCTTCACGATGGGAGGAAAAAAGCTGGTGGAACCCGTGATGCCTCACCCAACCATCATGCAGACAAGGAAACCTACATGCATCACATCACCTACCTGAGACCACAGGGCCGCAGGTCCAAGAAGTGTCCAGGGTGGGGGAGGGTGAGTGGGCATAGGAACCGACCCTGGAGAGTCTCCTAAGAAAGGGGAACCACCTGTTGGTGGGGGCCTGGGGCACTTTGTGCCAAGGCTCTAGTCCTGGCAAGATACCCAGAGAGCAGTACTATGGGCAGGGCTCCAGCGAGATCATGGGGGTGTCCAGGAGCCCCCATCATAGTGGACACACTGCACCAGGCACCCACCTGCCCCCCTAGCTGACCCCCAGGTACCTGCTGTTCCCACTGGGACTAGAAAAGTGGCTCTCATACTGACCTCTCTGTAGGATCACTTTCCTCACTAGTCAGAAAACCCGGGAAAACCTGTATCACCCTGTCTGGAAGATGAGGATGAGTGGCCTCCTCAAAGGGGGCCAGAGGAGAGGAGGCACTGCTGGTGTCCGTAAGGTCAGCAGGGACACCCTCCCCACCACATGGGCTCCAGGCTGCAAGGAACCAGCTGTGAGGACAGACTGAGCCCCAAGAGCTGAGGAAGAGCCCAGAAGCAGCAGAGACCCTCTACTACACAGTCCATAGCAGGTCTCAGAGGGAAAGCCTCCCAGACACTGGCCTCTGGAAGCCAGCCCCGCTCCAGTCTGACCCACCACCTGAGTTCAAATGTGGGCTCCCCCACTTTCCAGCTGTGTGGCCTCAGGCAAGTTATTTGACCTCTCTGTGCCTCAGCTTCCCTATGCGACTGCTGTGAAGACTGAGTGAATGAATGTATTCTCCTGGGAGAGAGCAGGCACCACTTGTGTGTGACCCCCATGGACTGGAGCCTACCAGGCTCCTCTGTCCATGGGATTTTTCAGGCAAGAATACTGGAGTGGGTAACCGTTTCCTCCTCCAGGGAATCTTCCCGACTCAGGGATTGAACCCGTGTCTCCTGCATTGCAGGCGGATTCTTATACCCGCTGAGCCATCAGGGAAAAGATTCATCAAATAAAAAGGAATAAACAAGGCAGGAGGCGAGCTTCTCTAGGCCAAGCTCCTCAAGAAAAGAGGACCTCCCAATCCCCCAGGAAGGTGTCCCTGCAGGCCTAGCAGTAGTCACAGCTGCTATGGCTCCTCCCAGGGGCCTGGACAAGCAATAGTGAAGTCGGAACCACAGAGGACCAGGAGGAAATTCTGCACAGGAATAGGAATTACTCGAGGGCTGCCCACAGCCAAGGCCCCAAGGGCCCCAAGAGAGCCCCCCCAGCACAGCACCCTCCTCCTCTCTCTCCCCTGTGCCTTGAGCCACACCCAGGCTTCAGCCTTGCCCAGCCTCCTTGGTGCCTTCCTAACCACAGCTGAGAGACCCAGAGCTGCAGAGATGTTGATGTAGCCATGGTCACTACCCTGACCCTGTGGAGTCTGTTCAGACTGCCAAGTGGCTGCTGGAGAAAACCAGGCCCCCTAGCTGGGCCCATGGGCTCGGCAAAGGCCCAGGGAAGGCTCACTGTCCCCTTCCTCCACTGCCTCCTCTCCAGGCAGGGCCACTCCCAGTAGGTCCATGAGCCCAGGTCTCCCAGCCCAATGTCAAGGCAAAGTCAAGGAGGCCCTGGGCAGCCGCTCAGAGGCTAATTCTGATGGCCCTCATTCCTCCTGAGATAATAATAGCTCCACTTTACTGCAGGAGGCAAGTGCAGATGCCTACAGAGGCCAGGCCGGCTCAGCCTTGACTGATGGGGCCAGGTGGTGGCGGGTCTGTGGCTCACCGACAGGGGGCGGCCGCCCCTCAGCTTCGGGGCCTGTGGACAGCAGGCCCCAGACACCCAAAGGCTCCCATAGGCCCAGAAAAGTCAAATCTCCAAAGCTTTTGGGAAAATCTCTTACGATTGAAACGTTCACGGCTAACAGAAGTCAGACTTTAAAAAAATCTGTGTGGATGAAACACATCCTGGGTGGGTTCAGGCCTGGGGGCAGCGTCCAGCTCCCCTCTGGAGTGGCGGGAGTCCACAGATGAATTTCTGCTGTTAATAACAGCGGTGGCACTTAGGGGCCTGTGCGGGAAGGGAGAAAGGTCCTAGGCAGAGGAACAGTTGCCCAGGGGGCATTGGGTAGGGCGCTAAGGCAGGTCTGTTCTACAGCCAAAACCAGGGCCTGAACCAAAGCTGTATCCCCACTTTCCTCTGAGCTGGGGGTTGGGTCCTGCTGACCTCCCACCTCCAGACCTGTCCCTCGCGGATGGGTCCCCTGTCCCCAGCACCTGCTTAGAGTCCTCACCTGCCCCCCATCCGCTTGCCAGGGCCTTTAGCTCACTCACATGACCTTCCCGCTACCTCTTCACATGCTGGGCTGCTTCCCAGACCTAATCCCGCCCCACTCTCCTGACCATATCTGGCCATGGTGAGGTGGCGGCCTCCAAACCCCCCTGCCCCTCTACCCTGCCACGACTGGGCTTCCGTGTGTCCTGGGACATTAAAAATATCTGTGCAGCCTTGACACATAAAAGCCCAGTGCCCCCAGCTGTTGGAGTACAGGGTCTCACTGGCCAGCACATGCCACCGCTTCCAATAAATGCGTCAGCTGACCTGGAACGCAGTGGCCAAGCCCTCCACCCTATCTCACAGCTCTTAACCTGGCTCCTGTGTCAAGGGTATTGTCAGCCCAGCCCATTCCCGACCCTACAAGGAGAAGACAGGCACAGGCTGGGGGCCTCTGCACCATCTGTGTGCCTGGGACACAGAGCACATGCCCGGAGCGTGGTGCGGTATCCACCACAGCTGTCCCTCTGCCTGGCTGCCGACCCCGATGGGCCCCACGGCCCTGGGATTAATAGAGCACAAGGGGGCCCGGCAGCTGGCGGGGGCAAAGTCTTTCCACACGGACGGTGACAACTGACATCACACTGATTTGGGCCCCGGAGGCTCCATGTGTGCATTCTTTTGGAAAGACCACAGCTGCAACCTGCCTGCTCACTGGAAATGTGTCCACTTCACTGGAGAAACTGAGGACATTTCCAGTGAGCAACTGGGGGCCTTTAAGAGGGAACCCAGACGTCTGGTGGTGGCTTTGGGAGATTCAGGCTCGCGGGAGTGAGGTCTGCTTCTCAGGCCAGGTCCCCTCGGTCTGTGCTGTGATTACACGTCTTGTGGGGAAGAAGGAGGAAAGCAGGTTCATGACCTAAAATGCTCACCCCTGGGGAACGGAAGAGGGTGGCCTCGACAGCCCCAAAAGAACTCATAAAGAGTATGGATGAAATGAGACGATTTCTGGAATTGAGATCCTTTAAAGTCCACCCAAAGCAAAGGCAGAGGCAACCGAGGGAAGCAGGGCACCAGGGCCGATGGCCATGCAGACATGCTGGGGCTCTAGCCCCCTCTCTGCCTCAGGGTGCGTGGAAACTTCCATAACAAGTTTAAAAATATACATGTCAAAAAAGTATTCAGCAGAAGTTTGCTGAGGGCCTAGTGTGCACTGGTACTCTCTGGCAGAGAAGGGAGTGGGGCCTGGCAGGTGACGGAACATCGGGTCCCCTCCTCGCGTGCCCCAGATTGGTGTCAGATGTCCCATTCCACTGACGCATACCTTTTAAATTCAGTGTTTAAAAATACCACAATGAGCCTTGTAACCCTCCAGCCAACCCAAGAAAGCACAGGCAGTAACCTGATCGACTGGACCCCCTGCTCCCCTGCCCACCGTCCCATGGAGGCAGTGAAGATGTCACACGTGTTGATCTGGGCTGACCGTGTGCTGCTCATGAACAGCACTTCGCCTTCATTGTGCATAGACCGCTTGCTTTTGAACTTCACTGTGTCTGAATACGGCCTTTCAGGCACATGCTCTCTTTCCTGGCATTTTCTGGCAGTCAGTCAACAACAGAGCGCAGGATGGAAGACCCCCTCCCCCACCAAACCCCTGAGTGAGAAGGGCAGCCGCAGCCCTCCCGGGCTCTGCTGAGGCCAGGGGCATGGGGTGAAGCCCCCGTTAAGCCTCGTTCTTGGCTGTGTCTGCAAACGGAACTGAAGTATGTGAAGTGACAGCAAATGTCATGGTAAAAGCAGAGCAAGACAACTGCGTCTGTCGATGTATTATGAGAAGGCAAGTGTCGTTAAAAGCAGACCCACCCCAGCCACTGGGTCCTGGTGAGACTCCACAGGGCGCTGCAGCGTGGGAGGAGAACTCTTCTCACCAAAAGTCCACCAGGAGAGGCCTTCCCTGGTCCTGGGGTCAAATCTAACCTGTCCCCTTTGATGGTGAGGGATACAGGAAGACCACCTGTTTTCACAACCCCTCTGGGTTCCACACGAGTATCTATCAGGGAGAAGAGGGTGCTGGACTGGATGTAGGCAGTGTCTGGACTGATTTCCAGGGACGAGGACCACCGCTCTCTAAGAGCTATGCATTGATCTTGGTGTGTATTTAAGAAACACTCAGCCAGGAGCTAAGTGATGGTGGTATAAATGTCCTTCAAAACCAAACTCATTTATGTAAAGAAAGCAAGTGAACCTAAAGAAAACCATTCCGTGGCTAGAGTATGGCAATATGGCAAAATCGAGAAGCTACAAGAATAACAAGTTTGAGCACAAATGATCTCAACACTTCTAAGAGACTGCAAAATCTTCTCTAATTTCTAAGCTGCTATTGAGCTCAGAAAGTTCTGACTATGTTCTCTACTTAGAAGTGGCCATTCCACACAATAGGCAGCTACCTGGCTGGACTGAGCCTCCCCGGCTCCACATCCTGGGCTTTGGAGCATTTCCACGGCTCTGCCAGCCCAGAGCCCCCCGCCCCCAAAGCTGCTGCTGAAGGAAGCCCCCAACAACAGGTCTCAGCTCTTGGTCAGGAACCCCAAGGAACCTCTTGGAAAGCTCCCGTTTTTCTCTCCCGAGTTTGCTCTTTGCCCCAAGTTTCCATAGTGACTTCAGAAAGAAACAAACACATTACTCTTCATGCAGGCAGTTCACCAACTCCACAAGTGCTCTCAACCGCAGACCCTCTCTCATCACACACAAGCCTATTTGAAAAATACTTTGAGGTGGGAATGGCTTCTTTTAAACATTGTTAAGAATAATTATATTATTAATTGCATTACCTCCTTTACTTATGTATTTTAGTGCCACATTATTAATACTATTACTAAGGGAAAGCCAGGGTTTACCTGCCATCTCAGCACCCTCCTCCTCATTAGCACTGCCTTCCATACTCAAGTATGTCCCACCTGGATGACAGATGACACAGTCACCCTAGTCGTGCACCATGACGAACTTGTCTATGCCTGCAATGAGTGGCTGGGTAGGAGCAGGGGGAGGACAGAGATTCAAAAGGCCGAAGAGCATTGTTTAAATTGTGGCCATTCCAAGCTTAAACTGTCCAGATCCAGGATTAGGAAAAGAGGTCTACTGCTTGGGTTCAAAATGATCAGCTGCCCCATGGTAGCGGTGTGAACAGTGCTATTTCTACAGGAGCTCAGTCACCTTCAAGAAGAACTAAAAGTGGCCCTGACCCCAGCACACACGGTCTCTCTCTTCTCAGATCTTTTATTGAGGTTTTCCCACCCTTTGTCTTCGTGGCAGACTCTGAAATAAAATTCACTGAAGTTCAGTGTTTTTTCTTGACCCATTAGAGACAAGAATAATGAAGGCCAGGTCACAACCCCACAGACCCAGCCCCAAGCCCTCACTCCCACCCTGGGGAGGTCTGGGCTCTCCAAGCCAGAACAGGGGGGTGTGGAGAGTGGAGTCACACGTGCTGCTGGGGATCAAACTGGTGGCCTTGTATTGAAGGGCGGCTGAGCCAAGGCCGCGTGTCTCCTGTGACCCAGGTAGACAGTGAGATCTACCTGAGCAGTCGCATTGCCTGAGATCAACCCTAGAGAAGCCCCTGTGAACACATACACAGCAGCTGGTGAAAGGTCAGGGGCTGGTCTTCTAACAGGGACCAAGTGCATGGCAGTGGGGGGGGGGGGCAGGGGCGGGGACTATCAGCATCTTCTATTCAGACAGAGACAATGACTGACAATCTAAGAGCCAGGCAGCTTCCGTGACCCAGCCGAGGGTCTCCAAGATACAGGGCCAAGTGAAAAGCCACAAAGTAGCACAGACATTACTTCTATTTTTTTTTTTTTTAAAGCAATTTTGCTGTGGAAACTGGCCAGTATGTGAAGTTGGTAACCTCAGGGGCATTCGAGAGGTGGGTTATCTGGAGATAGTCACAAGTTGAGGGTTATTAAGGCAGACTTTGGCCTTTAGCTCTAGTTAGTATTTTAAACTTCTTATGTAATGTACTAGTTCATATAGTCCACATGTAATTAAACATTAAATTTTTCACAGTAATGCCAGGGAGGAGCTGCTGCTATGTCACAGGTTTCATGGAGCAGACATCTTGAGAAAACTGACTTGTCTTTCTTGTACCTAACTTCCATATGTGGGGGGACAAGCTTTAAGTAGTAACAGCTGCTTTTGGAGTTGGGTTAATTTTTGAACAACCGGCAGAAATAAGTGTCACCAAATTACCTTCACTTTAACCTTGCCCAAGCCTTTCCTGGCTGCTGGGTGGACTTTGCCAGGCTTGATTACTAAGGGCAGGTATAGTTCTATTTCTAGCTTCCAAACCACTTCTGGTCAGTTCCTGCTCTGCTCTTTCTTTAACAAGGAGCCGGCAGAAAGTCAGTTCTAAAGTGATCAAGAAAAGAATGTGAAGCTGGGAACTGAACATTTGGATGCTCACAAAAAGTAGATCTGATATCAAGGGGCTGACATCCGAGCCCTCAGCTCATGGTCCGCGTCTCAGTGAAGACGCCTCACTTGCCGGAATGAACAAGGCATTAAACCTGAATCACAAAAGTTCTCATCTAAGAGATGGCTTTGCCATTCCTAGCAGGTCCCACCTCTGAGCCTCAAGTTTCCCCACCTGTACAGCCAAGGAGCTAAGATTTCATCTCTTGAGGCAGATGAAAAGATACCCAATATCACTAATTATTAGGAAAATGCAAAACAAAACTACAATGAAGTATCATCTCACACCAGAGAGTCTACAAATAACAAATGCTGGAGACGATGTGGAGAAAAGGGAACCCTCCTACTACACTGTTGATGGGAATGTACATTGGTGCAGCCACTATGGAAAACAGTATGGAGTGTCCTCAAAACACTGAAAACAGAGTTACCATATGACCCAGCAATCCCACTCCTGGCCATACATACATCAGGAAAAGACAAAAACTCTAATTCGGAAAGATACATGTTCCACTGTTTACAATAGCCAAGACATGGAAGCAATCAAAGTTTCCTTCAAGAGATGAATGGATAAATATATGGTACATAAGAGGCCACTAAGACACAAGACCCAACTTGACTGGCTGCCGCAACTTTCCATTAGGTTCTTCCTGCCTCTCTGTCCGGGAGGAGCACCGTCGCCTTCCTGGCTTCTTGGCCTTCACCACCACTGCCTGAGCTACCATCAGCTGTGCCATCATTTCAGCAGCTCAGTACCAGTTTGCTTGCTAATTCCTCTCCTCATCTGATCACCTTCAAAACCCTGGAAGGTAGGTTTCTTTGGACCTAGAAGGACCTTATTTTGCAACTGTGGAGGCAGAAGACAGGACAGGTAGTGCCACTGGTTAGCTATGAAGCAGGAGGCAAGATGCATCACCAGCCTCAGCTCTTCCCAGTCCGGCTTCTTGTCTCTCATCCTAGCCTTTCAGTTGAGTTCCTCTCACAGGATACCATCTTATTTCCTTTTATTTTGTTGTTATTTTTGTACACTTTTGGTCATGCCACACGGCATGTGGGCTCTTAATCCCCTGAACAGGGATGCATTGGAAGCACAGAGTCTTAACTGAGAGACCACCAGGGAAGTCCCTGTTTCCTTTTAAAACCCACCTGAGTGGTTTCAGAGAAAAGACATTGAAAAAACCCCTTTAAACAAAGCAGCACCGTGAGGATGCCCACTGCACCCATCTCCTCCAGAAAAGGAGGAGACTCCTGTCTCTCACACAGTCTCAGGAACGTGGCGACACACAGAGCAAGGGTGAAGAAGCCAGGAAAAGAGGAAGGAAGAAATAAACACACGAATCTAACCACATGACAAGACTAACCAGAAGAAGACAAAAGGATAAACCAAAACTTACGTTTAAATTTTAAAAATGCCCAGAATTACCAAATAACACACAACTGAAAAACTCCAAAAGAACATGAGTTGGAAGTCCCTGATCCTGACATTTCAGAAAATGCTAAAATGTTCAAATTAATATGGAATGCTAACTTAGGTTGCCAACGAGTTTTTTTTTTAATATGCTGTCATTTAAAAAACTAAATAAAAACCAAATTTTAAATAAACTTCTAAAAAGTCCTCTAATATCTTCCAACAAAAAGCCCCAAGTTGCTATCAATTGTCATCCAAAAAGAAATGACACTGAAATACCAAAAGGTGGGAAGCTTCTGTAGCCTCCATCTCAAGGACAATCCCTTCCTGGAATACATTTAACCTGACGGAAACCCCACAACATCATCTTTATTTCTCTCACTCCACTGTGCATTGGCATTTGTCAACCAGTGACTTAGCAGGACTCTCTCCTACCTACAGGATTCTCTTCTACAAACCTTCCCACAGCCACCTCTCAGCGTTTGCTGGAGCAGCTCCTGGATGCCTCATAAACCAACCAATTCTAAAGGGAGCAAAACAAGAGAAAAATGCACAAAAATCAATACCATTTCCATAAACAATAATCAACAGCCTGAATATAATGATAAAGCAGATTCTGCTCACAATAGCAACAAACATATCAAACACTTGGGAAACACTTGATACATATTCATATATCAAACTCCACAAACTTGATACATATTCATATATCAAACTCCATAAAGAAAACACAAATCCTTAATGTGAGAAATAGAAACTCAAACGAAGAAGAGACCAAACTTCTGGCTGAAGGCTTAACAACACTATTTCCCAACTTAATTTATAGATTGACTCAAAATCCAGTCAAGGAATCACCAGGGTCATTACAGAATTTGGTAAGAATGATTCTTAAATTCTATAGAAAAATAAATGAGCAAAACCATCAGAGGATTGTGAGAGCACACAGAAGATTCTTGCCCCAGCAGATCTTAAACTATAGTATGAAATGATGATTAAACCAACTAAAACACTGCGGAAAGAGACCACAACTTAATACAGCAGAAACAAATTCGCTACCAACAGAAAAATACACAGGCCCCACTACTGTCCCCATAGTCTGAAAACAGAGTGATAGTTTTCAAAACCTTCTTGTCTTAATTTGGAACAGGACATTTTAGAGTTTCTAAGTATTCTCGCCTGGAGAATCCCATGGACAGAGGAGCCTGGCAGGCTACACAATCCATGGGGTCACAAGAGTCGGACACGACTTAGCGACTAAACCAAACCAAGCAATACCACAAAATTTCAAAGTGACAAAGATGAAGATTTCTTGGCAATCTAAAACAAAAAAAACTTTTGAATTCCTGTGTGCTTCCCTATGGTCATCTCAAGCCCTACCTCCTCATCCCTAGGCTGTCCAAATCACAATCTGAAATTCATCAGATTCACCTTGTTCTCTAATTGGGAGTGTGGGGATGGGGTGGCAGAAGTGTTTGCAGCGGGCACCAGAGAATTTTACGAGTTCTTTAGTCAGGGGCCCTGGCCCACCTGCCTGGCATCCAGCAGGCCCCACGCAGCCCTCGACTTCCCAGCTACACAGATTGTTCCAGAAAGTAATTAGGAATTCTCCAAGTCCTCACTTGCCACAAACCAATCAGACTCAGCCATTTGGAAAACAAAGTCTTATTTTTCCTTCTCTCACCAGTGAAGAGCTGGGAGGGAAGTGTCGGCTCTTTCAGGAAGAAATTTCTAGACCAGCAAAGGGAAAACCTCCCAATTTACAATGACTTTTAGGCCTCCCCCTCAAAAAAACACCCCCAAAACAAAAAACAGATGGAAGTGAGAGGGTCCAGAAGTCATCACCAGTCAAGAGTGAGTTTTCACTTCTGATCGAAGAAGACCTGTTCTCTCATTCTTCTAGTTCTGTGACATTTTCATTAACTCCAGCAGTTCGTGTCTAACTGTGGGCCTGCTGAGACCTGTATAATCCTGGCCCTGGAAGTGACCTTGTCCATCCTCTGGCCCAATCTCTCAGGACGAGTATGCATGAGGGAAGAAGGGGAGGTAGGTCTCCGCCAGAAGCAGGAAGCAGAGGTCGGACTCCAGCAGTCCGTGAACCTGCTCATTTGGAGCTAGTCCAGAGCACCTCCCACCCCTGCCTGGCTGACAGGTCCCACAGCCTACAGACACTTGCATCTGTGTCTGCAGGATGGACCTCCCCTGACTGCCTTGGGGAAAAACAAAGCCAAGTGCAAATAACAAACAAATACCTTAGAATCCTCCTCAACTCAAGCACCACCACCATGAATGAGGCTGATTCCCTAGTTATCAGAACAGACTGATTACAGAGCCCAGCGTCATTTGCCTGAAGATAATTGCCTCAATTCTCCACTTCACTTTGCCCATATAGAAACAGTCCCAATCTACCCGAGCCTCAGTGACTAGGCGTGTAAAATTGGTCTAATCACATCTTGAAGAGCTCGGGCTCAAAGGACGGCTCCGAGCAGCAGCCTGAACCATGACACCAGCAGACTCTCTCCCTCCCTCTGGCCCGCCACTGCCTCACCCCGCCCCCAGCCAGGACCAAGCCTGAAGGGGTGAGTCAGATCCTCAGCAGCGAGAGAAAAACAACTTGGAGGCTGTCTGTTAATGCCAGTGGCCGGGGGACAAGGTGGGAGTCAGGGTGAGCTGAACAAAAGCAAAACTGCGTGCTGAGGACACTCCTGATGGCTGAGTGTCCTCTGCCATCAGCAGTGCTTTCACCCACCGCCCACCATCCCCACGGGGGGCTGCCACACAGGGCAGAGGGTACAGCTCACACTGCATCACTTGGGCCGTGGGCAGCACTGCCCATGGAAAAGCACCAGGCAGGCTGGGGCAGGGCAGGTGACCGAGCCCAGTCCTCATTTCTCCAGGACAGAGCAGGCAGAGTCAGAGTCCAGTGTGAACCTGGGACCACATCACATGAAAGCCGAGAGCCAGAGTCAAGGCAGAGGAAGGGAGGCGTCCCGCCCCAGGAGGCCCTGGCCACCCAAGCTTACACCCTGCCTGGGGGAGGGGCCTTCCAGACACTTCCAGTTGGATCAGGAGCCTAGAAATTGCTCCGCCCATGACAGGAGCAGGTGGGCAGGTGGGTGGATGTAGGGTTGGTGGAAGAACCTGAGAGAGCACAAAACCAAGACAAAGGAAGGCCACTCGTGACAGGACAACACCAGCAGTGCTGCATGGGGACACACAATGGAAAATCGGAATCCCAACAACAGAAGCCAGCCAGGTCAAAAAGGTGATGATTTCCCCCTGTTGTCTGCTTCTGCTCTGGATGGGAGTGCTCCCAAAATCACGGGCCTGGACTTGTGGCCCTTTCTACTGGTGAGAGCCAATCAATGCCAGTGCCGTTTGAGTAAGTGACATGGTGCTCAGAGAAGCGAGACAAACCCAGACCTCTGTAGGGGGCAGGCAGGAAGGTTGACGCCAAATTCCCAGGGCTGGAGGGGTTGAGCCTTCTGGCTGATTGTCACAGTCAGGGGTGGGGAGCACTTCAAACTCCCTGAATTCATTTCTACCCAAAGGAAAGTTTGAAAAGCTCTCCATCTTCAAAAATAACCTTTTTGAATGATTGTCCAAAAAATATGTTCAAGAGTGATTGTACCCACTTGCCTGGAGGAGCAGAACCAATCTTTTATCTTCTGTCTCATCTTGGAAAATGTGCTGGTGTTGAGGAGACCTGTGACAATGGCCCGGCAAGCCTTCTGAGAATTCATGTGAGTCATCTGTCTCCCCAGAGGGACCAGAGCCGGGCTTTGCACACAGTAGGCACGTGGCTTGAAAGCCTTCTAATGGCTTCAAACAAGAGAAAAGAAAAGAAAGTCTCAAAGTCGGACAAGGAAAGAGCCCACCTCCTGCAAAAATCCACCAGATGGACACTCCCTGACATAACCACTGCCCGCCAGCTTCCCTCCCTGGTTTGCCCATCTGGGAAGGATTGAGGACTTGCCACCTGTTGGCAATCCACTCTCTTAATAACTGGGGGCATTTCCCACTGACGTGCATGTTGTTGAATGGTAGAGCCTGGTCCCCTCTCAATCACCTCCATCTCCCCACAAGGCCTGGAAGACTGTCCTGGTCACAGAAGTGACTCAATGTGCAATTGCTATACACCTAATTTCATTTTTAATTTCTGAGACAGCTCAGGGCAGGGAGGCAAAGAGGCCCAAAATAATAAATAGACAGACGGCTGATTTCTCCGCCAGTGAGTTGTGGAACAGAGAGTCAGAGTCCCACCTTGGTTACAAAAGGCCCACCCACCACTGGCCGAGGCTCCCTGGTTAACACCTGTTTGTGTCCTGAAACTGCCACCCAGACATTCCTTCCTGCCATTGAGCCACTTGCACTTTCAAATGCCTCTGAAATAGAAGCCGAGTTGGAAGAACTCGTCCATTGATACAGCCCCCAGCTCCTCTCCCAGGGCCTCCAGGCCCCTTTCATGAAATCAGACTCTGACTTGAAAAGAACTCAGTGAGCATGGGGTTCTAATTCCACCCAGCTCAGGAGTCCTGGGGAAAACATCTCCAATATGTGGTCCTCTGTCCTTCGATTTAATGCTGCTCCTGACAAACAGCCAACCACCTCCTGACAGCTGTTCCATTTCACAGTCCTAATTGTTCGAATACTTTTCCTTGGGCTGAGCTGACATCTCAGCCTGTTGGAACTGTGTCCCATAGTTTCTAATTCTACCTTCCCAAGCCACATAAAAGACATCTTAGTGCCTCTTCCCCAGGATGATCCTGTAAAGGGCTGGAGATAATATTCTTCACGATGAACTGGGAACTGCATTTCCCTATCCCATGGGCTCAGGGGCCACCCTCCGGCTGAGCCCCGCAGGTGACATACATCTGCACTTTATTTACCGCAGACAGCCCCTCGCTCCTTAGCCTGGTAACAACCCGAGGTTGTTCATCACCACTTGCTCCTTTTTGAAATTCACTCTGCAGCAAGCACTTTTAAAGTCATACACGTAATGCATTTTAAAGAGCGTTTTCTGCACGGAGCCATTTGCTTGGCCTCGGCACTAAGTATGAGATAGAACAGTATTTTAGTGTGGTCCTCCTGCTCTCGGAGCCCGTGTCAAATGAACGCCGGAAATGTACTTGTAACTATACATGACTGGGGCTCTAAATGCAGTGCTTTGTTAAATGTTCATTTGTTGATTAAAATGCATCTTGCAAAGAAAGTGCATTTCTAATGCAGACTTTAGTCCAAAACTATGTATTATGTAATGCACATTTTTTAATAATGCAGGCAATCTCGTGTATCTGTATTAGTGTATTGGCTCTGAGCTGCCATCTCCATTACAGGCAGAAAGCACTCCTGCAAAACGAAGTACTTTCTTATGTCCACTAAAGAATCATAATCTTCCTCATTGCTGACAGCTGGCATTTGTCTCCATTGAAAGGGCATTCAGCAGCACCCACATCTGCCTGATTTTTTCCCAATGTGCCCTGAGAACCACTTGAATGATATCTTTATGTTCCACCCACTGTCAGGGGGGCTGCACTGATTGAAAGAAAGAAAGCAGATGGGTCAATGTGAGTAGAACCTTTGGAAATGTCTCAGGATGGGGCTGAGAGATCAGGATTTGAGATCTATAGCTCCAAAGGACCCTGTCCCCTGTCCTGTAATAACATCCATATGTGATTGGTGCCATCCAGACATCTGTGACAGTAAAACCCTTTCGGTCGCTCTAGACCGAGGAGGAGGAGGGCACGACAAGAATGCAGACATGTGCCCTTTGACGAGGTTTGCAAATCGATACCACTTTATTAGACCAATCAGTATTTTAATGCTACAAACGAACTCAATGAACTCAAGACACAAGACAGGCACTGCCGAGAAGCCAGGTCAGGAACATTCAAGACCATTCACAGCCAAGACACAGATATAAAACCTCTACGTGTCCAAAACAGTGGCTAGGATCTCACTGAGGTCTTAACTCTGGCTTGACAGCTCTACGGTGAATAGGGAAGGAAAGCAGTGAGGGTGCACCCCACCATGCTGAGGAGCCGCTGTGGATGCAGGGCACACTACTGTGGAAGACCACAGAAGGTAAAGCAGAATTACCTCACAGAGGAGGGGCTACCCTGAGGGTCCCGTGGTTAAGAATCCGCCTGACAATGGAGGGCTAACACAGGTACAGTCCCTGGTTCGGGAAGATCTCACGTGGCATGGAGGAACTAAGCCCATGAGCCACAACCACTGAGCAACAGAAGCCACCGCAATGAGAAGCCCAAGCACCACAAGGAGGAGTATCCCCCTGCTTCCCACAACTAGAGAAAGTCCAAGTGCAGGAATAAAGACCCAGCAGAGCCATAAAGAAAAGAAAAAGATTTACCTCATGGACTCTTCAAGTTTCCGCCACGTTGACTCAAAGACAACTTGCACAGACTTGAGGAAGATGGTTTTGCTGAGTTGTACCACCGGTGGACCTGTCACTAGGGCAAAAGGGATGCTCTGTATTTGAACGAGGTGGGCAGAAGCAGCAGTCAAGTTGCAACTGGAACCCCCAAGCTTCCAAAGTACCACCCTTTCCTGAGCAAGGACCACTCCAGGGACCCCCTCCAGGAGAACATGGAGCTCGTTTGTTTTTCCAGGGCCAAGAGACAGTCTCATCTCCTCTGGGGTTCAAAGATATGACCGAGGGGGGTCTAGCTGTCCCCGAGCCTCAATACTCTGGTTGACCCAATAAATTTTCTCACGTAGAATGCATACTGGATTAAACAATGCTGATGGGTAAGGACTGGTCCTGAGTGGTTTAATGATTTGATTAACATAAGATTAGTCCTCAAGATTCTCTCCTTAATATGAGATTGTCTTTCCTTTCCTCTTCTTCCTAGTCTACCACCTTCAGCACCTAGAACAGACGTTGGCAAGAGCTAGGCATTCAGTATTTGTTGAATGACCGCACTTTATTGAAAACCTGTTTATGAAAAGAGCTATGAACGGTACCCGGCGGTTTCCTTGATAGCCGGACGCCCTGCAGCGCCCTCCAGGGGCGGCGAACTGGTTTGCACGTACTGAACATCAACACAGATCTTCCTTGAGGGATGTTCTGAGCAAAGAGAGACTTTCGGTTCGCGTTCTCAGCTAGAGCTCAGGGTGGCCCACCAACGGGTTTGGGAACGTGTAACCATCACCTCGTCTGTCTATGGGCATCCTTTAGTGAAGATGCTTATCTAACCATTCCGTAATTAATTAGTCGCTTCAGACCGCATTGGGGAGGGGACTGGAAACGTTGCAAATTACAGTCTCTAGACCAGATCTGCCAAAGTTGTCTCACGATTAATGATTAGGCAATTAAGATTACCCTTTTCCAACTATAATATTAAGCCCTTGGAAAATGCCCCGGACTGGATAGTTAATAGTGACGTACAGACGCTCATTCCTCCAGAATACAGAATATCTGCAAAAAATTTTAGCTGCTTCAGGCTTTGTTCAATTTATCAATAACCCTGGAGAAGCTGGGGAGGGGTCCGGACCCCATGGAGAACCCATGCCCCGCTGCGCAAACACTCTAACCTGTGGCTCGCTGGCTGGCTCGCTTGCTCCATGACACCCTCCTGGTCCCCCGCCGCTCGCGTCGTCCAAAACCTTTCAAACAAGGTTCCCTCCTGCCACCTGCCGGTCCACTAGGGTCTGAGCCTCGGCTCCGCGCCACCGCGCAGCGCGCGGGGAGCCGCCCCCGCCTCCCTACTGCACATGCCCGGCAGAAGTCCGGGCGCGCAACTTTGCAGAACCTCTCAGCCCCGTCTGTCTTCGCCTCAGTCTCCTCTTTCCTCTCCCAGGCGAGAGGACCAGCGGAGGCACCTCTCCGGAGTCTTAGGCTGCAGAGTCTAAGACTTAGAGAGAGGGGCCCCGGAGGAGACGGACTTTCCCACCCCTTTTCCCATCCCTTCTTTATGCCCAGAGAGGCAAGCAGAGGCGCGGAGCTTTAGAAAGTTGAGTGGTCAGGAAGGTAGGTGCTTCCCTTTTTCCCCTCAAGCCGAGGTGGGGCTGGGACCGCCGGACCCAGCTTCTTACCTCGCGAGGGGCACCTTTTTCGGCTCTAGCGGCCGATGCGCTTCGGAGCTGCTCTCTGCAGAGCCAGAGGGTGGGTCGGATTCGCCGAGTGTGCGTGAGGATGGATCGTAGATCCCGACCTCAGCTAGGGCGCCGAGCTCGCCACAATTACAACGATCTGTGCCCACCCATAGGCCGCCGGGCAGCCACCGCGCTCCTCTGGCTCTCCTGCTCCATCGCGCTCCTCCGCGCCCTTGCCACCTCCAGCACCCGCGCCCAGCAGCGCGCGGCTGCCCAGCGCCGGAGCTTCCTGAACGCCCACCACCGCTCTGCCGCTCAGGTATTCCCCGAGCCCCCTGAATCTGACCACGAGGACACAGACCTCGAGCCCTCCCTCCCTGAGTGCCCAGAGTACCAGGAAGAAGAGTTCGACTACGAATCCGAGACCGAGTCCGAGTCTGAAATCGAGTCCGAGACCGAATTCGAGACCGAGTCTGACACCGCCCCCACCACTGAGCCGGAGACCGAGCCGGAGGACGATCGGGGCCCCGTGGTGCCCAAGCGCCCCACCTTCCACCAGTCTCTCACTGAGCGTCTCAGCGCCTTGAGGCTGCGGAGCCCGGACACCTCCCCGAATCGTGCGCCACCCAATACTCAGGAGTCTGAGAGCCCCAGACAAGGGGAGGAGCCCGAGGACAGGGATCCGAGGGACCCCGAAGAGTCTGAGGAGCCCAAGGAGGAGGAGAAGCAGCAGCAGCGCCGCTGCAAGCCGAAGAAGCCCACCCGCCGCGACCCATCCCCCGAATCCCCTTCCAAAAGGGGGCCCATCCCCATCCGGCGTCACTAATGGAAGACGCGCCCCGGATTCTCCTTGTGTTCTTTGACCCAGGTTGGTTGTCCACCGCTAAACTGGGGAGTCTGGGGTCGGTGCAGGACCGGCGGGAGGAAGGGAGGGAGGAGAGGCAGGTTAGAGGGAAAGCGGGAAGACAGCGGGCTCAGTGAGCCAGCCCGAGAGGGGCAGGGGCACAGGACCAACTGGGAAGGGCTCCCCAGATCTCCCCCAGGGTGCCGGTGGGCGCCCAGGTGGCCAAACGCTTGTTGGACGGTAGGGCGTCTTTGCGCCCCTCTGGAAACGGCCAGACGTCTCCGAGCTGGTGTCCAGGACGCGCGACTGAATCCCGGGCGCACCCCAGGTTTCGAGCTGCACACCCAGAAGGCACGGGTAAGTCACTTATTTTACGTGCTTTTTTCCCTCCTAGAGAAACTAGTCTCAAACCAGTTGGCCATGGCGGGTGCCAAAAACGTGGTTCAGAAGTGCTCGCGCCAACTTTCGGAAAGCAGAGCCGCCGCGGTGTAGCGACATTGTTGCAATGTGCAAAAAGTAACCAGGCTGGGATTGGGTGAGAACTCCGGAGACTTGCCCGCTCCCGGAAAGTCTCGCGCGCGCGCGGCGCTTCAGGCACTTGGGGCCTGGAGCCCAGGACCTGTTGCTGCCAATTTGGAGCCGCGGGACCTCGGCACCAGTGCCCCTCGCGGCTACGCACCAGTCCTGGCCGCCACCACCCGTCCCCGGGCGCTCACGGGGCCAGAGACCGCCGCAAAGAGCGTGCGCACCTGCCTTCGTGCCTCGTAGCCGACCTCTCCGAGCCAGCCGGCCGTTTCCCACGAGTCACCTGTGCTTGGAGGGCAGGCAGAGGAGGTATGGGAGTCTCGGGAGGTGCCCGACGGGCTACCTGGGTTGGGGGTGCAGACGTGGTCGTGTCGCGGCATCGCCAACCTTTTGGCGCAGCTGGTCTGATGGTGAGGCTGGGTACATCTTGGCTGGAGAGGTCCCGGGCTTTTTGCGCAGCTGCCTGGGGATGTTAGATAGTAGCTAAATGGTCAGCGAGGTGGTCGAGAGCGGAAAGGTAAAGCAGAACAAGGAACAGGCTGGAGACAGAGTCGCGCCTATCATCAGGGAACCCCACAACGCACCCCCAAAAAGCGCATAGCCAAGAGCGCATTCCGAAAGAGCGCAGCACCCGCCGAGCTGGGGAAAGGTGTAGGAGCCGCCGCAAGTCCCTGGGTGATTAGTTGAGAGAAGGAAGGGGCCGGAGGCTCCAGCAGCCTCGAGGAGGGGAGGGCAGGCTGCGCGCACCGGCCATTTTTGGCTCGGGTGGGGCTAAGTTTGGAATCTGGAACCTGAAGGCAAAGCTGGAACACATACACGGCCGCAATCCGGTAACGCATCTTCCGTGCGTAAAGTGTGCCTTTCTCGCCAATCCTGGGGGGAAAGACTGGTTAGTGAAAATGTATTTACAAAACGTCCCCCGACTTGGAAATTGATCTTTTCTTGGTGCGCGGGCATCTCGTCTGGTGCCGGTTTGAGCTATTCTGATGAGAAGGATTTGGGGGGAAAGTGAGGCGTTTGGAGACTTGAAAAGGCGGGTCGGGTTCTTAGACTCCTAAAATAAGGTTTCGGCTTATATTCAGAATATATCTTAAGGGGTCTTCCTTCCAGGTCTCCGCTCGGGGGAAGGCGTCGCGCCGTCCCAAAACTTAGCTCTGGTGGGCTGCGGCGCTGACTAATGGCTCTTGGATGCTGCTCCGGTCTTAACTAGTAAATAGCAGCGAGGGGGCTTCCCTGGGCAGCGGGGGAAGTGTCCAGAAGTCTGGAGGCTGCCTAGGACTTTGGCTTGAAAGCTTAAAACTGCCTAGGTGAAATGGGGCTCCCCAAACCTGACACTTCTACCTAGTGTAAAAACGGCGGCGCAGTGTTCCTATCGGAGGCACTGAACGTGCTGGCTTTTGCTCTGGTGATGTCTTGGCAGCCTGAGCTCACCCAGGAAAAGGTCTCTGGTGAACAGGCGGCTGCGGTCAGGATGCCCTTGGCTTTACAGTGTGGGGGCTGCCCTCCCAGGTTGGAGAGTCTAGGGGGACTATTTTCCTGCAGAGCTGGGTTTTCCATTATAGAAACTAGCATGTTGCTTTAGCATATAAAAGTTGAAAAAAAAAGTCCTCAGTGCAATGCCCACACCTGTCACCCCAGTCTCGGGCTGTTTTTTAAACAGAAGCCTGCACGGGAGAGGGTGGCTTTCTTAACTGTAGGCATTATACCAGGTTAGTTGGAGGGGCTTGGTTCCCCCTTCCAGGAAGGCACTGTTGGCCGTCTTTCAGACACTCCTCCATGAACTACCTGATTGAAAAAACCTGTTACCCTCCCCCACTCAGTTCCCTTCCCCCACAGCCTCCCTCCTTCCATCCTGATTCCAGGGTGGAAGAGTCATTAGGAACATACAGAACACCTGAGGAACATACCAAACCCCTGTGAGGAGGACCCCCACCCCACGGAGAGGTGCTTTTGCTACACACACGATTCAAAAAGCCCTCTTTCTACCTATGGCACTGGTGTTTAGCTGCCTTTCTCTCCCAGAAGCGTTTCTGGCAAGTTCTCCAAGCATTCCCCACTCTCTAGTCTCCCAACGAGCCCTTTGTCTCGCCCTGCTGCACTGAGGCATTAGCATTTGAATAGCCTTATTTGCCCTTGCAACTTAGGAAATCGGCTCCCAAAAAGCAGCCCTTAGAGTTGACCACAGGGGTGAATTACCAGCCAGTTAAAAGGTTTCCATTGGAGAGGAAGAGAGAATGGGGAGGGGAAAACTAGTCAAATAAAGCTGGTTAAATGGTCGGCTCCAATATTCAGGATTTTTTTTGTTTTGCTCCATTAATCATTTGCTTAATAAAAATGTGCTTTTTCTTGGACAAAAGTGTTCTTTTAACTGAACTTGAGTTGGAAAATCATGCATCAGAGTTCAAATACCGTGTAATGTCAACAATCTGATGCAGGTTTTCTTCTAAGGTTTGGCAAAAAAAACATTTAATCTGTGTTTATCAGAATTCGGGAATTTTAAAGTTTGGAATTGTTTTAAGATAATGTCTGTTTAACGCACTAGAAACTTTTTCCCTGAAACTGCTATCACCCCTTTACTCTTTAGCCTCAGTTTTAGCAGCTGTGATAGAAGGTTTAATGAGGAAGAAAGCTGAAACTTCAGTGTTGGTAAGAAATGAGCTTTAAAAAAAAATGCATGGATTTTACTCTGTTTTTCTATATTATCACTGCGCTTCATGTAAAGTGAGGCTACAGAGAGGAAACTGAGCAAAAATCTTGGTGGCTGGGAAAGTATGTCCCTTAACAGAAAGGTGACTGATTACAAACAAATCACTAGAATCAAATCAAGCTTCCAGAGTGATGTCATATGCCAACTCAAGGACTGCCCTTCCCTTAAAAATTGTCCAGCAAAGAGGCGATGAGATTCTCAAATTACATCTTTAATCCCGTTTTAGAATGAGAGCTGGAATCCCTCATCCTGTTCTTTGGGTTTGCCATTAATGACGCTGTTTTCTAAATTCTGATGCCCCAGAGCTGGACAGCTGGGTCTAAGACCTCAGGCTCATCGCCCACCCCTGCCTGCAGCCTGAGGTCAGGCCCAGTGGTCTCTGCCTCAGTTTCTTCATGTGGAACATGAAGGAGCTGAAGAGCGGGTCCTAGCATCCCTTTCTGCTCCCAGTACCTGCAGGGTGACTAAGTAAAGCCCAGAGTTGCCCAATTTGACTCAGATCAATGATTTTAAAGCTAAAGAGCACCCCCCCCCCAAAAAAAATGAAAGGTTGATAAAATAAAAACACCAGTTGTGAAGAAATCTTTCTGTTTTGTGTTTGTCTAATTTGATTTTCTCAAATCTCGTTTTGCACTGGGGGCAAAAATGGTGCAGAACCAAGTCAGAAAAAAAATCTGTAAATAGGATTTAGAGAATTCAGGCAGACAGGTTAGAGAATTCAGAATTCCACCACAACTCTTACTAACAAGGATGGGGGGGTGCATGGCCTTCTGAAGAGTAGCTGTTAAGCTTCAGAGTTACTGTTTGTTTTAGGCGTGCTGTTTGCTCATCTGCCCTCCTTCATCATAGGGTCAGAAGATAGGCTTTTCAGGGTGGTGGCAGGCAGCCTGGAGATGCTCGCCGTTTGGGGAGAAAGCAGACAAATGCTCCCACCGTCAAACTGACCACAAGTGCTGAGTGTATGTTTTAGTAACACTTACAAGTGCCCTGATGAGGACTGACCTGAAAAATTGGCTCAGAGGCTGCAGCTAGTTAGGATAAACCAGTTTTCTTTCAACCTTTTTTCCCCCTTCATTATCGCTCCCTCCCAGGAGCTTTTCCAGACTTTTTTTTTCTGAATTAGTCCTCATTCATGAAATGTGAATCCCACAGATTCAGAGATACACCATGTATCTGCCTCTCTACTGTGGGCTCTCGGAATAGCTAAGGTTTTTTTGCACTCTCCCCCAAACCAATCTTACCTCTGTTGCAAATGCATGAGATTTTTTTTTTTTAACTGTTTAAAAAAACTAATTTATGTCAAATTAAGTGATTTAACATCCCATTTTTGTTCTGTATTTTAACCTTTGTGGGGGGCTACATATTACAAGGTGATATATAAGATGAATTTTACTGATGTTTGTTTTCTTTAAATCTCGTGTTTTTCCCCCCAAGATCCCCGATACTGGTGCTAGTGAATTCACATAGCAGAGAAGCCCAAGTAAATAGTATAGTGACTTAGTTCTCCCAAGGCCAAGAGTGTGCAGTGCGGGGCCACTGTCACCTGTTGAAAGCACTCAGCCAGTAAAGGCAGGACATCTGAGAGGAGCTTGTGCTGCAGCACCCCCACCTCCCCATTCCAGGGCGTGCAGTGCTGTAATTCAGTGGGAGATTTGAGGACTACAAAAGGAAAGTGTAGGGGAAATCACAGGAGAAAGGAAAGATGGAGGGAGATGAGTCACCTGAGAAGAAAGAAGGCTGAGGTTTGGAGATGGGGGTCATAGAACCTGTGTCAGCGCTGGAAAGAACAGGCTGAAGTGAGAGATTTGGGGAGGAAAAGGTTTAGAGGAGCCTCCATGGCAGTCTTCAACATCAGCTTAGTATTAGGAAGAGCATTTTTCACAGCTGAGGGTGACAGTGGATTAGTCACCCTACAGTCACTGTTCCCCTGAGAGTCTCTTACAGGCCTGGCCCAGAAATTTCAATTTCATAGGTGCAGTTGAGCTGTCATATATACACCTCAATTGCTTCAATCAAATGGGAAGATTTACAACCTAGGAAACCTTGCTTTATATGATTTAAATCCTAAGTTCTGGATTCTGGTTCAGAAAAAGTCCCCGAATCTCACACTTGAGGGGTGTGAGGATCACAGAGTCCAAGACTGCCCCCCCACGCACCCCCAAGCTGAAGAAGACAAATTTTTCCTCCCCCAGGCGAGAGCCGGCTTCTGAGTGCCCTGGCTTATGTTGCTGTGTCAATTAGATTTCATTAGGAGACTTTGCTCTGGGTAATTGAGGTTGTGCACAAAGGTGAAATATACCATTCCCCTTACAAAGTCAAGGGGAATAAGTCATGCAGCCAAGAAGCCCCCGGGGGCCTGGAATTTCCACCAAGAATTACCAAATTTCAAGCAGAGCTTCCCCTAAAGCCAAATTTCTCTTCTGGGATTTGCTCCCACCCTCCCTGCCCCCAGCTTTTGCCCCCTTGGTCCCCTTCCCAGGGTGGTGGTGGTCCTCTCATCTGGAACAGCCACTTCCTGCCCTGGGATTCTCAGCTGCACCATCAGCCAGCCTAGAGGAGGAATCCACAGCTCTATCCAGGTGGCTGTAGAGAATGTCTGGACCCACCCTACAATCGCAAGGGGGTCAGGTGCCAGCCTCACGTCTGGCTGCAGAATGGGGGTGGCCGTTCCAAGATGAGGGCCACCAAAGACAGCTAGTGAGCTGAACGAAGGGGCCAGCTGAACAAAGAGGGCTGGATTCTTGGTGGGAACCCTTGGCCCCTGGGGCTTTTTAATCTGAGATCAAGTCTTTTCACACCTCCGGCTGCCACTGTCTGTAATGTCAGCTCTGCGCCTTGCTCCTAAGCCTCATCCATTGGAGGCATTTTCCCTGCACTTGGCATTTGCTGAAATAGCCTGGTCACGCAGACCCTTCTGCAGACAGCAGTAGGCTGTTGCTGCCTCCACCGGCTGAGGCTGGCAGAGGAGATGCTGGGAGGTAAAAGGATAGGCACAGCGAGTCCTAATTGAACAGTAATTAATTGAACAGCATCAAAGTCTTATTGCTACTCAGTCAGCACTCAGAAAACATTTGTCACTGGGAGGCTGAGAAACGTAACCATTGCCTGAATTCTCTTCCCTTTGTCCTCTCATTTCTGCTTTTGTCTTTTCCTCACAACTGGTGAAAAGAGTCTCCTTTCCTCACCTGACAGTAACCCACTGCCAGCTAATGACACAAGGGGGCTGCAGAGAAGGCTCTGCAAACTGCCCCCCTGCCAACCATCCCCCCGCCTCCTGGGAGGAAATGCCACCACCAGGGGAAAAGCGATCGTTTTTCGTCCTGGTTTCTGGTCTCTTCTCTCTTGCCTACCTTCCTTCCTTCTCAAGGGACCCTCTTCCACTTTGCTTTCTCTTTATTGGATATAGGGATGAACTAAAACAGGAAGCTGATAGGCAGCTACTTACAATCTGGATAGGCCATGTGCCTTCAGCAATGAGTAAGAACCTCCAGACATAAGTACACTGACGATCGTTCACTGATTATGATGTGTGCTGCCATGGAGGCATCAATAGAGCAGAAGATGGAGTTGGGGGGGGGTTGGCAGGGAGTCATGTGGGGCCACCAAGGAAGGGGGCCATGTCCCTGCAGGTGACACTGGTGCTGTTTAAGAGTCAACAGTGAAGAAATACTGTCTTTCCATTTGGTGTTACTTCTTTACAAAAAGCCAGGTGATCACTCCCTGTGGCACCTGGGCTGTCAGGTCTGAACAGACTGACTTCCTTAGAAGTGCAGTGTTTGACTGAAACATGCGTTGTATTTCCCATCCTTTCTCAATGCATGAAGTGTAGAAACTCTATTCTTTTTAAGTAGTTGAGGATACACAATTTTCAAGAAACCTCCACCTGGCTGCTGACAGCCCAGCCTTTCCTCCTCTCAGAATACCATTTCACTGCAGACCCGAGCACAAGCCCTGCTGGGTGGGCGCCAAACCCCAGCCTGCAGCTTCACCCCAGCTCAGTCTTTCTTCAGGGCCCCTGCCTAGTCTCTGCCTTCCTCTTCTGGGCCACATGAACCCATTAACTAATGTTCCTTCCCCCTTTGTGCTCATTTCTAGAAAACATTTACCTCTTCCCTGATAGAAATCCATTCAGAATCGGAAATCAATGCCTACAGTAATACTTTGTGATTATAAAATCATAATGGCAGATCTTAAAAACTGTGCCCTCTGGCCATCTCCATCTAGGTCAAGGCCACATTTCTGTCTTGGCCAACAAGATCACTAGCCCTGAATGGGCTCGCCAGACAGTCCCACCAATCAGAGTGGCCATCAGTTAACCCCTCAGCTGATCACCCCCAGCTCTTACCATACTGGTTTCTTGGGTCCCTGTGGCGAGGCTACCCAGCTGCCTTTCAGGTTAGCCAGCTCTTCCAACATCTGGCTACCCTTCTGCCAGTCTCTCAAGTCCCACTTCTGATTTGTGGTGAAGCTTCGGCTCTGATCCCCACTCATCCAAGAGATTTGGGGCTTTCAGATTCTGGTAGCCAATCACTACAGTGAAATAAACAAGAGTGGACAAAAGGGGGACACTGGGATTAAATGCCGCAATCTTTTCTTCCTGATCCTAATGTACCTTTAAATTAAGGCAATTGCTACTTGAGTCTAAGGGTCCTTTCTCAGCCCACAGCAGTGGTTTCAACTGGGGGTGGTTTTGCCTCCCAGAGGACACTTGGCAAAACTTAGAGACATTTTTAGTTGCTACAACGAAGGGGATGCTACTGGCATCTAGTGGGTAGAGGCCAGGGATGCTCCTAGCCATCCTCCAGTCCCCGGGACTGTCCCCACAGCACAGAACTCCCTGGCCCCAGAAGGGAACCAGTGCAGAGGCAGAGAAACCACCATCTAGATGAGCTATGCTGACCGATTCTTAACTTCCTCCCTCTGGCGTGCTCCCACCCGGTCCTTCCAACGCCCACCACTCTCTCCTGTAACGTCCCCCCTTTTTCTCTCCAGGGCTCCAAGTGTTTGAGAGTCTTATCACCAAATTTATTTCTCCCCTTGAAGATTTTATCTGATCGAGTGATTTCATATCCTAATAAGGATAACTGTCACTTTGAACTTGGGGTCTTATCTTGACTCTGGTCCCGTCCTCCTAAATAATAAGCTGAAAGAAATCTCCACCCAGACTGTACCTCCTTCTCCCCTCTGTCAGGTCCAAAACCAGACTGGCTAGGCACCATGCCAGCTTTTCTCCAGGTCCTCCCTGACTTCTCCATCCCAGGTGCCAGACTGGACTCCCTTGCCGCTTGCATGTTGCACCAGGGAGTTGCTGAAGGGTCCTCTGGGATCCCTCTGAGTCCCTCCCTCCAGCCTTCTTGCTTCCGTCACTGTGCGTGTTTCTCTCTCCCTTAAAGGTCATGACCAGCCAGGGCCTCCTTTGCTCTCTTCATCAGGGCCATCCTCCCCACTACCTCAATCCTGCCCTAAAACTAGGCTCAAATCCTCACTTGCAGGATAAAAAAAAGTTCAATATCTGTTCATTTCCTACCAAAGAAGCCTCCAAACTGCTTGCCCTACTGTTCCATGGCATCCTCAGAGAAACACTATCCAGTATTCCCTGCCTTTCTCTCCCACTGCTCCCTCCAGGCCCGGCCGGGTGACCTGTTCTCTTTACCCAGCCGTGTGCCATGTTTCTTACTATTGGATCTTTGTTCGTGGCAGGCCGACGTCTCCCATCCCCCCACTTTTGCTCACAGCCTAGACATCCATCCCTCCGTGGAGGCCCATCTGCAACTCCATTTTCTCCAATAAGGTCCCCCCCGCCCCAGTTGAGGGGTCTTTTCTCTCATTTTTATGTTGCTTAGCCTCTAGGAGGTAGGATGCTGTCAGCCCGATCTTCATCCCATCAGTGCGTGTGCTCTCCTGGCAAATAATCCAGGTGCTACAGGCTCCTGGGGATGCAGAACAGACTCTGTGCACCCATTCCTTTTTGAACGGTGCTGTGGGAAAGAGCCTCGGTGACGTGGGCTGCGCACGAGGCCTGGTGAGTGTAAACCGTCCCTTTAGGGCCCCCATCGCGGCCTCCTTGAGGCTCCAAACCGCGACGCCTACTGACCTTCCACTTCGGCAGGGCTCAGCATCCCCGCGACCTCAACTCCTTATCCATCTGGGGCTGTTCCTCTGCATCGGGGCTGTGAGCCCCCTTTCTCCTCAGGGTCTTGGCCCTCTACCTGTAGGCCCTTTCGCTTCCTCCTCGCCTCGCCCTGGCAGCGGATCCCTCTTAGGGGTTTGCCCACCGCCATCAGCGAGAACGACGGCTGCTCCCAGAGAGACCCCACTTCCCCTTTCAGCCTCGGTGCCCTGGGGCATCAGGAAGTGACCCCACAGGGCCAGCCGGCCTCGTGGCGGCCCAGGCCTGGCCGCCATACGCCCGCCCACCATCCGCTCCTAACCACCCCACCGGCACAACCTCTTAGGGCGTTCCAACGCGGCGCCCCCTATTGGACCTCCCACTCATATCCGGTTTCCGGTCTGACGCCCCCTGCTCATTCGCTAGGCAGCCTTGATTGGCGTGACCCCAGCCCAATGGCTGACCCAGCACTGGGGTCGGAGGGGAGTGAGTTGACTGTTGCGACCTAGTTGGCACATTCCGTGGATGCCCAAAAGGCTGAGCCGTTACGCGTGGGGGTAGTTGTCCAAAGTTTGAACCAAAGTTCAGTGTTGGTACTTGGAAGTGTGTTGACCCGAAGAGCTGAGATGATACGCCCCTGGCGGGGGGAGGGGGGCTTCAAACGTTACCAGGGTCCGACTTTGTCAGTTTTCCTCAGCACAGCTCATCCGCATACGTGGTGTTTTACGGGGGCAGTGATGCGCGGTGGCTCTGACCCCCTCGTTCAAAGAGGGATGTGTTAGGTTTAACGAGGTGGGAGTGTGTGCGTACGTGGTTAGCCTGACTGCGGCTCGTAGATACAGCGATCCAGACGATGCGATCTAAGCAATGTGCCCCGCTTGCCGTAGCCCACCTTGCACGTACCCCGCCATCCCTCCCCACGCCCTAAGGCCAAGTGGTCACCTCCTTCTTGCCCAGCTACCTTCAGCCTAAAAGTGGTTCATGGGTCCATGTCATCCACTGGCAAGATAGATATGATGCCTGAGTCCCGGGTCTTACGTGAACCACGCGCAGCAAATTTTTCCTGGGCTCCAATCCCTCCGCAAACCCCCAAACCTTGACCTGTGTGCATGCACACGCCAAGCCCACCCAGGGGGTGTTGGCATTTATCCCTGCCAGCTCTGAGCCCACTACGCGCTACAGCGACAGCGATGGGAGCTCAAGCCGGGCGACTGCCGGATTTGTGGCCGGACTTAGTGCCGCCTCAGCGGGCTCAGGCATTGGAAAAGTAAAGCAGCTGCTCTGGGGGACCCATAGCGAGACGAGAAGAACTTGAAGGGGGCTGGAGAGGGGCTAGAGGAGCTGACTGATCAACCCTGCAGCCGGTGCCCGAAGCGGGCAACAGCGCACCGCGGTCGCAGCTGCCCGCACGGCACGATGTGTATCTTTGGATTCGGTGCGCACGGGGTTTTTCAGTCTCTGAGACCACCTTAAACCGGCCATAAATCTCAACTGAAATTCCATTTAGCCCTTTCCCAGAACAGCAGGACCTCTGGAACTCTGGGGCCCTCAGTCTGTGGGGTCCCTGTGTGCGTCCCGCAACCCCCAGTTCCGTGCCGCGGCAGCTACCACTTGGAGGGTCTTGGTAGTAGATACCCAAGACCCTCTTACTCCCTTGTATTTATTGTCGTCCCCATGAACGGGGAAGAACCCTGCCTGCGTCACCCTAGGCCACTGCAGAGACCCCAGAATGTGGTGGGGATGGGGGACATTGATGGGCTTTATAGGAGCCAGCCTCGGCAATCGGCAAACAAAAGCCGCAGAAGCGATGTAAAGTACCCCCAACACATTTTAAAAAACAAACTGCGTGCTCACACTCGTCAGCCCCTTTCCCCTCGCCACCTGTCTGCTCCGCCGGTGGGCTCACGACCACCTGTCGCATCCCCGCGCGCTCCTGCACCCCCTTCGCACGTGCCCGAAGCCTTGCGCTCCAGACTCGGGACTTAGGATCTGAGGCTGCTCAGGGCTGGGGGCTGCGGCTCAGGGGTTCAGGGGTAGTTTGGGGTTACGAAACACTCCTGCAGTCCCCCCTCCCCCCGAGGAGAGTCTGTTGGGTCTGGGAGGGAGGGGTTCAGCTCCTGCGCTCCCGCAGCCCGGGGCCCACGTCTTGCGTCACGTGTCCTGCAACGCAGGAGAGCGCTCTCTCTGACCAGGGGAGAAGAGAGGAGAAACACTCCAAATCAGTCAGGGAGAGGACTGGAAGGAGCCAAAACGTCCCTGCGAGGCCTGCGCGCATCAGCCCCCTTACCCAAAGTCTGGGGCTCCCGGAGCCTGGCGCCGGCTCCCAGAGCCATCTCGACACTGGACCTGCGTCCTCTGGTGGCAGAAAAAGAGCACTACGAGCGATTTTCGGACCGAATCGGCACGCTCCTCTGATCCAAGCAGGCAGGGCTGGCCTGGGACTGAGCAAAAGAGAGAGGAGGGGACAAGTAAGGCCAAAGGTGTGTGTGGGGGGGACACAGGGGCAGCCTGAGGGGATAAAAAGTGACCAGAAAGGAGCCAAGACTCAACCAGCAAAAACAGACTTGTTTTTGCCATGGTCTGGGGTTCGAGGCCTTGAACCCCTGAACCCCTAGACCTCGCTAGGGTTGGAAAGTGAGGTCGGAGAACTTTCCAGCTGGTACTTTGATTTATTTTTTGAAAATAATTTTTTTCACCCTAGTTTGGTTGGGTGCTCCGTCTCACGGGGCCCCAAGTTTATTTTAAGAAGCCGCCACCGTGTTATGGGCGTGCGCAACTGCCTCGACGGCAATAATATGTCAGGACAACGCAATAACCCCCTTGAACTCGGGGAACAGCCCGAGCAACCACCTTTGGAGGCCCCAGGGGCAGCTGCCCCCGGTGCTGGGCCTGGCCCAGCCGAAGAGATGGAGACCCCACCGCCTCACAGCGAGCCCATCCCCATCGAGACTGAAGACGAAGCCTGTGGACCCCCAGAGGTCTCCAGACCCAACTACCAGGACCTCGGCCAGGCCATCAAGGAAGTTGGAACCCATGGAGGGTACAGCCCACCTCCCGAGGAAGCCATGCCCTTCGAGGTCGAGCAGGCCAGCTTGGGAAGCTTCTGGCCTACGCTGGAGCATCCTGGAGACACCACTGGGACCGGTGCAGGCCCTGAGGCCTTCAGCCCACCGGTCATGGAGCCCGGAGCCTCCCGTGAGGCCGTTCCAAGCCTGGGAAGCTACAGCCCTCCACCAGAAGAAGCAATGCCTTTTGAGTTTGAGCAGCTTGACCAGGAAGACAACCAACCTCTCTTGCAGGTCTCAGACCTTGCTCCAGGAGGCCCAGGTTCGGTGGTCTTCAGGGCTCCTCCCGAGGAGCCCCGAGCCATCAGACCTGCAAACGCAGGCATCAGAGGAGGATGCAGCCCTCCCCGCGAGGAGGATCTGCCATTCGAGTTTGATGGAGCAGCCGTGGGGGACGACCGCCCACCCCCTGGGCTCCCCCGAGCTCTCCCACAGATCGACGGCGGTGGGGGCAGCCAGATCACGACAGTCGCGGTCTCGAGTGCGATCCTCCTCACTCCCGCCGCGAACGAGCCCCCCCTCTGGGTCCCCGGCATCATCAGCAGCCCATCTCGAGAGGCTGTCAGACCTCCTCCACACTTCGCGGGATACAGCCCCCCGATGGAGGTCTCCAGACCCCCGCGCGAGGTTGGCAGCGCCCCCGTTGGGGTCGATGACGCTCCCGGCGACATGGACAGCCCCCGAGTCGCGCTTGACAATCTGCGCATCGAGGTCTCCGGAGCTCCCGTTGAGAGAGAGCAAGCAGAAGAAGAGAGACCCCCAGCCGAGGGAGAAGCAGCCGAGATGGAGGGAGGCTCAGCCACCACAGCCGCGGAGGGAGGCAAGGTCCCCGATCCCGGGGACCGAGCCCCTGTTGCCGCCGCCGAGGCAGCACTGGCCGCTCCAGCCGCCGAGGCAGCCTCGGCAGCTCCAGACCCCCCCGCCGCCGGAGCAGCCCCTGCCGCTCCTGCCGCCCCAGCCGCTCCTGCCGCCCCAGCCGCTTCTGTCGCTGGGGCAGCCCCGGCCGCTCCTGTCGCCAGGGGAGCCCCTGTTGGCCGGGCGGCTCCTGTCCCCCGGGCAGCTACTGTCCCCCGGGCAGCCACTATCCCCCGGGCAGCCTCCGTCCCCCGGGCCACTCCTATCACCTGGGCAAACCCCACCTCGGGAGCCCGACCCGAGATCAGTTTCCTTAGACCCCCCAGCCCGGAGATCCAGGCTGCCGATCCGCCTGTTCCGCAGCCTCCGCGCGCATTTGCCTGGCGGGGCAGGTCAGAGCCCAGCTGCTGCTACCTCTACGACGACCAGATATCGGTCAGCAGCGACAGCGGAGACGAATCCGACGATGGGACCTTCGGATGCCGCCGCTGGTTTTCGTCCAAGCGAAACCGCCGCCGCCGAAAGCCCCGGAGCAACTTGCTCCACAACTTCCTCGTCCGAGCCTTCCGCGGCTGCGTCTTCGGATCCGAGAGCCCCCAGTTCAGAGGCTCCTTCAGCCCCAAGGTCAAGAAGGTTGGCTTGGCAGAGAAGCGCAGACAGGACCGCAAGGAAAACGCGGGGAAGCGTGGCCAAAAGCGGTCCGAGAAGAGACACAGCCAGCTCACCAACAAGCAACTCCAGAACAAGAAGATGGACAACTCGCATACGCACCGCATGCTGTTTCTAGGTAATGCGGCGGACTTTGCCCATGGGGAGCAGGGCCACCCGGGAACCCCGGGAGCGGGTGGCAGGTCTGCCCGATGGGCCTCCGGGCCTGGCGGCGGGAGGGGGGTGTCTGGGCCGCGGCGGGAAGAACCTGCCAGAAAGTTCCAGCACGGGGCCCTAACTTTGCCCTGGGAGCGGGAGGGATCTTGGGTGGGCTTGGGTGGGGAAGTATGTGCTCTTTGGGGGATAAACATGGCGCGATACAACACTTGAGGGTCATTTCCAGCTGGACAAACCAGTGCCAGCGATCGTAAGACCACGTCGCCGAGTCGTGGGGTGGGGGACGGCAAGAAAGGCGGGGGCTTCAGGTGAGCCAGGAACTGCGGGGCGGGGCGGGGCAGGGGGTGGTGGAGTGGGGGTGGGGGGCGCTCAGGGGTCGCTCACGCTAGCTGGCTGGGGCCGTTGGTGGGTTGGGGGTTGATGGAGAACGTGCGTCCCTGCCTCGCACGGCTCGGCTTCTCGGTATCGGACAGCTTGTTGTGGGTGTGCATTGGTGTCCACATTGTGTCCTCCTGTGCATGGTATCCTCAAGTGTTCTCCAACCCCCATCCCTGGCACCCCCCCAAATTACCCGCCGACTGTGTACTTGTACCGGGGAATGGGCTGTCTTGTGTTTTGCGCCATTGCGCGGGCAAAAACTTTCCGTGAACACACACTCCGGCGGTACCTGTGTGCTGGCGCTGGCGCTCTGCAGCGGGCGGCGCGAAACGGGCGGCGCGAAAAGCCTAAGAAAGTAGCGGGAGATGCCGGGGAGGATGTGGGGCCGCTAGCTGAGCTGGGGGCGGGGGCCGCCTCCGGGCGGCCTCCATAACCTGTTTTCTGTCTGTCTTTCTCTCTTTTTTCCCCTTTGCGCTAAGCGTTTCCTCACTTCTTATTCGTTCGCCAAACCCTCCCGCCTTTACGGTTGAAAAACCAGACACGCAGGTATCTGGGGCGTCCGGGGCTGCGCGCAAAAATTTGGTATTCTGCACACATTCGGCTTACCTGGTGGGGGATGAAGGGAGGAGGGGCAAAAAAAACCCTACTTAACCCTCTGCAGGCGAGTTCGGATCCCAAACCACTGGTTCCAGGGGATGGGCGTGGCTATGTTTAAGAACTGTGAAATCATTTTTTTTTTTAACCTAGGGAAGAGCCTGAGGTAAGCCAATCCTTTACCCGTTTCCCGAATACAGTAGGAGGGGCTTGGTTCTAAGAGAGGGGTTATGCGTTGGCAGTTGAATGCCCATCTTGTGTTTGAAATTCAATTAAAATAAAACTTTTTAAAAAATGCTTCAAGTGTATTTTAAGTGTGTGGATAAAATGTGAAAAAACTGTGAGACATGTAAATGTTTACATCTGAATTTTTTCAAGCAGCTTTAGCTGGGGGCAGAGAGGCTCAAAGGTAAGACCCTCTGCATATGGGCTGGGGATACAGAAACATTAAAAGAGCTGTTAATAATCCCATTGGGAGGATACCGTTGATGGCCCTGGCCTGCCCCCTCCTCCTCCCCTCACCTATGCCACCTTCAGGGGCCCCTCCCCTTTCCAACAGCCTCCTCCTCCCCCCAACAACAAGACCCTCTGCTGCATCTCCCTAGTCCTTCCCTGGCCCCGCCCAGTCCCCCTCCCTCCTTCCCCCACCCTTAGATTCTCCTTAGCTCAAATCTAGGTCTTGATTCCCGTACCACAGTTAATCAGAGCAGCAATTAGCAAAGGTCTGAATGTGTGGCTTAAGTGAAGATTTCAAAAGTGAAACTCCACAATCCTAATTTCTTTATTTTGCTTATTCTCTAAGCCCTCTCGAGGGATTTCAAGATTACCATTTTTCAGGCTGTGCTGCATTTGCTAAATATTTTGTAACGTGCCATGTAACTGTGTGCTATTGTGATGTGTGCTTCTCATGAGTCACAGTTTTAAATGTGATGGTCATTTTATTCATGCCCACCCAGGGAAATAAGGACAGCATCATTTCCCTCAAAAACATCCAGGAGGGAGGCAGTTTTACACTTCAGATGCCCTAACTGCACCAAAGGCCCAGAGCCTCAAATGACAATGTGTTCTTCTCCTGTGGACACCTGATTTTGCCGCAACAGTTCCATTTCAACATTGCAAACATAGCACTGGGTAGCACACCTGTGATGGGGAGGGGCCATCACTGGGGGCAGACAGGAGAGCCAAGGCACAGTGTGCACGTGACGCCTCATTGGCAGTGTCCCTCACATGCTGCTGCCTCAGTTGCCTCATTTGTGAAAATCTTTCAAGCAGATCTTCACTAAATTCCCCTTTGCTTCATGCCCGGAAACCCCTATTCTGAGGCTTTAGGGTGGGGAGCACCATCCACTTGAATCAAGACTGGAGGCTTATGCCCTAGGTTATACAAACATCTACCTTGCAGCAAACAGCCCATGTCTGAGGCTGAGCCTTAAGAACATTAGAAGTTTTCCTTGCTTACCCTTGTTTTGATGCAGGGGGGAAATTTTACCTTATAAAGAAGATTAGCTGGGGGTCACCCTGCACCACCCTGGCCCTGAACCCAGGTCAAGCACCTTTGCATGCAGTGTAGCCCAGTGAGCCTTGGGCCCTGTCTATCAGGAAAACCTGAATTCAGAAAGCCAGGTTGCCTGCTGTGTCAATGTGGCTCGTTGAGCCAGGCTGCAATCTGATGATTTCGTTTTTTGTTTTTTGGGTTTTTTTTGCCGAAGTGACAAGAGAGGTACCCCACTGGATCTGAATGACTGATTGGGGAGGGGGAGAGAAGGCAGGGTGAAGACCCATGTACATCTAGGACAAACATTTTCACTAACATTTAAATCCTAATACATAAAACAAGACATCCATACATGCCCACCCCTGAAAATGCAGGACAAATGACCATCTTTTGATAATTTGTGACATACAGATTCAACTATTGCTTTAACAACATGTGTGCATTTCTGTGTATATACCTTCTTCATTTTTATTACCCCAACAGCTTAACCACATTACAGAGAATCTTAAAAAGATAGATAAGTAGTTAGATAGTCAATAACATGACTGAAATTCTAGAATAGCTAAAAAAAAGTGAAGCCCATTTCTTACTCAACACTATCCAACGATAGATTTATTTCCATGTTTCTGTTGCCTTTCTGAGTAATTTCAGTGGCTTAAACGTGTTTTTTGGAATCCTAATTTGGGTGATTCCCTCATTTTCCTTTAAGAATTGAAGGGACTGCTAGGTTAGAATTTCTTAGTAGCTACTACATTTATTAAAATTGTGTGGGTAAATGCTATATATAATAATGGCTATTCTGCCATGACACTTTATTTATACAGTGAATCTCAATTAATTGTATGATCACTTATGCCACCAAGTACAACAGTGAGGGCTCCATCTTATCCTGCTAGAGTACTCCTTTCCTTTTTTTTTTCTTCTTTTTTTCTTCTTTTTCAGTTCAGCCCTCTTTTCCTTATTCAAAATGCCTCCACTGAGTCATTTGCTGCAGTGGGAAAGTCATGGCTTATCAGGCCAAAAATCTCTACAGATTTTCCTTCAAATAAAACCATTTTTCTATATAGCTATGTTAATTTTTATCATTTGCCTACATTACAAATACCTTGAAAAACTGGCATTAAGCAAAAAAAAATAAATAAGGTTTGTCACTGTTTTGTTTATTCTTCCCACCTCCTTACCTTCCCCACCCCCAACTTGAAAGGAACAGCCTCACTACCTTCAGAGTTATTAGTAACCTGTAATAGTACTGATTACACATAATGATAGCACGTTCTTACTGTATTTTTAAAAGCCTTCCATCCAGTCACATTTGTCCTTTGCAACAGCCTTGGGCAATAAAAATGTGATGGGACCCCATTTCACAGGCAAATAAACCAAAAGCATAGTGATTGAATGTCAGGTGCTTTTGCTCAACTCTACAAGGTAAGTGAGGGAGTCAGAAGTTTCTAATTCACTGCTTGTCCCTAAAACGCGGTGATACGCTATAAGGCATCATTTTGTAAGTGTGCTATGTGTTCCCTAATTCCCTTGTCAGATGACAGGTGTCCAGCAGTCTTCTGCTTCCTGAATTATAGCCAGAACCAGACAGATCCCTGCTTATAAATGTCCACTGTGTGTCCATGAAACGTGAGCCTCCCCATTTCTGGAATACCTGTCACTGTTCTGATGGTATTTTGTTTCCACATTTGTTGTAACCCATCTGCCAACACCACAGCCTTAGTTTGTTTGTTGGACTTCTTTTTTTAAAAGCGGGTTTTCCTTAAAGTCTTTTAAAAATCCCCCAGAAGTATTCATTAGCGAGGTCTAAAGTTTTTCTTTTTACTCCGGTTTCTACTAAAAACACACACACACAAAAAATAAACCATCATCATCATTTAAAAATAGTTGATTTTATGCCTAGCCCCCTCCATTTTTAGTGTTCCAGTGTAATAGACTTGTTTAGAATCTAATGACCCTATTAAAATAACTCTTGCTCAATATTCTTCATAGTGATTATTTTTTTTTAAGTATTCCTTCCTTTTAGTCAGGGTTAATTCCTTCTTAGTGAGAGTCAGCGCATAATCTTAGAAATCACCTTCAACTTCTATGGAGGAAGGCTGATATTGAGCAGAAAAGAAAAAAAGAAATCTTTTTTAGAGAAGGTAACCTAACTGACTAGATTTGAAAGTCTCCATATCAACCATGAATCTTTTTAGAGTCAATTTCCCCACCATATGAAACGTACCTCTCACCCCCAGCAGAACTGTGACCCTTCAAATCCCTCCCCATGAAGTGATTTTGGGGAGACGTGTAGATTGCAAAGGCAAACTGTTCTCTATACTTCTTGGGTTCTTTAACCTGTGTCAGAGGTGGGGTTCATCCCAGCTCACCTTGTGCCTCTTGGCCATTGCTAATGGAATGTGAAATTAACATGCCCATTGTCCATTTCAAAATCTGATTCCTCTGAAAGTGTAGGGATTTTCAAAATACAAAGGGCAGGGTCAACTGATGTGACAGGGTCCCCACTAACAATGAAAAAAAGTTAGTTGAGGAGGAAGCTGCAAGCACTGGTCAGCCTAATTAACCCTCTCCAGCCCTGGTGCCGCCCCCACCAGCCCCCAGGAAGAGGAACTCAGACTCTGGCCCTGTTAACACAAACCTCAACAGATTTCATTGAATTAGACTGAAAGAGTCTTTGTTCCATCAGATTCCTGTTCTGGCCCATGGTCACTTGGGGCATAAGATGGTGAAAGTCGGGCCGGGGTCTCTCTCTTTGGGATTCCTCTAAAGGGTCAACTAGTCCAAGTGGCCTTTATAAAACTGAGGAAGGCTAATGGGAAGCCCCAGATACAAACTGACCATTGGCATAGACCAAGGAGCCTCTGGAAAGGGGGGAGGAGTGTTTCCAGAAGAATCAGAGAAGGATGTGTCCTTTTCCTTCTTTGTCTAAAATGGGCATCAGATACTAAAAACTGAGAGGAGCCTTTAACTAAGGGTTTGGCACATAAAAGTGTCCAATAAATGGCAACCATTATTTTTAGGAGTCTACTTGTCTTCCTGGATTTTTCTCTCCTTGGTCCAAGTGAGGGTTTTTATTTGCTTGTTTGATTCATATTTTCTTGGCATGTGGGATCTTAGTTCCCCTACCAGGGATCGAATCCACACCCCCTGCATTGACAACGCAGAGTCTTAACCACTGGACCACCAGGGAAGTCATTGGTTGTTTTCTTTGTTTATGGTATTCCCTGTGAGACTTACAAATTCTAAAAATCCTAGGCACCCATCCTGTCTTTTCCATCTCAACATTTCCGAATACACTCTTTATACAGGTTTTATAAACAAGAGTCAACTCAAGCAGTAGACCGACACATTGCCACATTTATGATGGTGTGGAGTCACTGTTAGGTGAGTGACAAGATGAGGTGGGAACTTATTTTTCATCTCTCCTAAGAAAGCGTTACCTACTCCCCTCTCGGATCCCTCGCTGCTGCCCCCCCACCTCCTCCTCTTTATTAGCCCTTATCTATAAATCAAATCACTACTGTGGTTGAGCTTGGGGTCCTGAGCACGGATTGCTCTGTGCTTATTACACGTGCAAAAAAAAAAAGATTGTCTCTAGTTTTCCTTCCAACAGCCAGATGGAGAAGAAGGTCAGCCACTGGGAATGGAAGATGAAAAGACCCTCCAAGAATGAGGTAGGGAACAACACGCAAAAATACCCACGTTTGACTTTTCCTGGTTGTTGATGACATGCTCAGTTGAGACATGAGACGCTCTGGTCTCTGACAAACAGCAAACCCTTGAGAGGCGCAGCCCCCTCCAATCAGAATTCCTGGAGTAGTTTCACCCAGGCAGCAACTGGGGGCTGTAACAGAGAAGGACATTAGGGGATTGATCTGTGACAGAGTGGTGAACGTTAAGGGAGCACGCGCTGCCATCCTGCCTTAGAGGAAGAATGCAGTGCAGGGTAATTTGTTAAACCTCAGGAGAATTCTCAAGCCTTTTGACTCGTGGAGTTCTGCCCACAGAACTTGAACATGAGCTCTTACTGAACGTTTCTTAATGATTCAAATTGGGGTGAGGAGGGAGGTATAAAGGCATAAATTGTTATCGGATCCCAAATTTATTATGAGTCAGTCAGTGTTTCTGAAGTTGTCACACACTTGGTGTGTAGGACAGAGTGAGTACCTTAAACTTCCCTTAATGAGTTGATAATGGGAAAGGAAATCTCGTACCCACTTTTGAAGGTGTGCCACAGACAAGCTTTCTCAACCTCCATATCTGCACACAGCGCCAATTCTTCTAAGGGAAAAAGAACTCGATTTATCCAGCTCTCACCTCTCCCCTTCGATCAAAAGACCAGAGCACCTCACTTCTCTTTCCTCTCTGAGCACTTTTGCCTTGCCTCAAACTGATTGCTCATTTGCAAATGACTGTGAAGATATATATATATATTCTATTTTTTACAGGGAACCTTCATTCAGGTAAGTTTATAGCTGTGGGATTTTTTAAAAGAAACAGTAATTCCTGTGATGAGGCACACAGACTAAAAGCAGACACTGTAATGTAGTCCATGGCCAAGAGAGACTGCTTGCCAGGGCTCTGCTGAAAGACACAGAGTCAGGTCCTACATCTCAGCAGGTCTCCATCCAGGCCCCATTGACCTGGGGACCACAGACCTGGGCCTCAGTTTCTTTAGCCATACAAATAGCTAACTGGTCCATCTGAAAAAGAAAACAAACCAACCTGTTAAAATAGGCTGTGTCACTTACATGGTACACAGCCACTGAAATTGCTGGGGCACATGGACATTCCCTTTTAAGTAGATGCTGCTTGTTTATCTGTGGTTCCGTAAGGTACCGCCTAAGTTTTTTTGGCCTTTGTAGTTTCTGAAGTTATAGAAAGTGTCCGTGTTAATTCTCAATCACTGTTCTCTGGCTAGGTCTGGGAGGCCCACAGTCTACTTCATTAACTTATTCATAAAATCATATGTCATTCAGGGGTCCTTCCACCCACTGCCCACCCCCAAATATGAATAATTTTTTTGCTGACTGAATCTAGAAGGGCCAAGAGATGGTGAGAGTGAGTTGATATTTCAGGTGACCACTAGATGGTGAGGCGGTACAGGCAGAAGAAAGGTGTCACATCTGTAGTGACAGCGAGAGGGGAAGAGGAGAGCCAGCCAAGACGGAGGAGGGTCCCTCTCCCTGCAGCCCCACCCCAGGACAACGCCCAGGTTCTGGTCAAAACCCCTTTGGTTGGTAAGGCCCTGGAGCTCTGGTCAAACCTACTCTCTTATTCTTAAGCTGTGACTTCTCCCTGCTGACTCTCTGCTGGGACTTTAGCATTTTCAGAGGGGTCCTCCATAGGCAGACCACTGACATGTTGCCATGGAGACCAACCTGTGCAATGTAGGATGTGTGGGAGCATCTCTAACCTCTGCCTACTAGATGCCAGTAACACACACATACACAGACACACAAACATACGAACACACACAAACATACATGCATGCATATACACATACACACACATATATACAAATGTACGTACATATACACACAATACACATGCACACAAACGTGCACAGATACACACAAACACACATATACATACATGCATACACACATATACACAAACATGCGCACATACACGTACATACATATACACACAAACATACACATTTACAGACACAAACACACAGACACATACACACACACACTCTCCACCCCACCCACCACCACCACATACACACAGTGTGACAACCAGAACTGCCTCCAATCATTGCCAAGTGTCCCCTGGAAGGGGGGGAGCAAAAATCACCCCCAGTTGAGAATCACTGCCCTCACATCAACATCAAATCCTAGGAAAGGCAGAGCTCATACAGATCATAACCTGACCACCTTAAAAAGAAAACTATTATCTTCAGAGAAAAAGTTGTTAACTTCAGTTACTAGTAACCACTCAGAAATGTTACTTCCAGCCTTGGTGATCCTACATTCTCGGGTAGAACTGATTTCCAAAAATCTCTGAGAAGAAGGTGACCTCCAGACATTCACTTCTGCTGCTAAGTCGCTTCAGTTGTGTCTGACTCTGTGCGGCCGCATAGACAGCAGCCCACCAGGCTCCTCTGTCCCTGGGATTCTCCAGGCAAGAGTACTGGAGTGGGTTGCCATTTCCTGGATGACCCTAAATGGAGGAGAAAAGGAAATTATTCCAGGGAAGGAAATAATGAATCTGTCTAAGATTGCTGATTACGCAAGTCAGTCTGTAGCTAATCAATAGCAGATCAGGGCGTAAATAGATTTTAACCCTTCAGTGATCTCACCCACCACTTAGGGGTTCTTTAGGGGCTTCTGTCTGAAGCAGGCAGGGGATAGGATTCTCCCTATGTGATGTGCATAAATTGATTCACTCTGCGTCGGAGAGGACTATGGTCAGGATAGTAAGGACTGGTACTCAGATGGCTGCTGGTCACATGACAGCTCTAGGTGGCTGGGGCTCTACCTGCATGTGTCTCACAAAAAAAACACAAACAGAGCCTGTGATTGGTAATGTGTGCATTGCAGCCATAGGGTGTAGGCCCTGCTAGCTGGGTCATTGCAGTCCTAGACCTATGGGGAACCAGTCCACTGCATGGGGGTGATCCCTAACTGTTAGGACTTGAGATTTCAAGGCAGGAATTTGTAGGGGTAGGTAGGGGGCAGTGGAAGGAATGCCTCTGAATGACCGTACTGATGAAGGTCAAATAAGATCTTTCAGAAATAAGACACACTTGTACCAACAGAAGTGAGAACCCAAGGATGTTTCCTGTTCAAGAGTTGCACTTGGTTTTTGGTAAGATGGTGGATGCACCCACCCATCCATACCCCATTGCTAGGGCAGATTCTATAACCAATGTCTTGGAATAATCATAACAGGACTAAGTAATTTTTAAAATTTTTTACAGATTATTTTTTTACTGAAGTACAGTTGAATAAGTCATTTTATTTTTAAATGGTGGTCTAGCACCCCCCAGCTTGCACCTAACCAGCCCCCCTCCCCACCCAATTAACCCTTACGGAAGGAGACTTTTTGCTTCTTATATTTTGAGCCTAAAACACTTACATGTTTGCCCCCTTCTGGTCTTCCAATACAGCTACTACAGATTCATTTGAGATTTGTTATTTTTTAAGATTTTTTTTTTTTTTTTCATTTTCCTTAGTGAACTTGGAATTTGGGGCCCTTAAGTTAATTGCAAAGTCTAGAAGGAAAAAAAACAAAAACCTACTCTCCAGTCTACACACCTATGAGAACTTAGATTTTTGCTTTTATTATTAAGATTACTTTAGGATAAAGGGTGAAAACTGGTTGGTAATTTAATAAATTATCTACTGGACATTTTTTTAAAAAATAGGTTCCAAGTTTGGTTAAGCAAAGTGCCCTCTAACTAAAATCTGCTTATTGCAGAATCCTCGAAACTACCCAAGGCATGTTTTTTTTTTTGAATGTTGATTTTGACTTTTTGCCTGGGACCAAGTGCAACATCTTTCCAAGGAAATGCTTAGAAGGCTCCGGGCAGAACCCAAAACAAATGCCAGACGTTAGGGGAAAAATTTTTAAAGTTGGATTGTCATAAAACTAATAGCTATTTATAATTCCACACTTAGGTGATTTCATTTCTTCCTTTTTAGCTGCTAAAAAGGAAGCATATTAAGATCATTTTGTTTTGCAAACAAATGACTGGTTTTAAGATGGAAGGTTCTCTTTTCCAGTTGGAGGGTTTCCTGATTCTGGAGGGCTCTCGGGATCTTTATCCTTGGGAGGTTTGGTCCGGGGTGGACTTGTGGTGTTCATCCTTTGCCATGCTCCCAAGTTACCCACATTGTGGAGGGGGTGGGCAGAGAAGGCCTCACTTCTCTGGAGGGTCCCAGGATCGTGGAAAGAGTGCACTGGGTGAACATTAGTGGGCTCTCATTTCCAGAACCTTGGTTGATTCCACTGCTCTATTCAAGGATTCCATGAATTTGCCAAGTGACAGCCAGGAAAGGCCAAAACTTGATTCTTAAAGTACCAACAAGGCTCCTTGTCCTGAAGATTGTGCCATGGTCAGGAGAGATACTTAAACTTGGTGGGCGGTCCTAGAGAGAGCCAGGAGGTGTGTTTCTCAGTGTTCAACTTTATGTCGAAAGCGGTAATGACCCAGGGGACAAAGCCAAATCCCTTGCAGACATCTTATCCTGAGATTTAAGTTGACAGGTGGCACAGGTCTTGCTTTTTATTCTTTCTGACCCTAAAACTTTGATTCCCCAGAGATAGGATCTGACTTCCCATATTAAGGCAGGCTCCAAGCTGGGCACTGACCTTTCATTCTGCCGGGAAGAAAGGGTCAGGGGAAAGGCCACCAGGACTGCTTCATTGGAGGAGGGCGGAGGGAGGGGGGCGCTGTCCCATTCTCCCCAGAGGTCTGCCCAGCTCAAACGTTGGGTCAGAAATCAGCCTCTTAAGAGATTTCCTCGTTTTTTCTTTACTTTCTTGTTTTCTCTTCCTCTCTTTTGAGATTTAAAAAAAAAAAGATTCTTATTTTAGGGAGGTTTCTAAGCAAGAAATACCTTTTTTTTTTTTTTTCTTTTTTCTTTTTTAGGGAAAGGGACCAGAACATCAACTATTTGGGGCTGGGAAGTGGAGACAATAAAATAAAGCAAGGCTGTTCAGATCTGGCTGGCAGATGGCGCTCGGCTTTTACAATTGAGAGCCTGGCTTTCCAGAATTCACAGGGAGCTTGCGCCCAAGACAGAATTCCACATCCCCCTCCCCTAATCCTCTTTCCCAGGGTCACAGTCCCCACCCCCTCCCAAGGCCCAGGGATCATTTTCTTTCTTTTTTTTTTTTTTAAGGTTTTTCAGTGGAACAGTGGATCTCTAAGGACAGATATCCCTTTTAACTAGTGGTTCTGTTAGACCATGGCCCATACAGAAAAACACACTATCACAGTGACCTCTAACCTCCCAGCCCTTGTGTGTGCCCTGGGTCTTCCAGGAACCAGTTCTGAGACCTTGGGCAAATTGCTTATCTTCTGGGTCCCAGTTTTTCTCATCTGAAAGATGAAAGGGCTCTCCTTTTCACTTTAAACTTCTTTAATTCTCTTCTTAAACGTTTTAATAGGACACATATGCCAAACAACCATCCTGCCTCGCCACACTTACACACACGCACACACACAATGTCTTTCTCTCTTTTCTCTTAAAGCATCCTTTCCAAAATAGCAGCTTGTACAGGATATTTTAGGCCTGTCTTTTGCCCTTTGGTACCTAATTAATAATTTCTGGGTACCCGTCATTGGGAGAACTTCTGCAGGATGCACAAGAGGGTGGAATTCTTTCTCACCCCAATCCAGGGCTAGAAAAGAAATTCAGAGGTGGCAGAGGTCCATTTGTCCATCAGAGAAACCCTGGGAGGAGTTAGTCTTTGAGACAATATGGGAAGATGCTGAGAGATGAGGGAGTAGACTTTGGGGTAGATACTCAGTGCTGTCTTATAGAGAAGATACTGGCTGAGGGTGAATCCTTACAGTTTTTTCCATTCATGAGAAAATGGTTGGGGTTTTTGAGGGTCTCTGAGATTTCAGGGCTAATTTTTCTTTTCTCCCCTTTATGACCTTTCCCTACCTCTCAGGGATGCAAGCCTGTTGAGCTTTCAGGGGCATTCTTACTAAGAAGAGTTTTCTCCAGCTGAGGACCCCCACCCTCCATCTCAGGCCCAACCCTGGGCTTAAAGGAAGGTCACGTCTGTCATGATGAGGCCACGTCCAGTGGAAGGACAGTGAGATCCGATGGTGTCCAGGGCCAAGTTCCTTGGTTCCAAAGAGAACAGGCACCCCTTCCATTTCTCTTCTCCCCTCCCTGCAGCAGCTGTAAAATCATGAGGTCTTCTATTTGAGAAGGGCCACGTGAACTTCCTCCCATGCCAGGACCTACCAACTCCTGTCACAGGAGTTCATTCCTGTCCAACAAAACCTACCCTCCACACACCATTCTTAAATACTCCCTCTCCCCTTCCTCTTTTATAGTTGAAAAAAATCAGTGAAACTGAATAAAATAGACTTTGTGCCAACAGGTTTCTCTTAAACTCCTAATTTCCTGGGGCTCCTTTAAAGTTTTTCTTACCTTTTTCCTCCCCGCACCTTCCAACCCATAGCCCTGAACTTTGGACAAGGCAGGTTAACAAAGCTCTTCCCGCCCCCAGGTAGCGGTTCCTCTGGATGTGGGGTCCCTGGGAAAGTAGGGCAGGTGGGCTGCCCTGTTAAAGACCCCTTTATCCGGGCCAGTAGAATTCTTCCCCACCAGAGGTCAGCAGAGAGCTCAGAATGACTGGGATGCCCACAGGAAGTGGGATCACTTAGAATTTTCTAGATGAAATGTAGCAAGCCCTAAGGAAAAAAGCCCCAGGTTTAGGAGGGGTGGGTATCTCAGATTAGGGTCTCATCCTGTTGTGGGTCCCTGGGAGTTTAGTTTTAACACCAGTGCTGCCATTCTGTACTTTAGGGAGATAGGGACCTTAGGTCCATTCATTTGGGGGGTTTCTCTACCAGTTTTTCCCCCCTGGACAGCACACACATCTTTACCTTCTGGGGGGCCATGTCCTCTTAGAATCCAGTCTCCCACATTGGGCCAAACTGCCCACTTTCGCTGCCCACAGGACTGGGAATCCATACTCCACACTTTCCCTGACCCCTTTCCTCTTTTCTTCCAGAAGTTGTACTTATTGTTAAAATGACATTATAATATTACAGGAAATCCACCCCCCGCCCTGCCCTTATCCTGTCAGGGTTTTATATCTCCTTATCTCCTCCTGTTCTCTACCCAGACATATGGATGTTTCTAAAGAGGGTACTGATCGCGGTGCGCAAACAACTTCACCTTTAACTCACCCCCCAACCCAACACTCACTGACTTCCTGAGCGCATTTCCCACATTCTCCATTGTGTCTTTTCAGGGTTCTTTTACTTGCTCAGCGCTTTCCCCTGGGGTGGGACAAGGGGGGAAGGAATCTGAATTCCTTTCTTTTCTGAACTTTTGTGAACTCAGAAGTGGAAAAACCAGCTCCCCTTCAAGCCAGTTCTTTCTTGAGGAAAGAGAGAGAAAGAAGGTACAAAAATTAAGAGAGATAGCAACATAGAGACGAAATTAAAAGTTTGAAAGAGGAGAGAAGAGGGGAGAGAGAAAGAGAAAGAAAAAGTACTTTTGCTAAATGTAGCTCCAGACGGGAGCCATAGTCCCTGCCCTCTAGGAACTTATAGTCTGGGAGAAGGAGGAGGAGGGGGATCTGGTTACAAGGAATGGAAGCTGCACTAGGTAAAGGATGGAACACTGTCAGTCCAGGCTGAATGGCCAGCACAGCTGGGGGCCAGGCTGCCCTTGACTGAAGGCCTGGGGTGCGGGCCCAGGAATCTCCCTCCCCATTCCACCACCCTTCAGGACCCCACCCCAATAGGACAGGGACTGGGGACTGGTGCTGAATGCCAAGACCAAGGCCCCTACCTCCCTTCCCCACCATCCCCTGAGCTGTGACCTCCACTGTTTCTACCACAGTTGGCCCTTTTGCACTTGCCAGAACATTATCCTCCTGACCCCAAAATGATTCCTTAATTTTTTTCCCCTTAATTAGTAATAAGCCCCCGTCTGCCACAGCCTGATTTTCTGAGTGTTTTCACAAGCCTTACCCCACTGAGTGGTTTGATTTTTAAGAAATCTGGCACCCCTTGGACCTTTTTGACCTTTTTTTTTAAAAAAAAAAAAAAAGCCAATCTTTATGAGTTCTTTTATTTGATAGTTACTCAAAACAAAGCAAAGTAAATCTTCAAGTTGAAAGTGAACACCCTGTATATTACGTATATCTCTCAGACGTTGAGGAAATCCTCAGAAGTTTATAGGTTAGTGTCCTCCAGAACTTGGCTCCTGCAGACCCAGTATAGGCATTGTGTGCTTTTTTTTTCCTTCCTTCCTCCCTTCCTTCCTTTCTTCCTTCCCCACACTTTTGAAAAACAAGTTTTATTCTCCTGGGTATGTTCATTAGAGAGAGGGGACAATTCTGTTCCATGAGGAAGGGGGAGGGGGCTTCTGCAAGAGGAGACAAGATTGATTGCTTTGAGCTGGGGGGCCCTCAAGCATATCACACCCAGATGCAAATCTCTCAGGCTATTAAAAAAAAAAAACACAAAAGCTGATTTTAGCTTCCTGGCATTAGCGGGGAAATATTCCGTCAGCTGCCTCTGTGTCCTGTGCTTGATTCATTAGCTCAAGCAAAAAAAATAAAAATCTTGTCCTAATTTGTTGTAGTAGGACCCCATTCTCCCCAGTTTGGGCCTAAAGCAAAAAACAACAACAAAAAACGTAGTCCACAGAGGCAGAAGACTTTTGCTAGGTTGAAAAGGATCCGTTTGTTCTCATGGTTTTAACTTCCCTCCACCCTTTTCCCAAGCCCCCAAGTTAGAAACTTGTTACTAATTGATTGGAGCTAAATTTGCATTGCTTTGAAACCCAGCAGAATGACCGATTAAGGGGCCAAAAGGGGAAAATGTAATTGCTAGCTTAATAAAAAGCAGCCTCACCACCAATATGCTTATCGAATGGGTCTTCTGTGACCTTTAAGAATCCGTGGGGTGGGGGTTGGAGGGAGAGAAAAGAATTTTTTGGGGGAAAAGGGTCATCATGGCTGTTCTTCAAAAAAAAAAAAAAAAAGGAAAAGCCTGTTGGGAAGTGTTTAATGGGAATTTAGCATAAAATGACACACCTAATTGAAGGAAATCATGGTTCCAAGTGAAAACAGTTGTCACGAATTAATTTTTGACTATTGGCAGATCTGAGGTTTACCTCATATGTAGACTGTGTCCAACTTGGCAAAGAGCATGGAATACTGCCCAGTTCTCAGTGCAAATGCTCCCATTTTCTCTCACTGATAAGTCACTGCCGAATTGGGGGGTTAAATGAAATGTCAAAATGGCTGTGTTTCCTTTTTGCCTTTCTAGTAGCATCTCTTAAGTTGCAGTAGCCACGCATGTGTCTGCCAGGCCTCTCAGAAGCATGAAATCCTTGCTGGGTTGGTGAGTTTGCCTTCATTTGGGCATTTTTGTTTATCTATTCATTCATTCACTCAATATACACTTAAAATGTGCCCTTCCCCATGGGGAAGACAAAGGTATAAGGCGTTGCTGCTCTCTTTGGTCTTAAAATCAAAACAATCCCAGGAAGTTAACCATGAACTATTGCTGCTGGGTGATTAAATAGGAAATAGACATGGCAGGTAAGAAAAGATAGAAAGGTTGTCAAAAAACACAGATGTCGGTGCCCTTCCAACCCTTCCCCAACCTAGTTGAGCAAAGCAAATCAATGATCACATAAAATGATTGCTGAGTCCTGATAATGAGATGTAGAAAACCCAGAAGGATCAAAACAGATGTCCATGTGTAGATATTCGACAGGCACACGGTTCAGATTTCCACATCAGTCCAAGTCTGAACAGTTATAGGTAAACAGCAGGGGTAGGACCTTCTCCAGGCCCAGTGTAGGCCTCAGAGAAGTTACCAAACCAGGCCTTTCTTCAGGAGGTGTTGCTGGGGGTTTGCTGGGCGAACTGAGGGGTGGACTTGCTTTCAGAAGGGACTCCAGAGGCCTGACCCTGGGATGGTGAAGCTCCTTCTTCATCTAGCTCGTTTAGCCAGCTCTTTCTCTCTTCTCTGATTTGTCTCGGCGCCTAAGCCTTTCAGGATCTTCTGGGACTGAAAATCCTCTTAGGGGATAGCCTTAAATTTTTCCACCTAAGCTTAGAATCTTCTGTTTATGTCTAGGATTTGTATTCTGAGGGCTGGGGTGAAAAAGCATTCACAGTTTGCATCCAGAGGTTCTGAGGTACTGTGAAGTGTTTTCATCTTAGCTTGGGTCCTCCATCTTAGCTTCTGGGCTGCCCTCCATTTTGTTTTTAATCAATCCTCCATTTTAGATCCTCAGCTGCCCTCCATTTTTGCTCCAGTCTGCCATCTTAGATCCTGGCCTGCCCTCCATCTTAGCTTCTGTCCTCCATCTTAGCTTCTGGGCTCTGGGACTCTTTTTCCTATTTTCCTAATGGAAATAGAGATACTCACTATTCAGGTTAGTATAATTAACCGCAAGTCTTTGCGGAAAGAAAAGTGCAGAGTTAATTGTAGAATTTAATTTCCAGCTTTTCTCTCAAATACTTTTTGGTCATCTCTTCAGAGCCTTGGAAGAGTTGTTTTATCTATAGGGCTCTTGTAATACTCAGCATAGGATATGCAGTTTTTATAAAATTATGTGTGTGTGTATGTATACAGATAGGTAAATAGAGAATTCTTATTTAGATATAAGAGGAGGGAAGTTATTTTGTGAAGGCAGTTGAACTGAAGGAACTCCCCAGACAACAGGGACTGGTTTTATTTCGTGAGTCAAATTCAGATTTACAGAATTAATAAGTTTGGGCTTCTCCTTGTTTGTGACATTTTCATACTCTTCACCTGAGAGGCACACTTCGAAATCAATGTGAGTGAAAACCCATTTTCAGGGCATAATGTGAAGCTTGTTTACCAGCTCAGGGGGGAAAAAAAATCAGTTTGCCAAGTCACTTTGAAAACCTCCTTTATTACAAGTGGCTGCCTCTGTAAATGAATTAGTTATGTGCAATTACTTCCCCACCGCGGCCTGATGCTCTCTTGAATCTGGACCACTCTGCTAGGATACCTTGAAAACGTTGTCCATCCTGAGAGAACTGATTGTTAAGGGATGGGGCCACCAAGGCACCGAGAACTGCAGTGAGCAAATGGTCCCACTGCTGGGGCTCAGGGCCCCAGCTGCAGAGTCCCCTTTCAAAGACATCTGGACATCTGAGACTGGGAAGACTGGATTTTGCTTCCTCCCTGCTCAGGGATGAGCCTGTGGCAAATTGGAGAAGGGGGCTTCTGGCCCCAGGCCTCCTTACCTCCCTGCAGGTGGCTGTGTTCTGTTCAGTTAATCCCATTAGCTGGCAAAGGCTTATGGGGCTACCCTTAAGGGACATTTGCATTTTAATAAAGAGCTCTCTGAGGCCAGAGAGCTGAAAGAGTCACGTTTTTAATAGTGAAATAGAATTCTAACAAGAGGCTGGGGAGGGAACATTTGGGCAGTTGACACCCGAATGCTTCCCCCACCCCCCCAGCTCTGTGCACCCCCAAGCAGTGAATTCAGCAAATTCGCTCCCTGCCCCCACTGCCCCGTGACCCCAGGGCTTGGTCCCCGCCAGCTCTCCAGGTACAGCTCAGCGGATGTAGGAGGGGGCCTCATCCTAGTGGCAGAGTCAGGCCCGCATCGAAGCTTCAGGTGCCTGACTCATTCCGGCTCAGGCCGGTAATAACAAGCCCCATGTTTTTCTCCAGCGTCCACTTCTCTGACACACAGAATAGTCAGGAAATAAAAGATTCGAGTACTATACAGCTGCTTTGCTTTCTCGAAAAAGAAAAAAAAGTCGGGGGTGGGGAAGGAGAAAGGAGCAAGGAGGCAGGAGACTAGGCCAGCAAATAATGATGCCACAAAAACAAGCTTATTGCTGGTGTGTTACATAAACAGCCCCACCATCCTTTGCTGCAGCCCAGTGAAGAAGCAGTGCTGTAGTGACACTTGGACTGGTTTCACACCTGAACTTGGAGTTACTCAGAGGTGCATTAACAACTAATGGTTCAATCGAGAGAGGCCTGGATTGCCATTTTGACTTGCCACATATTAGCATACCTTTCTAGAAACCCAGAACCTGCCAATTAAGTTCCCCTGTGAAACTCAGAAGGTGCCTTTCCAAGATGCCTGATATTTAGGAAAAGGAAATTAAGCTAATTGTGAAAGCGCCTGACATGTTTCCTTTACATCTAGGTAGTTGAAGGCTAGGATTGAATATTATGAATTCCTCACATGATAAGTGTTTGGATATATGTCATGGCTTCCACACATGATTTCCAAAGGTGCAGCTCAGAAGTACTCACGGCCCTGGCTTCCTTTGCCTTCTTTTTTTTCTTTTCTTTTTAATCTCCTTTCTTTCCTTTTTCTTCCCCCCCACCCCGCTTAAATGTTACTGCATTGCTCACCTGAAATGTCCTTTTCAGAAAGTTCTCTGATAGCTCACAGGCTGGTGACGTCTTCACAAAATGAGAGGAGCTGAGATTGCCAGAGAGGGCCCTGGGCACTGCAGTGGCTGTGACAGGCAGGAGTGTCACCCGGCGGAGCTCTGTAGCCCTCGGCAGGCAGGAGGAGGGGGGCGCATTTCATTATGTGTGGAAGTTATAGCTTTATTTCAAACACAAACATGCAGGCCAGCGAGGATATTAAATATGCAGTCACGCTTTCCCTCTGAGCGAGGAAGGCGCTCGCATTTTATCTTCCTTCCAAGCAGCTTCCTTCTGCCCCTTAGATAAGTCAACGGGGAGAATCGACCTCCAAGTGTGGCTAAATTGCGACCCCCTGACAACGCCTGGGAGGGAGGGAGCCGGCATGATGGAGCCGAGGGCACCCTTGCTGATGGGGAAGATGGCCTCACAGCACCTTGGCTGCTGCCGCAGAGAGGCCAGCTCCAAAAACATCGATTTTTCTCCCCACTCTCCCAAGGTTAGGATTCTGCTTAGAACTCTCAGCTTCCTGCTAAAATTTCCATCACCAAAGGGCCTGATTTCAGGCAGAGAAAGGACCACTTTAGCAAATGTGAGGAGAGGAAAGCTGAGGGTCATTTCAACTGCGGCAAAAATCAGCCATGCCATTTTCCCTGACAGCACTTTAATTATGATGAAAGAACAAGATGGTTTTTGGTTTTTGTTTTTTTTTTTAAACCAAGGAGGCTTGTGCTGGGGGAAGGGAGGGGGCTCTGAAAGAGGTATGAGGGGAGTGCCAAGCGGGCTGTCACTACACAGTGATGGATACGCCGAAGGAGGGAGGGACGCCCCCTGCCCGTGGTCCCGGGTCCCTGCCCCAGTTGTACTGGTCAGGCCAGCTGTTTGTTGCCAGGACTGAGCCTGGCCTGGGAAGAGCCCACAGGACAAGCCTTCGCCAGTGCCTCCTGAGTGCCGGCTTCTCCCTTCCCCCCTGTGGAGTGAGCTGTGCCTTTAACCTCGAGCTGGGGGAGTCTTGCTAGTGTTCTGCTCCATTAGCTTTGAAAGCAGCTGAGGGGTTTTCAGTGGTCACACGTCTCATTGTTGAAAATGGTGGGTTGTTGTTGTTGTTTTTTTCTTTTTAAAGTCAGGTTCTAGGGCCTGGGAGCTGCAGAGGAGGCCAGAGAGAACCCTGCAGGTCAGAGGGCTGAGGCCCAAGTTGTAGCAATGGGAAAAGAGGTGGAAAGCAGATGTTAATCAGTTTCTTTCAGCTCTGGCGAGAATCAGGGAAAAGAACCATTTCCCCTTCCACCCACCCGGCCTTGACCTTTGACCTTGAGCTCTCAGGAACTCCTCCTCCCCCCACCCCTGAAGCCCCTGAAGGTGGCCCTGGGGTTCCGACTGGCAGTATTTAGAGAAAAAGAAAAGTGAATTCTAGATTCACTCTCAGCTGAAAAGAGCCTTAGCTCCTGGGCATGGGAATGTGAGGAAAAGAGCAACATGGATCCAGGCTGCCCACGGGGCCCAGGAATGGATGGAGGTGGTGGGGCATAATTTCAGCACCCTCCTCCGTTTTAGAACCTTTTCATGCCCTGCAGACACTGGGTACTGGCTGCTGGAGAACCTCTAGGATAGAACTACACAAAGCAGGAGATGTGATGCGACCCTGACTTTGTGCCTTTGAATTACCCAATGTCTGTTACACACGCAGGCAGACCACCCCGCAGGCTGTGGTAAACACCTAGGGGCGTAGTTCCCCCAGCCCTCAGGGGTGGGGCTCCCTATGCCAGCAGGTTCTTCCAAACAGTCCATGACTTTTCCAGGGTCCCTTCTGCCCCTCACTGAGCCGTCAGGCTGGTACAGACCCTTCCGGTTGTGATGACAATTACCAGGTAGAGGGTAGTGAGACAGCAGGGACTTAGGGCTCTCTGGCAGAAGAATAATGGGCATTTCCCAGTGAAGCCACTTTATTTCTTGCACTTCGCCGAGAGAATTCACAAGCTAAGTGCAACACCCGCAGGATCTCATGGGAGGTGGCAGTGGTCTCAGGGTGCAGAGACGCCTCCTTTTTCTAGAACAACTGCAGTGTCCCCAACTGAGCCCTACCAAAAGGCAGATTCTTTATCTAGATGCTCGGCGACTCTGCCTGCTGCAGAGATGGAGGAACCGTGATCCTGCTGATTTCAATGGACCGGTTGAGAAAACACGAGAGAAAAACAAATCTTTTTCTCCGTTTTCTCTTTTCTGCTTGGGAAACAATATTAGGGGCCAGCAGTTGGGTCTGCAAGGAGAAAGATACAGGGGCAGCATCCTGACTTCCTGCAGTGTTGGGGGTCTGTAGGTATTTTAGAGGGATTTTAGTTTGGAGGGGGAAAGAAAAAAACAGACAAGATAGAGTCTACGGGGTCAAAGCAGACCACATTAGGAGATTGTACCTTTTCAGTGTCAGAATAAGGATCATCTGAGAGGATCTGGGGTCTCTCTTAGAAATAAATAGGCACTTTGGAAAAGGAAAGTATCCTGTTCTTTAAGAAATGGGGGTGATCGGTTAATGTCAGGCGGCCATGATCATAATCCTGTCTGAAGAATTGGTCTCGTTTTTCATGTCAGAATTAATATTGGTTGAGATTAGATGGCTTCTTAATTTAGACCATTTGCATTTTACAGAGTGCTTCGGGGGGGGGGGGGCGGCGCCAAGCCATTTTCTGGCGGCACCAGAGCCAAATAAATAGGACCAATATAACCTTTTACAAAATCCATTCTTTCTGCCTTGTCTTCGCTCTGGCAAACTTTGAGTCATTTAGCACAACCTGAAAACTCGGATTTTCCTTGCTCGAAAAATGTAATGCTTCCTACTATAGTATGTTTTCTCTCGTCGCCCACAAACTTCCTCTTCTGGTGACCCTTCTGACTTTTTGTGTTCTTGACACTGAAGCATCCAATCAATTTGGTCAAAAGTCCAGTTGTGAAAAAGCATCTGGATGTTTTGTCCCCAGACAGCCAGTTTGTGGAATATTTGAGGATCAGCTCATCTGACCCCCTCCCCTGACATCCTCCCCCACAAGTAAACTTATTTTTAGGGATCAGAGGAGACAGACCTAGAAAGCCAGCCTGCTCTCTGAGGAATGAGGAACTACAAGGGCATGGATACGACGTGAGACCCTCGTGCTTTCTCTGCAGTGGCCACCTGGAGTCTGCTGCAGAGGGGCAGAGGGTCACCAGTCTTTACAGGCAGGCACACAGAGGGCAGTCTTTGTGATTAGGCTCTTGGCAGCATCATTGTCAGGGTCAAGATTTATCTGGTGCCTGCGGCCACCTTAGCACGAAAAGGAGGCTGAAGCCACCTGCCCTCATTTTATCTTAGATTACCACCAGCTCAGGGCAGCTGGTGAAAAATACAGACGAGGAGTATTGCTTTCATAGGAAAAAAAAAGTTAGTCATGATTCAGTTTCTTGAAAAAGTGCCCCCCCATTCTTTATTCTCAGAGTCACTAAAACTAGGACTCGATCATCAATCTCTTCTCTTTCTTTCTCATTTGGCTAGCTAATTCAGACTCTTTGGGCTTCAGTTTCTTTCAATAGCCAGGCAGGTGGGGTAGGAAATGGATGCTAGTGGGGGCAGAGGAAGGGGGAAGGGCTCCTTGGCACCCCTCCCTCTTGGACTTCAGTCTCAGGCAGAGTAGTTCTATTTGCAGACAGCTCAGCAAAAGCAGAGCATTGCTATTACCCCCAGATGCTGTTTCCAATCGATCTTACTCATTTTTCCCTCTGGGGTGCAGGCAGGGCATTACCCAAATCTGCTCAGACTTCCCAAACCACCCAGCCTTGATCTTTTATGTTATAGTCACAGAAACTTGAAGATACTTTTTCAGCAGTTTAACCACATACCGAGAATTTCAGGGGGAAAAGGTCAAAAATTGATAACTTTCATTTATTAAGAGTTCATTAAGCAGACCTCTGCATTCTAATAATGACAAATCAGTGTCACATTGCTAAGAGGAAAAGAGTGACAGCTGGGTAGTTTCACAGAACTATCAGGTGTTGGGAAGAAGGTACAGCAAGGGTTCAATTACTATAAATTAGAGTGATTTTGTTTGTTTCCTTGGGGTTTTCATGTTGCTAGTACCTTTTTTGGTGTGTTTGTAGTTTTACTGAAAACGCATATATTTTTCTCTCACTGTCTCTTCTACTTTGGCATCCATTTTAGAAATTAAATTTTTGTTGTAGACTTCTGTTCTTTAGTTTTTTCTTCTTTTTTACAAAGTTCCCTTCTCTGCCTTCTATATCCTCAGTAAATCTAGAAGATATATAGTTATGCCAAGGTGAGGAATACACATCTATTTAGCACATTTAAGAATGTGCAAGGCAAATGAAATATAAACTTACATCTGAGATGAAAACATTGTCCTTGGGGATCACCCTAGTTAGTTCACAGATTGGTTTTTTTCCCCCTTTTGCATTCAGCTAACTCGTGGTAGGTCACTGAAATGTATTTAGGCTGATTACTGATTTTTACTCAAAACTATTTAAGAAATTTAACTTTGAAGGCTGAGAAAGACTTTCAGTCCCCTGCTCTGGAGCGCCGCCCTGAGGCCTGGGTTAATAATAACACCATGATAGGAATTTGCAGCTAGTTAGGTGTTTGTGCCTAGGCTCTTGAGTAAACTCAGAGTTGGTGATGGACAGGGAGCCCTGCAGTGTTGCAGTCCATGGGGTCGCAAAGAGTCGGACACCACTGATGGACTGAACTGAATTGAGTTAGGTCTTTCTAGACTTTAGGATGCTTTAAATGGTTATGAGTAAACAGAGTATCCATTTAGCTTGAAGATTAGATGTCTTTTCATCCCAACTAAATTTTAAATCAGCTTCCTCTGAAAGATTCTTTCACTAGCTTTTTGGAGCAGCTCCCAGGGAATCCAATTATGAAATCATCCTGTACTCAGAAGGTAGAGGTTTGCCTTTTCAGAATAAGGGAGCTATAGCTTCAACCATCATCTCCATGAGAAGCATCCTTATTGGATCCAGGCCCCAAAGTGGGACATTTGTCAACTACTGGAGGTGGTTCTCTGTCCGTCAGCCACCTGACGCCATCTTGCCAAAAGATAGGGACCCCGTGCCTTTGTGGCTGGTGGCATAGACAAAAGAAAGCTTCATCTGGGCTCCTTCGTGACTTACCCAGCCTTCTTCTTGCCCTCTGTAAACCACTAGGACACCCTATAGGCATTTTGCTCAGGCCAGACTTTTGACATTGCAGAGTTGCTTACTTCACACCAGAGCTCCCAAGATTTAGTCTGGAGCCTTCACTGGCTTTCCTCAAAAATCAGCTGCCTTCATGAGTGACTGCTGATGTCTAACCCTTGGTCAGATTAAGGGACCTAGTGAAACCTTTGCCCTGCCACCCCACTCTCAAGGTGTTCATGTCTTCTATCGATGAAGGGCTAGTTTTCTATAGAGTTTTCATTTCTGGGTGTTATGTCACTGCAACCCTGGGATAAAAATAGGTGTAGTTAGTATGTTACAGATTAGATTTCGAATTTCCAGCTTTGTGCCACTTCCTCTAGTAATACCAATTTTGGTGACACATTTCCTAGAATCCCAGGCTTGCTTCATTTGCTAAAATCCTCCAAGGACAGATCTGTTTGCTTTAAAAACCTAGAAGGATTTCAAATCAGACTTCTCAGCTCCCACTTCCTCTTCCCCCTGTCTTCTGTCTGTCTTGATTTTCTTGTTTTCTATTCAGGGAGCAGGGGCCCCCACCCTCCCCCTCCCCCTCCCCAACCCAAGGCTGGCGTTTTTGTTGACGGCTGAGCACACATGGCCTTCCATGGCAAAAGGCCCTTTCCTGGCTGGCTCCAGAGTTGCCACCAATGAGTCGAGGGGGAAAACTTGAGTTAGGCCTCACAGTTTCAGCCAAGCTGGGCATACATCGAGTACACCTGTCACTTGAACCGGTGTCCAAAATGCAGCCCTAAGGGTCACAGCTGTGGCATTATTTCAGCATGAGCAATTCAGTATTTAATGTTCCTTGGAAAAATAAATCATTCCAAGCAGCTACTGTTCACCTGTTAACCCTTAGAGGATTTCATAGAAGGAGCGTGGGGATGCCATCCTTAATTTTCTTGGCCAGCAACATGCGCTTCCCAGTTCTGTCTTTTAAAAGACCATTCCTTATATAATGGAGAACAGGGAGTTGCAAAAACAGCATCCTCTTGTTTTGTGGCAGGCGCAGTCTTCTAGGGTGAGAAGTTAGACTTTCTTTTCCTCTCATTTATATTTTTACCTGCATAGTACATAGCTTTCTGCACAGTGGCATTCCATTTCTTTCCTTTTTTCATGGTAGCTTATTATTAGCCTGCTATCACTGGCAAGTCTTATTTTACAATTAAGCACTGGGTGTGTGTGTGGGGGGTGGGTGGGGAGCAGTCCATCATTAATCAGATCTTCGGATTTCATGTGAACAGCCCCCCAAAACGACCCACATTTTAAATGTATCCTCCTGTCACCTGGCTCTTCATAAATGAATTGTCCATCTGCAGTTAATCCACACAGTGCAAATCGTTTTGAAGGCTGAGTGGTCCGCCTTCTTAAAGAAATTGGCTATATTTAGTTTTTTAAGCAAGCCTGCTTTGTGTTCTTTGTAAAGTCAGCGACATTCTTTCAATTTTTTCGGTGTAATTAGCACAAAAGGAGCCGTAATCTGAGAAGGTAGTAGAGACTTCAGCGACCAAGAAACAGGAATGTTCGAGAAAGCGGGCAGAGGCCGCCTTCCCAGTTCTGGGTGGCAGGCAGAGACCCTGAGACGTGGCTGTGGGCACAGCTGAGGTCTGTAGCTCGTGAAAACATCTCCTTTCCATCTGATCCCAGACTGATTGCAAATGCCCGTTGTTTCAGCTGGCTAGTTCTCTCTTCCTCATAACTTCCAGAGGTCGACAAAGACCTGAGGAACCGCTGCAGCATTTGGGCTTTGCTGAGTTGAGTAGCTCCTGGCTCATCAGGCAGAGGGTTGTGCACGCCGCCCAGTTCTCCATGGACTGCCGACAGAGTCGAGGGCACATTCTCTGGGCAAATACTGAGTTTTGACCAAACAGGCCAAATGGAGATGGAGTGGGGAGGGGGCAGGGGGCAAAGCTGGGGTTTCTCTGGGAACCAAGCATTTGTGCCCCTCAAAATAAAAACCCAGGGAAGGAGGTGGAGCTAAACTATAATTACACATTTTTCTATTTCATTTTCAACATGTGTGGGCAAACACAGAAAGATGAAAATGTACCCACAGTTTTAGATAAATGTGTGACTAATTATGTCCCATTAATTGCTTAATTCCGGGTTTACCAACAACAGATGGAAGTGGGTTTGGTGCGGGTGGTGGGGGTGGTTGAAGGCAAGTAACACCCACAGCCCTATCAGAATCTTACTTGTCCCAAACTGAGGCTAGTAACTAATTGCAAGCCTGTCTGAAAACAGTCAGCTACACTTGGTTGGTAGGTAAATACAGTAAAAATGCCAAGATGGTAAAAGTTGTATTTAGCAGTTATTTCCTTTATACACAAAACAACACTTAATGAAAGGAAATTTATTACCTGATTCATCCAGAGTATTTAACGCTCTAAACACTTAACTATATGGAGCTAAATTTGAAGAATTAAATGCAATGGGGGAAAAAAAACAAAACCCAAAATCTTTAAAATCAGAACAATTAAAGGACTTTTTTTATCTCCAAATGTCTTATTAGGGCTTTAGGGCTCTCTTGATTGCGCCAGCTTGCTTTTTGTTTTTTCCTGTTCCGTTCCGTTCAGTCGCGTCCGACTCTTTGCAACCCCGTGGACTGTAGCCTACCAGGCTTCTCCGTCCATGGGATTCTCCAGGCAAGAATACTGGAGTGGGTTACCATTTCCTTCTCCAGGGGATCTTCCCGACCCAGGGATCGAACCCAGGTCTCCCGCATTGGAGGCAGACGCTTTAACCTCTGAGCCAGGTATTTAATAAGACGTTGAATCAAAATGTCGTTTAAATAAGACATCTTGTGAACAAAGACACAAGTGAGCTGACCCCGTACCTATTGTTAACTAGTCCTCCCTGCATTATTTCCCATCCTGGATGAATTTCTATCCTAAAGGCCAAATTAAAAGTTTGAAGCAACAGGCTTTCCCATTACCTAACAAAACTTAGTTTGGTTTAGGAAAATTACCTCTTCTGCTATAGAGTGGTAACAGTTTTACATACCTCACCCCTCAATTAGGACCTCCAGTAAGTGGGTCCATTCATCTGTGGTTGATGTCAGTAAGCCCCTCATCTAAATTATCTACCTTGAATATTTTCAGGGCTAGCATGTGTATCCGGAGAAGGCAATGGCAAGCCACTCCTGTACTCTTGCCTAGAAAATCCCATGGATGGAGGAGCCTGGTTGGCTGTAGTCCGTGGGGTCGCTAAGGGTCGGACACGACTGAGCGACTTCACTTTCACTTTTCACTTTCCCACATTGGAGAAGGAAATGGCAACCCACTCCAGTGTTCTTGCCTGGAGAATCCCAGGGACGGGGGAGCCTGGTGGGCTTCCGTCTATGGGGTCACACAGAGTCGGACACGACTGAAGTGACTTAGCAGCAGCAGCAGCAGCATGTGTATCATTATTAAGGTTTCAGTTTTTAAAAGGAACAGTGTAGACTCTATTGTGTCCCACTTTCAAACTGTTTGGTTACTTTGTTAAAAGTCCACTCCTGGGAATGTCATGAGAAAGGCACTAAGGGTCTTGGGAACTGGGCATCATAGAGACGAGGACATTCCTCTTTGATGGTGTCCATCCATCGGAGTCAGGAAAGATCCATCAAGGCACCAAAGACCCAGTTTCCCTCATTTTGTGAACCATGCTTTTAAGATGCTTGATCGGTATCCCAAAGCCACTGGCTCAAGAAATTGGGTCCAAACACATTCGCCATCGTGCCTCCAAATTTTGTTTTGATTAGAGTATATTCTAAGTTAAAAATAAATTATTTTAGAATTAATTAATAGGAATCAAATTGGGAAATTTCACGTGGCCCTGTAGTTAGTTAGTTCCTTGATGTCAGCTTTTGAAAGTAAGTTTCACTAACTTGAACACCATGTTTAGTTTTGAATGCAAGTTTAGGGTTACTTTGTGGTTGTCACTGTTAACTAGTGAATGTGACAAGGGAAAAAATGCCCTAGGTAAGCAGTACAGTAGATTTTTAAGAACTTTATGGGACTAAGTAATAGAACCTTCTCATCAGGGATTAACTAGGAAGGCTTTTTACAATACCTGCTTCATCATGTGTATAGTACAGGTTTCAAGTCACATTCATTTGCAACAACAATTTCAGTCATTCTAGTTAAATAAAGTGCAAAATGTGCTTTAAAGACAGAAAGCACCATTGAAGTACTAAACATTATTAAAAACTTACAGCTAAGGTTTCTGTTTCGGTGGAAATCTGTTTCCTAGGCTATTAAAATAATATCATAATTTTATTTTCTCTGGAATCTCACAATGACCCATCTAATAATGAAAGGCCAAGAAGAACACATGCTTGTCCAAAAACTTAATTACACCGTTAAGTGTAAAAACGTTTTCAAGATTCTGAGCTATAGTGAGTATATTGCTTCTAAAAGCAGACGAGGCATTCTTTCTCAGACAGGAAGATGCAAAAGAGCCAAGGAACACATCCACCCATAAACATGAAGCTTACAAGACCACTAAAAAAAAAAAAAACAACCGCAACTTGCCAGTCCATCCATTGTTGTGAAGTTTGCTTTGCTGGAGGGAGCTGTTGATCGGTCAGCCATGTGTATAGCATGGGACCCCCCTCTGTTTCACAAAATCATAGCAGGAGGTGACCTAGTGTTTAGGTTACGGGTATGTTATTATCCCCACTTGCTGGCTTTGGCAGGGAGCAGGTCACCTGAACCAGGCACTTTACACCCGGGACATTCTGGCCCTTTGCCCCTCTTCAGGGCTTGAAATTTCCACGACTTCCATCTCTCCCTGAGCCAAACAAGAGGCCCCTTCCACTGGAAAACTCTCCAGTCTGGACTGTTCCAAGAATTATGCTAATGGATTGCTCCACTCAAAGCATAAACCAGGCACTTAAAATGGTAACAACCTATTAAAATAAATCACTAATTCATATGAAAAGGTCACGCATGGTGGCCTCTGAACCTGAAAGCCTTTTTTTAAATTAAAACTTTTACGGCCCTGGGTAGGTCAACTGCTAGACTGAAAACTGTGGACAGTATCAGCTCACCACGCCAATTGAGTAAAAATCTCATCTTTCACTTTGTGTCGGGTGAAAACAGAAAGCCGAACAGACCACAAACGAGCTTGTGTTTCAGAGCTCTTAGTGGCCTTTGCTTACCTGTAAACCACTGATTCCACCTGCTGTCATATATTTACAAAGTAAATGCTTTATCTGTTCATCAATGATTGGTCATAATAAAATATAGGTGAAAGCTACACTAAAAAAATGAAAAAAAATTTTTTTCCCAAGAATGGCCTGCCAGGTTAGAAGTTGAAATGGCTGGATCCTGACCTTGCTTTATACATTCTAGGACAATAGTCCTGATTGTACTTGCCTGGAATATGTGTCAGCATATGACATGGGACAGCTTCACTCCTTTCAAAGTTCAGGCGTCATATTTATCTAAAAGGGGGGAGATGGTAACCCAACTCAGGGATTTCCAAATAAGGAGACTCTTCATTATATTCTTTGTAGTAATGTGTAGCTACTGGCATAAGTATCAAGGTTGTATTGGTTACTATTTACCTTGTTCCTCTTAAATACAATGTATTTGCTCTTCGCCACATTAGAAGCAGGAAGGAAGATGCTTTGGAACAAATGGAGCTTAACAAACTGACCTGTTCCTCCTCCTTATAAGCCTTCACCAATTTTTAAAAATGACAATCGATCAATTAATCAAATTCAAGCAAGAAGTTTTTATTTAATAGGTAAAGATACAAAACTCAATCTTTAGGTAGTTTCTAATCTAGCTGGTGAATGATTAAGTCATAGTTTCAGACAGCCTTACTGTGGAATTTATTTATGAGAACATTCCGGTCTATAGGGTGAATATTTTTATCTGTTTTTGTTCTGGTGGATGGCAGTTCCTTTGAGGTTTCTGTCGACAGAAGGTGTATTTTTGTGTGGAAAGAGAGGACATATCCAGAGCGTGATCAGAACCTGGCTGATTTGGGAATGGGGGTGGAAGGGCAAACATAGCAACTTTTCTGCAGAGTCCGAGAAATGTCTGGACCCTGCTGTCAGGAGAGGTAGCAGATATAGACCATGAGAGTCTGGCGTGAAGATTTCGCTTCCTGTTCTTAATTCCGAGTGTTCTCTGCTGACTTTGAATTGCCCTCACCATCTCTCAGGTTCATGTAGTGAGGCCTTGTAGAAGTTGGGGGGGGGGGCAGAGGTGTACCTGATGGGGTCAACAACAAATAATAAGTGACACCTTCATCTGTCACACCTTTTCTTGAGTTGAGCAAACTGGGGGAAGGGGGGAATTTCAACAGTCCCGTTGAATGATTAACAGTGCCTTTCTATTTTCAAAGAAAAACTATAGGGACAATTTACTCAAGGCCTCTGACCCAACCAATCAATCACCCCACCCCCTAGGTATGTTAGCTGTGTTTCCATTTACAAACATGCTGTTTTCCTTCCTTTTTATCCTCCAACTTTTATCCAAAGTTTTAACGACTGTTTCAAAGTGAAAAAAAGTTAAAGAACGGAGAGAGTAGTAGTCGTGACCACTTGTGAATTTGGGTTGATTGGCAGGTGGCCCGTGAACCACCAAAGGCAGTTGCCAAGGTCTTAGACTGACGTCCTGGCTACTCTTGACTCACCTGGGCACCAGGTGGGCTGCTGGGACCAAACTTTTATTGAATGAATGAATGAATTGTACCCAAGCAGACACCCGCTTGACTTCCAACGACTCAACCAAGGTCCCAGGAAAAGCGAGCCGCCGCCGAGCCGTTGAGGACTGACTCGGTGTCACTGCCCTTAACCCACTGTGCTTAAAAGGGACAGTGCTGGGTTGGGGTGGGATGGGGGAAACACTTAAAAGTTTTTAAACAATTCTCAAACAAATTCGTGATCAATAAACTACTTTTCCATCTGTTCCAGAACACCCCCAGCCACCGCGGCCCACAGGCCCAGCCACGGATAATTGGGACACCCTGGCCCACCACCTCGCCAACCCGGGAGGACTCCAAGGGCGCCGACCCCGCGACCTGGCCACCGGCGCTCGGCTCTTGCGTCGCCGGCTTCACCTGGCGATGATGCTTGTTCCGCGCTCATATCACGCCGCACACTGCCTATCGTGCGCCGCGATTGATTAGTGCCGACACCTACCTCCGCGGGTGCGCGCCGCCGGGAGGGAGGGCTGGGTGGCCGGCCCCGCGCACGCTAACCGGGAAGCGGGAGGTAAGAGGCGCGCGGCCGGGAGAGCGCCGCCGTCGCACACTTTGCACGCCGCCCAGGGCTACACCACTCACCGAAAATTGGGAGGCAGGTCTGGGAGGCGGGGTCCGGCGCCCACCGCCTTGGGCGCCCCCGAGCCCCCCAGCACCGCATCCCCCACGCCCCGTGACCACACCTGCGTGGCCCCCTGCACCCGCCCGCACCCCCAGGGTGCACGGCAGCCCGTTTGGGCACGTCCCCGGCGGGCCGATTTTTCGGCTTCCCCTTCGGTTTATAGGGGCCGCTGCGGTGGGTCCGTCCTCTGAAGAGAGGCTGGGGCGTCATCGGGCCGCTTAGGAGCGCTGCTCTCCGGCTGCACGCTCAGTCGCGTCGGCACCGCGGAGCGGGCTGCGTCAGGTGGCCGGCCCGGCGCGCTGCTCGCTCGCTGGCTCTCCGGCTCCGGCTCCGGGCGGCGGCGCCACGGCTGGAGCGAAGCCTCCCGGCGCGGGGTGGCGGCGGGCGGCCGGCAGGCAGGCACTGCCTTGCGTGTGAGTGCACCTCACTCACATGTAAGTCCGGGGGCACCGTGGCCTCCCGCGGAAGTGCGAGTCGCCCGGCGCGGGGCAACAGCCACCGGGGCAGGGACAGGGCAGGGGCGCCCCGGCGCTATCGCCCTGCCCAAGCCTTCGGGGCACCCCCCAATTCTCTCTCTTCTCTTCTCTTTTCTCCATTGGCGTGCCCAAGAACCTAACCAAGGAGCGCCTGAGGGTAACAGCAAACTCGTGCCATCGCGCCTTCTGCACTTTTTCTTTTTTGAGTTGTTTGACATTTCTTGGTGCTTTTTGATTTCTCGTATTGTTGGGTGCTTTTTGGTTTGTTCTCACCCCTTTTTCGTTTGCTCATCCGTTTTGGCGCTAACTCTTAGGCAGCCAGCCCAGCAGCCCGGACGAAGCCCGGCAGCCGCGCTCCGCGGCCCCCGGGACAGAGCCGCGGGGATCGCAACAGACTCCCCCGACACGGGGCGCACGGGGTCCGGCCAGCCCGAGGCCGGGGGCAAACAGGGCGCCCGGGCCAGGCGAGAGCCAGGCACCCCTAGGTGGCCGAGCCGTCATGCTGAAGATGGCCATGAAACTCAAAGCTCGAGTGTTGGAGAGCGAGAGGAAGACAGCGTTGGCTGCGGCCGAGGTGGCTGCCGAAGCTGCGGCGGTGGCTGCAGCGCTAGCCGAGCAGCGCGCGTCGCGGAAGAAAGGGGTCGCCGAGAAGCCCCCGAAGAAGTCGGAGCAAGAGGCGCCGGGCGAGAAGTTACTGACCGAAAAAGAGCGGAGGAAGATGGAGAAGAAGCTGCTGGAGAAGAGAAGAAAAGAGGAGAAGAAGAAGGAGAAGGAGAGGAAGAAGTTGGAGAAGATGCAGAAGAAGATGAAGAAGAAGGGGCTAGAAGCCCAGGAGGCGGCCCGAGGCCCGGAGGTCGCCGCCGCAGCCGGCGCCGCCGCCGCCGTCGAGGGCGCCGCGGAGGGCGCCGCCGGGGTCGGCGTGGGCGCCGCCGCCGGGGCCACGAGTAGGATCTGGATTGAGTGGGACACGGACTCGAGTGACGAGGACGGCGGCTACGACGACGACGAGGAGGACGACGACTACGACGACTTGCTCGACGCCCTGCGAGGCTTCAGGAGCGCCGTGTGGGGATCCGGGCGGCTGGAGATGAGCGCGCTGAGCGCCCACCTGCCGCTGCTGACCTTCCTGGTCTTCTCCGTGCGCAACCCCGCGTGGGTGCTGGACTTTCTGCTGCACCCAAGCCCAGATGAGGGCCGCGGCTGCGGCTTCTTTTTCGGGGCGACCTGCTGCTTCCGAATGTTCCTGGGCTGCGCCTTCTTCTCCTTCGTGGGCGGCCCGGCCAAGCGCAGAGGACGAGGGCACTCCGGGGCCTCGGATGCCTTCGGGTCCGGCCCTGGCGCCCATCGCCCGGGGCGCGAGGAGCGGCTCATCTAAGTCAGACCCCCGCCCCCTCCCCCAGACACCACCATCGCTGTGTAGTGTGGAGTTTTATTGAGTATTTGTGTATGTGTGTTTGGACACATTTTCCTTTTCGGTTGCTCTGTTCTTTGGTTCGTGCTCGCCTCGCTTTTTCCACACTTCCCTGCTCTCTAGCTCACTCTATGTCTCTCACTTTTCGAAAATTTTCCTAAGTCCGGGCTCTGGCTCGCACTCCCTCCCCTTCCGCCCACCCCGGCCCCTCGGCGGCGCCCGCGGGAGGGGAGGGGGGCGCTCGGCCTCGGGGGCCGCAGGGCGACGCGGCCCGGGGGGTGGAGCGTTGGCGTCGTGCGAGGGGTCGTCACCGGCTCGGAGACGCCCCCTCTCCCCCCGGAGGCCGGCCCCGCTTGGGGCCCAAGCCAGGGGGGGCGAGGGGGCGTCTCCCGGGCCCGTCCCGTCCCGGGCCGGACGCGGGCGAAGGGACCCCCCTCCCCGGGTACCCGGGGGGGCGCCTCCCTCCGCCAGCTCCCGCCCTCCCCGCCGCCGCGGCCGCTCCTCATCCCTCCTCCTCCTCCTCCTTCCACCCCCCTCGCCGCCGCCGCCTCCGCCTCCCCCCGCCTCCCCCCGCCCGCCGCGGAGCTCTGGGTCGGGGCGGCGGCGGGGCTCCGGCCGAGGCAATAAGAGCGGCGGCGGCGGCAGCGGCGGCAGCAGCGCCCGCAGCTCCGGCTCAGGTCCGCCTCGCTCCGCGGCGGCCATCAGACCCCTGGGCTCAGGCTTGAGGGGCTGGGAGCCGCGCGCTCCGCTCGGGCACAGCGACACCGCCCTCCCCGCGCGCTCCTCCCCGAGGAGCCGAGTCCGCGCCCGGCCCGCCCGCCCGCCCGGCGCTGCCCCGGCCCTCTCGGCCCGCGTGAGGCCGCCCGCGCCCGGCCCCGCCGCCGCCGCCGCCGCCATGGGCTGTCTCGGAAACAGCAAGACTGAGGACCAGCGCAACGAGGAGAAGGCGCAGCGCGAGGCCAACAAGAAGATCGAGAAGCAGCTGCAGAAGGACAAGCAGGTCTACCGGGCCACGCACCGTCTGCTGCTGCTGGGTAAGGGCGGGGCGGGGGGCGCCGGCCCCGGCCCGGCCCGGCCCGGGGGGCCCCTCGGGGCGCCCCGCAGGCCGCGCGCGCCGAGCCCGCCCCCCGCCCCGGGCGCGCGCTCCCGAGCCCGCCGCCCGCCCGCGGGCTCAGCCTCCGGGGGGCGAGGCCGGAAGGGGGACCCCGGGGCGCCATTCGGCCGGGCGGGGGCCTGAAATGGGGCGGGGGGCCGTGGCGACGCGGGCGCGGGGCTCCCTGCCCTGGCCGCCCGCTCCCGGTCCCTCTGCCGTCCTCCCCGCGCCCTCCCCTCTCTCTCTCTCTCCGCGAGGCCTACGCGGCGCCGGGGCTTCGGGTGCGTGTTGGGGAGGGGGAGGGGGAGTCCCACAGGGCTCGGGAGACTGCGACAAAAAGAGGGTTTCGGGGACAGGAAACGGGGTGGCGGGCCACGGGAGGGGGACCCGCCTCCGTGGGGTGTGTGATTTGTCGGGAGAGGGACAGGGAGAAAGCCAGCCAGCCGGGGGGGGCGCGGGGGGACGCCGCGGTGGCGGAGGGGGCCTCGTCGAGGGGAGGTTCGGCGGGGGAAGTGGCCGCGGAGAGTGGGGGGGGCGGGTGACATCAGCCCCTCGGAAGGGCTCCGGGTGGTAAAGGTGGTGCAGCGAGGGGGAGGGGGCGCGGGCGAGTCGTGGCGCCGGAGCCGGGGGGGGGGCGGGGGGCGGGAGGAGGCTGCGCGGCGGCCGCTGGGCGCGACTTGGTGCGTTTGGGGCAGGACACCCTGTGTGCGCGGAGCAGACGTGTCCCGGGCCGGGCCGGGCCGTGGAAGGAAGCGAAGGAGAATCGAATAAAATAAGGCCGAAAAAAAAAAAATGGAGTTAGTACGCTGAAGTGCCCAGTGAAGCCAAATGACACGTCATTTTACAGTATGACCTTTTTTTCCCCTTCCAGATATGCAGGCTTTTTGAAAAGCAAAGAAGAGAATTAATTGTAGCAGCTGCCGCCCACCCCCACCCCGCAGCAGCGCCCCCCCCAATAAACCATTAGCACACACACATTTTCCTGTTAGTCGGCCACATTGAGAGCGCTTTGTGAAAAAAAAAAAAAGACATGCACAAATCAAAACTGGAAAATGACATTTGTCTGTAAATGGCTTCTTGGTCTGGAAATGGCGTGGTGTTTTTTTTTTTTTTGTCCTTTTCAAGGTGGGGGGGAGGAGGGAATCCAGCGCACTTGAAGGAAAAGACTTTTTTTCCAGGTGGAAGGAGAGGAGAATACATTAATTAGCTGTTTGTCAAGTGACATTTGGTTGGTTGGTTTTGTGTTTTCTCTTTTGATTGCGGTTTTTCCTCTTTGGCAAAAAAAAAAAAAAAAAGGCGTGGGGGAGGGGGCTGTTAACTCTAAGGAGATGGCCTTTCCCCCATTTTTCTTAAAGGTGCTGATTTGGAAAAATAAAGAAATTGTTGAAATGACCAGAAGAATTACACAAGCATTAATTAGTATGGAAGTTTTCCACTTCCTTAGTAATTTGGCTATCTGAGTGAATTTGCTAGGTTAAGACCTAGTTCAGGGTCACATATCAACAAAACAGCTTGATTATAAAGAATAAAATGTAAAGGGCTGTTTTTCCTTTGTGGTGGCGTCTCCTTTGCTTCTGGGGGACGGGTCATGTCTTTGTTCTCCTGGGTCCAGGTTTATGTAAAGCAGAAAATTATTAAGTGAAAATAAGTCTCTTTGGTGTTTATGCATTTGCAATTACAGTAATTAAACGGTACATATGTTGCGCTGTTGTCAAAAACTTCTAAAGGTGGAATTATGGTGTGTGAATATTAATTGCGTATAATTTGATTTCAAAGTATAAGCCTAGAGAAGTCTAGAATCTTTCCTAGGAACACTCTTGCTATCTGAATAATTTAAAACAAGTGTGATGCGAATTGTACCTTAAATTTCTGACACCTTTGCACAGTGACCATAGTCTCCCCTTAAGTTGAGGCTGTTATCTCTGAATGCACTGGGCATCACTAGGCTAACCTGCCCCAGGTGTCCTAGTCCTATATCATAAAAAGCCTCTGGCATGGGGCTCTGCAACCCGCGTCAGTGCCATGAATTTTACATTTTTAAATGGTGATTCTCACCAAGTGATGCCCCCTACCCAAAAAAAGAGGAAACATAATGATACCCTTTTTTAAAAAAAGAGGATCCTCCTTTTTAATTTAATGGAATAAAATATGAGTTACAGGGCCATAAAAGATCTTGCAGTCGTTTTTCACTTTCTCTGATTTTCTAAATGTGGAAACTGAGGCACGGACCTCTGTGTGCAGGTAAAAGAGAGGAGCTACGGATTTCAACACGAAACAAGAATATTGGAGACTCTGATTAATATTCTGTGTTCTCTTCAATAGTGCCCTTAATATCTTAATTTGCAAGAGGCTCATTAAGATAGAATGTTTGCTTTGAAATCAATGTTTCTGTGGAAACTAATTTTAACTTTTTACAGATATTGATTACAGCCTTGTGAAAAGGCAAGAGAAGGAGGAATGCTTTGCTTTCTGGGCAGTAAAACAATAAAAAGTGAAGAGGGCCTAAAAATCCAAATAGATTTGTGTGGGAGGGGGACAAAAATTGTCCACTCAGGATTATTTGTTGGCGAGAGTATCCATTTACAGAGGCCGAGAAACTAGCAATCCTCCTCCTAGCTTGGTGGAACTATGTTTTTTCCATAAAATACATGTTTTTACAATTTTAAGATGATTTCAAATGGGGGCATACACCCTTTTTCTAGCTCTGTTAGTCTTGAAGGGCTTGGAATCATTGAAAATTCAGTCGTTTTCAGGAATATTTTCCCTTATGATTAAAGTCTTGTCCTTTTTAACATGTTATTAATAGGATTGTTCTCAAGCACTATATTTAAATATTTTCCGAGAATAAAGCAAATCGATGGTCTTTCATCTCCCGCCCACCCCCAAATGGTTGTTACACACAGGGAGGGTTTACCTTTAGAAAAATAAAGTTTGCAGTAAAAAGGGGGAGGGGTGTGGAGAAGTGGCTCGAATGGAATATTGTGGGGCTAAGGGGGTGATTTTTAAATAGCCCAGGGGACAAGAACCCTGCAGACAAAACAGCTACTTTGAGAAAATGTTGGAGAGCTGCTGCGTCAGTTTAGATCTGGGGGCGCCATAGGGGTCTGGGCATTGTTTGTGAACCCTGGGGTATTTTAACCATGAAGCAGCTGACAAACAATGAATTATGTGCCCATATACATTAAGGTGTACATTTTTATCAGTGAACGCTCTTAGTTCAAAGATCCAGTTTCATAGTTATAACTGTAATTTTCTTACCGCCCCCCACCTTGACAAAATTGCATCATTCTTTCTGTGCCCACCCCACAAATTTTAAAACAACTAAAAAAAAAAAAAAACACCTAAACAAACCAAAACCTTTAATTCTTGTTTGTTGTTCTGATGGTGAAATACTGCAGGTACACACAAAGTTGGATGTTGATTTCATTTTTTCTGCGTCGAAATGTCAAGGAAATTTGAACGTCTCTTATTTTGCTTGTGTTCTGCGTGTTGCTTCTATGGAGAAAACAGCAGTAGTCTCTCTCTCTACCCGCCCCCCCCCCCACTCTCTCCCCTCTCACTCTCTCTCCCCCTCTCTCTTCCCTGCCCAAAGTGTGTAAAATGCCTCTTTCTTAACCTGAGAATTACTTTCATTTTCTAGGTGCTGGAGAATCTGGTAAAAGCACCATTGTGAAGCAAATGAGGATCCTGCATGTTAATGGGTTTAATGGAGAGTAAGTGTCAAATCTGTACCAAGGGCAAGGTCAGAGTACCACATTTTATACTAACCTTTAGGAAGTTTAGGTAGCTTTTAGGGGCTGGGCAGCCAATGTCCACTTAATTTTTTCAGCCTACGTATCAGGAAAGAGCTCTTTAAGGGCTGTTTTCCTCCTCTTTTACTCTTTGGTGCAGCAACAAACAGTTATAAAGCCCCTGCGTTGGCCCCGTGACAGGTCTGCGGTAGGTTTTGGTGCAGTGGGTCCCCAACGTGGCTGACACTGGCCCTGGCCATCCCTTTGCCTGGCCACGCTGACCACTGCAGAGCTGGTCCCCACCCCCAGCACATTTCAGCGCAGTGCACCAGTGCAGGATGTTTTAAACTATTAGGGAAACATTGTTTCAATAATATTCTCACATAAAACAAAGTGGGAAGAGTCGCCCTTGTTAGTATTTCTTCATCCCAGTCCCCCCTTTGGAATTATCATGGGCAAATCATCATTTCCCTTTTTAAAAATTGATGGTCTTGCCTAAAGAAAAGAAAAAGGAGATATTTAAATGATGGAAAGGCTCCGAGTTAGGTACTTCTGGCCAGACCTAGGGGCACTTTTGCCTTTGAAAAGTCCTTCAAGGCATCTTGCTTTAGGACAATGTGACAATACCGCAGTGAGAATAAAGGGGAAAAGAGAGAGTGCAATATGAAGATGTAAACTACAGGAGAAAATGCAAATAAGGGGCATAGGTCTCCCCAGACCCACCTCTGCTTTCACGGGGGTGGGAGGGCTGGTAAGGGTAGTTAACCTTACAAACACTTGTTTGCAGGCACTAGTTTGCAGTTAACTAGTTGGTTAGCAGTCCTATTCCTTTTCTTAAACCTGGGTTCAATTTAAAATTGCATTCCCCTTTAGTTTCCAAAGGGGAGGCTGAGTCAGAGGGGCATATTTTTAATTCAGTTATGCACCAACCCCTCCCTCCAGTGAACTAATTAAGACCAGTTACTGTCTCCTACTGTGCACTACACAGGGGGAAACAGATGAATTTTATCACCTATTAGAAGTAAAAGAACTGTGGGAGGCAGCTCTTCACAGAAAATTCTAGAATTTCTTAGACCAAATAATCACGGAGGGGAAAGGTAGAAGGATGACATCATCCATAGAAATGGACATTTAGTTTAGGATGATTTTTAAGTTTAAATTTAGAGGGATGAGCTCTTTCACCACTTTTATGAATGGCTCTCCCGATGAGTTACCAGTATGCAAGTACATGTTGATTAAGTCACATTCACATGTCACAAACCAATTCTGAAATTCTTAATTTGACCTTTCAGTAAAGCCCTGCCACCAGAGACTGCTGTCTGTCAATTAAAACAAAAAGCCTGAAATAGGCTTTTTGCTGTGATTTTGTAATTTAAAGAAAAACCTTGCATAGTTTTCCCCCCAGCAACTTTCCGGGGAGCGCTGCTTCAGGCGGCTTGTTAAGCAAAAATAATTTGACCGTGTACCCTCTAGATAAATATTTTGATTAAAACTGGATGTGGCCTGCATTTTTAAAAGGATGCAGCAGCCACTGTTTACCTTAGCTCAGGTCCAATAGAAGATAGGACATCCTTGAAATAATTCACTTAAATTTTTATTACTCTGTGGATTGCCCTAAAATTTTTTAATTTTTAGAGAAAAGTTTCTCCCCCGTAAGTCAGCCTGTCTGTAATGCAGACGAGGCATTTAAACCAGTACTTCTCTTTTCTGGATTGTTGTGTTCCCCCCCCCCCCCCAAAGAGGAAGAGACATTCCCCGTTTGCCTGTTTGTAGAGGAAGCCATAGGTAATCTCTGAGGATGTTAAATTTAGCCTGTGAAAGTGACATACAGGGGAATTCTTTATGTGAGCCTAGAAACCTTATTTTTATCTCTTACAAATGAGCCTCCTTTTTTCTTTTTCCTCGCTGCGGTATTGCAACAAAGGCGGTTTCCTTCTCCACTAGGAATTCCCTGCCAAGTGAGGACATCCGTCCACCCAAGGGGGTTCTGTGTGGTGGCTCAGGGTCTCTGCCTCCTTGCTCCGTAAACGTGCGCTTTTTTAGGGCTGGGCTGAGCTATTACAATTTGCCTTAACTGTCCGCAGACTGCTGTGCCGAGTACCTCTGCAGAGTAACCGTGGCATATTAATCTGACCTTCACAAACAGAGGTCAAATGTGGATTTTCCTAACTCAACGCTAGCTAACTCTTCCCTACGTTTGGGGGTGAGGGGAGTGCCATTAACACTGGATGAGCTAATAAGCTAATCAATTACAAAACCTGGTAGACAGCTTAAGCCATCCTGTCCCTCCCATCTTTAAGGAGGAGTTCCTGCCAATCACGAAGATTGGGTTTGGGGAGGGAGGGGCTTGGTGGTAGTGGGTTTTATTCTTTTAATCGTATTTTTTTTTTTTTTTTTTGCTGTGTGCCTCACAGTCCAGGCACACTTTTAATTGATGGCAATTTGTGGGGAACAATTGTATAGAAATAAAAACATAGGTAGCTGCCCAAGTCCAAGAAGGGAGGAAATTAATAATGCACCAGGAAATCACGGGCCAAAAGTCATGGACCTTTGTGTGTTCAGTACAACAGGGCGACTGAGGTCTGGGACCATCAGGGGCCTTACGCGCTGCTATATTCTCCAAAGAACTGTGAGATAAATCACTGCGTTAGCTCCCTGATGCATGTACATTTAGTGAAAGCACAAGAAAATAATTATCTGTCCCTCCTGTACCTGACGGAAGTCTCCAGAGGGTTCTGCTAATGCTGCAGTGAAGGTGTGGAATTCTTCCCTCCATGGCCTACAGTCTCAGTAGACGTGCCAATTTAGCCAGGAAGGCGACCTAAGAATTAACGGGAGGATGGCGGCCGTTTGTTTAGGAACGTAGGGAGGCTGTGTGGGGTTTTTGTGAAATTGCGGTGCCTTGCAGATTAGGTGAGCTTTCAATCTCTCTTTAAAAGGGGCGGCGAAGAGGACCCGCAGGCTGCAAGGAGCAACAGCGATGGGTAGGAACATTCAAAAACAGAAGAACTTTTTTTTAACACACACACACACACCTGACACACACAAAGATCATACTGGGAAACAGGACACAGAGACCCGGGAAGAAAACCGAAATCATTTAAGGGCCATCAGCCATCTTGGTTATATACATTTGCAAACAACACGATTTCTTGTCATTTTAGAGCAAGTGAAGTGAAAAACAGGTTTGGTTTTTGTTTTGTTTTTTTGGCCAGCCTTAAAGTATAATTAGATCCAGCTGGGGGAAAGCTATAGATTTCAGCATTAAGATGGTCAGTTTAGGATTTCAAAAATTGATGGTTTCTATCCCCCACCCCCAGCTCTCCATTTGAATTGACTACTTGTTTTAAAAAAACTGGCTACTTGTTTTTAAAACTACTAAATTCCGTCTACCCCGTGGCTGGTCTGATGTTAAAATTTCAGACCTCTTTGGAGGAAAAAAAATCTTTTTTTTTTTTTTACCTCTATTAAAATACGTGGTGCTGCACCATCCTTAATTGGGCAGGGGCAGATAAATGCTTGGCACCTTGAGGAGGGAGGTCATTGTTGAGAATGATCTCAAAAAGTCTCTGGTCTTTTTAAAATTGTCATTTTATCCAGTGGACAGGAAATTAATTATGGCCTCCATCTTTTTCCATTCTTCACTTCCTGCATCTGCACTGCCCATCACACTCACGCACACACACATACAGGCATGCCAGGTAACCCTCTCCAAGCACTGCTCTGCGTATTCAGCATGCAGTGAGAGAGCAGCTCTTTGTCCTAAGAACATGCAGAGCCAACTGACCTAGCCTAGGGCACCTCAAAAATAGCTTCTGTGGCTTGGGAGGGGAGGGGCAAAGGAGACTTGGGGTCGGGACCAAGTAACTGACACATGTTTGTTCATCTGTTTTTTTTAGACTATATAACCCCTAGATGATGGCTTCAATTTCTCATCTTCCCGGCTATGTCCTATCACACTTTGCATGCTGGAATTGCCCGTCTTAGGAACTTCTAATAAGAATACTATTCTGTTGTGGGGGGTGGGGGGATGGGGCCCCAACACCTAACCTCTAGAGATAACTGGAAAAAAAAATTTTAAAAAACAACAAAAAAAGTAATCCCTAATTGACAAATACTAGTGTATCAACCACCCAAAGCATCTACATACATAGTGATTGACAGCTTACTGTACCAAAAGTTGGCGTTTGAGACCTATGACCCCTCCCTATTGAACCACCTCCCTATTGAACCACCTCCCTATTGAACCACTTCCTGTATACTTCCTAGATGCTATGCTAGATCCCAGACTGAACCCTACTAATACCTGCTAACGGCCTGCTATTCTATCTGTGACTCTGTTCTACAAGTAAAACTTAAGTATTAACAAATGTGATAAATAAAAATTCTCTGCATGTCTCAGCAATCCCTGTATCTTGCGTCTGTCTTCTGTCTTTCTTCTTTTGTCTGTCTGCCCACCAAAAAAAAAACATAAAGATAAAAGGTGGAAGTCAGTATACAACATAGCCTTCCCCTAACACTTGGGGGAGGGGGTGACCATCTCTTAAAATTTGAACCCAGCATATAAAGCAGCCCTGATCTCAGGCTTTATACATGTTGGTGGGGAGGGGGGCGGGTTTTACAAAGTCCAAACAGTACTTCCAGCCTCCACCTTTCATCCATCGGAATTCTGTATATAGTTGATATACATTTTGGCTTTCAGTACTTCAAAGACATATTAGGAACTTTCTCAGAGAATGTCACAATCAATATTAAATTCATTAAGTGATAGTAAAAATTATGATAGACCTGCCAACCCCCAGTATAATATCTCCATCTACATAGTAATTGCTTCAATGGAGTAATTTTTGTTTTAGTATTACACACCCGAATTAGATTTCAGATTTCTATTTTAGCTGTTTTATACTTGATATACTCCCACACCTATTCACATACGTAGATGAATACTGAACACATTCTCAGAATATCCGTATTTAAGACTGGAAGTTTTCCAATTACCATACTACTACTTAGACCAAAATATCAAACTGAATGAAAGAACCAGGTTTCTGGAAATAACTTTTCTCTCGCTTTGGGCTCATTTGGGCATTGATACCCAGACATACATAATTTTAACTATGGTGGGACCTTAAATCCAAAGCTCCAATGCTCTCATTACCATGGAAATGGAGCTTCTTTCTAATGAATGGGACTGTCCTGTGGGGTTTTAACTTTGAATTGCTGTGTGCAAGTTGGGGACAAACACATCCGTTTAAAACTCCAACATCTAAATACCTGTTTTCGGCCGTAGCGCCAAGTCAGGACACGATTAGTAATTTCAGAAACTCACAGAGGGGGTCAGGATGAGATCCTTTTATATCTAGGCTGGTTACATTAAGAGTCAGGGGTTTAGGGCACAAATCCCCCACTCCTGGTCGGCAGCACAGCTCTCCTGGATTTCTCCCGCCTTGCACCACTTTATTATTAAAGAGCCATGGGGGGGGGGGGTTCCTGATACCACCTGTAGCCCTGCATCCGCAAAACACACCTCTTCAGGCCCTGATGAGGGCAGTACCTCTAAACTAGCTCCCCCGCCCCCATTCAGATACGAGACGGGCAGGGTCTTGCAGGCCAGTTGCACCCTGGGGAAGGGATGAAATCATTCAGAAAACGCGGGCCCACCGCTCAGACGAATATGCAAAAGGCTTATTTTGAAAGGGTGAAAGGCCAGGTTCTCCGGGGGGCGGGGCTTCGCAGGCGTTCACATGGCCACACCCCCACCCTACCCCCGGCCCAGGAGCCGCCTCCGCCTCCCGGCATCACACTGACCTCCCGGCTAGGCTGCTCTTGCTGTTAACATCCCCTCCCCGCGTGTCCTCTACGCTAATGTCCTGTCGTGTCCTACCCCTGAGGGGCTGCGTGTTTAATAATTTCTACCTCCACCCCAGTACTCTAGGTGAATTAACCCCGTGAACACATCAACCACTGGATTCCAGAGATTTCCTTGAAAAATCCCCAGCAAGAAAAATATAAGCCCTGTCTCCCTCCCTGCCTCTGTCACCAGGACCCTCCGCCCCCTCCCCTGAGGACAGCGCCTTCCATCTTTGTGACACCACTGTCACCTCCCAGGACCTGATACACAGTAGGTGTGTCGTGGGTGTGGCCCAATCCCTCACCCCACAGGTGACCCACTCTGGGCAATACTGTGGCAAGAACACAGCCCCAAAGAACCTTTCTTGGCTGTGTTTTATGATGGACAGTGTCTGAAGACACGGGGACAAGCACAATGTCAGGATTCCCCAGAGTCAAAGGGCCTTTACCTGTGGCCCCAGGGACCCTGAAAGTAGCTTTTTCCACACAGACCACACCTGTCTCCCCAGGTGTGCAAGTTAAAATCAGAATTAAAAAGTGATGAAGGCACTAGCATCTACTTAACTGTGGGGCATAGGCCACACCGCCTCCCTCCCCTTCCCCCCATAAGTCCCAGATCTTAAAGACTTCCAGGGAGGGGTGGCAGAATTCCATTTTACCCTATTCACATTGAGGGATCAATGTATATTAACATCATCAACTAGAAATATTGTCCATTGCTGCTGGCCGCGTCAGGAGACACACTGACTATTCCAATAAATAAAAACAGAGCCCTTAAGTCTGTAATTAACACTACTACCTACATTTCATTCACTGCTGGTCCCTATGCTAATCCAGTGACTGAAGAAGCCCCAAGGCACACCATGACCTTTCCCCACCTCCCTAACCCTACAATGACACTTCCCCTCCCCCACCAAAAGCTTTGGGGCAGGGATGCCTGGCATGCTGCAGTCCACGGGGTCGGGGTTGCAAAGAGTCAGACATGACTGAGCAACTGAACCCCCAATAGGGATGCTAATAAGGGCCAGTAGGAACCTTTTAGGAAGTGCTGGTATGCAGTGGGGGCCACAAGAGGGTGGAAGCCCCTCTGAATAGTAAATAACCAGTCCATACTTCTGGTACAGTAGCCACAATCCTTATCTAGATGCTTGGGGTTCTGCCCCACTTGGGCGTGTCCTCAGGACACAATGGGTGGTTATCATTTGAAACCACCATTATTCAGAAACCTCCAACCTCAGCACAGATCTGAACCCACCACTCCTTCAAGAACAGAATACTATTTTAGTTGGAAAGTCGTGATTGAAACGACACTGAGTCACCGTGATGCAATATGATTTTTTTTTTCTTTTCAATCCCACTGTAGTGAGAAGGCCACCAAAGTTCAGGACATCAAAAACAACCTGAAAGAGGCCATTGAAGTACGTGCCTGGTCCTTTTCTGTCGTTTCTTTAACCTCCCTTTCAGACAGCGCTCTCCCCCTGACCTTTGCTCCATCATTTTCAGACCATCGTGGCCGCCATGAGCAACCTGGTGCCCCCTGTGGAGCTGGCCAACCCAGAGAACCAGTTCAGAGTGGATTACATTCTGAGCGTGATGAACGTGCCGGACTTTGATTTCCCTCCCGTAAGCCAAGCCTGCACCCCCTCCCCACACCACCAGGGACCCCCCTCCCCCTACTCTGCCACAAAACCCAGTTCTTTGACACTGTTAGGAAACAGTTAACCCATTAGGAATCCTTATTCTTTAAAGGACAGCAACAACTAGTAGTGATCATTAGGGCTTTGGTCAAGACAGATGAGCAAAGTTCTGTCACCCCTCGTCAGCCTTGACTCATTCCTCTCCACAAGTAAACATCCCAGTTCAATACTGTAATTCCCACTGCACTGGACTGTAAATTTTCACAGAAGAAAACGTCACGAGTTGCGGCAGCCTTAATTATTCCCTTATACATATCTTGTGACAAAGTACTGTATGCTGAGTATGGCACAGAAATGCTAATCGTCTAGCTGATTGAAACTATTCTGAGATATCAAGGAATGAGAAATGAAGTGCCAGCTCTGAGTTTTATAAATGGGAGATATTCTCATTTTAAACAATTTGCCATTTAACTTTTATTAAATTTTTTTCTAAAATCAGTCCTTGCCTTGGGGCAAATGAAGTCTTTTCTCATTAATAAAAAAACTTACAAAAGGCCCTCACCTAAATGTCATAACACAGGGATTGTCTTCTCTGTTCCCTGGCTGACGTGCAAGACACTTTTTGCACAGATTTGTGGGCTCCATAAAGAACTATTTTTAGGGAACAGAGAACTGCCCATGCCCTAAGCATATATGTTTTGACCCTTAGCGAGGGAAGCATAGTTTATGAGAGGGGAACAGGAAACAAGATGGAAAGATGGGCAAGTTTATAAGGTCCAGAAGGAAAAGACTTGTCTACAGCAAAAACAATGACTTATTGTTGCCTTTTGTCAGGATTTCGTGGGAATTTGTGTTTGTATATTTTAAATGGGTTTGGCTGCAAACTTCTATCCAGGAAGCAGCATTAATAAGTTTGGCTAGGTAAATTCTCTTAAATAGGAAAAAATAAAAGAAGAGTCAAGCAGTAAACACATCATACACAGACTCTTCTGTGATTCTATAGCTCTAATAGGAGAAAAAAGGCAGCCCATTAAAAATGCACCAGGATGGTGACTCTTACCAGTCCTCCCATTTAGTTTTTGACCCTTTTCTGCAATTCACATTGCAGAAAAACCTTTTCTTCCCTTATCAGGGAAGATTGTCCCCATATAATTAAAAATGTTTTTACATCAAATGACATATGAACCATGATCTATTGCAGTTTAAAACCAGGCAGAGGTCATTTGCTCCTTTGATTGATAGGCATTGACTGACAAGGTCAGATTTGCCAATGGCTCCCAATCATAATATTTTTTGCTAAAATTCACATCTTCCTGGAAGGAAAATTGCAATCTCACCACATCTTCATAAATGAGATGTCTTCTCTCCATGACATCAAATCATTTATTGGCAAAGTCTCCTAATTAGCTTGTATTCCTCCTAGGTAAGCAATTGGGTGAAGAAAGAAACGTATCCAGTAGTTTAGTTTGACCCTTCATCCCACTCCCAAAAAATATAGGATGAAAACTACCCAAGACCAGTAATCCACAATAAGAGATCAGCTGGTCTCAATTTCCAAACACGTGTAGCACACTGAAGTTCTTTATGAACACTCCTTAGTTTGCCTCGAAACAGGGAATAATTGCACCCAGGGTTGGTGGCAGGGTGAACTCTGGTCTCACTTACTCGGAGCAGCCCCCGTGTCTAAACATTCCCTCTCTTGTTCACTTTCAGGAATTCTATGAGCATGCCAAGGCTCTCTGGGAGGATGAAGGGGTGCGTGCCTGCTATGAGCGCTCCAATGAGTATCAGCTGATTGACTGTGCCCAGTAGTAAGTACACTGTCTCCACATCAGCGCACGCATGCACACACACACACGAACGCATGGAGAACATCCTAAAAACTACAGCTCGCACTGTTACTTCTTTTCAGAGAAGCCAGCCAGTTATTCCCACCTGCAGTTTGAAAGTTCTAGTCCGATTCACTGGTTTTATAAAGCCCTTAATTTCACTTTTTAGTGCAGTGACATTATTTTTATATAAACAGGTAATGCCTGGTAGAGCAAAATAATTACCTGCAGTAAAGTGATGTTCATAATTAATTACCTTGAAGTAATTAATTGAATTGACCTCCAAGCATGTGGGGAGATTGGACAGCTTTCACACTTTGGATAAGGTAGAAGTATTATATTTTATTGCTGTAATTTAAAAACATGACAAAGAGGAACAGTGTGGCAAAAATATGCCTCCCCACTCCTTCATGGCCAGTCCATTGCTTTGCTGTTTCTACTATCAGGTAAGTGACTGTAGTAGCTGCCAGAGTCCAATATGTCTAGTTCATCTAGAGTTGGGTATTGTGTTGAATTTCATTTCCTGTCTTTATTGATTCATTCACACCAGGCTTAATTCAAGAATGCTCCCCCCATGGGGTCCTTGCTGTGTCCCTTCATGGGCTCTCTTCCAGTGGATGTGATAAACACAGCTGGAAAGTTGCCTTTTAAATAGTTTACGACCTTCCTTATCCTGTACATAATATAGCAAATATGTGATGTTCAGAGCCATAAAAGATATTTTAAAGGTATCATTTGTTTGCTGATGTTGCACAAATGTACTCTGTGGTCTCAGTTATCATATATTCTCAAGTTGGATTGTCTTTTATGACTGGGGGAAGGGCAAGAGATATTTGTGATGTTTCAGCCTCTCTTATGTAAGTAACTGAAACACACACAATTTTGCTATTGAAAATATTAAGTAACCAGGAACATGGCACCCGGCTAGCTCACAGAAAGCTAAAACTGCATTACTAGGAGCCCCTCGCCTGAGGAACTTAAGAAAACCACTTGAATAAACAGGAGGAGGAAGAGGTGACAGCACTCCAACTGCAGACACAAAGCAAGTGCCCAGGATTCCTGTTACCTACACATCACAAGAGCTCATGTTAGGGGCTGTGAAGCCTATCAGTTTATCTCTCCCCGGCCCTGCTTTCCCATTGGAAGTGCATTTGATTATTTTCAGTTGTCACACATATAGCTATTTTGTGATTTCATATACAAGCAAATCTGTATATTTTTTCAACGAGTAAGGAAAAAAAAAAAGTCCATCTTGGCCAGTCTCTGTGACCCCCCCCCCAACCCCCTCTTCAACAAAGTCTCTGATTTTCTCAAAAGTTTGAGCTTAAAGCTGGAAGTGCTAATTATAGTAATGCAAAACAAATGGAAATCCTGGAATTGTTTGCCTTTTGTAGTTTGGATCCAAGTCAGAAGTACAGGTACAAGATTAGAAGGATTTAACCATCCCAGTTTGGAGTGCTCTGGGAGGGGGGAGGGTGTAACAACTTCATTAATTAACAGTTTAGCCAGCTTTTTTTTTTTAATCTCACACCATTTAAAAGTTTCTTTTGTGTTTTTTTTTTTTTTTTAAAAGCAACATTCAATTACTCTTGCAACTTTATCTGAAAAAGGCAACACTTGCAGTTTATGGAAAGTTTTAAGAAAACTCAAAGCTCAAATTTTATAAAATGCCTTCCCTAGCCCAATGATTAAAAAGCAGCTCTGCCCCTGCAGTGACCAGTGTGTTTCTGGTTTCACTGCCTTTATGTTAAAAAGTTGATCTTCTACTACCGTGCCCATTTCTTAAGGTGCCTGTTTTTATTTGTTGAGCCGGGGTTTGGCTGGCCCCACTCCAGATGTCTCTCTCACAAGATTTGGTGCTGATGATCTATTTTTAGAACTGTGGTTCTGTTGCCATGGCAACATGCTGGAGGCCAGGGCGGCTGGGGAGCTATTTCTGGACTGGTACTGTAATGTAAGACTGATTGGGCAAGTTAGTATATCCTCTAAGCCATACTAACTTTAAACTGGTAAAAAGGAAGGAGGAAAGAAAAAAAAAGGTACAGAATTTCTTTAAATAGACTTTTCTTTGTGATTTTCTTCTCTGATGAGCCCACTTTAAAATAATTCCAGACCCCTCCCCCTAAGGGGGGAAAGAAAAAGCTGGTTTTAATATTAACACAGTAATTAGTGTTTTAAAAGTTATTTTTCCTAACAGTGTTATCTAGTCTGGCAACACAAGCAAGGTACTTTTTGCTTTGGGAACAGTGTATAGCTGTGGAGAGGGAGGTAGAAAACACTGCTTTTCCCCTATAAAGCTTTCTCATCCTTAAGGATGGCCCCTAAGGCCTCCAGCCCTCCTCTGTGCAGTGCTCCCAGCCTGAATAAGGGCCCCTAACCTGGGTGGCTGTGAGGGTTTTTAAAACCGTTAAAGTTTAATATCTGGACTGTGCTATTTCATAGACCAAGTAGAACGGAAGGGAACGTTGTGTCTGTTTCCTGTTCAGTGTGGTAAGGGCCCGGCCCCTTCTTACAAGTAGAAGGAAGGGATACCCTTTCTGAGTAACTCAAACAATCTCATTTTCATTAGTCCCTTGGGAGGGAAAAAAATCCTTGCTGCTTTTAAATATGCCTCTTTTTTTTTTTTCATTTTTTAAAACACTGCATGACAGGAAGGGTACAATTTTCAGACTACTTGCCATTTTAATCAAAGCCAAACAGTTTTAATTTAACTCAGTCATTATCAAATGGCACAAAATCAATCAGCTGATTCATTTGCACAGAACCAGCCTTTTAAAATTAAAACAAGGCCAGGAGAGCCCACTCCTAGTTCCTGATTCCTAGACTTACTACTGCTCAGCCAAGTACATTTATCTTATATTCTCTTTGTTCTAACCTCTCTAAAGCGTAAGCTTGGAATCATAAGCTTAATGAACACTGATTTAACACCATGTAACTGTGGGGTGATCATTTCCATTAGCTGGTCTTTGCAGAGAGGCAGGAATAATGGGTGGGCAAAGTGGCATGAGCATGTGGTCACCCTGGTGCATCTTTTTCTCCCAGCTTCCTGGACAAGATTGATGTCATCAAGCAGGATGACTACGTGCCCAGCGACCAGGTATGCACACGTTCTCACAAGCAGAGGACTCGGAACCCTCTGTCCCAAACTAATTGGCAACTCCAGATTGACAATTTAATGAGTTTTAGTTGGTTTCGGTGAGATCCCTTGACCCAAGATTCTGTTTTAGGATCTGCTCCGCTGCCGTGTCCTGACTTCTGGAATCTTTGAGACCAAGTTCCAGGTGGACAAAGTCAACTTCCAGTAAGTAAATGGTTCCCTTAAAAAAAAAGATACCTTGACATTTTCTCTGGTAGGGAGAGTGGTGGACCAGTGTTGGCCCTTGGAGTGACCAGGTATCATTTCTCTCCTGCAGCATGTTTGATGTGGGCGGCCAGCGCGATGAACGCCGCAAATGGATCCAATGCTTCAATGGTACGGACAGAAGCCATGGGCTTCTCCGCTTTAAGGACATTTTTCTTTTCTAATTGTTAAGGATCCCCTTCTCTGCTAACATGTGTTATGTTTGCTTTCTTGTGCTGAAGATGTGACTGCCATCATCTTCGTGGTTGCCAGCAGCAGCTACAACATGGTCATTCGGGAGGACAACCAGACCAACCGCCTGCAGGAGGCTCTGAACCTCTTCAAGAGCATCTGGAACAACAGGTTTGTGCGGTGACACCCCCCCTCCCATCTCCTCCCTACTGATATCAAAGTCAATAGAAAAGAATCTTGTACAAGTTCTTGTGCAAGCATCTCAAACCACTTGCAAAAAGAATACACTCTTTTCCTGGACAATAAACCTACTTCCCTCTTTCTTAGATGGCTGCGCACCATCTCTGTGATTCTGTTCCTCAACAAGCAAGATCTGCTGGCTGAGAAAGTCCTCGCTGGAAAATCGAAGATTGAGGACTACTTTCCAGAATTTGCTCGCTACACTACTCCTGAGGATGGTACGTATGGCCTTCTGCAGTTGATTAGTGCCCATTGGCCCCACAGGGTCTTGCATATGTTAAAGATTTGTTCTTGATTTTAAAAATGAATGATCTCTTAAGAATGGAACTCCACTTCCCCAGCCACCACCACCACACTATAAGGGGTCTGTAGGGGTAGCAAAAGAATCTCATTCTAATTACTTAAGTAACAAAATATGTATATTCTTTGCAGCGACTCCCGAGCCCGGAGAGGACCCACGCGTGACCCGGGCCAAGTACTTCATTCGAGATGAATTTCTGGTGAGTAGAGACTGTTGTTTACTTAATTCTAAATCTGAGGATCAAACCATCCAGTTCCTCCATGTTATTTCACCGATAGCCAGCATGACTCTCAGCCTTTGTGCCCTTCAGTTGGGGATTGTGTCAACATAATGTCAATAACTGGTGGGCAGAGCTTGGTAGATGACATCTACTGGTGAGTTACTGGTGAGTGGCACTGACCACCATTCCTCCTGTCCCCACAGAGAATCAGCACTGCTAGTGGAGATGGGCGCCACTACTGCTACCCTCACTTCACCTGCGCTGTGGACACCGAAAACATCCGCCGTGTGTTCAATGACTGCCGTGACATCATCCAGCGCATGCACCTCCGTCAGTATGAGCTGCTCTAAGAAGGGAACCTCCAAATTTAATTAAGGCCTTAAGCACAATTAATTAAAAGTAAGATGTAATTGTACACGCAGTTGATCACCCACCATAGGGCATGATTAACAAAGCAACCTTTCCTTTCCCTCAAGTGATTTTGCGAAACCCCCTTTACCCTGCAGCTTGCTTCAATATTACAAATTTAGAAAGCTTAAGGCGGCCTATAGATTAAGAAAAAAAGGCCACAAATGTTCCCTTCTCTCTTTAAGTAACTAAAATAATAGCAGCAAACAGAAATAAAGAAATAAATGAAACAAATGAAATAAATATCGTGTTGTGCAGCATTAAAAAAATCAAAATAAAAATTAAATGTAAGCAAAGATGTGACTCCTGTGAATTATTTGCGGTTTCGAGCAAACACACACTGTTCAGGGTTTGGACTCCATCAAAAGTTAGGAGGCCCCCATGTTTAGGTGACAAGGCCCCAAGGTTATAAGTGGGTGTAAAATCTTGCCACACTTTTTGTTGACCTAATCTTGGGTGTCTGAAAACAGTTTTCAGACAATACCAAATGTTCACCCTGTCCTCCTCCCAAATCCATGCCCTGAAGAAAACCGCTAAGGTCCATCAAAAAATTCTATACTTTGATCATTGCTGCCCTATCCAAGTATTCTACCAACTTATACCTTTATATACTATCTCATGGTGTGTCTACTTACCTACTCTCCCCAAAATAGGTGTCTGCTTTTCAGCTCTCTCTCCATCCAGGATCTCAGTTGGGTGGGAGGAATTTACTAATGCAGTTTCAGATCAAGTGGATTTACTCAAGAAATAGCGTATAATGTATATTAAATAATCACTGTATACACTAAATATTTATATTAAAATTTGTAAATTATAACTCAGTAAAAACGGTGGGGTGGGTGTGGGAGGTAGGGGGTCAGGAGGAATAAAGCTGGTACAAAGCTATCAAATAGTTACAAACATATGTAGTGATTGGGGGAAAAATTAGGCTGAATCCCTATCTCATTCCATATGTAAATGAATTCAATGTGCAGCAAACATGTATGTTTAAATACAGAAAGGTACTTTAAAAATGGCTATCTTTATAATTAAAATCTTGGTTTATAGATGGCCTCTCTAGGCGTGACCTAAGATTAAAAAAATTTAAATGGGGGGAGGATTGTAAAAGTATTAAAATCAAATATGAATGGGGGCAGGGGTGGGAACTGGGTAAAAATATGTAAGAAAGGATTCATTTCCCTAATAGGCAAAGAGCTCTTAAGCATTAATAAGCAAACCCATCACAAAAATGGGCAAGGTACATGAACAAGCAATTTTACTTTTTAAGGTACAAATAACTAATTACCTCTACACCTCATCTCATAAACAGATGAACTCAGTGGGTCAAACACATATGTTTAAATATAAAAATGTACTTTTAAGATGGTGGTTTTTACAATTAAAACCTTAGTTTATAGAAGGCCTCTCTAAGCATGACCTAAGATTAAAAAATATAAAGCAGGGGTGGGGAGATGGGAGAGGACTGTACATAAAATATAAATCAGGGTGGGGATAGGGGTGGAAATTGGGTAACAATATGTAAGAAAGGATTAATCATCCTAATTAGCAAAGAGCTCTTAAGAATTAATAAGCAAGCCATCACAAAAATGGGCAAGATACATGAACAAACAATTTTACTTTTAAAAAAGGTGCAAATAACTATCTCTACCTCATCCCCCACACAAATGAACTTAGTGTTGGTCAAACACATATGTTTAAATACAAACATGTACTTTTAAAATAACGATTTTTACAATTAAATCTTACGGAAGGCCCCTCTATGCATGACCTCAGATTAAAAAAATATAAAGTGGGGGTGGGGAGGTGGGGTGGGAGACGGCTATACAAAACTTAAAATCAAATAAGAATGGGGTTGGGGTGGAAACTGGGTAAAAATACATAAGAAAGGTTTGATTTCCCTAATAAGCAAAGAGCTCTTATGTAATAAGCCATCACAAAAATGGGCAAGATATATGAACAAGAAATTTTACTGTTTAAAAAAGTACAAATAACTAATTATCTCTACATCATTCCATACACAAATGAACTTGGTGTAGGTCAAACACATATGTTAAAATACAAACATGTACTTTTAAAATGGTGATTTTTACAACTGAAATCTTAGTTTATAGAAGGCCCATCTAAGCATGACCTAAGATTTAAAAAATGTATAGTGGGGGTGGGGGATGGGATAGAAGAGGGCTGTATAAAATGTAAGATCAAATATGAATGGGCGTGGGGGTGGAACTGGTTAAAAATATGTAAGAAAGGATTAATTTCCCTAATAAGCAAAGAACCCCTAAGAATTAATAAGCAAGCCACCACAAAAATGGGCAAGGTATATGAACAGGCAATTTTACTTTTTAAAAAGGTACAAATATCTATCCCTACCCTCATTCCATACACAAATGGACTCAATGTGGGTCAAAAACATATATTTAAATATAAAAATATATCTTTAAAATGGCTACCTTAAAAATAAAATATTGGTTTATAGAAGGCAATAAGCATGACATAAGATTTAAAAACCATAAAGGGGGGATTGGCCGAGGAGAGTGCAAAATTTACATGCGAATGGGGGTGGGGGTGGAGACTGGGTAAAAATCTGTAACGACAGGTTAATTTCCCTAATAAGCAAAGAGTTCTTAAGAATTAACAAACAAGCCCATCACAAAAATGGGCAAGGTACAGGAACAAGCAATTTCACTTTCTAAAATGGTACAACTAACTAACACTGGGAGAAGGAAATGGCAACCCACTCCAGTGTTCTTGCCTGGAGAATCCCAGGGACGGCGGAGCCTGGTCGGCTGCCGTCTGTAGGGTCGCACAGAGTCGGACACGACTGAAGTGACTTACCAGCAACTAACACTGGGGAAACCATGCAACTTCACTCATAATGAAGTGAAATACAAATACAAATCTTGCACCATTGCTGGGAGAGGGAATGGGCACCAGCACTCATAGGTCCCACACCAAATTCACTGAATCCTTGATGGGTTATGGCTTGGACCTGAGGTCCTCTTGGGCTTCCTATAGTCCTTCATCCCCAGGTTCATCCCTTAAGCTCATGGTCACCCATGGTGTGGCTTCCTAGAAGTCTGGGAGGGAAAGACCAGCTCACCCCCAGCATCAACCATTGCATCCTCTGAAACAGGCCAAATGGGACATCAGTTAAGTTGACTCTGTACCTCAGGCCCAAACCCTACTTCCTGTTCTATTTTCCAGGTCAAATTAACCCCAGCCAATTAATCCTCAAGCTCAGTACTGCAGAGGTGAGCAAAGAGTGTACCACTGACGGCAAGAAAAGTAGCAAACACCCCCTATCCATTAACCTTCCCAAAGTTCCTATGTAACATTCATTCCACATAAAAATTGGGTGCTTACTAGCGAGATTTCATCACAAAATGACACTCAAAAGCCACCCAATGAACATACAATCGACATGAGTGCTTGCTATCCAAATACAGTCAAAGACCCGCCCCTTAAATTTGCATAATCCTCCAAAGTACCCCAAATAAACATTAAACCCTGGGCAACAACTGCAAGACCAGCCCACCATAATAGTTCCCAAACCCCTCTTCCAAGATGGCCAGCCGGAGGCCCCACCCATCCAGAGATTCTAGAACCTTCTCAGAATAATCCACATTAGGTTGCCATAGCACTGGCCACATATCCATCACAATTAGAAAACAAATTCTCAAGCTATAGAACATGTATAGGTGAAAAATGCAATCCAAGAACCCCAGGCCCTTGCTGATCAAAACTGGCAGAGACTGTGATGGCGTCCAGAAGGATGGTAATAAAAGTCACAGCTATCCAGCATCTACCAGGCACCCATCAGCGCCTAAACAGGCAGGGTCTGCTGTTTCCGCCTTTTTTACCAATGACTAAACATGGCCTAGAGAGGCCAAAGTAACTTGCCCCAATAAAGATTAATAAGCAGGGAAGGTGGGCTTCAAACTCAGGTAGCCAAAGCACACTGCTTGGCTGCTAGCATATCCTGTAGTTCTAGACAATATGGGAAAAGAAAGAGGGTCTCCTGCTAGTCTTTCCAGGATGTCAGTTGTGGGGAGACCATGACCCATGACCCCAAGGGGAAATCCTGCATGGCTCCTTTGGATTCCATAGCCGGTGGTGACGGGGGTAGGGAGATTCTTGAGTAGGCAGCAGAGTGGAAGGAAGGAGTGTCCTCCTCCCTCAGAGTGGCACTGGACACACACTCCAACCCAGGGATTGAGCCTGTATGTTCTACGTCTCTTGCATTGCAGGCAGATTCTTTACCACCAATAATAAACCACTAAGTGGCCTGATGAAGCTTTAGTTTGAAGAAGGTCTAGAATTTTTACCCATCTTCACTTTCAAAATTATCCCCAAAGAAACAGTCACCTCAGCACAACCCTTCTATGTCATTATCATATATTCTCTTATCATAATAATTTCTTAGACATTTTTTGGTCTTTTTATTCAACAAATAGAGAATAGAGAATCTATGCCAGCCACTATGTTCAGCTCTCATGGGGTTTATGTCTATCAGGGGAGACATGCATTTACCAAATAAATAATTGAATTACAGATGATGACAAGGCCTCTGGGCTAGTAAACAGGTTGGGGGCAATGGGGAATGGGAACTATTGGAGGGATTCCACTTGAGATAGAATAGCCAGGGAGAGCTTTTTGGAGGAGGAGGCTTTTCTTACTGGAATACAAAGGATAAGAAGGAGCTAGTCAGTTAAGTATGAGTTACCAGTAGCAAACATCACTCTTCTTTATCGATACTGATTATTAAAATATTATTAGCATTTATGGGGCACTTTACTGGCACTTTATGTGCCAGACAGTGTCCTAGGCCCTTTATAGGGGTTATTCCCCTTAATCACTTTGAAACCCTAGGAGGATGTACACTATCATCCATGTAAGATGTGCACAATCTGTTATCCCACTGTACAAAAATAAAAAAGGTAAAATATATCTAAAACATTGTGAATAATTTATGCAAACTATACTTTTAACACTGGTTACACTATAAAGGTCATGCAATATTCACTTAATTAGTGTAACTGCTACTCAGGTTGCTAATAGAGAGTTGGGGAATTTAGTGTCTCTATGATAATTTTTCTGTGTATCAATATTTATATACTATGAACAAAACAATTGTCTGATTTTGCCTGTCTTGTTCTCTGTATCAGGAATGTATTCAGCTACACATAACGGAACCCGACTTGGAGTGGAACAAACAGAGGCTTACATCTCTCACCAAGAACTCTGGAGGTAGGTGTTTCCTGGTTTTATCTCAGCAGCTCATCAAATGGCAATGCCAATGCCTCCACAATTCTCTTGGCTTCTCTCTCCTGGTTGCAAAATGGTATATCTTAGCCTAAAGCAGAAAGGAGAACAGGATGCCCCAATCAGCTCTTTCATCTGGAATGCACATGTACATGCTTTGTAGATGCTCTTTATTCTCTCTACCATGTGAAATATACAGAGATACCAGGATAGCAAGACAGTAAATAGCTAGCTAGCTAGCCAGACAGACAGAAAAGTATCTGTTCAATAACACTATTGCACATTCATGCATACACACACACAGGTTTGTAATCTTTTGTTGCATGGACCTTAGTGGAACATCTCCACTTAGAACCTGTTGTTTTTAAGGATTAGGGAATAAAACAGGTAAACCATTCAAATCATAAAGGACTAATTATAGGTAAATCAGTTTGAAAGCTTGGATGAAATAGATAATTTTCCAAAAAAATACTGGTTAATCAAAATTGACTGGAGATCAAAGAAAATAAAAAGACTTAAGTGGACCATATAATATAGAAAAAAAAAAATACAGAGCCTAGAGAACACCGTGACCAAAGGGCTTCGGGCTCTTGTGGGAAGCTGGAGAGTGCAAGAAAACATGAAAGTGGTTTCTGGGGCACCAGGGTTTGTTTCGATCTAAATGCTGATTAAGCAAGCATATTCTATTTGAGAAAATTCACAGAACTATCTACCTATGATTTATTTGATTTTTTTTTCAGTAATATATACTTAAAAAAAGAATCTAGGATGAAAGGGAAGAAAGGATTCTTTATATATAATGAGGAAATGGAAAAAGGCAGACCCAGGTAGTTATATAGGGGAATTCTACTAAACCTTTAAAATTCAAGCGATTCCAATGCTACTTAAATTATTCAAGCGTATAACCAAAGGAAAATTTCAAAATTATTTTTATAAAGTAAAACACTGATTCTAAAACATGCCAAAGATTGCATCCAAAAATAAAATTACAGACCAATCTCATTTATGTATATCAGTCATAAAACTTTAAAATATAAGCAAGCAGAATCCAATATTAGATTAAAAAAATAAAACATCATGCCTAGGTAAGATTTATTCTTTGAAGTCAAGGTTGGTTCAATACTAGCAAAACAGTAATATTTGCCAGAATTTAATACCTATTTTTAATAATCCAATAAAATAGTGATTAATGGATGCCCCTTAATATGATGAATTTATGTAACATATACATAACATTAATTATATTATATAAATGTTATATATAGATAAATTATTATATATGATACATCTATAAAGCATATTTTTCTCCAATACTCAACAATTTACTTGATGAAGAACATCTAAAGCTTTTCCACCAATGTCAGAAATAAGAATCAAAAAAGACAAGGTTGCCTCACATTGCCATACTATATCATTTTATTGAGCATATAAGCCAATTCAATTAGCCAAAAGAAAAGAATTAGAGGTCTGAGAATTGGAAAGAAGTAAAACTATTCTTTATCACAAATGATATAATTAAATAACTTAACTCCCCCAAAAAGTTCACAGAAAGACAATTATTAAAAATTGAGAATTTAGCAAAGAACAGAGTTCTAAGATGAACACGCAAAAATCAATAGCCTTTCAAGTTTGATTTTCCTTCTAAATGATCTACCCAACAGCTGACTTGAACAACATAACAAACCCATAGACACTAAGATTTAACAGATATATACCACTGAATAAATGTTATTCTCAAACGCACATGAAATATTCTCCAGGATAAATCATGTGTTAAGTCACAAAACATATCGCAATGAATTTAACATTAAAATCATTCTAAGTATCTTTTCCATCTAAAATGGAATGAAACTAGAAATCAGAACAGTAAGAAAAGGAGAAAATTCACAAATATGGGGACACTACACACATTCTTGAACGATGATGGATTCAAAGAGAAATTTAAAAGGAAATTTGAAAACCGTGTTGGGATAAACAAAAATGAAAATATAACATCCCATAACTTACCGGATGCAGTACAAGCGCACTTAGAGGAGTGTTTTTAATGATGGACTCCAGCATTGAAAAGAGCAGAGACCTCAAACAAGCAACGTAACTTTACATCTCAAAGAACCAGAGAAAGAACAAACTCAGCTGAAAGCTAGCAGAAGAAAAGAAACAGTAAAGATTAGAGCAGAAGTAAATCAAACAGAGAATAGAAAAACAGAGGTGGGGGGACTAGGAATTGTTTTTTTTGAAAATATAAACAAAACCAACAAACCCTTAGTGAAACTAACAGAAAAAAGACTCAAATTTTAAAAATCAGAAATGAAAGAGGAGCCATTACAACAGATGCCTCAGCTATTAAATATAAAAAGATAATAAGGGATTATTATGAACAATTATATCCCAATAAACTGGATAACTTAGATGAAATATATAAATTCCTAGAAACATACAACCCACCAAAACTAAATCAAGAAGAACAGAAATTCTGAACAGACTAATAACAAATAAAGCAGATTGAATTAGTAATCAAATCCTTCCCAACAAAGAAAAGCCCAGGGCTAGATGGTGTCATGGATGAATTCTACTAAGCATTCATAGAAGAATTCATACCAATTCTTCTTAAACTTGTCCAAAATAACAGAAGAGGGAACACTTCCAAACCCATTTTATGAGGCCAGCATCTAATACCCTGATACCAAACCCAGATAAAGACACCATAAGAGGGAATTCCCTCGTGCCCCAGTGTAGGACTCTGCTTTCACTGCTAGGGCCTGGGTTCAATCCATAGTCAGAGAACTAAGATCCTGTAAGCCACATGGCATAGCCAAAACTACAAACCAATATCCCTGATGAACATAGATGCAAAAATCCTCAAAACACTAACAAACCAAATTTAATAATGCATTAAGAAGATCATATACCATGAACCAGTGGGATTTATTTCTGGAATATAAAGATAGTTCAGCATAAAGAGTAAAAATCACATGATCATCTCAATCAACGCAGAAAAACATTTGACAAATGTCAACATCCATTCATGATTAAAAACTCTCATCAGGGGCTTCCCTGATGGCTCAGTGCTAAAGAATCCGCCTGCCAATGCAGGAGATGTAGGTTCAATCCCTTGTCCGGGAAGATCCCACATACCTCACAGCAACTAAGCCTGTGTGCCACAACTGCCGAGCCTGGGGTCCAGAGCCCAGAAACCACAACTGCCGAGCCCATGTGCCACAACCACTGAGGCCCGCCTGCCCCACAGTCTGTGCTCTGCAAAGAGACACCACTGCAATAAGAAAGCCCGGCTACTGCAATGAAGAGTAGCCCCTGCTCATTGCAACTAGAGAAAGGCCAGGGCAGTAACCGAGACCCAGTACAGCCATAAATAAATAAAAATTTAAAAAGTCTCTCAACAAAATCAGTGTAGAAGGAACTTTCCTCTATACAATGAGGCCACCAAGGAAAACACAGCTAACACCGTAATAAATTGGGGAAAACTGAAAGCTTTTCCTCTAAGAGTCAGTATAAAACAAAGATGCCCACTCTCATCTGTTTTGTTCAGCATAGTACTAGAAGTTGTAGCCAGAGTATTAAACAGGAAAAAGAAATAAAAGCCATCCAGATTGGAAGGGAGGAAGCAAAATTAATTGTGTTTGCAGATGACACGATAGTATACGTAGAAAATTCTCAAAACTCAACAAAAAACAAAAAAACTGTTAGAACTAGTATGAATTCAGTAAAGTTTCAGGATAGAAAACATAAAAAATGAGTCTCAATTCTATACAAGCAACACATTATCCTACGAGGAAACAGAGAAAACGATTCCATCACAATAGCAAGAAGGAAAAAACAACAACTTAGAAATAAACCAAAGAGTTGAAAGACTGGTACACTAAAAATTATAAACCACTGATGAAGGAAATTAAAGAAAACATAGGTGAGTGGAAAGGCATCCTATTTTCATGGATTAGAAGAATATTATTAAAATGTCCGTACTACCCAAAATGATCTATAGATTCAGCACATTCACTATCAAAACCCCAAAGACATTCTTTACAGAAATAGAAAAAAAAAATCCTAAAATTAACATGGAACAAAAGACCCCCAAATAGCAAAAACAATTTGAATAAGATCAACAAAGTGGGGGTAACACACTTTCTTTTTAAAAAATACACTACAGGGACCTCCCTGGTAAGACTGTGTACTCCTAAGGCAGGGGACCTAAGTTTGATCCCTAGTCAAGGAACTAAATCTCACAAGCTGCAAGAAGAAGATCGAAGATCCTGCATGCTGCAATTGAGACCCTGCACAGCCAAATAAATAAATACTCAAAAAATATATATTACAAAGCTACAGTAATAAAATAGTAATATATATGTAATAGATACTTAATTACATAATATATACTTATTTGATATACATAATTATTATATAATGTATATATTATATATTTATATATTATATAATATATGCCCATATAATATTATATAACTATTTTACATTACATGTATTTCATATCTATGGTTATGCGTCTATGAGTTTCACTCTGTTAGATCGATCCCACACATAAGGGAGATCACCCAGCACTTGTCTTTTTGTGTCTAGCTTATTTCACTTAGCATAATGTCATCCAGGTTCATCCACATTATCATAAACAACAGGATTTACTTCTTTTTTAAAGCTGAATAATATTCTATCGCATATACAATCTTTTTTTAATCCATCTGTAAATAGATCAATTTAGACTGTGTCCATATCTTAGCTACTATGACTGGGGTGCAGTGAAAGCTGCAGTGAATGGGGGAGGGTTATCTCAAGACGCTGATTGCATTTATTTCGGCGAGTACCCAGAAATAGGGCTACTGGATCATATGTTAGCTCTATTTTTAATTTTTTGAAGAATCTCCATACTGTTTTCCATAATGGCCACCCCAATTTACATCCAATCAATAGTGTGTAAGTGTTCTCTATTCTCCACATCCTCACCAACACTTACATTTTACCTTTTTGATAATAGTCACTCTGACAGGGGTGAGGCAGTATCTCATGGTAGTTTTGATTTGCATTTCCCACATGATTAGTGATAATGAACGTGTTTTCATATACTGTTGGCCATGTGTATGTCTACTTTTGAGAAATATCTATTCATGCCCTTTGCCTATTTTATATTCAGATTATTAGATTCTTTTTTTTTTAGTTTTATGAGTTCCTTACCAACTTTGGATATTAACCACTTATGCACATCTATTTTTCTATTCCCTGCATTGTCTTTTCCCTCTGTTGAGTGCTTCTGTGCTCAACCTTTTTGGTTAAATGCAATCTCACTCCCCTATTTTTGCTTTTGTTGCCTGTGCTTTCAGTATCCAAAGAATCACCACCCAGACCATTATCAAAAACTTTTTTCCTATGTTTTCCTGTATTAGTTTTATGGCTTCAGGTCTTATGTTTAACTCTCTAATCTATTTTGAGTTGACTTTTTTTTTTTTTACCATTTTTTAAATTGAAGTATAGTTAATTTGCAATCTTGTGTTAGTTTCAGGTGTACAGAGGTCTATGGACAAACAGATAAAAGAAAATACTGTATATGCAATGGAATATTATACAACCTTTAAAAAAGAAGTAAATCCTGTCATTTATGATAATATGAATGAACCTAGGTGACATTATGCCAAGTGAAACAAGCTAGACACAAAAAGGCAAGTACTGGGTGATCTTCCTCATGTGTGGGATCTAACAGAGTGAAACTCATAGAAGCAGAGGGTTAGGATTGGTGGTTGCAGGGGTTGGGGTTATGCAGGGGAGGGGAAGGATAGTTTAGGAGGTAAAGTTTCAGCTATGCAAAAGAATAAGTTTGGGGATCTGATGTACACAATATGACTGTAGTTAATACTGCATTGTGCTTTAAATTTGCTAGGAGAGTGGACCCTAAGTGTTCTCACTACAAAGAAAAAACAGAAAAGAAAATCATAACTATGTGAGATGATGAATATGTTAATGAACTTGATTATGGTGATAGTTTCAATGTATACATATACCAAAACATCAAATTGTACAAGGTAAATACATACATTTTCCATAGTCCGTGGAATTCTCCAGGCCAGAATACTCGAGTGGGTAGCTGTTGCAGAATCTTCCCAACCCAGGGATTGAACCCAGTTCTCCTGCTTTGCACGCAGATTCTTTACTGATTGAGCCACCAGGGAAGCCCAAGAATACTGGAGTGGGTAGCCTATCACTTCTCCAGGGGATCTTCCCAACCCAGGAATTGAACCAGGGTCTCTTGTAGGCAGATTCTTTACCAGCTGAGCTACCAGGAAAGTTCTTCCATTATCTATTATACCTCAATAAAGATGGGGAAAATCATTTAGCATGTGAAAGGTAAAACAACAAAGGTTTTAGGAGAAAACATGGGAAACTACTGCTTGGATAGGACTCACATGTTGTATTTCATTTATATGACTTTTTAAATTTTATATTGGAGCGTAGGGGCTTCCTTTGTGGTTCAGATGGTAAAGTCCGCTTGCAATGCAGGAGACCTGGTTTTGATCCCTGGGTCGGGAAGATTCCCCTGGAGGAGGGCAGGGTAATCCACTCCAGTATTCTTACCTGGAGAATCCCATGGACAGAGAAGCCTGGTGGGCTACAGTCCATGGGGCTGGATAGGGTTGGACATGACTGAGCGACTAACACACACATACACATAGTTGATTAACAATATGGTGATAGTTTCAGGGGGACAGCAAAGGGACTCAGCCACATACATACATGTATCCATTCTCCCTCATATATAACTATTAAATTTTGCCTAATTCATAGGTTTCTCCCCCTCTTCCTTTTTTTTAAACAACTCTTTAGTTATTGAAGGAAAAGGGTTATTTGTCCTCTAGAGTTTTCTCTAGTTTAGATTTTGCCACCCTGCAGTTCAGACTTATTTTGAATTCTTATTTGAACAAAACAACAATTATGAAAAAAGTAAAAATAAAAATATAAAAAGTAATGAAATTATCAGGGAAATCAGAACATGTGGATATTTGACAATATTTTAAAAATTAGTGTTAACTTTTTAATATGTGACAAGGGAATTATGGTTTTATTTTTAAAGGAATTGTAATATTTTAGGTGTACACACTGAAACAAAATAATATGATGTTCCAAAAGAATCTAATGGGGTGGGGGTGGGAGTTGTAGCAGCAGGTGTCTGGTAATTCCTTAACAACAGGCTCTTCCAGCACAGAAGTGGGAGCAGGGGAGAAGGCTTGATTTGTAGCAGTTGCCAATTTCCATGATGTAAATACTCCCACCATGGTTGGCTGCAAACTCCCAGCAGTGTGTCATTGAACACAGAATTGGGAAGAGAATCTTGGGTCTTGGAACAGAACACGGAACTGGGTCTTGGCAGGCAGAGCAAGTCAGCTCCAGGACATCACTGGTATCGGGCAGAGGCCAAACAATATTAGCTTCGAGTCCATCCTGGTTGAACCTGAAAGATGAGTCCTCGAGGGTTCATTAATTATTCTAATTTTTAAAAGTGAGACATAATTGACATGCAATATTATATTTGCTTCAGGTGTGCAATGTAGTAATTTGACATTTATTGCACAATGATCACCACAATAAATTTAACATCCATCCATCACCACACAGTTAAAAATTTTTTGTGATGAGAACTTTCAAAATCTCTCTTAGCAACTTTCAAATAGACAATAATCTTATTAACGATAGTCATCATGTTGTACATGACACCCCCATCTAATTCTGTATATACTCATTTTGTATCAAAATTTTAAAAACAAGAAAAAAGAAAGAAAAATCCTAATCAAGATTAAACTTTATTTTTTTTTTAACTTCCAGGGTAATGAGTGGCCATTGCAAATAATTTCAAACAAGAATTAGGACTTCCCTGGTGGTCCAGTGGTTAAAAATCTGCCTGCCAGTGCAGGGGACATGGATTCGATCCCTGGTCCAAGAAGATCCAACATGCCATTGAGCAACTAAACCCATGAGCCACAACAACTGAGCCTGCGTGCTCTAGATAGAGCCCACAGTCAGTAGCAAGAGAAGCCACTGCAATGAGAAGCCCATGCCTCGCAACTAGAGAGTAGCACCCATTCTCCACCGCTTGAGAAAGCCAACTCACAGCAAGGAAGACTCAGAGCAGCCAAAAATAAATAAGTTTACAAAAAAAAAATAATAAGAAGAATTACATGTAATCACATCACTGATCCTTGAGAGACTTGCCAAAGTAAATTAACGATAAAAGTAAGACCCACGGTGTTACTCAGTCCCCACTACCTGCTTGACCTTGTTTAGTGCTTTACAAGGAATAACCCAAGGGGCTATTATCATCCGTGTTTCACAAACAAGGAACCCGACAACCAGAAAGCTGAACAACTTCCTTGGTCTACAATCAAGCAGCCATAAGGGGCAGTGCTGGGATTCAAATCCAGGTAATCAGGCTCCAGAGCCTGTGATTTTAAACTCTGACCGAAGACACTTCATTCAACACCCAAATTTGTTGGACTGGAGATAAATCAGTGATGTTGCTGAAAGACAGTCAATATGTGTTGTGCTGTAGTCAGTTGCATACAACTCTATGCGACCCCATGGACTGTAGCCCACCAGGAACCAGTCCATGGAACTCTCCAGGCAAGAACACTGGAGTGGGGTTGCCATTTCTTTCTCTGGGGGAATCTCCCCTACCTAGGAATTGAACCCAAGTCTCTTGCCTCTCCTGCATTAGCAGGTGGAATCTTTACCACTGCTGCACCTGGGAAGTCAATGTGCTGTCCAGGAAATCCTTTCCCCATTACTGATTGACTCTGTGGACCTGTGCTGGACCAAATGATGACCAAGGAGCTCAAGCTGCTGAGCACAACCCCAAGGAAGTCTGGGTGCCCTCCATGTCTTTAGAGCATACATTCTGAGACACAAATGTGGTTTTGTAATTAGGGACTTTGGGTCTTCCTATGTAGGTGGTCTCCAGCCTTGCATCCCAGATTCCTTCCTCTCTGAAGTGACAGATACAAACTGAGAGCCATGATTCTGGCTGGGAGGTCAGACTTGGGAGTAGGTTTAGGAAGAGAGTGAAAGAAAGAAATACTCCCATTTAAGAATCTGGAATCAGTGGCCTTGACCATACAGCCCAGAAGAGCACCTGTCATTCAAAGTCATGAAGAGTTTGAAAATGAAACACCTGGAGAAACAGGAGGGCCTTTCCATCAACTGTCTCTTGAAATTAATGAGATCATCACACGGTGGCTCTTTCAATAATAGGAAGGTGAAAGTAAGACCTCCCTGACCCTACCTACCAACACTTTCCTCGTGGCTCTCAAGATTCTAATGCCTTAGGGTCTTTTAGTTTGATGACTCCTTTAATGTAGTTTCATTCAGGTGATTTGATGATGCATTTTGACCTTAATTTCAAGCCAAAAAAATCTTTTAGTACCAGATTGTAAATAGACTGGCCACTAAAAAGCTGTAGGTCAGAGAAATAGAAGCTCCTAAAGAAAAAAATGGTAAAAAGGTGAGGGGGAAATCAAACTGGTGCAGAAAGTTTTAAGGAGAAATTCAACTTTTCTCGCCTTCTCAAAAGAAAAAACAAAAAAGAATTATTGTCACTGAAGTAGCTGGAATAATTCTCATTTGTCTCTAGGAACCAGAATCCAATGAATACATATTGCAGAAATGAATACATATTGCAAAAAAGAAGGGACCTTTCTTTAATTAGTAACTGGAAAATCTAAACACCAGCAGATAATTCAGGTTAAATTCAAAATGACAGTACATGATAACAAAGCATTAAACCTTTCCCCCTAAAATTGTAACTCATCATACAATCCATTGACAAATCACCCCAAAAAGAATTCCATAATTGCTTCTTTCCGCAACTATAAACATCTCCATTTTCTTCATATAGAGGTTCAAATATTCTTATAATAGTTTCAGCAATAAATTGAAGTTGTAGTAGTACCTTACCCTTTGTCTTATGAGTTTTACTTTTATTAAGTAGTATTAATAGTAGTAGTAGAGACACAATGAGGTCCCTGGTGTGTGCCTGTGATGAGTTCAATCGATCAAGGTTCAACCCTTGATGAAATCCATCGTGTCTTCAAAGTAAAACTGTTCTTTCTATATAAAACAGGATTTGTTTTACACCTACATACTGAAGATAAAAATTAAACTTATGTCACTTTTTTCCCCCCAGTTAGGAGTTTTAAATTCAGACACGGAATTAACTCATCCTCACATATGACCATGATAAGAGCTTTTCCAGGCTTGATTCAGTGAATCTGCTGCACCTCAAACCTTTACTGTAAGATTTTAAATGCAGGTGAGTTTCAGGAGTCAGTTTCTGCCCTTATCCTCAAAATAAGCAGTTCTGACAGTTTTCCTCTGCATCCCATTGTGGCTTTAGGTTCATCAAAGCTGGTTCCACCAGTTGGTACCATCTGAGCAATCTTGTTACCTTGGGCTTCTGCCTCATTTAGTTCTTCCCCCAGATGGTACTGATCCTTTGTCTCCCGACCCTGATGCACCTCTTTACAAATTAGGAGATGAACTGAATCGTAGTGAACAAGATCCAGACCACAGAAAGTGGGGTTTAGGGACAGAAGGCAAAGGATGAGCATCACAAATCAGTCAGTATGTTTCTCTAGTTAATAGAACAAAGGAGAAGACCCTTCAGTAACTCAGTGGGAATTGAAAAGGCATTTGAGACCACTAGGCCTCTTCCTGATTCTTTTTTTTTTTTTAAGGCCTTGGCAGAATAGTAATAAAAGGACACTTCCTTAACATCACCGGTAGTGAGAATGGATTCAACAGCCAGCAATACTCAATATTCTTGAAGTCAGGAACAACAAATTTCTGTTCTCATAACTGTTATATAATTTTGTCCTAAAAACTGCACTTCTAGAACAATTAGACAAAATAATAATAACAAATGGAATTAAATACACGAGGAAGTAGAAGGTAACATTCTCATTATGTATGGATGATTGCATGACTTAAGAAAATCCCAAAGAAAGCTTGCTAAGTGTACTACAGTATGAAATTAACATGAGTATTGGGCACTAAGTGTTTTAATACTCACCTGCTGCATACCAGTAAAAGATAACATCGATGGAGTAGTTACCCTGGGGCAGGCACTGTTTAATTCTTTGCTACTCATAAACTATACAACTATAGCAATAAAATTTTATACTTACTGAGTGTTTATTATGGGCTAGGCCTTGTCAAAATACTTCAATACTTTTGACAATTGTAAGAGGCTTTAAATCCTGTTTGTGTCATATGATATTATAGGTTAAAAATGTGTTGTTACTACATATATTTATATAACATAGTTTATAATTACACACATATGTGAGTTTACACATTATCTATTAAATTATATATAATTTGTTATACTATACATTATAAATTTTATTTTATTACTGATTAGTCATGGTTATATTTTTATATTACTATATACTTATATAACATTTCACATGCTATAATTACATATATATAAAGTAATATATTACCAATTATATAATTTATTATGCTATACTATATTTTGTTATATAGATTAATATCTACTAATGTGTTACATTTAGGGCCTCCCATGTGCCAAAGCAGGAGATGCAAGAGACTTGGGTTCGATCCCTGAGTTGGGAAGATCCCCTGGAGAAGGGAATGGCAACTCTCTCCAGTATTCTTGCCTGGAAAATTCCATGGATAGGTGAGCCTGGCAGGCTATAGTCTGTGGGGCCACAAAGAGTCAGATATGACTGAGCACACACAACAATATGCTACATTACTGCATAGCTATATATTTCATATCACAGTTACATGCGTATAATGGATACAATAGTACATGTTAAGTTATACACAACTAAACTATATTATACATTATGTTTTTAATCACACCATCTATGGAGGAGGAAACTGAGATACAGGAAGGCATCCTTCATTTGAGGTCACGAGGAGCCTGGAACTCCCATGCCACTCTGCTCTGGCTCCAGATTCACTCCTTTTTTATTTTTGGCTGCACTGGGGGCCAAAGGGCATGCAGGAGCTTAATTCCCACACTGGTGATCGAACTGGTGCCCTCTGCAGTGGCAGCGCTAGTCCTAACCACTGGACCACAGGGCAGTCCCCAGAACCCCTGCTCCTAACCTCTGCACTCCCCGCCCTCTCTGGTGCCGCTGAGCTCTCCTCTGACTGGGGGGACCTCTGCCTGCTCGGTGCCTGGAAAGAAACAGGCACAGACAGACGCTCTTGCATCTCCTGCATTGGCAGGTGGATTCTTTACCACTAGCTCCACCAGGAAAGCCCTAATGTTTCTGCCAAGGGTCAAAAGCTCAATGAGCATGTCGTGTGTGATTTTAAAATTCCAAATGGCCCCCTTCTCCCAGCTACATGGTACTGAAGGTGGAAGGAACACGCGGAAAGGCAGGGTGTATGCAGGACACAGAAAGGGAGGCAAGGCTATGGGTTCTTCCCTCAGGACCGTGAGGAAAGAACCACATGGAAACAACCACTGGTGACAGATGCTGTAGAGGAAGCATGTTGGGGTGGTGGCCAGGGAGCGGCAGCTGGACCACTTCGGGGCTGAAATGGTAACCAGGAAGTAGTGGGGGGAGCCAGGTGGCCGAGCTGGGCAAATGGGGCTGATAGGCAGGTAAGCAGAGGACGCCAGGAGAAAGGCCCAGTGGGCAGCTTCTGGGTTCTCACCAGCCTCCCAGGTCCATGCCTGGTCTGGGTTCCCTTCAGCCACCACTCAGCTTCCTACCCTCCCACATACACACCTTGATTACTTCCAGGGAGTCTATATTTCTTGGTGGCACTAGTAGTAAAGAACCTACATGCCCATGCAGGAGATTTAAGAGACACAGGTTCAATCCCTGGGTTGGGAAGATCCCCTGGAGAAAGGCATGGCAACCCACTCCAGTATTCTTGCCTGGAAAATTCCATGGACAGAGGAGCCTGGCAGGCTACAGTCCTTGGGGTTGCAAGGAGTCAGACATGACAGAAGCAACTGAGCACACACACACATATTTCTTGCAATAATTGGTGTGTGTGTTAGTTGCTCAGTCGTGTCCGACTCTTTGCGATCCCACGGACACAGAAGTCCAGGGAATTCTCCAGACAAGAATACTGGAGTGGGGTGCCATTTCCTTCTCCAGGGGATCTTCCCGAACCACAGTCTCTTGCATTGCAGGCAGAATGGTTACTGTCAATAATTAGACCCACCCAATCCTGGGTGTTCATTGGAAGGACTGATGCTAAAGTTGAAACTCCAATACTTTGGCCACCTCATGCGACGAGTTGACTCACTGGAAAAGACTGATGCTGGGAAGGATTGGGGGCGGGAGGAGAAGGGGACGACAGAGAATGAGATGGCTGGATGGCATCACTGACTCTATGGACATGAGTTTGAGTGAACTCCGGGAGTTGGTGATGGACAGGGAGGCCTGGCGTGCTGTGATTCATGGGGTCGCAAAGAGTCGGACATGACTGAGCGACTGAACTGAACTGAAAAACCACCTGATGGTTGGGTACAGAGTAAACGCACTCAGAGTTTATAGCACATGTATCAACACTAACACCAACCTCTTATAAAGTAAAACCAGAAAAAGACACAAACCACAACAACAAGAAAAATTATAAAATATTTAAGAACAAATGTAACAAGTGAAGGTTTAATTAGATGAAAACTGTAACTTTACTGATTTACAGAAAGGAAAATTGGAATAAATGAAAAAAAAAAAGAACTCTCCTTTGCTTGGCTAGGAGGACTCCACATTGAAAGATGACAATTCTCTCTAAACCAATTTCTAAATGTAACACAACCTCAGAGTACACTTTTTTTTTTTTTTTTGTCACTCCATGTGGCTTGTGGGATCTTGGTTCCCCAACCAGGAATCCAACCCATGGCCCCTGCCATGGAAGGGCAGAGTCCTAACCACCAGACCTCTAGGAAATTTCCTACCCTGATTTTTTTTTTCCCTACCCTGATTTTTTGAAAGCAGCTAAATTATGCTATGTAGCTCACCCTGGAGATTGTATCATACAAAAGAAAAGCAGATAAAATTCTGAAAATGAAGGTTATGGACAGGAGACTTGCTGACTAGATATAAAAAATATTCTAAACATTACAACCATGTTATAAAGAGACAGAACATTAGAACAAAACACAAGTCCAGAGAAGAGACTCAAGTATTTGGAAATCTAATATATGATCCAAGTGGTATTTGAATATATTGGTCAGGATTTGTCAGTTACACGTAACAGAAACTCGTATCATACAAAAGAAAAGCAGATAAAATTCTGAAAATGAAGGTTATGGACAGGAGACTTGCTGACTAGATATAAAAAATATTCTAAACATTACAACCATGTTATAAAGAGACAGAACATTAGAACAAAACACAAGTCCAGAGAAGAGACTCAAGTATTTGGAAATCTACTATATGATCCAAGTGGTATTTGAATATATTGGTCAGGATTCATCAGTTACACGTAACAGAAACTCAACATGAACTAGCCGAAGCAAAGCGGGGATTGGATGGAGATTCGTAACACTCCAGGAAGATCAAGGGTGGATATCTGCATCTTGGATTTATCCGCCCAGTTTTTTTTTTTCCCCAGATGGTGAAAACCCTGTCCCATGCCCCAGTTCTTCCAATCTCACCATCAAAACTTGACTGAGAAACAAGAAACAAGCAACAGACCAAGTAGCATACCTTCACACATGCTTTCATTTGTATGAAAAGCGTGCATGTGTGTGGTGTTGGGGGAGCATGTGTATCTGTTTGCGTATGTTTAAACTATGCCCACCCCAGCAGGATGCATAGTAAACAGGCAATATTGGATGCCTCCAGGGAGCAGGTACAAGGTGAGAATCATTTTCCCTTTACTGGACCTCAGGAAAAGCATTAAAGACGGTTCCCAGGTCACAGCCCAGCCATCACTGGTTTGTGCAGGTTCATCTTGTTCTATTGATCTACTTATTCCCTTTTACCTGCAATTTCCCTTTCCACCATTTCCAGCAATTCTAGGATGTTAGATGTCTAACCCTTTGGAGTGTGTGTGTGCTTGGGGAAAATGTGTAATTGTCTGGGGGCACATTTTTTTAAAAATCAAGCAAGTTTATATGTTAAAACAGTGCAATCACAGCAAGAGGCATATCAGATGTCATATACTTGGACCTATTCTGAATTTTCTGCACCTTCACCAAATGAAAATATTATAAATGATTGGTTGTGGCTTTGAAGTTACTTATCTTGAATTTGCATGTTAATACTGAACATGCTTCTTAATAGACATATCTGCAATATTTTGAAGAGAATACATACATTTGCTCAGTATTTGCATTTGTCCAATGAGTTTGTAACTTCATTTTTTAAATTTATTTTTAACTGGAGGATAATCAGTTTACAATATTATATTGGTTTCTGCCATATACCAATATGTACCCTCTCTCTCGAGTCTCCCTCCCACCCAATCCCATCCCTCTAGGTTATCCCAGAGCACCAGATTTGAGCTTCCTGTGTCATGCAGGAAATTTCCAGTGGCTATCTAATTTTACATATGGTAACATATGTGTGTCAGTGCTATTCTCTCAATTCATCCCACCCTCTCCTTCCCAATGAGTTTGTAACTTTGGATTTGACAAATGTGATAGCTCTAAGAATTAGTGGAAAACATGTATGCCAACATCAAACAAGTTGATGTTTTTAAGATTAAATGTTAGTTACTATGCTAGTTATCTTATGGTATCTCATTAGTCACCCCAAAATTAGACAGTGTACAGCAACATGTACTCTGATCAACCAGCAACAACAAACCTGGATTCAGATTAACCACCAAACTAAACACAAACATAACAGACTTCACCCACCACTCATTATTCCTTCAAATTTCACTTTTAACCTTCTATTCTTGTTTTTTTATTCTCCTTCAGGGATCACGTTTCACTGTGCATCAGTTTCCAATAATCCCAAAGGGCTCTGTTTGCCTATCTTCATTCATTAAAAAAAAAAAGATTTGGATAGATTGGGTGCTTCCCAGTTGGCACTCGTGGTAAAGAACCCTCCTGCCAATGCAGGAGACAGAGGACAGAACTTCCCAATCCCTGGGTCAGGAAGAATCTCTGAAGGAGGGCATGGCAACCCACTCCAGTATTCTTGCCTGGAGAATTCCAGGGATAGAGCCACTTGGCAGGTTACGGTCCATAGAGTCCCAAAGAGTCATATATGACTGAAGCAACTTAGCATGCATTCATGTTGGAGAAATCAAATATTTTTAAGATTTTTCTTGAGGTATAGTTGATTTACAATATTGTGTTAGTTTTGGGTGTGCAGAACAGTGATTCAGTTATATACATCTGAATCTAAATAATAATATATATTATTTATGTTTATTGTTAGATTCTTTTCCCTTATAGGTTATTACAAAATATTAAGTATTGCTCCCTTTAGTCATTCGATTTTACTCATTGTAGAAACAGGATGGTTGCTCTGCTGAGAAGCAGCAGCTTCAGTTCTGTTCAGTTCAGTTGCTCAGTCGTGTCCGACTCTTTGTAACCCCATGGACTGCAGCTCGCCAGGCCTCCCTGTCCATTACCAACTCCCAGAGTTTACGCAAACTCATGTCCATTGAGTCGGTGATGCCATCCAGCCATCTCATCCTCTGTCATCCCCTTCTCCTCCTGCCTTCAGTCTTTCCCAACATCAGGGTCTTTTCCAATGTGTCAGCTCTTCACATCAGATGGCCAGAATATTGGAGTTTCAGCTTCAGCATCAGCCCTTCCAATGAATATTCAGGACTGATTTCCTTTAGGATGGACTGGTTGGATCTCCTTGCAGTCCAAGGGACTCTCAAGAGTCTTCTCCAACATCACAGTTCAAAAGCATCAATTCTTCGGCACTCAGCTTTCTTTATAGTTCAACTCTCATATCCATACATGACTACTGGAAAAACCACAGACCTTTGTAGGCAAAGTAATGTCTCTGCTTTTTAATATGCTGTTGAGGTTGGCCATAACTTTTCTTCCAAGGAGTAAGCGTCTTTTAATTTCATGGCTACAATCACCATCTGCAGTGATTTTGGAGCCCAAAAAAATAAAGTCTGTCACTGTTTCCACTGTTTCCCCATCTATTTGCCATGAAATGATGGGACCAGATGCCATGATCCTAGTTTTCTGAATGTTGAGCTTTAAGCCAACTTTTTCACTCTCCTCTTTCACTTTCATCAAAAGGCTCTTTAGTTCGTCTTCACTTTCTGCCATAAGGGTGGTGTCATCTGCATATCTGAGGTTATTGATATTTCTCCCGCCATCTTGATTCCAGCTTGTGCTTCATCCAGCCCAGCGTTTCTCATGGTGTACTCTGCATATAAGGTAAATAAGCAGGGTGACAATATACAACCTTGACGTACTCCTTTCCCAATTTGGAACCAGTCTGTCATTCCATGTCCAGTTCTAACTGTTGCTTCCTGACCTGAATACGGATTTCTCAAGAGGCAGGTCAGGAGGTCTGGTAGTCCCATCTCTTGAGGAATTTTCCACAGTTTCTTGTGATCCACACAGTCAAGACTTTGGCATAGACAATAAAGCAGAAATAGATGTTTTCCTGGAACTCTCTTGCTTTTTCGATGATCCAACGGATTTTGGCAACTTGATCTGTGGTTCCTCTGACTTTTCTAAATCCAACTTGAACATCTGGGATTTCACGGTCATGTACTGTTGAAGACTGGCTTGGAGAATTTTGAGCATTACTTTTCTAGCATGTGAGATGAGTGCAATTGTGCAGTAGTTTGAACATTCTTTGGCATTGCCTTTCTTTGGGATTGGAATGAAAACTGACCTTTTCCAGTCCTGTGGTCACTGCTGAGTCTTCCAAATTTGCTGGCATATTGAGTGCATATGTGCTGGTATATTGCTCCCTTCAGTCATTCGATTTTACTCATTGTAGAAACAGGATGGTTGCTGAGAAGCAGCAGCTATAGTATCCAAATTCCATTTTTCGTATTTCCAGGAATCTTCAACAGAACTTTCACATCAGACCAAGAATAGTTTATCAGATATCTTTCCATCAGGAGCTTGTCAGAACTGCCCTCTCTGCACTTTCCTTTATTCTGAGCTGCCCTTGACATATTGACATGAGGATGTGATGATGATTCCTGCTTCTGACCCCAGTAAGCAACATGGGGTATGTTATTTTTAATTCATATAAATGGTGTTATGGTACAGATCTCCTTCAGTTTTTTTCTCTCATCCAGCACTTTAAAAAAAGTATTTTACTGAAGTAACAGTTGACTTACAATGTTAATTTCTGCTGTATAGGAAAGTGATTTAGTCAAAGCTATATATACATTCTCTTTCACTTTCTTTCCCATTATGGCTTATCACAGGATATTGAACATAGTCCCTTGTGCTATATAGTAGAACCTCGTTATTTATCCATTCTGTGTATACTAGTTTGCATCTGCTAATCTCAAACTCCCAACCCATTCATCCCCCAACCGCTTCCCCCTTGGCAAGCACAAGTCTGTTCTCTCTGTGTATAAGTCTGTTTCTGTTTCATAGGTAGGTTCATTTATGTCAGGTTTTAGATTCTACATATAAGTGGCATCATATCGTATTTGTCTCTTTCTGACTTCATTTAGTATGATAATCTCTAGGTCCATCCATGTTGCCACAGACGGCACTTCATTCTTTTTAATGTGTGAGGAACACTGTTGTGTGCTTTATCCATTCATCCTGTCGAAGGACATTTAAGCTGTTTCCATGTCTTGACTGTACAGTGAAGGACAGGGAAGCCTGGCATGCTGCAGTTCATGGGCATGCAAAGAGTTGGACATGACTCAGTGACTGAACAATGGCCGAACAGCTGTTTTTAAGATCTATCCCCAATGCCGTGTATGTGCCTGGTCCACAGCTTCCACTGTGTACCTGTGGCCACTGTATCAGTCAGTTAGAGTTAGATTACACTACAGTAACAAATACTCCCCAGATTACAGGCATATCTTGTTTAATTGCACTTTGCTTAATTGTGTTTTGTAGACACTGCATTTTTTTATAAACAAATTGAAGGTTTGTAGCAACCCTGTCTTGTCAGATGGTGTTAATGCTTTTTAGCAATAAAGTATTTTAAAATTAAGGTATGTACATTGTTTTTTAAAACACAATGATATACATTTAATAGACTACAGTATAAACATATTTTTATATGTGCCCTGAAACCAAAAAAATTCATGTAATTTGCCTTATTGCTGTGGCTTAGAACTGAAACTGCAGCATCTGAGGTATGTCTGTGTAATAGTTTAAAACCACAAAGGCTTATTTCTCATAGATGTTGCATGTCCACTGTAGATAAAAACACCAACCCTTGACTTCCATTTGCAGGTGACACACATTCACTCTGCCCACATTCTCATGGCCTTTCACTTTTATTTCACATGGCCCCACCTACCTTACATGGCAGGGAAGTTCAGTCCCACCACGTGGTCATGGAAAGAGAAAGCTGGAATATTGGTGGACAGTCCTAGTGACCACCAGGGACACTCAGGCTGCCTTCAACTCCCTGCTCCCCCAAACAAAGGTGTGATAAGCATACTTGTATGTGTTCCATACAGGCCCATGGCCACTATTTTATATACACACCCAGGTGTGGGATTGCCGGGCAATAGAGCACATATTTTATTTCCCTCAGGAGTACCAGGTGATTTTCCAGATGGCTGCCGCAGTCTGAACTACAGCAGGCACAAAAGTGTGTCTATCCCCACATCCCTCTGATGTGGTGGAAATAACCGCCTTTCAAAATTTTGCCAGTCAAATAGGGATAAAGTGATAGCTACTATTGTTTTTAATGTAGTCTCTTGTTTCTAAAGAATTAAAGCATCTTTTCATATACTTATCAGCCTTTTAGATGTCTTCTTCTATAAAGTGCTTGTTCATACGTTTTTCTTATTTTTTTTTCCTACTAGGGTTACTATAGTTCTGTTGTTGATTTTCAAGAATTCCTGGTAGAAATTTTTTACTGTATGGCCTTTAATATCTTTTGGATTTAAACAATATGAATATACTTCTGTCCCCCCAGAAAGTTACATATTATTTTAATGGCTCACGTATCATCTCCCAACACTTTGGGGGGAAAAAATTAAAGAAAGGAAGATAGAGCAAGCTTGAATCAGAAGCCATACCTGAGCCAACTGAAGTTGGCTGAGAAGGTGAGACTTATACAGTGAAAACTTCTATTTAAACCACAAAGCTGAACAAGAGAAAAAAATTTTCCCAGAATAAAGGGGAGTCTTGAGGAAGGGAGGAAGGGAGGGATGCTCTTCTTTTGGGAAGACAAAGCAACAGATGATCCCTGGATTGGCATTTGATATAAAAAATAAGGCCATACATCCATCAGGATTCTTTTGATTGCAAATGACAGAAACTCAACTGAAACTAAGTTTTAAAAAAGGAATGTACTGCTTCAAGTAACTCAAAAGTCCAATGGATAGGGTAGCTAGATCCAGGTGTTCCCAATAATATCTTCAGATCCCCATCTTTGATTCCATCTCTCTGATAAGCTCTCTCCAAGGTAGGCTGTCTCCAACAGCCAGACACGCATAGGACCTTAACAACAGCAGCATAAAGTTGTTTTTTCTTAACCTCTGTGGTCGAAAGGCATCATAGGGAGGAATTCTGATTGGTCCAACCTACAAGACACACCCTTTTCTAAACCAATCACTGTGGCCAGAGGGATGGAGTTGCCCGATTGGTCAGACATGGGGTCAGGGATAGATGATGGATAAGCCACTTCAGACACAATGAGAGGATGCCCCATAGAAAAGTGGGAGAGAGTTCTTGCCAGAAGGAGAGAGAAGTCATGTTGGACAAGCAGAACCCAGAAGTACCAGATCCAGGCCAGATTTCTACCTCCTTCCTTACATCAATATGCATTCCATATGGACAAGGCCCGGGGCGAGTGGGAAGAAACCACAGGAGAGTGAGAATACAATACTGGTGACAGAAAGAATTAGGGGCTCAGCAAATGCCCTTCCAACCAAGACACTAAAATCAGACACTATGATGAAAAAAACTGATGCCTTCTAAACTTCCATAGCACAAACACACACCAATCAGATTCTCCATAGACAAGATCAAGAGACTAGTGACAAACTGAGAGGAAAACATTTGTAACCCACACGTCAAAGTATTGGGATCCCATATATGCCAGAGTGCTTAAGCGATTCAGACAAGGTGGACACCCACATGGAAAGCTGAGAAAATGACATGAATTAATTCAGAAAGTGACAGTGCAAGTGTAATACCTGTCTGAAAGAAAGGGAAAAAGATAAAAGTTTAAAAAATTTGCCAACTCTGGGTAGAAATATGAATGTGCTCAGACTTCTCCCTCAGGGCCACCCTCCAAAAGCAGATAGAGTCCTGGTGTGTACACTCTGAGCCCAAGGAGTGACCAGGGGGGTGGACAGAGCTTGGAGGTGTGGGCTGGGGTATTGACACATGCATGTCCAGTCCCTTTAGGGTGGGACCTAGACAAGGATGAAAGAGAAGGTGCAGACTCAGGTACTTCTCTTTGTACTGTTTCTTCGGGTCCCTTGGATGCTCAAGGGGTGGATCATTCAGAGCTTTTGAGAGCCAGGTTAGAATTAGGGACATTATCTTAAGAGCAACAGGAGGCCCCCCTAAAGGATTCTTGGTAAAGAGAATGGCAGGAATAAATTCGGGTTTTTAGAAGATCCTTCTGGCTTCAAGTGGGTGAATGGGTGTGACATTAGAAAGGAAGAAGAGGGAAGGGTTGGGAGTGTGCAGAGATGATGGCAATTTACATTGGAAAAACAGGAAAAAGTAAGGAGGAGAAACAAACATGGTCATGGATGCTATATGGGGTTGGAGAGAGCAAGGGATCAGGGGTCACTTTTTAGGCTTCTGGCACCTTCTGGTGGGCAGTGGTGCAGTTTACTGGGACAGGGAGCTGGACAAAGATTCAGCTTTGGTGGGAGGCGGGGAGGGAGTTGGGAGAGGAGACCACAGACACATCGAGCTCACTGCCTTTGAGACATCCAAGCAGGGATACCAAGCAGGCAGTTGGATGACTAGGTCCAGAGCTCTGGGGACAGGCTGGGTTGAGGAGACACGTGGCGTCAAGACTAGATTTTACATCATCTAAGGTGCCACCTACTGGAAGCTTTACCATTATTTCAGGCTTCCCTGGTGGCTCAGAGGTTAAAGCGTCTGCCTCCAATGTGGGAGACCCGGGTTCGATCCCTGGGTCGGGAAGATCCCCTGGAGAAGGAGATGGTAACCCACTCCAGTATTCTTGCCTGGAGAATCCCATGGATGGAGAAGCCTGGTAGGCTACAGTCCACGGGGTTGCAGAGTCGGACACAACTGAGCGACTGAACGGAACGGAACACTAAGAAAGAAGAAAAAGCGCTGATATTCAACTGTACTATGCCCCAGACTGAACAGTTCTGATTTCAGATAAAATGTAAAAAAAAAAATGCATCTGAGAATTGATTAAATTGATTGTTAGGGTGTAAGTTTGGCTTTTTCTGATGAACTTGAAGTGACAGGGACACGGTACAATCGAAGGTCCCTTCCGTGACGTGGAGAAGCTGGAAAAGGTCTTATGGCCTTGCTGCACAAGGGGTCCCGGGGCCCCTTTGCATGTCTCTCCTTTCACATATGGTGGACCCATCTCCAGAGCTGTCTTCAATTAGCAAAACTAAAACTCGGTCCCCATTAAACATTAACCCCCATTGTCCTGGCTCCCTAGCTCCTGGCAACCACCATTTGATTTTCTGTGTCTATGCATTTAACAACCTCTGGTTCTCTTCAGTACGCTCATCCTCAGAACCCAGCTGCCCTACTGGGAAGAAGCCTGAAGTAGTTCATGAAGAGATCACTTGGGTCCCAGCTGACAGCAATCACCCCTCTCCTCACGTGAGTAAACAAGCTGATGCCAGCCCCTGTTCCAGAGACCACCGGCCAAAGCTCAGATGCTGGAGCAGAAACAAGCTAGCCCCACTGTGTTCGGTCTGAATTCCTGACCCAAAGAAACCATGAGAATAATCCATGTCACTAAGTTTGGGGGTCATTTGTTATGTAGCCACAGTAACTGGGACAGTAGGTAATTCTTACAAGGAGTTTCTCTGTGAAGGAGAGAAGGAAACTGGGGGAAGGGGGTGACCCGAGGAAGGGAAGTCAAGGACAGCTGGTCTTCGTTTTGCTTCTTTAAGATGGAAGCAATCTGAGTATATTTTACAACTGAGGGAAAAGAAATACCCATGTGAGGAGATCTGAGTGACTTCCCTGGTGGTCAGTGACTTAAGACTTCATACTCTGAATGCAGGGGGGCCCAAGTTCAATTCCTGGTGAGGGAACTAGATCCCTCAGACCGCAATGAAGACTGAAGATCCTACACACTGCTACTGAGACCCAGCACAGCCAAACAAATATTTTATAAAAAGCAGACTTGAATATTCAAATGAAATAGAACGAGTCCATGGGTAAGTTTTTCAATGGATTGGGTTTGATCCCTGTCAAGGAAGTAGATCCCGCATGTCACAGCTAAAGATCTCATATGCTGCAATGGAGACCCTCATCACAGACACATACATAAAATACATTTTTTTAAAGGAGACCTGAATATTCAGATGAAAGAGGCTATGTCCATAAGGTTCCTGATGTGGTAGAGTGGAAGTGGTTCTAAACACAGGTGGAGGACTAGCCCACTTGTGAGGAGGGACCACTTCCTTGTTATCAGTTGCAGGAAGGGTGTGCTGCAGGAGAGGACCAGGTGTTCACAAGGCTATACCTGTAATGTGGAGAATGTGGTGGGGTAATTGTGGGATAGCTGCTCTATTCTCTGTGAGGATATGAGTGGGGAGGGTGAAGTCAGAGGTTTGGGGAGAAAGTTGGAAACATCTCTGCAAAGAAGGGGAGAATATGTTGACCAGACAAAGCAGCAGGACATGAGGACAGATGGCTTACTTGATGCTGGTGATTAGGAATCTCTAGGAAATCGGGTGATCCTGGTATGCGCTTTTTTTCTTCTTTTTTTTCTACCCAGGTGCAGGCATGGTAGAGTCACCCAGGGCTGAGGTTCTGAAAGCGCACGTGAAAGGGCAGTGGAATCAAGGTTTTAGCAAAAGAATGATTGTGCATGATGGAGCATGATAATTAGGCTGGAGAAGGACAAATTATGGTGGGTTGGGGCAACTGAGGCATTTTGACTCACCATTCCCACTTCTACCAATTTACGTGGAAAAGAACATTGTGCCTGCGTGTTCAGCAGTTAAGATTCAGGGCTTTCACTGCCGTGGGCCTGAGATCTAACCCAGCTTGGGGAACAAGGATCCCTTAAGATGCCCATGCTCAGTCACTTCAGTGGTATCCAACTCCGTGAAACCAGGTGGGCTATAGCCCACCAGTCTCCTCTGTCCAAGAGATTTCCCAGGCAAGAATACCGGAGTGGGTTACCACTTCCTACTCACAAGATGCACAGTACCCCGCCTTCTCCCCCCAAAAGAGAAAGGGTGCTGTGAAAAAAGAAAATGTGGACCACTTCTGGTTTCCGAGTCCCTATGTAAGGAACTTAGAAACAGGATGGAGTAACTAAGAAGTAAAAAGCTGGGCAGATTATTAAAAACAAAAAAACCCCAACAACTCTTCTTGGATCTCTAAGATGGAAGAGGACACAGAACAAACTGCTGCCTTGAGACTGGAGAGACCAAGAAGCAAATGCAGGAATTGCTACTTAACCAGAGTGAGACTCACAGGTCAAGACCCTGGGGACCAACGTCAGGCAGGAAAAGCTGAACTGTAATTGAAAGACTGCTTGAGGCTCGGTGTGGATAACTTAAAAACCTAAGACCATAGGGGTAGCTGCTGCTGCTGGGTCACTTCAGTCGTGTCCGACTCTGTGTGACCCCATAGACGGTAGAGGGACCCCCAAATATCATGAGATTCACCAGCAGGAGCTCAGCAGTGGTTCAGTTCAGTTCAGTCACTCAGTCGTGTCCGATTCTCCGCGACCCCATGAATTACAGCACGCTAGGCCTCCCTGTCCATCACCAACTCCCGGAGTACACTCAAACTCATGTCCACAGAGTCGGTGATGCCATCCAGCCATCTCATTCTCGGTCGTCCCCTTCTCCTCCCGCCCCCAACCTCTCCCAGCATCAGAGTCTTTTCCAGTGAGTCAACTCGTCGCATGAGGTGGCCAAAGTATTGCAGTTTCAGCTTTAGCATCAGTCCCTCCAATGAACATCCAGGATTGATCTCCTTTAGAATGGACTGGTTGGATCTCCTTGCAGTATAAGGGACTCTCAAGAGTCTTCTCCAACACCACAGTTCAAAAGCATCGATTCTTCGGCGATCAGCTTTCTTCACAGTCCAACTCTCACATCCATACATGACCACTGGAAAAACCATAGCCTTGACTAGACGGACCTTTGTTGGCAAAGTAATGTCTCTGCTTTTTAATATACTATCAAGGTTGGTCATAACTTTCCTTCCAAGGAGCAAGCGTCTTTTAATTTCATGGCTGCAATCAGCATCTGGGTAGGGGGCCCCAAATATCATGAGGTTTACCAGTAGTAGCTCCACCAGTTCCCCCTAGTATTAATAAGTATCTGAGAAGAATCCCCTCAGGCTACCAGCACGGACAGGGGGAAAGGAACCATTTAAAATACTCAGAACGATCTGTTCTTCTTAAGAAGCCCTGACCCTCAGGGGAAGCAAGTAACCAGCACCTGGGGAAGAGAAACACCCAACTGTAGTCCATTGGAGTCATCTGGTTCGGCCTAAGTGTAAGGAGATCAAACCAGTCAATCCTAAAAGAAATCAGTTCTGAATGTTCACTGGAAGGACTGATGCTGAAGTTGAAACCCCAATACTTTGGCCACCTGATGTGAAGAGCTGACTCATTGGAAAAGACCCTGATGTTGGGAAAGACTGAAGGCAGGAGAAGGGGATTACAGAGGATGAGATGGTTGGATGGCATCACTGACTCAATGGACATGAATTTGAGCAAGCTCCGGGAGTTGGTGATGGACAGGGAAGCCTGCCTGGCATGTGGCAGTCCATGGGGTTGCAAAGAGTGACCCCATGGACTGAGTGACTGAACTGAGCTCAAGTGTGGAGAAGAAAAATGGAGAAACACAGGTGAACTTCACAGTCCAGAGACAAAAGCTCACGAAAGACTTAATCACAGGCTACAGGACCCTTCCCCTCCCCTACTCCTCACCACCATGTTACTAAAGGGCTATTTACAGCATTTCTTTTTACCCAGTACATCATATCTGCCTATCAAGATAAAAAACACCTGCAGAGAAGAAAATTTAAAAAGGCATACCAAATGGCAAAAATCACAATCTGAAGAGATGGAGCAAGCCTCAGAACTAAATATGGAGGGATGTTGGAATGATCAGACCAGGAATGTAAAACAATTAATATACTAAGAGCTCTAATGGATAAAGTAGACAGTAGGGAAGAACAGATGGACAATGTCAGCAGAGAGATGCAAATCTTAAGAAAGAACTAAAAAGAAACGCTGGAGTTAAAAAAAACTGTAACAGAAATGAAGAATACCTTCGATGATGGGCTCACTGGAAGACAACATGATTCCAGGAAGAGTCTCTGAGCTGGAGGATGTACCAATTTTTTGTATTAAGCAGCTAAGTTAAGTCCAACTCTTCGCGACCCCCTGGACTGTAGCCCACGAGTCTCCTCTGTCCATGGGATTTTTTCCAGGTGATAATACTGGAGTGAGTTGCCCTTTCCTTCTCCAGAGGATCTTCCCAACTCAAGGATCAAACCTATGTCTCCTGCATTGGCTGGTGGATTCTTTTACAGATAGAATCCTGAAAATCTGAAAAGCAAAAAGGACAAAGACTGTAGTTGTGTAACGTGCACGGAATACCAGGAGAAGAAAAAAGAGCAGAGAGATATTGAAACGATACTTTCAAGAATTTCCCCAAACTAATGTCAGCAGGCCACCCATCCAGGAAGCTCAGAACACCAGTTAGGATAAATGCCAACCCCCCTCCCCACCCCATCCCTGGATACCCCTTACACCAAGATAGATCATTTTCAAACTACAGAAAATCAAAGATGCATAGAAAATCCTGAAAAATCCAGAGCTGGGTAGGGGGTTGTGGGGGAAGCCCATCTTAACTAAAGAGGAAAAAAAAAGGTAAGAATTATACTTCACTTCTCCTCATGCAAGCAAGAAGAGAGTGAAATGAATTATTTAAAGTGTTAAGAGAAAACCCCACTAACTTACAATTCTTTATTCTGGGAAGTTATCCTTAAAAAGTTAAGGAGAAATAAAAGATTTTCTCAGAGAAACAAGCAAACAAAAAAATAAGGAACTCTGTTGCCAGTAGACCTGTCTTGCAAGAAATATTAAAAGTTCTTTCAAAAGAAGGAAAATAAAGTAAAGTAGACTACATAAAGTAAGGAAGAGCATTGAAGTAGAAATAGTGAAAATAAATACTTTTTATTTTTTTGAACTTGGCTGGGCCTCGAGGCATGTGGGATCATAGTTCCCTAACCAGGAATTGAACTCTTACCCCTGCATTGGAAGAATGGGGTCTTCACTACTGGACTGCCAGGGAAGTTACAAACTTCAATTTTTCATGTTCTTAATATAGCTAACAGATAATACTTTGTTCAAAATAATAATAGCAACAGTATATTTGATTATGTCTGTTAATGTGCATATATGCTTATATGTGATCAGGTATAAACAAAATGAATGGTAGCAGTCATACAGTGATAGCAGGAAGAAATCCTGAAGAGTTTCTTATTACAAGGTCTTCACATTACCTGTGAAATGGTATAATGTTATTTGAAACAGAATTTGGATTGGTTGTAACTGTAGCCTGCCAGGCCCCTCTGTCCCCAGGAATTTCCAGGCAAGGATACTGGAGTGGGCTGCCATTTCCTACTCCAGGGGATATTTCTGACCCAGGGATCGAACCTGCATATGTTGCAAACTCTATGACAACTAAAAACATTTGGGGGAAAAAGTACAATTGATAAGCTAAGAAAATAGAGAAAATGGAATTATTTAAATACTCAACTGAATTGACAAAAGACATACAAAAGTAGGAACAAAAACAAAGGCAACAAATAGAGGACATTAAGGAATATAGTAAATATTAATCCAACTGTATCAATAATCACTTTGAACACTATTGTCTAACTGTACCAATTAAAAAACAGATTGTCAGAGTGGATAAAAGCAAACAAAAAGATCAAAGTATATGTTGCTTACAGGAGATGCTCTTTAAACATAGAGACACAGAGATTTAAAGTACAGTTGACCCTTGAACACCATGGGCTTGAACTGCATGTGTCCACTGTATGCAGATTTCTTTCACAAAGTATGTACTACAGCATACCACACGATCTAGGGCTGTTTGAATTCATTGATACGGCGAGTCAATTGGAAAGTGGTACCTGGATTTTTTACTGCACAGAAGGTCAGCTCCCCTATACCCAAGTTGTTCAAGGGTCAACTGTAAATGGATGAAGGAAAATATACCATGCTAACACTAAACAAAAGAAAGCAGGAGTAGCTATGTTTGTTCTAGACAGAGCTGACTTTAAGGAAAGCTACCAGGGATAAAGAAGGGTATTACATAATGATACACAATTCCCCAAGAAGACGTAACAATCCTCAATGTACATGTGTATCAAACAACAGAGCATCAAACAATGTGAGGAAAAAAGCTAATAGAACTACAAAGAGAAACAGATAAATCCACTATCATAGTTGGAGACTTAACACCCCTCTATGAGAAATAGATTCAGCCAACAGAAAATCAGAAAGGACACAAATGAACTTAACACTAGCCATCAACTGGATATAACTGACATCCTCCGACTACATCATCCAACAACAGTAGTTTCTTCTCAATTTCTCACGGAACATTCATTAAGAGAGACCCCATTCTGGGACATAAAACATACCTTCCCAAATTGAAGAGCAATCATACAATAAGACATTCAGAACCCAGTGGAATTAAACTAGAGATCAAGAACAGAAAGATAACTGGAAAATCCCTGTGATTGAACAAAACATTTCAAAATAACACACGGGACTAAGAACAAAACTCAACAAAATTTGAAATATGTGAAAATGAAAACACAACTTACCAAAATTTGTGGGATGTAGCACAAGCAGAGCTCAGAGGGAAATTTAAAGCATTGAATACATACATTAGAAAAGACAGAAGATCTAAAATCAATCATCTTAGCTTACAAATTAGGAAAATAGAGAGAAAGACATGACAATGAGCAGAAGAAAATGAAGAATTTGCACAGAAATAAATGAAATTGAAACCAGGAAATCTATAGGGAAAATCATGAACCCAATGCTGGTTCTTTGAAAAGATCCATTATGGCAATAAGGACTTCACTATAAATTCTATAGACATCAAAATGATAAAAAAAGGAACAGTGTTATTTGATGATGAAATGGGCCACTTCCTTTAAAATCTACTAAAATTCATGCAAGAGTAGACAACCTGAAAAAAAAATAGGCAATCCAAATGAACCTATCTATATTAAGGAAACTGAATTAATAATCTTCCAAAACAGAAAACAAGAGCCTGAGAGGGGCTCACTGGTAAATTCTACTAAACCTTTAAGGAAGTAATTATACTCATTCCCTACAACCTATAGTAGATTATATATTTTAGAAAAATATATATTTTAGAACTTTGTCTTCTGATGCACAAAGTTTTAAAAGATTTTTAGGAAGTCCAATTTTTCTATTTTCTTTCATTGCTGTGTCTTTGGTTCATGTCCAAGAAATCTGCTGAATCTAGCATTGTGAAATTTTGCCCTATGTTTTCCAAGATTTTTACAGCTTGGGGTCTTATATCTTACATACATTAGAGCTTTGATCCATTCTGAGTTAATTTTTTACATTGTGCTAGGTAAGGTTCCAGCACCATTTGTTAAAAACTACCCTTTTCCTCACTGAATGATCCTGATAGTCTTGTCAAAAATCATTTGATAATATATGTGTGGGTTATTTCAGGTCTTTCTAGTCTATTTCATTGGTCTATAGGTCTCTCTACATGCCAGTACAATGTTAGCAAACACTGTTTTGATTTACTGTAGCTCTGTAGTAAGCCAAGTTTCACTGCTCTAACATGTAAACTTTTAAAGAAAGCATCTGATAGTAAATATTTTAGGTTCTGTGGAGGAAGAGCAAACTCAATAATGTACATACTTATATAATAAGAGGAGAAACAAACAAGTTTTTAATTGATGAAATTCAAAATATAATAACTAACTTTTGTTATATAGGTCTGCTAATGAGAAGAATGGGGTACTTTTAGGGGGGGATAATGTTTGCTTAGTTGGTGATCAAAGTTAGTGTCCCCTATAATCAAATGCAAATATTCATCTGTGAACGCTGATCTGTGATGAGGTTTCGTTTTCCATCTTTGAAAATGCCCTTTCACACAGACAGTCACTTCCAAAACTGGCATCAATGCACAAGCATGTGATTTTAATCGAGTGTCTTCATCACGTGCAAGGCAATCACAGAATTCTAGTAGGTTCTTCTCTCGGTATTTCCATTTAGCATGTCATTGCATTACAGGTTAATCACTTCCCATTGAAAGTTGGGTAGAAGCTACTCAGTTACAGAGTTAAATGGAATATGTAGATTTCCTTTGAGTTTGTATCAAAGTCTAAAAGACACTGAACTGCAGTCTGAACTCAGAAACTAAATACACCGTGAGTTCCTTTGAGAATTGAGATCTTCACTCTTGTTTCAAATTTGAAGCATGAGAGGTAAAACAGCTTGACATTACATGTGATTCAAACACTTTTAGTAAAGTTGAAATGACTGAACCACAGTATGTTTTACATATAAACTCTGTATAGCCTTTTAAATATTAGTTTGAATTCATTTAAAAAAAAACATTTTCAAGTCCACAGCAAAATTCAGTTTCCAAAGCCATTCAATATTTGTAATAGTCGTTGAAGGGATGAGGTTCTTCTTCTTCCGAAAAATTTTAGTCTTGACTCAGAGCTCAAAATATCTTAATAAAGCTTGGCTAATGGCATCACCAACTCGATGGACATGAGTTTGAGTGAACTCCGGGAGTTGGTGATGGACAGGGAGGCCTGGCGTACTGTGATTCATGGGGTCGCAAAGAGTCGGACACGACTGAGCTACTGAACTGAACTGAATGATAAGCCTTTAAATTTCTGAGTTACAACAAAGTTAAAATATTCTGAGTTCAGCATATCCCTCTTACAGTTCCAACAAAATGTCACAGAACTGATGTTCATGTCCACAAGAAGAAATGTAATTCACTATTGATACTGATTCAGTAATACATGATAGATTCAGATATTTCCCTTGAAGTACCTTTTTATAATATAGCGAATTACCATAAATGCCTTACATTTTCACAAGCTTTGCATGTTTTCCAGCCAAGCCAATTGCTGTTCCACCCATAGTTTTTCCTGTTTTATTGAGAAATAATTGGTACACAATCTGTACAAATTCAAGGCATACACAGTATGATGGTTTGATTTACAGATATTGTGAAATGATGACCACTGTAGCTCAGTTAACAGCATATCTTCTCATACAGATACAATTAAAAGGGAGAAAAAAAGAAAAGAAGGGGGGGAATTCTCCTTGTGATGAGAACTCTTAGAATTTACTCTCTCACCTTCCCTGTGTGTCATATATTACTGTTAGCTCTAGTCCTCTTCTGCCTCACACCTTCATCTTATAAATAACTCGAAGTTTGTACAGTGTGAAGCACACATATTTTAACTCCTCTGGTTGTAACACACCTTAGCTGATTCTACTTCAGGCTGTGCTGAATTTGTGTTTTATTAATGTCATTGAGAGCTTCCAGGTGGCCCTAATAGTAAAGAACCCACCTGCCAATGCAGGAGACATAAGAGACGCAGGTTATTCGAACCCTGGGTCAGGAAGATCCCCTGGGGGAGGGCATGGCAACCCACTCCAGTATTCTTGCCTGGAGAATCCCATGGACAGAGGAGCCTGGTGGGCTACAGAACATGGGGTCACAAGAGAGTCAGACACAGCTGAAGTGATTTAGCCCTCACGATGTCTTTGAGTAACTTACAGGTGAGACTATTTTCAATGACTATTTAGAGAAGCTAATTCTGTCGTCACTTCTATCTTAGAACTGACTCCTTAAATAAACACCAATGAGTAGTAACATCTGCCCTGTTTTTAAGTTGTTCTTGTTCCCAATGTCCTAAATTCCTCAAGCTTCTATTCTCAGTATGAGGCTAATATTCTTTAAAAACATTTTGTTTCCTAGACCCATTTATTCAGCTGTTGCAATCAAACACCATTTAATTAACTTACCACTTATAAATGGCTTCTTTCTTGGCTAAGAAATGAGCCCCTTGACAACCAATTTTGGTATCGGATTCTTTTTCATTTTTTTATGTGTGTTGAAGAAAAATTCTGTCATAAGATAGAATTTTCTGTCACAAGAAATTAAATTTTCCAATCTTTCTAATCTTCCCTTTGACTTGGGAATATTTGGATGAATGCTTAGTGTGGTTGTGGTCCCACTAATGTATACTGTAGTTTTTAAGCACAGCTCTAGCGTCATCACACAAACACAACATCTTGCCGTGTAATGTATAACAACAGAACCCACACTCCATTATGCTTTACAAGCATGACAGTCAGTCCACTTTGGTCTTCTTTTCTTGTTCTGACATAAAGATGAGCACTGAAAACCTTTTGTTTAATCACAGGCAATATGTGTGGCACTCCAAGTGCCACTGAGTTCTAACTGTGTCACTGCAATTTGCATTGTTCCAACCACTGGCATAAAACCGCAAGAGCACCACACAGTCTCTGCTACAATCACTCACCTTTGCTTCAGTAGCAGGGAAACACCCACAGAAAGTATGGAAACAAATGAGCACGGCTGTGCATCCTTAAAAGTCTATGGACATTGAAACCTGAGTTTCAGATAATTTTCATGTGCTGCCAAAGAATCTTCTTGTATTGTTTTCAACCATTTAAAACTGTTTAGAATGAAATAATGCCATTTGCAGCAACATCGATGGACCTAGATATTATCATACCAAGTGAAGTAAGTCAGAGGAAAACAACATATGATCATATATCACGTCTCCGTGGAAGTAAGTCAGAGGAAAACAACATATGATCATATATCACGTCTCCGTGGAATCTAAAATACACCACAAATGAACCTACCTATGAAACAGAAACAGGCTCACAGACTTAGAGAACAGACAAGTGGTTGCCATGGGGGAGGGGGTTGGGGGAAGGATGGATGGGATTAACAGATGGAAACTTGCATATATAGGCTGGATAAACAACTAGGATCCTACTGTACCGCACAGGGAACTATATTCATTATCCTGTGACAAACAATAATGGAAAAGAATATGAAAAAGAATGTATGTGTGCAAATATACATACACACAAACACATAACTGAGTCACTTTGCTGTACAGTAGAAATGAACACAACATTGTAAACCGACTATACTTCAATTTTTTAAAATGTAAGAACTGTTTAGCTGATGGGTCACACAAAAGTAGGCAGGTCAGATTTGGTTCACAAGCCATAGTTGCCAACCCCTGCTTGTGCTCATTCAGTTGTGTCTGACTCTTTGCAACCCTATGGATTATAGCCCGCCAGGCTCCTCTGTCCATGGGATTCTCTAGACAAGCCAAGCCCTGCTATATGTCAATAAATGTAATTTTAATTTTTTAACCTTCAACTTCATTTCATTTGTTTTTATTTGTATAGGTAATTATTTTCACATGATCTAAAATGGAATAAGTTCATGAAAGGCAGAGAGCATAAAATCTCCCTTCCACCTCGGCCACCAGCTCCTGATCCCCCTGGAAGAAAATCAAGGCTGCTAGTTTCTCATGTAATGTCCCAGAGCTATTCTGTAGAACTGATACTCTTCTTATTAAAGGTAACACACTCTACACCCACTGATATGGCAGCAGTCAAAGGTGGACAATAACAAATGCTGACAAGGATGCAGAGAAATGAAAGCTTTCACACATTGTTCGTGGGAATGGCAAATGCTGCAGCTGCTTTGGAAAACAGATTGGCAATTCCTCAAAAAGTTAAAGAGTTTATATACAACCCAGAAATTCTGCCCCTGGACATAGACCCAAGAGAAATAAAAATATGTTAACACAAACATTTATACACGAATGTTCTTACCAGCATTACTTATAATAGCCCCAAAGTGGGAACAAATAACCATCACCTAGTGAATAAACAAAATGTGGTCTATTCATATAATGAAATACCTTTTAATCATGAAAAGGAAATGAAGGACTGATACACAGTACAACATGGTTGAACCTTGAAAATATCACGGTAACTCAAAGAAGCCAGTTGCAAGAGGCCACATACTATATGATTCCATCCACAGGAAAAGTTCATGAAAGGAAAATCCAGAGAGAAAGTAAGTTAGTGGCTGTTGGGGGCTGGGAGGCAGGAGAACTAGGAAATGGCTGCTAATGATAACAGGGTTTCTTCTTGAGGGGCTGAGAATATTCTGGAACTAAACAGTGGTGATGGTGGTTCAACATTACTAAAAACCACTGAATCATACACTTTGAAAAGGTGAATTATATGGTGTGAGCATTATTTCTCCATAAAATAAGGTACCATCCTATACACACACCCTTTTCCCTTAACAGTATCTAGTGCGACCCCATGGACTACACAGTCCATGGGATTCTCCAGGCCAGAATACTGGAGGGGGTAGCCGTTCCCTTCTCCAGGGGATCTTCCCAACCCAGGGATCGAGCCCTGGTCTCCCACATTGCAGGCAGATTCTTTACCAGTTGAGCCACCAGGGAAGCCCAACAGTATCCAGAGGCCAATTTAAAGGGGGTGAGAAATGCAGAAGCTGGCAAATAGAGTGGCTGCCTCTCTCGGTATCAGCAAACTTTAAATTACCAGTAGCCCAAATCTCGAGGAAGGGAATAGAATCCCAGAGCCCTTCTACTATGTTCAAAGACCTTTGAATTGACTATAAGAAGGCCCAACACCACTGAAAACCAAACCATCACAGATGGATCCTGTGGCTTGCAGAGTATACTCTGTTGACTTCGACTGTCTACAGTACATTTAACTGAAAGTTATAGCAGTAGAAATTGACAAAGGCCGACAAACTGAAAATGAAATTAAAACATGCATGAATAGTCTGTGATTTCCTGAGACCTCATCACCCTGAAATACCCTTCACTATTTAGGGTCTCTTCCCTAAAGCCCTCCCCTTCCCAGGAAAGACACCGTCCCCCATCCTCCTCTCTCCAAGGTTTGCTTGGCTGGGAAACAGCATCCAAATCCAGTGTGGTATGGGAGTGAAATGCAGAACAAGAAAAATGCATTACACTGTGGAAGAGGGGCAGGAACTGCCTAGCGCATAGAAGTACACACCTTGGAGGCACTGGTGAGAATGGACTTGGGACGCATTGGGAGGGAAGGTGGGGTTCTCTTTTCCATTGGAATGAGGTTAGGGGTTTGAGTGCATTCTTTAGGAAGGTATGACAGCTGCTTCTGCAGTTTGCTGTTTTAGCTAATGTTCTGGATACTCCTCCGTGCAGTGACATGGGGCGGCCAGTAACACTTTGGTATCAGATAAGAGGAAAGGATTCAAAGACTTCAGGAGAGAGGAATGCTGAAACTTGAATGAACTCCCCCAATGCCCCCATCTCCTACTCCCGCTCCATCTCCCATTAGACCTGGAAAGACCACGTGTTCCTTCACCTTGAGGAATGGTCTGGGGAGAAAGATGTTAGTCTTTTTAAATGGGCTTTAACTGATTGTTTTCCTAACTGGGGAAGGCTGGTGGTGGTGGTGGGGGGCTGCAATGGGCCTTCCTGATCAATTGCAGAAGGGATGGGCGGAACCAAGGGTGTCTGATCCAGGTGTTACCTGCCAGAAGTAAAGTGGACCTAGTTATCGTAACTGACAACAGAACAGGTATGTTTATTTAACTTCATGAACTGGTGTGGTGCCCAATAATCTTAGCTGTGATTAATTCATTATAAAGTTCTCAGGAATTAAAGTGACAGATGACCCATTTCTTTCCCCCATAAAACAAGTCCAGGTCTAATGGGACTATGCCCAACTTAAGAAAACCAACAAATTCTATGTAATTCTTAATGCTGTGTCCTTTCACTGATTCAATCTCCATCTATGCTAAAGTAGATGTCAGGTAGCCTTGAGACCTACTGAAGGCATCATAGCAAATTATAAGTCCTGTTCCTCATGTTCCCTGAAGAGAAATGTGCCCCTGAGGAATGGACATTCTCAAATCTTTTGTCTACTGGATACTTATTCCAAGTTAATGCTAATTATTGGGATCCTATAAACCTTGAGCAGCACTATTGTCTGCCTTCTGGAGTTCGGGCTATGTGAATCTAGAGATAAATGGACCAGGTGTACCTATGGCAAGTTCGTTGTTGTTTAGTCGCTAAGTCATGTCCAACTCTTTGCAACTCCATGGACTATAGCCCACCAGGCTCCTCTGCCCATGGGATCTCCCAGGCAAGACTGCTGGAGTGGGTTGCCATTTCCTTCTCCAGGAGATTTTCCTAACCGAGGGATCAAACCCAGTCTCCTGCATAAAGGCAAGTTCATACAAAGGCTATTTTCTGTTCAAACAGAAATAGCTGAGATGGATTGTCAGTCTCTGCGAGAAAGTCTGGACTGGCTTTCTAAGGCATGGAGTGTCACTATGGTATGCAGGGTCAAGAAGAAAATACCGGAACTCCTTCCTTTCAAAATAGCAGTCAAAAAGCAGTATAACCTCTTGGATAAAAAATACGGATTGTTATAACCAACAAATATTTAAAAGGGGTATGTTTGGTATTTAAAAGGGGTATGTTTGGTATTTAAAAGGGGTATGTTTGGTGGTTCTCATTGACATCCCCACTGAATCCAAGCAGCTCATCACGTAAGATGTCAGTGAATTAACACAAACTTCATCAAGTGGATTCTCCTTACCTGACAAAAGCAAAAATGTTGTCTGGTTTCCTTTACAGTCCTTCCTCAAAGCCCTCTCTCACTTTAGGGCTTAAATTGGTCCTGTTAAATAAACACCTTACACTAGCTGGTCAGTTACACTGAAGGCATCATTTTTTGGTTTGTTTTGACTGTGCCATGTGGCTTGCAGGATCTTATTTCCCTGACCAGGAATTGAACCCTCACCCTCAGCAGTGAAAATTCCCCTGGATTGCCAGGGAATTCCCAAAAGCCTTGTGTTTGATAAACAAGGAAGGTAAGAAGTAACAGCTGCCATGAAAATTTCTTTATGGTTTTTCTGCACCAAGAGATCCTTGGAGGGGCAGGAGTATGTTCATTCATCACATAGTACATTGGTTTCTGCAGCAGGACGAGTATTATTCAGACATGATCAAACCAGTCAGTCCTAAAGGAACCAATCCTGAATATTTATTGGAAGGACTGATGCTGAAGCTGACGCTCTAATACTTTGGCCATCTGATTCGAACAGCTGACTCACTGGGAAAAAAACCCTGATGCTGGGAAAGATTGAGGGTAGGAGGAGAAGAGGGCAACAGAGGGTGAGATGGTTGGATGGCATTACCGACTCAATGAACATGAATTTAAGCAAACTCCAGGAGATAGTGAAGAACAGGAAAGCCTGGTGTGCTACAGTCTATGGAACTGCAAAAAGTCAGATGTGACTGAGTAACCGCACAACAGCAAAAAGCCATATGTGCATCTCACCCAGAGAACGCAGGCTTGCAGCTGTGTTTTAATTGGCTATGACTTTGTGTTATCTTCATCTGGAAAGTAAGCAAGATTCTGGAATTATCTAGGAGATGGACATGGAGGAATTTTAAACGTTGTATGGGATTATGAGCAAGTGCCTATGCAAACACACATGTGTACATGCACACATGAAAGCTAAGAGGTGGATGCAGTCAGCAATTACTGGTTTGGCCAGGCACCCTGATGCCTTTAGGGAAAGGTTATCTCCAGCTCCATCCAGTGGTGTGAAACGGGTGCCAATCAGAGGAGCTCATTCTGTGTTCTAACCAGGACTGTAAAGTGACTCAGGCCAACAATGATTCTGTATTGGTAGGAACACTGTAAGTGTCAATACACAGAAAACCCAACTAACATGCTTTGGAAAGAAGAAAAAGTAAGGGGTGTTGATAGAACACTCTACACAACAAGAGCAGAACACTTATTTCAAGGACACGTGGAACACTCACGAAGCTAGACCATACTGTGGGAAATAAAGCAAACCTCAACAAATCTGGAAGAGCTGGAATCATACAAAGTATATTCTCTGGCCACAAAGGGATTAAACTAGAAACCAAGAACAAAAAGTATTAAACACCCTCAAATATTTGGAAATTAAATAATACACTTCTAAATAACCCACAAGTCAAGGAAAAGTCTCAAGGGCAATGGAAAATATTTTTTTAATTCAATGAGAATGATCACACAACTAATCAAAAGTAGAATGAAGCTAAATAATGCCTTGAGAAAAAAATGATAGCATTAAATACTTATATCAGAAAAAAGGAGTCACTGATCTATCACCTTAAGAAGCAATAAAAAGAGTAACTTTAAATACACAGTAAGCAGAAAGAAGCAAATAATACAGATAAAAGTAGAAACCAATGAAATTGAAAACAGAAAAATTATAAAGTGAATTAAACCAGAAAGTAGATCTTTCCGTTCCGTTCCGTTCAGTCGCTCAGTCGTGTCCGACTCTTTGCAACCCCGTGGACTGTAGCCTACCAGGCTTCTCCGTCCATGGGATTCTCCAGGTAAGAACACTGGAGTGGGTTACCATTTCCTTCTCCAGGGGATCTTCCCAAGTAGATCTTTAGATCAATACAATTTATAAACCTCTAGCCTAACTAACGGAGAAGGCAATGTCACCCCAATCCAGTACTCTTGCCTGGAAAATTGCATGGCCGGAGGAGCCTGGTGGGCTGCAGTCCATGGGGTCACTAAGAGTCGGACACGACTGAGCAACTTCATTTTCACTTTTCACTTTCATGCATTGGAGAAGGAAAGGGCAACCCACTCCAGTGTTCTTGCCTGGAGAATCCCAGGGATCTATGGGGTTGCACAGAGTCAGACACGACTGAAGCGACTTAGCAGCAGCAGCCTAACTGAGGAAAATCAAAAGGCAGAGAGAAGATATAAATTACCAACATAATAAAGAATGAAAAAATAAAAAGAATGAAAGATCTTACACTATAGATCTTAGACATTAAAAGGATAAGGAAGTATTTTAAACATTATACCTACAAATTTGATAATTAGATAAAATGGACGGATTCTTTGAAAGATATAAACTTCCTCAGCTCACTAAAGAGGAAACAGGTGATCTAGATAGTCCAATATATAATCTAGAAATTGCACTGTAGTTTAAAGCCTTCCCCTCAAAACCCTAAATCAAACCAAACCAGAAGTCCAGGCCTACATGTCTTCAGAGATGAAGTCTACCAAACATTTAAGAGAGAAATAATACACATTCTCACAAAATCTCTCAGAAAATGGAAGAGAAGCAATTGCTTTCTAACTCATTTCTGAGGGCCCTACTTACTGTCAAAACCTGTCAAAATATTATAAGAAAAATTAACCTTCAGATCACATCCCTCATGAACACGAATACAAAAATTGTAAACAAAATATTACCAAATTGAATCCATCAATAGATAAAAAGAATAAGGTATCCTGAAAAAGAAAAGGAGATTAGATTACCCAGGAAATGCAAAATTGGTTCCATACTCAAAGATGGATTAACTTAATATGGAATTCAATAAAGCAAGGAAGAAAATCCATATGAACATCTCAATGCAAGTGAAAAAAAATTTTTAAAGCATTTAACAGAATCCAACATTAATTTGTCATAAAAAAAATCTTTCCACAAACTAGGAATAAAATGAATTTCTTCAAACCAACTGAAGGCAATTACAGAAAACCAACAGGTAATGTTACATTTAACTGTGAAAGACTTACACTTTTCTCCTAAAAACAAGAACAATGCAAGAATGTTCACTCTCATCACTTCTATTCAACATCATTTTGGAGGCCCCAGCCAGTGGAATAAGGTAAGAGCAAGAAATAAAGGTCATGTAGGTTGGTGATAAAAAATAAAACTGAGTTACAGATGACATGATTGTCTATGTGGAAAACATAAAGATTCTATTTTTAAAAACCTTGCAGAACTAATAAATGCATTTACCAATGTCACAGTATTACAAGGTCAATTTAGTCAATTAAATTTCTAGACACTAGCAATGAACAGTTACAAAATGGAAAATTTTAAAGTACCATTTACACGGACACACACACAAAAATGAAATGTACAGGCTAAAATCTAACAAAATATATGTTAGACCAAACACTGATGAAAGAAATAAGACCTAAGTAAACAAAGAGAGATTTTTTGCCTTCATGGGTTGGAAGACTCATTATTAAGATGTAATTCCACCAAAATTGATCTATAAATTCTGTAAAATAACAATCAAAATCCTAGAATTACTTTTGTAGGAATATATATGCTGACTCTAAAATTTTATTGGTAAAGGCAAAGGAACTATAAGTGCCAAAATAATTTTTTGAAGAAAAAATATGGGACTCCTGGTTTCCTGTCTGGCATGTAAGAAGCTTAGAAGTCACCATTCCATCCTAAACAAGTAAAAAACTGAACAAACAGAAAAATCAACCAGTCTTGGCTCCCAGGTTAGAAAGACACACAGGCTGACAGAATCACAACTTACTCGAGCAGAAACCTCCACAGGAACCAGCTCCTAGGCAGGTAAAGTCGAGTTCGGAAAATCTCAACTTTTTTGGACAAATTGCTGGAGGCTCAGTATAGACAGTTCCGAGAGTTAAAGACTTCAGGGGGACCCAGTGATATGAGAACACCCAAACTTTCGTGGTTTTGCCTCCAGGAGCTTCACTGGGGTCGTCACAGTGACCACGAGAGATAAGTTCCCTCTGCCTTCCACTCACAGGTGAAGGCGAGTAGCCAGGTTTAAATATTCCAGAGCGTTCCATACTTTAAAAGGCATGCCCTCAGGAGAAACTACTTTCAGTTCAGTTCAGTTCAGTTCAGTCACTCAGTCGTGTCCGACTCTTTGCGACTCCATGAATCACAGCACGCCAGGCCTCCCTGTCCATCACCAACTCCCGGAGTTCATTCAAACTCACATCCATCGAGTCGGTGATGCCATCCAGCCATCTCATTCTCCATCGTCCCCGTCTCCTCCTGCCCCCAATCCCTCCCAGCATCAGACTCTTCTCCAGTGAGTCAACTCGTCGCATGAGGTGGCCAAAGTATTGCAGTTTCAGCTTTAGCATCAGTCCTTCCAATGAACACCCAAGATTGATCTCCTTTAGAATGGACTGGTTGGATCTCCTTGCAGTACAAGGGACTCTCAAGAGTCTTCTCTAGCACCATAGTTCAAAAGCATGAATTCTTCGGCGATCAGCTTTCTTCACAGTCCAACTCTCACATCCATACATGACCACGGGAAAAACCATTGCCTTGACTAGGCGGACCTTGGTTGGCAAAGTAATGTCTCTGCTTTTTAATATGCTGTCCAGGTTGGTCATAACTTTCCTTCCAAGGAGTAAGCGTCTTTTAATTTCATGGCTGCAATCAGCATCGACAGTGATTTTGGAGCCCCAAAAAATAAAGTCTGAAACTGTTTCCACTGTTTCCCCGTCTATTTCCCATGAAGTGATGGGACCAGATGCCATGATCTTTGTTTTCTGAATGTTGAGCTTCAAGCCAACCTTTTCACTCTCCTCTTTCACTTTCGTCAAGAGGCTTTTTAGTTCCTCTTCACTTTCTGCCCTAAGAGCAGATTTTACCAGGCGTAGCCTGCAGGGGGCAGCGGACAGAAATTCACAACTGCGGCCCCCTCCAGCCCTCGCAGCCCACCTAAGAGCCGGCGGGGGTGGGGGTGCGGAGCTAGAGGCAGTGGTAGAGCTCTTCAGCCAGGGACACAGGTCACCAAAAACCAAGACCAGACCTAGGACTGGAGAACCCTTCCTTTACCCCCACGTCATACCTCAGCATTAGTGAAGGAAGTCCAGGTCTCTTACCCAGGACAGCATGTTGAAAGTTGACTTGCTTTTTTTTAAATTTTTATTGGAGGCTAATTATTTTACAATATTATATTGGTTGGTTTTGCCATACACTGACATGAATCCGCCCCGGGTGTACATGAGTTCCCCCTCCTGAACCCCCCTCCCACCTCCCTCCTCCCCTTATCCTCCCTCTGGGTCATCCCCGCATACCAGCCCCGAGCATCATGTAACATGCATCGACCCTGAACTGGTGATTCGTTTCACATATGATAATATACATGTTTCAGTGCCATTCTCCCAAACCATCCCACCCTCACCCTTTCCCACAGAGTCCCAAAGACTGTTTTATACATCTGTGTCTCTTTTGCTGTCTCGTATACAGGGTTGTCATTTGCATCTTTCTAAATTCCATATATATGTGTTAGTATATTGTATTGGTGTTTTTCTTTCTGGCTTACTTCACTCTGTATAATAGGCTCTAGTTTCATCCACCTCATTAGAACTGGTTCAAATGCATCCTTTTTAATGGCTGAGTAATACTCCATTGTGTATATGTACCAAAGCTTTCTTATCCATTCGTCTGCAGATGGACATCTAGGTTGCTTCCATGTCCTGGCTATTATAAACAGTGCTGCGATGAACATTGGAGTACATGTGTCTCTTTCAATTCTGGTTTCCTCGGTGTGTATGCCCAGGAGTGCGATTGCTGGATCATATGGCAGTTCTATTTCAAGTTTTTTGAGGAATCTCCACACTGTTCTCCATAGTGGCTGTACTAGTTTGCATTCCCACCAACAGTGTAAGAGGGTTCCCTTCTCTTTACTCCCTCTCCAGCATTTATTGCATGTAGACTTTTGGATAGCAGCCATTCTGACTGGTGTGAAATGGTATCTCATTGTGGTTTTGATTTGACTTGCTTTTTTTTTTAACCACAGCAGGCAGCATGGGATCTTAGCTCAAGAACCAGGGATCAAACTCACAGACCAGGCATCAAACACACACACACCCCAATGCATTGAAAGTGTAGAGTCTTAACCATTGAACCACAGGGAAGTTCCCGAAAAGCTGGCTTTCAACAAAAAATGAAAAGGCATACTAAAAGGTAAAAAATGCAATTTAAGGGGACAGAGTAGACATCAGAACCAGAGAGACGGCAGGGAGGTTGGAATTATCATATCAGGAGGTTTTTTCCTTTTTTTTTAATCTGCTAATGGGCTTTCATAAAAAAAGAACTAAATAATGTCATTTGCAGCAACATGGATGCACCTGGAGATTATTGTACTAAGCCAGAAAGACAAATACAAATACCATATGATATTACTTGCATGTGGAATCTAAAATATGACGCAAATGAACCTATCTATGAATTAGAATCATGGACATAGAGAACAGATTTGTGGTTGCGAAGGGGGAGGGGTTGGGGAGGGTTGGGATTAGCAGATATAAGCTATTATATGTGGACTAGATAAACAGCAGGGTCCTACTGTATAGCATAGCAGGGTCCTACTATACAGTATATATACCTGTAGTGCCTATAGTAGTATATATACCTATGTGGGTATATGTATGTATAGTACCTATAGTAGGGTGCTACTATATAGGTATTCTTGGAGAATCCTACTATATAGGTATACCTGGAGAATCCCATGGACAGAGGACCCTGGGGAGCTACAGTCCATGGGGTTGCAAAGAGTCAGACACGACTGAGGGACTAACACACACTATATAGCATAGAGAACTATATCCAATATCCTATGAGAAACCGTAAAGAAAAAGGATATTTAAAAACACATATATATATGTACAACTGAATCACTTTGCTGTACAGTAGAAACTAACAACATTGTAAATGAACTATATTTCAATTTTTTAAAATATTAAAAATTTTAAAATAGGCTAAAGGATTTAATGAAAAAAGTAGACAGCATGCAAGAACATAAGAATAGCGTAAGCAGAGAGATGGACACTCAAAGAGTAAAAGAGAAATGATGGAAATTATTTAAAAAAAACAACAACCCCACAACAGAAAGGAAGAATGCTTTTGATGGAATCATTAGTACATTGGACACAGCAGAGGAGAGACTCTCTGAGCCTGGGGTTATAACAATAGAAACTTCCAAAACTGAAAAGCAAAGAAAAAACACTGGAAAAAAAAAAAGAATAGAGTATCCATGAACTGTGAGACACCTATGAAAGGTATAATATAGTCATTGATGGGAAAGCCAGAAAGAGAGGAAAGAAACAGAAGAGATACTTTAAAAAATGATGATGACAATTTCCCCAAGTTAATATGAGACAAAAAAGCACAGGTTCAGGAAGCTCAGAGACCCCTAAACACAATAAAAACAGCAACATGATGATCCTAGGTATATCATATTGAAATTTAAGAAAATAAAAATAAAGAAAAAGGGAATTCCCTGTGGTCCAGCAGTTAGGACTTGGCACTTTCACTCCTGGGGCCAAGGTTCAGTCTCTGGTTGGGGAAATAAGACCCCACAAGCTGAGGGCAATAAAAGATTTAAAAAAAAAGGGAGGTGGGAGGGGGGTTCAAGATGGGGAACACATGTACACCTGGGGCAGATTCATGTCAATGTATGGCAAAACCAATACAATATTGTAAAGTAATTAGCCTCCAATTAAAATAAATAAATTTTAAAAATTAAAAGAAAAAAAAAATCAGAAAGAAGCCAGAGGAGTGAAACCACATTATCTATAGAAGATCAAAGATTTCCATTCACCTTCTTCTCAGAAACCATGCAAGCAAGAGAGTGGAATAAAATATGTGTTTAGAGAAAAAGAAACACAAACCTAGAATTCTGTACCCTCAGAAATGATCCTTCAGAAGTGAAGGAGAAATGAAGACTTTCTCAAAAAAACAAAAATTGAGGATATTTGTAGATCCAGTAGACCTGCCTCATAAGAAATGTTAAAAGTTCTTTAGAGAGAAGGAAAGTAACATAGGCCAGAAACTTGGACACACATGTAGAAAGTAACGGCACTAGAGAATAAATAAGTAAAGGTGAAAAACCCAAACTTTTATTTTTTTTATTTTTTATTGATCTAATGAATCCAAACAATTAATCCAATTGACCTTAATTAATCCAACAATATCAATAGTCACATTAAATAGCAATGGTCTAAATATGCCAATTGAAAGAACTAGTCACAGTGGATTAAAAACATTACTTATCTTTATGTTGTCTGCAAGAAACCCATTTTAAACATAAAGACATATAGATTAAAAGAAAGTAGCTAGAGGGATTTCTCTGATGGGCCAGTGGTTAAGACTCCATGCTCCTAATGCAGGGGGCCTGGGTTTGATCCCTCTTCAGGGAACTAGATCCTGCATGCTCTAAGGAAGACCTAACATGGCCAAGTAAATAAATATTTTTTAAAAAGTAGATCGATAGATAAAGCTATAGCCTGCTAATGCTAATTGACAAAATGGGGGCAACTATATTAATTTCAGACAAGGCAGACCTCAGAGTAAGGAAGGTTCAGTTCAGTCGCTCTACCAGAGATAAAGAGAACGTTAGTGCTAGTGCTAAGTTGCTTCAGTCATGTTCAATTATTTGGCATCCTATGGACCATAGCCCACCAGACTCCTCTGTCCCTGGGATTTCCCAGGTAAGAATACTGGAGTGGGCTGCCATTTCCTCCTCCAGGGGATCTTCCCAACCCTGGTAGTTCAGATGGTAAACAACACTAAGACCTAAGAAAAAAATCTTAAGAGAAAAAATTTTGATTTTGGCCTAAATGAAAATACAACTTTTCAAAATTTGTGGGATGAAATGAATGCAGAGCTTAGAGGAAAACTTACAGCATTGACTAGATATATTTGAAGAGAAGAAAGATCTAAAATCAATCATCTAGGGACTTCCCTGGTGGTCCAATGGTTAAGACTCTGCTTCCACTTCAGGGAACATGAGTTCAATCCCTGTTCAGGAACAAAGACCCCACATGCCACATGGCCAAAAGAATAAAAAGAGAACTACAGATCTATATCTCCTATAAATATAGATGCAAAAATCACCAACAGAACATTAAGACATCAAACCTAACAATGTTTAAAAAGAATTCTGAATCATGACCATGTGAGATTATGCCAAGTCTGCAAATTTTGGTTCAACATTCAAAAATGAATGTACTCCATTGTATCAGTGGTGAAGGACAGGGAAGCCTAGTGTGCTGCAGTCCACGAGGGTCAAAAAGAGTCGGGCTGAAAAAATAACATCATCAACAAGATAAAAAAGAAAAATCATGTGATCATATCAACAGATGCAGAGATAGCAGGTGATAAAATCCAAAACCCATTCATGATAAAAACTTTCAGTAAATTAAGAATAGAAATTGAGCTTCCTCAATTTGACAAAGAATATCTACCAAAAAAAAAAAACACCCCTCTACATCTAATATCATATTTAATGGTGAGAAACTTGAAACTTTCTCGCTAAGATAAGATCAGAGATAACCAGGTGGCACAGTGGTAAAGAATCTGCCAGCAAATGCAGGAGACACAAGAGATGTGGGTTCGATCCTGTGGGGAAGATCCCCAGGAGTAGGAAATGGCAACCTACTCCAGTATTCTCGCCTGGAAAATTCCATGGACAGAGAAGCCTGGTGGGCTGTAGTCCAGTCATAAAGAGTTGGACATGACTGAGCAATTGAGCACAGCACAACACTAAGCTCAGATTCTAGGCAAAGATAACTCCTCTGTTTTTCAACATCCGCAAGTCCTAGCTAAGGTAATCACACACAAATATAAAATAAAAAGGTATACAGATTGTGAAGGAAAAAATAAAACTATCACCGTGCAGATAACATGATTGTCTATAAAAGAATCGACAAAAAACTCCTGAAACTATTAATAAGAAGTGATTATAGCAATATTGCAGAATCCAGTGTTCAAAAGGCAATTGCTTTCCTGTATACCAGCAATGAATGAGTGGATTTTGAAATTAAAAACACAATACCATTTGCATTAGCACCAAAAAGAGAGATATGCTTTGGTATAAAACGAAAAAAAAAATGTACAAGATCTATATAAGGAAAACTAAAGACTGTCATGATCAAAATCAAAGAATTAAACATGGAGAGATATTCCACGTTTATGGATTGGAAGATTAAATAAGGTCAAGATATCAATTCTATCCAAATTGTTTGAAAGATTCTTCGCGATTTTGATCAAAAGCCCAATAATTCAGTTTGAAGATATTGACAAACTGACTCCAGAGTTCATGTAAAGAGAGAAAAGAAGTGGCAACTCAATATTGAGGGAGATAAGTAAGTCAGAAGACTGACTTTAGCCGACTTTAAGACTTACAATAAAGCTATGATAATCATGCAGTGTGATATTGGCAAAAGAATAGACAAGCATGGTGATGGAAATGAATAGACAGAGCAGAAATAGACCCACATAAATGTGTCACTTGATTTTTAACAAAGGATGAAAAGCAATATAAGGGAGAAAAGAGAATGCTTGTAACAAGTGGTTGGTACTGAAACAATTGGACATCCACATGCAAAAAAAAAACAACATCCAGACACAGCCTTTACACCTTTCACAAAAATTAACTCAAAATGGGTCATAGACTTTGATGTAAAACACAAAACTATAAAATTCCTAGAATTACATAAGAGAAAGTCCAGGGATTTCCTTGTGGGTCCAGTGGTTAGGATTTCGAGCTCTCAGTGCAGGGGATACAAATTCAGTCCTTTGTCTGGGAACTAAGATCCCACATACTGCACAGTGTGGCAAAGAATAAAAAAAATCCAAATGACATTGAGTTCCGTGATGTGAAAGAAATAATCGATAAGCTGGACTTTATTAAAATGAAGATTTCTGCTCTGCAATAGATGGTGTCAAGAGAATAAAAAGACATGCCACAGATCGGTAGAAAATCTTTGTAAAAGATATATCTGATAAGGACTCTTATCCAAAATATAGAAGGAACTCTTAAAACTCAACAATGAGAAAACAAACAAACAAAAAGCCCAGTTATAAATCGGGGCAATAACTTTAAGAAACTTCCCACTAAAGGAATGGTAGAGATGACAAATCAACATATGAAAGATTCTCCATATCCTATGTCATTAGAGAAATGTAAACTAAAACAACAGACGGTACCACCACACACCTGTTAGAAAGGCCACAATTCCACACACTGGCAATGTCGACTATAGGTGAGGATGTGGAGCAACAGAAAGCATCATTAACTGTTGCATGCTGAGTTGCTAAGTCGTGTCTGACTCTTTGTGACCCCATGGACTGTAGCCCGTCAAGCTCCAATGTCCATGGGATTTCCCAGGCAGGAATACTGGAGCGGATTGCCATTTCCTTCTCCAGGGGATCTTCCCGACCCAGAAATTGAACCCTCATCTCCTGCACTGGCAGGCAGATTCTTTACCACTGAGCCACATGGGAAGCCCCATTAACTGCTGAGGGGGATATTAAATGATACAGCTTCTTTGGAAGACAGTTTGGTAGTTTCTTACAAGACTAAACATACGCTTACTGTACATTTCAGCAATCAAGTGTTAGTGTTATCGAGTTGTGTCCGACTCTTTGTGACCCCATGGACTGTAACCTGCCAGACTCCTCTATCTGTAGGGTTTTCCGAGAAAGAATACTGGAGTAGGTTGCCATTTCCAGGGTCAGCAATCAAACTACTTGCTATTTACCCAAAGAAGTTGAAAACTTATATCTGCACAAAAACCTGCATACAGTTGTTTAAGCAGCTTTGTCAATAGTTGCCAAAACTTGGAAGCAACAAAGACATCCTTCCGTAGACACATGGATAAATAATCTGGGGTGCATTTCAACAACAGAATGAATTCAGTACTAAAAAGAAATGTGCTATCTAGTCTTGAAAAACATGGAGGAGATTTAAGTGCATATTACTAAGTTTAAGATGCCAGTCTGAAAAGGCTACGGGTTGTATGATTCCAAATATATGACATTCTGGAAAAGGATAAGACTATGGAAACACTAAGAGGAGGGCATGGCAACCCACTCCAGTATTCTTGGCCTGGAGAATCCCATGGACAGAGGAGCCTGGCGGACTACAGTCCATAGGGTCACAAAGAGTTGGTCAAGACTAAAGTGACATAGCACGCACAAACCCATGGAGACAGTATAAAGGTCAGTAGCTATCAGGGCTAAAGGGAGATGGAGAGATAAGTAAAGCACAAACAACTTTTAGGGCAGTGAAACTACCGTGCATGACACTGAAAAGGTGGGCATGTGATTATAAATTTGTCCAAACCTGTAGAGTATACAACAGCAAGTGTCAACCTATGGGGAATTATGGACTTGGGATGATGAGGATGTGTCAGGGTAGAATCATGAATTTCACTTTAATGGAGGATATTGAGATTGGGGGAGTCTACACACGGGTGAAGGCAGGAGAAATGGGAAATCTCTGTACCTCCCATTCAATTTTTAAAAATGAATGAATGAAAGAATCTTTGGCTGCTCATGGACTTTCCCTAGTTGCGGCAAGAGGGGCTGCCTTTAGTTGTGGTACGTGGACTTCTCACTGTGGTGGCTTCTCTCGCTGCAGAACATGGGCTCTAGGCCACTCAGGCCTCAGTAGTTGCAGTTCCCAGGCTTTACAGTACACTCAATAGTTGCGGTACACAAACTTACTTGTTCCACACTGTGTGGAATCTTCCTGGGCCAGGGATTGAACCTGGGCCCCCTTAATTGGCATGCAGATTATTAATCACTGGACCACCAGGGAAGTCTTCCATTCAATTTTTCTGGGAAACTAAAAAATAAATTATATTTAAAATAAAAAGATAGTGATTAAAAAAAAAAAGATGCTAGTCAGTGGCCAGGCCCAGGAAAAGCCTTATCGGCATTTAAGGAGACCAGATATTATCCTTAGAACATTAAAAGATGGCTGGTGGATGTTGTGTTAGTTTCCTATGACTTCTGTAACAAACGACCACAACCTGGGGACTTAAGAGAAATGTGTCCTCTCATAGTTCTAAAGGCCAAAAGTCCAAAATCAAGGTAGGGGCAGTCCTATGCCTCCTTTGAAGGCTCTCGGGGATTTTTTTTCACCTCTTCCCATCTTTGCCTGGTTCCAGTATTCCTCGGCTGTGTCTACCAACGAATCTCTCCACCTCTGCTGCTGTCTGCATGTGGCCTTCTTCTCTGTGGGTAAGGAAACTTGTCATTGGATTTACGGCCCACCCAGCTAATCCAGGATGATCTCTTGGATTAAGTTAAGATCCTTAGTTGTATCTGTAAGACCTCTTTTGCAAATAAGGTCACATTCACAGATTCTGGGGATTACGACATGGACCTAGGTTTTCAGGGGCCACAATTCAACCTACGGCGATGTTAAGCCATATAACACACATCCGTAGGGTTGCTGTGTTAATTAAGTCTCTTTAAGTGCCGTATGAAATCTACTCAGGCTGAACCAAGCCAAAAAGGAAGTAGAGAAAAGAGGGTTATTGGAATACTACTGAGGTCACAAAGTTGACGAGAAATGGACAAGCTGGCTTTAGAGAGGTCCATCCAGAGCAGCTCTAAGGACCTCATCAGTGAGAATTCATGAATTATGCTTTAGATCAGGGATAGTCAAGTATTTTCTATCAATGACCATTGTATATATTTTCAGCTTTGTGGGCTATGCAGTGTCTGTTGCAACTGTTCAACTTTGCTGTTGTTTGTGAAAGCAGCCATAGACAAGATGTAGATTAATAAGTATGGCTGTTTTCCAATATTTATTGCATGTTCAAACTTTCCAACTTTATTTTCAAAAACAGGAAAGGATTTGATTCAGTTCAGTTCATTCACTCAATCATGTCTGACTCTGCAACCCCATGGACTGCAGCATGCCAGGCTTCCCTGTCCATCACCAACTCCTGGAGTTTGCTCAAACTCACGTCCATCGAGTCAGTGATGCCATCCAACCATCTCATCCTCCGTCATTCCCTTCTCCTCCTGCCTTCAATCTTTCCCAGCATCAGGGTTTTTTTCCAATGAGTGAAGCTGAAGCCCCAATACTTTGACCACCTGATTCAAAGAAATGACTCATTGGAAAATGATCTGATTAGTCTGCTGCAAGTCACATGCCCACAGCAGAATGATGGAGGCACCCACCTCTCCTACTTCTCCTCCTCCTCCTTTTCTTATTAAGGATTTTGTTTATTTATGACTTCCACATGTGGCTTGCAGGATCTTAGTTCCCCTACAAGGGACTGAACGTGGGTCCTCGGCAGTGAAAGCATGAAGTCCTAATCACTGGACTGCCAGGGAATACCTTACTTTCCATTTCCATGAACTCAATTACTTTCAGTACAGTTCAGTCGCCCAGTCATGTCTGCCTCTTTGCAACCCCATGGACTGCAGCATGCCAGGCCTCCCTATTCACCACCAACTCCCAGAGCTTGCTCAAACTCATGTCCATCGAGTCAGTGATACCATCCAGCCATCTCGTCCTCTGTCATCCCCTTCTCCTCCTGCCCTCAATCTTTCCCAGCATCAGGGTTTTTTCCAATGAGTCAGTTCTTAGCATCAGGTGGCCAACATATTGGAGCCTCAGCTTCAGCATCAGTCCTTCCAATGAATATTCAGGACTGATTTCCTTTAGGATGGACAGGTTGGATCTCCTTGCAGTCCAAGGGACTCTCAAAAGTCCTCTCCAACACCATGTTTCAAAAGCATCAATTCCTTGGCATTCAGGTTTCTTTATGGTCCAGCTCTCACATCCATACATGACTACTGGAAAAACCATAGCTTTGACTAGACAGACCTTTGTCATCTACTTGTCAATTACTTTAGCTGTATCCTATAAGTGGAATTATTAAGTGTTTGTCTTTTTGTAACTGGCTTATTTCACGTAAGCGCTTCGCTGGTGGCTCAGATGGTAAAGAATCTGCCATAATGTCCTCAAGTTTCATCTGTGCTATCCAGGTGATCAGACCTCCTTCCTTGTGAAGGCTGAGTAATATCCCATTGTTGTGTAGACCACATTTTGCTTATTCAGTCATCCATCAGTGGACACTTGGGCTGCATCCGCTTCTATTCTTCACTATTGTGAATCATGTTGCTACAAACATGAATATACAAATATCTCTTTCAGTTCTTTGAGATAGATACTCAGAAGTGGAATTTCTGGATCATATGGGAATTTTATTTTTAATTTTTTGAGAAACTGCCTTACTGTTTTCCTTAGATGTTGCTGCACTTTACAATGCTACCCTTGCTGACTCTTTTTTTTTTTTTTTGGTCCACTTGTCCACCAATTGTCAAGAGTGAGGTACTGAATGTTCCAATGATTGTTGTTGAATTTTCTATTTTTCCTTTCAATTCAGTCTTTCCTTCATTTACTTTGGGTTAACCAATAGAAGTTGACACGTACATATATATTGATAATTGTTACATCTAACTCTTGTATTGACTCATTTATCATTATGATTTATCTGTAAGACTTAAAGTCTCTTCATCTGATACTGATAAAGAAACTCCAGCTCTTTTTGGTTACTGTTTGCATCGTATACCTTTTTTCTATCCTTTTACTTTCAACCTATTTGTGTCTTTAAATCAGAGGGTTTCTGTTAAAAACAGCACACGGTACAAGTCTGACAGTCTGTCTTTAGAGGTTTTTAGTCTTTGCACATTTAATGACATTCCTGATATGATTTGATTTATGCCTGTTATTTTGCTATTTATTTTCTATTTGTTTTACGTCTCTTTTCTTCTCCTTTACTGCCTTATTTTACATTAAACGTGTTTTCATGAACTACTTTTTCTACTTTTTAAAATTTATTTTTTTTAGTGATTGCTCTGAGGGATTATAACCTGCATCTTAACTTAGCACAATCTACTTCAATATTAACTTCATTTCAGCAAAACCTGGAAACTTTGCTTAACTATGTCTCAACCTCTATCTTTTGTGCTACTGCAAACCCAGCCATACAGTGTTACAAATATTGCTTTGTCCAATCACATATTTTTTAAAAGGCAAGAGAAGAAATGGAATCTATTTAAAGAACCCTTTATATTTTCCATTCCTGGTTTTCTTCCATTCTTCTTGTCAATTCAAGTTATGGTCTAGCATCAATTTCAGCTTGAAGAACTTCCTATAGTATTTCTCATAAGGCAGGTCTGCTAGCAACAGATTCTCTCAGTCTTTGTTTATCTGAGAATGTATTCATTTCACCTTCATGCTTTATATTTGCTAAATAGAGAATTCTATTGATAATGTGTTTTATTTCAGCATTTCAAGTATGTCATTCTGGTGCCTTTGGTCTCCATTGTTTCTGATGAGAAGTTAGTTGTGAACCATATTCCCCTTGTTGCTTTCAGGCATAGAAGCCTTCTCAGGCAAAAAATCATATCTGATTTTCATACTGTTCTTACCTGAACTTTGGTGTGTGTGTGTGTTAGTTGTTCAGTCGTGTCTGATTCTTTGCAACCCCATGGACAGGCTCCTCTGTTCATAGGATTCTCCTATTTCTCCAGGCAAGAAAGAATACTGGAGAGGGTTGCCATTTCCTCCTCCAGAGGATCTTCCTGACCCAAGGATTGAACCCAGGTCTCCTGCATTGCAGGTGGATTCTTTACTGTCTGAGTCATCAGGGAAGCCCTAAATCAACTATACTCCAATACAAAAGGAAAAGAAAATTTAATAGAAAAGGAAATGTGAACATAGAAAAAAATAAATAAAATCTTCCTGTTTTGAATTTCAAGAAAACTTTATCAGCACTTCTGTCACAGAAAATGTCAGTTTCATCTTCATATTTAAATAATCTCTCTCCTTAGTAGATTTTCAGCTTCTTGATGACATGCGTCATAGTTACCTTTGTCACCTTGCTTCCTCTGTGGTGTGTAACCTTGCATCTAGAAGTTCAGTAAGTATTTGCTCATTTTAGTTGCATCATAGGGCACAAATTATAAGAAAAAATGAACGTTTTGCAATCTTTGGATTCTTTTCTTTATGGCAAAGTGATTCAGCAAAGTTAAAAAGAAGAAACACTGTGGATGTTTGGAGAATAGACTAAAGTGTGGCTCCTGTAGTATCTAGGTGAGAGTGGAAACCTGGACAGTGGGTGGCAGTGGAGATGGGCAGAAGTGAGAGATGTGAAGTGTATTTTTAAAGCGGGAATGAGGGACTTTCCCTGGTGGTGCAGTGGTGAAGAATCCTCCTGCCAATGCAGGGGAGACGGGTTTGATCCCTGGTCTGGCGAGATCCCACGTGCTGCAGAGCAGCTAAGCCCCTGCTCCACAACTACTGAGCCTATGTGCTACCACTATTGAAGCCCACTTGTCTAGAGCCCATGCTCTACAACAAGAGAACCCACCTCAAGAAGCAGCCCATACATCGCAATGAAGAGTAGTCCCTGCTTGCTGAAACCAAAGAAAGCCCTCACAGCAACAAAGACCCAGCACAGCCAAACATAAATAAACAAGTAAATAAAAAGTAATAAAGTGGGACTGATGGAGGATTTGCCTTTGGATTGGATGGGGGAGGGGAAAGAAGTTAAGGATGACTTGTAGGTGTTTGGGGTTGGTAGCTGGAGCTGGTGGCCCCCTTTCTTGAGAAGGGATGAAGGTGAAAGCACCAGGTTTGGGGTGCTCATGGAGATGCAGAGGTACCCATGGGGAAGCCTAATGGTGAAGTCAGGGGGCAGTTGGGTGGGCAGATACATGAGTCTGGAGGTGAGAGAAGACACAAGGGCTGCAGGTACAAATGTGAGAGTTCCCAGCACAGATGGCTTCAAAGACTGGGGGGTGGAAAAGATCCCCTTGGGGAAAATGGGGAAGGAAAGAGTCCAGGCCTGGGTCCTGAGGCTCCATGGTGCCTAGAGAACTAGTAGAGGGACCACAGGGGAGGAAGTCTGAGACAGAGCAGCTGAGGAGGAGGAGGAAAACCAGGAAAGTGAGGGGCCGCCAGAGCCGAGGAAGGACAGCATTTCAAGGTCAGAGCTGCCCGTGCCAATTATTGTCAACAGATCAAACAAATGAAGTCGCAGAAGTGTTCTTTGGGTGGGAGAGAAGGGTGGCCACTGGCAGGTGTAGTTCAGTGGTATGAAGAAGACCGGAAGACAGAGAGGGGACTTCCCTGGTGGTCCAGTGGTTAAGAACCTGCCTCGCAATTCAGGGGACGAGAGTTTGATCCCAGTTGGAGAACTAAGATCCCACAGGCCTAGTTGTGTGGCTCAACTAGGCCTGTGCATCACAATTAGAGACTGTGCACTGCAACAAAAACTCCTGCGTGTCACAAGGAAGATCTAGCACACCCCATCTAAGAACTGACATGGCCAGATTAATTAATCAATTTAAAAACTCACAGTAAAAAAAGAGAAGACAGAGGAGTGGGCTGAAGCATGACTAGAAGATGAAGAATTTAAATATTGGGGTGTTTATATACACTCACTGGATAAGACCATTCACTCTCTACCTGTTCAGCTTCCTAAGCCTCTCCCAAGTGTACTCACTTCATCCCCATGCCCGCCTCACTCTCAGTTACCATCAAGCCTCACCTGGACATTTCATCCACAACATCCTAACTGGTACCCAGTCTCTACTTTGCTCCGTTTAAGCCCTTTCTCTATGGGGCCAGAAGAACCTTCTGAAGACCCTACCTTTGATCATGCCACTCCTGTGTTTAGACACTTTTGATGGCTACCATGACCCTGGGATAAAGGCCAAACCACTTGTAAATTTTTAGGTCATCTGGCTCCTGCCTAGATCTCAGTATCTCTCAGTATTTCTCTCTCTTTCTCTCTTTCCATTTCATTTCTGCTCTTCGATCTTTTTTTTTTTTACTGTCATCTTGTATTTTCTCTACTGTGCCCTATTCTCTTTGTCCTCCAGGTTCAAGTCTGAAGTCTCAGATTAAACATCATTGCCCTAGAAAGGCTTCCCTTGACCTCTCTGAGGTCAAGCCTTCTCCTCTCCACACTTCTTCTATCATCAGAAATGACATTTCTTTTCTCTTTTCCACCATTAGCGTTAGATAAACTGTTTCCACAATTTAGAGCTACATCACAGTCCATGACACTGAGTAGGCACTCAGTAAATACTTCTTTAATACATTAAGTGAAACCACATTCTCATTTCTAAGGAAATTCTCCACAAGAATTTTTCTGAAAGAGTAAAATCTCTTAAAAGACTTCAGAGCCCTTATTTTCAGTAACGTAAGCTAATTTGGACATTTTAGACGAGGCTTTTCAAAAACAACTGGTCAACAATATCTTAGGAGGTAAGACCTACAGACTCAATTTTTCTAAATCATCACTACTTATAGACTGAATGTAATACTTTCATTAGGGGTTGTTTGTTAATCTGCTTAATAGTAAGTAACCTTTTGGTTGAGAGAGGTAAGTTAAATAATCCCTGATTCCATAGAAGCAATTAGTTATACATACATTAATTTGCTTGCTTTCAACTCAGGTACTATTAAAAAAAAATACAAGAGGAGAAGTAGTGGGAGTTTAACAGTCATCTATTCTTTGTGACATTTTGAGAAAGCAAATGAAAATAATCCCTGGAACAAGCCAACCACAGGGACACTCGTTAACTTGATATGCTTTAATCTTGTGAATAGAAGCTGGAGCCGAGTCACTGAATCAAGAACTGCATACTCCCAGCCCTGGATGCCTGCAAGACATCCAGGCATGAGTGTTCCAACTGCATCTCCAATCAGCACGACCCAATCTGAACTCAGTATTGGACTTGTGAGGGTCCCCTGCAAAACCTGCCCAAGCCCTGGACTCCCTACCTCTGTGGTGCTCCATGCCTGGCACAAGGCTGCAGGTCTCAGCAGCATCTTCCTGGACTGGCTCCTTGGCCATTCCCAAAGCTGCTGCATCCTCAGAACTTAACCCTGTGCTATATAGTAGGTACTTGTCGTTTATCTATTTTATATATTGTTGTCGTTGTTCAGTCACTAAGTCATGTCCAACTCTTTGTGACCTCATGGACTGCAGCATGCCAGGCTTCCCAGTCCATCACCAACTCCTGGGGCTTGCTCAAACTCATGTCCATCAAGTCAGTGATGCCATCCAACATCTCATCCTCTGTCACCCGCTTCTCCTTTTGCCCTCAATCTTTCCCAGCATCAGAGTCTTTTCTAATGAGTCAGTTCTTTGCATCAGGTGGCCAAAGTATTGGAGCTTCATATTGGCGCAACCAAAGATGGAGAAGCTGTATACAGTTAGCGAAAACAAGACCAGGAGCTGACTGTGGCTCAGATCATGAACTCCTTATTGCGAAGTTCAGACTTAAATTGAAGAAAGTAGGGAAAACCACTAGACCATTCAGATATGACCTCAATCAAATCCCTTATGATTATACAGTGGAAGTGAGAAATAGATTTAAGGGACTAGATCTGGTTGATAGAGTGCCTGATGAACTCTGGACGGAGGTTCATGACATTGTACAGGAGACAGGGACCAAGACCATCCCCATGGAAAAGAAATGCAAAAGAGAGAAATGGCTGTCTGAGGAGGCCTTACAAATAGCTGTGAAAAGAAGAGAGGTGAAAAGCAAAGGAGAAAAGGAAAGATATAAGCATCTGAATGCAGAGTTCCAAAGAATAGCAAGAAGAGATAAGAAAGCCTTCCTCAGTGATCAATGCAAAGAAATAGAGGAAAACAACAGAATAGGAAAAACAAGAGACCTCTTCAAGAAAATGAGAGATTCCAAGGGAACATTTCATGCAAAGATGGGCTCGATAAAGGACAGAAATGGTATGGACCTAACAGAAGCAGAAGATATTAAGAAGAGGTGGCAGGAATACACAGAAGAACTGTACAAAAAAGATCTTCATGACCAAGATAGTCATGATAATGTGATCACTGACCTAGAGCCAGACATCTTGGAATGTGAGGTCAAGTGGGCCTTAGAAAGCATCACTACGAACAAAGCTAGTGGAGGTGATGGAATTCCAGTTGAGCTATTTCAAGTCTTGAAAGATGATGCTGTGAAAGTGCTGCACTCAATATGCCAGCAGATTTGGAAAACTCAGCAGTGGCCACAGGACTGGAAGAGGTCAGTCTTCATTCCAATCCCAAAGAAAGGCAATGCCAAAGAATGCTCAAACTACCGGACAATTGCACTCATCTCACATGCTAGTAAAGTCATGCTCAAAATTCTCCAAGCCAGGCTTCAGCAGTATGTAAACCGTGAACTCCCAGATGTTCAAGCAGGTTTTAGAAAAGGCAGAGGCACCAGAGATCAAATTGCCAACATCCGCTGGATCATGGAGAAAGCAAGAGAGTTTCAGAAAAACATCTATTTCTGCTTCATTGACTATGCCAAAGCCTCTGACTGTGTGGATCACAATAAACTGTGGAACATTCTGAAAGAGATGGGAACCCCAGACCACCTGACCTGCCTCTTGAGAAACCTGTATGCAGGTCAGGAAGCAACTGTTAGAACTGGACATGGAACAACAGACTGGCTCCAAATAGGAAAAGGTGTACGTCAAGGTTGTGTATTGTCACCTTGCTTATTTAACTTATATGCAGAGTACATCATGAGGAGCGCTGGGCTGGAAGAAGCACAAGCTGGAATCAAGATTGCTGGGAGAAATATCAATAACCTCAGATATGCAGATGACACTACCCTTATGGCAGAAAGTGAAGAGGAACTCAAAAGCCTCTTGATGAAAGTGAAAGAGGAGAGTGAAAAGGTTGGCTTGAAGCTCAACATTCAGAAAACAAAGATCATGGCATCTGGTCCCATCACTTCATGGGAAATAGATGGAAAAACAGTGGAAACAGTGTCAGACTTTGTTTTTTTGGGCTCCAAAATCACTGCAGATGCTGATTGCAGCCATGAAATTAAAAGACGCTTGCTCCTTGGAAGGAAAGTTATGACCAACCTTGATAGTATATTAAAAAGCAGAGACATTACTTTGCCAACCAAGGTCCATCTAGTCAAGGCAATGGTTTTTCCCGTGGTCATGTATGGATGTGAGAGTTGGACTGTGAAGAAGGCTGATCGCCGAAGAATCGATGCTTTTGAACTGTGGTGTTGGAGAAGACTCTTGAGAGTCCCTTATACTGCAAGGAGATCCAACCAGTCCATTCTAAAGGAGATCAATCCTGGATGTTCATTGGAGGGACTGATGCTAAAGCTGAAACTGCAATACTTTGGCCACCTCATGCGACGAGTTGACTCACTGGAAAAGACTCTGATGCTGGGAAAGGTTGGGGGCGGGAGGAGAAGGGGACGACGGAGAATGAGATGGCTGGATGGCATCACCGACTCTGTGGAGATGAGTTTGAGTGTACTCCGGGAGTTGGTGATGGACAGGGAGGCCTGGCGTGCTGTGATTCATGGGGTCACGGAGAGTCGGACACGACTGAGCGACTGAACTGAACTGAACTGAATGTGTAATTTGAATGCAGAGTTCCAAAGAATAGCAAGGAGAGATAAGAAAGCCTTCCTCAGTGATCAGTGCAAAGAAATAGAGGAAAACAATAGAATGGAAAAGACTAGAGATCTCTTCAAGAAAATTAGATACCAAGGGAACATTTCATGCAAAGATGGGCTCAATAAAGGACAGAAATGGTATGGACCTAACAGAAGCAGAAGATATTAAGAAGAGGTGGCAAGAATACACAGAAGAACTGTACAAAAAAGATCTTCACGACCCAGATAATCACGATGGTGTGATGACTCACCTCGAGCCAGACATACTGCAATGTGAAGTCAAGTGGGCCTTAGGAAGCATCACTACGAACAAAGCTAGTGGAGGTGATGGAATTCCAGTTGAGTTATTCCAAATCCTGAAAGATGATCCTGTGAAAGTGCTGCACTCAATATGCCAGCAAATTTGGAAGACTCAGCAGTGGCTACAGGACTGGAAAAGATCAATTTTCATTCCAATCCCAAAGAAAGGCAATACCAAAGAGTGTTCAAACCACTGCACAATTGCACTCATCTCACACACTAGAAAAGTAATGCTCAAAATTCTCCAAGCCAGGCTTCAACAATATGTGAACCGTGAACTTCCAGATGTTCAAGCTGGTTTTAGAAAAAGCAGAGGAACCAGAGATCAAATTGCCAACATCTGCTGGATCATGGAAAAAGCAAGAGAGTTCCAGAAAGACATCTATTTCTGCTTTATTTCCTATGCCAAAGACTTTGACTGTATGGGTCACAACAAATTGTGGAAAATTCTTCAAGAGATGGGAATACCAGACCACCTGACCTGCCTCTTGAGAAACCTGTATGCAGGTCAGGAAGCAACAGTTAGAACTGGACATGGAACAACAGACTGGTTCCAAATAGGAAAAGGAGTATGTCAAGGCTGTATATTGTCACCCTGATTATTTAACTATATGCAGAGTACATCATGAGGAACGCCGGGCTGGATGAAGCACAAGCTGGAATCAAGATTACCGGAAGAAACATCAATAACCTCAGATATGCAGATGACACCACCCTTATGGCAGAAAGTGAAGAAGAACTAAAGAGCCTCTTGATGAAAGTGAAAGAGGAGAGTGAAAAAGTTGGCTTAAAGCTCAACATTCAGAAAACTAGGATCATGGCATCTGGTCCCATCACTTCATGGCAAATAGATGGTGAAACAATGGAAACAATGACAGACTTTATTTTGGGGGGCTCTAAAATCACTGCAGATGGTGACTGTAGCCATGAAATTAAAAGACACTTTTTTCTTGAAAGAAAATCTATGACCAACCTAGACAGCATATTAAAAAGCAGAGACATTACTTTGCCAACAAAGGTCCATCTAGTCAAGGCTATGGTTTTTCCAGTGGTCATGTATGGATGTGAGAGTTGGACTATAAAGAAAGCTGAGCGCCAAAGAATTGATGCTTTTGAACTGTGGTGTTGGAGAAGACTCTTGAGAGTCCCTTGGACTGCAAGGAGGTCCTGCCAGTCCATCCTAAAGGAGATCAGTCCTGAATATTCATTGGAAGGACTTATGTTGAAGTTGAAACTCCAATATTTTGGCCACCTGATGCGGAGAGCTGACTCATTGGAAAAGACCCTGATACTGGGAAAGATTGAAGGTGGGAGGGGAAGGGGATGACAGGATGAGATGGTTGGATGGCATCACCGACTCAACGGAGATGAGTTTGGGTAAACTCCAGGAGTTGGTGATGGACAGGGAGGCCTGGTGTGCTGCTGTCCATTGGACTATACTCTTGCAGTCGAAGAGTCGGACACGACTGAGCCACTGAACTGAATGTGTATATGTTAATCCCAAACTCCTAATTCGTTCCCTCCCTTTCCCCATGTTTGTTTTTTATGTCTGTGAGTGTATTTCTGCTTTGTAATTAAGTCCATTTGTATCATTATTTTAGATACACATATAAGCGATATCATAAACCGTTGTTGCCTGATAAGACTGCCCTTCTCTTAAGCCCAGGGGTCACGTGAGGAAAGTGATGCTCAGAGGACCAAAAGTCCTGTGAGAAAGACACGGGGCCAGAAACCAGGCCCTGTATGAGTCTAGTTTGAAACTTCTACCTATCTGGAGCCAACATCCCTGGGGCCCAGCCAGATTGCCTTGGGGGTTCAACTCCAGCGGTTCCCTCTGCAGCGTATAGGACGCCCTCTGCGCCCCGCCCCATCGCTCCGACCACGCCCCTCCACCTGGCCCCGCCTCCCCCCCGGACCCTGCGCTTCCCGCCAGGGGACGAGGCGCGCGTCCGCAGGGGGCGGGGCCTCGGGGCCGCGCGTGCGCTCGCCGGTCCACCGTGCGCATGCTCAGTTTCCCCTCGCGCGCTCGCGAGAGAGGATGGCGGGGGCCGCGCCGGACGCCATCATGGACGAGGACTACTTCGGGAACGCGGCCGAGTGGGGCGAAGAGGCGGAAGGCGGCCAGGTGAGGGGGGCACCGGGCGCCCCCGACGAGGAATGTTGGTCCCCGAAGCCGGCTGGCCGCCCCTGCCCCCACCGCGTGTTCCAAGCACAGCCCGCCCCGCCCCCTCCCGCCGCGCGCTTAGCCCCTGCCTCGAGCCTGCCCCTCTTGTTGCCGCCGCGGGGACCCACCGCCCGGCCTCTTGGGGGCGGGGGCGCGGAGCGAAGACCCGGTCCCCGCAGACACAGGCACGGGCGCCGCGCCCCAGCCGTCACCCGAGCTGACCCTCCGACCACCGTGGGGCGGCCTCGGAGGCGGGTCCTGGGAATTCATAGCCCCCCGGGCGGGGCGGATACCAGCTCCAAAGTGGAGGATGGGACTCAGACAGTTTAAAAAGTTGTCATACTTAAAAAAAAACACAAAACCCAACTCAGCATCAGGAGCGGGGAAAAGTGCAACTTTGGACTTTCTCACACGTGCTTTACTGTTTGTAAACCACACTCTTGGCGCTATGGCTGATTCAGTCAGTCCTTGGCCTAAGTAAGGACAAAAGGATTGTCCATCTTGACCTTCAAAAGTTTGCTGTGGATGGTGAGGGGGCGGTCACAAGCTTCTCTTCTGATGTCAGGGTTGCAGGTCCGGAACTGGGCGCTTTTGCTCGGCCAGGGGACCCCAACCTGATTCTGATCCGAAGACCCTCCCGAAGTGATGTTTGAATCCCAGCTTCTCAGGCTCCTCCCCTGGGGACTGGAAAGCAGTTGGTTTAGAGGGCAGGAGGCGAGGAACCTGCCTTTTATTTATCTGTTTATTTAATCTTTATTGGAGTATAGTTGCTTCCATGGTGGGTCAGCGGTAAAGAATCTGCCTGCAATGCAGGAAATGCAGATTGAATCCCTGGGTCTAGAAGATCCCCTGGAGGAGGGTATGGCTACCCATTCCAGTATTTTTGCTTGGGCAATCCCATGGACAGAGGAGCCTGGGGGCTACGGTCCATGGGGTCACAAAGAGTCAGACACAACTGAAGTGACTTAATGCAGGGGGTCTAGTTTTTTTTACAGCGTTGTGTTAGTTTCTAGGGTGGAACTTACCTTTGAACAGGAGTCAAGGTTAGGTGTGTGTGGGACAATCGAAGTTACATTTTGAAGGAAAAAAGCCTGCAGTGGCATGTTCTTCCTTGAAGGAGGCATTTGGGGCAAAAGAAGACATCGAAGCCAGGGTGCAGGGGTGCAAAGGTGGGCACTGTTTTCCAGGATCTGAAAGCAGGCCTGTGTGCTTAGTTGTCTGGTGGAAGTAGTGGGTTCTAAAGGGCCTTTGTGAGCTGCTGAAAAGCGTGACTTGTTCAAGAGTTGGAGCAGGGAGTAACACTCCAAGATTCGAGTGTTGGCTGATTCCATGGTGTTGGAGGCTTAGAGTGGAAGGATAGAGTCAGATTTAGCTAACCGAAAATCTGGGCTGGTCAGATGCTTTCATGCATTATCTCATTCCACGGACAAGACACTGAGTTGGGTATTACTCTTCTGATTTTGTAAATGAAGAAAATGAGACAGGAGGACCTGGTCCTGCCCACAGTCAAGAAAGTAATACATGAAGGAAGGGGATCCCACCTACATCCTTTGTCTCCATCACCACTCTCGCAGATGCTGGACCACTGAGGTGATCCAGAAGGAAGACACGTAGGGCATCAGTTAGTTCAGTGGTGGGTTGGTGGTTCAAGCATCTTGTTCAAAATGCCCTAGTATTTGTCACATTAAGCCTTCCAGTCATAGTGATACACCTGGGGCATGTCTGAGGGCTGTCCAGTCAGTGCCCTCATTTTATAAACTGAGGACTTATGCTGTTTTGAATAGCAGAGTCAAGCCTAGACCCCACAGACGGGCTGGGGAGGCTCACTTTTGGGGAACTTGAAGCACGATCCTGATTTGGCCCTGCTAGGCTCCTACAATGGAGGGGTGGACTAGATGTTCACTTCACGTTCAGTCTAACCATGACTTTGTGGAGGAGGGAAAGAAAGTCAGCCAGTTTGCTGATCCCTGGCCCATCTCTTACTGCAGTGCGTAAGGGTCAGTTGCACTGAGGTTGGTCTCTCCTACTAGTTTGTAAACTCCTTCAGCAGAAACAAACTGTCCATTGTCCTTTCATTTTATTAATTTTCCTAGTGACAAGTACAGTGCTCGGTACCGAGTGAATGTTCAAAGAGCATCTGCTTGTTGGTATAACAGTGTTAAAGCTGGACAGACCTTGGGGTCATTGAGTCCATCGCCTCCACATCCTCAGCCTGCTTTGCCCTTAGATTCAGTGACTTGCCTAAGGTAACTTCTGTGCAGAATGGGGACTAGAGTCCAAACAGCAAATGGATGGCTTGTGTCTTCAAGAACCGCTTCATCAGTCTTTGTTGGGAAGCTTTCCGTGGCACATAAGAAAGAGTAATAGTGAAGACATTAATTGTAGCTGAAATATGCTGAACTCTTACTGAATGTCAGGTACTAGGCATGGCTTTTCCAGAAAGCAGCTCGTGGGATCTCACAGCAGCCCAGTGGGCAAGGGCACTGCTCTTACCTTTGTTCGGGAAAAGAGAAACAGGTACTGGGTGAGGTGTCCTCTGTGAGATGCAGTAACTTCTGTGACCACTATACACGTTACGCATGCTGCAGGCCCACCTGGTATGATTCTCAGTTCCGTTCTCTTGGTCACTTGTTACTTGAAAGTGAAATGAAATGATAAATGTGGAATGCTTAACGTGGACAGTGTTACATGGGCTTAAGGTAAAATTTCAGGGTTTGTGGTAATGAAAAAATAACCTGGCTCTTTCTGCCAACCACAGGAGGATGACTATGGAGAGGGAGAAGATGACGCCGAGGTCCAGCAGGAGTGCCTACATAAATTTTCTACCCGGGATTATATAATGGAGCCCTCCATCTTTAACACTCTGAAGAGGTACGTGAGAAAGTCTGGCTGCATTGGGAGGAGAAAGCTGCATAATAGACCCAGAGATGACATGTAAAGTCAGAAGGACATGATGCATGAGTGTAAGGCTTCCAGGGGTCTCCACTTCAAAAGCATGAACAACCCGTCTTCCTGCTCCCTCCCCCTGTGGCAGTCCGTCCCCATGCCCTCTGCGTCCATTCGAGTGCCACAGCTTGTCTGTCACTTTTCTAGGTATTTTCAGGCAGGAGGATCTCCAGAAAATGTTATCCAGCTCTTGTCGGAGAACTACACGGCTGTGGCGCAGACCGTCAACCTGCTGGCCGAGTGGCTCATCCAGACAGGTGCTTTGTGGGGGGCCTAGGGCCTGCCTGTTCCCCACCCCCATCTTTCCAATTGGATCGTTTTTTTTAAACTTTATGTTGGAGTATAGTTGATTAACAGTGTTCTGTTGTTTTTAGGTGTACAGCAGATTCAGTTATACCTATACATGTATCTTTTCTTTTTCAAATTTTTTCCCATTTATGTTGTTACATAACAGAGCAGAGTTCCCTGTGCTGTACAGTAGGTCCTTGTTGGTTATCCATTTTAAATATAGCAGTGTGTACATGTTGATCCCAAACTCCCTAACTGTCCCTTCTCCCACCCTTCTCATTCTCTCAAGTCTGCTGTGTAAATAAGTTCATTTGTATCATTTATTTTTAGATTCCCCATATAAGCTATATCATATGATATTTGTCTTTCTCTGACTTAATTCGCTCAGTAGACAGTCTCTAGGTCCATCCATGTTGCTGCAAATATGGATCATTATAATGCTGATAAATTGGAAAGCTTTTCTTTATTTTTCTGGTTTTAAGACTTCTATAAGTAAGAGGGACTTCCCTGGTGGTCCAGTGGCTAAGATTCCGTGCTCCCAGTGCAGAGGACCTGGGTTCAATCCTTGGTCCAGGAATTAGATCCCACATGCCTCAACGAAAGATGTCGTGTACTACAACTAAGACTCGGTGCAACAAATAAATAAATTTAAATAAGTAAAGACTTCTCTCAGTAAGACTTGAACTTCTTACCCATTTTCATCTGCTTGATTCAGTAATTGAGGTTTACAGAGAGCTTGCAAATGTAATTCTCATTGAGCTGTTTCCTGCCATGTTGTAGAATTGGAGGGTGTATGTTTGGTGTGTCATTTTTAAGAAGTCTGTTATAGCGAGCAGTGGATGATAGATAATTGAGGACCAGGTATGATTATGGCTTTTAGCTAATACCATCAATGTAGGGCCTTACTGGAAATCAGCTCCTTTGAGTAGGGATGACATGGTGGGGTAAGTGCTGCCCAGAAGCACGTCAACTTGCTGCTGTCATGGTGACCACACAGGAGTGCCTCTTGGCCAGCAGCGATCTGTTCTGCTGTGGGGGCTGTTCTTCTGTCATCCTCCCTGTCTGTTTTGGCAGTCTGTCCTTGTTCCGTGCAAGCCTCAGAAGATGTCACCGTGCTTTACACGTAAAGAAGCATCCGTGTCTGTTTCACCCTGGTCTCCTTTTGGGGTCTTACCAATATGTTAAATATGTGTAATATTAATTTTAATAAGAAACTCCAAATCCTAAGTGGTTAGAAGCAGTTTTGTAATACATGATTTGCACATGGACTTTTGATCTTCTTTCTCTGAAGTAACACGAACTGAGAAGTAGCCATTTTCCATCTCGTTGCTTTCCTTCTCTTCCAGGTGTTGAGCCAGTGCAGGTTCAGGAAACCGTGGAAAATCACCTGAAGAGTTTACTGATCAAACATTTCGACCCCCGCAAAGCAGACTCTATCTTTACTGAAGAAGGAGAGGTGAGGAACTTCCCCTCCCTCTCCCCCAGCTCCTAGAGCACGTTGCTGATTCCACATGTACACTGGCGCCTGGCATGCTAAGTCATGAAAGAGTTGGGGGCTGAAGTCAGGTTGGGAGACCCAAGTTCTGAATCGCCTTCTAAATGCCCTTGCTTGGGGTGGGAGAGGCTGGAGCTTCTAAAAATTGGGGTGGGGGTGGGAGGGCATCCTCCTGGCCCCACCACTTGGCCCCGTATGACCTCACCAGCCCTGGGCATGCTTCCTCCTGCACAGGACACCGCAGCTGAAGCCAGGGGCTCTTCTGTGATTGTTGGCATAATGTAATCTTCTCTTAAGCTAGACCCAGGCCTCTTACCTTGCTGTTTGTTTGTTTGTTGTCAGACCCCTGCTTGGCTTGAACAAATGATTGCACACACCACCTGGAGAGACCTTTTTTACAAGCTGGCTGAAGCCCACCCAGACTGTTTGATGCTTAACTTCACTGTTAAGGTAGGAAGGATCCTGGAGTCAGAGAAAAGTACTTATGAATGAGGGTTACTTTGAGTTGGTTGGTTGGTGGTCTGTTCCCTCTGAAAAGATCCTATGTGCTTTTTTGGTAAAGGTCTTCATCGTTTCACTTTAAAGTCTTGTTAAATGTTGAGAAAGAAAAGCACAGAATGTGTATGTTTTGGGGTCGACGTGGACTGTGTTTTAGGGTTTGGCAGTAACGTGTTACAGAGCCCAGTGTGTTCTGAGAGGAGCCTTTTCGAGTGTCTGGTCAGTCTCCTCCGTCTCACAGATTAAGCGTCATGGGTTGTGGGTGGGGAGTTGGCTGGGGTCACCAGCCTAGTTAGTGGTGAAGTGGGCACCTGAGTAAAAGTTTGAGACCCAAAACCAGTGCATGTCCCTCCTCACCCCAGACCCTGCCGTCGGCCACCTTCCTGTGGACCTGTGACCATGGCTCATGTGTTTGGCTTCTTCTTTCTGTGTTGTAGCTTATTTCTGACGCAGGATACCAAGGGGAGATCACCAGTGTGTCCACAGCCTGCCAGCAGCTGGAGGTGTTTTCTAGAGTGCTCCGTACTTCTCTAGCTACAATTTTGGATGGAGGAGAAGAAAACCTTGAAAAAAATCTCCCTGAGTTTGCAGTAAGTTCTTTACTTTATATGGCTTAGATTAGAAGGTGGCCATTTGGGGTCATGTGTTTTCAAAAGCAAAATGCCTTTTACTCTGGGAATGTCTGGGTCAGAGATCACCTCCCCAGAAGGTGCAGAAATGTTGTCGTCTGACTCCCATCTGCCTTTGCTGTTGCTGTAGTCACAAAGCCCAAACACGCTCTTCTCTCCATTCTGCAGAAGATGGTGTGCCATGGGGAGCACACGTACCTGTTTGCACAGGCCCTGATGTCTGTGCTGGCCCAGGAGGAGCAGGGGGGCTCGGCTGTGCGCAGGATTGCACAGGAGGTTCAGCGCTTCGCCCAGGAGAGGTGAGAGGCGCTATCTCTGCTCTCTCACTCCCACACCATTGCCCTGTGTCCACAACTGAAGACCCTAGGTCCTCCTGTTTTGATATAATTCCTCTTACCCGTAGAGCTGGGAAAGAGAACTTGTGTTCTAAAGTTTTGCTTTGATGAGTATTTTGTAAAGGATTTGCTTACAGTTTAATTCACTGTATTTATTAATTTATTTATTCCCAATATATTGGGATTCATCAGTAGCAAGTGACAGTAGTCTTTTCTTCAGTAGTCCAATTGTTAGATTGTGGTCCATCTTTTACAGAACAGAATTATTAGCTTTATTAGCTAATAAAAGTTTATTTTTACTAATTAGCTTTATTTTCTACTCATGGAGTCTTAATATACTGAAAAGTGCTTGGTTCCTTTTAGGAACCCCGTAAGCTGCACTGGATCTTTCTTCCCCAGTTAGCTCCAAATGTTTTCATGTGTCAGTAGGTAAAAAATTACCAGTGGATGAGAAAAATATGAAAAAACAAAGAGACTCTTAACAATTCAAAGCATAAATGTGAAAGGCGGGAGGGAGAGCAGGCAGGAGAGGGCTGGGCAGGGAGCCACCTTATCGATGACGGGATCTGTGATATTGTTTCATCAAGAGGCCACGACGCCAGTCAAATCACACTGGCACTGGGCACAGCTGCCTCCTACCCCCGGGCGTGCCAGGCCCTTGGGGCCATGCTGTCCAAGGGAGCCCTGAACCCTGCCGACATCACAGTCCTGTTCAAGATGTTTACGAGCATGGACCCGCCCCCTGTTGAACTCGTGAGTGGCCTTTCATTTTAACCATAAGGTGGGACGCCCTCAATGCTAACTGGAAGTATATTCTTTTGGAACGTTGGTGCTCCTCTTAGTTCTCTCAAGTTAGGGAGTACACACGCCTGTTGAAATTTTCCTGTCCTCTCCCTGGGCCTTTCTTTTCACGTCCTTGGCCCTCAAGCACCCTGGAGCACTCAGCGAAGGACCCGAGCTGGCACTCCTGCGTAGGCGTGTGTGGACTCACCTCCCATCTCGTTCTGCTTTCGTTTTCACTGAGTTATTTTTCTTTTCAGATCCGGGTACCCGCCTTCCTGGACCTGTTCATGCAGTCACTCTTTAAACCTGGGGCCAGGATCAACCAGGACCACAAGCACAAGTATATCCACATCTTGGCATATGCAGCGAGCGTGGTGGAGACCTGGAAGAAGGTGGTATCTGTGCTGAGAGCGCACGGGCTTTGGGGTGATGTGAACCTCCTCTGTTTGGTGTTCTGTGTGAATTTTGGATGTAGAGAGTCACAGGCCCAACTAGTCTCTGAAATGTCTTTTCTGGTTTTTTTGCATAAAATAGCCAAAGTGTTAAATGTCTTAAGGAAATGTGCATCGCATCTATGATACTAATTCAAACTGTAATCTGAAGTGTGACTAAAGAAACAAAACTGATTCCCTAAGGCACTGACAGACACAGGTCCCCCTGGTCTGCAGTGTGTGTTTGCTGTGCGACAGGAACATGTGACTTCAGAGACAGTGGTTTGCAGAGGGAAGGGCAGAGGCTGGGTTACCCCGACTTCAAGGACACGGATGCCATCAGGATTCACCAGCTTGCTGTGTTTTCAGAACAAGCGTGTCAGCATCAATAAAGACGAGCTGAAGTCCACGTCAAAGGCTGTTGAGACTGTTCACAACCTGTGTTGCAATGAGAACAAGGGGGCGTCGGAGCTCGTGGCTGAGCTGAGCACCCTCTATCAGTGCATCCGGTGAGCAGATGAAGGTTCTAGGTGTAATTCTCTGGGGAGGAGCTGGGTTGAATTATCATATTGACGGCTCAAAATATATCGCAAAAGATTCAGAGGTACTTATTTGTTTTCTCTTTTGTAAATATATAGAGAGAACTTTGTTTTAGCAGCATGAGTAATTTTCAGATATTTACCTGCCAGAAATCTGTTCACAAATTAGACTAAGAAGAAGGAAGACCAACCAGAATTACAAAAATTGATTTGAAGAAGAGGGTCTATTCAGAGTAAAAGTTAGACCAAGAGAGTTTCGCTTGGATAGATGCGAGTTTTGCCTGGATAGATGTGTGTGATGCCAGTTCTATAAGTAAACGCTCACTAGGAAAGCTTACACACAACTGTCCTCTTAGGCATGTGAATTTTCCTCTGTTAATTTGTACTGGAGACTAAGGGCTTGCTTCAACTCAGTCCACCAAGCTCTCAGAGTGCTGCATTAATGGCTTTCTTCTTCTAAACCAGCGAAGTTGGTCTCAAGTCAGTGGAGCGTGGGTTTTGGGTTCTGGTGCCCGAGTCTGAGAGGGTGTCGCTCTCATCAGACTGTTTGCACGTATGGTGTCTCTGGCAGAGCACATCGAAGAGTGACGTGCTAGGCTGGACTGAGTTGTTTGGTTTTGGGGTTTGCATTCCGCCTTGTTTACCGTAGGTTCCCAGTGGTGGCCATGGGGGTGCTGAAGTGGGTGGACTGGACTGTGTCGGAGCCGAGGTACTTCCAGCTGCAGACTGACCACACCCCGGTGCACCTGGCGCTGCTGGATGAGGTAGGGGCTGCGAGGCTCTTGAAGCAGCTCCGTCCTCGCCTCCCACACGTCCCGTGCCTTCAGAAGACAGGCTTTGCAAAGCTAGTTATTTCTACTTCAAATGAGGAGTTTCCTTTTAAGGAACTAGTTTCGTTGACTCTGTAGACTTCTCAGTTTCTATCAAGTGTTCCTGAGAGGATGAGGAATGGGACAGAAGTTGATTGGCCCCAGAAACCACTGTCTTCCGCCACGAGCCATGTTTGGTGGCGCTTCCCTGAGGCCTATGGGGAGCCCAGAGCCACAGCCATGTGGCTCAGGGTGACTTCCTTTGGCCTCTGTAGATCAGCACCTGCCATCAGCTCCTGCACCCCCAGGTCCTGCAGCTGCTGGTGAAGCTCTTTGAGACAGAGCACTCGCAGCTGGATGTGATGGAGCAGGTGAGTGGTGGCCTGGGGTGAGCTGGGCAGCAGGGAGATGGCCCTTCTCAAACTTGTGACCCCACACCCGCAGCTCGAGTTGAAGAAGACCCTCCTGGACAGGATGGTGCACTTGCTGAGCCGGGGCTATGTGCTCCCCGTCGTCAGTTACATCCGCAAGTGTCTGGAGAAGCTGGATACTGACATCTCTCTCATTCGCCACTTTGTGACCGAGGTCAGTGCCCTGGCAGCGCCCTCTGGGCTTGATGTTGTCACCTTGCACCCAGCAATAGTCATGGTGATGACAGTGATTTGGATACTGGCCTATCAGGCACCTCCTATCCGCAGGAGCTGTTATACCTTTATGACCCCTGCCCGTCTTTATGTTGGAGTTTGGGATGGTCTCCAGGAAGAAGAGAGTGGAAGTGGGGACGGGGTGGGGGTCCCTCCACACTGCTGCCATCTGACCAGCTCACAGGCTGTGCTCCCCACAGGTGCTGGATGTCATCGCGCCCCCCTACACCTCTGACTTTGTGCAGCTTTTCCTCCCCATTCTGGAAAACGATAGCATTGCTGGCACCATTAAAACTGAAGGTGAACATGACCCCGTGACGGAGTTCATAGGTAAGGCTGGCATGAGCATCTCTGGGCTGCAGTTTTGATGTCATCGTTTCCCTCCTGTTTCTAACCCAGGTCCCTTCTGTTGTTACAGCTCATTGCAAGTCTAACTTCATCCTGGTGAACTGACTCAGAGCATCCCCAGCTTGGAGCCGGCCCTTCCGGGAGACCCCTGTGGAATAACCCTTTGCAGAAGCCGTTGTTGAAGAGGCCCCGACAGCATCTTGGAGATGGGCTCTGATCGGAGGAAGTGAAGGACTTCTGTGTAAAGGAAAATGTTAGCAGTGTGAGTGGAGAACTTGGGAATGGGCCCTCTCCTTATAAGTCCAGGACTGCCCCCTGGATCCGTCTACAGTGTCACTTCTCCTGGTAGTGGACTGGGCTGCCAAGACCCCTTAGGATGTAGCCAATTGTCAGCCCTGGGGTGGTAGAATTCAGAGACTGAGACACTCAGATGAACTGGTTTCAAAGTTGACTCTTGTTTTTGCACAAGATCTGATTGGTTAGTTCATATTATTGTAATTACTTTTATTCTCCAAGAACATATGAAAGCTTTTCTGTGGTGGGAAGGTGTGGATCCCAGTGTCACGTCATTGTTATGTGTAAATAAAGCATTCAGATTCAGTTCTGGTGTGAAGTGTGCATTTTATTCATCATTTGGGCAACTTGAAATTGCCGTTTCCCCCCTGTGCACCTCATTGATTTCAAGGTGACAAAAGAACTGGTGGTGAGTCCGAGCTGTTTTACCTCACAGACCAACAGCTGCCAAATCATCTGTTTTGGAAGTCACATTGTTCACTGCCCCTCGGATCCCTCTTCTCCAGGCTGTTCTCGCAGCAGGAAGCCATCCAGTGCAGCCGCGGAGCCGGCCCCTCCCTGGCTCTCCCCTCTGTCAGCCTGTGTGGCATTTCCACCCGTGTCTGTCCTAGGTGCTCAGGGCCATCACTGGCTGTCACATACGTGAACGTCAACCCCCAGTTTCTTCAAACCACAGCAGTGCCACCCTGGTGCCTGTGACAATGGGATCCCCTCTGGTTCCAGCTCTCGCGATCCTTTCTGTAAGAGCCGTTCTGCCTTAAACGATGGGATCCCCAAAAGTGCAGCTCTCCTCGATGGCCAGGTTGTAACGGGCACCCTCCCCACCTTTGTAGGTGCTGGTCACGATCCGCATCCAGCCGTGCTCACCCTGTGAGGAGTGGGACTGTGCGTGAGGACTGGGGACCCCCCCACACCTTGCATCTCCTACCTCCCCTGTCTGCTCTCAGAGCAGACAGACCCTGTCCTCCCTCTTCAATCCACCTCGAGCTCAGGGACCCTGCAGTGTCCAAGCCACCCGCTCAGCTGCCCTTCCCCTTCCTAGGACCCCCATTCAGATAACGCTTTCGTGAAATATTTAAACTTGGTTAATCCTTAACACAAGGGGTACGTGGGTCTATATACCAAGAGCTAATTAATGTAGCTAAAATGTTGACTCTTTGAAACAGATGTCTGGACTACCTATTAATACCCCCATTTATAATTGTTGAATAAAAAATACTGACATTTCATCACTTTGACATAAATCAACTTCCCTGGGTTTCATCATAATGAATTAGTATCTGAAGCTGTAATCGTTAATACAAGGTCTCAGAAATGAAAATTCTGGCAGTTGCTGTAACTCCCCTGAGTTTTTAACCCAACTCAAACAGTGTTTTGAACTTCCCTGGTGGTAGAGTGGATCCCCTGCCAGTGAAGGGGATCCCTGGTCTGGGAAAATTCCACATGCCGAAAAGCAACTAGGCCTGTGTGCCACAACAACTGAGTCAGCTCTAGAGCCTGGGAGCTACAAGTACAGAGCCCATGCACCACAACTGCTGTGAAGCCTGAGTGCCTAGAACCTGGGTTCCACGAGAAAAGTCACTGCAGTGAAGAGTACCCCCTGCTCACTGCAACTAGAGAAAGCCCATGCAGCAACAGAGACCCAGCACAGCCAAAATCAACTTTTTTTAAAAAAGGCATTTTTGAGGAAACCCCGGTTATTACTTAGGAGACCATAAAATATGACAAGAGAAAGAATGAGATGGTTGTAAAGGAATAAAGCAAGCTAAATGGAAACTTATAAAGTAGGGCTCCTCAGCCAGGGTCTTCCCCACCCCCATGAGATGTCTGGAGATGTTGTGGTTCTCACAGCTGGGAAATACGGAGAAGGAGCATCTGGCATCAAATGGGTAGGGGCCAAAGAGGCTGCTGAACACACTGAGATGCCCAGGACAAGCCCCCTGCCCCCACCATGCAGTGCAGAAGCCCCCCAGCCCCACATCTGGAGCCTGAGACCCCACTGCTCAGGGCTGCAGTTCTCAGCTACAACCCTCCCAAACCATCCACGTGAGAGCAGTCCCAGTAGATTTGTCTTACCCATGGTTCTCCCCATGAGTTCCGGACAATCCAGTACTCCATGCCATCGCTGACACCCCACCCGGCCACGGAGACGATGTGGTTTATGTAGGCCTGGTCATTGTATTCGGAGTAGATGCCGCCAGTGTAGTTAGACATCTTGTCTGTTGCCATTATGCCACAGCTGAGAGCAAGCAGGGAGAGAATACGCACTTTCAGCGGCCACTGTTCACCACGGTTAGGAACAAATCACGTAATTCACACCTGATGGTTCTGCCCAGACTTCTGTTGTTACTCACCTGGCGTCCCCCTATGGTTGCTGTACTGGCAGCCCCGCAGCATGGGCTGCGCCCTGGGACCTTCCCACACACATATGCCTGCTTCCCAATAATCCTACCAGGGGCACATAGGCTGTTGAGCTTTATTTTTGATTAGATGCTAAGTTGTGTCAGGCTCTTTTATGACCCCATGGACTGTAGGCTGCCAGGCTCCTCTGTCCATGGGGTTTTCCACGCAAGAACACTGGAATGGGTTGCCATTTCCTTCTCCAGGGGAATCCTCCCAGCCCAAGGATCAAAGCCATGTCTCCTGCATTGGCAGGCAGGTTCTTTACCACTGAGCCACTGGGAAAGCCCTGAGCTTAATTTTGAGAAAACTCATGTGGCAGCTGTTTCTAGCCTTGCAGGTCAAGTCCAGAAGAAAAGGGGTGAAAATGACCTGGGTCCTCTCGACCAGAAGCCTGCGCGCCCACCGAGGGCAGGGGTCTCAGCTCCATACCTGATGGGGCCATTGGCGTAGATTTCTGCCATCATCTTCTCCCTCCCCGAAAGGGAACCGTAGTCACCGACCTTCCAGAGGGTGTAGTTCTGGATGACGTGGCATTCTTTGAATTCAGTGCACGTCCCACACTGGTTAAACTTGTCACACTCTGGGGACCGCATGGAGAGGCAGCGTGAGACCTTTTCCTCGTTAACACGTGAACAAAGCAGAGAGCCCAGACCCTAGTCTTCACTTTTCTAGCTGAGTGCTCCATCCACTAGCTAATAACATAAATCACCTTGCACTCAGGTGTTTAATTACCCTCTTCCTTCAGCTATAGGAGTCACGATAACCATTCCTTCCCCAGCTCTCAGCAAAAAGACAACACTAATTAGCACAAAGTAGGCGCTCAAAAGCTTGACTTTTCCTGAAAGCCAGGAGAAAGGCCTTTGCATAATACTCTATCGCTGAGAATAGAGGATAATTAAATTCTTGATTTTTAATAACTTTTAGTAATTTCCTTTGATTTCCAAGGGGAGCAGCCTTTTAATAAGATTATATTGTTGGCTAGTGAATAAGTCAACACATCTGGGGGGAAAGTAAGCATTTTCTTCATTTGAGGAGGCATCAAGAATTAGGGTTCAAAACGAAGTGCGGCTGTTAGATCTGGAAGACTCCACACCGTCTCGTGTGTTCTCACCTTGTCCATCCAGCCTCGAGCCCGCAGCCCCACTCTACTGCTTTCATGTTACCTATTTCTGCCATAATTTTCATGTCTGTCCATATTCCTCCCCCCAGGACAGTAAACTCTTTGAGGATTAAACTGTTGGTTTAATTCACCCCTTGGACACCAAATGCCCAGGACACCCTGAAACATGGTGGATCTGTGGCCACATTTGCTAACACAAAGACAAGACCACTTACTGCAAACAACCAGGGGCCGATGAATTCCATCTGGCCCTATTGTTCTAGGTGGGCTCGAGGGCCTGGCTGAGGATGGACATGACCAGTTCTGGGCAGAGCAGGGCCCCAAGACCGCCTGGGTCCCCAGTTCTGAGCCCTCGGGGCTCTCCTTCTCCTTTTCATCCTGGGCACCTCTCCCTGATCCTCTGACCCCTGTGGCATTTACTGCTTCAACAAGACTCACTCAACCAGTCTGGGGGGATGCTTTCTGGCTGGGAGTATGGCCAGGAGGCAAGGTGGGGGCACCTGTGGGCGTGGGATGGCGCCTTCAGAAGGCTCAGGGGCAGGAGCACACGTTTTATAGACGGGGTGGGGGGTGGCAGAAAAGTCCCCTCCCTGGGCCCCTGTTCATCCCCATCCTCCCCTTTCCTGTCTCAGAAGGCCCCAGCTCTGTGCTCTGGTTACGAGGGAGCTCAGAAAGGAGACTTAAAACTACCCACTGTGGGCCTGGGGTCTGGACTCCTCCTCTCTTTTGGTTTCCAAGGGGAGCAGGTTGAAAGGAACGTGCCAGCTCCAGGGACTGCAGGCCAGCTTGTGTTCACTGGTCCATGCAGTGCCCTCGGCCCAGGACCGTGACTCAGGCCAGGCCCTCCTGCTGCCTGCCAGCTCTCCCTATCCGGTTCCTGGAAACACTCTTCCCCGGAACCACGTTCCCCTTACAAACGCCATGAAACCACTAAAATGCCAGATCCAAACACCAGGGCCCCGCCTGGCCACAGTGCGCGTAGGGTGGAGAACCCCGCCCCAAGTCTTTCTCATTGGTCTTCTCAACAAGGATGCCAGGCCCCCATTTCCTGATCCCCCAGCCCCACCGCGGGGGCTCCGCCATCCTCCCCCGGGGCCGGCCACAGGACCTGAGAAGGGTGTGGGCCTGGGGTCCGGACCACACCTGCCCTGGGAAGAGCCGTGTGCCCATCCAGGTGCGAGTGTCTGGGGCGGGGGGCGGGGCGAGAGGGGCTTACCTTGGTCCTTGGCCTGGTAGTTGTTGCAGGTCTCGTCGGGGATGCCGTGCCGGTGGGCGTACTCCCACACCGGCAGGTCGTTGCCCCCCTCACAAGAGCCCGCGTCGCCGCAGTCGATCACGTGCTGCACCGACAGCAGTGTGGACGGCCACGCCCCCTTCCTCTTGATGTTGATCCGGTCTGCAGGGACAGCAGACCCGTGGGTCGGCACCCACCCCCTTTCCTGCTGTTCTGGGGGGCCCCCCTGCATCCCTCTCCGCAGGGCGCTCCAGTCCTCCGGGAGGGGGGGGGGCTCTGCTCTCTCTCCGCCACGCCCCTTCTCAGAACTGATGCCGACCCTCACCGCCAACTACCAGGACAGCTTCAGGGGTGTCCTGCCTGAAGGCTGCTAGTGACCAGCCCCCTCTAGGGCACTGAAGAGTCCAGACTAGGGGCTGGTGGGGTGACCCCTCTCATTCCCTACGCACCTAGGCCCACACACCCCACAGGTGCTGAGGGTGGCCACGCCCCTTTCCCTGCACACGCAGTCCTGGGGACCCTACAGCCAGTCCTACCCTAGCCGGCCACCTCACTTGCACCTCCTGAGGTGATGATCCCACAACCATCCATGCTGGCCCACATCTTGAGATCCCACCTCCAAGTAGGAAACTCACCAAGCCTGTTCTTTCCCTGATTACAGTGAGCAAGCAGCCAGGTCCTCCACCCCCCAGCAGCCCCCTCTAGGCGCTTCCTTCCTTCCCTCCTGCAGTCCCATGCCCCCCTACATCCCTGGGGTCACCTCCCAGGCTCTGGGCCCACATGGCTCTACATCCGCCCCTGTGACCTGCCCTTGGCCTTCTGGAACCCACAGCCAGTCACCAGCAGTGCCCCAGCTCTTTCCCCAGTGCCGGACCACGCTCCCCCAGGGCTCTACTGCAGACACACCTCTACAGAGCCTCGTGTGGCCAACCCCTCCCTGCGACAGGTCTCCCCAAGCCCCTTCTCAGCAGCCTCCCACAGCCGTATGCCCTCAACCCTCACAACCCCTCCCCAGCCTTGGTGACCCTCCAGCTGACATCATTTCACCCATTAGCCCTACCACTTAGTTCCCTTGTTAATGGACCACCTCCCTCCCACAGTGCTGGCAGAGCGTAGCTCCTCTGCTGCCTGGCACGTCATTGGTGCTCAGGAAATAAATGCATTTAGTCGTGTCCAACTTTTTACGACCCCATGGACCCACCAGGCTCCTCTGTCCACAGGATTCTCCAGGCAAGAATACTGGAGTGGGTTGCCATTTCCTACTCCAGGGGATCTTCCTGACCCAGGGATGGAACCTACATCCCTTGTGTCTGCTGTACTGGCAGGTGGGTTCTTTACCACTGCATCACCCGGGAAGCCTGCTCCAGTAAAAACACCAGCTGCCTAAATGAACTCACTGAGGTTTTACTGATTGCAGCCTCACCCTGGAAGCCCCCTTGCCACGAACGTGGAGGTTCTCCATCCTGGCCGCATGCTGGGCAAGGCCTGGAGGTGGGATGAGGGCCCCCTTCGCCCCCACTGCTGTTTCCCAAACAATCTGCACCTGACCCACCCCCAGAGGGTGGCACTCGGCACTTCCCCTTTCTGCCCCTCATCTTCCCTGCTCATCCATGGCCACCTGGTCACTTACTGAGCGCCAGGCCCGGTTCAGTGAGCAAAACAAAGCTCCCACCCTGTGAGCTTCATGTGGTCGGGGAGATGGGCCATGGCAGCAGTAGATGCAGTGGTGCCAGGAAAAGAGGGGAGAGGGTGAGGGTACATACAGACAGTGGGGGGCACCCATGAGAGGGGCAAGGGCCGGGCCTGAGGGCACCCTCCCATTCTTCAGCTCTTGACATGCAAACTGGGTCCCAACACCAAATAAGGAGTCGGCTAACATAGGGTCTGCGGGCAAGTCAGGGTTTGGGCTAACCTGCCTGAAATCTTAAAACAGTTTCAAGCAGGACAGAAAGGGGCCCAAGTCAGCCTGGGTCGGAGCTATCTGAGGCCTGAGGTGGGGTGGCAGGGGAGCAGCAGGTGGACCGGGCAGGCAGCTTCGGCAGCGAGGCCAGGGCCCAGTTCTAGCAGAATCCTCGATATGCCTTGAAGGGAGAGCCCAGCCCTATGGCCTGATTGTCTGAAGGTCATAAACAGGTGGCCGGCGAGCTTCTGGGCTTCAACCAGAGTGAGGGAAGGAAGGCGTTCTCCTGGAGCGATCCGGAGGCCGGGGAAGAACTGATTTGGGGGTGAGGGTGGTGGTGGAAAGGAGGAGCAGGTGAGGTTTGAGGTGTCAGGTGTCCAAGCGAGAGGGAGAACGTCAGGTGGACGTGAAGGCCAAGTCCAGATGTAGGGTCCTGGGAACCCAACATTCAGAAGTTAAGTTGGGAGGATGAGGAGCTGGTAAGAGGGTCTGAAGGGGCCAGGGAGGCAGAGATCAGGGGCCCACTGTGACTGAAAGCCAGGAAAACATTGGGGTGGGGGGTCACGGATCAAGCACAATCAGGCAGGGCGAGGCCAGGGGGTGATCACCTGGCCTGCCCATGGCGTCCCCATGCTGGAGACCTTGGCAAGGAGCTGGAGGTGTGGCTGGAGGGGTTTGAGTAGGGAAGAGAGGAAGTGGGGGCTGCAGGCACCTCTGAGAGCCCAGAAGTTGGGTGGCAGCTGGGGGTGGGGTGGGGCAGGGGTGGGCATTGGCAGGGGTAGCCTTGGCCAGGGGCTCAGATGCTGGACACCCAGGGATGGGAGGGCAGGCGAGCTATGACCAGCTGTGGTAGGCGGCAGCTGGGCCGGCACCCTGGAAGTCCCCTTCTGGGGGCTTCTATTTGCTCAGTGAAAGAGGAAGAGGATGTCTGCTGCTAGGGAGGATGTTCGAGGGTCGGGAGGGGGAAGCCATTGTTTGTCTGCCCAGGAGGGCCCACTCCGGTCAGTGGAGGGTTGACCTCTGAACAGGGAAAGGTCAATGGACAACCCTTCCAGGCATCTGTTCCTTTACAGATGCAAACTTTGGCTTGTGACTCCCTCCTAAGATCCCTCAGGCTTCCGCCAGGCCCCTCCCCTGGGCCCCTGGTGACCTTTTCAGCTTCCCCTACCACACCCTCAGGACCCCGCCACAAAGTCCCTCTCAGTTCCTCTAGGCCAGTGAGCGCCATTCTTGCCAGGCCTTTGCCATGAGCTTTGAGCTCAAGGCCACCCACACCCTGCTTGGTTGCCCAGCCCAGACGTCTCCCAGTGGCTCCTTGGTTAAGCCTCTAGCTCCACATTCTCCAGGGGCCGTGTCCATCTCCATTCCAGTCAGTGGGGGCCTCCCCAGCTAAAAATAGGACTCAGCCTACCAGCCCCTTCCCTCCTCCTTCCTGAAGGGTCAGAAGTACCACCCAGCCCCCAGGAGAGATGGGGCAGGGCCACCATGGACACCCACCAGGTGCCCCTACTACAACGGTGGACCCTGTGGTCCAGATTCCCACCCCCACCCCCCACTCCTCACCCTCAAGGCAGCCCAGCTTCTGGGCTTAGGTCCTGGCTGTCACTCACACTCACACAAAGGTCTAGTCTCCTGACCACTCAGCCAGGAGCCTTGGTTTCATCTACAAAGCGGGAGCAATCACAGGGCAATCAGGAAGCTTCAATGATACGCGGAATGCTGGCTAGCAGCAGTAGCCACTCTGTGATCAGTCTGCCTAGCACAGTGCCTCAGGGCAGGAGTTTCATAGATTCCAGGGTGGAACCCCTGGGTTGCCAGAAGACACAGGCTGGTGTGAAGTCTGCAACCCACCCTCCCAGGCAGGTCCAGAAGTCTGCTCAAGTGGTGTGAACCTCTGACGTCCCCTCCTTCCAGGCCTCAAGCTTCCGACCCTCACTGTGGCCAGGTGGCTAAGGTCCAGATGAGAAGAAAACTGGCCTTTCTCAATAGCCCCAGCCCAGGACAAGCATTCATTTCAAATATTAACTACCCTGAAAAGCAGCTTCACGTTCACATGCCCAACTCCAGCAGGGGGTTGGGCGAGACTGTGGTTTGGGCCCCAGTGGCCCAGGTCACAAGCTTTGAGACAGATAAGGGTCCTGGAGCTTCAGTTCTGTGACTGCTGGGCACGCACAAGGCCCCAGATCTGCTCCCCGAGGCCTGACACAGACACCCCCTCCCCATCCCAGGTTGAATCCCTGGGACCCTGGACTGCAGCCACCCATTCTGACAGGAAGGCAGCTGGATGGGCCTCGCTGGCCCTTGACCTACCCGCCATGGCACTGGTGCTGCCATGCGCCCAGCAGGAGCCACAGTACTGGGGGATGTGCTGGTTTCTGGTGACACTGGCGTAGTTGACCCCATTCACGTTGCGCCAGTCCCAGCTCTTGGGGAGATCCGACGGGGACAGGTACTCATAAGGCCGGGGGTACGTCCTGGGAACAGACACCACCAACAGAATCAGCACTGGGCACCTCTTCCCTCTCCCGGGGTGGGGATGGGGGGCCCAGATATCCTCCCCAGTGGGAGGGCGAGAGGGAATGGGGACGACCCATCTCATGCCGGGAGATCCCCGCCCTCTCAGACTCTGAAGCTGGCAGGGCACCCCCCACCCCCACCCCACCCCCACCCCTAATGCAGGAACCAGACTGCTCCGGCCAGCAACGCCCCAAATGCAGGTCGGGGAGGTTGGCCTGCTTCCAGCATGGGTGAAGCCCGTCCAACCCCGCACAAGTGAAAGGGAGGGCGCCCAAAGCCTAGGGGCTGGCCCTGACCAGCAGAGGTCAAAGGAAGCAGGGCGCCCTGGTTGCTGGCACCCCAAGGAGGCGGCAGGGTTCCCCAGGCAGCTGAGCGCGCGCAGCCCCGGGAGATGGGCAAGCCCCCCCAGCCGCCCCGACCTGCGCCCCAGCTGGGTGAGCCGGTCCCCCTGCAGAGGCCGGTAGCAGCCGCGGCCCGGGCGGAAGTGGAGGCCGGCCCGCGCCGCGCCCGCCAGCAGCATGAGCAGCAGCAGCAGCGGCAGCACCAGCGGCCCGGACGACGCCATGGCTCCCTCGCCAGTGCGATCGGACCCCGATTCGAATCCTAACTCGGATCTCGCGCCGGTCACCCCTCCGCAGGCTTCCGCCCCGGCCCGCAGGCCCTTAAGGTGTCTGCGCCCGGCGGGACACTCCCCCGGGGCGGGGCGCGCTGCTGCCCCCGGTGACCCGGCCACGCCCCGCCCGGCCGCCCGGCCCGGCCGGGCTCGGGTCACGCGCCAGGCCTCGGCGGACCCCGCCCCAACCCCCTCACTTGTCTCTTGTTTCTGATCTATCAGACCTCATTCATTCTTAGGGTCCCCCGCCCCCAGCCTTGGTGTCTTGGGACCCTTTGGTCCGGAGAGATGCCCCGGATCCCCGCATCCCGCCTGGGTCCAGCCTCCAGGGATGATGGGCAGGGGTCTCCCTGCAGAACTGCGCCCTATTCTAGCTTCCTGATGGAGGAGGGCATGGCAACCCACTCCAGTATTCTTCCCTGGAGAATCCCATGGACAGAGGAGCTTGGCAGGCTACAGTCCCAGGGGTTGCAAAAGAGTCAGACAGGACTGAGCACCTGAGCACCCTAGCTTTCCCTGAGGCCGAGACCCTTTCTGGAGAGACGTTGCTCCTACATAGAGAAGGAAGACTGAATTCTTCTAGAAAAGGCCCCTCAAGGAAAATCTCACTTGGAGACTGAATCTTCTTTCTCCCTGCCAACTTCCAAAGCTGCCTGGAGAGGTTTCTGCTAACAAAGCATTTCATCTCCAACAACCGAAAGCAGAAGTGCGACCCCAGGGGCCTGGGTTTCATAACTCACGAGTTCCCTCCTCCTCCAGCTCCTCGTGACTGGTGGTCACCTGAGCCGGCCACAGCATGGCCTCCCTGGTCTTGGGAGAAAAGGGTTCAGGCTTTTTGTCCTAGCATCCAGTGTTGGTATAGGGTCCTCAGATGTGGGGATCCTGTTCTTACCACATGGACACCTCCCCTGGTCCCTGTCTTTTGCTCTGCTGGCACCAAGCCTGCACACAGAAATCACAGTAGCTGCCTTGTGGACCTCCAGCCATTTCTGTGGCTGCCCTTGGAAGCCCTGAGGCACCCATGGAATCCCAGTAGGGCTTGGTCCCCGCGCCCAAGAAGCTGTCTCTGAGGTGACATGTAAACACGGCCTCTATCCACTGAGGTGTCCTTTATCTTCTTGGAAAGTTGGCTCCTTGGTGCTTGCCCCAGCATGTGTCCTGGAGCTGGTCCCAAAGCCTTTCCCTTTCCCTGGGTGCAGCAGGTGTGGGAAGGGAGTTTCCAGCCGGGGTTTCCCCATCTTTCACCTCTCTCCTCCACAGCCAAGGTGAACCAGCCAGTGGGTCCTCCATCCATAGGAGGAAACAAGCTGGCGGGGTTGTCCCTGGGTGACCCCGGTGGGGTCTTCCTAAGAGGTGGGTTTTGGGTCTCCTTTAAAGAAAAATATGAGCTTCTCAGGTAGTGCAGTGTTAAAGAATCTGCCTGACAATGCGGAAGACATGGATTTGATTCCTGACCTAGGAAGATCCCACATGCCACGGGGAAACTAAGCCCATGAGCTGCAACTACTGCACCTGTGCTCCAGAGCCTGTGCTCCTCAACAAGAGAAGAAGTGAGAAGAGGAAGTGAGAAGCTCATGTGCAGGAGAGTAGCCCCCACTCGCCACAACTAGAGAAAAGCCTGAGCCGACACGAAGACCCAGCACAGTCAAAAATAAATAAATAAACTTTAAGAAAAATCATACAAGCTCATAGTTGCTGAAGAATGACCACAGTGGTTCCCCTATTGTAGGGTGATGAATATTGTGGGGACCTCTTGAGTGCCCATAGATGGTCAGGGCCCAAGAGGTGCAACACGGGACACAGATGGCCCCTCGGCCCCACCTCAAGGGAGTGCTATGAGGTCTGGGGCTGCATCCCTGATGCTGGCTGGAAATGTGCCAGGTTATAAGCTCTTCCGTTCCTGCCGTGTTGGGGGACCTGGATGCTCTGAGGGTGTTCTGGGCTTCTCGCAGGAGGTCTATGCACATCAGTATTATGATGGTCAGGGCTGGTGGCGTGGGCATGTGACACCTGACATCAACAGGGCCCTGAGCGCTTGGTGAGATGCTGGTCTTCCAAGGCCTCTCATTTTCATTTTGAGCTGCACATTCTGGAGCTGGGCCTACCTGATGATGCAACCTCCGTAGGCCAGGGTCTGCGGAGGGGTCAGAGTGGGGCAGTGGTCACGCATTGGGCCCTGGAGAAGGCAGGTTCAAGGGAGGTTCAGTGACATTCTCAGGCTGACAGGCAGTGGTGTACCAGGGTTTCCCTGCCCTGGAAGTTATGCAGACTCAGAGGATGATGGGAAAATCTAGCAGGTGGAGCAGGGAGGGAGGCCAGACATTTGAAACCACAACTTTCAAGGCAAGAAGAAGTGAGTGAGTTCTCCTGTGACCTGCTCTGCCTCTTCAGCACCTGTGATGGGTGAACCACGTGGAGTCAAGCCTCTGGGCCGTTTCTTCCCCCTGAAGTTGGCTCTGGTCCACACATATACGTCTGCCTGGCTCCCAGCTCTGAGGGATGAGCTGGCTGCGTCACTTTGGGAGTCCCTCAGGGCTGCGGTCTGTTGAGGGAGGGGCCCTAGCTCTGGCCACTGCTGTGAGGGGAAGGCGTTTGATTCCAGGAGCTCTCTGAAGGTGCACAGATGAAACTCAAAACCTGCTGGGACTGCAGAGAGGAAGGAGTTGCTGGACTGGCTGCCCGGCCCACCTGCTCATCTCTCCCCAGAGCAGCTGCACCTGAGTTGCAGGTTTGGGGACCCTGCGGATATGAAAGCTCCTTCTCTTCCTGATGCCACCACTGCTCTGCATGTCTGGGAGGGGGTTTTGTGGATAATGACTCGTCTTATCTGCCTGGGACAGAGGCTTAGGGAGTCGGCCTGTAACTGAGGAACTGATACGTCCCTGCCACTGAGCTGTGCCCAAAGGCAGATACAAAGTCAGTCTAGACAACTCCTGTCTGGGAAAGTCTTCTCTCCTTTGATCCTTGGCACAAGCCTGTGAGGTGGGAATCAGATGCTGTCATCCATTTTACAGGTGGGGAGACTGAGGCTCCAGAGAGGATGAGAGACCTATACTCAGACTGAGGTTCATGCGTGGCCGGTTTGAATCTAGGCTGTTTTTCTTTTTTATTGCCCCATAAAGTCTCCTGGCAAACACGTGATGCAAGGCCATGACACAAAGGCCTATTCATTTCTAAAAATAAAGTTGACTTGTCCCCTCATCCTGATAAAGAAATCTCTTACACTTTAAATCCAGGCTGGGGCCGACCCAGCCTCCCCACTTGCACAAGGAGAACACAGGTGAGTTTTCATTTACTGTGGACTTGCCGCCGAGCCCTCTCCTCCTTCTTGGCTCATGCCATCCTGCCTGCCCTCCACCGGCAGACGGCACACACTTCCTATTCTCTCACCTTCCTGGGCTGAGTCAGGTCTTGGATACTGCCTTTATTGTGATGGGTGCTGGTGTGCAGGGAGGCATGTCTGGCTCGTGGGCAACATGGGTCCCTGGAGCTGCTCCTCTGTCCACACAGTCACTCGGTTAGATGTTCACACTGACCCTGTGCCCTGAATTGGTCCCCAAACGCCATCGCCACCACAACCCTCTGCTGGTCACACAGGCTGGCTTGGGAGGAGACTTGCCTCCTGGGGGTCACATTTGTGAGACTGGCCTGTCAGTCTGACCTTCAGAGCATGCCACCCACTGTCCACCCGGCAGGTCCCATCAGGCCCACCCAGGAGCCTGCACAGGAGCCTACCAAGGAGCCCTTGGAGTGTAGCCTGCCTCGTTCACCGGATCCAGTCTTCTGGGACCCAAAAGGGAAGTTGGCAAGCATGCTGAGAACCTAGGATGCGCCACATCATTGTCCCAGCCCTGGGGACACAGGAGTGTCAGTCCCTGCCTGCCAGGAGTGGACATTCTGGTAAGGGGCCACATGGAAACAGGAAGAGTGTCCAAGCAGAAAGAGCTGGATCCAGAGATGGGGCCTCTGGGAGTTTGCTCTGGGGTGGTTCTTTCAGCCATCCTGCGAGTTGGGATTGACTGATGGGGACGCAGCTATGGAAAGTGCTGGACTTTCCAAGCATGCGCAAGGGCCTTGAAAGGCGGACACTCCGGGTAGGTGTGACCAAGTGGCCTCAGAGATGGCTGGAGAAGAAGGAGGCTGGGCGAGGTCCCTGGGTTGTAAACGCACCTCTCAGCTGCCGCGCTCTGGGATCTAGGGCCAGCTTCCTGCTTCCCAAAGGCCACTGTCCTCAAGTGCAGGGCTCCTCCTCCGCCACCAGGTCCCACCCAGCCCTCCCTTGTCCCTCCCTCCCTGGGCCAGGCCTGTGTCTCCGCCTCCTCTGGCTCCCTCCCTGCTCCCCACCCACCCCAGGGGTTTCCCCATCAATCGCAACAATATATCAGCTGCGGTGAGAAGGGTGGTTTTACCCTGGTGGCCGCTAGCTTCCTGGGGAGCAGTGGTGAGGTCTTTATGTTCTATGAGCTCCCTCTGGGAGGAAGGATGGAAGGATGGAAGGCTGGGGGGTGGTGGTCAGTTTGAGGCTATTGCGGTTGTGGGCGGGAGAGCTGCTGCTGGTGGTGGGTCACTGATTTTGCTGGAGAGATGCTGAGATGGGTGGCAGTGCTGGCAGGACCCAGTTATGGACCAGAGGTGAGGAGGAGGCCTGGCTGAAGGCTGGCTGGCCAAACTGCCTCTCACACCTGGAATCATCTTTTTAGAACCATCTCTGGTTCTGCCGTGTCATCCTGGGACACGTGTCAGGTCCCTCTCTGAGCTTCAGTCTCTTCCACCAAATGAAACAACCATCCCCTGACTTGTTGTTCAGTCGCTAAGTTGTGTCCGACTCTTTGTGACCCCATGGACTGCAGCATGCCAGGCTCCTCTGTCCTTCACCATCTCCAGGAGCTTGCTCAGATTCACATCCATTGAGTCAGTGATGCCTTCTGACCATCTCATCCTCTGTCCCCCACTTCCCCTCCTACCCTCAATCTTTTCCAGCATCAGGGGATTTTCCAATGAGTTGGCCCTTCGCATCAGGTAGCCAAAGTATTGGAGCTTCAGTATCAGTCCTTTTAATGAATATTCAGGGTTGATTTGCTTTAGGGCTGACTGGTTTGATCTTCTTGCTGTCCAAGGGACTCTGAAGAGTCTTCTCCAACACCACAACTCCAAAGCATCAACTCTTTGGCACTCAGCATTCTTTATGGTTCAACTGTGATATCCATGACTACTGGAAAAACCACAGCTTTGACTCTACAGACCTTGGACTGTAGAGGTGGGTGCGACAAGAGAGATGGTGGCAGAGCACTTGGTAAGGGACAGAGAAGGGTTGTTTGGCAGGTGAGTCTCTCCTCCCTGGGGGGCAGGAACCACATTTCTTACATTTCTGAGGTCCTTCAAGCTCTTCTGAGTTCCCCAAAGAATACTCAGCCAACATTTGTTGGCTAAACAAATAGATTTCTGAGGCTTGTACAGCGGAGGTTTCTTGGACAAATGCTGGGCTTGAGGAAATATATATTTTTGTTTGATTTCATCCATGTTGTGCTTATCTCTCTTTCTGCCACTGAACATGGCTTATCAGGAGCTGCACACCTTGGGAGATGGGAGAGATATGAATGAGAAGGTTAATGTTTCCGTACACCTCAGAATCATGGCGGCTCATGGGAAGTGTGTGTGTGTTTCCTCCTGCAAATAAGAGGTGCCACAGCCCAGGACGCTGATTCTCAATATACCTAAGAGATGGCATGTCATCCCCATTTTGGACTTGAGCCTGGAGAGGGATGGGGAGCCGTCGGCGTGGGGCACCCAAAGGACAGAAGGTCTCAAACTCCTCCCTGGAGCTGGGCAGCCTGGCTTAAAGAAAAACAGTAACCAGTTTCTTGGTTACTTTTTCTCTTCTTGCAGTTACTTATTAATTTTCCCAGAACTTTCTTTTACAGTAGGGGAATGCATGAGGAGGAGAGTACAAGCAAGTGGAGCTCAGTTCATCTGATGATCTGCCCACATCCGCTGAGTCACTCCTAATGGCCCCTCAGATGTCATTTTCTTACTAAGACATTTGGAAAAATTTCTGCCTCTGAATCACAAGCAAACACTGTAATTCACCAGTCTTCTCTAAGTTATGCAAGGAACTTTGATGCACTCAGAAGTGGAAGCTCTGGGCGGATGAAATCAATGAATTCTCTGAGAACTTTTTCTCCTACTTGAAGTTCATTTGCCAAGTGGAGGATGCGGGGAGCTCTGTCCGACCACTGGGGTCACCTCCACAGGAAGTCTGGGAGCAGCTGATGTGGGGTTTCTTGATGACACTGGTTTTCCTTATCATCTTGGTCCTGTTCCCATAATAGACCCGAGTGTCATCCAGGAAGGGGCTTGCTGCCACAGGCTTGTCGAGGGCTGCTTCTCACAATGAAGGGCTGGCCTGAGGGTACTTAATCATCTCCAGGGTCCTCCGGTGTGTGGGGTCACCCCCGGCATGCAGGGGGCTCCTGCCCTCTGCCCCCCTGGAGGTCAGTTCAGGCCCTATCACTGTCACCTGCTTTTGTCACAGACCTTCTTGGGGGAGAAGATGGCTTTGTCACTCATCACGGATGGCCGCTTTAAATCCCTTGCTGTGCTTCAGGGCAAGGGGTCACCTTCTGCCTGGCAGGAGGGCAGACCTTGGGTCTCCCATGGGGGCCTGTTCACCTGTGTGTCAGGAAGGGGGCACTCCTAGGGGCCTGGGAAAGGCATTGTGTCTTCACCACCTCACTGGCTCTCAATAACCTGGCAGCCAGAGGGGTGCGTGTTCCCCAGGGGGTCAGGTACCTTCATAAATAAGGACGAAGGGGCAGAGACAGGCTGGTGTCAGCCCCGCCATGTGGCCCGCCTCTTGGTGCTGCCTGACATGTTAAGTCCTGCGCCCGCAGCAGCGCAGGCCAGACACCCAGTAGGCGCTCAGGACCCAGGCCCGGGAGACAGTGGTGTCTACAGTCAGTGGCATCGCTGCTTTCCATCACGTGAAGCTGACTCGAGAAACACTGCCGGTGCAGTGGTTGAGGGCTGCTCAGTCCTTAACGCAGACTTGGGCCTTGGGACCACCATTGGGCTTTCCAGGTTTGAGGGAGGTAGGCCCCCAATCCCAGCCTCCCTGCCTGGCATCTGTCCACCCCCCCATCAGCCCCCACCCCTGACAGTGCATGCCACCCAGGCTGAGTAAACACTGCTGGCCCCACCAGAATCAGAGCACACAGGGTTCCTCTTCCCCCCTTTTGCCATCATTAACAGAAAAACCTTTTAAGCGCTCATCTGGAATTCTGGCAAACTCAGGTGACCCAAGGAGGGTGCTCCAGGGTGGAGGCTGGGGGCGCCCAGCTTGCTGGACTGCATTCCTCTGGCATGGAGTGAAAACACAGGTGGAGGACACCCCCAGACCCTCCCAGCAGCTCTGCCCCCCACCGCCTCCCGTAACTTCCCAAAGTAGGTCTGTGCTGACTCCACGTACTATCCCTGTTCCCTGGAACCGTTCACACGGTCAGCCTGGACCACCTCCTAGAGAAGGAGGAGAGAGTTCCGCCCTGCCCATTAGGACACACTCCTGAATAAACACATTATTGGCTGTGGGGAAGCTTGCCCTTCTGAGTGGGGCTGCTCACCCTCGCCCAGCTGTTGGTCCGCACTCAGCAAACATTGACTGAGGCACTTTGGGGACTCGAAGGTGAAGCGATGCAGCAGCTCCCAGGCTGTTGGGGAAATAAGGCAGGAATATAAGTGATGAGCAAACAAAGCTGAGTGTTGGAAATTGCCACCAAAGCTCTGGGGCCACCGGAGGCGGGGTGTCCCTGACCCCCCAGGGTCTGTCTCCTGCTCCAGCCTCAGAGACGCAGGGGCCTACCGGGCCGGGGGAGGGCGGGGAGGGCAGGTGGGGTCACCAAGGGAAGAGGAAGGAGTAAAGGCGAGTGGGACACCCATGGGAGCTGAAAGGCTCATTCTGTGTGTGTGTGTGTGTATTTCTTAATATATATTTAACTATATTGTGTTAGTTTCAGGTGTTTAGCACAGTGACTTTTTTTTTTTTTTAATATCTCTTCTTTTTCAGATTATTTTCCCTTAAAGTTTATTACGAAATATTGAGCAGAGCTCCCTGTGCTGTAGGTAGCTCCCTGGGCAGTAGGTCCTTGTTGGTTATTTATTTTATATATAGTAGTGTTTATCTGTTAATCCCAACCCCCTGGGACTTCCCTGGTGGTCCAGTGGCTAAGACTCCACTCTCCCAATGTAGGGGACCTGAGTTCGCTCTCTGTTCAGGGAAATAGATCTCATATGCTGCAACAAAGACACAGCACAGCCAAAAAAAAAAAAAGGAAAACTCAACTTCTGAATTTATCCCTCCCTGCTGTATATTTTTTAATTTGTGAAAAATACTGCTAAGCACACGCATATTTCTCCTCTTGGATTTACAGTCTCTTCTTTACCTAGGGGGCAGCCGAGTTTGGAGCAGACGCAGGTGTGAATGATGTGGTCATTCAACTTGGAGAAGAAAGAACTTTCCAAACTAAGAGATATGTCGCAAGAGTCCTCATCTCATTTCTAAGTTTGGAAAGATTCACCAGCTCGTAACACGTCCCCGTTTGCTTAACATCCCTCTCCACATGTCACTCAGTCGTCGCTGCCCTGCTGCTTCAGAGAAGGTTGCGTGGTGACCTTGAATACCTCAAAGTGTCTCCTGAAAACAAGGGCTTGCATGCGCGTAGTCCCCAGGCCAAGATCAAGTTCAGGAACTAGAACGTGGCTGCAATGTTATTATCCTATCTATACAGTCTGTTCTCAGATGTCCACAGTTGTCCCCTTCGTGTCCCTTACAGCAACTCTTTCCTGGTCCAGGACCTGACCGAGGGTCATGGAGCTCTTAGTCTGCATGTGACGGGTGAGATCACCGGACTACAGACAGGAGTGGGTCTGCAGCCAGCACCACTGGACAAAGTCCTTCTTCCCCACCTATGGGTTTCCCTCCCAGCGTTCACCTCAGCTCTTGGCTCTGTGGTTGAATTCCTGGGAGGGCTGGAGACTATTTTCCCCAGGAAGTCCACTGGGAATGACTTCCCTGCTCATGTCACTGACCTCACATCGGGGTATCCCCGGGCCTGTAGGAAGGCATGCGGTTCAGGAGTTGATGGTCAGGCTGGGGCTTGCAGGGTGAGAGGTGATGGGCAAGGGGCTGGTGGTGAGCCTGGTTTGCTGGGAGCATGGGGCTGAGCATCTCCAGTGTGGCTGGCCCTCACTGGGTGTCAGGGAAATGTGGCTGGGACTCTGGGTCTGAGGGACTTCATCGTTTGGTAAAGGAACCAAAGTCAGTGAGACCCCAATGATGAGAGCAAAGGGGCAACAGAGCAGAGTTGCGGGGGCGGTGCAAAGGGGCAGCCAGGTTGTGTCCTGGGTAGAAAGGTGGGTGGGGCAGTCACAGGCTTTTACGTTAAAAGGGGCCTTGTCATGTCAGGGAGGGGCGAGTGGCCGCCATGTGAACACCGTGCTGGGAGAGAGCAGTCGTGGGCTGAAAGCCCCATGGCCCGGTGTGGAGGAGGGAATGTTCCAGAACCCTGACCATGCAGGACCAAAGTCTGGAGCGGGTGCTGAGATGGGAGCCTGGAGCCAGGTTAGCAAAGACCTTGATGGCAAGCCGGAGAGTTTAGATCTTACATCTCCACTCTGATTTCCCAAACTCCCAAGAACATGTCACCCATACAAATTTGGCCAAGTTGAAAAAGCAAACTTTCTCTTATTATCACTTTACTATTGGGCTTCCCACGTGGCGCTTGGGGTAAAGAACCTCAGGAGACGTAAGAGACTAAGTTTGATCCCTGGGGTGGGAAAATCTCCTGGAGAAGGGCATGACAACCCACTCCAGTATTCTTGCCTGGAGAATCCTCATGGACAGAGGATCCTAGTGGGCTACAGTCCATAGGGTTGCAAAGAATTGGACATGACTGAAGGACTTAGCAAGTTTTTTTTCCATTAACATTAGAATATACAACATAAAAATAAGAACTGTCCATCCATGTTCCACCTCAGCGCCATCAGTGGCTTTTAGACAAAGCACAGCTGAAGACGAGGGAGGTTCTAGAGGGAGGGTGGGGCGATGTCTAATTGGTTGTATGTATGGCTGTAGTGAAGCTGCTTCATACTCTGGAATTTGTGGATTCATCTGTCATGCGATGCATTTAGACAAAAGGATTTCTAATAATACAACTGGCTTGGGTGGGAAAGGTCTCTGGAGGTGGTCCTGGCCGCCTCAGTGAGCTAGGAGTCTGACCAACTGGGGGCCCAGAGCCAGTGCTGGTGCCCAGAGTCTACCATGCAATGCCGAGGCCTGGTGCCAGTTTTGTAGGCACTGCACACAACAGCAGCCTTTGGTCTTGAACTCTAGGAAATGATCGGGCAATATTCCGTGTTGGGAGAGGAAGAACTCCCCCTTCACAAGGATGACAGAGCAGAGAGGGGCAGGGGCTGGGCCTCCAGGCTGGACACACCCTTGGGTCACCGCGGGAGGCAGCCTGGTCAGTGGGTCCTGTCACTGCGATGACCAGAGCTGTGTAAGGCTTCTGGCGGTGACCAGCAGCTCTCCCAGGCTGGGGACTCGCTCCAGGCAGGTCTGATTCTTGGGCGCAGAGCAAGGATGCGTGAGATCGTACACATCCAGATTGGCCAGTGTGGCAACCAGATTGGAGCCAAGGTAAGGAATGTCCAGTTACTAGTCTTGGCCTGTTATGATTCCCAGCATAGCCAGCTCAGAAAAACCCCTAAGGTAGCAGGGAGGACCTGAGCCCAGCAGACCCATGCACTTGCCCAGAGTCTGACTGACTGATGTCAAAAGACGCCTGTAGTAGTTAAAGAGACCGAGGGCACAGGAAAAGGCTTAAAGGGCAAATCTAACTCCTGTTAATTTTGTGGACAGTTACGTGTGTATAAAACACCTGTCAATCGTTTTTACTTTGATCACCTCTGCATTCATATCTAAAACCAGTAATTTTGTCTCAAAATAGTCTTCCAAAATTTCTTGGGAAAATTTTTCCACCGTATCACCTCCCCTCCTGTATTTATGTTCCAGTTAAAAAAGATCAACTACTGTTTTATTTTGAAGGCAACCGAAAATCAAAGTGGTAAACCTAAAATTTTGGGGGCTCAGCAGCAGAAATAATTAAAATATATCCTTTGTGATATAAATAAGTTTTTCTCTTCCTCCATCACATTTTTCTAAATAGTACTTGGTTCTATTGACCAGTGCTAAAAAAACAGATATCAGAGCCCAATACCTCCAAGTCTAAGTTTTTTTAAATTTATTTTTTTAAAGATTTATTTTTTGGCTGTGGTGGGTCTTCGCTGCTGCACATGGGTTTTCTCTAGTTGTGTCCAGCGGTGGCTACTCTTCGTTGCAGTAGGGGCAGATGGGGGAAGCTTCTCATTGCAGTGGCTTCTCTTGTATCAGAGGATGGGCTCTTGGGAGCTTGGGCTTCAGTAGTTGCGGCTCACAGGCTTAGTTGCTCCGTGGGATGTGGGATCCTCTCAGACTAGGGATAGAGTCTGTGTTCCTTGCATTGCAAGGTGGATTCTTAACCACTGGACTGCCAGGGCAGCCCTCTTCAACTCTAACTTTAAAGTGATCAGTTCTACTATGAAACAGCTGTCTGATTATTCTCTTTACTATTTTGAAATTATTTCTACTAGTATGGCTGCATTACAACTTAAAAGTTTATGTGTGATAAGATGATGTAAAATTTAGCATCTGTAACCATGTTTAAGTATCTACTTGAGTAGTGTTAAGTACCTTCACACTGTCATGTCTCCAATCTCCAAAATGCTTTTCTTGAAAAACTAAACTTAAAATGCTTTTCTCCTGCAAAACTAAAACTTGGTACATACCATTAAACACTACCTTCCCATTTCCTCTTCCTTACTCCTGGCACCTGCCATTCTACTTTCTGTCTCTATGAATTTCATTAACATAAAACAGTATTTGTCCTTTTGTGAGTGGCCTGTTTCACTTAGCATAGTGTCCTCAGGGTCCATCCCTGTTGTAGCAGGGGTCAGAATTTCCTTCCTTTTTAAGGCTGAATAACAATCCATCTGTATAGATAGATCACGTTTGTTTATTCAGTCATCTGTCCATGGGCATCTGGCCTGTTTCCAAATTTTGGCTATTGTAACTAACACAGCTATGGGAAAAAAATGAAAGTCTTTTAATGCAGGTGCTTAAAACCCGGGGCAAAGAAAATGACTGCTTACAAGGAAGATGCATCCTTCCTTGCTGGAGTGATAAGGCATTCAAAACTAAAACACATAGAGAAGGGAGGCATGGGCCCCTACCGCTCTGAAGTTGGAAGATAAGATGAAGATAGGATCCAGGCAGGGAGCGCAGGGTCTAGGCAGGGTCTCAGCTCTGGGTCCAGAAATGCGTTGCCTAATAGTTAAAGACCCAGCAAAAACTTATTATTTGAGGCCATAAGAACTTTTAGGACACATTTTTTCGTTAGTCTCACTCCTGATTTTATTTTATTTTTTGGTATTTAAAAAAACTTTTCATTGGAGGATAACTGCTTTCCAGTGTTGTGTTGGTTTCTGCCATACAGTGATGTGAATCATCCCTAAGTATACACAAGATATTTAATTTGTGGTTTCAGAGAACTTTCTTTTTTTTCTGCTGATAATTTACTATAAAATAGAGTCTTATATTAATAAGATCAAGGCCAAAGCGGAGCTATCATTCACAAATGTGGTTGGAAAAACAGCCTTGGGGACTGAACATAAACGAATACATTTTCATGTATATTTGTGCTTCTCCAGGGTAATGAAAAGGGGCCATTTCAGTAACTGTATCCATAAAAACCTGGCACATATCTCTATGAATAATATGTGTATGTGACTGAAGGTATAATATGTTTCAAATACTTACCAGAAAATGGCTATGCATAATTTTGAATTGAGCTCATATCTGATCATCCAAAATGCGCACTGTTTAAAAGCATGCATAGGTGTCCTCGTGATGGGCTTTTGGGAAAAACTGCATGAAAATAAATCCGCAAAGTGGAATGAGATGTTATCGTGCAGTCAGATAAGAATTCAGTTTATTTTCACTTAATGGGATCTATACTCTGCTAGCTGGATGCACTGTAGGGCCGAACTAGAGATACACTGTCTGATGTGAAATTCTAAAAGAACAGCATGAATGTACACGAGGGCCTGAATTTCACAATAACAAAATCCCATTTGACATTTTATGTGTTGCCATTGTATTGAAGCAGTTCAGGTGGATATAAAACGCAGTCTTCATCTTCATGGCTAGCAGCAGGGACAAAGCATAAATTTAGGAAGGGGCGGGCAGGTAGGAAAAGGGCCTCAAAGATAAACCTCAGGGAGGAAAGCAGACCCAGAGCCCTTGCTTCCTGTCTTTCTGCTCAATCTGCTGGCTTCAACCTGGCCTCCAGCGGGATCCCTCTGGACACTGACCTTCTCTCCTTCTGCTTCCAGTTCTGGGAGGTGATTGGAGAGGAGCACGGGATAGACTGGGCTGGGAGCTACTGTGGTGACAGCACTCTGCAGCTGGAGAGGATCAGCGTGTACTACAATGAGGCCCACGGTAGGATGCCGCGCTGTTGGCCTCGGTCACCAGCCCTGGGGACACAGCAGAGACAGGAGGGCCTGTGAGACCAGAGGGACAGGCGGGTGATGTTCTGAGAGCTACAGAGGGTAGCCCTGGAAAGGCTGTCTCTGGTCACCGGAGGGCCATGCTGCCAACACAGACTGTTTGGGCCCTGACCTTCCTTTCTGGTTTTTATTATTTTATTTTTTCCCTTATCTTCCTTTTCTGGTTTTTATTTTTTAATTAATTTTTTATTTTATTAAATTTCTTTTTTTTTTTTTTGGCCATGCTACGTGGCTTGTGGGATCTCAGTTCCCGGTCCAGGGATTGAACCTGGGCCCTGGGCAGTGAGACTGCAGAGTCCTAACCACTGCACAGCCAGGGAACTTTCCCTTTCTGGTTTTTAAATAAAAAAGTAGAGTCAGTTCCAATAGGAACAAAATCCTCATCACTGGCAGAGAACAAACAAAATGGACAATGGTGGAAGAAGTGATTTTTGAAGCTTTTTACAGATTTCTGTGATTGTTGTCAGGGTCCAAGCTATCACTGCCAGTCTTTCTACCCAAGACACTTTCTAGAAGGACTTTTTCCCCTCACCCAGGTTCTACTTTGATGAAACATGAACCTTCAGAAAAACAAGTTAGAAGTTTGCTAACTTCATATCTTTCTATACAGGTAAGAAATACGTGCCCCGAGCAGTCTTGGTGGATCTGGAACCCGGGACCATGGACAGCATCCGATCCAGCCGAGTGGGGGCCCTCTTCCAACCGGACAGCTTTGTCCATGGTAGGTTTTTCAGGAAGGTTCCAGTGGGGAGACAGCAAGAGCTCCTCCTGGAGGTGCGCATCCTCCCCAGCCCCCACGCCCAATCCTGGGCGGGTGGGGGAGGGAGGGGTGTGACCAAGTCCCCTGTGCCCGCAGGTAACTCCGGGGCCGGTAACAACTGGGCGAAGGGCTACTACACGGAGGGCGCCGAGCTGGTGGACAGCGTGCTGGACGCGGTGCGCACCGAGGCCGAGAGCTGCGACTGCCTGCAGGGCTTCCAGCTAGTGCATTCGCTGGGCGGGGGCACGGGGTCGGGGATGGGCACGCTGCTGCTGGGCAAGATCCGCGAGGAGTACCCCGACCGCATCCTGAACTCGTTCAGCGTGATGCCCTCACCGAAGGTGTCGGACACTGTGGTGGAGCCCTACAACGCCGTGCTGGCGCTGCACCAGCTCGTGCTCAACTCCGACGCCTGCTTCTGCATCGACAACGAGGCGCTCTACGACATCTGCTTCCGCACGCTGCGGCTCAGCACGCCCACCTACGGGGACCTCAACCACCTGGTGTCCCTCACCATGAGCGGCATCACCACCTCTCTGCGCTTCCCGGGCCAGCTCAACGCTGACCTGCGCAAGCTCGCCGTGAACATGGTGCCCTTCCCGCGCCTGCACTTCTTCATGCCCGGCTTCGCGCCGCTCACGGCCCAGGGCAGCCAGCAGTACCGGGCGCTGACCGTGGCCGAGCTCACCCAGCAGATGTTTGACGCCCGCAACACCATGGCCGCGTGCGACCCCCGCCGCGGCCGCTACCTCACCGTGGCCTGCATCTTCCGGGGCCGGATGTCCACGAAGGAGGTGGACGAGCAGCTGCTCAACGTGCAGACCCGGAACAGCAGCTGCTTCGTGGAGTGGATCCCCAACAACGTCAAGGTGGCCGTGTGCGACATCCCGCCCCGGGGGCTGAGCATGGCAGCCACCTTCATCGGCAACAACACAGCCATCCAGGAGCTGTTCAGCAGGATTTCCGAGCATTTCTCGGCCATGTTCAAGAGGAAGGCCTTCGTGCACTGGTACACCGGCGAGGGGATGGACATCAATGAGTTTGCTGAAGCTGAGAGTAACATCCAAGATTTGGTGTCCGAGTACCAACAGTTTCAAGATGCCAGAGCGGATGTGGAAGAGAAGGAGGTGGGGGGCGAAGCGGAAGTGGAACCGGCAGATAAGGAACATTAACGGCGAGAGGCCCTGACTGAGGCTGGCTCGTCCAGAGCGCTTTCTGGTTAGGATGAGCAAGTCACCCCCGGGATCGCAGGCCGGTTCTGTGCTGCGACACAGCGACCCACCCGCTGCTACTCAGCCTTAGCTTTGATGGGGGACTTGGGGGTGAGGGGTGGGGGGTGGGGGGTGGGGAGGCAGGGGGCGGGGAAGTACTGATGGGCACTAGGGTCTTGAAGAGTATGGTATTCTGTGCACAAGCTTGGTTTTACTCTTTTTAATAGGCAGGTGAATTAACTGTAAAGTGCTCCCTTTGTTTAAAGATCTGATTTGGCTAATTGCTGTGTGTGGAGATGGAGTGTATGTGTGGGGGGGGAGCCCCTGCAGGTGAGGTTAAGTTGTATAGGCATTAACTACCCTGGTAAGTGCCTGGGGATCTGTACTTGTTGGCATCTCGGGACTGTTAAGGCTTTCACTGTAGGTTCTCTCTTAATGCATGGTCCGCTGCCCACTTGTTCACACCTGCTGACCTCCAGGAAAGTCAAGTGACTGCTTGGTGTTTGGGAGCCACACAAAGGAAAACGGGAGTCAGTGACCACTAGTGAATTGTGGAGATTGTGTGTACACTTCAGCGTACCAACTGCAAAAGGGACAAGGGAGGTAAGGAAAGTGGCAGTCCTTCCCGAAAAAATACCCAGGCAAAAAGCCCCACAAAAGGACAACTCCAGTCTTCTGATCTTTATGTCTGAATAAAATTGGCTGTTTTTAAATTGGCTGTGCTGTGCAGCATGTGGCCTCTTTAGTTCCCAGTCCAGGAACTGAACCTGCATGCCTTGCACTGAGAGCTCAGTCTTAACCACTGGTTCACCAGGGAAGCGCCCTGTATAACTAGCTCTTAACATATATGTAGATACTTTAAAGTTTCTTATTAATGTTTGATTCTGGGAATTCATTCATCATCTTTGGTTCTTCTTGTAAAGGCTATTTCAAAATGCCCTTTTCACTTTAATGCAGAAACCCTCCTGAAAGGGCTCTGCAGCTGCCCAGCTCTTTAGAAAGGGCACACACACACCCAGCGACCACTGTATCGGAGGAATTAAGCAGCGGTGGCTGTAGTGTCCTTCGAGGTTATGGAGGACAGTCTCATTAGGGAACTTTCACAGTTCAAATTAATTTACAGAAGTTGCCATAAATGTTTGCATGATGACACAGCTTAAGCCATTACACGATTTTAATCTGTTCACATTACAACAGGACCAAATACAAAAGAGCGTAATCAAATCATCCATAACTTCTTAATTACAGTTTACCTATTTCTGACATATAGCACTGCCATCCCATCCAGCACCGGAAGGGTTTTAATGGCTTTCTAGAATTACCACGGAGTTATCCAATTGGATCCAAGGGCAGCTGGTGATGGAAGGAACTATTTACTTGCAGGCAGCTGGGTTTTCATCTATTTGCTTTGTAACCTGCAGTAATAAGGCAGCCAGTGGATGGGTGATAGTAGCTCATGTTGAGAAACTTCACTCTTTTCACATGCATATCAAGAGGAAATAACCAAAATATGCACCGAGAAAAATTCTCTTGATGTTTGTATCGTGACATGCCTTTTATCTACAGAATTAAAAAAAAATAAAGTTTTAAACACTTTTTACTTGTGGTTCAAAAAGCACTAAAACCGAAAGCAGGTTTAATAAGAAACTGCACCTGAATTACTCTTAGTCTGAGTTCATAACTTCTTTAGATGCTAAAAAGACTTATAACCTGTGATTATATAAGAATTTACATACATGCTTCCTCTGGCACTTTTTTCACTTTCTCAAATCTAAAAAGCCAATTAAATAGATGCAGGAAAGGATACAGATCTAAAGTAAAAAACAAAAACCCTACTGATTTATATTAAAGATTTTTGTTTGCTCAATAGTAATCATTAAAGTACAAAGAAATTCAGTTTTAAATGGCTAAGTTGCTTTATTTCAGACTAAATAAATTCCTTTTCTTGGAGCCTAACTGCCCAGACTTATTAATGTTGAGTAGTTAAAAATATTTCAGAATGCATCCCACTATCCTACTCTTCTGTATGGTGAAGTGAAAGTTGCTCACTTTCACTTCTGACTCTTTGTGACCCCATGTCCATAGAATTCTCTAGGCCAGAATACTGGAGTGGGTAGTGGTTCCCTTTTCCAGGGGATCTTCCCAACCCAGGGATCAAACCCAGTTCTCTTCTATTGCAGGCAGATTCTTTACCAGCTAAGCCACCAGGGAAGTCTAAGAATATTGCAGTGCAGTAGCCTATCTATTCTCCAGGGGAATCTTCCCATCCTAGGAATTGAACCGGGGTCTCCTGCATGCAGGCAGATTCTTTATCAGCTGAGCTAAGTAGATATAGATTTAAAAAAAAAAGCAAAACACACTAAAACCAAAAGAAATCTCCCAATTTTGAAGGGCCTCTTCCATTAGCTGTACAGTGGCTACAGCAACATTGGTCTCTCCGAGACTGAGATGGTAGACTCAGGATTTTAGAGGTGTTTGATTCCTTCACTTCATACACAAGAACCCTGTGTGAATGAGGAGACTGAATCCCTCACAAGTCACGCAGATGGTTAGTGAAATACCCACAACTTGATCTGACCAGGCCCCCTGGTATTCTGGACATAGTGGTCCTGCCAGCTACCCAGTGGGGCGTGACGCAGGGCCTCATGTTAACAGTTCAGGATTTTTCTAATCATGGAGAAAGAACTGCACAGAATCTCTACTGAGCAGTGAATCTGTCCTTTACTTGGTTAACTTTAATCCTTTCCTTATCACAAGGCCTGTCCCTAAGTCTCGACTCTAATTATTCCATCTGCCTCCTGAATAAAATGACTTATCTCTAATTAACTTGGCTGGAAATGATTCAGCCCTTTGCCTATCAGTTCCTTTATTCGTCTGGTATCAGGGGCCCCATGGCCTTGTGAGTCATTTGTTTCTGTCCCGGTAATGAAAGATGCCTCCTGGTACCTTAATTGTGGGGACTGAAGCATGACAACTGAGGGGCCCTGACTTCAAAAGCTCAGGACAAAAGCCTCAGGCACAGGGCTCGAGGGGCTAGTAAGCTGCTTCTGTTCAGCAACCCCGCTCCTCTTTGTGTGCCGTGTCGAAAACGAGATAAAACTTACATACAGGTCAAGAGTCTGGGGCAGGAAGTCCCCTCCAGAAGCCAAGAATGAAAGCGTTCTCTTAGGCTCGTCCTCAGCGTGGCTGAATGGCCCTGATAAATTATATAGTGAGCTTAAGTACCAAGGTGAGAGCCGTTCCTGGGGCAGAAGTTGAAGTATTTCAAAATTTCCTGTCCAGCTGTATTTCTCTATCCTTCAGAAGTGGTGAACAATCAAGCAGTTCTAGCTTTGCAGTGGGATTTTACTTAGTCAAGTGCTTTCAAGTTTCAAAGAAAGAGAAACACTGCACTTGCAACAATTCTTATCTCTAAGTATTTAAAGGGTAAATGAAATACCCCCAAAAGTACAGTGGACGGCTATCATGATCACGCCTGAGACCTGCAGTCCAGAGCCTTAGATTTTCATGTAAGCTCAGTCATCAACTCCATAAGCAAGTTACTGAGTGGTTTTGTCTAGCTTCCTATGAGAAACATTCCTAGGATATAAAAGTTCATTTATAAGACAGAGTGAAAGGTATTTTGTGCTTGATAATTTCAACATTAAAAGTACTCCTCTGTAGGTTTGAAGTGCCTGATAAGAAATGGATACTACAATTTAGTATTTTGTCTTCTAATCTATGCTTTTAATAACCATTCTCACTTAGCCTTCTGGCTAAGTGGCACCACGTGGATACGACAGGTGCCTGCAAAGGAGGATGAGGCCAGCAGACAACCCACCTCCCCTCCCCCACCCCTGGCCACTAGCTCTGACATGATGTCTGCAATTCGAAGATAAGGAGTAAGACAGCTTTGATGACAGAGTCCAATTCTGTCAATTAATGTCATGAAAAAGAGCCCTATTCTGAGACATTTTCAAATGTCTCCTGGATCCCTTTGGTCACTAGATAGGACATCTCTTCTTCAACTTTTTGGTTTTTTTTTTAGCGGCTGTGGGATCTCTGTTCCCCAACCAGGGATCGAACCCATGCCCCCTGCAGCTCAGAGTGCTAACCACTGGATGGACAGGAAGGCTCTGTTCTCCCTTTATCATATTCCTGCAGCCGTGCAGATGGTTCCCATAAAGAAGTAGTCTGACAGAAACCAAAAACCAACAGCTAGAGTGCTGTACTTTAATTTACTGGTATTGTCAATCTATGAACAAGACAGTTTTATTTTGTTTTTCTTCCATGAAGGGAGATGGTTTCCAATCTGCTATAATATGTGCCCACAGCTTCACTTTGAACATGCAGCATTCAGGCTGTACTCAGGGTCTAGAAGGAAAAGAGAAAATCCAAGTTGCTGGTCCTTTTATGTTTTCTTAAAAATTCAACACAAATAGGGAAATAACTTCCTTACAATGAGCTGGATAATACGATTGCGGCTTCAGTTCACTAGGCTGGAGATAAACCTTGGCTCTCAGATGTATAAAGTGTGGGTTCACGTGAGGGGGCCTACCCAAATAAGCACGTCCCTGCTAAGTAAAGCCAAACACTCTCCCCAGTTAAGGAACACTCTGCCTTTAGAATACGGTGAGGCAGTGGGGGCTCATTCCCTGTACGAGGTACAGACAATGGTCAGTGTGCTGTTTACTGGAGCCAGACCCTATTTCCTGGACCCAAGGACATCGCAAGGTTAAGGGCATTCAATGCAGGGTTTGACTCGGCCATGCTGCAGGCAGAGGTGGGGTGATTTTTCTCAGTTAGCTCACTGTTAAAACAAAAACAACCCAACCTAAAGGTCTCATTCCTCAGAATGATGAGATTACACAGAGCCCCAGCAGAAACAGGGTTCAATTCAAAACACTGCAACTCCAGATTTGAAATAAAATATTTACTAATTTAAAATGAAAATGAAGAATGCTTAGGGGAGACAGTTCCAATAAGTAAAATTGCTCATAACCACAAGCTGCCAAAGGATTAATATTTATCACATTTCCTTGCTACTGCGGATCTGAAGCTTCTTTTTTTAAAGCAAAACAAAAAAATTAAATCTGTAAAACATCCATCTGGTAATTTGCCTCACTTTACCTTTGAAACATTAATGTCAACAAAGTGGTTTAGAGATCAAATCACTTTAGTAGTTTGAACTTATCAACTGTACAAAACTGTCTTACTTTGCAATGCGAACATCAGAGGTGAAATGAACCAAACTCTGAAAGCATAATAAATTTAGCACAACAGTATTCACTCAGGGTCTTGATGATTTTAATGCTTGATAAGAAATCAGGACCCTTGCCTGTATTTGCAGCCCTTATGCTTGAGAATATAAGCAGATGTGGGGAAAATAAACTCTCAAAGAAGTGTCATTTTTCAAGTTTCTGAAGTAGTTACATAACTCAAATAACAATTATAAAAGTTGGGAGTTTATCCTCCGAATTATTTGATTTTGTGCAGACAAATGAAACAGGTTTAATTAAAATAAGATGGCCGATGGCTCTTTATCTAAGCTTCACTAAATGAACTGAAAATCAATGTGGCAATTACTTCTGCTTGTCAGGGCCTCCCAATGACATTCTTTGATTAAGCCATGGCATTTCTACAACCTGTATGCCTCAAATGATCATCCCACTAACTCTAAATGTACCAACTGACCAAACATGGACAATTATTTCAGAAAGCTGAAATTTGATTTTTAAAAGCTTTCTAAAAACTTATGGTGCAACTCTTTTTCTAAATGTATCAGTAACTTACAGATTATTCCTTTTTCACTTTCACAATTTTTATGTTGCTGCCAGAAGTCTTCATGGCGTTTGCTTTGAATTCGGTCTTCAGTGCCTCTCTGACTGCTTTTGCACAGATCTGGGAGTATCGGATGTAGCTGGGAGGAAATAAGAGAGCAAGAAAGCTAATAATCAATGATTCAGCCAGACTGGTTGTATGACTGTGCTTTTGTTTTCCTTCCTATACTTTTGGTTTCGTTGTACATTATTATAGAACTGAACTTTAGAATGGGAGATTTTTTATTTTTCTTTGCACTGTTTTCTCTTCAAAGTTATTAATTTTAACTAAAAGATGCACAGATTTATTAGAGGATAAAACCCACAGCACAGTTCTAAATATTAACAGAGGGTATAACATGACTGTACTTTTCCCCATTTTATTCAACATTTTGTCTTTTATTATTCTTACAAGATAAAGCATACATAATTAAAAGAAGAAAAACTATCTTGAATGAAAAGAGCTCTACTTCTGATTATTTAAAGGTTTTCCTCAGAATATTGGATTTTGATTCACAGGTCTGCCATTGAAATTTCAACTTCCCAATCAAAGTTTCTAAGTTAAACTGAGAAGCCTTTAGAGAACATCATCAATTCCAGCAAAATATCTGACAGCCTGCTTCTTGTTGGCTACATGGGACTCCCATCAACATCTTATTTTCCAGGAGATCTAAGCTCACTTTTCACAGTTTTTGAAAACAGGGAGGGGAGAGTTTGCTGCTGACTGTTTTCTCATGTTTTCAGGTTTGTTTTTTGGGGGGCCACAGGTAGGAGTTCATATTCTTGCTTCCACTCCTAGGAATTGGTGACCTTTGCATCTTTTTGTCTAATTTGTTCACCTGCAAAAACAACAGAACAAAGCAGAAGGATAACAGTATTTGTCCCACTGGTGGCTGGGAGGATGAAAGACCAAGTGAGATGAGCAGGTCTGCCCCACCTGTCTCATGGAAGGTGCTGCCTCTGAGGGGGACCATCATGCCTCCAATCCTACAGAACTCTGCCTGACCTTGAAAATCAGGAAACTCCTGGGTTGCCCAGGAGGTGCTACTTAATCTAGTCAAGTAACAAGGTGTGTTAACCTGAGCCAGGTGAGCAGCTCAATTGGGTGCACGGCAAAGAAACCAGGTGTGACACCTAGAGCGATGGTTTCTCCGTCTCACCAGAAGTCATGGCCTCCGGTGTTCCATATTCTGGTTTCCCAGGAGCCACCACTCACCTGTGGTAGAGCTCTTTATATCTTATCAAGGGCTTTCACCCGTTTTACCTATAAACCTGACAACAGAAGTTAATTTTTAATGATGCTGGAAAGAAACGCCAGCTTTGGTGACCGTGGTTACACCCAGAGAACCCCTCCGCTCTCTCGGGCTCTGTTACTTGTAGAACCTCAAATGAGTCCAATCAAAGGCCAAGGCCGCGCGGGTGAGAAGCGCCGTCCTTGAGAAGACATGGCACTTGTCGAGGGCGCTCCTGGGGTCACGCAGGTGCTCAGCGACACTCCGGCAGGTGCCGGGAGGTGCTCGGGCCCCGGCGGCCGTGACCCTGGCCCAGCGTCCGCAAGCCGCCATCTTGGGACCTCACTCGCCAGGCCGACCCCCATTCGCGAAGTGCCCGGCGGACCTCCGACCCCGGGCCGCCCCGTACCTCCCCATGCCACAGGGGTCCGCCCTTCCAGAGGCCTGGGCCTACCTGAGTCCAGCCTGTCGCCAGTACGCCACCATGATGTCGCGAGAGGGGGCGAGTCGGGCCGAATCGCGAAGACCTGTCAATGTCGGTTCAGCGCGCGGCCCGGCTGCCGGAAGGTCAGGTCTGAGAAGCGGAAGGGGCGAGGCTCCGAGCCTGCCAGTCCCGCCCCCTCCTGTCCCGCCCCGCCCCGCCCTCCCGGACGGCCTCACCGCTTCGTCGCAGAACGCTCCCAGCGCCGTGAGCCAATAGGGGCGCGCGACCCGTGCCGCGTTTGCCAGCGCAGGTGTGCCCCGCGGGCTTCCGTAGTAGCCTGGGCGATGGGGAGGTGTGACCGCGTGGCTCCCGCAGCGCGGGACTCTGAACCGCGTCGAGGAAGGTGTTCTGGGCGCGCCACCCCTTTCCCGCCCCTGAACCGGACTGCCGGGTCGGCGCCAGCACGACCGTCCCGAGTTAACAGTTAACATAGCGAGCCGACCCTCGACAGTTCTGGGGTTTCAGGCCGGCGCAGGGTGGGTAACCAGACCAGGCATCAGAATCCAGCCGTGGGGAGCAGACCGGACATCGGAGGAAGGGAGGGCCGATGCACTGCGCGTCCAACCTAGAATCTAAACCTTGGGGGCTGAGCCGGCTCCAGCACGTGGCAATTAGGCGAATTCTTACAAGGATAAAACACTTCTTTTACTCCTTGCAGTTATTAGAAAGAAATTATAATCAGGAAAAACATCATAGTTAAAAGGAGGTTTTTATTAACAGGAAGTTTTTTCTTAATTCATATAAGATCCACCTTTAATATTAAAAAATATGCTACATAGTCTGAGAGCCTTAATTCTAACCCATGAACACCAGTATTCCAGTCCTCTCAAATGCTTACTTTAACAGGTAAAAGCCATTAACTACCAGCTACTTTACTAAAAGTAACTACACTGGAAAATAAAAATTTATAGAATTATTAGAATAAAAAAGTCAGGATAACATTTTGTTTAGAAATCTTTTTATCATTAGGCTATACTGACACTTTCCAGAACAAGTATAATTTTCAGAAATTATACAAGGCAATTTATTAAATATCAATATTTAGCAATGTTTAGTTGAAATGTTATTTTAATTGTAAAAAAATGTTATAAAAATAATAAAAAACCTTATTGGCTTTAATATGCTTATACAAATGTCCTAAGAAGCCTCAAACAGTATTTTAAGTAGAAAAACACTAATTTTTAAATTGGTATATGATTTTTATGGTTTATCTACCTATATTAACTGGTTTCTTTTGTAGGAAACCTAACTAGAAGTTTACAGCATTAAGTAGTGTGAAATAAAAGCAAGAGCTCATCACCTTTTAATAACAATACTCTGTATGCAACAATTCCAAGGATCAAAGATACTTATTTAGTGGTTGATAATTGCCTGTTACAAAATACACATAATGGACTGTTCATCCAAAGCAAGGATTTCCTTTAAATAAAAGCTGCAAAGCAGTTCACAGGGTGTTTTAGGCCAATGCTTTTTTTTTTTTTCATCCTATTATTCTTGTTTTCTTCTCCACTGCCCCTATCCCCTGCAGTGACACAGTGTTATTAAAAAAATTAAGTGCCTGGGATTTATGCCTCAGATCAAGACATCATTTGAGTAACTTCAAATGATGTACAGCTCTTCAGGTAACAACCATGTTTTGTGGTCATAATTACTTAACAAAGTAATTATATTCAAATAACCTGACATATCATGCTTTAGCAATTACAGAACCATGATTTTGACACATGGCAATTTATAAGTTAGGCAAATGTGAAATGCTAAAAGATGTGAACAGCTGTTCTTCTGTTTAAGTTTAGAGCCCTGCAAAATTCTGGTAATGACTTTATTTTTTCAGTTAACATAACCAGTCCATGATACAGCATAGTAAATCATAAAGTACAAATCCAAGGAAGGTAATACCTTTACTAAGTTACAAAACTTTGCCAAATCAGTACAGTACTCTTTATAACACAATAAAATGTACTTTTGTTGGAGTCATTACTTTCGTGGTAATTTTTACTCCAAAAAATGTTATTTGAGTATGAAATTAAAGCATTGTGATTTTTAATGGTGGTTTATAGCAAAGCAGATTATTTCATACAATTAATGTCTTTTTAAAACGATAGTTTCTCCTTTAAAAGTGAGTTCCCTCATGTAAGCTCTCCAAGTTTACCGCAGCAGGGCAGTCGTGCGTATGCAGAAGGGGCTCTGCTTGGTTCTGGGGTTGGTCCAAAGCCAGGTAGAGTTCCAATGCATGAAAAGCTTTAAAATTCTACCTTAAGGAGGTTTCATCAGCCAATACCAATTTCCAAGCATACTTTTCAAAAAAACTTAAAATTTTGCATAAATACTGGAATCCTCAAAATCAGTCATTTCAGACAATACTAATTTCAGCTGATCCCTTTTATTTAGATATCCTGCACCTCTTTGTTTGATCAAGTCACATAGCTTTTCTTCAGCTTATTAAAAAAAAAATCTACCTAAAATAGAGTTGTATCTTTTAAATAACAAATAAATATACTGCCAGCTTGTAGAGACCTGGGGAACTGGGTGCTGTCTATCAACCTCCATTATCATTTCTCCACAAATGCTGCTGCTGCCATTGGTGTCCGTATGCTTCCTCTTGCTGAAGCTGTCAGTTCCTCAATTTCAGCATTTAATTTATGTATTACCCACTCCATTGCTTCTCGGCCCTTAAAAAAAAACAACCCAGTATGTTTACTGATACCAAGTGAGAGCAAAAGCATGCATGAATAGCACGTCAGGAAGTCACAATGGGCGGGACAAGCATAACTAAACCTCACCAGGACAGTTTTTCTCTTTGTATTTTCTTCTTTAATGTTATTTACCAAATATCAAATGCTTTGAGAAACTGGCTTGATCTAAAACTGGTTTTTATTTTGTTTGCAAAAGATGTTCTAAAAAGAATCTACAATTAAATGATAGTGATGTTTTTATGATTCGAATGGTCCCCCTTCTGATGGTGTGGTCAACCTCCATTTCTCTTTTTATGTCCATATTTTACACCAAAATCCTGTCCGAGGCTCTGGTCTGACTTCCTCTTCAACCCCTCTCTCCTGGCACTCTGTGCACTTCCCTGAGGGACATAATGAGGAGCACTGACTGCTTCTGGCCTCAGGGCTTTTGCATGTGCAGCTGTTCCACCTGGACCATTCCCTAGCAGACCCCTCACGGCCTACCCACCCCTTGCTAAGAACTCAGCAGCAACACCACTTACTCAGCACTCATGAAGCACTCTCGTACCTTTCTGTACTTTTCCTTTCCTAATGCCGTGTTGTATGATTAATGTCGCCTTCCTCTTAGTTCCACGAGGGCAGGCACCACGTTTGTTTTGCTCCCCGCTGTGTCCCCAGTCTAGCCTAGCACTCTGCCTGACATAGAGAAGGCATCTATGAATATCTTTTGACTGCTGAATGATATTTACACATGTTATAAAACAGTGCATTAGGCATCTCTTTCTCTAAACTTACTTTTTTAAATCATACATTCTCAATGAGGCAAGAATTAGTTGGGGAATTAGTAGGGAAAAATTTCATTCTTTTAATGTAAAAGGCACAGACACAGACCCATATATCTCTGCATCTATAGACTCAATGTTTGGCATTAAAATGATTTCTCAGGGTGGGGATAGTTAGGAGAAAATATCTACAGTTGATCTGGAGGTGAAGGGAGATGATGAGAAACAGGCTGAGAATCTATACTTTCAACAGTGACACACACCTTTGCCTCCCCCTGCCTCCCAAGTGCTGGGCCCCCAGCCACAGATTTCCCATGATATCTCATTTACTCTTCACACCCAACCCTGTAGGTGGCTAATTAATCTTCACTTGGCAGACAGGAAATAGGCAGAGAAAGGCTCACTTAGTTAACTGCCCAAGATGAAAGGCTGGTCAGAGTTATAGGTGGAATGTGAACCCAGACACACTAGACCCCAGTAACAGCCCACATGGCGTCACATTGCAGTGGCTCAGGCAGCTCACAAGGACAACTCTTCTAAGAAATGACCCAGGAAGAAAAGCAAGTGGGGAGGGACTTCCCAGGTGACCAGTGGTTAAGACTCTGTGCTTCTACTGCAGGGGGCCTGGGGAACTAAGATCCTACAAGCCTGCACCCCACCCCCCACAGAAGGTGAGAGCAGCCTTACTTACTTTATTAGCATTTGATGATATCGTACTTGCCATCAGCCCTTCAAGGTAACTGCCGAGACTGACTCCTTTCACAGTAATTATGGCTTCTTGAGTCAAAATAGTTCTAGAACAAAACACATTTGCACAGCTTTAGGATGACCTAATTTTCATTTTTCATACTTAAGAAAAATTAAAATATATTGTAAAATAAGCTTGTTAAAATACTTTTCACTTACTTTTCTGGGTCTTGAGGATGTGGTTTGTATATAAGTCTCTCATCTACTGAAACCATATTTGTAAATGAAATCTACAGAATTAAAAAAAAAGAAGTCAAATTGTGTTGGGAATCAAGATTAAAAACATTTCCAAAATTAACTCACAAACCAAAATCTTGCTAGCTAAATATGCAAAACAGCATTTAAACCACTTTGATATTACTATGTAAATAGAAGTTTCCAATATTCATTGCTTACTTTTATTAAAAAAGTAACAAATTTGACAAAAGCACCATAATAGTAATAATATACACTGATTCCAAATTCATTTTATTGAGTGCTATCTCCTAGAAGTAACAGGCAGGCTCATTAGAGTACTGAGGCTGCAAACAGGCAGAGACGGTCCAGCATCTGAGTATGAATTTCTTAGACCAGGCTGAAGAGTCTATGTCCACTTTTATATCAACTACAGGAGGGAATGGAGAAGGAAATGGCAACCCACTCCAGTATTCTTGCCTGGAGAATCCCATGGACAGAGGAGCCTGGCGGGCTATGGTCCATGGGGTCACAAGAGTTGGACATGACTTAGTGACTAAACCACCACCACCACCACAAGAGAGAAAAAACTAAGCCAGGTAGTTACTTACATTTGTAGATTTAAGTTCCATTGTTTTCTCTACAGGATCCACTACAGAATGTTCTTGCACATATGTTTTGGTTCTTGCTGCACCAATAATCTAAGTAAAACATTTGGAATTAGTGATCAGAGGAGGATTTCTTAACTAGTGTTATCAATATTTTATTTGAAGGTAAAGATGTGTTAGTATTTTGAACCAAAAATGTGTTTTCATAAAAAACACAAGGAATGAGACAAAGATCAGAAAGGAGGCCCATTTAAGGAAGAAGATGAGATTCCCAAACACAAAAATCCTCCGCAGAGATGATTTAGCCACCAGCCAGCTGAGAACATATGCAGGTCAAGGCAGGACGCGGAAACTGCCAAGGTTGACGTGGAGTGGTGAGCCTGACATTCGGGAAACATAGATGGAGAGAAAGGGGAGCTTCAGAGTGTCTGTCAGGGTTTCCCTGGTGCAGCCCAAGGGGGAGGATGTGGTAGCTCTGCTCTCCAGGCAGAAAACCAGCCACTTCATGACGAAGGTAACACAGCACATCCAGGGCACTCCCACGCTCTGACTCCAAGCCCACCCCAACCCTGCTCACTTCTCTGTCCACATCATCTACTACAGGAGTTTGTACAAAGGAAGCCATCAGCACATTCCTGGTGAAAAACATGTCCTTTCGTTTTCTGCACGGGCCCACCTTCTATAAAGAGTTTCTATAGATAACTTGGTCCACTTATACCAGGATTCTCTCCCATCATGATAGACTGGCTCCCTAAAACCTGCTCCCTTGAAAGAGCACAGAATTACATTTTCCAATGTACAGGCAGAAGCACCAGATCTTGGAACAAACATGGCCACGGCAAACTGAGATTATGCCTCACTTAACATCGCAGCACCACTGACCCCAGCAGCTGCCCGCTAACCACCAGCACCAAATCCCAGCTGCCACAGCTCTAGCTGTTAGCAAAGTAGGAAAAGCAGAATAAAACTTTCAGATCACAGAGCATTAGCTGGCTTCCTTCAGAAGGTTTTATCAGGTAACTTCATGAAGACTGTAATAATATTTCCAATTCATTATACACTCATAACTCAAGTTTATTATAATACAATTTGAACTGATGCAAAAATGACATTCAGAATCGGCTCCCACAACCTATTTGAAATTATAATGTGGTCTAGAAAACTTCTCTACAGCAGTCACATTGCTTCAGGAACAAAGGCATACTTACAGATTTCACAATGGAAGGCAGTCCCCACTCTGTGCTGAGAAGTCTATGGCTGTGCAACTTTCCAGAGGGATCTATGTGTCTGTCCAGTACATCAACTCCAACCACACTCGGATTCATAGGGTTTGGGTATTTCTGCATTGCAGCTGTTGTAACGGTTTCCCATGGATGGCTGCAGACATCAATCAAAAATCAAACCTCTAACAACATGCATATAAATTAAACCATTTATATAACTCATCAAATTATTCTTTACAATTAAAGTTTACTTAATTTGCCTAGGGAAAATTATTTTCTGAAATGTTGACCGGAAGATGATTTCAGGGGACTCAGTCTACATTATGAACATGTACAGATTTCAGTCTTTTTTTCAGTACACAGGCCATGTGCCACAGCTGATGCCTGAAAGGTTAAAATAACCTATAGAACATTCCAGTAGTTTCCTGAGTCATATTTTCCACTCACCAGTATCCTCTCACATGTAAACTTTGTTTCTAAGAATCACTGATTCATATTAAACGTGTACTTGCCTCTAATAATGTAATAAATAATCATGACCCCTCCAGCCAATCTTTTTATTCATTACTTTCCTCCAAGGAGTGGTTCTGCCATCTGTTTTTAAAAGGTCACTCAATACACTTTTTTTTTTTAAGGTACTCCTAATGTGCCATTTTCTAATAGTCTCTCTTCATCAGCCTTTGCTTATGAAGGATTAAGATGGCAACAGCATCATGGAACTTGCAGCATCTTTATATTTCTGGAAAAACACATGTACTTGGGTGATTTACAACATAATGTGCATTTGTTCTCTTCACAGCTTACCCCAACAATATACAAAAGATACCCCTTACAAGTGAGCCTGTGACTAATTATAATGAGCATTAAAAGTGACTGATTCTATGTCTTCACTGAAAGGAAAGACAAGATCTGGAGATGGTGTTTCAAACTACACTTACTGATAAACGACACAGCATGTCTTTTTATTTTTCTAAAAGCAAAACAAGTAGGTACTAATCTATTTCAACTTTTCAGAGAACTAAGCCTGATAACTTTTTGTGGACAGAAGGAAAATCTCAACCCCACTTGCTCTGCAAAACCCTGGACAACCAATACCATTTTTCGTTTTCAAAAAAATTTACTTTTAATTGAAGGATAATTGCTTTACAATATTGTGCTGGTTTCTGCCATACATCAGCCATAGGTATACGTATGTCTCCTCTCTTGAACCTCCCTCCCACTCCACCATTACTCTTAATGCTTTCATTTTTGCTATACTATACCGAAATGAATCCCATTCTATTTTTAATCTCAACCCTTATTCAGCATTAAGTGCAGGCATACACGTGAAGCTATTTCACAAATCTAAACAGTCCCTACAAAAAGAAGTGATAGGGGCCAAGCACTCTGACTGTTACCAAGGAAACTATCTAAAATGAGAATCAGATGAGTGAGCCCTTCCCTGTCTCCATCTAGTCAGAGACTCTGGATAGCTGGCTTCCTGGAACTTATCTCTTCCCCACCTCCTCTAAAAAATTAGCAATTGCAAGGTTTCAGGATGGTTGTATGTTATTTGTAGTTTAGTACTTCTCTCCTCTCTGGGCCAACTTGAAAACACTGATGTTGACTTAGCTTTATAAAACACGTCGAGCTCAAAAATCACAAAGGATGCATTAACTGAATTAATGTAATCATGTGAAAAGACTTCACATTTCAAGACATTCAAACATAGTGCCAAGGGGCAGTCAATCAGTCGAACTGGTGCTGGCTTGGTGAACTGTCCAATTTTTTCACCTATAAAATGTGGGAACACTGTTCACTGAGGCAGCAATGATGTCTTGATTATTTACCAAAGTGGAATTGATCCAAAGAACAGTGCCTGGTGCCTAGTAGGCTTTCATATTTGGAGTAAGAATCAATGAATGACTTCAACTAGATACCAACTACATGCTAGGCCTCAGAAGGAAGTCTGGCAACTCAAAGATGGGAAAGACACAGAAAGTCATCTAAGACGACTTAGATGTTGGTTAGTAACTCCCTTAAGATGGGAAACACAGGGAAAGTGTAAAATTTGAGAAGGGAGATAAACAACTTCATTTTTAGGGATGTTGAGTTTGAAAAGCCTGCAGAACACTGGAGCAGAGACGCATTGCTGAAACCTGAAAATAAGGATTTGAAGGTCAAGAGAGGTTGGAGCCCTAGGTACAGATGTGGCTGCTGGAAATGCGTATGTATCAGCTGGGACCTTGATCGAAAAGTCCAGATTATCTGGGGAGAATCAGGGCTTGCCCCAGAACATGCAAAGCATTTATGTGAGTATGTCTATGTTCTGGGAGCAGAGTCTCAGAGTCTTCATCAAATTTCAGAGAAGTCTGTGACAAGAGAAAAATTAAGAATCTCTGGTGAAATGCAAGAAGGCCAATAGCAGAATTTCACTGAGCATTTACATTGAAGGGGAAAAAGAGAGGGAAACATTAAAGAAAAGGGCAGAATGAGTGGAGAGGAGGGGTGGGGAACAACCTAGGGAGAAGAGTGTTAAGGAAGAAAGTTATAAGACACAGTGGAAAGAATTTAAGCATTTAAACCCAGAAAAAAACTGCAAAGAAGAAACCACCCATGATCCTAATGGTTCAAACAGAGTAGAAGAATCTGACCTGGTTAAAGCATATCAAAAAGAATCCAAATTTAGGGTCTCCCCCCTAAAAAAATGGTAAACATTAGGGAGAAAAGAAACCTTCCCTCTGATTCTAACATTCTCTGCTTTCTAGGATCCAGCGAACTCCTGCATGTGTCTGATTTGATAAGAATTTAAACAGTCTACAGCCTGTTTTAACACTGCCTTCAGAAACGTTGTTTTGTTTTTAAATCAAATGGTTACACTAAAACATACTACCAAAGCTATAAAAATTAAAACAGTGTGGCAACAATAGCAAGCTCAGTCGAATAGGGCAGACAGCTCAGAAATGGATTAAAATATAAATCACAGCAGTGTTTTAGGATGAAGGCGGCATTTCAAACCGGTGAGAGGAAAAATTACTAGTCAATAAAGAGTGATGAGATAATCGATCAAGAATTTGTTCAGGCAAAAATGATACAGGGGATTCAAGGCATGGTTCTTCTGTACAATGAATCATGGAAGCTGCGAAGAACTTAATTCCCAACATCCAACTGGTTTAAGACCTTTTTCCTTAGTAAACATTTCCCCCTAACCAGGAGATGTTAATGAATATGGCCTCAAAAACATCTCAGTGCTGACAGGCCCTGACAACACCGTCATCTTCCATGTCTCAGACGACGGAAATGGGTAACCTAAGGTCACACAGCTTGTCAGAGTCAGGGCTGTACCTTGGACTCCAATTCCAAGGCCATAAATTGCAACTCCTCAAGGCAAGAAGCTGCTGGAAAAGTTCCACTTCCTGGTCGCCTGAGCTCACCCTAAATCCACATTCCCAGGTTAAGAAACTCTACCTGAAGGTGGCGGGGCGACCAGAATCTCGACAGCCCACGCCTTTCTCCCGGATCCTCGGGGCTACAGAGCTGTCAAGGACCTCGTGCTCGGCGCCGCCCCTGCCACCCGAGGGGGCGTCCCCCAGAGGAAGGCCGCAAGGGCCCCCGTCCCCAGGCCCCTCCCGTCCTGCCGTGTCCCCTGGGAGCCCATTCATGGGGTGTCCCCAGGGTCTTGACCTTGGACCCCATGTCCCGGGCTCCGAGGCGCTCGGGCCCAGCTCCCCACACTAGGCCCGACGCCCGGAAGCTTCCTGAGGGGCGCCGGGGCCTCGCCGCGACTCCGGGCCCAATCTACCCTCGTACCCCCAGTTGCCCCGTGACCCCCGCCGACCTGCTCCTACCCCAAACTTACTCAAAGACGTGCTCCGAAGTCCAGATCTTCATGGTGTCGGCGGGCAGCACGGTGTCCGGGCGGCGCTAGGGCACAAATGAGGCAAAGAGGCCACTCTTGCCCCCGCCCCGCCCCTCAGCCGCCCAGCCGCCCAGCCGGCCACCTAGTGCGCACGCGCCGTCGGACCCGACGCGAGGGACGTCCCGACGCGCTGCCCCACGCCCTATCCCGGCCCGGGTTTTGCCCCAGCCTTGCGCGCGGCGCAACGGAGCCCCGCCCCTTAGCGCCAGGCGCACCGCGCCGGCGCAGTTCTAGGGCAGTGCTCGGGGGCCGCAGGCGCGGGCGCTGTACTGCGCAGGCGCGGTACACGGCCTACGACCCGCCCCCCTCGCGGGCGTAGGCGGGAGCGCGGACTTGTGGGCAGAGTTGGGCCCGGCTCGGCCGGTTCTTCGGCGCGCAGGCAGCACGCCTCACCTTGTTCCATCCGGGTCCGTGTTCCCCTGGGGTTCTGAGGCCTGTTGACTGGTTTAGTCTGGCCGCTTACGCCGACTGCTACTGTGTGTTTGAGCAAATGTTCATGGTGACCTGTTAAGAGCTTCCTCCTATCTCCTATCCCATTTCTCCTGCCTTCCAGAGATTTTGCCCCTGGGCGGGGAGCAGATAAGGCAAGGTAGACCCGAAGACGCTAACATCAGGCAGCACAGTTAGTGCCCAGTGGAAGGAGGGTGTTGGGTTAGGAGATTAGGAAGCACGAGTGCTCATGGAAGAGACGGAAAGCCTCCTGGCCCTGGCTTAAAGGATGGATCTCAGCTCAAGTGTCACCCCCATCCCCCCGCCCAGAGAGCCCTTATACTTTATCACCCTCCTTCATCAGCTTGGCAGTTCCTCTAGCCTTAGATCCTCCGTCACATAGCCTGTTGCATTTTTCTTAGCACTTCTCACTCTTTGAGATCATCTTGTTTGTTTAACTTCTACGCAAACATAAGCCCTTGAGTGCAAGGATCTTGCCTGTCTTGCTCAATAATGATTCTCGGTAAAGACTCAATGGTTATTTATTAAAAATTGAAAATTCTTCGTGGAATGAATGAATTACTGGAATTGTCTAGTTTACCTGTTTGGCTTCCACTAGACTGTGAGCTCGTAATGGGAAGGGCCTTGCCAGACTTGTCCAGCAATCCACCTGCACTTACATAATCATTGTTTGTTGTATAAATGATTAAGTAAGACGTGAGCTGGTGGGAAGGAATGCCATGCGGTTTCATCCACAGAGGAGCCTCCTTCAGTGGCTTGTCCTCTCTTCCTGGGCCCCACCACACTCCACAACCTGTACCACTAATAGAACAATTTGCCGTTTTAAATGATGGCTCTGTAGGAAAATTTTTACATCTAGTTTCTTAGAAGCTGGTTAGAAGCACTGCCTCTTTCTTGTTCTTAGCTCATTCGATTGTTAAAAACAAAAGTCAGGTTAATTTAGGAGTGAGGATAATTTTTTAAAAATAGCCGAGGTCCTTTATATAAAGAAACAGAAAAATTACATTAGACAGGAAAGAAATAATATGGTTGGGTAGTTGCTAAGTGTAATTTGTGGTACCAAGGACTTTAAAAACAAAACCTACAGTACTTAGAGGGAAGTCTTGGGGAGGTAATGCTTTATCAGCTGCTGAGAGTGCCTCAGCCTCCATTAAGATGCAAAGTTAATGTCTCTGGGTGTTTAAAACACTGGTTTGGGACTCATCTGCTATTCCTGGAGGTCCCTGAAGCTGTTCACCATCCAGGATCCCTATTCTGTTTATTTTAGAGGTTATTCTACCTCTTAATTCAAAGATTTCTGTTTTTTTGAGTCGTGAAAATTAAATGATGCCTACCTTCTTTCCCCTCTATCAGTCTATTGATTTTACTCACTAAAGCTGGAGTGATGGGGGTGGGAGTGCAAAAGGAAGACTAGAAGTCTGGGTCCAAGTGTCTCTTCTGTCTGGAAGTAACACCGCCTTGTACTTGGGCTTGGAAAGCTGGACCTTTACATAGTTTATCTGCTGGAGACTTGCTCAGAAACACACAGAGGAAACCAACTCAATGGACGTGATGAATTTGACCCAACTCTGGGAGACAGTGGAGAGAGGAGCCTGGTGTGCTGCATTCCATGGTGTCGCAAAGAGTTGGACACGTCGCAGTGACTGAACAATGAGAAAACCTTGTGTCACTTACCGTACCTCTCACAGAAACAGGGAAGTCATTAGCAGGTCATTAATTTGACTTGCAGTTAAGTAGGTGACTGGCTCTTATGGCACTTAATTACTGGAGTGACACACAATGCCCAGATCCTCATGCCCTTCCCTGTGCCTGGGGTGGGATGGGGTATTCCTTCGAACCAGAAGCTTCACAGCTGGCTGAGCCAAAACACAAGTCAGAAAATAACTAGAAGATCAACAAGGTTCTTTTGTATAGCATAGGAACTGTAGTCAATCTCTTATAATAAACTATAATGGAAAAAAATCTGGAAAAGAATATATGTACAGCTGAATCCCCGCTGTATGCCAGAAACTAACACAACATTGTAAATCAGTTATATTTCAATAATTTTTTTAAAAAGTAGAGGACATTTAAAGCGGGGGTGGAGGGCTTAGGTGTTCAGGACAGAGGCCCGTGATTGTGAAGATAGCTGTTCTTGTGAGATGGTGGGTGGAGCCTTGTCCTGGGCTCAGATCAGGGGCTGGGAAGTGAGGCAGTGGGCAGCGAGCCCCAGTGGCAGCAAAGCCCCCTTCCTTCTTTTGTAGGGCTCAGAGACAGGCCTCTCAGGAGAAGTGGGTGGAGTCACGTGCCCCAACTTCAGCTGGGTGCTAGCACCTTTTATTCCCAAATTAATCATTCTCATGCCAATTTCACAAAGTGCCCTGTCTTCCTACCATCTGTTCCATTATTAAGTTTCTTATATCAGCATTCTTACAAATAAACTTTAAATGAAACTATGTAACAACCATCACTAGAAAATTGTTTTCTTTTTTCTTCTGGTTTTCACACAACACATAACTGTTAAAGCCAAACAGTAAGTCCCTGGGCTCCCCGCCATCTTTCACAGAGTCCAGGAGTGGGTGTGTCTCACATTGGGGTCAGTTTTCAAGCTGCTTTTTTAAAAAAGATTCTTTTTTTTTTTTTGATGTGGACCGTTTTAAAAGTCTTTATTGAATTTGTTACAACACTGTTTCTGTTTTACGTATTGGTTGTTTGGCCTGGAGGCACATGGGATCTTAGCTCCCTAACCAGTGATCAAACCTGCACTCCCTGTGCTGGATGGCAAAGTCCCCACCACTGGAAGGCAGGGAAGTCCCCCTAACTTCTTAACTGCTCTTCACTCTCACCTGTTCTCTTCAAACTCCAACCTACCTTGACCTCTAACCCTCTCAGCTGTGATGTTTGTCTCTGAATTTACTGAGAGCTTCTTCAACTCATTTTCTCTTGAAAATGTCTTGTCATCTCACTGCATGTGTGCTGTGCTAAGTTGCTTCAGTCGTGTCTGACTCTGTGACCCATAGCCTTCCAGGCTCCTCTAGCCATGGGATTTTCCAGGCAAGAGTACTGAATTGGATTGCCATGCCTTCCTCCAGGGGAGCTTCCTGACCCAGAGACTGAACCTGTGTCTCTATATATCTCCTGCACTGGCAGGCAGGTTCTTTAGCACTAGCACTGTGATAATCTCATTAATACTCTTTATTTCTCCGCATTCAGAAAACATTTTCTTCCCAACGTTTTTGCCTCTGCTCCTTTCATTTCTTTATTCAATGAATAGCCACAGGTCACCTATTCGAGGTCCTCCCTGCACTCAGGGAGCTGACGCTACAGCAGCGGTTCATGGTCAGGGGTGATTTTCTCCAGTAGACATGTAACAATGTCTAGAGACCTTTATGGTTGTTACAGTGAGGGAGGGGGGTGCTCCTGGCATCTGGGATGCTGCTAACACCCTGCAGGACACAGAACAGAAACAGCCTGCCCCCTACTCTAAAAAGTGCCAGCCTAAGTGTCAGTAGTGTCCCAATGTAGAAATGCTGAGCTGTGTCTAACAGGCTCAGTCTACCTCCCTGGACTCCATCCATCTGTGTTCTTCCAGCCCCAGGTCGCCTGAGCCCCACAGCGATTACTAGCTGTCCCTCAACAGGCCACTCAAGCCACACCCTTGAACTCTGTACATGGTGTTCTCTGCCCAGAAAGCACTTTCCTCTTATTTGCTCTAAAGAGTCTTGCTCCCATCTTGACTCTGCAAATACTCCCCGTCCGCACCCCGTCTGCCTCTCCCCTGTACCGCCCAATGCTTTGTTTCTTCTTCTGTGCTGTTGACATTTAATATAGACCTTAAGATCACGGTGTGTGTGTGTGTGTGTGTGTGTGTGTATGTGTCCACAACTGCAATGTAAAGTACAAGGTGGTGTATATTAGTTCAGGCTGATATAAAAAAAATACCATAGGCTACTTGGCTTATAAACCACAGAAATGTATTTCTCACAGCTCTGGAGGCTCCATGGAAGTCTAAGATCAGGGTGCCTGCAAGGTTGGGTTGCTGAGTTCTTGTTGGAGCTTCTTGGCATATACTGGGGCAAGCGGGCTCTCTTGTGCCTCTTTTGTATCAATCTCATTCATTTGGGGACCTCCTAGAGGCCCCACCTTCTAATGTCAGCACATTGGGATTTCAACGTGAATCTTTTTTGGGGGGTGGAGGGATGGGACACAAACATTCAGAATAGCAACCTCTGTGTTAGAGGGACGAGAGGGCCTCCTTATCCAACTCTTAATTTTTCAAGTCCTTACTTTAATGTGGCCATACTGGGTAGTGAGAATCATCAAAACATGAACGTATTTGCTCCTGAGCCAAACACTTAGAAACTTAGCACCCTCTGAAAACACTAGCCTAGACCCTGTTGATCCCAGCTGTCTTCTGGTTAGTCTCTCAGACTTGTCCATAGCTGAAAGTGAACCACCCGTGGCTGGAAAGTGAAGTGGCAACTCTGAGGAAAGATGCAGGATTTTATCAGGATTTTGTGCAGGTGACCCTCAAGACCTCTATCACATGTGAAACCACTGGTGGATAACTTCCTGTGGAATCAAGGCAGCTAACAACTGAGAAGAGAAAATTGATGAGAGATGGTTCCTAAAGTAAAAGTGTGTCATAAGTCAATGCTTTGAATAGCTAAGGAGTAGGAGGGACCTATGGGAAAACTAATCAAGTCTTTGAATATTTCTGCAAACATCTTCATCCCTGTAATTGGGCTGTGAGATTCAAACATATTGTGTAGCACTTTTTCCGGTTTGGTGGGGAAAATGATGACAAAAACCAGTCCTTGATTCATCTTATGTAGAAGAATTTGCATAGAGTTACAATTTTAACCTAATCACGTACATGTGTGTCTCATACAATATATAAACATGTGTTAAATATACATGTATCACTTCATATATGCATATGTATACATGTGCCTGTGTGTGTATGTCTCATTTTTCAGGATGAAGTCCTAGCCACACTTTTTGTTGCTCGTTCTTTACTATGAAGCATTGGTATTGGTTGTAAGTGGACTCAGTGGGTTGACTGGATACCAGATGGATGCTGAGATTGAGGGCTTCCTTAAACCTCAAGAGCTGAGGCTTCTCAGGGTCACTCAGGGAGATGGTTTAGGAGGAAAATGCAGAAGCATTCAATAATTTGGGTGAGAAAGAGCAGGAGCAGAGATGGAAGGAAGAGAAGGGGTTTGAGGCCTGTCTAGGCCATACTTTCATCTTTCCACACCTTTAGAAATTGAGAGGAAGGGTCTGTGTGGCCAGGGGATAAGCGGGAGAGAAGCAACCTGCACAACAAGCCCACAACGTCACCATCCCACAGCCTCTGCTCCCTGGGGATTTCACTGGCCAGGAAGGAGAGGCCAGAAAGTGGGAGGGACTGAGAGTCCTGTGGGGACCGCAGAGACCACCTGCTTGACTCTACAAAGGGCACCTCCTCATCTCAGGAATCTGGCTTTACTTTTCATTCAACAAGTATCTTGAGTCCAATTCAATTTTGCTCCCATTAGTGATTGCAGATTTTGGTTAATTGTCCAGAGCTTCCTATCTATCTGATTCCCACCCCCACCCCCCCGCCCACTCTCTATTTACCTAAGTACCTAACCAAGTTATCCCTAAGTTCCTATCATAAGAAATGAATCTCTTCTCCGGGGAGGACTTTGACTATTCCAGTAATTCCTCATCCTGAGAAATTAAGGATAATTTCTTCAAGCTAAATCAATTTGTCTTATGAGCCATCTTCCCATAACTGGGCAGTCTATGTCGAAATTAGCTTCACCCTATTTCTATGCTGAAAGCTTTAACTCTGAAAAGACTCCCTTACAAACACTCTCACACAAAGTCATATAAACCTGGCCAGAAATCCTTCCTGGGATAATAAGAATGTCACCATCATATATATCTCTGAGATGAACAGTTGTAGCAACCCTTCTTTCATGGTCGTTTAATGGATTTTGTTTGGTTCCTGCAACCCTATCAGGAGATAGAGAGGTGGAAGGAGGTGCCCTAACTGATTACCAAGTGTCTGAAGACCAGAGAAGGTTCATAGCAGTGTCTACCTCCATGTAGGTAGGGATTGTGTTATCCATTTTTCTTGTCTCTTATAAAGGACATTTTTATTTGAAGTCACCCAGACCATGACCTGCTGTTTGGTGATCACAGTCAACATGGCAAGACCATGGCCAACATAACTCAGCTCTGTGCCATCAAGAGAGAGGGGGTGGGACTTCCCTGGTGGTCCAGTGGTTAAGAACCTGCCTTCCAGTACAGGGGACACAGGTTTGATCCCTGCTTCAGGAAGATCTCAAATGCTGCGGAGCAACTAAGGCCATGCACCACAGCTACTGAGCTTGCGTGCCCTAGAGCCCAAACTCTGCAGCAAGAGAAGCCACTGCAATGAGAAGCCTAAGCATTGCAACTAGAGAGTAGCCCACGCTTGCCACAACTAGAGAAAGCCTGTGAGAAGCAATGAAGATCCAGTGCAACCAAAATTAAATAAATAAATTAAAAAAAATTTTTAAAGGGTGGGGGGGGGTGACAGTCTGCACTGAGACCCAATCTCTTAGTGAGAAGAGTCGCTAGATTTACAAAAGAGGGGTCAGCTATACCTCAATTTAAAAAAAAATAAAAAGAGGACTGAGCGTTTTCTTTGCTGGCTGTTGAACATGGCAGTCTCTTCCATTTTGCAGGAGGCGAATTAGTTCCTCATCTTTGCTGGTGGGCTTCCCTGGTGGCTCAGACAGTAAAGAATTCCCCTGCAATGTGGAAGACCTGGTGTCGATCCTTGGGTTGGGAAGGGAATAGCGATCCACTCCAGTATTCTTGCCTGGAGAATTCCATGGACAGAGGAGCCTGGCAGGCTACAGTCCATGCGGTTGCAAAGAGTCGGACACCACTGAACAACTGACACTTCACTTCACCTTTGCTGTAGGCATATGGGCCAACCAAGTCAGAAGCAGAGGGTCCTTGTTCAGAACCCTTTCCTCATCCACAGGGGACCTTGGAAATGGAATTATAAATGCAGCCACATACTGGCCCAGGGATGGATTCAGAGAGCTTCTTTTTGTGTGGCCTATTCTCTCTTAACTTTATCTGGATGACCTTTTGGATCTAACATTTCAGTGGTTGACAGCGTGAACACCGAGGGAGCAAGCAATTACTGCCATGATACTCTTCCTGAAAGAGATCCAGCTGACTACAGTTTCAAAGGATCAAGCTGGCACCTCTTTCAGCCCCTTGGGGTCCAACCCATTCAGTAACGAGTGTTTGGGCAGAATTCTAGGTTGAATAAATTCCTTGTCTTTCTCCAAGGCAGCTCTGAGCCATTCCATACATCCTCTCATTGGTCAATGTGACATCTTGTAAAGAAAGGAAGTAGGGACTTTTCCCTGCTTTACAGCCAGAAAAGAGTTGGCAGTGCCTTTTGCATCACACATGCCTTCCGCTGGCCAGCCTTGTCCTCTCATCACTGGATTGTGTTGTGGGGACCAGGGGGGCAGGGCAAGGGGGCGACTCAACACAAAACTTGTGCAACGTACTTGCCTTGTTTCCCAGGTTGGAGGTGGCAAGATCAGCCACCCAAAGCTGGGCAGTGTGAAATCGCAGAATCTGACCTGCTTGGTTATTGCTGTTCATTGGGTGAGGAGGTGGGTGTGTTTTTAATGTTCTGAACGTAAGTGGAAGTCCAATAAATATTGGCTAGATTCTATTCACAGAATTTTGGGTAGAGCCAGATCTTATGGTCTTCCTGAGAGGTCCCTTCTGCAGAAAGGTGACATCTTATGTATGTTTAAGAAATTGTGTGAAAAACAAGCACAGAAGTATGGGAGGAAAGTTGGTGGATTGTCACAAAACATCTTGAAATGATGTGGATCTTTTTTTTTAAAGATTCATTTATTTGACCGTGTTGGGTCCTAGCTGTGGCAGATGAGACCTTTGTTATGTCATGCGGCATCTTCTGTTGCGGCACACGGACTCTCTAGTTGTGGTGTGCAGGCTCAGTAGCTCTACAGCATGTGGGGTCTTAGTTCCCTAACCAGGGATCAAACCTGCACCCCCTGCATTGCAAGTTGGATTCTTAACCACTGGACCTCTAGGGAAGTCCCTGGGTCTTTTGAAAAAAATACATAACTTTATCACCGAGACTCAACTCCCTAGTACAGAAGGACCACATGATACTGTGGGCCCCACTGAGGTGCTTCACAGCATGCGGGTAGACATTTCTGGAATATGGGTCCAAGAGGCATATTTGACGATTCTTTTCCAAGGCCCTGAGTCAGGAATACTAACAACAGGTACCTATGGGAGTCAGTTGCTTTCATGTTGACACGATCCCCAAACTAGGTGAGTCAATCGGCTAATGAAAGGAAAACAAAGCTGGATTATTGGCATCCAAGATGGAAACCAGGATACTGGGCAGTCATCCTCCCTGGTAGTGTGTGGGCTCAGCCTGCTGCCCCCGCCTCAGGTTGGAAAACCTCTAGGAAGAGACAGTACATTGAGATGTCAGCTTCCCTTCCCACAGTGTGTTCTCATGCCTCCTCCCAAACAAAACAAAACAGTGTATCCTTCCTATCTTCATGTGAGCTTCTCCACTGAGAAAATGGGTCTCTTCACATCTGGATGCTCCAGCAGGATGTGGGAAATTTGCCAAGGGATCTTTCTGTGGAGGATAAACTTGTAGCATTCTAGATTATGAGGCAAACCAGACCTCAGCATTTAAGCTCAGAGGGACTTGGCAGCCTATAAGAACCAGGGTTTTGATCTTCTTAGTTCCGAAGGACCCACTTGGGTAGAGGGAACAGTCCAGAGAGGTGGTCTGTCTTGTTCACAGCCAAGTCCCCAGTGCCTACCCATGACCTAGCACAGTGCTAGGTACATAGTAGCTGCTGAATAAGCATTGGTTGAATGAAAAGAAGAATGAATGGAAACCAAGCCAAGCCCTTGCCTTGGTGACACTATGCCTCATGTATTAATGTCTCCCCCGTCCTTGGAATTTTCCAGGCAAGAGTACTGGAGTGGGTTGCCATTTCCTTCCTGGGAATTGAACTTGGGTCTCCCACATTGCAGTCAGACGCTTTACTCTCTGAGCCACCAGGGAAGCCCCTTGTATTAATGGATGTCAGTAATAGTGTGGACAGCTTTATGAAGTTGGGTAATTACAAGAATTTGGAACTTGCAAGGCACAGTATGAAGGGAGAAAGCTAGAAAGAACACAAGGGAGCTGGAAGCGAACCAGCAGGTGCCTGAGTCTCAGCAGTGCTCCCCAGTTCTCTATGATGGGTCAGTTGGGGGAGCATGGTCTTGGAGGCTGGAGCAGGGAGGAGCAGGGGCAGTGCTCAGAGCAGGCCTGGAGGGAAGGACGTGCCTGGAGCCCAGTCTGCTGTTGTTTGAGAACGGCTGTCGGTGAAAAACACTGAGCCATGTGTCCTTATTAAGCCAGTGCCAGCCCACTTAGAAAAAGTGCCCAAATGATTGATTAGAAAATAATCAGTTGGCCCCTGCGAATTACTATACTCGTGTGTTGTGAGATAGCTTAATGTCAAACTGCACCAAAACCTACTCAACTCCATCCACTTCCAGTTTTCATCAAAGAAATGTCTGACAAATGCACACACTGTAACCACTAGGGAAGAAAGGAAAGTCAGACAGTTTCTGAAGGGCTTGGTGGGGTGCAGGAGGGAACCATCAGCTCCAGCAGAAAGCATGCCCTTTGACGGATTGTGTCTTGACGTTAAGCAAGATTAAAATGTTTATGAGAGCCTGCAGACTGATATATCATGATGGAATCTTACATTTACGTAGACCTTCCTTTTAGATGCATCAGACACCTAACAGGTGGGGAAACAGAGGCACCAGAGCCCCTGTGTTGAGAATCTTTGGAATGCACTTGAGTAAGACCATATTGGCATGTCCAGGCTTCTTCCTTTCCTGACGTGTCTGTTCACTAAAGAATAATGTAGAAAAAGCCTGCTCTAAGAAGTCATTTGAGTGATTTCTCATTTCTTTATTGACTAACTCTGAATAAGATAAAATCCTCATATAGCTTTAGTTATTCCCATCAGCCAACCCGGTGCTCAGCACAAATACATACAGATGGTTACATTGGTTGTAGGTCCCCTAAAATTATACTTTAGGTAACTGTGATTTATTTGAAAAGATAATATGAAATTGTTTATATTTAACTTATAACTAATAAAAAAAAAGAAAAATAAAAAATTTCCATTCAAAATAACACCAATATGAAATACCTAGGAAGAGATCCTAATGAAATGAATAGGATTTATATAGAGAGAATCATGAATTTTTTCAGAAGAATATAATAAGAAACTTGAAGAGAGGAAGAGCTATCATGCTTCTGGGCAGGAAGATTGAATGTTTTGATACTGTCAATTCTCCCCAAATTAGTTTAATGAAATTCCAATCAAAAGCCCAACAGGAAGATTTTGAAACCTGACAGAGTGATTCTAATGCTCATTTGGAAGAAGAAAGACTTGAGAATTGCCAAGAAAATTTTGAAAATACAAACAGGAAAATTTGATGTACCAGGTATTACAACATATTATCTAGTTACAGTAGCCAAAACAGCATGATACTGGGCAAAAATGGGTGGGAAGTAATGGAAAGCTTTGAAATTAACCTTAGTATATATGATATTTTAACATTTGATTTCTTTTCTTTTTTTTTTCTGAACTCTGTGGCATATGAGATCTTAATTCCTTGACCAGGGATTCAGGGATTGAACCCATGCCCCTTGCAGTAGAAGCATAGAGTCCTCACCACTGGACAGCTGGCAAGTCCTAGCACTTGATTAAAATCAGCATTTCAAACCCAAGGGGAAAGGACAGCTTAGTACATAAATGGTGCTGGGACAGTTAATTAAGTATTCAGAAAAATAAGTTACATTATCTCAGGCACACACCTAAATCAGTTCTTAATTAACTAAAGAGATAAATGTTAAAAATCTAATTATTCAACTATACAAATGGCACAGACTCTCAAAAGTAGAAATCATCAAAAACAACAGTGAAAGGAAAATATTGTATAGAAATATTTACTACAAATATGGTGGGTTAAGTATTTTCTTAATATGCAAAAAAACTCACATAAACTATTAAAGCTCCACTAAAATCTTCTGGAAAATAAAAATACCACAAACAGACAATTCGTAGAAAAATAAAATAGTGACGAGATGTGAAAAAATGCTCAACTGTACTGGTGATCAAAGAAATAAAAACCAAGACAGTATACAATCTTATTATTTTTTGCCTATGAAATGAACAATAATGAGAATATAGCTCTTATGCAGAGGTGATGAGTATGAAGCAAAGCAGGCACTTTTATCTGCTTCCGTTGAATGTATAAATTGGTACAGTCTCTCTGAAGAGCAATTTGGCAACATCTCTTCAGAGACTTAAACATTCTTTGTTCTTTGTGATTCCCAATGCAGGAATCTGCTGTGATGAAATATTCCAAGACTGCACAAAGATCTAGATCACAGAATTATTTGTGATAATGGAAATTTGGAAAAACTTAAGTGTTCATACAATTATTCCCTGGTTGGATTGGGAAAGAACACAAGCTTTTCAAGGGGAGGGGAGAAGAAGAGGGGGTGGAATTCTAGGGAGGAAAAAGAGCTTGGCTGGTGTCGGGGTGTGTGAGAATTCAGTGCATGGCTCGTTTGAGACTGTCATGTGCTCTGTCCTGGTGAACATGGGGCCTGTGGAGGGTTAGGAAGGGGTGAGGCGCAGAAGCTCTTATGCAGTTGCCTGTCTCTCTCACAGGTTTCCCTGGTGGCTCAGGTGGTAAAGAATCTGCCTACAATGCAGAAGACCTGAGTTCAGTCCCTGGGTCAGGAAGATTCCTGTGGAGAAGGAAATGACAACGCACTCCAGTATTCTCTTACCTGCGAGAATCTAAGATGTAGGGATTCCGTGTTGGTCATCTTTTCTTTCCAGTGTTTTTCTTTTTTTATGTTAGTCATCTTTCTGTCCTCTCAAGTTCCTATTAGATGCTTAATAAACGTCTGCTAGTTGGCAAGCCACTCCAGTACTCTTGCCTAGAAAATCCCATGGATGGAGGAGCCTGGTAGGCTGCAGTCCGTGGGGTCGCTAGGGGTCGGACACGACTGAGCGACTTCACTTTCTCTTTTCACTTTCACACATTGGAGAAGGAAATGGCAACCCACTCCAGTGTTCTTGCCTGGAGAATCCCGGGGACGGGGGACCCTGGTGGGCTTCTGTCTATGGGGTCGCACAGAGTCGGACACGACTGAAGTGACGCAGCAGCAGCAGCAGTTTATAAATAAATTTCTTTCAGATGATGAGTGACTGAGTTCCATGTTATTGAGTCGTGGTGTAACTCTACTAACAGTGAAGATACAGCAAAGTTTCTTAGGAAGGAAATTATAAACTCTTCCTAAGTAACTCGATTTATTTTTACGACATGCACTAAATGATATTTTAAAATAAATTTATTTGAGCTTCAGTCAGTAGGGGGTGTACCAATGCTGGAAATTTTAATATAAATACAGAGTAATGCATATTTGTTAATCTTATGGTTGTTTATCCTGGTTACACTCTATTTCCTCTGTGTCCCCTTCCCCACAATTTTTCTGTCACATACATGCATAACTATTAGATAAATAATGCCTCAAAACCACCAAATTTTCCATAAGAATAGGTGGGAAAGTACTAGGGGAAAAAATGGAGGTGGTATTTTAAAGGTTCACTTGGAACAAGAATAATAGTGACCACTAAAGAAAAAATATTTCATAAAGCATTCATTAAAGAAGAAGGAATAGGCTTTTGAGACATTTTTTTTCTCAAAGTTTTTCATGAAACAGAATTAATAAAATTTTATGGTTTATACTGAAATTTCAAAACAAAAAAAGGAAACTGTTGTGCAGAAAAGTTGAGAAGAAAGTAAAATGAGGTTTGTACACAGTATTTTTGGTGCAGAAAGGAACTTGAATGACTTATTTTAAATTTGAAGATGATAGCTAAAACCATTGGACCAGAATAATACATCTCAAAATCAAAACATAAGAAATAGGAATCAGCATTTGAAGACAAATGAACAATTATAGAATTTAAGAAAGCACAATCTCAGTACAAAAAGAGCCACTTGTGGTGGTGGGGAGTTTGGAAACTTGGAGATGCCTACATTTCATTAGTCAATGCTGTGCTCTTTAGAAATGATGATATAAGGAACACCAGGAATCTTCTCTCCTTCAGTTCTTTCAAAATGTTCATAAAGTGGCTTGAAACAAAGAAAACTATTAGCTATGAAAATGATCACTCAGATGAATCAAATTCAATTAAAGGTTTAAAAACTTTTCTAGAAGGAAAAAGAATGAAACTAAAAGAAAAGAAAAACATCAAATGGAACCCTCACTAAAAGGCAAAGATGCTCAGAAGGAACTCTAAAAAATAGTTTGGCATTGTCCTGCTCACAAATAGCATACATATATAAAATAATGCAGACAACCCAAAAGTGTCTGCAAAGATATAGCACTGATAATAAATACAGTAAAGTTTGGAATAATAATTTCAAATAATTTAAGATGAGATATATTAAGTGAAATAAATGGGTGGTTATACAAAGATAAACACAGTACATACTTAAAGGTATAATTATTGTGAATTCATATGCACCAACTAACATAGCAACAAAACACACAAAGCAAAAACTGTAAGAATTTCATGTAGAAACAAAAATTCAGTTATAGGGAACAATTACATTCCTTATAACCAAAACTATAATAAGTAGGCAAAATTCTGTCACATATGAATAAGATATAATTATTTAAAGAATTGCTCAAAGAACACTTATCAATCTTACCTCTTGCTGGTTTACATAAAATTAAATGAATAAAATTCACCAGAGGTTTTACAGGCTACATTCTAACCAAAATACAACTAAAACTTAAAATTAGAAGCCCTAAGAATAAGAGTCCCTTGGACTGCAAGGAGATCCAACCAGTCCATTCTACAGGAGATCAATCCTGGGTGTTCATTGGAAGGACTGATGCTAAAGCTGAAACTCCAATACTTTGGCTACCTCATGTGACAAGTTGACTCACTGGAAAAGACTCTGATGCTGGAAAGGATTGGGGGCAGGAGGAGAAGGGGACGACAGAGAATGAGATGGCTGGATGGCATCACCGACTCGATGGACATGAGTTTGAGTGAACTCCGGGAGTTGGTGATGGACAGGGAGGCCTGGCGTGCTGTGATGCATGGGGTTGCAAAGAGTCGGACACGACTGAGTGACTGAATTGAACTGAAATGAAGAATAAAAAAACAAAATTGTAAATTACTTTGATATTTTAAAATAATCTAAAGAACAACTGGGACAATGGGAAAATCAAGAACTCAATAAAAGACAATTTAGAAAACACAGTGATAATATCCTGCATACCAAGATCAGTGCTTAGAGAAAACATCAATAATAGTTTTAAATGTTTTATTGCTAAAATTAAAAAGATAAAGCAAATAAATTATTCAGCTTAATATCTCAGAGAAGAAAACACACATTGAAAGAAATTAAAGATAAAGTCATAAATTAGAAAGCAAAAGACAGAGTGAACAGAAACAAGAGCTGATTCCTTGAAAGTCTAATAATATAAAAAAAATTCTGATAATTCTAATTAAGAAAAATGGAAAAATCACTTAAAAAAGTAGAAATTAGAAAGGATAAAGAAACTATTGAAATAAAAACCATGAGAAATGGCTCAGATGGGAAAATGTCTGCCTACAATGCCTACCATGTGGGAGACCCGGGTTCAATCCCTGGGTCGGGAAGATCTCCTTGAGAAGGAAATGGAAACCCACTCCAGTATTCTTGCCTGGAAAATCCCACGGGTGGTGGAACCTGGTAGGCTACAGTCCATGTGGTCACAAAGAGTCGGACACGACTGAGCAACTTCACTTTCTTTCACTTTCTACTGTATTTGTAGATCTCAAAGAAATTCCATATACAATAAACATTTCTAAAGTTGATGCAAGACAAAGATAACCTTTGCAGAGTGATAAGAGAAGAGAAAACCAGAGAAGTCATTAAAGAAGAATTATAATTTCATAAGAAAGTCTCTGAATATGACTGAATTTTAAAAATATTTAGAAAATAGATAACACTATGTTACAAAGTTTGTTCTTGACTAGAAATACTTGATACAATACTGATAAGGATTAGCACTCCAAACAAATAACCAATGTCATAAATATAGATGGGGAAGTCAAAAACAAAGCCCTTTAAAAGGGGATTGTATTAGAAAGTAAAATGTATTCCTGGAATTCAAGGATGGTTCAATTGCAAAATCTAAGACATCAGTGAGTTACATGAAAATTCATATATGGTCATTTCCATAGAAGTTAAAAAATAATCTGAAAAAATTCAATACACATTCCAAGCACATATTTTCTTAAAAGGACTAAACATATTATGAAACTTTTTTTTTTTTAAATCAAGCGAAGTGTAAGTCGCTCAGTCATGTTCAACTCTTTGCAACCCCATGGATTATACAGTCCATGGAATTCTCCAGGCCAGAATACTGGAATGGGTAGCCTTTCCCTTCTCCAGGGGATCTTCCCAACCCAGGGTTTGAACCCAGGTCTCCCACATTGCAGGCAGATTCTTTACCAGCTGAGTCACAATGTTAAATCAATGGACAATCCTAGAGATAGTTCTTTAAAAGCAGAATTAAATTAAGGTGGTGCCTTAGTTTAATATTGTTTTTATTCTCTTCACTAAAATTAAAACATAAGAATAATACATATTGGGCCCATAAAAACAAAATATTCAATTTCAGGTGATTAGAAATGTAAATAAATCTGCAAAAAGCTGCCAGATATAGAAGAAATGTGTAGTCAATAATATTCTTGGGTAGTAGCATTAACATCTCTTTAATTATAACAATAAATAAATTAGAAAATTAATTACAAGTCTATTACTCAGGGATACATTTAATAAGGGATCAGTTCAGTTCAATTCAGTCGCTCAGTTGTGTCTGACTCTCCGCGACCCCATGAATCACAGCACGCCAGGCCTCCCTGTCCATCACCAACTCCAGGAGTTCACTCAAACTCATGTCCATAGAGTCAGTGATGCCATCCAGCCATCTCATTCTCGGTCGTCCCCTTCGCCTCCCGCCTCCAACCTTTCCCAGCATCAGAGTCTTTTCCAGTGAGTCAACTCATCGCATGAGATGGCCAAAGTATTGCAGTTTCAGCTTTAGCATCAGTCCTTCCAATGAACACCCAGGATCGATCTCCCTTAGAATGGACTGGTTGGATCTCCTTGCGGTACAAGGGACTCTCAAGAGTCTTCTCCAACACCACAGTTCAAAAGCATCAATTCTTCGGCGATCAGCTTTCTTCACAGTCCAACTCTCACATCCATATATGACCACTGGAAAAACCATAGCCTTGACTAGACGGACCTTGGTTGGCAAAGTAATGTCTCTGCTTTTTAATATATTATCAAGGTTGGTTATAACTTTCCTTCCAAGGAGTAAGCGTCTTTTAATTTCATGGCTGCAATCAGCATCTGCTGTGATTTTGGAGCCCCAAAAAATAAAGTCTGACACTGTTTCCACTGTTTTTCCATCTATTTCCCATGAAGTGATGGGACCAGATGCCATGATCTTTGTTTTCTGAATGTTGAGCTTCAAGCCAACCTTTTCACTCTCCTCTTTCACTTTCATCAAGAGGCTTTTGAGTTCCTCTTCACTTTCTGCCATAAGGGTAGTGTCATCTGCATATCTGAGATTATTGATATTTCTCCCAGCAATCTTGATTCCAGCTTGTGCTTCTTCCAGCCCAGCGTTCCTCATGATGTACTCTGCATATAAGTTAAATAAGCAAGGTGACAATATACAGCCTTGACGTACTCCTTTCCCTATTTGGAACCAGTCGGTTGTCCCATGTCCAGTTCTGACTGTTGCTTCCTGACCTGCATACAGGTTTCTCAAGAGGCCGGTCAGGTGGTCTGGTATTCCCATCTCTTTCAGAATGTTCCACAGTTTATTGTGATCCACACAGTCAAAGGCTTTGGCATAGTCAATGAAGCAGAAATAGATGTTTTTCTTGAACTCTCTTGCTTTTTCCATGATCCAGTGGATGTTGGCAATTTGATCTCTGGTGCCTCTGCCTTTTCTAAAACCTGCTTGAACATCTGGGAGTTCACGATTCACATATTGCTGAAGCCTGGCTTAGAGAATTTTGAGCATGACTTTACTAGCGTGTGAGATGAGTGCAATTGTGCGGTAGTTTGAGCATTCTTTGGCATTCCCTTTCTTTGGGATTGGAATGAAGACTGACCTTTTCCAGTCCTGTGGCCACTGCTGAGTTTTTCAAATTTGCTGGCATATTGAGTGCAGCACTTTCACAGCATCATCTTTCAAGATTTGAAATAGCTCGACTGAAATTCCATCACCACCACTAGCTTTGTTCGTAGTGATGCTTTCTAAGGCCCACTTGACTTCACATTCCAAGATGTCTGGCTCTAGGTCAGTGATCACGTTATCGTGACTATCTTGTGCGTGAAGATCTTTTTTGTACAGTTCTTCTGTGTATTCTTGCCACCTCTTCTTAATATCTTCTGCTTCCGTTATAGGGATAGATGTATGAAAATAATAAAGAATGTACTGGAAAGTATAAAGGGAGATAAGGGCTTCCCTGATGGTTCAACGGGTAAAGAATCCACTTGCAACACAGGAGATGTGGACTCAATTCCTGGGTCAGGAAGATCCCTTGGAGGAGGAAATGGCAATCCACTCCAGTATTCTTGCCTGAAAAATCTTATGGACAGAGGAGTCTGGTGGGCTACAGTCCAAAGGGTCGCAAAGAGTCAGACATGACTGAAGCAACTTAGCACAGCACAGCACATAAAGGGATATGATGGAAGATAAAGCAATCTGTTCTGGAAAATAATAAATTTTCTAAGAATGAGAATTCTCTCTAACCAGAGACTAAACCTGTGCCCTCTGCAGTGGAAGCGCAAAGTCCCAATCACTGGACCACCAGCAAAGTCTGCTAGACCACTTTTATAACATAAAAATTAACCAAATAAAAAAGGAAACAACTATTTGGGAAAAAATGTAGGAGTAAAATATGACAAAGGGTTAATATCTAAAGAAGTCACTTCAATACACATTAGTGAAATGATGAGGCCAATAAACAAAAAGACAAAGTTCATAGGAAGGCAATGTACAGAAGAACAGATGAAAAAGTGCTGGGCTTCCATCTGAATTAAAGAAATGTTAAATGATGTACAATAGGTGCTATTTAAACAGTTTATATTAGCAAAAATATTTAAAAAGATAATACCTATTGCTAGTTTACTGATAACTGTATATGTTACAGGTGATACTTCTGAACAGAAATAAAAGGAATATTTGCAATATTAAAAATAGAATAATAAAAATGCATCTACCTTTTAACTCCATGATCCCACATCTGAGAAAAAGCATAGTATCAGAAGAGAATGCAGAATTTTGAGTTGGAAATTCTTGGTCTGATTTCTGATTCTAATACTTGAAGGCTGAGTGACCCTGGGAAAGCTGTTTAATTTCTCTTTGATGCTCAATTTCTTCCGAGGGTTTGAGTGATGCGTCAGCTAAAATTGTGTGCGTCAGCTAAAAACCCTGTGTTCTTGTGACAATTTGTACCTCTGTCCAAGAGACTCTGTCCAATATGTCGTACATATTCTTTAATTTTGTTCTTTTCCTTCATATTTAAAACACCGTTGCTGGTATGTCTATAATGAGTACTGCTGAGGCAAGTGGTTGTTTTTGCCATGCTTAATGATTTCCAGCTTTGTCTAGTTTGGACTATAAATTTACTAGACCTTTCACTGTATATTTTGCATTCAGTTTTTTTTAATGAGGACATCAAGCAATGAGATAATTCAGCAAACACTTGCCCAAATACTGCTGTATTGAGTAGGATACTGATGGTGCCCCGCAAAATGGTTGATTGTCTAAAAACACCAAAAGATAACTAGAAATGTTCTAGAAACATTCTTTAGTAAATTAAGTGTTGGAGAGGTCATGTAGGAATGTTTGTTATTTTAAGTTGTATGACATTTGAAAATCTTCAGCTCAGGGGCTACTTGAATTTAATATTTTGTTTTATTTTATTTTTACTAGAGATAAGATGGTCCTTGATTTATGGCCATTTAGTGGGTGATTCTGGGAGTGGGCTTCAGAGAGAGAACCTGGAGCAGCGCAGCTGCTTGCTTCCCTCACACTGACATCCCTGCAGACTTGTCCTCACCCAACTTAATGGGGTTTGCCTTCACTTATTTCTAGCAGGTTTGGTTAAAATTATGATGAAAAGTAAAGAATCTGCCTGCAACACAGGAGACCCAGGTTCGATCCCTGTATTGGGAAGATCCCCTGGAGAAGGGGATGGCAACCCACTCTAGTATTATTGCCTGGAGAATTCCATGGACAGAGGAGCCCGACAGGTCCACAAAGTTGCAAATAGTCAGACATGACTGAGCGACTAACACACACACACACACAATGAAAAAAACACATTTTTTTCCATGACATGAAAGACCTAATTGTGTTTGTTTTCTGCAGCATTTCTCTACCTATAGCTTTCTGTTTGCATTCGGATTGGGAGTACCAGGATTGCTTTCATCATGCCTACAGTGGTGGTAATGGATGTATCTCTTTCCGTGACCCGACCTGTGTCTGTCGACGGGTCTGAGGAATATCAGCGCAAGCACCTGGCAGCCCATGGTTTGACAATGCTGTTTGAGCACATGGCCACAAATTACAAGTTTGAGTTTACAGCTCTGGTGGTTTTTTCATCCCTCTGGGAGTTGATGGTTCCCTTCACAAGAGATTATAATACCCTACAGGTACTAAAAGGAATGAGTTATTATATGTACAGGGCCCAAATTTATAGGAATGAAAACAGTGTTATCATACTGCACTGAATACTTAAAACTGGAATTGCTTAATGATAAGTCTCTGAGTGTACTATTCTGAATATAACTATAAAACAAGGATTATAACCAGTAGGCCCTCAGCCTTTGTTAGAGCTGTGAGTTGTTGCCGTAGTCACATCTCTTGGTTTCTGAAATTCTCTGTGGGAGGGGAGAATCTCAGGATGTAGTGCCCTATTCCCTAAGGTTCAGAATCTTTAGGTTCAACACTACTGTTTTCTACTTTTCTATAAGCTTGATATGAAAAATAGCCCTTCCTTACAAAAGCCTTCATTCTAGAGTGATTCAGGAGTATATTTCCTCCCCAACAAATAGCCTTTGATTTACAGATGCCACGAAATCCTCATTTTAAAACTTTGATGAGTGTTATCTTCCAAAGGTTTGCCTGTGATATGCCAAAGAATTAACTTTCTGGCAACATCTCTAAATTATTAATATTTCCAACAATGCCTCTCACAGTTCCTTGCAGATAGAGAGCTGCTGCTGCTGCTGCTAAGTCACTTCAGTCGTGTCCGACTCTGTGTGACCCCATAGACGGAAGCCCACCAGGCTCCCCTGGCCCTGGGATTCTCCAGGCAAGAACACTGGAGTGGGCTGCCATTTCCTTCTCCAATGTGTGAAAGTGAAAAGCGAAAGTGAAGTCACTCAGTCGTGTCTGACCGTTCGTGACCCCATGGACTGCAACCTACCAGGCTCCTCCATCCATGGGATTTTCTAGGCAAGAGTACTGGAGTGGCTTGCCATAGAGCAGCAATCAGTATTTGTGGAATTAAAATGAACAATTTAATAATTTCTAGGCAGTCCATGGGGTCATGAAGAGTCGGACATGACTGAGCGACTTCACTTTCACTTTTCACTTTCATGTATTGGAGAAGGAAATGGCAACCCACTCCAGTGTTCTTGCCTGGAGAATCCCAGGGATGGCAGAGCCTGGTGGGCTGCCATCTATGGGGTTGCACAGAGTTGGACACGACTGAAGTGACTTAGCAGCAGCCAAGAGACTCAGTTTCCTCATCTTATCTGTTAAGTAATGATGCCTATCTCAACAAGCTTGTTGGGATAGTGAGGTCAGATAAACGCATTAATTCATTTAGCCGCCAGGTTTGAGTAGTTACAGGGTGCTGACTCGGGCTGGACACACCGGGATGGACCAAGTATACCCAATCGGCCATTCTGTATCCAACTGGAGCTGAGTTCAGGGGTAGTTTTGTCCCATGCTGCAGTTCTCAACAGACATGACCACACTGTAATTAATTAGCAGTTCTGGCTTCGAGGTGCAGACCACACTCAGGGTTCCTTAGAGGGGATTCCACATTTGCATTCCGTTTTTGCACCCTCTGAAAAGAACAGGGGCTTCACTTAATATTCCATCCATGGGGAGGATGTATGCATGCATGCATGCATGCATGTGTTTACAGGAGGGTAATTTGTTTTAATGAATAATCTGGAGTCACCTAGATGTCCAATACAAGAGGAGTGGATAAGCAAATGATGTTGTAATCACTTAGCAGAAGAGTTTGCAGCCATTAAAATGGAAAATCATGAGGGTCATGAAAGACAGGAAAATATTTGATACAATATTACAGAGGGAACAAAAACAGAATACAAAATAACACCTATTTCCTAGTCACAGCTATAGGTTCAAAATGAGAGCAGATACTGAAAAACAAACACTTCTATTATAGTCAGGAGCTACTGGTGGATTTTAAAAATTATTTTTTAATTATTTGAAAATACTATTTCAAATAATATTACTAACATTGAGAAAGAAAATGGCTGCTGTGCAGAGAGGAAAAAAAAAGGGTGATTTTACTTAATTTTTGGTTGCGGTATACACTTGCAGAGTAAAGTGCTTTTAAGTGTTTTTACATATGTATTATTTTACATATGTATACAGCTGTTTAATCTCCACCCAGGTCGTTTACAGAACATTAACAGTGGGTGACATAAAAAGGAAAAAATGGGTTTTTGTGTTACTGTGGGGTGGACAGAAAACTAATGTTGATATTATTTTGCAGAAACAATCCTAATGTGGAGATGAACTGTTAAAATGAGTGAACTGAGCACCGAGTCTCAAGCCCATTTTCAGATGGAGGTCAGAAGCTGACAGCTTTTCCAAGGTAAAACAATGTGAGCAGACTTCCCTTTTACACTAAATGGCCCAAATGGAGGAAGATCCCTTTAGAATGATTGCATACAATATGCATAAGTACAAATCTGACTCCCTCAAAACAGATGCAGAATATAGGTTTTCCTTCCAGCAGGATAAACAAAGTCACACAGACAAATCCAACTGGAAATATGACCCTCAAATGCTAAACCCCAACCCCCGCCCAAAATTGGGGACTGGGAAAAGTGGAGAGTTTGAGAAGGAAGCTGGAAACCGGAAGCCTAAACCTGTCCTGTTTTCTGCCCTCATCCTCCCCTGCCGCGTCCTTCCAAGATGCGAATACTCGTTTCTATATTCCTCTCACAGCCATCCTAACTCCCCAACCGCAAACACTGACGCCTTCTGTAATTTCACAGTGTTTTCTTTTCGGTGGGTAATTTATCTGAAGTGTTGCTTGGCTGCTTTATCTTCCTCTCCCTGCACGGCCTCTGAAACTGCTTGAGCAGCGCCTAACCTCCCAGGAGACGGGAGCCAGGCCCCAGCTCCGCGCGGGACGGAGCCAGGCCCGCGTCCGCGTGGGCGCGGAGTGACGCTGCGTGATGGCAGCGTGAGTCACCGGGAGTAGGGGGAGTGTGGAGGAGGGCGAGGATGAAAAGGGCTCCGGCACCGCGGGAGATGAACGCAGGTCAGGAATCCTGACGTCAGGCCCGAGGCCGGGCTTTAAAAATAGTGAAAATTCACTGTGAATCAAAATGATTCTATGGGGGAAAAGAAAAAAACAACTAAATGGACGATGCAAGGTTTTGTGGCTTCGTGAAAGTTAATTTATGCTTGACCTCCAGACAAGCAAAAGTTACCAATCAAAATAGATTCAGACGTGCTTTAAGTATTCAGAAACTTAACAAAAAGAGTTGGAGTGAACTTACTGTGTTCTGTACAAGTGAAGATGATTGGAGAGTCTTGATGAGAGAGATAACCTGACTATCTTCTCACTCCCCTTTCCCCTGGGGTCACTTGCTTGGGTGGAATGACTGGCTTCTGCTTTAGGACAAATAGCATGTCTCTGTTGGGTCCTTCAGAGAGAGAATTCAGAATGGAGTTATCAGTGGGTGTGGGTGACAGAGCCTGAATTGTTGAAGTTAACCCCAAAGAGGAAAGAACCTGAGTCTGTTTTAGGGTTACATAAGACACCCAGTATGTAAACCGTGAACTCCCAGATGTTCAAGCAGGTTTTAGAAAAGGCAGAGGCACCAGAGATCAAATTGCCAACATCCGCTGGATCATGGAGAAAGCAAGAGAGTTCCAGAAAAACATCTATTTCTGCTTCATTGACTATGCCAAAGCCTTTGACTGTGTGGATCACAATAAACTGTGGAACATTCTGAAAGAGATGGGAATCCCAGACCACCTGACCTGCCTCTTGAGAAACCTGTATGCAGGTCAGGAAGCAACAGTTAGAACCGGTCATGGAACAACAGACTGGTTCCAAATAGGAAAAGGTGTACGTCAAGGTTGTATATTGTCACCTTGCTTATTTAACTTATATGCAGAGTACATCATGAGGAACGCTGGGCTGGAAGAAGCACAAGCTGGAATCAAGATTGCTGGGAGAAATATCAATAACCTTAGATATGCAGATGACACTACCCTTATGGCAGAAAGTGAAGAGGAACTCAAAAGCCTCTTGATGAAAGTGAAAGAGGAGAGTGAAAAGGTTGGCTTGAAGCTCAACATTCAGAAAACAAAGATCATGGCATCTGGTCCCATCACTTCATGGGAAATAGATGGAAAAACAATGGAAACAGTGTCAGACTTTGTTTTTTTGGGCTCCAAAATCACTGCAGATGCTGATTGCAGCCATGAAATTAAAAGACGCTTGCTCCTTGGAAGGAAAGTTATGACCAACCTTGATAGTATATTAAAAAGCAGAGACATTACTTTGCCGACCAAGGTCCGTCTAGTCAAGGCAATGGTTTTTCCCGTGGTCATGTATGGATGTGAGAGTTGGACTGTGAAGAAAGCTGATCGCTGAAGAATCGATGCTTTTGAACTGTGGTGTTGGAGAAGACTCTTGAGAGTCCCTTATACTGCAAGGAGATCCAACTAGTCCATTCTAAAGGAGATCAATCCTGGATGTTCATTGGAGGGACTGATGCTAAAGCTGAAACTCCAATACTTTGGCCACCTCATGAGACGAGTTGACTCACTGGAAAAGACTCTGATGCTGGGAAAGGTTGGGGGCGGGAGGAGAAGGGGACGACGGAGAATGAGATGGCTGGATGGCATCACCGACTCTGTGGAGATGAGTTTGAGTGTACTCCGGGAGTTGGTGATGGACAGGGAGGCCTGGCGTGCTGTGATTCATGGGGTCACGGAGAGTCGGACACGACTGAGCGACTGAACTGAACTGAACTGAAGACACCCAGACTTCAATAGTCCAGGCTGCTTACTGGACTACAAACTTTCCTGGTGGCTCAGATGGTAAGGAGTCCACCTGCAATGCAGGAGACCCAGGTTTGATCCTTGGGTTGGGACGATCCCCTGGAGGAGGGCATGGCAACCCACTCCAGTATTCTTTCCTGGAGAATCCCATGGACAGAAGAGTCTGACAGGCTATAGAGTCCATGGGGTCGCAAGGCCTCAAATGGGACTGAGTGACTAACACTTTCACTTTACTTTCATCTACCTACTCTGCCAGATTCAACCTGACTTAAAAAGGGCCAAGCCAGCTTTAATTTGATTTTCCTCTTTTGATGGAAAATAGAAATGTATTAGTAATTGTTCCAAATTACCCCCTCCCTGGAAAGTCTGTGAATTCTCTATCATAAGGTGGTTAAGTTCTTTAGTGAATGATTCTATACAAGCATTTAATCACAAAAATAAAATATTTTTGACACAAAGCTGGCATTTAATAAATCACAAATAACGAGTCAGACGGTATCAGTGGTTCTAAATTTAAAAATCTATTCTGTGACATTAATAATAAAAGCAATCACCTGTGGGAATTAGGCTTTTTGTTTTCTTTTAGTGATTCACAAGCCTGTGGTAATAAGTGCAAAAATAGGATTTACCTACAGAATAAACATGTTCTATTCATAAAAACCAAGCAAAACCAATAATTAAACCCTATAGTTCTTTAAAGTAGCATTTAAATTTTAGTCTTTTTATAAAATTAGCTCTAATATTTAAATGATAAATAGTAGGAGAGACTAGAGGACCTATTTTTCCCCCCCTTAAATAGACTGAAGCAGCTTAGGGACAAAAATTAACTTCAGTTTCTGTTGTTAGTCTTTGTGTACCATCAAGCTGGGGCCATAAGTTGTGAGATGACAGGGAAGTGGTAGTTTTAATGAAGCACCCTTGATTTTTCCTGTTTCCTTTCATGTGCTTTTTGTCCACATGACAAAACATCAATGTAGAATTAAATACTGTACTAGCAAAAAGGTACAGGAAGTAAACATGCTCTCAGTTCAGTTCAGTCTTTCAGTTGTGTTCGACTCTTTGCGATCTCATGGACTGCAGCATGCCATCACCAACTCCTGGGGCTTACTCAAACTCATGCTCGTTGAGTTGGTGATGCCATCCAACCATCTCATCCTCTGTCATCCCCTTCTCCTCCTGCCTTCAATCTTTCCCAGCATCAGGGTCTTTTCATATAAGTCAGTTCTTCGCATCGGGTAGCCAAAGTATTGGAGTTTCAGTTTCAGCATCAGTCCTTCCAATGAATATTCAGGACTGATTTCCTTTAGGATGGACTGGTTGGATCTCCTTGATGTCCAAGGGACTCTCAAGAGTCTTCTCCAACAGCACAGTTCAAAAGCATCAGTTCTTCATCATTTAGCTTTCTTTATCGTCCAACTCTCACATCCATACATGACTATTGGAAAAACCATAGCTTTGACTAGATGGACCTTTGTCAGCAAAGTAATGTCTCTGCTTTTAATATACTGTCTAGGTTGGTCATAACTTTTCTTCTAAGGAGCAAGTGTCTTTTAATTTCATGGCTGTAGTCACCATCTGCAGTGATTTTGGAGCCCCCCAAAGTAAAGCCTGTCACTGTTTCCATTGTTTCCCCATCTATTTGCCATGAAATGATGGGACCAGATGCCATGATCTTAGTTTTCTGAATACTGAATTTTAAATCAACTTTTTCACTCTCCTCTTTCGTTATCATCAAGAAGCTCTTTAGTTCTTCATTTTCTGCCATAAGGGTGGTGTCATCTGCATATCTGAGGTTATTGATATTTCTCCCAGCAATCTTGATTCCAGCTTATGTTTCCTCAGGTCCAGCATTTCTTATGATGTACTCTGCATAGAAGTTAAATAAGCAGGGTGACAATATACAGCCTTGACATACTCCTTTCCCTATTTGGAACCAGTCTGTTGTTCCATGTCCAGTTCTAACTGTTGCTTTTTGACCCGCATATAGATTTCTCAGGAGGCAGGTCAGGTGGTCTGGTATTCCCATCTCTTTCAGAATTTTCCACAGTTTGTTGTGATCCTCACAGTCAAAGACTTTGATATAGTCAATAAAGCATGCTCTATTTTACCTTTTATTTTCCCTCCTTGCGCTTCGTACTATCAAGGAGTTACAAATAAGGGATCGCTAGGCTGGATGGCATCACCGACTCTGTGGACATGAGTTTGAGTGAACTCCGGGAGTTGGTGATGGACAGGGACGCCTGGCGTGCTGTGATTCATGGGGTCGCGGAGAGTCGGACACGACTGAGCGACTGAACTGAACTGAACTGAACTGAACCAGTTTGTGCTGTTGACTACAGTTCTAATAATTTATGTCAGTAAACACTGATGCACATGGCTTTAGGGAAATCAGGTACATCTACAGAGAAGAAGATGTGTGCACGTGCACTCAGTTGTCAGTCGGGTCTTACTCTTTGCAACCCTCTGGACTGTAGCCCTCCAGTCTCCTCTGTCCATGGAATTTTTATCATGGAAACCTGAGTTAGGAATTGCAAAGTGAAAAGAGCATGAAACATAAAACTTTAGGCTTCATTATATTTTCCAAAGAAAATCACATGGATATCAAGAAAGGTAAAGATTCTGTCTCTAGAACTGGACACTATGACTCTAATTCTTCGATTATCATAAAGATAATGTAAATGGCCCCAGGGGATGAAAGAGAATTGTTTCTTCAGATGAAATCTCACGACTGCTCAGAGGGAAACCGCATCTGTGTCACAATGAAGAAGAGACAGTTACTGTCTTCTTTTCCTGAAAGGATTCAGAGGCATAGAATACATTTATGATAAGTAGGCAGCTATTATATTGGAGTCTGCAATGATTTAGAATGGTTTAGAAATGAAAAATGTTTAAGGATACTCTTGCACTCTTCTCCGATTGGATGAAAACTGTCAGCCTAAAGGATAAACAGCAAGGATACTGGCTCAGAATAAATAAGTTAAATATTCTCCCTTATGACAGAGTAATGCTTTCACTTTCATGATTATAAAAATTAACCAGAAATATTTTTAAAAAGGCATATTTAAGAAGACGTTAATTTAGAAACTGCAATGTTATCCAGAATGTCTGGCATATAGTAAGAAATTAGCTGATTTGAGAACAGACAAGAGATGTGACTGTTTAACTGGAAGTTCACAGAATCAGTAGAAGCAGACCTGGAGGTTATTCACATACTGGAGTGAGCAAAAAAAAAAGTACTTCAAAAGAACTGAGTAAGAAAATAGAGACAAATGTGGATAGATGAAAAGATGAAGTATTTGAAAATAAGTTAGAATCTATCCAAAAGCTTGTAGTACTGGCTACAATCTCCAACACAATATTGACTAGCTGTAGTCATAATAATCATCTGTATCTTGCTCCCAATCTTAGTAATGATGTTAGCTAAAGGTTGGCTCCAAAATCACTGTGGATGCTGATTGCAGCCATGAAATTAAAAGACACTTACTCCTTGGAAGGAAAGTTATGACCAACCTAGATAGCATATTAAAAAGCAGAGACATTACTTTGCCAACCAAGGTCTGTCTAGTCAAGGCTATGGTTTTTCCAGTGGTCATGTATGGATGTGAGAGTTGGACTGTGAAGAAAGTTGATCGCCGAAGAATTGATACTTTTGAACTGTGGTGCTGGAGAAGACTCTTGAGAGTCCCTTGGACTGCAAGGAGATCCAGCCAGTCCATTCTAAAGGAGATCAATCCTGGGTGTTCATTGAAAGGATTGATGCTAAAGCTGAAACTCCAATACTTTGGCCACCTCATGCGACGAGTTGACTCATTGGAAAAGACTCTGATGCTGGGAGGGATTGGGGGCAGGAGGAGAAGGGGACGACAGAGAATGAGATGGCTGGATGGCATCACCGACTCGATGGACATGAATTTGAGTGAACTCTGGGAGTTGGTGATGGACAGGGAGGCCTGGTGTGCTGTGATTCATGGGGTTGCAAAGAGTCGGACACGACTGAGCGACTGAATTGAACTGAACTGAACTGAAAGGTTTCTTGTTAGCTGCGCCCTTAAGATTGGAGTACTGTACTATCATAAGTGATACCACAATAAAGAAGAAAAAGAAAATAAATATCCTAAGAGATATTTTTACTCAGGTGTTAAACTATTCTGAATGGGTCTAACCTCTATCCTTTATTTAAAATATGCAAAAATGTACAATCTAATCTCTTTCTGCTTACTGAGACGTGCAGTTTTAGGATCTTGATTGTCTTCTTAAATTATTAGGGACATTTAGCTGCAAATAAAACAGGGAGCAGTTGCTTGGAAACCTCAAAACTGATATAAAATTATTCCGATCAAAATATTTTTATTTAAGTGTTATTGTTTCAAAATTTGGCAGTTGGTTTCTGGTCTCACCACAATGCCAAGTACTGGTAAAATTTAAATATTCAGTGTGTTTGGAGGAGGAGTTGTCAATTAACATTTTGCTGTTCAGTTGCTAAATTGTGTCTGACTCTTTGTGACCCCATGAACTGCAGCACACCAGGCTTCTCTGTCCATCACTATCTCCCTGAGTTTGCTCAAGTTCAAGTCCATTGAGTCAGTGATGGCATCCAACCATCTCATTCTCTGTTGCCCCCTTTTCCTCTTGCCCTCAATTTTCCCCAGCATTATCGTCTTTTGCAGTGAGTCAGCGCTTTGCATCAGTTGGCTAAAGTATTGGAGCTTCAGCTTTAGCATCAGTCCTTCCAATGAATATTCAGGACTGATTTCCTTTAGGATGGACTGGTTTGAGCTCTTTGCATTCTCAGGGACTCTCAAGAGTCTTCTCCAACACCACAGTTCGAAAGCGTCCATTCTTCAGTGCTCAGCCTTCCTCATGGTCCAACTCTCACATCCATACATGACCACTGGGAAAACCATAGCTGTGACTATATGGACCTTTGTTGGCAAAGTGATATCTCTGCTTTTTAATACACTGTCTAGGTTTGTCATAGCTATTCTTCCAAGTCAATTAACATAGACTTAAAATCTCTATTGCATGTCCACATTGCTACAAATGTCAGCAGTTTACTAATTGTGTGATTGAAAATGAGCTGGGGATGTCACTCAGTGATGATCTGACTTCATTTCCATTCTCTTTCTCAGCTCAAATGAGAACCCAGAGGAAGCAAAACACCCTTAAATCCAGATTGGGGGAGGTGTCTTCATCTCTCAGCCTCTAACCCAAGAAGCCACAAAACTCTTCATTTATTGCTTTCATTAGAGACTCAAACACAGGCTGTGAAACTTGCAAAAGGTTTCTTCACATAAAAGATTTCTGATGGCCATTTCATAACTTGTTTCAGTTTCCTGTTCCTTCCACTCACTGCTGTCTGGGAGCAGCATTTAAATGTAAGATATCATGCATCCCCCTCCCCACCCCAAATATCTTCAGCTACCTGACAGGAAACATGATGGCCTCTTCTTTTAACTGAGCAGGGTGCCTGTTTCCTTGGTTTTCAATACTATCTCCAGCGTTTCCATTTTCTGAGTATTCAGAGGCTTCTACTGACTGATTCTCCTTTCTTCAAAGGTTGTCAGGGCTGCTGCAGGCCTCAGATGCTGACTCTCTGCAAATTGTTTTTCTTTCACATAATAGACAAGGATTAGATTCTTGCTTCCTGCATTGCTGCAGGCATATTTTGCAGTTGTATACCTCCATGTATGGAAGTGCTGTGGGAAGAATGTATACGGGTGCTCTTAAGCATGAGTGGGCAAATCCAGCCAGCCCCGTTTTTGCACAGTCCATGAGCTGAGGATGGTTGTTAGATTTTTGAGTGGTTGGGGGAAAAAATTAAAAGAATAATATGTTGTGACACATGAAAATAAGAGATTCGGATTTTATTGTCCACAAAAAAATGTTTCATTAGAATGGAGCCACCCCCACTCATTTGGGTATCGTCTACCGAATATTTCATGGTGTAGCCACAGGCAGGAGTAGTTGCTGAAGAGACCCCATTGCCAGCAAAACCTCAAAGACTTGCTATTTGGCTCTTTTTGGAAAAAGATGGCCCACTGTTACAGATTAAACTATGCTCCCCAACCCCCAAAGATGCTGAAGTCTTATACCGGCGAATGTGACCTTACATGGAAATAGGGCTTTTGTAGGTCATTAGGGTGAGCCCTAAACCAGCATGTCCTTATAAAAACGGGAAATCTGGATACAGACATGGACCTATAAGGGACAGTCACATGAGGATGAAGGCAGAGATGAGATGATGCTTCTGTTAAGCCAAGGATGTCCCAGATGGCCAGCAAAGCCTGGGAAGCTAGAAGAGAGAACAGATCCTCGTGTGGACCCCATGGAATCCTTCTCCAGTCTCTTTATGGTACCCAGACTGCATCCCTCTTTCGAGGTGCAGCTGAATTAATGTCCATTTCCTCCCCAGGGTTTCATGACAGCTGGGAGGACCTTGCTCAGAATATTAACTGCATATAGAAATCTTTCTATCCATTTAGCCCTTAACTGTATAATTTTCTAATCTTTGAAAGCAGGCTAAAAATGAATTCCATAAATTTATTGAGGTCAAAGTTTATGTCTCAGTACATTTTTTCCTTCATTGCACCAAATTTATAACTTGGCCTCTAGAAGTTTCTCAGTCAATCTTTTGCTTGATTATTTGATTAAGAATTGGAGGCTTTTTTTTTTTTTTTAATAGATGTGCTCAGAAATAAGGTAAAACAGTGAAGTCATTTGCAAAAGAATTCCAAAGCCCTATTGTTAAAGTGAATGAATCACCCTTTTTTTCTAGCTTACATTTCATACCCATGTCGATGTTCATTAAAAGCTTATATTTGTATTGGAATGCCTTTCACAAATGATTTAAACATTAAAAAAACTGTAATTGTAGAACATAGATGGCGAGAATTTATTGTTTATTCTCAACGGTAATTTTGCTTTCATCAACTATTTCGACTGAAACCTCTTTGGAAAGAGGGTTCGGTTCTTCAAAATGTTTTTTAAAAGGAACTCCAAACATTTATTTTCTTGTTTTGTTATTCAGGGCATTTAAATGAAAAGTTGAAAGTTTCCCTGTGTCCTAGGATTTTACTGGGCACTTCCACTGGTGAATGCTCTCAAAAATATTGGTAGAAAGAACATCACACGCAGTCATCCTTGTTTTATCTTTTAAAAGAAAGCCTCCTTATAAAAAAATTAATTTTTGAATAGGAGGCTATGAGAAGTTGGTTCAGGTGGGAGTTTAACTGTCAGTTCTTAATTCATTTATTATTGGGAAAAATAGGTGCATGTCACATGTGGGGAGTCTGCAGGTGCACAGAGGGGAGCCAGGCATTACTGAGCAGCCTCAGGACCAAGAGAGAGCCCAGGTCACTCGAAGTGGGAGGGGAGGCAGGAACTGTCCATGGTGTTGTAGAAATCAGATGCTCTTAAGAATGCTTCCAGTGAGTAACCTAGATGTCCATCGGCAGACGAATGGATAAGAAAGCTGTGGTACTTATACACAATGGAGTATTACTCAGCTATTCAAAAAGAATGCATTTGAATCAGTTCTAATGAGGTGGATGAAACTGGAGCTTATTGTACAGAGTGAAGTAAGTCAGAAAGAAAAACACCAATACAGTATATTAATGCATATATATGGAATTTAGAAACATGGTAATGATGACCCTATATGAGAGACAGAAAAAGAGACACAAGTAAAGAACAGTCTTTTGGACTCTGTGGGAGAAGGCGAGGGTGGGATGATTTGAGAGAATAGCGTTGAAACTTGTATATTACCATATGTGAAATAGATCGCCAGTCCAGGTTCGATGCCTGAGACAAGGTGCTCAGGGCTGGTGCACTGGGATGACCCTGAGGGATGGAATGGGGAGGGAGGTGGGAAGGAGGGTCAGGATGGGGAACACATGTACACCCATGGCTGATTCATGTGAATGTATGGCAAAAACCACCGCAATATTGTAAAGTAATTAGCCTCCAATTAAAATAAATTTAAAAAAAAGAATGCGTCCAGTGATGGGAAAAGAGCATGACCGGGGCAGATTCATGTCAATGTATGGCAAAACCAACCAATATAATATTGTAAAATAATTAGCCTCCAATAAAAAAAAAAAGAAGAAGAAGAAAAAAAAGAGCATGAGCACCTTTCAGTGGAGATGTTATGTTTTTAGACTGAGAGTGAGTGTTTCTGATTGCTAGGGTTGCCGTGAGAAAGTACCATAAGCTGAATGGCTTAAACAGCAGAAATTTATTGTGTCATGGTTATGATGTCTAGAAGTCCAAGATGAAGATGTTACCAGGGCTTCTGGACACCCCACCCTGTCCACCATATAAGAAAGGGGAACCACTCCCATGGGCTGGCAGCTATGGTGCTACTGACGGAGAAGAACTACCTGGGGAGTGGCTTCTGAATAAACAGGAGGGCAGGTACCAGGCTGGGGCAGGGACTAGAGGACCCCAGAGGACAGGGATATGTTAATGGCCATGGGTGGGTTGGGGGGAGGGAGGGATGCCAATCATTAATTAATAAGATGTGCAACTTCAAAGTTACCTTTTCCGTGGCCCTAGGTTTCACCCAGGTGATAAACTATTAACATCTTGCCCTCGGTTTCCCAGGCTGGGGACCTGGTTCCTGCACCCTCCTCTCTCTCCTTCACTCTTACCCACCTTCATCCCAACAGTTCCAAACTCTAACATGAAAGTAACATCGCTGCTGCGGCCACTAAGCAAGTTCAGACTTGAAGAAAAATTCAGCTAAGGTCACACAGCTCATCACCGGCAGGTCTACAGGCTTCAGACCCCACTCTTCTTCCCTGACAGCACCAGGTCTCCTCCCTGGTCTGTGAATGGTTAAGCCAGCACAGCTCCTGGTTCAGTGCAATGCTTTATCAGTGTTTCCTGACCAAACGAAGAATAGCATCTTTCCTTCTGATTCCACTTAGTAGCTTCTTCCAAACAGGATGTTTTCAGATTTTGAGGACCGTCCAGTTGTTTGATCACAGAGGGCTTGATCTCCCCCATTGCTTTATATTGCTGCTTTTTAAGAGAAACAGGGCATAATGGAATTGCACAGCAGTCTTTAGAGTACATGGAATTGTTCTTGGGAGTTCATCTCTTTCTTGGGGAGGTGGGTGGGAGAGGTATGGGCAGGGGAAGATCAGCTTAGGACATACAGTTCTTAGATCAGGGAGCATGGGATACTAAGGAGTGTGGGAAGGCTTCCATCAACTGGTAATGACAATGATGAAACGTACAGACACCAAACAGGTCACTTGGTGATACAGATGAAGAGAAAGTGACCGATGAACCTTTCTACCTCTCAGAAACAAGTGAAGGGCAACTCAGATCAATTCAGAAACACTCTGCTGAAAAAGTGGATGTCTTTTCCTCAGGCACTCTGCCTAGAAGGCATTGTTATTTGATTCTATGGGCTCTTAAGAAAGAAGAATCAAAATCAAGATGAATTCAGTGAAGCAGTATGTCAATGTATCGAGTAAGGAAGACTGAAATGCATTAAAATATGAGGTCACATAAAACTCCCATTTCACTTGACACATAGTAGCACCCCTCACAGTATTCATCTTATCTGTAAGATGTGACTCCTCCAAATGTATACTTTTATGCTTGAAATTCAGTATAAATTTACTAAATATACTTTATTCTGATCAACTCCTTAGCTCTTCTGAGATAGAAAAACTTGCTAACTATCCTCCCAGCTCTCAGGCACCAGTGGGGGAAAAAAACTTTCAGAATTACCATGTTGAACTTGGATGCTGCTCAGAAAGTTCCTGCTTAATTCTACAGCTCTTATGCAAACTGGGTGGCACACGATTTCATTTCAACTTATTAAGTCAATTACCTGAAAAATAGACACCAAATTACAATGTATACTGTTTTTTTCCCACTCTATAGAGAATCAAAATGTCACAGGTAGGTGGGATACAACAGAGTTTAAAAAGTTTTCTGCTTGTGAATGATACATAATTTCAAGTGACTCATAGCACTTGTTGAAATAAAGTATCCAACCTGGCTGACTCATAATAACACTGACACTGGAGTTTCAAATAGAGTTTCATAATGACAAAAAAGAAAAAGAAAAATTGACCCGATGTATGCATTGCAGAGTTATCTTGACCATAAGAAATCATGAATGATCAGGCCATCAACCATTAAAAAAAGCAATACTATTCCAAGATAATGCACTTAATTATCTAACCTCATCTGGAAGTTCCATAGGTACCACTTTCATAACTTTTACAGAATGCAATGGGATACACTGAAAAGTCTTTTTAAATGCAGGCTCTATTGTCAAGCTCTAATGAGAAAGGAAGGCTCTTTATTCGCCTATAATTTTGAAAATGGTCTCATTTATTCTCCAAGAACAGTCAAGACGTTTTGGATAATTTAAGAATATTGTATTTTTTGAAAGCATGGTGTGAGAAATGTCAATGTCTGGGAAGGAGAAATTTGGGGTGGCTTTATTTGTTTCACCTCCTTTTGCACCGATGGAGCCTGGAGAGATGACACAATGGGTTTTTCACTTTGGTGTCTTTTCAATGACAGGGTATTAGAACAGAAAAATAGAGCCTGAAGTAATTAAGACTGATTCACACTTACCAGCCCGCAACCATGTTCTACTTGCTTCTGCTGACTAATTTATAACACCTTTATGAAAAGTCAGATCTCCTCCATTTCAGTTTCCTGCTCCAATATGGAAGATGGAAATTTCACTTTGGCAGCAAAACTTCAAAGTGGAAAACTTCAGAAACAGACTGAGTGCTCTTTGCATTCTGTCTTCGTTTACAAAAGAGGAGAGAGACTAATGGATTTATGCGAGGAAGGTTAGCAGGTTAGCTTTGATTCAAGTCCTGTATTCATATCATTCAGCTTCGCTGTCACTATAAACACTTTCTCCATGTGGAAGTGGCACCTGCTATTTTTTCTCCCAAAGGAAATTTCCATGGAGGAATTAAGAAGTTCTGAGGAAATAGTCTGAATCTCCAGAGATAGATGATTTTTTAAGACTTTTTTACAGTTCTCATCTAGGCATCTATGCATTCAAGCAGTATATATCTAGAATCTACAGTGTGCCCATTGAAAGGTGAAAGGTGAGGGGAGAGTCGTTCAGTCATGTCCAACTCTTTGTGATCCCATGGACTGTAACCTGCCAGACTCCTCTATCTGTGGGATTTCCCAGGCAAGAATACTGGAGTGGGTTGCCATTTACATGCCCAATAGAGACCAAAAATGAGATGGCATCTGACCTCATGGAGTTTTCCCTCTAGTTTGTGTGTGGAGGGAAGATTATTCTAAAGAAGCAAACATTTTGTTAATTACAAAGCATGAGAGAGCACGAGAGATCCAAATATGGTCAAAAAAGTGAGGATGTCGTGTGGGAGCAGAGAGGCAGATGGCTCCTGAGGCAGGTCATTTTGGCTACCTGAGCCTGACACTTAACCTGAGATTTGAAGGGTAAAGAAGATGCAGCCCCTGGCTGGCAGGAAGAAGAGTTTTTCAGGAGAGGGGGTGGCTAGTGGCCCCCTGAGGTCGTAACGACTGGGTTATGTGAGGACGTAGGAGACGAGAGAAAGGAGAGGCAGCATTCGTGTTTCTTCTCACCCTGGTTCTGCACCCCGCAGCCCCTTCATTCTTAGGAGGGAGCCAAGTCAGATTCCGGTCAGGTGAGGGAGTGGGGACTTGATGCTGTAGGGCTGAAAGCAGCCCTGAGAGCGTGTGTTTCAGAGAACATATGCATACATGTGCCCCTTAGTATGTGAAAGTGTGGGTTTACACAGGGGGCCTGCTCCTTGGCTGTACCAAGACTTATCTGGGAGGCGCAGGATCTCTGTGCCACCTGTGTGTTCTCGTGTAAGTCAGTCTATGCTTTGAATGGCATCCCTTTAGATGTGGTGCAGTGCCCAGCCTGGACACTAGTACATAGCTTCCCTGGGGGTGACACAGATGAGGCAGGGGTGTGGCTTGTACCATTACTGAGCAGGGCGAACTTGAGGACACAGGTGAAAAGGAAAGAGGAAGAAAATCCTCCCTTCATTTCGTGGCTATTTTTCCCCCCCCAGTTACACAATGTAAAACGTCACAGGGATAATGTGCAGTCTAGATTAGTCTTTTCACCTTTTAAGCCCAATGGCAAGCCCAAGATGAATGTGAGCTCTAGCCCTGTTGTGCAGAAGAGTGAAGCCCACAGGTCTGAGGTCAGACTGCTTTGGTTTCTGCTGGGCCTCACTATTAGGTCCCTTAACCTTCTGAGCCTCAACGTTGTCATCTGTAGAGTGGGATGTTCACATGGTTCACAAGAGCAAACATTTGGTTTGGGACCCAGGTCTTTGTGATTTCAAGGGGGGCTGTTTCCTGTTATTCTACACTTCAATTTTTTCACCTCGACTGTATCTGGATTTGCAGACCCATGTTCTTGGTTGGAAGGGCATTTCTTTAGAGAAAGCATTTAAATTTTACTTTTTTAAATCTTTACAAAAGAAGTAAGGTTAGAAATAAGATTTTTTCGAGTAAATGAATTTTATTATTTTTTTTATTATTTATTTATTTATTTTTTCCCCCAATTTTATTTATTTATTTTTTTCAAGTTGAACAGACTAAATTTCTTTAAACAAACTTACTTATACTCCAGAGTCCTTTAAAAACTTAATAGCATTTATACATTGAAGGTATTTGATTTTCTTGTAACTAGCACTTCAAATGCAACAAGCATTTGAAGCAACAAGCATCTGACCCAACAAGTAAAACTTTCTACAGTTCATAACTTTTATAAATAAAATAAATTAAATGTACAGTGAATAAGTTCTCTGAAATATTTCAATATTTCTGCAGGTTTAGTAACATCATAAAATACATTTCAACTAAAATTCACAAATCTAAAAACCTGTTAGGCATTTTTAGGCGTTTTAAGTTGGAAATGAAGACCAATGTTACATCGTAATATGTCAATTACAAATAGTACTTCAAATAGCAAATACTACAGTTTGTCCCAAACTTTAAAAACTATTCATGAACTCAACACTGAACTATTGATGGCTATGAGAATTGTTTCCTAGCCTTTTTGAAAATTTCAACCCATTTACGTTTAAGGTAATTATTGATAAGTACGATCCCGTAGCCATTTTCTTTATTGCTTTGGGTTCAAGTTTATACACTCTTTCTGTGTTTCCTGTCTATAGAAGATCCTTTAGCATTTGTTGGAGAGCTGGTTTGGTGATGCTGAATTCCCTCAGCTTTTGCTTGTCTGTAAAGTTTTGATTTCTCCTTCATATTTGAATGAGATCCTTGCTGGGTATAGTAATCTGGGCTGTAGGGTATTTTCTTTCATCACTTTAAGTATGTCTTGCCACTCCCTTCTGGCCTGAAGAGTTTCTGTTGAAAGATCAGCTGTTATCCTTATGGGAATCCCCTTATGTGTTATTTGCTGCTTTTCCCTTGCTGCTTTTAATATTTGTTCTTTGTGTTTGATCTTTGTTAATTTGATTAATATGTGTCTTGGAGTATTTCGCCTTGGGTTTATCCTGTTGGGGACTCTCTGGGTTTCTTGGACTTGGGTGATTATTTCTTTCCCCATTTTAGGGAAGTTTTCAACTATTATCTCCTCAAGTATTCTCTCATGGTCTTTCTTTTTGTCTTCTTCTTCTGGGACTCCTATGATTCGAATGTTGGAGCGTTTAACATTGTCCCAGAGGTCTCTAATATTGTCTTCATTTCTTTTAATTCGTTTTTCTTTTTTCCTCTCTGTTTCATTTATTTCTACAATTCTATCTTCTAGTTCGCTTATCCTGTCTTCTGCCTCTGTTATTCTATTGTTTGTTCCCTCCAGAGTGTTTCTGATCTCATCTATTGCATTATTCATTGTATATTGACTCTTTTTTATTTCTTCTAAGTCCTTATTAAATCTTTCTTCCATCTTCTCAATCCTTTTCTCCAGGTTATTTATCTGTAACTCCATTTTGCTTTCAAGATTTTGAATCATTTTCACCATCAAAATTTGAAATTCTTTATCAGGTAAATTCCCTATATCTTCTTCTTTTGTTTGTGTTGGTGGGCAATTATCTTGTTCCTTTACTTGCTGGGTATTTCTCTGCTTCTTCATCTTGCTTATATTGCTTTGCTTGGGGTGGCCTTTCCCTCTTCTTGCAGTTTGTGGAGTTCTCTTTATTACGTAGTTTCTTCGCTGTGTGTGGGGTTGGACGGGTGACTTGTCTGGGTTCCCTGGTTAGGGAAGCATGTGTCGGTGTTCTGGTGGGTGGAGCTGGATTTCTTCTCTCTCCTTTAGAAGACAATGGGCTGCTTTTCTGGGAGCCTGATGTCCTCTGCCAGTATTCAGAAGTTGTTTTGTGGACTTTACTCCGCGTTCAAATGTTCTTTTGATGAATTTGTGGGGGAGAAAGTGGTCTTGCCATCTTATTCCTCCGCCATCTTGTTCCTTCCTCCCCAGAACACTGGATTCTTATATTCCACTTGGTCGTGGAGTATCTCTTCCCAACTGCTCCAGCAAGGTGCAGCCGCTGTACCTTACCTTGGACGAGGGGTATCTCCTCAAGGCCGCGCCTCCTGCTTTGAATGTAGATTAGCTCCTCTCGGCCCTCCGGTGCCCAAGCAGCCACCGCCTCCTGAACGTGGTACAGCTCCTCTCGGCCACAGCCCTAACCCTGGGCGCGGGGTAGCTCATCTCAGCCACGATTCTGCACGTGGTCGGTTGCGCCGGAGCCGGGCGTCTCCCGCGTCTGCGCCTGCGCTGCCGGAGCCGGGCGTCTCGAGTAAATGAATTTTAAATGCAGCAGGCATGCGTGCCTGCTGAGGTGCTTCAGTTGTGTCCGACTCTTTGCAACCCCATGGATTGTAGCCCACCAGGCTTCTCTATCGGAGAAGGCAATGGCAAGCCACTCCAGTACTCTTGCCTGGAAAATCCCATGGACGGAGAAGCCTGGTGGGCTGCAGTCCATGGGGTCGCTACGAGTCAGACATGACTGAGCGACTTCACTTTCCCTTTTCACTTTCACACATTGGAGAAGGAAATGGCAACCCACTCCAGTGTTCTTGCCTGGAGAATCCCAGGGACGGGGGAGCCTGGTGGGCTGCCGTCTATGGGGTCACACAGAATCAGACACGACTGAAGTGACTTAGCAGCAGCAGCAGCAGCAGGCTTCTCTATCCATGGAATTCTCTAGGCAAGAATACTGGAGCGGGTTGCCCTGCCCTCCTCTAGGGGATTTTCAGGACTTAGGGATCGAACCCGTACCTTTTGCATCTCCTGCATTGGCAGGTGGGCTCTTTGCCACTAGTGCCACCTGGAACGGAGAAGGCAATGGCAAGCCACTCCAGTACTCTTGCCTAGAAAATCCCATGGACGGAGGATCCTGGTAGGCTGCAGTCCATGGGGTCGCTAAGAGTCGGACACGACTGAGCGACTTCACTTTCACTTTTCACTTTCACACATTGGAGAGGGAAATGGCAACCCACTCCAGTGTTCTTGCCTGGAGAATCCCAGGGACAGGGGAGCCTGGTGGGCTTCCGTCTATGGGGTCACACAGAGTCGGACACGACTGAAGTGACTTAGCAGCAGTAGCAGCAGCAGCCACCTGGAAAGCCCCAAACGCAGCATGTCTAATTTTAAAATCAATACCTCTTCTTGGTCTATGTAACATATGGTAACAATTTGCAAATCATTACAAAATATTTTTCCTCTTTGTTATAGGAAATTAGAGCTAAGAAATGGCTTCTTTTTTACCTTGCTCAGATAAAAATGTTACTTGAAATTAAGTGTCCAAGAGTGTAGCATAGTCATAATGAAACTTAACTTCTGTTCTATTTTTCTGATTCTTTTACTTATCTCTTTAATTTTTTTTTGAGCCAGTAAAACATGACAAAGAGTACTTAGATTTGAGTGGGGGAGTGGTGGTGAGAAATTCTGAGAACTTTGAAACAATGTCAATGCTACTAGGAAAAAGGAGTTAATGACAAGAATGATCCGCTCAACCTTTAGCCCATCCTGAGAGAGATCTGCATTTAAACCATCTAAAAATTTTTTTAAGGAAATCACTGACATTTTAGTTGCTTTACTTTCTCTTTCAGCAGAAAGATTTCTCTCTGCACAGGATGACACTGGACAACTGGCCTCAAGATCAAACTACAGTGATAAAACTACACATCACACCAGTCAGAATGGGCATCATAAAAAAATTTGCAATTGATAAATTCTAGACAGGGCGTGGAGAGAAGGGAACACTCCTACACTGTTGGTGGGAATGTAAAATTGGTGCAGCCACTAAGGAGAACAGTATGGAGGTTCCTTAAAAAACTAAATATAGAACTACCATATATGATCCAGCAATCCCACTCCTGGGCATATATCTGGAAAAGAGGGAAACCCTAATTTGAAAAAAATCCAAATACCCCCATGTTCACAGCAGCACTATTTCCAACAGACAAGACACGGAATCAACCCAGATGTCCATCATCAGATGAATAGATAAAGATGATGCGATATATACATACAATGGAATACTACTCAACCATAGAAAAGAATAAAATAATGCCATTTGCAGCAACATGGATGGACCTGGAGATTATTGTACTAAGTGAAGTAAGTCAGGCTGCTGCTTCTGCTAAGTTGCTTCAGTCATGTCTGACTCTTTGAGACCCTATGAACCATAGCCTGCCAGGATCCTCTGTCCATGGGTTTCTCCAGGCAAGAATACTAGAGTGGATTGCCATGCCTTCCTCAAGAGGAGCTTCCCAACCCAGGGACTGAAGCTGCATCTTTTAGGTCTTCTGCACTGGCAGGCAGGGAAGGACAAATATCATATAATATCACTTATATGAGGAATCTGAAAAGAAATGATACCAATGGATTATTTAAAAAACAGAAATAGGGCTTGCATACATAGAAAACAAACTTATGGTTATGGAAAAGGGGGGATAAATTAGGAGCTTGAATTTGCAGATATACACTATTATATATAAAACAGATAAGCAATAAGGACCTACTGTATAGCACAGGGAACTGTACTCAATATATTGTAACAATCTATAATGGAAAAGATCTGAAACAGTATATATATATATATAATATGAATATATAATATATGAATATATTTATATATGAATATATTTATATATATTATATATGAATATATATATTTATATATACCTAGATAGTATATTAAAAAGCAGAGACATTACTTTGCCAACAAAGGTCCGTCTAGTCAAGGCTATGGTTTTTCCAGTGGTCATGTATGGATGTGAGAGTTGGACAGTGAAGAAAGCTGATCGCCAAAGAATTGATGCTTTTGAACTGTGGTGCTGGAGAAGACTCTTGAGAGTCCCTTGTACTGCAAGGAGATCCAACCAGTCCATTCTAAAGGAGATCAGTCCTGGGTGTTCATTGGAAGGACTGATGCTAAGGCTGAAACTCCAATACTTTGGCCACCTCATGCGACGAGTTGACTCACTGGAAAAGACTCTGATGCTGTGAAGGATTGGGGGCAGGAGGAGAAGGGGATGACAGAGAATGAGATGGCTGGATGGCATCACCGACTTGATGGACATGAGTTTGAGTGAACTCCGGGAGTTGGTGATGGACAGGGAGGCCTGGCGTCCTGTGATTCATGGGGTCGCAGGGAGTCGGATATGACTGAGCGACTGAACTGAACTGAAATGATATATATTATATATGAATATATATTATATATGAATATATTTATATGAATATATATTATATATGAATATATGGACATATATTTATATGAATATATATTATATATGAATATATGGACATATATTTATATGAATATATATTATATATGAATATATGGACATATATTTATATGAATATATATTATATATGAATATATGGACATATATTTATATGAATATATTTATATGTGAATATATATCTGAATATATATATATATATATATTTTAGGGCTTCCCTGGTGGCTCAGATGGTAAAGAATCCTCCTGCGATGCAGGAGACTTGAGTTTGATCCCTGGGTTGGGAAGATTCCCTGGAGAAGGGTATGGATACTCACTCCAATATTCTTGCCTGGAGTATTCCATGGACAGAGAAGCTTGGTGGGCTACAGTCCATGGGGTTGCAAAGAGTTGGACATGACTAAGCGGCTAACACTTTCACTTTCACTATATATATATATATATACACATATGGATCATATGGATCATATATATATATGGCTTCTACTTCATATATATATATATATATATATATATATGGATCATTTTGCTGTACAGTTGAAGCTAACACAACACTGTACATCAACTATACTTCAATTAAAAAAAGCAACAAAAAAGACTGGCATGCTCTTGAACTATATATATACATAGTATATATACATGTGTGTGTATATATATGTACACACATATACACACATATATATAGTGTTTTTTCTAACCACTCTCCATGAGCTCTTTGCACATCACTGTCCTCAACAAGAAAATGATACTTTCTGGCAAACTTAGAGGGATATGGCCTACTCAGCCGCCTATCCTTCAGTCTCTCTGGATCAGTCAAATGAGAACGATTTCCCCCTTTCTACAGGCCCATGACTTTTGGCTTCTACTTCAGCTGCAGGGACTTCGAGTGAGCTGCCTGCAAATGTGATTAGATGGATACATGTCTTCACTAGATTTTGGGTCCAAAGAAGAAAAAAATCGAAAACATTTTTAGCCTTTCTTCATTCCTCAGAATAACGTCTTAAATAGGATCATTCCTCCACAAATATTTATTGAATTTGAATTTCAAATTTACTGTCTATTAATAGATTCAATCAGTGACAAGCCCGAGATTTGTATCTCAAGTTTTAGCCCCAGATATAGACGGTATCAATCAAGGGTTCTGATTACCAAACAACAGAAATGGATTCTGATTAACTGGAGAGGACAGGAATTCACTGAAAGGATGTCAATGGTTCACAGAACCAATGAGAAGGCTGGTGATGGAGTCCTGGGGTGTGAGCCAGCTGTGCAGGGTCGGGAAGCCAAGGACACCAAGGCCATACCATAAGGAGAGTCTCATTGTGCCTCTCCTCTGGCATCTGTCTGTTTGTGCACTGGCCACCCCTCGGCTCCTAATTCTGCAGCCGATGTGCTCAGTACCCTGTAGGTGCGCCTGTTTCTTAGGGTCACTCCCTAAAACTTCAAAGCCATGGACAGGAGTGGCATTAGGCTGAGCCTGGGTATGTTCCCATATCCCAGCATCTGGGAAATGTGGGGAGGGGACATCTGCATCCCAGCCTTGCCTCCCTTCTGAGAGGCAAGGACCTCACAATGGAGAATTTCACCAAGATAAGAAGGGTATTTTCAGAGTGGAGAGAGTGTGGGGAAGGAGAGAGGGTGGGGAGGAAGGAGGAGGAGGAGGAGGAGGTGATGTCCGTTAGGTTAGGGAACAAATTTTACTTTTGTCAACCATGATTTTTTAAAGCAGGTTGAACAAATTCTTCTTAAAACACATGAGCCTTTTCTGAACAAACTGATCTAAAAAATCTAAATGGTTTGTGTGAGTAGAAACAGCTTAACTAATTATACAGTCTAAGTGACAAACTCATATTAACAACACAAAAGACAAGAAACTTTAAATATTTAATAAAGCTGGAATGCAGAGAATGAAAATTATTCATTATTTCAATACTAATAAAGAGGGAACTGTTTTAGAATAGAAATCAGAAAATTAGGTATTAACTAGAGAGTTATTAATTAGGTCCCAGTGGTTGAAATGAATGAACTGTGTGATAAATATTCTCATATTTTGGCTCTACTTGGGATCTCTTTGTCCTGAGATAAAGACCAGTTGTGACATCAGGAAGTAATATGCTCTCAAAACATGCTAACATATTGGGAGTGTCAATTAGGAATCATTTCGTTTTCTCATAGTAAATCAAAACTGTTCTTCCTAGGGCAGAAATGATCTGGTCATTATAATCATAATGATTGTCTGTGCCATACATCTAGGCTAAAAATTCCCCTCTTTAATATCTTCCAGTTTCTTTCCGTCTTCATGAATTAGTTATGTTAATGTTCCCAAATAGTCCAGCTGAACTCAAAACCTCTGCACACTCTTCAAGCCACAGCAACACGTTCCTTTAAAAATAGGGCCTGCCATTACTTATGCCGCATCAACTTCATTAAGTCATGCTTCAAAAAGATAAAATATCATGATAAAATAGCATGCTGTCAAAAAATACCACCAATTCATGGTTACTAAGTTTTTCTGGAAGTGAGCATCCAAATTCATGCTATGTAATTTATTCATGTGAGTTAGTCACTCAGTCGTGTCCGACTCTTTTCAACCCCATGGACTGTAGCTCTCCTCCAGGGGATCTTCCTGACCCAGGGATCGAACTCAAGTCTCCTGCATTTCCTGCATTGGTAGAGATTCTTTACCACTATCACCACCATTGTTTAAGCCAAATTACTGAACCTGAACACTCAATAGTTGTATTTGACTGTTTATAAATTGAGCTGTCTCGATAAAGGGTTTTCCACTTATATTTAAGAAAGTGTCATATTACTTCATGGAAAATAGATGGGGAAACAATGGAAACAGTGACAGACTTTATTTTCTTGGGCTCCAAAATCACTGCAGGTGGTGACTGCAACCATGAAATTAAAAGACACTTGCTCCTTGGAAAAAAGTTATGATAAACTTAGCACATTAAAAAGCAGAGAGATTACTTTGCCAACAAAGGTCCATCTAGTCAAAGCTGTAGTTTTTCCAGTAGTCATGTATGGATGTGAGAGCTGGACTATAAAGAAAGCTGAGCGCCTAAGAACTGGTGCTTTTGAACTGTAGTGTTGGAAAAGACTCTTGAGAGTCCTTTGGACAGCAAGGATATCAAATCAGTCAATCCTAAGGGAAACTAACCCTGAATATTCACTAGAAGGCCTGATGTTGAAGCTGTTAGTTGCTCAGTCGTGCCTGACTCTTTGTGACCCCATGGACTGCAGCCCACCAGGCTTCTGTGTTCATGGGATTTTCCAGGCAAGGATACTGGAGAGGGTTGCCATTTCCTTCTCGAGGCGATGATGAAGCTGAAGCTCCAATAATTTGGCCACCTGATGTGAAGAGTTGACTCATTAGAAAAGACCCTGGTTCTGGGAAAGATTGAAAGCAGGAGGAAAAGGGGACAACAGAAGCTGTCATCACCAACTCAGTGGACATAAGTTTGAGCCAGCTCCAAAAGATGGTGAGGACAGGGAAGCCTGGAATGCTGTAGTCCATGGGGTCGCAAAGAGTTGGACATAACTGAGCAACTGAACAACAACATAGCCTTCAGATACTTCAGATACTAGTTGTCCTTTCCAGCAAAATCATAGAGAAAAATCCACGTGTGCAAATAAGTGACAGAGATTTATACAAACTTAGTATCAGCAGGTTTTAATGCAGGTTGTAATTTTTTAAAAGTCTGTTATATATTTTGGCAGAAACGAGTAATTTACCAAAAAGAGGTCAGATGTGACAGGAAGTGTAAATTGGATTGATATTTTTTGAAGGCAATTTGTGAATACATGTTCAAAGCCTTAGCTTTATTTTTGCTCCAACAAATCCGCTTTTAGAGATATATATTAAAAAGGCATATAATCAGTTTGTGTAAAGATTGTGTGAGGAGGATGTTTACTACAGCATTGTTTATAAAACCAGAAACTTGTTATTAATTAAATGTACACCATCAGAACACTAGGAAAATAAATCCTTCACAGTGGCATGCTAGGCAGACATTAAAAATTAAGCTGGAGAGGACTTGTAAATGAAACCCACGATACCACTTCATACCTGCTAAGCTGGATGTATTAAAAACCATTGGAAAATAACATGCTTTGATGAGGATTGGAGAAAGTGGAATCCTCAGATACTGCTGGTTTGAATGTAAAATGGATCAGCCATTGTGGAAAATGCTTCAGCGGTTCTCTGAAAAGTTAAACACAGAATTACTGCAAGACTGAATAATTCCACTCCTAGGACTATACCCCGGAGAAGGCAATGGCAAGCCACTCCAGTACTCTTGCCTAGAAAATCCCAAGGATGGAGGAGCCTGGTAGGCTGCAGTCCATGGGGTCGCTACTAGTCGGACACGACTATGTGACTTCACTTTCACTTTTCACTTTCACTCATTGGAGAAGGAAATGGCAACCCACTCCAGTATTCTTGCCTGGAGAATCTCAGAGATGGCGAAGCCTCGTGGGCTGCCATCTATGGGGTCACACAGAGTCGGACACGACTGAAGCGACTTAGCGGCAGCAGCAGCAGCAGGAATATACCCAAATAAATGCATTTGCAAACAGAGATTCAACGCTGGAACATGAATGTTCATAGCAGCAGTATTCACAGCAACCAAAAGGTGGAAACAATCCAAACGCCCATCAACAGAGGAATGGGTAGAGATGATGTAGTCTAGCCATACAATGGAATATTCTTTAGCCGTAAAAAGGAATGAAGCCTGATACATGATACATCATGGATGAGCTTTGAAAACATTATGCTAAGTGAAAGAGGCCAGACATAAAATCACTGTGTGATTCTGTTTATATGAAGTGTCCAGAATAGGTAAATGCATAGGGACAGAAAGACCGCAGGGGCTGGAGGGAGGAGGAGGAAATTGGAGCACAAACGCTGAGAGTTCTGGGCTCCCTACTGGGGTGATGAACATGTTCTGGAACTAGACTGACAGTTGCACACATGGACTAGATACCACAGGACTGCTTGCTTTAGAACGGTCAATGGTTAATGCTTAAGTTTACATTATGTGAATTTTTCCTCAGTATAAAAAAATGACAATGGAGAAGAATATTTCATGATAACAGAAATGTCTATTATATATTTAGTGGGAAAAAAGTGTCAAAGTAGAATAGGAAAGAGTGGATATGGGAATTTATTTTGCTTGCTTAAAAATTATATATATATGTATATATAATTATACCAAAACATCAACAATGGTGATTCCTAGGTTGGGGGCTTTAGGGGACTATGTGGTGAGTTTCTCATTGACTGAATTCTTTTCTTATCTGTATTTCCAACTATCTCATAATTAGCATGCAATACTTTGTATTAAGGAAAAAGTATAGGTCATATAATAAAAATAGGAATAGAAAATCAGGATTAGTTCTGATAACTCAGAGTGCCTCCATAGAACCTTGCAGTAACCTGGGGAACTTTTACATGAGCTTGTTTGTATTACTGGATGAGATAAAATAACACAGTGAAAAGCCGGATATAGCACACTGAGCAAACACTTGGGGCTCTCCAAAGTGCTCTACGGCATTTCTGTGCAAAGACTTAAGCCTCTTAGTTGAGATAATATTGAGGCAATTACAGTAACATAATTACGTTACGTGGCTTTTGAATGCACTCAAAAGAAATCTACTTCCAAGAGATAGCATGTCAAGAAAGTAAATTCACAAACTGCATTTAATAAAGCATAATTTAATAAAAATACAGTTTGCTTATTAATAAGAGCCCTTTATTTTTTCATAAAGTATATCAAATAGATCAATTTAACCAGAATGAAATAAAATATATTTTATTTACCACTTTCTGGATAAAAATGCAAAAACTGGATAAAAATGCAAAAACAGGGAGATCACATGAGCAGCAACTGCACTGTGAGAGGGAGTTTCTCTATGAAAGAATGAGCTCTTCCAGTGTGTTGTGAAATTTACAGGTTTTTTCCTTGTGCGGGGGTTATTGCAACTCTGTTTCTGTCTGTATCCACGATTATTTGTCTAGATGGTACTGTTATCATGAAGTCCTGTCCACCCCCCACCCCCCATCATGTCAGATTTTCTCTCCTGTTAGCAGAGACTGATAGCCACTCTTTTACCAAGGGCTGAGGATCATCTGCCATGCTCCAGGCAAGGTGCCCAGTATTGCCAGGGAGGCTCAGCAGAAGGGAGGGGAGGACTTGTTATCCCTACCAGGGTAAATGAAGAGCTTTGGAGACTATTAGGTGGGAAGCAGGGACTTGAGGACCAACGCCAAAGGCGGCCCAGAGCCACAGTGAGGGCGCTGACCTGGCAATCACACGGTTCTAACCCTGGAGAATGAAGTACTTAGATGGTGGTTTCTTACTGTTATTGAGAGATGCTTTCATCTTAGTACAATTTCAGGCAATGTGATCTGGAGCAAGACTGAAAATGAGAGGCACAGAAAAGGCTCAGAACGGAAGTGACGGGCAGGTAGGCCTAATAGTTGCTCAGTTATTTCATAGGGCGACTTTCTGTTCCAAGCTGGTGATAACTGGTTTTTCCGTCCATGTTAATTTTGTGAAGCTCGCTTTGAAAACAGATCTATTTAGGCAAGATAAGCAAGTCTACTGGAAAACTGTGAAGTGAGCAATGGTACAGGTAAGACAGGGCCATGACAAACACAGTAAAGACTCAGTATAGATGAGGGAAGACTGCATAATTTTGAACTTGGGAGTATACTTCCTAGTTAAAATCATGTAAAATTTAACATTTTAGAAAAAGTACTGTTAATTGCTTCACCTGGCCAGGCAGTGCCACATCTCAGCCAAAACCAATACCCTCCCCGAGAGAAGAGGTGGCTGAGTCCCTGGCAGAGTTCCTCTGGTGTTGGCAGAGACCATGGCCTAAAGAAGCTGTTCAGCCATTTCCAGCTGTGCACCCAACAGGTTCCCTACAATAAAAAAAAGTAAAAGAAGAAACAGCTAAGCTACCCTTATTTCAGTACTCCTTTAAAACAGTTTTTAATGTTCCTTCTCAGGCATTTATCATTTCATCTGCTCCATATATGTGAAGCATTTCAAAAGAAAGTGGAAAATAAATCTTCGCTCTAAGAGCCAAGTACCAGAGTAAATAAAAATTTTATCCAATTATGTCCTCTGTGGCAGTCATTACTGTGTTTCTTTGGAGCAGCCAAGACTTCTGCTCGTTACAACACTGATTCTGGATGCTGGGACTTAAAGAGACCTTAAGACAAATGCTGGCTTCTTATTAGGTTTTGATCTGTTTAGGTTTCCCTTGGGATGCTGATTGAGCAGTATATTGGTTGATTTACCAGTTATCTCTATTTAACTCTAGAAAATCAAAGGATACCTGCCATGTAGAGATGAGAATATGGTTAAGTCCCAGACCCCTTTCCTTCTACTAAGGCATTCACGGGGTGCTTTGTAAGTTACGGTGCAAATAAAAACTCTGACATAAAGGCAAAGTATGGACCTGCCTTATATGTTGGGTTTTATTCACAGATGGGGCAAATTACCCTATTCATTTCCAGATTTCTTCCAGCAAAATATCATTAGCTGTTGAAAAAAAGAAAACTAGGAATAAGGTACTCTAGCCTGGGTCTTCTGGATCTCCAGTGGCTGTAGAGCTACCATGGTTGATGACTGTTATGCAAAACAAATGCATAATCACATTTCAAAATGAATCTGCTTGATACACACAAGATTGTGTCAATACTCCACCTGTAAGATTCTTAAAGAAATTGGGATACTGAGTAGTTTATAATCTCAAAATAAAGATATTCCCTCTTATCTTGAGGAAAAAGTATGGTTCAAAATGAAAATATTCTACATAAATGAAGATTTGGCTAAAAGTCCATGAGCCACAGTATTAAAAAAAAATCAAAAGACACAAACTTGATTGGTCTCACCCTCCAGACAATTTTTTAAAACATCAAAAACCATCAAGATACAGTTAGATAAACTGCTTTCAAAATAAGATCCTTGATTACTGATACCATGAACTGGATAGGAAACACATTTCAAATGTCATAAAAACACTGAATCTGATTTTGCAGCATTCCCTTCAAAACCCTAATTAAGTTAAATGCAAACAATGTAAGCATGTATCAGCCAGAACGCTCATAACCCTTCTAATAAAATTTATACAGTTCTTTGTAAGATTTCATATAGAACAAGACAGACATTAGAATGAAAATATAAAAACATGTACTTGCCTAAAACTTTTGAGATAATAACCGGAATATATGCCTGGGAAAGCAAGAACTCCAGTGGGTAGAAGAGAATTATGTTTTCATCATTTTAATGTCTGTTAGAAGGCTGCCCAGATAATGATAATAAAAAAAAAATGGGTTGGTAAATTTTTGTAACTAAACTATAAAGATGACTTATGTACCATATAGCAAAGTATTAAACTGCTGTAACTTACTCAGATGAAATAAAAGGTTTAAGATTTAATACATTTCTTCATAAATATCCTTCAGTATACAATCAATAAAATACCAAGTAAATACTAGTATAGTAGGAATAGAATTATGAACTCCATATTATTACTTGACATTTTCAGTACGTATAGTCCAAAACTGTTTTCCAAAATGGAAGGCACCAATGGAGAAAATGGTTCACTATAGTAGGGGTCAGCAGATTGTGGCCTGCAAACCAAATCTGGCATGCCGTTTGGTAAATAAAGTTTTATTGGAACATGGCCACATTTGTTCATTTACAGATTGTTTCTGGAAGCTTCTGTGTTGCAATAGCAGACTCTAGTAGTTGCGGTGGAAACCTTCTGGCCAGAGGTATCTAATGTATTTCCTCACTGGCTCTTTATGGGGAAAGTTCACTAACCCCATGGAATCATTCAGAATTGTGATGATTTACATGTACTTTAATATTCACCGATGACAGTGGATTGGCAAATTAATTCGTTTTGCTTCTCTTTGCTCTCCTACACTCAAATTAAGTGTTTATCTTAGAACTTGTGCCTGATCAATGCTCAAAAGCAAATAAGCAAAATCATTCATCAGAACTAAAAGCTCTGCAAGTTATTTTCATAAAAATAAATGAGGCAGAGAATAAGCAGGACGTACGATTGATAATATAAATAATAAGATACTAATTCCAAGCTGAAGAAAACCCTAAGGCTGCTAAGATAATGTTAGTTACTTATAGGAAATGATTAATCTCCTTTGCGATGTACTCACTCTCCTCTACGAAATAAACATTTCCCATCAAAGGCATAATGACTATGTTAATGTAAATAAAGCTTGAGAAGTTCTATATTGAGTGAGAGATGGGTTTGCATTCTCTTGCTGTGTTGTTGTTGTTTATGGTGAAGAGTTGAAAATTTAATTCTAGGTATACACTACTAATTTTTGAACTTGGGATGCAACTGTAAATAAGTATATAATACATAGTCTCTAAAATATAAGATATTCAACAAAGGGCTAAGATGAAAATAATCTCAAAGATCAAAACAATTTAAAAAACCGAGATAAAATGAATTGCTTGGTGCATCACAGCCGGTGAATAGAATTCTCTGGAATCTGAAATGAGCCCTGGTCAAGAGGACCACCAGGGGGCGCCTCGTTTCTAAGATTTCCCCAGGGGTTTTCTAGTTGGGCTGCGCAGCATTATTTTGCCAACAAAGGTCCCTCTAGTAAAAGCTATGGTTTTTCCAGTAGTCAGGTATGGATGTGAGCGTTGGACTATAAAGAAAGCTGAGCGCCGAAGAATTGATGCTTTTGAACTATGATGTTGGAGAAGACTCTTGAGAGTCCCTTGGAATGCAAGGAGATTCAACCAGTCCATCCTAAAGGAAATCTGTCCTGAATATTCATTGGAAGGACTGATGCTGAAGCGGAAACTTTGGCCACCTGATGCTAAGAACTGACTCACTAGAAAAGACCCTGATGCTGGGGGAGATTGAGGGCAGGAGGAGAAGGGGACGACAGAGGATGAGATGGTTGGATGGCATCACCGACTCAATGGACATGAGTTTGAGCAAGCTCCTGGAGTTGGTGATGGACAGGGAAGCCTGGCATGCTGCAGTCCATGGGGTCACAAAGAGTCGGACATGACTAAGTATATACCATTCCACTGCGCATATAGATCACAATTTGTTTATCCATTTATCTGTCCATGGGCATTTGGGTTGCTTCTACCTTTGGCTGTTGTGAATAGCACTGTTATGAAAATAGGCTCAAATTTTTGTTTGAATACCTGTTTTCAAATCTTTTGAGTATATACCTAGAAGAGGAATTTCTGGCTCTTTAGAGTAATTCTATATTTAATTTTTTGAGGAACCACCAATTTTTGACCACTTTAAAATGATTTGCCTTTTGTTGGTGTGTTGTTTTTTTATATATTGATACTAGACTTTTTTGATACATGGTTTGCAAATATTTCTCTCCATTCTGTAGGCTGTCTTTTCACTTCTTTGATAGAGTCCTAATTACTTCCCCCCTTTTTAAGAGTCAGATTTATCTGGTAGAATTTACATACAATAAAATTTACCCTTTAGCAGCATTGGCTAGCCATGACTTTGTTTACAGCCAGCACTGCAATCAAGCTGGAGCATTTTTATCCCCACAGCAAGTTTCTCTTGTGCCCTTTCAGAGTTCATTCCTTCCTGATACTAATTACTTGTTAACTTTTGTCGTTATACCACAAACTTTAGCTTCCTGAAAAATTACCAGGGAACACTGAACAAAACAACGGTAGATAAATGACGCATGATTGTATTATTTGTACTGACACCATTTAACTTGCGGAGTATTGACATTTCATATTTTTAATTTTCTCTTCCCTGGCACCCTGCTGCAAGGGTAACACTTGTTTCCGTTGTGTAGACTTGGAGTGCCAGCAGGAAGCATCGGAACTCAGCTTCTCTCCTCCTTGTGATTCACTAAGAAGACTCGCTGTCGTAGGAATGTAGAGGTAAATTTCACCACCAAATACATGCCATCCAAATTACTTCACATGCAGTCTAAAAAGATGTATGATGAAGGCGAAAATATTTCTTTAGTAATGTTCTTTTCTGAGGGCCAAAGAGGACTCATGATTTTCTGGTTTCTCAAGAGATATAGGAAACTTATTTTTAAAATAACTGAAATTTTCTCACTAGTGTGAACTTGTGTTGACACTTGTCAATGCTTTTGGACACCTGCCTGCAACCCTGAATTTCCTATTCTTCCCTGGAGTTTTCTAATTCCTTGCTGAAACCGTCCTAGAGATATCTTGTGCCATTCCTACACTGCAGAGGGTCTTTAGTTATTATCTTTTATTTGAGCTGGGTTGAGAAATCTAGATTTTTTGAAGTTCAAAGAGCCTGATCCAAACAGAACTGATACAAAGAGGGAAGTTTCAGAGAGCAGGCCTGGAGAAGAAAGAAGAAATTTGGGATGCCTGTAAGATTATCAGGATGTAGTTGGCCACGCAAAAGGGAGAATGCCCTCCAAATCCTATGAGACGCTAGTGCTCTGTGGTAGTGAAATACTTGACTGAACTGATGCTAGAGACTCAAGTCCAGGGCTTTTAAGTCTCTGAGTAGTGAGAATAAGATGAACCAGCAGTGCACTAGGGTTCCGCAGGTGAGCAATGAGTCTCGGCATTTATGTCATGGACCACTTTGTATTGACGTGGTCTGTGTTCCTATTGAAAAGACCTGTCATCTCTTCCAGGGCAGGGGTCAGTTGTATTTGTACCCTAGTGTCTCTGTAACTTAGCAGGGGACCACGCTGATGACATCGTGCACCTAAGCACAGGGTTCTTTTAGTGCATGTTCAGTTGTACCTTTCCAGTGTTCTATCTTTTCCACCCTTCCTTAACTTCCCTGCCAATTCTCAAGATACCGTCACTTAGATTACATTCCAAGCATCTTTCAACGAAGCCAATGGATGTTTAGTGCTGATGTCCAAGATGTCCAAATTATTAAAGAAGAAGTCAAAAGTCAGTTATTTCTAGATGCAAGGCATCATAGTGGATTGGACACTGGGCCAGAAAAAACTGCTCTGAAGGGCATTGTTGAGACGGTGGGAGGAGGTGGAACTTGGAGCAGCACTCGTTATTCATCTGCCCTCTGATTCTGTCTTTTCTTTCTTCCCAACCACCACCCCCCACCTTGCAACTGTGGACTAGGTAAGAGTATTATGTCAATGAACAATTTCTTGAATGTGATAACTGTACTGTCATTACACTAAAGAATGCCTCAAATGCACACTGAGGTATTTAGGGATAAAGGGACAAGATGTATGTGGTTTAATCTCAAATGGTTCAGACAGAGAGAGAATGATAAAGAATATGCTGCAAAATACTAGCAATCGGTGAATTTGGGTACAAGATATTGGGAACTCTTTGTACTATTCTTATAACTTCTATGTAACAAAATTATTTCTAAATAAAAGGTTATCATTTCTAAGATCATTAAACCTTTTGTTCGATGCACTGTGAACAAAGGGCCCAGGCCGCAGATATCCAGGACTCAGCAGCTGCAGCAATACTTCTTTATCCATCCATTTCTCATTCTTCCTTCTGCTTTATCTGCTCTCCCCTCTGCCCTTCCTAATTTGCCTTTGTTACCTAAATGTGGACCAGCCTTGAGGCCCCCTTTTTGCTTTTCCTTTAAAAAAGAAACACTATACTGTCTACACTGTCTGGGCTCTCTGAATTGTGCTCCTGGCTTCTCCGGTGGCATTTGCCTGATGTTGCTGAATGGTATTGTGAAGGGTGTTACGGAGACTTGTAAATGTTCAGTTTATGGTAGTGTAGATAAGGCAGGGGCCCATAGGGTACTTCTGATCTGGGTTTTGAAGGACCTATGGCTACTAAATGAAGACGGAGGCCTTCACCTCACTGCCTACTCATTGCACACAGCTAGGCTGGTTTTGGTTTCTGTTGTTTTGTTGTTTAGTTGCTCAGTCATGTCCAACTCTTTTGTGACCCCAAGGACTGTAGCCCACCAAGCTCCTCTGTCCATGGGATTTCCCAGATAAGAATAGTGGAGTGGGTTGCCATTTTCTTCACCAAGGGATCTTCCCAACCCAGGGATTGAACCTGTGTCTCTTGCCTTGGCAGGTGGATTCTTTACCACAGAGCCACCAGAGAAGTCCGGTTTTGGTTTTTATCACCACTCAAATCAATTGCCATTTGTAGGATCATCAAGAACGAATTGCAAATCCAATGGGCAGTTTTCAACCTTTCTTACATTGACCTCTTTGGAAGGTGTGTGGCCTAGGATAACAGTAATAGCAAAATACAGAGTGGACTATAACAGGCTCTGTTCTAGGCACTTTTTCATTACTTGCTGATTTAATTCTCTCATCTTTCCTAACTGGATGTTACTATCTCAGTCCATTTGGGCTGCTATAACAAAGTACCACAAACACGGTGGTTCATATACAACAGAAATTTACTTCTCACAGTTCCTAGAGACTGTGAAGTTCCAGATCAAGGTACCAGCATGATTGGGGTCTGCTCAAGGCCCTCTCCTTGGTTGCAGACTGCCACCTTCTGTGTCCCACATGATGGAAAGGGACAAGGGAGCTCTCTGGACCTTCTTTTATAAGGGCATGTAACCTATTTCTTTTTCTTCGTCTTTTTTAATGATTTTTTTTTAAAAAATGTGGCTAATTTTTAAAGTCTTTATTGAATTTGCTACAGTGTTATTTCTGTTTTATGTTTTGTTCTTTTGGCCAGGAGGCATGTGAGATCTTATTCCCCCATCCAGGGATGGAACCCACACTCCCTTCATTGGGAGGCAAAGTCTTAACCATTGGACCACCAGGAAAGTTCCTAAACCTATTTCTGAGACTCTACCTTAATGACCTAATCATTCCCAAAGGTCCCACCTTCTAATCTCATTTCCTTAGGGTTTAGGTTTCAACATTAGAATTTTTTTTGCGGGGGACACATTCAGACCCTAACATTTTCATTCCCATTGCACTGCAAGAAATAGGCACAGAGGCATAGAGGAACTGGCCTCATTTAGTAAGCCCTGGTGCCAGGACCAAAGGTTCAGTCTGTGCACTCACCCGCATTATACCCCATGTAAAGTGCTTACCAGGTCTCTGGTATTCAGCCAGTGCCCAATACAGGCTAGCTCTCATAGCTATTATTATTAATAGCTCTCAGAACTGAAAGGTCTGTGGCTGATGGTCTTGTGCTGTGCTTTCCAACACCGTCTCTGAGCCCCATGTGGCTACTGAGCCATTGAAATGTAGTTGATGCAAACTGAAATGTGCTTTAAGTAAAAATATACATCAGATCAAAGATTACACACACACACACACACACACACACAATCTTGATAATTTAAAAACAGTTCAGATATAGTGGCTTAACTATATTATTAAAATTAATTTCACATTTAAATCTTCACTTGAAAATGTATTTACTAGAAAATCTAAAATTATATTCGAGGTTTGCCTGGAATTTCTATTGCTATGTGTGCCTAGGGCCTGAAAGGTAAGCACGAAGCCCAGAAGCACGACACCCTCTGAGATTATGAGTCTGGGTGCTGAGCAGAAAAGTTGGAGGCAGCTTTGGTGCGAGAGACCTCAGGAATCCTCACAATTGCCAGTGCAAGCACACATGGCCTCCTCTATAGACAGTAAGGGCTGCAGAGGAAGGAGGCTGCACAAGCCCTTTCTGTTTTCAGTAGAATTTGGCCATGTACTGCCGCCATCAGAGACTGAGGGGACCAAGAAGGCCGCCATGCTGCTGGCCTTCTTCAAGCAGAAAAGGTGCCTTCCGGCCTCAGTGGAAGTCCCGTGCTTCCCCATGGAGTGAGACACCTTGAGGTATTCTCACCGTGCATGGCAGCAGCTGCATCCTCATGTGGATTGTTCTGGAAACGCTGATTTTCCTAGGACACTTGTAGTTTTCAGCAAAAGGGTTACCTCAGAAGTTAACCTGCTCATCTAATAGTTTCTCCTCCTCTTTCAGGCTAGAGATGAAGGGAGGGTGGCGCACTCCCATCACTTGCAGTAGGCTCCTTTTGAAGCATCTCCACCTGACTCTGCCCCAGGAGTGCCCTCCAAGTCCATCTCTCCAAAACTGACTGCAGAAGCTGTTCCTTGTAAGCTGCCTCTTTGGTGTGCTGGCCCAAGTAAATTCCCCCACTGCTCCTCTCGCCAAAGCCTAGGCATGATCTTGGAGTCTCTATCTCCTTCGATCTGCTCGTCCAACCAATCAGCAAGCTCCGAGCACTCTACATTTTAGATATATGTGGAACCTCTCCAGTAGTGGTCTCCCATCCTGGTGGGAGTCACCTGGATGACTGGAAGGACATGGAAGTGTCTTCAGGGGTTTTCCCATTCAAATTTGCCTTGCGCGCCTCCATCCATCCTTGCACTCCAGCCGGGGGTACTTTCTAAAGCATCTGATGATGTCAGATGACATTATTTCCCTAAGATACCTGCCCCTTCAGGCGGCTTGCTGGCAGGCCTTTGATCAACAGGCTTCTCACTGACTCATCAGTCTCCTTGCTCATGCTTCTTCTTTTCCCTCTTTGCAGTTCAGGCATCTAAGACTTCTTGCTTTTCTGTCCCAAGTTCAACTTCTATTAATACTAATTCTGTACCCCACCCCACACCTCCACTTCAAGCAAGCTTGCTCTATGTTCAGGTCTCAGTTGAACTATCTTTTGCTCATCCCATCAACTTTGCACTGTGCTTCATAGACTGATGTTGAGCATGGCCTGCTCCTGACCAGCATGTGTGTCTGCAGAACTGGTAAAGTCTCAAGGAGATAGCAATTGCCCTTAAGTATCTGTTACTTAGGTGAGTGGATTCAACATGGCTGACTACTGCCAGAGGGCAGGGAATACTCAGGTCCAGAAGTCTTTAAAGCTAAGGGCGACAGAGGATGAGATGGTTGGAGGGCATCACCAACTCAATGGAGATGAGTTTGAGGAAACACTCGGAGATAATGAAGGGCAAGAAAGCCTGGTGTGCTGCAGTCTGTGGGGTCACGAAGAGTCTGACACAGTATAGCAACTAAACAACAACAACAACATATGGCTGCTCAGGTTGGCCTAATTTCTAACTTTATAAAAAGATAAAACTGCCAAGGTCAAGGGCATTAGCCCACTAAAATCCAGACTTCTTTCTTGGGTAGCTGATGAAATGTTCATCTCTTCAATCCTCAGGGTCCTTACTTGCTCCCTTTTGCTTATGTTTTTGAGGGTGGCCAGGCTAAGAATGTGTCAATAGAGGTGATGCTGGGGAGAAATTGGGTGGAAATGGTTGCTGCTTAGCTATGGAGCATGAACTAACTTCAAAATTGTTAACTGCTTAATACTTTTTATCAGCTTATGCTTTTCAAGCATTGTTCCCAAATTAAATTTGAGTCATTTTCAGAACCCGAAATATCCTTCTGAATTATTGGATGTGGCTGGGAATTGTGTTCTCAAGGAGCCCCTTGTAAATTTCCATGAGCTGTGTTATCCTAAGTCACATGAAAGCAGTAATCCATCAGAGTTACCCCATGTGCATGAAGAAGGTCTGTCTAGAATCTAATTTTATCTCTAACTCTATAAACAGCCAAGTGGCACCATTTATTATTTTACATAAATCAATCCTGAGACCAAATTCTCCTTTAAAATGTGTCCTTCCATCTTTTCCAGTACTGCTTAAAAAGTCTCCGTAGCTTGAAATAGTTCTGTGGCTTCTGCATTCAGGGAAGGCGAAGGGGCAAGAGGAAGGAGAGAAAAGGAGGGTCTTGAGAGGCAAGCGATGACCCCTCATCAGCAAAACTATCAGACAAGACTTTGGCCCCATGAGCCAGGATACCTGGACGTAAAGCAAAGCATCAAGTCACTGGCCAGCCTATTCTCAACTTGACCAGATGCCTTTTTCTATTCTCTTTGAACATATCTTTCGGAAAATAGGAAATTGTAGGTCTGCATTAGTCACCATTAGGAAAGCTTGTACAGGAATTTGCTCTCTAGTGACTTGACTTGGAGAGTGGCCGGTATCCATGGGTTGTTAATAAACGTTAGTGAGAGATCAGGGCCTTGATGAAGATTGATGCTTAATGGGCCATATGCTTCCTGTGGCTCTAATGGAAATAACGTTGCATTTAGCATAATGTTAATATGGAAAATCCACTTCCTTCTCCCAGCCATATTTTTACTAATATAATATTATAATATGATTTCTCTTGTTTATCCCGTTATTTTTTATAGTTAAAATTTTAATTTGGTGTTTAAATGTAATTTGAGGACTGCCTCGAGCTCTCCAGAGGCAAGGTGATATCAATTCTATGCAACGGGATAATTGTAATTTTCATATCGTGTTGGATGGCGACTAAGGATGCAGGCTACCTCATGACTGGGTATCTGTAAGCTCCTTCTGTCAACTTCAAAAGGACCATCCTGGGCAAATGAGAAACCAATAAAAATAAATGGTTCTCTCCTTCCAAATTCAGTTACCAGAGTGGAAAATCAACTTGTTATCTTTTCTTGCCATACTTTATAGGATGAAATTCTAGTCTTTAAAAAATATTTAGGAGTAAATAGCCTGGTTTCTTCTTTCTGTTCAGCTAGGGGCTGAATTTCTGGGCAGGTAAGTCAACTGTAAAGCTTAATCCTTTTCCTGTCTGATTTTGGATGCTATGCTTGGGGACAGATTATATTCTTGTTGTTGTTTTCACTTGTTTGTCATTCTCCGTCCAGTGAATTCTCCTCTAACTTCCATCCAGGGTTAATTTACATTCCCAGTGTTGGGCGTCCTTGGATGAGATCAGAAATGGAAAACAATTTTTAGAACTTTGTGTTCATATGGTTTTAAATGTTTGCTTGTTGGACGTTGTTGGCTTTGGTTCAGTTGTAAGCTGATATTGGTTTTGGAAATGAAAAAAGAAATCCCAGGGAAAAGTCAGCAACATAAAAACCAGTTATTCCATGAGCATTAATTGAGTACCTCATTTGTACCAGGCTCTTATCCTGGCAATAACTTTACAGAGAGGAGTAACACAAGACCTCTGCCTGCAAGAGAGGGGAGTTCATCGTCTATCATTTATCCATGCACAGAGACACACACAGTGGAATATTACTCAACCATAATAGGAAGGAAATCCCATCATTTTTTACAATGTGAAAGTAACTTTAGGGCATTATTTGTCTGTCTGTCTGTCTATCTATCTGTCTAGCCACACATAGTGTAATATTACTCAGTCATAAAACAGTGAAGTCTATTGTTTATTACAACATGAATGTCACTTTAGGGCATGATGCTAAATTAGATAAATCAGACAAAGACAAAGTGTATGATTTCACTTAAATATACAATATAAAAAAGTCAAACTTGTAGAAACAAAGAGTAGATTGTTGGTTGCCGGGAGCTCAGGGTGGGAGAAGTGGAGAGATGCTGGTCAAGGGGTATAAGCATCTAGTTAGAAGATGAATGAATTCTGGGTCTCTGATGTAGAGCAGGGTGGCTACAGTTGACAAGATTGTATTGTATGCTTGAAAGTTACTAAGAGAGGAGACCTTAAATGTTCTCACCACACACATTAAAAAAAAGGTAACTATGTTCGGTGATAGGTCTGTTAACTCATATTATTGTGGCAATTATTTTATAATATCATATCATCATATTATACAACTTAAACTTACACAATGTTTTTTTTAATTTATTGAAGTATAGTTGATTTACAACATCATGTCAATTTCTGCTGTAAAGCAAAGGGACTCAGCTATGCAGATACACATATACATACACGTATATACATTCTTTTTCATATTCTTTTCCATTATGGTTTATTACAGGGTATTGAATATAGTGTCCTGTGCTATACAGTAGGATCTTGTTTATCCATCCTGTATTATAATAGCTTGCCTCTGCTAATCCCAAACTTCCGATGCTTCCCTTCCCCACCCACTTTGGAAAATTATATTGATATATAATTATATATCAATTATATTGATATAATTTATATATCAATTATATCTCATAAAAGCTGGAAAACTCTCTCCAGGGAAATGCTTCCAGGAGAGTTCATGTTTGCTTTTAGGATGAAAATGAAAAACTCTAGATGTTAGACACTTTTTGAGTAGTAAGTGAATGAACTCCCATAACTTCTGTGGCTCTAGAACTTCAGAGTTTTAAAAAGTAATTTAGAGGGCTTCCCTGGTGGCTCAGTGGTAAACAATCCATCTGCCAATGCAGAAGACATGGCTTCGATCTCTGGTCTGGGAGGATCCCACATGCTGCGGAGCAACTTAGCTCGTGGGCCACAACTATTGAGCCTGTGCTCTAGAGCCTGGAAGCCAAAACTAATGAGTGCACGAGCTGCAGCTACTAAAGCCCATGCATCCTAGAACCCTTGCTCTGCAACAAGAGAAGCCACTGCAGTGAGAAGCCGGTGCACGGTAACTAGAGAGCAGCCCCAGCTTGTTGCAACTAGAGACAAAGCCCACAAGGCAATGAAGACCCAGCATAGCCAAAAATGAATAAAATAAAATAATACATTAAAAACAGTAATCGTAAAAAGTAACTTCAAGTCAAACAAGCTCAATCTTGTTTGAGCGTCTCAAAAGTTCAGAGCCAGCAGGGCAGCGATAAGGAAAGGCAGACTCAGAAAAGTAAAGGGGTTAGCTTGAGGTCAGACGGATAGTAAGTCACAGAGCTGCTGCTTCTCCACCAGGAGTGGACATCTGGCAAGGTTGGGAGACATTTCTGGCTGTCAGACTCGGGGCGGGGGGGTGTTGTCCCCTTGGTATCTAGTGGGTGGAGGCTAGGGATGTTGCTGAACATCCTACAATGCAGAGGGACCTCCCCGGGCAACAGATGTCAATGTAGCCAAGGTTGTGAAACTGCTTCTAGATCCTTCCTGCTCCAGTCCTGTGCCTTTCCGATACTTTCTGGCATCACCCTCATCAGTTCTGCAACAAGTTTTCCATTTCATCTTGTTGAAAAGAGAGAACAAGCTGTCAATCACACCCTCTGAAAAGTGCCAATGGCTGGGAATGGAACCCTTTTTGACGTTCTCTTTAGCTTATAAATAATCCTTGCCTTTATTACAATGTTCTGCCAGATAATGTTTAACTTTGTCCTAACTGAGAGTGTTATATTTGTATGTGTTTTCTTCAGGGGCCTATTATAATAAAATAAAAAAGGTGGTGGAGCTGACTGGGTCAAGCAGGGGGTTGTGCGGCCAGTGCCTGGGAAGGTGTTTAGAGGATGGGTGGTTCATCATCTCTCCCCAGCTCCTTGCTGCCCATTCCCAGGCACTTTCTCATGTGGAAAGCAGTGGCATCTTCTGTTGTCCTTCGCTAGAGCATCCTGGCTCTGGCCACCCCTGTGGCCCTTTTTCTCAACAGGCTTCCTGACTTAACCTTGCTGTACCAGTGTGGTCAAGGTGAGGGTGATTTGGCCCAAATTCTGGGCTACCAAGCTGTAGGCTTGATGCAGAGATTTAATTTTTGGAGAGCTGAGGATTCTAAGTTGGTGGATGAGACTTCCTTTGTGGTTCAGTGGTTAAGAACTTGCCTTCTAATGCAGGGGACATGGGTTTGATCTCTGGTCAGAGAGCTAAGATCCCACACATCGCAGAGTAATTAAGGCACAGATGGCAAGCCACTCCAGTACTATTGCCTAGAAAATCCCATGGATGGAGGAGCCTGGTAGGCTGCAGTCCGTGGGGTCGCTAAGGGTCGGATACGACTGAGCGACTTCACTTTCACTTTTCACTTTTCACTTTCACACATTGGAGAAGGAAATGGCAACCCACTCCAGTGTTCTTGCCTGGAGAATCCCAGGGACGGGGGAGCCTGGTGGGCTTCCGTCTATGGGGTCACACAGAGTCGGACACGACTGAAGTGACTTAGCAGCAGCAGCAGCAGCCACAACCAGAGAGAAGCCCTCTCAGCAAAGATCTCACGTGCCACAACTAAGACGCAATACAGCCAAAAAAATAAAACTAAAAGAACTGGTGGGTGGACATGGGTTCTTGGACTTCATGGAATGGGTGGTACCTTATGATTAGTAAAGTGTTTTCAGCTTTTCTCTGGCCTTGAAATCTCTCTGGGTCTTATCAGAAACCTTCTGCTACAGTTTCTTTGGATTTATTGTAGGCTTAGCCTTTTGTTTGTTTTCTTTCCAGTTATTGTTATTTCCCTGGAATTTTGAGGCTTTGAGGGCAAAGATCAGGGTGCTGAGCATCAGCTGGGAAACCTCAGAGACAGGGACGTTGTATCTCATGTCTGGGGCGAATTTGCTGTGACCTGAAATGGCCACTCCCACGTCTACCAGCTCAATCCTCAGTGTCCCTATTTAAAGTCAGCCTCTTTTTATCTATAAGTCGAGAAGACGCTCCAGGTGGATTAATGGATAAAGAAGATGTGATACATATATATATATATGCGTATGAACAGAATACATATACATATATATATGTATATGAACAGAATATTACTTAGCTGTAAAAAGGTACATAATTGGGTGATCTGTAGTGATGTGGATGGACCTAGAGTCTGTCATACAGAGGGAAGTAAGTCAGAAAGAGAAAAACAAATATCATATGTTAACGCCTATACATTGAATCCAGAGAAAAGTACGGATGAACTTATTTGCAGGGAAGGAATGGAGATGCAGACATATCTGGTGCTCTCTGATAACCTAGAAGGCTGGGATGGAGGTGGGGGTGGGAGGGAGGGTGTATATGTTTATGTATAGATGATCATTCGTGGTACAGAAAATGGTACCATGACTGTAAAGCAATCATCCTCCAATAAAAAAAGAGAAGATGCTCCGGGGATAACGTCTTAGGATACGAGGTGCTCCCCCATCCCTTATTCCGTAGAAGAGAATGCTCTGGAGTCCACACACTAGACCCTAATGCACCCACATCTCTCAGCACCATAACCCAATGTAGCCTCCCAAATACTGATCAGCCCCTATTCTGAGCTTAATGTGCGTCAATAGGTCAAAACCTCAGTGGGTAAGTGTGGGGCCTGGGTTCTGTTCTTTCCCACGCTGAGGACAGCCTGCCTGAGGGCATCCAGCATGGCAGCCCTTCTCCCAGAGAGGCTGGACGTCCTTCCTGTGTTAGTCTTCTGTGCTCTGTAGCAGATTACCACACATCTGGTGGCTTGACACAACATGCGCATTTCTTATCTCACAGTTTCTGTGAGTCAGGAGCCCGGGCACGGCTCAGGTGAGTCTCTGTCAGGGTGTCCCCGGCTGCGATCAAGGCATCAGCTGACCTACATTTCCATCTTGGGGGCAGAGGTCTTCTCACCTACTTACCTGCTGGTTGGCAAATTCTGAATCCGTTTCCTCGTGGTGCTAGAACGCTGGGCCCCAGGTTCTTGCCAGCTGTTGGATGGGGGCTACTTTCAGGCTCTAAGGGGGCTGACAGCCCCCAGCTGTTAGGGCTGAATTCTGTTCTCCAAAGATGTTGAAATCTCAATGCTCTAGTACCTGGGAACAGGACCTTGTTTTGGAAACAGGGTCGTTGCGGATGATCAGGTTCAGATAAGGTCAGAGAGGGGCCCTAATCCAGTATAACTGACTGTGTCCTTTTGAAAGGGGAACTTGGGACACAGAGACAACCATAAACAAACATCTATTGTTTAAACCACCCAGTGTGAGGAATTAGCAGCCCTGGAAAACTTTTACACCTGCCATGCGAGCATCCACCACATGGTTGCTAATTCCATCAAGCGCGTAAGGGGAATCTTTCTCTCCAGTTGGCCAGGAGGTAGTCCTACCTCCTGTAACCCTATCTGGGCTCTGACCTCCTGCCACCTTGGTCATAATCCATGGGTTAGAAACAAGTCGCAGCTCCCGAGGGGAGAGGGTTACACAAAGACGGGACTACCAGCAGGGGTCACCAGGGCTGTTCCTCCTCACAGATGGAGGAACAGCTCCAGCATTCACGTAACCCCAGCCAATGTAGCCTCGCTGTCTTCAGCCAGACATGGTGGGCAGGGCCTTCCTAAAAGTTGGTTCAAGACCAACTTCTCACTTCACTGGTGAAATAAGGGGGAAAAAATAGGCTCAATGTCGTGGGTGTTTACATTAAGCTAGACTTATTCAATTTAAAGAGAGAACCTCATTTTTCAGTATAAACTGCCCCCACCTCCACTTTAAGGAAATAACAAAGATAATCGAGTGGACAAGGCATTTTGGCGGAGGGAGGAGGGGTTCGTATTTGGCAAAATAACAGTTGGAAACTCTATATCATTTCCTATAAATAAGGACAGTGAAAGAAGTGAAAGTGTTAGTAGTTCAGTCCTGTTCGACTCTTTCCCACCACATGGACTATAGCCTGCCAGGCTCCTCTGTCCACGGGATTCTCCAGGCAAGAATACTGTAGTGGGTTGCCATTTCCTTCTCCAGGGGATCTTCCCAACCCAGGAATGGATCCCAGGTCTCCTGCATTGCAGGCAGATTCTTTACTGGCTGAGGCACCAGGGGAACCAACTTATAAATTTGTCAAGTGCGAGAATCCCTGGCCCAGTGCAGGAGGCTTTCCTCTGAACAAGCAGCACAGCAGAGCCCATTGCCTCCAGGGTGGTGGAGTCCGCCTTCTGATATGTTGGCTGCTCTTTGGAAGGCCTCAGCTCCCGAGGACAGACTGGCTGCTGGTTGTCTCCATTCCCAGAGTCCCACCCTCGACAGGGCCTCTTGCTGGAAGGCGCAGACCTGGAAACTCCCTGCAGAACTGCCTTTATAGAACAGGATTTAACATCATGCTCTGAGCTTGTATCCACCATCGATAGGAGAAAAGGCCATTTTCTGAAAAACTGTTCTCAGAAACACCAGCCATGAATTTGTTCTCTGCCCTTTATTCACAATCCTTGGGAGAAAAGTTGCTTTAAAGTTAGGGCTTGGAAAAAGCTTGCTTTTCTTGGCAAACTTGCATATATTTTTTCTTCTTTAGACAATAAGAGCTCTGTGACCATTAGAATTGTTTCTCTTTTTGCCTTGGTTTCCAGGAAGCTTAGAGAAAGCTGTTGTGTTTAGCTGGTCTGGTTTTCCACAATGAGGTTGTACTTGACCTGCTGCCCTCACCCTCCACCTTCTTTTAGGCTTGTCTTCAAAGTTTTATGGGTTGATGGTATCTGAGGCTGTCATCATAAGTCAACCCAAGTCTTTGGGGGAAGTATATGGATATAAATAGATGTCACGTTTCTCAGGGTTGCTGTAAGGATTAATGAGGTTGTGTGCGTGAGAATGTTCCATAAACAGCGGCTATGGAAACACACACATCCACCTCTCTCTCTCACACACGCACACATCCACACACATGCACAAGCACACACACATACTTCGGTATCCAGTTCAATCCGAAGGGGGCTTGAAAAGTAAGTAGCAGAAGTCTTGTGAGTTTCAAACACAGGAAGTACTAGGTTATCATCATTCTTAACGAACATTTATTTTATTAAAGTATAGTTGATTTACAATGTTGTGTTAATTTCTGCTGTACAGCTGAGTGATTCAGATGTTCATACACACATATATACTTTTTCATATTCTTTCCCATTATGTTTTATCACAGGATATTGAACATAGTTCCTTATGCTATCCAGAATGACCTATTGTTTATCCATTCTATGTATCAGTATAATAGTTTGCATCTGCTAATCCCAAGCTCCCATCCACCCCTCATCACTTTTAAAGCATCATTTATTTATTTATTTAAATTTTTTTTGGCTGCACTGATCTTTGCTGACGTGTGCAGGCTTTTTCTAGTTGCCAGGAGCAGGGGCTACTCTCAAATTGTGATGATCAGGCTTCTCCATGCAGGTGCTTCTCTTGTGGAGCACAGGCCCTAGGGCACGCGGACTCAGTAGTTGTGGCCCATGGGCTTAGCCACCTCAAGGCATGTGGATATTCCCAGAGCAGGGATCGAACTTGTGACTCCTGTATTGGCAAGTGGATTCCTAACCACTGAACCACCAGGGAAGCCCACATCACTTTTAATTTGTGGTTTTCAATAGGCCTTTCTATCCATGTGGATACATCCTTTGCTCTCTGGATAGACATCAAACTGCTCCCCTGTCCCCACGACTCAGTTGCCTTCTTTTGTAGGCTTGGTTCCCTGAGATAAGGATTTGGGGATAAGGAGCTTGTGCGAGAGGTAAACGAATTACTGCTTGGGAGGGGGCCTGTAAGTGGGGTGAATTCCACCCTCCCACATGTTCTGTCACATCCTAACCCTAGTTCCTATGAATGTGACCTTATTTCCGAGTTAATTAATTTAATTGAGCTATAATTAAGCTAAGGGTTTCTTTTTAAAAAATATTTATTTTAATTGCAGGATAATTACAATATTGTGATGGTCTTTGCCATACATCAATATGTATCAGCCACAGGTATACATGTGGCCCTCTATCCTGAACCCCTCTCACCTCTCTCCCCACCCTATCCCTCCGGGTTGTCACAGAGCACTGGTTTTGGGTGCCCTGCATCATACATCAAACTTGCACTGGTTACCTATTTTACATATGGTAATGTATGTGTTTCAATGTTATTCTCTCAAACCATCCCACCCTCTGCTTCTCCCTAAGCCAAGGAAAGATCTTGAGGTGATATCATTGTGGATTTAGGCTGGGCCTCAATCCAGTGACTGATGTCTGTAAAAGAGACATAAGAAGGAGATTCGATACTCAGAGTTACAGACAAGAAGCCATGGGATGATGGAGGCAGAGATTGGAGGGATGTGGCCACAAGTCAGGGAAGGCCTGGGGCCCCCAGAAGATGGAAGAGGCCAGGCTGGACTCTGAGATAATAAATTCCTATTGCTGAAGCTTGTCCTGGATCCCAATTTCATTGGAGATAGCAAAATGTGCTCAGTCGCTCAGTCTGACTCTTTGTGGCCCAAGGACTGTAGCCCACCAGTCCTCTGTCCATGGAATTTCCCAGGCAAGAATACTGGAGTAGTTGTCACTTTCTATTCCAGGTGATCTTCCTGACCCAGGGATTGAACATGTGTCTCTTGTGTCTCCTGCATTGGCAGATGGATCTTTACCACTAGGGCCACCTGGGAAGCCCGAAAATAGCAAAATAATAAGATTCTAATTCTATTATTCCTTTTTCACTCAGTAATTAAAATTCTTCTACAGAGAACCTTCCCCCATCAACCTTTGGAGAAATACAGTATAAATGCTTATTTCTTTTTCTTTGTTTATAATTTTTCACACTAGGCTGGTGCCATATCAGTCTTTAACAGTGACTAATGAGTTCTGTGGAAACTTCTTAAACTGCGGAAAATTCTTAAAGAGATGGGAATACCAGACCACCTTATCTGCCTCCTGAGAAATCTGTATGCAGGTCAAGAAGCTACAGTTAGAACTGAACATGAAACAATGGACTGGTTCCAAATTGGGAAAGGAGTATGCCAAGGCTGTATATTGTCACCCTGCTTATTTAACTTATATGCAGAATACATCATGCGAAATGCTGGGCTGGATGAAGCACAAGCTGGAATCCAGATTGTTGGGAGAAATATCAATAACCCCAGGTATGCAGATGATACCACCCTTATGGCAGAAAGTGAAGAGGAACTAAAGAGCCTCTTGATGAAGGTGAAAGAGGAGAGTGAAAAAGCTGGCTTAAAACTCAACATTCAAAAAACTAAGATCATGGCATCCAGTCCTATCCCTCCGTGGCAAATAGATGGGCGAACAATGGAAACAGTGACAGATTTTATTTTCTTGGGCTCCAAAATCACTGTGGATGTTGACCACAGCCATGAAATTAAAAGACGCTTCCTCCTTAGAAGAAAAGTTGTGACCAACCTAGACAGTATATTAAAAAACAGAGACATTACTTTGCCAACAAAGGTCTGTCTAGTCAAAGCTATAGTTTTTCCAGGAGTCATGTATGGATGTGAGAGTTGGATGATAAAGAAAGCTGAGTGCTGAAGAATTGATGCTTTTGAACTGTGGTGTTGGAGAAGACTCTTGAGAGTCCCTTGGACTGCAAGGAGATCCAACCAGTCAATCCTAAAGGAACTCAGTCCTGAATATTCATTGGAAGGACCGATGCTAAAGCTCCAATACTTTGGCTACGTGATGCAAAGAATTGACTCATTGGAAAAGACTCTGATGCTGGGAAGGATTGAGGGCAGGAGGAGAAGGGGATGACAGAGGACAAGATGGTTGGATGGCATCACCGACTCAATGGACAAGAGTTTGAGCAAGCTCCAGGAGATGGTGGAGAACAGGGAAGCCTGGTGTGCTGCAGTCCATGGGATCGCAAAGAGTTGGATACATCTGAGTGACTGAACTGAACTGAACAAGTTTCTAATTTTTTTAAAGTATCACTTTGAAATCACTGCAGATGGTGATTGCAGCCACGAAATTAAAAGACGCTTACTCCTTGGAAGGAAAGTTATGACCAACCTAGATAGCATATTAAAAAGCAGAGACATTACTTTGCCAACAAAGGTCCGTCTAGTCAAGGCTATGGTTTTTCCAGTGCTCATGTATGGATGTGAGAGTTGGACTGTGAAGAAAGCTGATCGCCGAAGAATTGATGCTTTTGAACTGTGGTGCTGGAGAAGACTCTTGAGAGTCCCTTGGACTGCAAGGAGATCCAACCAGTCCATTCTAAAGGAGATCAGTCCTGGGTGTTCATTGGAAGGACTGATGCTGAAACTGAAACTCCAATACTTTGGCCACCTCATGCGAAGAGTTGACTCATTGGAAAAGACCCTGATGCTGGGAGGGATTGGGGGCAGGAGGAGAAGGGGACGACGGAGAATGAGATGGCTGGATGGCATCACGGACTCGATTGACATGAGGTTGAGTGAACTCCGGGAGTTGGTGATGGACAGGGAGGCCTGGCATGCTGAGAATCATGGGGTCGCAAAGAGTCGGACCCGACTGAGTGACTGAACTGAACTGAACTTGACCTTCTTGATTTATTTCAATCAGCTGCAACTGTTAACTCTTTTTGTTGCTCAAGCTGATCCATCTTTGGCTAGTGAAAGCCCAGTGTTATCCTGTTTCCTTTTGACAGGATCCTATCAGTCTTTGATAGTTCTCTTGCTTTCCTGCAGAACAGAATCTCCTCTGTTTAGCTTGTATAATTCCTGCCCTAGACCTGGAACTGGCCATTTCTCTGAGCGGTCTTCTGGTTCTTTTTAGTAGAAAATGTTGATTTGAGATCACAATCTAGATCCTTGGGGTGCTCAGTGCCACTGGTTCAATAATTATTTCCAGCGGACACAATTAAGAACTATGTAAGCTGTTTTTTTTTAAGGAGAAAATAACTCATTAGTTTATATTGACATTTTTTGATTCATATTTTAAGACAATAGAGTTTTACATCTTTGGGTGTTATATGTATATCTCTTTACTTTTAAAGTTAAAATTTTAGTTCTCTATGATATTTTCATAATTGCCCTTTGCTTTAACCTGCATTGTTCATACAATAGTTTCAAAATAACAATACCAATATCTTTACTGAAAACAAGACTTCTAAATATGAGTTAAGATTTATTTACAATTCATTTTATCCTGGATTGACATTATTAGGGACAGACAGTCCAGATACTGTGTTTTTAAATCCTTTAAATAATACCTTTTGTGTGTCTGGTTGGGGACCAATTTGATATTCACTCAGATTCATTTATTTCAGCTCATTGTCAGTTTTTAGGGGTTGATCTTTTAGCTTTACTTTTAATTATGTAAAATGTGTACAAGGTTCCAAGATCAGTTCTGTAAAACAAAATATTTTCTCACAAATCTCATTTCCAGTCCTGTCTCCTTCACCCTTGTCCCTTACTTACCATCTAGCTACCCATAGTAAGAAGTTTTGGTTTCTTTTCATTCTTTTGTTTGTTCTTTATGAAAATATTAAACATATACATATATATTCTCTTCTTTTCTACACAAAACATAGAAAACTATTACTGTTATTTTGCACCTTGGTTTTCTTTTCTTTTTTTAGCACTTAACAATATAAGCTGAAAGTTGCTCCATATAAATATGTAAAGGTTTTCATTATTTTAAAAATAGCTGCATAGTGCTCTACTGTTTGGATTTACCAAAGTTTATTCAGCCAGTTCCCTAATTGATGGATGATGTTTGGTTTTTCTCAGTCTTTTGCTTTTACTAATTAAAAATTTTTTTACATTAAAAATTGTTGTGTCTCATGCAAAAATGCACCTTTCTTTTTTTTAACCACTTATAGTTAAACTGAAGGATGCCAGTGGGAAGAACTATTCTGGTTTTTACCATTAAAATGTAACTATTTGGACAAATTTGAGAGGTGAGCAGAGTGGCTACTCAGTTCTGAGAGGCAAGACAGGGTGGTGGCCTAAAGCTCATGCTGAGAATCATGAAAGCCGGAGCTCAGAGGACCCAGAAGTAAGGCTTTGAGCAGGTGGCCTGACTTTTCTGAGCCCCAAGCCCAGCAAATGTAAAATGGAGCATGATGGTACTGGACCCCTCCTAGGTATGTTGTGTTTTCTGTCTAGATTAAATGAGACATCCCACATGTAGCTTTTTATTTTTTTTTTAATTATTTTTTTATTTGGCTGTGCCAGGTCTTAGCTGTGGCACATGGGATCTTCGATCTTCATTGAAGATGTAAGTAGATTCTTTAGCTGCAGCATGTGGGGTCTAGTTCCTTGACCAGGGATCAAACCCTGGGCTCCCTGCATCAGAAGTATGGAAAGTGAAAGTAAAGTGTTCGGCACCCAGCCATGTCTGATTCTGCGACCCCGTGGGATTCTCCAGGTAAGAATACTGGAGTGGGCTGCCATTCCCTTCTCCAGGGGATCTTCCTGACTCTGGGGTCGAACCCAGGTCTCCTGCATTGCAGGCAGATTCTTTACTGTCTGAGCCACCATTGGGAGTGTCTTAGCCAACAGACCACCAGTGAAGTCCCCCCACATATAGCCTTTATCACACATAAGTGCTTGGCAGATTTACATATTATTATCACCATCTTTTTAAAATATTCTAAAAATGTTTTATCATAAGACTAGGAGGCCCTGGATGAAGAGCAGGCTGTCCTAAAGCAGGAAAAGGGCAGGTATATCTGCCACGCAGTTAGGATCAACACCTCACCCTACTCCACTGACCAAAAGGGTCCAGGTAAGGGAGTCACGGGAGATCAACATCCCCTGCAGAGGCTTAATTACTCCTGCTCTTGCTTTGGAAGTAGAAACACCATCGACATTGTCTTTATTCTGTAGGAACACGTCTAAATAAAGATTGACCTTGCTCTGCAATTTCTTGGCTTTCCAAAGTGACCGGTCACCTCCAGTCCCCCACCTCACCCCCCTTTTGCTACCCAGTAACAGCCAAAACCCCGTGTTAATGAGGGCAGGCATCTGTCCCCAGACCACTTCCAGGCCAAGCCACACTCATTCAGACCCTCCATGGAGACTTTTCACCCACAGCCGTGACCTCAATGCAGCCTGGGAGCTCTGGCTCAGGAACACGTAACTTTCCAAGAAAAAAGCTGGTCCCTGCCAAGAAATGGCATGGAGCTGTCCCCTCAGCTGACCTCCATGAGTGCTGGCACAAAGGCGCGGCCATTGGGAGGTGCTGGCTCATGCCGCAGGAAATGTGTTTCTACTGGTTCTCGTGATGCTGCAAAATGCCTATAGGGGTTTCAGCTGGGCCTTTGGCGTTTTCAAGGTCACCACAAAATCAAAGGCCACTGCCTAGGGCCAGAGTGCTGTCCTAGGCCCAATGTGGAGACAGCAAAGCAACAATGGTGGGTTCATTTGCACAAAGCAGTGGTCCTATTGGCTGAATCCTCCATGCCCAGCAACCCCCAAATGATTAATCCAAGCCAGGCCCTGCCAGCGATGGGATGACTGTGGATGTGTGACTTGTCCTGACAGTAGGGGAGTCTAGGAAATATCCCCATGGGAAGAAGGCTCATCTAGAACGGAGGCCGCCACCTTGCTCTCACCCAAGGCTGAAGCTGACACCTGAGGAGGCCAGAAGCAAAGCCAATGATGTGCTGAGCCCAGAGTTCACCCACCTCTGGACTTCCTGTTGGGCAAGAAAATACATTCTCTTATGTTTTAGCCTGTGCACCAGCCCAGCTCTTCTGTCACTTAAAGCTGGGGATGAGCAACATTCACTGAGGTCTACTCCCAGGATGAGGAGTCAAAAGCAGGACCAAATGGGGCTCCCTGGCCTCTGGGATCCAGAAAAGCCTGTGGGTGATTACAGTATAGCTGCCATCCTAGGGAGAACAGTGTGCTTTCAGGGCTCTAGGAAGAGCAGCCAACTTGGCTTGGGGAGATCACAGAAGGAGGTGATCTCCTGGAGGAGGGGGTGGCTCAGCTGAACCCTGTGGAGCAGACAGCCAAGTCCCTGAGCGATGGCCTCCATCCCTGTGCCTGGTGGGATGGTGTCCCTTCCAACTGCAAGTCCTGCCCTGAACCTTGGACTGTGACCTTATTTGGAAATAGGGTTGTTAACAGATGTCATGAATTAAGATGGGGTCACACTGGAGTAGGGTAGCCCTCAATCCAATGTGACTGATATCCTTGGAAGAAGAGGCGTGTGCACGCTCACTTAGTCTTGTCTGACTCTTTGTGACCCCATGGGCTATAGCCCATGAGGCTCCTCCATCCATGGATTTTTCCCAGCCAGAATACTGGAGTAGTTTGCCATTTCCTTCTCCAGGGGATCTTCCCCACCCAGGGATCAAATCCATGTCTCCTGCATCTCCTGCTTTGTGGCTGGAGTCTTTACAGCTGAGCCACTGGGGAAGAGGAGACAGAGTTAAAGAAACAAAGGCAAGAGGCCACATGACAACAGAGGCAGAGACTGAAGTCATGCGACCACAAGCCAAGGACACTAGGGATTAGCAGCAACCTCCCGAAGGTGGAAGAGAAGCATGGAGCATCTTGATTCTGGACCTCCGGCCCCCAGAATTGTGATAGAATGAATCTGTTGTTTCAGGCTCCCCAGTTTATGGTGCTTGTTATGGCAGCCCTAGTGAACTAATACAACTGGGGGTTCCTGTGTATTGTCCCTACTTCCCCGGCCCAATGCCCTCGTCAGATCTCAGTGGGAGGCAACAGCTATTGTAAGGATGCTGATGTTGTTGATCACAAGGAAGAGCCTCAAAAATGGGCTATGTTGGGACTTTCCTGGCAGTCTAGTGGTTAAGATTCTATCCTTCCACTGCAGGGGCACAGGTTTCATCTCTGGTTGGGGAACTACGATCCTGCATGCTATGTGGTACGGACAAAAAATAAAATGAATGAATAAAAAACTGGGCTGTATCGACTCAAATCAGGGTTCATCTATCTGGGTTTTTTGACTTGGCCACATCTTCGTTACTCTGACAATATTTCTAATCTATTAGATTAGGCCCCTCCCACTCCCTACTGCACACGTGTGTACATTCACACACTTACATGCATGTGCACATGCACACACAATTTTGCTTCTAATACTCTGAGCTACAGTATCCAACTAGTGGCCAGAATAATCCTGAGATAACAAAACCCCGGGGAAAGGCCAAGATGACCACAGAGCCATGAAAAGTTAAGATTTCTTAATCAACCGGCTTCAGCAAAACCCTGCAAGCCCATCATGCAAATATCTGAGTTAATCTGGAGAAAAGATAGTTTCTGGGTCAGAAATTGATGCCATGGAGCACGGGGATTGGAGTTGAGGCCCCAGTGAGGTGTTTTGGCACCTAGGGTATGTCTATTTCTCCAAACACCCTGTCCTCGTGTCATTGTCTTGCTGATCCCCAAAGCGTGTAACTTTGACTTTGCAGAGTTTGCCTTGGTGGGGCTCTGGCAGCAGGGGGTCTAACAAATGCAGTTTGGTGGTTCAAAGGAGTTCCATTTCCTGGGTTCACTTTCATGTCCTGACTTCTCAAACTCCTGGATTGGCCCAAGAGGTTACTAAGACAGCTGTTCCCAGGTGCCAATGAGGCCCCCAAAGACAGGAAATGAGGCTGAATTCCAGTCCTGGGTGGGATTGGAGGGGAGCAGGTAGATGAACAGGTGTCTGCAGTGCCCGTGGATATGTTTTGGCCAAGGGCCATAATTCTACCCTTGAAAGTTTGGGTGGGCCAGTTTGTGTTACCTTGAAGACCTAGGGATTTCTTGTAACCATGGAAACAAAAATCTAGGCATTAAGAAGCCAGGGAGAAAAGCTGCTAGCGTTGCCTTGACAACAGATAAAAGCCGGAGTCTTTGTTGTTAGGAGTAGAGATAATGCACCTTCAATCTTTTAAATTCATTTCCTCGTGGGAAGAAACTCAAGTGGGCTTCAGTACCTTCCCAAAGCAGCTGATACTTGGAAGCCTTGATTGGGGAGGGGGTGTCTTTCCAGGCTGATTCTGCTGAGAGGCAGGGCGTCCTGTTCTGCCTTCCGGTGGCTGAGATGTTCTCGAGAGTCTGTACAAAGAGCTATGTCCTCAGGTCCCAAGGAGGCCCTGATTTCTTCACTCTGTGGGTCATCAAAGTGGGTGACCTCTGTTCACATGCTCATTCCTGTTTCCAAGCTTACTTGGAGCGATGTGGCTTCTTGCAGGGAGCTGAGATCTTATTGTTATTGGGGCAGATACTCAGATACCCTTTCCTCTCTCCAAATTCCCACTGCTCAGTGTTTGTAAGAACGGGTACAAAATGGCCAGATGGATTACTTCTGGTGAACCGAGCTTGCAGCTTTTATCACCCAGCAAAAATCACCCTTGAGCCTGCAGATGCTGCTGCTGCTAAGTCACTTCAGTCGTGTCCAACTCTGTGTGACCCCATAGACGGAAGCCCACCAGGCTCCCCCGTCCCTGGGATTCTCCAGGCAAGAACACTGGAGTGGGTTGCCATTTCCTTCTCCAATGTGGGAAAGTGAAAAGTGAAAGTGAAGTCGCTCAGTCGTGTCCGACCCTTAGCGACCCCACGGACTGCAGCCTACCAGGCTCCTCCATCCATGGGATTTTCTAGGCAAGAGTACTGGAGTGGCTTGCCATTGCCTTCTCCGGAGCCTGCAGATAAGTGCCCATAAATAGTCATAGCTCTGGGCCACATGGAGACTTAATTACCGTGTGCCACCAAGAGATTGTTTTTCTTCCTTAATAACCTCAGAGGATATTGGACCTCAATGTGGCGTGAAACTTTGAGTTGATGCCCAGATGAAATCTGCATGAAGAGAGTCCTTGAGCCAACTTCAGGGGACTGGTGAGAGGCTTCGTGTTCTAACTGGAAGAAGAATGACGTTGCATCTTCTGGATGCTAAGTGCCAGTTCTCTGCGTGGGGGGAAGACGACACCGATACATGAAAGGAAAATTGGAGGAAAAGCTTTTTGAAAACCATTATATTGACATGTGTGGGATTTTGGACCCCTGTTCCATCTAAAGGACACTGAGTAAAAGGAGAAGGACACTCACACCAACATATTTATGACATGGCTAATAAGAAGGACAGGTGGAGAGGGTCCTCATCTGTCCCTCCCCAGATCCTAGCCTTGTCTCCAAAAGGGATGCCTTTCAACAATTAATTAATTTTTTAACCTTTTATTTTATATTAGAATATAGCTGATTAATAATGTTGTGAAAATTTCAGGTGGACAGCAAAGGGACTCAATTGTACTCATACACATATCCATTCTCCACCAAACTCCCCTCCCATCCAGGCTGCCCCATAACACTGAGCGGAGTTCCCTGTGCTGTAAAGCAGGTCCATTTTAAATACAGCAGAATGTACATGTCAATCCCAAACTCCCTAACTATCCCATCCCCTCATCCCTCCCCCTGGCAACCATAAATTTATTCTCTAAGTCTGTGAGTCTGTATCTGTTTTATAAATAAGTTCATTTTCAATAATTATTTTAATTGAATGTGTTGATATATTGAGAATAATGTGTGGAGAAATACAGAGAAGGTGACAAAGGACAGAACTTTTTCTATATCGATGGTTTGTTTTTTAGCTCCAGCCAACTCCAGGACTTTTTCTCCATAACCTGAGAAGCTGGGTACCGACTCTGATACTTCCAGAAAACTCAACATGGAGAATTCTGGATTATCTAGATTTATCAATTCAAGGACTACTTGTTGCAATAATAAAGGAGTCTTTTAAAGTAGATTTCATTTATTCAGTGGCTACAGCAAACCTACCACTATGCTGGGGATGTGGCCAGGGCCAATGCAGGAAGTTAAATATGCTTGTCTCAACTGTGCTACAGCCATTTAATGCACAAACATGGAGATTTCATAAGTGTACTATAAAATATGAAATATATCTGAATCACAAAACAAACACACACACAAAAACACACAAAGCCCATGGGGATGAAAAGATTTAAACCAAGTTAAAGGCAATTATTTACCTAAATTTCCAAAACCATGTTCCCTGACCCACCAGGTGACCAAGCCTCATACTTATTTTTTTCACCAGTGTAATTTTCTCATATTAAGTTTTGACAAAATGAAGCACTGTTGTTGAAATCAGAACATTTATAAATGAGAAAATGATCAGAAAGCATTAAAAACACAGGAGAGAAATCAATTTTGACATATTGCTCTTTTGTTGACTCTGTAGCCATTGGACTTGCGTCTGAGCTGAGTACCTTTCATAAGAAGCTGCTTTATTAATAAAGATTAGACCGGATCTCTCTTATTATGTCTCTGGTAAGAGGCAAAGCCGTGCAAGGGTTATTTCGGGTGACAATTTCCAGCCACTGTTTTCCACCCTGAGTGAGACAACACACGTTAGTCGTCATTGCCCTGGGGATGCGTTGTGCAAGTACCCTTAAAAAATAATGAAGAGAAAGTATCCAGAAAGTTCCATCCATCATCTCTTGTCTTCAACTTCTTCCTTTTACAGGCTGTCATGACTTCATATGGTGATATTCTTCCTGGCTTCCATTTAAAACATCCACCTTTGAAAAAAAATAGGCTTTCAACTGGGGGATAAGGGAATTGATTACAAAGTGACGTAGTGCTCCTGACATTTCCAGGAGTGGGAGGAAAGCGGGAATTTTAAAGTGGATGAATCACCGGAGAATAAGAGCAGGGGGAGAACAGCTGGAGAGGGGACCTCGCAGCGGAGGGCATGGCGCATCCCGAATGCTTGCAGCACTATTCTTCTGCGTTTTGAAGGCCAAATGGTGGAGGAGAACTTATTTCACTGACTCAGGAAGAACAAACAGGGGGAGCGGTGACGGGGCACAGAGAGGAGAGGTGGCAGATCCTGGAAGCGGCTTAACCCTCTCCTTGCCTCTGAGGGCGGGGGATGCTGGGAAGGAGTCTCCTGGGCTTCTGTCTGAGTCCTTCTTGGATCTTCCCTGCCAGGCAGATAGGAGGGTTTTCATGTTTCCAGGGGAAAAACACCAAGTCACCCAAGGAGTTCTGATGCATGAAAAATTTCTTTTTACAATCTTTTGTTCATTAGTTTCTTTTCTAAGCACCCACCAGTGCCTGGGACCACAGGTCCCAGGCATCATAGTAGATTTCAAGGTTTCAGGAGTGTGGCGAGCAAATCAGCCAGAACTTGGGAGGACCTTGTTTTTGGCCAGAGGGACAGAGAGAGAGATGTGGCTGCAGATGCCATCTGTAACCCTAAACTGGACATACCTGAATCTACCTGCTTGAGGCTGACCTCTCTGATTTGATAAACTCCTTTGAGAAATAAGCCAGTCTTGGTTGGACTTCTGTCACTTAGCACCCAAGGGACATTGGGGAACAGGAGGCTAACATTTGCTAGGTGGTGGCAGCTCTGGGCATGCAGCAAGCACTCATTAGAGGGTGGGCGCCATCATCATTTAGGGCAGCTGGTCAACCCCATGTATGCCATGGCTCTCCATTCTGTGGTACTGCATCCTTCATCAGCCTCTCGAGAAAGGCAGCTGTTCCTGCTATCCTAGTCTAAGATTAGGCCTGCTATTTATTTCTAGAGTTGGTTTTTAAGAATAGGTTTGATAAGAGTTCTGAAACCTGTCCCAGGTTCACAGGTGGAAGATATTTCACATGATAAGAATTCACTCCATTTAAAGAGCAGACTGTTGACCCAGGATGGACTCCTGGCTCTTGGCTGTGACGGTTGGACTATTGGGTGCTGTCATAGTCATCTATTAACTTCACCTGTGCAGCATTCATGTCCCCCGACCCCCGCCCTTTTTTTTTTCCTGGTGACAACATCTCTTTTTCTACTGGGAACCTACTGCATTCTCAGTGCATGTGGATCAAGTGGGCTGATTCACAAGCACGGAGGGAGGTGATGCCACAGTTAGAATCTGAATAGTTGTGAGCATGAGAGAATCCAGAGCTCTTTCTAGAAGGAGCCAGGGAAGAATTCTGAAGGTTCCATTTCCTTTGTGCTAAATGATGACTTCTTGGCTATTGAAACTTGGTTCAATGTAATTGGTGTCTGAATCTTTCCACAAGAAATATGGAGATTTGTGGCAGATTGTTTGCTAAAATGGCCACATTTCTCTACCTCCTCTCTGGTCATCTCTCTCTCTCGACCCAGGAGCCTACTTCCCTCTTGTGAAAAAGTCAGGGCTTGCTGAAGGATGGGAGACTCTGGAGAAGACAGCCTGATTGTTTGAGTTGAGGACATCCTCTTCCACTCTATGGTCTGATGACCCCCAGGTATGTAAGTGAGTTCAGTCAAGGTGAACAGGGCTGTGTGTTCCCACCTGAAACTCACAACACATGCCCGAGTGAGCCTGGCTGAGACCAGAAGAACAACCCAGCTGACTTTTAGAGCAATCATAAATGTAGTGTTGTAGTAATCATAAATGTAGCATTTTAAACCACCAAGTTTTGGGATTATTTGTTACACAGCAAAAGCTGACTGTTACAGACATCATTAGTTAAGCTTGTTAGGTACTACATTGGTTGCTGTGCCTAAAAAGTTGTCAAAACATACTTTATTTTTACAAGTCTCATGAAGCTTTGGGAGGTCACTGACTTTGAAAACTGCAAGGTATTCCTGTTGCTATGGATACCCCCATTGAGACAGGAGACTGCAAAGAGAGAAACCTAGGGTTGCCTTGACAACAGATTTGAATATTCATGTCTGGAAGGTACAAGACCATCAAAAATAGGAAGACTCAGGAGGAGGGGGGTGACATTAGCCTGGAAATGCTCACCTCTTTCAACACTTTGCCTCCATGAAGTCTTAGGCCGTTAGAAGCAAACATTGCCTGAATTGGGGGCTAAAAAGGGAGCAACAGGAAGCTTCTCTTTCCATTGCCCGTGCCTACAGTGGGAGGAAATTTCACAGCCAGCGAGTGGCGTGAGGCACAGAAATACTAAGTGCTGCCTTGAAGAGTTTGTAGTTTGCTCTCAACCAAGTTTCATTCTAAGAATGAGAGCTTGCCTAGGCTGGGAGGGGTCTTGGAGTATCTGGTTCCTTCCTCCTTCTTTCCTGTAGAGAGAGAAACTGAGGTCCAGAGGGAGCTTGGGCTGCTTGAGGTCCCCATGATGTTAGGATTTTGGTCTAGTGGAGTGGCCAAGTGCTCTGGCTGTGGAGTCAGCCAGCCCTGGGTATTATGTCCTGGTGCTATTAAGTAGTGTGTGATGTTACAGCAGCTTCCTGACCTCTAAGAGTTGCTCTGTGAGATGGAAGCTGTAATAATAATGACTTCAAACGTGGTGAGAACACTGTGAGCTATTGCACAAAAGGCACTTAGCCCAGCAAGCTGGGTCTGACCCAGCAAGTGCTGACTATTATTTTTACCATTATCTTGTCACTCTGCCTCTGCTCTTTAGTATTATGGAAGTCATCCTGGGGAGGCCCTACAGAATCGAGAATCTTCTCATGGAGGCTTGATGGTGTCTTTTAAGATGCCCACTGTCATTTTCTGTATCTTCCAGTTGGAGGTCACAGCTTATAATTTTCAAAATAGCCATGTCTTTCATTTCCTCTCATAGCAGCCTAGCCAACCACACAGGAGGGGGTCACAGTGCTTCATTTTTTTCACTTTGTCAAGGAGGAAATTGCCCAAAGTCCCTCGGAAATTTCCATCTGCCCTGGGGGCTGAAGCCCTGTTCCCCAGACTGTATCTCCTCTCCCCCAGCTCCTGGCCCAGAGGCAGCTGCCCCCGAAGAGTCGTGCATCCACACAGATGGGCCCAGACATGGGGTTTAACACAGCAAGAGGAAGGAAGTTTGGGACATCTGTTTATTCAAGAAAATCACCAGTCATGGATGGACATCTTATGCATAGCAAATAATTGTTGGGCAAATACCACGTGCATATTCAGAGGCAACTTTCAGACCTGAACATCCAGTCCTGCTGAAATGACGTGAGCTAAGAACTTTTGTAAGGGTGGTGTGTGTGGCGGGGAGGGTTTCTGTGCGTGGTCTGGTGTGATGATGCAGAGGAGGGGTCCACAGTGGTCCAAGGTGTCATCTGGGAAGGATGGTTTTGTGGAGCAAATTAGCAGCTCCAGCAAGAAGGAAGCAGGGTAAAGGGCAGTGGGCTTCAGTGGCAGGGTCCACGCAGTGGAGGGGAGAGGGCCACCCGTCCATTCCTAGGGGGATGGTGGGCTTCCCAAAGCTGCCCGAGTCAGCAAGTAGCAGCAGGGTCTTGCCTTCCCATGGACATCTCTGCTCTGGGTCTCTTCCTTACGGACCACCTCTGGGTTCTGCCCAAGCTGCTTGTTCACAGAACAGACCCAGATTAAGAAATTGCAAAGTATCTTTGAAGTGGGAGCCATTTGAAAGGATAGTGAAGTTTCGACTTCTAACTAGCTTGGCACACGAGAGGAGGCAGCACAGACCTTCCTTCTGCCTGAAGTGCCTGTGTCCGTATTCCCCCTGATGGTCAGAGGTGTTGGTTCAGGTGCGTGGAGCGAGGAGCAGGGGAGGGAAGGCCCGTGATGCCAAATAATCCGTGTTGGTGGCACTGTCGGCTGATCGGCCAACAACTCAGGAAAAATAAACTTTCTTCCTATGGCTGTTTCTTCTCATAAGTTTCTGAGCGGGAGGCAGACACAGGGCTGTCTGTGTGTGTGTCCTGTAATGTGAGCCCCCAGGGTCGTGGCTCAGGCCCCATTGGCAAAGAAGAATGGTCACTGTGTTGGTGGCCTCGCCTGGCCTTGGGTTAGGATGGGCGGGCTGGAAGCACAGCTGGCTACACATCCCAGTTTTGAATAAGATTGTCACCTCTCTTGTCCCTCGGCAACACACCACGCAGGGTTTGTTTTTGTGTTCCCAACTCGCCATCTGTCTCTGGGTTAGTGATTTAAGCTCTGTGATCATTCAGCCTTCACAGTTGTGATTAGCGGTTGATCTGACTTTTACTGACCCTAAACCCTCAGATGGGCTTCCCCAGTGGCTAAGTGGTAAAGAACCCGCCTGCCAATGCAGGAGACACAGGTTCGATCCCTGGGTCAGGAAGATGCCCTGGAGGAGGGTATGGCAACCCACTCCAGTATTCTTGCCTGGAGAATCCCGAGGACAGAGGAGCCTGGTGAACCACAGTGCATGGGGTTGCAAAGAGTCAGAAATGACTGGAGTGACTTAGCATGCACACAAGCAAACTGATGGGGAGGACCAATTTGTTGAAGTGAGCACAGCCATGTTATCAGAGACCTTGGTGGGTACAGCATGCCTGGAGGGTCTCCTTCCATCACGGGCTTCCCATCTGGGCTGGGAGGAGGTGACACAAAGCAATATTGAACTTAGGGTCAGAAAACAGGGCTCAGCTCAGGCCATCTCCCTGTGATGCTCAGTTTCCTCCATAGAAAGGCGTGGCCTTTTGGCAAGGCCCAGCCTAGGATGCAGCAGCTGTTGCTGCAACAGGTGATGTTGGCCAGCTCGCCTCATCCTTGGTGGTGGAAACCCTATCTGTGTGGGTGCCCACCCTCCAAGTCAGGAATATGTTCAGGGGTGACAATCGCACCCCCACTCTGGGGTTGAATTCTATTAGGGCCGCTCAGCTTGGACAAGCCCATTGCTCTGACCAGTGCTAGCTTCAGGGAGCAAGTGTCTTGGGTCTGGCTGATGAGGCACCAAAGCTTTCTATCAGGGCCCCTGGGAAGAGTTTATCTAAAAATGAGGGTTCAGTCTCTTGTGTTTGGCTGGATGCTGTCGGGACTGCTTTGGCCATCTTATGACCATGACAGCCTGAAGACAAAGCTTGCACTACAGGGCTGCAAGACCATAGGGAGAGAAAGGAAGGACTCAGGGCCTTGATAGGGGCTCTGAATTTGTCATCCCTAGCCCTGCCCTGCTGTGGGGGTCTCTTGTAAAGTGCTGCTGCTGCTAAGTCGCTTCAGTCGTGTCCGACTCTGTGCGATCCCATAGACGGCAGCCCACCAGGCTCCCCCGTCCCTGGGATTCTCCAGGCAAGAACACTGGAGTGGGTTGCCATTTCCTTCTCCAATGCACGAAAATGAAAAGTGAAAGTGAAGTTGCTCAGTCGTGTCCGACTCTTAGCGACCCCATGGACTGCAGTCCTTGTAAAGTGAGGTAAAAGCAAATCCTTCTCGTTTCATCTGGTCTGACGTGCCGGCTGCTGTTACTTGCAGATCAGCGCATCCTCAGTGCACTGTTCTTCTGAAAGTGGCCCCTGATTAGCAGCATAGGTGGAATCTCTACTCTACCCCCAGACCCTGCTCTTCACGGAGATTCACAGGTGATTCACGTCCACCTGAGCTTAAGAAGCCCTGCCCTAAAGGCTGTACTTTTGGAACAAGTCCTCCTGAGGAGAACACTGGTTTTGACAGCGATGGCCTCAAGTTCTCCCCAAGACAGGGTAACAGGTGTCAGGGCTACAATTTCTGATAGGTGCATCTCAGGTATGTCAACAAGCTGTGGAAAAGCTCAGGAAGGTGCAGAGGCCTTGACTGGTGCCTCAAAGGAAAATACGAGAGAGTGGTTGATAAGTTTCTGCTTCTCCAACTGTTTTCCATCGACTTGCATTGGGGTACAGCACTGATTTTCATCTAAAGCCATGAAGGCAGTAAAATCTCATTAATTCAGGCATCACCAATTTGGAAGTGATAATTTAAACTGGGGTCAGGTTGGCTGGACTGAGAGCAAGATTGAGAACAAACTGTTGTTGGGACTTCGGCTTACTCAGTGGAGGTGATGAGATGCTTCCAATTACACGTGAACCTCAGTGTGCTCAAGTTCAGGAGGAACTGTACTTGAAAATCAGTCCATCAATAAATGTTTATTGAGTGTCCCTATGGACACGTTCCTGGCTGGCAGAGCACGCTTGGTGAGAAATTACTTTTAATCATTATCCATGCTGGAAAGTAACGGATTTCTTTAGCTAATGCAATTTCTTAAACAGTCTGTGTTCCCATCAAGGGCCAACTCTTCCATGTGTGTGTATCCGGCTTGCTCCTCACTCTCCTGAGTTGTCAGTTCCCCTCTTCCCAAGCTGTTTATCAATGTTATTTCTGTCATCTTGAAATAAAAGGGCTAATCTCCATCCACATTCTCCATCACCATCACCCTATTTCTCTGTTCCCCTTGACCTAAAATCTTTTCAAAGAATTGACCATTGCCCCCATTTCTACCCACCCTCTGTTTTCCTTCAAACCTGAGCAGGTGGTCACCTGACTCACCTCCTTCCACCCCACACATAGTTGAGGGGTGGTAAACACCAGGTTGTCTGGGGACTTGGGCTCCCCCCACTTAGTGAATAAGCCAGGCCCTGTGGATGTGCCCTGGGACTGTGGATGTGCTCAATTCCTCCCAATGTACAAGAGCAAGGAGTGTTCTCAGGACTTTCCTGGTGGTCCAGTGGTTAAGAATCTGCCTTGTGATGCAGGAGACGTGGGTTCAATCCCTGGCCAGGGAACTAAGATCCCACATGGCGGCAGGAAGGTTAGCCTACATGCCACAAGTACAGAGCCTGTGTGCCTCAACTAGAGAGAAGCCCACGCACCACAATAAAGATTCCACTTGCTGAAACTAAGACCCAATGCAGCCAAAAGTAGATAAAGAAATATTTCTTTTTTTAAAAAAAAAAAACAAGGCATTTTCTCTCCCAGAGCTTGACAGTGAACTTGTTTCACTTTACACTTTTACTTTGCACTGGGGAATGGATTAATCCAAATCTGAGCCCCAGAAATGATAAAATGCCCCTAATTTATCCTGGGTGGGAAAACATCTGCAGTTTAAGAGGTACTGTTAATGGTCCTTAGACGAAAGGTCAGGACCTTTCCCAGGTGTCCGCCTTTAGGACTCGGGACCCAGAATCCAGGTGGAGCTCCTGACTCTGCACTTAACAGCCGTGTTACATCGGCTGTCACTCAGGTGCGGTTCCCTCCCTGAAAGGAGAGTCCTGGTCACCTCCCAGGTTGCTGGGAGGCCCAGGAGAGCTGAGTGTGAAGCATGGGGTACATGGGAGGTTCTCAGCCTCCTTTTGGGAAGCTTGTGGGAGGGTGAGTGGGATGCAGTGATGCTGTGTTTCTGCCGACCTGCCAGCATCTCTGGCCTCCCCACCCATAGCCTAGGTCCCTGGTGGCTGATGCCCAGTCTCCAGGTACTTAAGGTTTGCCTTCAGCCAGAGTCTTGAGTTCCTTGTGGGGCAGGAGCCACAGGCCTAACAATGATAGTGATTCCTTCTAACCATCTGCTCCTACGTGAAGCCCAGGCCCCGGTGTGGACACTGCACTCAGCCCAGGCCCCGGTGTGGACACTGCGCTCAGCCCTCTCATGCATCTGCTCCTGGAATCACCCGATATGATCTGGATGGAAGCGGAGATGGAGTTCCTCGCTCACTGATGCTCAGATGGCCAGACTGGCTCCAGAAGCCTGGCTTTCATTGGGTTTCCTGACCCACCCCGAATGATGCCCCAGGGGTGATCCTCACCTCCTCATCCTGCACTTCCCAGACCCACGCATGTGAGGGGTCCTTATGGGGCCCTCGGGGAGAGCAGGGGGCCCTGCTTCCTGGCACATGTGGCAACCCATGTGTGTGTATGTGTGTGTGTGTGTGTGTTGGGGGCTGGACTCAGGGGGCAGTAGTGGAAGGTCTCAGGCAGCAGATGCAGGCGGTTGTGGGGTGTGCTGGGGTGAGTGGGTGGGGTGGCCTTGCAGGGTCCTGGCTCAGGAAGGTGTGGGGCCAGTTTACCTCCCACTCAGGCATGGCCACAGCCCGATTCTCTGTGCCTTACTGAATTCGCTCCCTTCTTCAAATGGAACCTGTTTTTAATTGTACTTTTCCTGATTATAAAAATGATACATGATCCTTGCAAAGAATTCAAACCACACGAGAAAAGTCTAAGGAGGAACACTAAAATCTCTCCAGTTCTGCCCCCAGAGGATAACACTACAGCCCTGTCATCTGCAGGGTCTGACTGTACATGGCACTCGTACACCCCATTGCAGGAGCAATTTCACACAAATGTGATTGTCATTGTGCCCTGCTCTGAAACTTGCTATTTTCTCACTCAATACTCTAACAGCAGTGTCTTTCTTTCTCAGCCGGATAATGTAGAGCAATACCAGCATTTTACATGCCTGCGTCACCTTTCATTGTGTGCATGTCCTGTGATGAAGCTGGTCAAGCATTTTTTGTTGGGGCTTTAACTTATTTTAAAATTTTTATTGGAATACAATTGATTTACAATGTTGTGTTGGTTTCAGGTGTACAGCATAGTGATTCAGTTACGGAGATACATACATTCATTCTTTTTCAGATTCTTTTCCTCTACAGGGTATTATAGAATATCGAGTAGAGTTCCCTCATGCTATACAGTAGGTCCCTGTTGGTTATCTGTTTTATATATAGAGGTGTGTGTATGTTAATCCCAAGCTCCTAATTTATCTGTCTCTGCCATGTTTCCCCTTTGGTAACCATAATTTTTTTTTTTTTTAAATCTGGGGGTCTGTTTTGTAAATAAGTTCATTTATATCATTTAAAAAATCAGGTTCCACATATGAGTGATATCATATGATATTTGTTTTTGTGTGACTTACTTTACTTAGTATGATCATCTCTAGCTAGGTCCAGCCAAGTTACTGCATATGGCACTAGGGTGTTAACATTTTCCAGGGGGCATTTTCTGGCTTCAACAAACCACGTGGTACAAACACATTGTGAGTTTGTCTGATTACGATGTTGGGAAAAAAATTCTGAGATGATTGATTGCTGTGCCAACAGTGCCAAGTTGGACTCCAAAAGGTTGACCGTTTTCCATTCCCGTCAGTGGGGCAGGGGAAAGCCTGTCTCCCCAGCCCTCTGTACCCCGAGTGTCAGCAATATTTTACTTTGTGGCAATCTCACATTCACATGCTTATCTCTTGGTGGTCCTAGAGGTGAAGCATCTTATCATGTTCTTCTTGTGCATTTGCGTGCCTTCTGGAAACATTTTTCTCCATTCTGGGCTCTGCTAAATTGCTAAACTGGTGAATTGATTAAAATCCTCGGCAAACTCTCAACTTTATCTCAAGCAGGCTTTGACTGGAGGAAGGCGAGCCAGTGAGGGGTGAAAGGCTGCTTCTGCAGCCACACAGGCCCCAGCGAGCCAGGCAAGATCCTGCCGGGCTGGGGTTCGGCTCCGCTGAGGGTCCTAGGACCTGACAGGGTCCCCTTGTGCTGCCAACCGCAGCTGGAAGCTTCTCAACTGATCTGTTAAGGCCTATTCAACCTCAGGTCCTGCATGACTTCCGTGGGATTGCCTTGGGCTGTTGCTCTGGTTGTTTTTCCAGTAGGAAAACACACCTCACCTGTCAAGCTCTCCTCCAAAGTCAATTTTCGAGGTGATTTAAAGTGATGCAGGCTAACGCAGATCTGCACACAGGCACCTCCGTGCAGAACCAGACAGCCCTGCCCGTGGGCGGGCCAGTGGCCCCATGTGTGGCTCCATTTGACAGCTGCCAAGTGGGAAAAGGGAACCCAAACATCCCACCCAGTTATGAATGCAGGGCTGGGCACGCGGCAGGCAGGGACCATGGCTGGCTGAACTGGGGAGGAGTAAGCATGGGTCAGCCTCCAGGACGGGAACGGGACCCACAAAAGCATCCCTCTTCCGTCTTTCATTCTAAAGTTTGGAAAGCAGGATTCAGAGAGGGAGGGAAATTGGTGACAGAGGCTGGCGCTGTCTGGAGACCTCACACCTTCCTCCTTCAGGTCCTGCTGAGCGTCCAGTCTGCTGATTTCAGTTTCCAGAGATTAGAGTATCATTGCCATGAAGCTGGGGTCATTGAGGTCAGCAGAGAGGATGGTATTCTGATGTGGGGACAAGGTGAAGCCCAGACTCTTTCCTGGTGCCTGAGGGTTGTCTTGGGTGTTACCTTCATGCTGGCTTCCCAGGGCTTAAGAGGCCACTCCAGATCCCTCTCACATGGACAGTGATGCCCGGAATCTTACTGAACAGTGGACAGAGGGTAGTGGCAGCAGCAGCCAGTAGACCCCCAACTGCAGTCCCCCACAGGCCTTGAAGCCTTAGGACCCAGGCCAGAAAGTCTTCCTCTACCACGTGATCTGTGATTCACCTACCTTGCTTTGATCACTTACAATGGTCTTGGGTTTCCCTGGGGGCTAAGTGGGAAAGAATCCTCCTGCTAACATGGGTTAGATCCCTGAGTTGGAAAGATTCCCCTGGAGAAGGAAATGGCAACCCACTCCAATAAAATTGTCTGGGAAATCCCACGGGCGGAGGAAACTGGTCGGCTAGAGTCCATGGGGTTGCAAAGAGTTGGACATGACTTAACAACTAAACAACAGCAATGGTCTGATTTCGATTCTTGTGCTGACCACTTTGCAGGGACTGTGTGCATCTTGCTCACCCAGCACCAAGGACAGTAGCTGGCATCTTGAAGAGGCCAGATGATCGGTGAATACATGGAGGATCTCTGTTGGACTTTCAATCTGCTTTTCTCTCTTCTGGCCTTTAAACAAATGGAAATTGTGGCTTTTCTGCTTGAGCAGCCTGCTTGTGGAAGCTGAGCAGTGGGACCCTGGCTTCCCTGCCATCTGGGAAAGACGAGAGGAAACCATCAGCTGCACTGTAGGCTGTGGCTGGAATGCTTGTGGTCATCATTATTTCAACCCAAGGCCCACTTGACTCACTGCAAACTCGCTGTGAGACTCCAAGGCTCCCAGTCTCTCTTTGCTCATCTGTACAGTGGGGGTGGGCTGGGGACATCAACATTCCTGCCTCTCAGTGCTCGAAGCCACACAGCTCGCAGTGTCATTTCAGCTTTGTCTCTGAGCAACTGTAGAGCCTTGGGAAAATCATTTCATATCTTTGTATCTCAGTTTCCTCTCTTGCAAATGGGGCTAAAATAGTTTCTGTCTCTTTGAAAAGATATATGCATCTAGTGTTCAAAGCAGCATTATTTAAAATTGCCAAGATAAGGAAGCAACCTAAGAGTATATCAATAGAGGAATGGATGAAGAAGATGTGGTGTATATATACATATATGGTATATATGTGGTTTATATATGTATGGTGTATATATATAGAGTATATATATATGGTGTATGTATACACACACACACACACACACACACACACACAGAGAAACACACAATGGGATACTACTCAGCCAGTAAAAAGAATGAAATGTTGCCATTTTGATGTTTGATCAAATAAGCAGGGGTCTGGAATCTTGGCCGGGGTGGGGATGTCTCTTTTGCGTCCTGCTTTCCACAATCGTCCTGAAAGTAAGTGGTGGGGCAGTATTCAAGCTCTGGTCTGTGACCCTGGAACCCACGCTGCCTTCCTCCACCCAGCTTGCCCCCGTCCTCTTGAGTTCATGTTAGGCCTTTGACTGTCCTTTGCGGTAGATCCTGTAGCTCCCTCTGGATACAAGTCCCCAAACTCCCCTCTCCTCTAGACTTCTAACAGGTATTTGGCTCATTCCAGGACAAAATGTTAGAATTCAGCCTGTACTTTTCTTCCCCAGCATATTCCATACTCCCAGAGGGTGCTGTGGCACAGCCTGTGGGTTGCCCTATATCATGTTTCCTTTGTATCTCAGGGTAACTGATTCCCTGGTTTTTATAAGAACACCTGGTCACCCAGAATAAAAATAAGACATTTCATCTTCTCTTGCAGCTAGATATGGCCCTATGGCTAAATTCTGGCCGAAGAGCTGTGAAGAGAATGAGATATATACTTTCTAAGTCAAGCCCTTACAGGGAAGGAGTGCGCCTGCCTCTCATCCCCTTGTCCATCCAGAAAGGAGACGGTGTGCCATCTTGGGTCACTTGGGCAGGACATAAGCTAGAAAAGCATACCAACCAGTTAGAAGGAGCCCAGCTCTTTGACTCTGATCTGTCACCCATGTTTGGATTGCCTGTGTTGGAACTGTTAAACAGCAGAAAAATAAACATTCATTTTGCTTAAGCCATTGTTATTTTTTATTGGGTTTCCCTTATGGCTCAGGTAGTAAAGAATCCACCTGCAATGAGGGAGACCTGGGTTCGATCCCTGGGTTGGGAAGATCCCCTGGAGAAGGGAAAGGCTACCCACTCCAGTATTCTGGCCTGGAGAATTCCATGGACTGTATAGTCTATGGGGTCTCAAAGAGTTGGACACAACTTTCACTTAACTATTGTTATTTTGGTTCTCTATTACAAAAGTTGGATGGCATCACGACTCAGTGGACATGAGTTTGAGCAAACTCTGGGAGATAGTGAAGGACAGGGAAGCCTGGTGTGCTGCAGTCCATGGGGCTGCAAAGAGTCAGACACGACTTCAGGACTGAACAACAAAAGTAAACTTTCATCTCAAGACAGCCATTTCCAGGTTGTTAACATGTCATGTATGCTAATATACCTTTGAGATGTGCTCTATAAACCCTTTTTTTTTTTTTGAAGTGAATCAATGAAGCATAGCTGTCTGTATCAAAACACTTGAATTTCCATGACATTTTTCTATTTTGTGAGATAAATCTCTCTTCATTTCTGTCCACTGGTGACGTTGTGATGAAGAGGTGGGGCAGTGATATTACCTGACGTCTCTGGGTCCCAAGAAGTGCTCAACCCCAAACTCAGTCTTTTCCGGTTCTCTTGGTGGCTCAAACTTTATGGGGATATCAAAGCTGGTGTCCTGGTCCGTGCTCCATCCCCCAGAAGTTTCTGTTAGCTCCTCAGCAGTGAAGCGGGGGTAGGCAAAAGGATGCTTGTGTTGAGTGGAAGTTGTGAAGAAACAGCCCACCTGCCGTTTGCAGTCCTTGATTTTGACAGCATCACCAACACAGCCACATTCTGGCAGAGTCTCTAGGTGAGGGGAGCGACATCCACAGAGCATTTACAGCAGCCCAGTGCTGGGTGGAGGATCGGCAAGTTCCTGTAGGTTTTTTTAGGCATAGCTTGTTATTCTAAAACAGAGTCCCTCTGACCTGTGTGGAACCCCAAGCCCTTCATTTTAATGCCTGCATCATCTCTGCGCCCACACCCCTTGAAGAGCCAGGCCCCTCACTCCCTCTCAGGACATCCCAAAGAAAGTCAGTAACACCCACTGGGCTTCACCCATTGGTCACCTGCTTCCAGACATGCATTAGTTTCCAATTTCCAGGCTCCAGGTGTCAAATGTGTTATCAATGACTCAGGAGATTTAGTTGCAGGATTAATGCCAAGACATGGTAAAGTATTTAAGGACGTATTCCATGTATTATTTTAAAACTGTGATTAACACTGGTTTTGGAGCATTTTGGAAGACTAATTAAATGATTGAAAACCACCTTCTGGCTTTGCGATGTTTGTTCAACAAAAGCGTTTGTGGAAATTAGGTGTAATTCAACCACCTCATTATACAATTAGTTGCTTAATTCTGTCTACAGGCATTCAGGGTGATAGTTAGGATAAAATAGTGGTTTCTAAAGCATGGCTGGGCTTTAGAACAGGTCTCTGTGCTTTTCAGGGTGCTGTTCCTTCTGCCCCCTGTCCCCCATCCCCACTGGTCCAGGCTTCCTGGCCTCCCCCGTCCCCTCCAGTCACCAGGCTTCTCTGTAGCCCACTGCTTTGGTGCTGGCTCCTCTGCCTGCCTGTGTGGTCACCATTTCTGCTGTTCACCATGTCTTTTTAGTTTTTCTCAGAAGCACGTGGTAGATGGCACTCTTCTCCCCACCCCCCGGAAGCTAGGTGGCCCTACTAACTCGCTTTCACATCATGGGCAGAGAAACATGTGGCTGAGAAACATGTCGTTTCTGGGGAGAAGCTTGCACAACCTGCATGAAATTTACCCCCATCCTTTCTCTTTGCCATGGCAACTGAAGATCTTCCAGATAGTGTTTTCTCCATCAACCTTGGGTCTTGAAGTGAGAAAGATATATTGCAGCCTACAGGCTTATGGACTCCAAGCGTAAATTGGAAACAAATCTTTATTTCTTACAACACAGAAACTTGGAGGTTGTTTTTTTCTGAGCATAACCTAACTTCTCTTGCAGATAGAGTAGGGGGGAAATTTCCCCAGATTTTCCTTTGGCTAATGACTTTTTATTTTTGAGACTCTTCTCAAATATCTTGTCCTCAGAATATTTTGCTTTGTCTGTCTCCCCCCAGCCAATTGTGATCATAAGTCTTTTCTTGGTTTTCTTCAGAAAACATACAGCCACCTGATATTATTTCAGTTGTCCACTTATTGCATTCCATTATTTGGAAGTTTGGGGGTTTCCTTAGTGGCTCAGTGGCAAAGAATCCCCCTGCCAATGCAGGAGATGCAGGTTTGATCCCTGGTAAAGGAAGAGCCCCTGGAGAAGGAAATGTCAACCCACTCCAGTATTCTTACCTGGGAAATCTCAAGGACAGTGGAGCCTGGTGGGCTATAGTCCATGGGGTATTAAAGAGTTGGATATGACTTAGCAACTCCAGCAACAATTTAGAAGATGGATATTTTTTCACATGATCATACAGGTAAAATCAGAATGTATCTTACAGTCCATGCTGTGTTATGAAGGCCACGACATTGTTGAATTGTGTGTGAACATCAAAATAACCATCATCCAAATCTGAAGTTCCGTTCTGCAGTGGACACATGTAACTAATATGCAACTGACCAGGATCAGCATGCTAGAAGAAGATCGTGGATTGGATGGGATGCTTCTGTAACCTTTATGCATGTCATGGTTGTACGGATGGAGTGGAGAACTTGAGCAAATCATAGACATTTAGCAACAATCCTGAAATGGGAACCAAAGCAGGAAAACCATATACAATTCTAAAGTCTGCTTTGAAGAGTCCAACACTTGGGACTTTAGATCCTTTGATGGATTCTTTAAAGAAATGCCACATCATCAGTGTTAAGGATGAATGCATGGAGGATGAGAGACCGTGGAAAAAACCCAGACGCTGATGATAGACAAGTCAGACTCTGTGTAAAGAAGCTTGAGGAATAGGATCAGTTTGTTTCACTTGTATTTTCATTTTTATGTATGCACAATAGTAATATGTGATAAAAAATTTTGTCTAAAGAAGTCTCAAAGAACCCTTTCAATAAGTAAAATTAAAAATTCTAAGTGATAAGAAAGCATTTGTATCATGGTTTAATTGGCAGTGTATTTTTCTTTCACAGTAGAATAAAAAATAACGGTGCCTATTGCAATTGTGTGTCTTAAGAGTTGATGAAATATGGTATTTCTGGATGGGGCTGCTTTTATCTAATGACATCTGCTGTGTCACTCAATTCAATTTCAGTGGAATTTAAGAAAGGCCTCTGGCCATTTAGAAAATTGGCTCACTTGGCCTTAGAGGCACTTTGATGATTTTAAATTTTACCACCTTGGAACTACAGAAGGGCTCAAATTTTGCTTTGGATGTCCACTGGGTGCCTAAGGCTTGGATGCCCACAAGTTCTGCCCCTGGATAGGACTGGGACCCTTAACCCCTAGCGGAAATTCATCCATTCCTAGACCTTGGGTGTGTCACTATCACAAATTTTCTACTGAATTCATGAATCACCTGTACTATCACTGAATTAATACTTTTCCCTTTGGAAACGTTTTTTCAATAATTACAGACTCAAAAAGAGTAGAGAGAGGTTCTTTACCCTCTTTCATTGGTAACATCATAATAACTATAGTATAATATCAGAAGTGGGAAACCTGACAATACAATTTCTTAAGGTGCAGTCCTTAGTCAGATTTCACCAGTTTTTGCATATATTCATCTGTATGTGCAAATACAGTCTATGCAATTTTATCACACGTGGCCACTGTCAAGATACAGAACTATCACCTCCTGGTTTGTAGTCTATGGGACCCTGAATAGAATTTGCATCCTGCTGTTGTATGAAAACTGCATAAATCTTGTATTGAATTGGTTCATAGTGCTTTTCAGGTCTACTATATCCTTCTACTTTTCTATTTATTCTATTAATTTTTGAGAGTATGATATTGAAACTCCAACTAAAAATCTTAATTCATCTACTTAAAAAATAATTGTAACATATAGTGGAACTACATGGAACTCTATTCTATATTTTCCATGTCTTATGTAAATGTGTTATCATACTTTCATAATTTAAAAAAGAAAGAAGGAAAAAAGATACAAAACTGTCAGTTACTATGACCCCTCTGTGGTCTCACTCCACCCTCCACTAATGTGTTCTCTCATCTCTATAATTTTGTCATGTTAAGTTGAATCACACAGGATGTACAACCATTTTTTTCCACTTAGCATAATGCCCTTGACATCCATCCAAATTGTCGAGTGTATCAAGTCCTTTTTTCTTTACTGCTTAATTATATTCCACGGTGTAGACACACTGCAGTTTATTTACCTGTTGAAGGATATTTGGGTTGTTTCTAGTTATTGGCTATTACAAAGAAAGTATCTATAAACATACATGGATGGATTTGTATGTGAAAATAAAATTTATTTTTCTGGGCAAAATGCCCTAAAGTGCAATTGCTGAGTTGTCTAAATAAGTGCATGTTTGATTCAGAGAAAGGACCTATGGTTGCTGGGCTTGGGGGAGGATGGGGGAAGCAATAGTTAGGGAGTTTGGGATCAACATGTCCATATTGCTATATTTAAAACTGATAACGAACTCAATTGTTATGTGGCAGCCTGGATGGGAGGGGAGTTTGGGGGAGAATGGATACAAGTATATGTATGGCTGAATCCTTTTGCTGCTCACCTGAAACTATCACAACATTGTTAATTGGCTATCAGTTCAGTTCAGTCGCTCAGTTGTGTCCGACTCTCCGCGACCCCATGAATCACAGCACGCCAGGCCTCCCTGTCCATCACCAACCCCCGGAGTACACTCAAATTCATGTCCACAGAGTCGGTGATGCCATCCAGCCATCTCATTCTCCGTCGTCCCCTTACAAAATAAAAAGTTAAAAAATAAGTGCATGTTTAATTTCATATGAAACTGCCAAATCATTTTTCAGAGTGACTGACCCATTTTTCACAGAAACCAGCCAGTGGTGGGTGATGTAGTTTATTCACCTTTGGGCCAACGTTGGTACTGTTTCTTTTTGTTTCATCTTAGCCACTCTGACAGGTGCACAGTGATGTCTCATCATGGTTTTAGTTCACATCCCTTGTGGGAGATTCATTGAGCATCTTCTCAAATACTTCCTGGCCGTCTGGCTGTCCTTTTGACGGAATATCTGTTCATGTCTGTTGCCCATTTTCTAATTGGATTATTTTTTTTCACTGTTGAATTTTGAGAATTCTTTATATATTCCAAATACTAGACTTTTGCCAGATACATGGCTTGCAAATATTTTCTTCTTCTTCTTCTTTTTTTAATAGAGACTTCATTTTGTGGGGAGCAGTTTTACATTCACATCAAAACTGCAGAAATTGGGAGAGTTCCCATATGCTCCCTACCCACCCACTGTGGGTCGATCTCCCCCATCAGACGGTGCTTTTGTTACAACTGATGAACCTACACTGACATATTGCTACAACTCAAAGACTCTAGTTTTCCTTAGTGTTCATTCTTGCTGCTGTATTTCCTTGAATTTGGAAAAATATACAAAGACGTGCGCCCATCATTAAAATATCATGGGCTTCCTTATCACACATGCCCTGAGAACACTCTGTGCTCTGCTATTCCTCCCTCCCTCTACTCCTTTAACTGTTTGCTATTGCTTGTCTTTTTTTTTTTTTTTTTAAAACTGTCTCTGTAGTTTTGCCTTTTCCAGAATATCATCTAAGTTTTCTTCTAGGCTATTTTCTAAGAGTTTGATAGTTTTGCATTTTACTTTTAGGTCTATGATCCACTTTGAGTTAATTTTTGTGAAGAGTCTAAGGTTTGTGTCTAGATTCATTTTTCTGGCATGTGGATGTCCAGTTGTTCCAGTACCAGCTGTTCAATAAAGCTGTTTTTCATGCTCTTAATAGCATCTTTTGCAGAGGAAAATATTTAGTTTTAATGATGTCTAATTTCATTGGCTTTTTTCTTTTATGGATTGTGATTTTGGTGTCATGTCTAAGAACTCTTTGCCTTAAACTTAGGTCCCAAAACTTTTCTCTCATTTTTTTTTCCTCTAAAAGTTTTATAATTTTATGTCTTACATTTAAATCTACAATCCATTTTTGAATTGCTTTTTGTATAAATTGTGGGTTTAGCATAGATTTTTTTTTTTTTTTTTTGCCAAGACATCCAATTGCTCTTGCATCATTTGTTGAAAAGATTATCCTTCCTCGATTAAATTCCTTTTGTGCTTTTGTCAACATCAGTCAAGCATATTTGTGTGGCTCTATTCCTGGTTCTTTGTTCAGTTTTATTGATCTTCATGTTTATCCCCATCAATACCGCACTGTCTTGATTACTGTAGCTATAGAGTGAGCCTTAAAATTTGATAATGTGATTGCTCCAACTTTATTCTTCTTTTTCAAAATCACTTTAGGTCTTCTAGTTTGTTTGGATGTCCATATAAGTCTCAGAATAAAATTTTTATTTAAATTGGCTATTAGGTTGCATTTAAAATGGATATACACAAGTTGGAACTGTTATTTTTATTGAAATAAAAATGTAACTAGTACAATTTTGAAAAAAATCATCTGGGACTTCCCTGGTGGTGCAGTGAATGAGAACCCACCTGCCCATGTAGGGGACAAGGGCTCAATCCCATGTCTGGGAAGAGTCATATGACATGGGGCAACTAAGCCGTGTGCTGCAACTACTGGAGCCTGCACACCTAGAGCCTGCACTCTGCGATAAGAGAAAGCCACCAGAAGAAGCCTTCACACCACACCAAAGGGAAGCCCCCGCTTGATGCAACTAGAGAAAGCCGTTGCTCAGCAACAAAAACCCAGTGCAACCAAAACCAAATAAATAAAAATCAGCTGAAGACCATGTGAAATGATCTCAGAAGCCACTCGATTGGCCCAGACCCTTCCCTCCTGGCCCCCGTGTATTGGGAAAGGGGCTCTCTGTGGAGTGCCGGCAATGCTCCCTGGGAAAACACACAAGACCCTGCTCCCTTGTCTGGAGCTGACCTCACAGTCATCTATAGGATGGCTTGAAGTCTAGGAATTGGCCCAGAAGGTAGGCTCTGCCCAACTATGAGGTCTTTTATGAACCAAGCTAGGCCACTGGATACAAGTGTGAGTGTTGGGTGAAGGGGGCTGGTGGTGGGAACAGGGTGGCAGCCATGGGGGAGAGGACAGAGGAGGGAGCGAGTCACTTGGAAAGCAGCAGCCACTCCTGTGAAGAGCAGCTGGTTCCCCAGTGGGACACACCTGAGTGGGGAGCCCTGGACCTCCTCTGGCCTGTCCTCACAGGAAAGAGGGCAGAGCTAGACCACCAGGCACACTGTAAAATCCATTAAACAGAACCACACTAGGTTCTTTTTTTTTTCTTCTAGCATTTTATTTTGTATTGGAGTATAGCCAATTAACAATGTGATAATTTCAGGTGGACAGCAAAGGGACTCAGCCATACATATACATATCCATTCTCCCCCAAACTTCCCTCTCATCCAGGCTGCCACATGACATTGAGCAGAGTTCCCTGTGCTATGTGGTGGGTCCTTATTGGTTATCCATTTCAAATATACCCAGTGTGTACATGTCCATCACAAACTACCTAACTATGCACCACATGTAAACAAAAGCAGAGATTAGCTTTTGTTTATCCATCACCGTTTTGCTCCTAGTGCCAAAGTGCTGGCACGGGGAAGTTCTCAGATGCACGGCCATTGCCTGTTCTGGTTAGTGAATTGGTAAGTGGTGGGGGTGGAGAAGGACTTGGCAGTCCACCCTGGTATTCTTGCCTGGAAAATCCCATGGATGGAGGATCCTGGCGGGCTACAGTTCATGGGTTCAGACACGACTGAGCGACTAACACACACTCAGTGGTTGGGGAGGCACTGGGGTGTCAAGACTCTCAGGTGGCCTTGCTCTGCTTTGGCTCCTGGAGGAAGCTGATGTAACTGGGGATTGTGGGTCCCATTCTGTGTCCACATCAGAAAGCTGGCTGGTTGCTTTTTCCTTGAAAGCCTCTTTGTGAGGGCACTGATCTCAGCCTGGAATCCCCCACCCACATCCTCCTGTCCTTCTCTCTTGGGACGGGCCTGACCGGTCCTGACCCTCACTCCAGTCACAGCAGGACAGCCCCTACCTGCCTCTCCCGGGCTCCCACCCACCTGTACTTCTTCATTATCCGGGAAAATCCGTTTCCAGGGCCAAGATCCCGGGTCCTTCCCTTGGGGTCCTCCTGTAGTTGGGGCGCAGAGTGAGAAATGGCCAGTTTTCTTCCTCGAGGTTGGGCAGTCATCTGGAATACACATCTGAACTTGAATTTCACTTTCCCTTTTTGTCGGTCTCCAGTAATTTGCTGTGTGCTGGGGCTTGCGTGGCAAGCCTGGCCCAAGATTTCTTTGAAAGAAAACCCCTGACCAGGCCAGATGCATTAGTGTTGTCAGCATGACCGTTACCCTCCTTCAGAGAAAGGTCAACAAATAATTTCAGCTTTGTTTAAAGCTTCTTTAATGGATTCTGTAAAATGCTCCAATTACCAATGATTATCTGTTGAAGTGCTTGCGAGCTTTCTAAAGCTTTTCTGCACCCGTTTCAGTTTGTTCGCATGGAGTTCAAGTTCTTTGGTGTACTTAAGCAAGAGAAGGCGTTTCTTTTCTTTTTCTTATTTATTTATTTTTTAAATCATGTGATTTGGAGTGTTTACAAGGCCAGCAGGCTTTCTCTCTTCTTGGTCTGAAGCAGAAAGCTCTTACACGACTTCCCATCTGTTTCCATTTTGCCCCCCAATCAGAGATGAAATGCCACCGAAATGATAAGGAAGTCTCTTTCTTACCAAGTGTAACATAACTGCCTTCTGCTTTACTCAGAATCCTTGTGTGCATGGTCTCACTTGAGCCCCACCAAGGGGGCTGAAGGACTCACCCAGAATGGGTCCTTCACTTCTGCTGGGCTGTTGACCTTCAGGATGGATCATTCTTTGTCTCGGGCCACCCTGTCCATCTTCACAGGCTGTTCGACAGTATCCCCAGCCTGTACCCACCGGACGCCAGTAGCACTGTCCGTAGTTGTGGCAACCAGGAATGTCCTCAGATAGTCTCAAATGCCCATGAGGGCAAGATCACGCTTGGTTGAGGAGTTTTCACACGAAGAGGCCAATGTCCAATGCCCAACGCCCCCATCAATGGTGAACTGTAGAGCTAGAGTCTGTTGGCACCGAGGGGCCCAGCAGCCCCCAAATCCAGTAGGGTGCACTGTCTTTTCCTCCCCTACTCCTGTTCAACTCCCTCCATCATGGTCCTTTCTGACCTGAACGACACAGCAGGTCTCTCTCCCGGAGCTTCTGTGTCTCACGCTTCTTCTATTCTGGGTTCCCTAAGTCTCACACTGTCCAGGATCAGATGTGCCATCTGATCCTTAGAGTGTCCTTCAGGGGTCTGAACAGGGTGTCAGAAAGCTCCCCCAGGGAGCCTGTCCCCCCACCCCCACTCTGCAACCCTGCCAGTTTGGGTCAGCTCTGACCTCAGGCAACCCCCATCCCTGGGCTGCAGAAGTGAGGTGGAGACTCATGAGGGAATTGTCCACTTCCCTTGTGTTCCCTGTCCAGCTGGAAGCACAGTCTCCAGTCCATGGGTAACTAGCCAGAGCGCCCATGTTAGTAACAAGCTTAGAGTTTTCTGAGATGGTGACCTCTGACCTGCCTGGTTCCCAGGATCTCGCTTTACCTGCCCTCTCTTGGCTGAAAGGGTTGGTTTGGGGTCAGGCCTCCACTGGGGGTGGGGTACATGAATGTGTGTACAAAGTGTGCATACATATGAGTGTGTTGTCATGGGTGGTGGTGGTATTTGGGGAGAGGGGATTCTTTCGTCTAAGGTCTACATATTTTGGAAATATTGGATTAGACAAAATTATTCTTTATTGAAGGACTTCTCAGAGTCTTTACTTGCCAACATGCTCTGTGACTATCTTAGAGTGATACTGGATGCAATCGTTTCCAAGGTAATTTGTCCACAGGATTTCCACCCCCCCCTTTTCATGGAGTATCTTATGCCACCATTCAGAGTATTCCTTGAGAAGACGTTCACTGGATATGAAAGTGTACCTCTTCCCCTTAGTCAGCCAGTTCCAAGGTAGCTTTGCAACCAGGAGGGATCCAGGTGGCCAAATACGGATGTACAAACCCTCCTTGGGTGTGATGGGTCTCAGTGGCTGGAATCAGGGCAAGACCCCAGAGAAGAGAAAATCCTTCCCAAATGTCTGGGCATGCCCTCTGCCTGGGGGTTAGTCTGTATGACCTGACCTTCCCATCCAGCCCAGTGGCCCTAAGGGTCAGTGGTGTGGTCAGAAGACGTGAGGTGATGGGGTGGGGGGAGCCTGGAGAGAGAGAAAACCCACCCTTGTCCCCCTTCTCCGAAACTCCAGAAGAGAGGTGTGAGGGAGAGTGTGCGGGGGGGAAAGAAAAACAGAAGATTCCATTTGTACCGGATGGTTTTGTTTTTTTATCTGTTTGCAAATGTTCAGTGTAATGGTTTGAAACCCAGCCGTGTAGCTGCCGCCGCCCACACACAGAGCTGCAGTACCACTGAGCATCGGCAGGCAAGCCGTATCTCCAGCATCGGCCATTACACCCGAACCCACACCAGGGCAGGCTGCACCCCTACCCCCCGGGTCCCTCCACCACCCCCCCACCACCCTGCACCCCCGACACCCACCATCCTCCACACACACAATTAAAAAAAATTTTCCAGCACTCTGTTTCCTCTAGAGAAGGCAGAAAGAGAAGCAAAGGCAGACATGGGACGAGCAGGGAGGAAACTCGTGCCTCATCGGAGCCACCGGTTTTCCGGAGAGCGCGGCAGCCCCCACCTGCCTGTGGACTGACCACTTCAAGGTGAGAGAGGTCTTTGTGATTTCTTTGTGCACCGGAGGTCTGGGAGGCAAGGCCAGATGAAGGGAGCTTAATCACTGAGCCTTGTCTGTCACCTCCCGAGTGATTCTATCAGGCAAGCATGATGGATGCTCTCTTCCAACCACACGCAGTTTTCTGTGACACAAGCCCCCACTCAGGTCCCCGTGAGCGCCTTGGAGTCAGGGGGCTTCTCAGGCCCCTCTCTCCACCTCTCAGCACAGCCTCCTGAGCCGAGAAGTGGACTAAGGGCTGACCCTGCCTTTGGCTTGACCTGTTGATTTCCGACTGAGGCCACTGACCTTCCTCCTTGGAGTGAGCGCTGACCCCAGAGTGGGTCCCTACAGAGCGGTTCTCCATCTATGGGGCTTTGGGAAACCTGTCTGCCCAGTGGCCCCAAGCCCGGTAATCAGAAGCAATCAGACCCAGCTGTCCAGCTAATCTCTATGAAATAGGCTTCCTTCCCAGTAGAAATCAACAAAGTTTAAAATAGAACGGACTGTAATCGGAAATGAAGCTATAGAGTTGTGTGTGTGTAAGGCAACAGGCAGCAACATCCGTATGGAAAATATTAAGGACAAATTACATAGCTCACCGCCATGGGAGCCAGGAAAAGAAATGATTTCCTTGCTTATTAAGCATGTTTGTGGGTCGGAGGGGAGCCGAGTGGGGACATCTCCTCTGGACACTTTCAACCTCTGGACCAGAAGGAGAGGGATTAAAGAAGAACGACAAAGATGGAGGGAAAGGAAAAAGGCCATAATGTAACATACTTGGAGAAGAGAAGCAGAGAAAAAAAGCTCTGAATTCTGTGCAGTGAGGGATGAATCAGTTGGCATAGGTTTATTTTTAGTCTCTAAGATCTGCTGTTACAGTTTGCCTGGCATTAATTAATGTCATAGGCGTGTTTCATCTACAGATTCTGAAGGTCCTCAGCGTGTCATTCAAACTGGGAGGTGTCGACCCTCATGTCTGGGCACTCTCGGGCCTTGGGGTCTGGTCTCCTGCACAAACACGCGCCCAGAATGTTACGCTCTCTGACCTTGCCCTCTCCGGGTGTATCCGTTCATCTCCTGGCTCCAACCCGTGGATGTCTGGCCACTGGCCAAGGGAGAATTGCAATTGTTATGCTTTGTTTTTCAAAAAGGAAAGGCTGTACGGAGTCAAAATTGGGGGAAAAAGATGTTGGATCATGGCTTGGAATTTTAAAAAAAAAGGCTTTAGGGGCATCTCTACCACCACAGAGAAGGATGGGGCTCCCTAATCTCCACACTTGGTGAATATTGACGAAGTGTGTTTTGTAAACAGAGAATCGCTCCCAAGGTAGTTGGGACGAAGTATAATATTTTAGCAGGAACTCATAATGGGACTTGGAAGTGGTCAGATGTTGGCTGAAATCTCACCTGAGCCTGCTTACCCTAAAAACGCCTGTTTATATTTTGGAGTCCAGGCTGTATTGAAAAAGCAGTTTAGATGCAGGAGCTGATCTGAGCAGGGTGCCTCGCTCTCTGAGGTGAAAATAGGATAACAGCTGGCATGAGGAAGAGGCAAGCGTGAGAAACAAGGCCGAGCAGTAGTGGAACCATTGAGACAATTGTCTTTGTACATTCGCAACAATTATTAGGTCAGTGAGAAAGTGTGAATGCATCCTAGCCCCTGATTCGAGAAGACATCTCTTATCCTCTCTTAAATTAATCCGGATATCTCCCCACGACCCTACAGTGAGACTCAGTCATTGACGACTTGATGTTCAGAGCCTCCTATGGTCTTCATTTAGCTCCTGAGTCTTTCATGGTTGGTCCACCTGAGACAGGGGCGTGGACAACCCCACCCAGGAACCTCCCAGGGCAGTGGCTGGCCTCTCTATCGAGTGAAGAAATACAAAGAGTGTGGATGATCTCTGATGGCCATTGGGCAGTTTCAGTGCTCGGGTCCTCAAGAGAGCTTAGCATCACTGAATTTGAGAAGTTCTTAAGAGGGAGGGTCAAGACCACTGAGAGGGTGTGGGTAGGCCTGGAACTGACTTGGGTGTTTTGTCGAGATTGGGTTCTGTCCTTCAACCCAGGCAGCGGACTCAAGGATCCTGAGTCCGTGCATGTGAGTTGTGTGTATCTGGGTGAGTAATGCCCTCCTGACCACACCAAGCTCCTTGAACATGGCCCATCATATCCTCTACCAAAGCCTCTTCAGCAACCACAGTTGGATTTTTCTAGGCCGGGAACACCTAGCTGGCAGGGGGTGATGAGTGGGGATCCAGTGGATGGGTAACGGAAATTCTGTTTTAATGGGAACCTCTGGTTCCTTCCAGGTTCGCCATGTGTGTGGCCACTGGTGTACGAGATGGGTGCCCACCTGGGCACATCAGACAGGGCAGGTGACAGACCTTCAGGCTCTTGTCAGCTGCTTCAGACCTGACGAGAGGATGCCCTTAGAAAACCAAGTGAAAGCTTCCTCTGGTGCTGAAAACCTGGGGTCTTTAGCAGCTTTGTAATTTGTTCAAGTGCAGAAAGGTCTGATATGCCAGGCCAGTTGAAGGGATAAGTCCAAAAATATGATCAGAGAAGGAGACTGCTGCTGCTGACTCTGACTGCCCGGTGTTATGCCAGGGAAGGAAGACTTTGCCTGCATCTCTTTTTCTAGTCCTTGTAATGCCTGGGAGGCTGCAGCCATCCCATCACCTTCTGATGGAGGAGGAAACAGAGCCTTATGTATGTTATTTTTTGCATTGCCTTCCACAGAAGATCCACCGATCTTACTATAAAATAACTCTTTCCCCTAAAAAAGGCATGATGGAGAATTTTCTGCTCCCTTACTCCTGGGCGAGGCATGTGTTTACCTGTGGTATCTGCAGGTGGAGTCCTGCCCATTCTGGAAGTACAGGGACCCCATTGGAAGAGCCAGAGTTCAGCCCACTGGAGGGAGGCCTGTGGGGCCGGAGGGGTGGCCTCCCTGCAGGTTTGTGCTCATTGGCACGTGAACGGCAAAGGCTCCCCAGCCCCGTTCCTTCCCTGCTGAGTCCCCAGCAAAGGTCTGCAGCTAGGCAACTGTCACCCATGGTCCTGGGAAGGGCCAGTTGTCTGCAGTGTGATGCAGAAGTTGGACAGGGGTCCAGCGTGGAGGCGGTCGTCCCACGTGAGGGGCCAGGGTTCTCCAGGGCCCCTAGCTCCCAAGCAGCCCCACCTACAGGCCCTCCCTGCCCCCTCCTCCTCTGTGAGCGCCGTGGGCCTCACATCCTGGGGGGGGTCCCTAGAAACAGGGCCTGTTGATGCAAACACACGTGTCTCTCGCCACAGGAAACGTGGGCTCACGTCCACAGTGATAATCACCGCGCTCCTCCCAGACACAGAAGAGGAACAGGTTTTCAATGTTTAACTAAATTAGGAAACACGTGTTCTCCCTCCCCCTGTGTCTCCTTCTGGCAGTTCTCAGTTGACCTCATGTGAAGCCTCTGCTCTTGCTTTCTGTCCTATAGTGGGAAGCTGGACAGTTAGGCAGTAAAGCCCTGTTCCTCTGGTCTCAGCTAAAAGCTGGGAGAAAACATGGTATTAGTGATACTAGAAATCAATGGGTTTCTAGTATCTAGATACTAGAAACCAGTGGATCTGGGGTCCTAGGTAAGGCTGTCCGATAGATTACAGGGCGCCCAGCTGGACTTCAGGGACGCTGTGAATTCTCTTACAGTATAAGAATTGCACAGGATATACTAGCTTATTCTTTGTTGTTTCTAGGCAACTAGGCATCCTGTATTTTTAAATTTTTTTTTATTTTAAAAACACTCATTTTTATATATTTATTTGGCTGTACCAGTTCTCAGTTGCAGTATGCGGGATATTCAATCTTGGTTGTGACATGCAAACTCTGTGGCATATGGGATCTAGTTTCCCAACCAGGGATTGAACCTAGGTCCCCTGCATTGGGAAAATGGAGTCTTTTCCACTGGATCACCAGGAAACTCACCATTCTGCATTTTTTTTTTCTTTTCCTTTTTTTAAAAAAATAATTTTATTTATTTATTTTTATATTTTTGGCTGTGCTGAGTCTTTGTTGCTGTGCAAGCTTCTCTCTAGTTGCGGCAAGTAGGGACTACGCTCTGATTGCAGTATGCTTAGGTTTCTCATGCAGTGGCTTCTCTTGTTGCAGAGCACAGGCTCTAGGGAGCAGCAGCTTCAATAGTTGCAGCAGGTGGGCTCTGTAGTTGTGGCTCCCGGGCTCTAGAGCCCAGACTCAGTAGTTTTGGCACTCAGACGTGGTTGCTTCTTGGCATGTGGGATCTTCTTGGACTAGGGACTGAACCCATGCCTCCTGCCGTGGCAGGTGGATTCTCATCTACTGAGCCCACCAGGAAAGCCCCCCATCATGCATTAAAAAAATTGATGTATAGTTGATTTACAATATTAGTTTCAAGTGTGCAGCACAGGGATTCATTTAAAGATATATATATATATGTGTATATATGCTCACATACATATATATTTTCTCAGGGCATTCTGCATTTTTATATATTTGCTACAAGTAGTAGTAGTTTGGGCTTCCCTGATAGCTCGGTTGGTAATGAATCCGCCTGCAATGCAGGAGACCCTGGTTTGATTCCTGGGTTGGGAAGGTCCCCTGGAGAAGGAAAAGACTACCCACTCCAGTATTCTGGCCTGGAAAATTCCATGGACTGTGTTGTCCATGGGGTTGCAAAGAGTCGGGCACAACTGAGTGACTTTCACTCACTCACTCACTAGGAATCTCTGTAGTACAGAGTGTGCCCACGCAAACTTGAAAAACTTGCTCTGGGAGGAGCTGGGGTCAAGTTCTCCATCAGACTAGCTCCCTGGGCCCTAAGGAGAATAAAGTTGCCTATGTACTGTAGTGGGTACCTGGCTCCGGGCACACAGTAATATCTTATATGCAGGGTGGTCTCCTCAGGTCTTTCCCGGGGAGGCATGATGAAATTCGCTGTCCTGGGGAGCAGCTGAGACCCAGGGATGCTGGCCTGACTTCCCAGGTGCTCAGATTCCGCCTCCCTGCCTAGGACTTTCTGACAGTGGGTGGGTAAGCAGCACAAGCGCCTAGGAAAATCAAGCTTTGTGGGAGCAGTAATAACAGGTTAGCTTGGAAACGCTCTATGCAGAGATGGGAAGGCTGTATCAACACATGCAAATTATATGCAAATACACTTGGCCGGGATGGCAGTGTGTACCTGTGGGAGGCCATGAGCTCATCCCACCTGCACCCCACTACTGTCCTGGGTCTCTGGCTATGGCAGGTGTACTGGGCTAAGTGCCGCTGGGACCTGGTGAGGTCCATGTTCCTGGAGCACGTTTGGCCTGGGGCAGAAGGTGTGTGTATGTGTGAACAAGCGCACACACGTGTTCTCTGGTGTGGCTGAGGATGCGAGGAGGCTGGTGTGGAGGTGGATGCGTGAGGCGGGGGGAGCACATTGATGTGTGCGTGACTTGCCACTCTGATCTGTGCACGCCCAGCCAGACACACAGCTCCTGTCTCTCAGGATAAGCCCTCCCCAAGCTCCCCCGGGATCTCTCTCCAGAGAGGAAGAGGCAGTCCCTCTTTCTGGCCATCCTCCTGCCAAGATGCCCGGAATGGATGCTGTTGATGAGAATCATTGCAGCTGTAATGTTCCCATTGGCTTCCACCATGGCTTCCCAGGTGGCTCAGTGGTACAGAATCTGCCTGCCAATGCAGGATATGCAAGAAACGTAGTTCAATCCCCCAGTTGGGACGATACCCTGGAGAAGGAAATAATAACCCACTGCAGTACTCTTGCCTGGAAAATTCCATGGACAGAGGAGTCTGGCGGGCTGCAATCCATGAGGTCTCAAAGAGTTGGACATGACTGAGCACACACACAAAAATGCTCCCATTAACATTGACTGGGGTTAGAGGTCCACCTGCCTTTGGGGGAGCACCATGAACTTAATTGACCCAAGTGCCTGGGGTTATTATCATTCCTGCCAGACAGAATAGTCTATGAAGGCTTTGAAAGATAAAGGAACTTGTCCACAACTAGTGAGAATGGAGCCCAGGTTCAACCTTAAGTGCCCTAAGACCCCTGCTCTGAGATTTTGGGAGCTTGATAGAGCCCTTGATAGAGCCCTTGATAGAGCCCAAGTCCACTGAGGATTGAAACCTGAATCTTGGGCACAGACTTTTTGGAGAGAGTGAATTCTCATGGGAAAGTCTTCATGGAGATTTGCAAGTTTTAAGTGAGATGGTTTGGGATTTGTGCTTTTGGAGTTAAGAGGGTTGGCTTCAAATGTTGGTGCCAACTGCACCCCCATATGTTGAGAGATGTTCCCCAAGACAGCAGCTGAGCCCAGGGACTGATGATGGAGGTGTGGGCTGCCCCAGCCCCTCTGTCTCGTCTGCTGAAGAAAGGAGCTCAGGTTAACGGCTAAGCATGGTGACGTGAGCTTCTTCTCAGGCTCCCCAGAAGACCCCAGATCTGAGTTAGGTCTGAAGGTCTGGAGCAAGGCGATGAGGTGCAGACGGAGGGATGGACACAGACCTCAGGACTGGGAGTGGCTCTTGTGGGGCCCCCACACCAGCAGGAGTGAAAGGCCATGGTGGGCTGGGATGCAGACGGGAAGTGGGGTTTGGGATGGGGCCGCAGAGGTGTGCAGAGGCCAGCACCCTGGCAACCATACAGGTGGCGGAGACTACTTCAGGGAGCTGTGTGTGACTAGAGTGAGGATGTTGGATGGAATTCTGTTTTCAAATCAGCCCTGTGGTCATGGGAGGAGCGTGGTGTTTACAGGGGGCCTGGGGGTGAAGGGAGATCACTGGACCTTTGCTGCTGGTGGGCACACAATCCATTCCCATCCTGCTTGACTGCCTTCTCCACCCACAGCCCAGCAGGCTGAGCGGCCCTTGCAGACCGTTTTCCTGAGTTCATCCCTCTTGGCTCCCTCTCCTTCCCACCTCCAGAGAACACGTGCACTGGCTCCCAGCCCGCACTGCCCTGAGTTCTTCCCCTCGGGGCCAAACTCGGCACAACTGGACCCCACGAGAACAGGAAGGAGTCAATGCAATATTAAGCATGCCTGAGCCCTGCTGCCTGACTTTTGAGAAGGTCAGGGCCTGATTTTTGTTTGGCCCCCGCTTCCCTGGGCTGGGCTTCCCATGGAGTAGAAGGCATGGTGGGAGGAATTGATTGCTTCACCAAGCGGTCTTGCTCCCAGGCCCACTGGGTGAAGTGCTTCGTGGTGTGGATGCTGCCCCCAGAAGCCTGGGTCTCTCAGCTGCCCAGACTTGATTGGGAGACTGGACAAACACACCTGATGGTCCTAGCCACCCCCACCCCCACCAAGTGCACCCGAGGAAGGAGAAGTCAGAGGTTGAGCATGCCTGCCAGGCTAAGCTCTGGAGAACAGGAAGGTCCTAGAGGGAAAAGGACCTGGTAGGAAGTTGCTTTGGCTAGCCCAGCCTCAGAGAGGGAGTTACCACCCCACTGTTTTGTGCCAGGGGGAACTCTTTCTTTGAAAAAAGCTACAAACAACCTTTGCTCTCCCAGCACAGCTGGGAAGTCGGTCTGACAGTTGCTTACCAAGTACCTGCGTGGAGCTGGCTACATGTGTGCGTGCTAAGTCACTTCAGTTGTGTTCCACTCTTTGCAACTACATGGACCATAGCCTGCCAGGCTCCTCTGTCCATGGAATTCTCCAGGCAAGAATAGTGGAGTGGGTTGTCATGCCTTCCTACAGAGAGTCTTTCCAACCTAGGGATCGAACCCGTGTCTCTTACGTCTCTTGCATTGGCAGGCATGTTCCTTATCACTAGTGCCACCTGGGAAGCCCCATGGGGCTAGGCTAAGAAAGTTAAAATTTGTCACCGTCTTCAAGGAGTGCAACTGGTGACAGAAGCTGATGGGTAAACCAATCATTGCAACACGCTGTTTGGAGTGCATGGGGAAGGATGTGCAAGCTGCCAGGGCTCCCTGAGAGAGGAGAAGGTCCCAGGGTGCCTGGACAATTGGGTCATACCTCACAGAGGATACAACATCTAGACAGGCTGGATCACCTTTTCCTGCTCCAGGGAGAGGAATCATGAGTCCAGAACGTAGTCACACACATGGGTCGAGCCTGTAGAATAAGTATATAACACCTTTGGAACAGGAACTCACATGGTCCAATCTCAAACCGACTTTACAAGCTCCAGATTCAGTGTAGGAGACAGCAGGTGATTTATCTGATAGGCAAACAGAAAGATCCTTTGCTTGAGTTTCTTCAGCACTGGGGAGGAGTGTCATGATCCACAGCAAAACTTGTAACATTTCTTCTTCCTTTTCCATCCAAGTTTCCTCCTCCAATGTCCTTCTTCTCCAAACTCCAATGAAAAGCTTGTTCCTCTGTACTGACCTTCTTTCTCTCAACTGATTTCCCAACCTCCCTGCCACGTCTTAACATTTCTGTTAGTCGCTCAGTCACGTCCAACTCTTTGCGACCGTGTGGACTGTAACCTGCCAGGCTTCTCTGTTCGTGGACTCCTCCAGGCAAGAATACTGGAGTGAGGCTCCAGTATTGCCACTCCCTTCTCCAGGGGATCCTCCCAATCCAGGGGTCAAGCCTGGGTCTCCTGCGCTGCAGGTGGATTCTTTACCATCTGAGCCACCTGTGGTCTCAAAAGCTCTCCACCGCTTGTCCTCCGATTGGACTTTGGCCTCATCTTGTAGCATCTTCCTCTCTGCTATTGTTCTGCATATCCATCAGCCTTCTGCTGGTTTTAAGTTGCCCAGTGTGTTCTCACCCCAGGACCTTTGCACATCAAACTCCCTCCATTTGGAACAACTCACCCTCAGATCTCCCCTTGGCTGTATTATCCTTGCATTTCAGCTGCCCTCATAGTGTGTCACACCACTCCACTTTTTTTTCTTCATCACTTACCTCTATCTGAAATGACTTCACTCACTTTTGTATTTTCTTCTATATGATTATCTCCTATTCCAAAAAGTGAGCCCACAAGTGCAGGGGCCTTGTCTTATTCTCCCCTGATCCTTTGACCTAGAACAGAAACTTGGAACCTGTTTGGTGTTCCAGCAGTAGTTGGTAAAGGTGTGAGTAGCTGTGGAATGCAGTTTCCCAGGAGCGGGTCTGTTTTCTTCTTCATGGCTTTTTTGGTTTTTGTCCTTATTTTTCCTCAAGCATCTTGAACGTGTGTCCCAGAAAAGATGAAGAGCAGTTTGTTGCTCAGTTCAGTTGCTCAGTCATGTCCGACTCTGTGACCCCGTGGACTGGAGCGTGCCAGGCTCCCCTGGCCTCCACTATCTCCTGGAGTTTGCTCAGGTTCAAGTCCATCGAGTCGGTGATGCTACCTAACCATCTTATCCTCTGCTGCCCTCTTCTCGTTTTTGCCTTCAATCTTTCCCAGCATCAGGTTCTTTTCCAATGAGTCAGTTCTTAGCATCAGGTGGCCAAAGTATTGGAGCTTCAGCTTTAGCATCAGTCCTTCCAATGAAGAACAATGGCAAAACCTTCTCCGGGCAGTGGGAGGTGACAGGGCAGACTGGACAAAGCACAGCTTCTCCTGGACAAGAACACAAGGCAATCCACTGACTCAATGGACATGAGTTTTGAGTGACGCACAAGGAAACCTGGTGTGCTGCAGTCCATGGGATCGCAAAGAGTTGGACACAACTTAGTGACTGAACAATAACAACACGGAAGGGACACACCTGGAGGATGGGACGATGGGAAAGAAAGCCAGAACATGAGCTCAGAGGCTACCACGAGAACAAAACCCCTGGGGTCTCCTAGGCCAGGACTTGGATTTGAGGAACAGTCTTCATTCGGTTTCATGAGGACAAAAGGATACTTACTTGGCTTGGAGAAGTGGCTGGCAGGGGCTGATATACAAATCTTTGTTTTAATCTGTTTATTGAAATGTTTAAATGTATCATTTTTGTAAATACATCCGAAAGACACTGATTAATCCATCTCCCAAGGGGTGGGTGGGTGAGGGTCTTAGCCCCACCATTTTGTTCCCCATCTGGATCAGTGAACTCTTCCCCTTAAAAAAAAGAAAATAAGAAAACAAACTCCTTACATAAGAATCTTTGACAAGGGGTGGAAGAGGGGAACCAGTTTTTCTTTTTATCGCTGAAATGTAAAGCTTTTTCTTTCTGGTCTAAAAAATTAATCTACAGAAACGGTGGGTGACGCCGACAAAAATCACTTTAGGTGCGGGGAATGATCTCATTTTTACACTTGATGATTAAAAATCAGGTCAGCCAAGTGCTCAAGAGCCCCAGCATGCCTTCCTAAATAGGGATACTATGGGTAGGGAACAAAACGCACATTGCCTTCGCCTGGCTTTTGGTCTATCACTCAGGCGCTTCTCTTCTCTCCAGCTCTGGGAAAGCAGAGTCAGGGCGACGGTCTGGGGAAATGAACTGCTCAGGCAATTACGGTGGGATCATCAGCAACAAGGCAGTAATGGGCCCCCGAGGCTCTAAATTTTTCCCCAGATATAGTACCATCATAGCCTGGTGTGAGCTGGGAAGCTGGAGTGATGGGAGCTATTCCGGAAAAGGGAGGGGTCATTTGTTTGCTGACCAGGGGTGGAGGAGGACAGTTTTGGGGAAACTATCTTGAGAGTCAGAAGGACATTGTCCTGATGAACCTGTGCCCCCTGCCCACCGAACCATGGCCAGGGGCATCTTCCTGCTTCCTCACTCAACCCTCCCCTGAATGGGTCTGGACCAGAGAAACCAACCCAAACCCAGCCCATCCCCTGTATCAGAAGAGTCTAAGGGGCTGGCACATTGTCTGACCTGACATTTCCCAAGATTGGTATCTAGACCTGGGATACTGTATTTTTTTTTTAAATTTCTTAACTTCTGTAAATTTAGGTGGAACCATTAAACATTATTATTATTTTTTAAACTGGAGGATAGTTACTTCACAATGTTGTGTTGGTTTCTGCTGAACAACAGTGTGAATCAGCTATGTGCTTGCATGCTAAGTTACTTCAGTTGTGTCCTACTCTTTGTGACCCCATGGACTGTAGTCTGCCAGGCGGCTCCTCTGTCCATGGGATTCTCCAGGCAAGAAAACTGGAATGGGTTGCCGTTCCCTTCTCCAGGGGATCTTCCCCATCCAGGGATCGAACCCGTGTCTCTTACGTCTCTGTCTCCTGCCTTGGCAGAAGGGTTCCTTACCACAAGTGCCACATGGGAAGCCCTGAATCAGCTCTACATATATACATTTATGTATAAACATGTATCCCCTCCCTCTTGAGCTTCCCTCCCCTATCCCCCCTCCCCTCCCGCCCCACCCCTGTAGGTCGTCACAGAGCCCCGAGCTGAGCTCCCTGTGCTATACAGCAGCTTCCCAAAGGCCATCTATTTTACACGTGGTTGTGTATGTCCCTCAATGCTGCTCTCTCAATTCGTCCCACCCTCTTCAGAAGGTGTGTCTACAAGTCTGTGCTCTACATCTGCATCTCTATGAAACATTTTGAAGATAAACTTTTCATCTTGGAGTCATGTTCTGTTTACAGGAAAGTTGCAAAGTTAGCCCTTTGTCCCACTGTGAGCATCTGACGTGGACACAGGGCTGCACAGGGGCAGAGATGTAGAATGTGGACACATGACTGTAACTGCGTTCCAGACGTTATCTAGACTTCCAGTCTTCCCTGGATGCTCGCTTTCTATTCTTGGATCCAGACGAGGGTCAAGTGGTATCTTCTGACATATCTTTTTAAAAAGTGACTGCCTAGGGAATTATTTTAAAGGATATTACAGAAGTATATCATGTCCACATCAACTGTGATTACAGTTTGTAAACAATTAAATGACAAAAAGCAGGTCAATTTGAAGAAATATGTTATAAATATAAATGAAGATGACGCTTAGCTTGGGGATGAGGATCCGGCATGCAGTGGTCTGGCTCCTTTTCATCACCACCGCCCTCCCCCCAACTGAAAGGGAGGGCATGGTGTAGGGTCCCCCAGAAATCCGGTTGTAGAATCCTGACTGTAGAACTGGCCCAAGGGAGACCCCCAGGCCAGCAGCTCTTCCACAATCCAACAATGCCTCCTTCCTCAGCAGGAGGAAGGCAGGAGGTGGAGGTGGGGCTGCGGGAGACCCTCTGGTGGGAATAAAGTTGCCATCTCAATTATTCAGCTGACCCTTGACCCCCATTATCATGGATAATCAAAAACCATCTAAATGCTACATGTTTTAAATAAAAACATGGTTGAAATGGCCCTGAGGACACACAGGCAGGTAATTACATGGGCCGCTCGTGTGACTACTCTTCAGGGGGGTGCACTTTTCCATCTGCACAGAAATGAGAACAACAGCCGTGGGGATGCATCACAGCCCTGCGGAGGGCTCCCCTCAAAAGGAGCTCTGCAGGTGAAGCTCATTTCTCACTACACGGGGATTGTGGTTACAAACCTCTTTTGACAAGGAGAATGTTCAGGGGAACTGAATCCAGAGAGGAAAGAGGCTTAAATGAAAACCCAATTGCTTGTTCCCAAGAGCGCGTGTGTATGCCCCTGCCTCCTGCTTGAATCCCGCTGTGAACACTCTGCAGTTGATAAGCTTGGAGACTTGGAGGTTTTTCCATCCCAGCAGGTCCCACCTGGCTGGTAGATCTCTACAGGACCCCATGCAAGGTCTGGGTTTGGCTCAATGCTGGAGAAATTTGATGGGATAGATAGTGTCCTCGGGCTGACCCTGTGCAGGCCATCAGGTGACAAAGAGGGAAGCCCTAACAATCACTTAAGACACCCCGGAAAGACAACCCGAGAGTGACAAGAGATGTGAGGGTCTATCTCTGGAGAGTCGAAGGAGAAGGGTGGCTGTCTGTCCTGACTGGTCTTGCATGGTCTCCATCCTTCACAAGTTGTCCTGTTGCACGCACAGAAGTGAAAACAAGCAAACAACAGACAGACACATCCACTCATTTCCTTTCGTTGAACACATGCTCTGGGGACTGTGATCTGCTCTGGGCCCAGTTCAAGGCTTTGCAGAGGCCCCTGGAGTAGGGGAGAGAAGGGCTGGCAGCAGGATGTGGAGAGAGGACCACACCAGGAGGCGTCTTGTAGTCACTTCAGATTTGACTCATCCGAAGCCTCGAGAAGATCTTCTTAGTGCCCTGCTTGCTGTTGAGGCTGAGCCGGGTCCCTGGGCCCCAGATTTCCTGCACAGACTCATCCTCCTGCCGAGTCTTGGGGGAGGGCTGCTCTCAGAACTGCAAGAAGGGGGCCAAGTGCAGCCACCCTGGGGATTTGTGCCATGTGGCTGATTCTCTGGGGGCTGGGGAAGATTCTGGGTGCTGAACCCCAAAGGTAGGGGGTGATTAGGCTCCTCCTGGCCCCACTTCTGGACAGGAATGTCACTGAACCCCAGAGGCAGGGGGTCATTAGACTCCCCTGTCCCCACTTCTGGAAGGGAAGGTGTGTCAAGGGGCACAGGGGCCACGCAGCATTGCTCCTTGTGTAAATTCCTCTTCCCACCCGGTCTTCCTGGACCTGCAGGACATCTGCCGTCCCATCCTGGTTGTGATGTCTTTTCTTTTGGCTGCACCTGAGAGCTGTGCTTTAGAGAACTGTCATTACAGACGGCAATTTTGCCAAACGAGCCTTACTCTTGGCAAGGGAGTGATATACCTTTTTCGTTTGTTTCCTTAAGGGAGGAAAAAAAAAAAAAGGCCCAAGAAAGCAAGTTCACAATAATTCGGAAATGATTTTTCTTTTTCTTTGGTGACCGTTGACTGGGTTGGTTATCTGCTGCCCAATCTGGACAGTTGAATTATGTGACAGTACTTGGAAAAATTGGAAGGGGAGTGATTGTTTATTATCTTGAGATATAATTCACATACCATAATGTTTCCCTTCTAAAGTCTATGATTTAGTGGTTTTTAGTGTATTCACAAAGTTGTGCACTTATCTCTATGATCGAATTCCAGAACATTCCACCCCTCTAACCCAAATAACCTCTGCACGTAGCAGCCGTCACTCCCCTCCCTAACCCCAGCCCTAAGGAGCTATAATTCTACTGTCTGTCTCTGCAGATTTGCCTTTTCTGGACATTTCATATACATGGAACTAGACAACATGTCGTCTTTGGTGTCTGGCTTCTACCACTCAGCATAGTTCTGGGTCCACTCAGCATAGTTCTAGGGTCCACTCAGTGTAGCACTGGGGTTCACTCAGTATAGTTGGGGATCTACTCAGCATAGTTGGGGGTCCATTCAGTGTAGCTGGGGATCCACCGACATTGTTGCAGGGTCAGGATTTCATTCTTTCTGTTGCCTCATGTCTCTATGGAATAGATATGTGAGATTTTCAATCTAATCATCCATTGATATGTTTATTTTCAATTAACTCCAAAGTCATGTTTTTTCAAGTTACTTTTGTACAGGATAACTTTCCCATTAAGCTATCTTCATGAACTGTATTCACACTATAACTCAGGAGGAAAAAGAAAAAGCAAATCAAAGTCCTTTCTGGATGTAGAGACGGATTCTTTCCTGAGGGCTTCCTTGGTGTGGGGGACTGTCTACGGGCTTCTCAGCCCTTTCTGCATCCTCTCCCATGGCTCTCTACTTCTCGGGAGTTTTGCCTTACTCTAGGGGCAGGCCCAGCTTCTCCAGCTCTTCCAGTCTTCTCCTCTCCCTTCCCTGGTCCACAGCTGTCCCATGGCCTTCTCTCTCCCTTTTGGGGACAGCCGGGCACTCACAAACCTTTGACCTTCATGCATTTCCAAGCCTCCCCAGCTTTCCTGTTGATGCTATACCCGCCCAGAAAATTCTTTTGCATCCTGCAACACCCAGCTCATTATTTTCTCTAGGAAGTTCCCCAAACTGTCTTTCCCTGGGTTTCCATGATGCTTTATTTCTGTGTCATGGTCAGGGGGTGGTTCTATGGTATTTAAAAATGGGAAAACTGTAGGTACCAATAAATTGGATTGGATGCTGGTGGCAGTGCTGGGATCTGGGGATGTTGGAGGGTCCCAGGGAGGGGAAGGGACATTGGAGCTGGGCTCATGCTACACCACTGAGACATTACCTCCGGCTTTCCCAGTCTTACCTGCATACTACCTGTGACCACTTGCACACCTGGTGGCTCACATAGCTGGGAGGTGCCTGAGCGTTTATGCTGGAGGTATAGGGAGTGGAATCCACATGAATCTGCAGGATGTGGTTCTTCCAAAGACCAGTTCACTTACCCAGGTAAAATTCCTCTCCAAGCCCAATCTAGTTCAGTGTGAGGCTTAGATACATGACCAGCTGGAGGTTGAGATGCAGACTCTTAATCACTGGACCACCAGGGAAGCCCTGAGACTCTTTTTTTTGGACAATACCAATAGCTGCAATTAAAAAAAATTGAAGTTGATTTACAATGTTGTGTTTCAGGTACATAGCAAAGTGATTTAACTTTATATATACACACATGTAAATATGTATTCTTTTTAAAGTCCTTTTCCATTTTTGATTATTAAAGATACTGAATATACTCGATGGACATGAGTTTGAGTGAACTCCGGGAGTTGGTGATGGACAGGGAGGCCTGGTGTGCTGTGATTCATGGGGTCACAAAGAGTTGGACACGACTGAGCGACTGAACTGAACTGAATATAGTTCCCTGTACTATAGGTCCCTGTTATTTATTTTATATATAGTGGTGCTTGTGTGCTCAGTCTCTCAGTCATGTCTGACTCTTTTAGACCCCATGGACTGTAGCCCGCCAGGTTCCTCTGTCCATGGGATTTTCCAGGCAAGACTACTGGAGTGGATTGCCATTTCCTCCTCCAGGGGATCTTCCCTACACAGGGATCAAACCTGTCTCTTGTGGCTCCTGCATTGGCAGGAGGATTCTTTACTACTGAGCCACTTGGGAAGCCCATATATAGATGTGTGTATCTGTTAATTCCAAACTTCAATTTTATTCCTCCCCACCCTTTCCCCTTTAGTAACCATAAGTTTGTTTTCTATGTGACTTAGAGATTCATTTTGCCTCTCAACTTCCACCACTGAGAATAATTATTATTTATGTACTGAACTTGTACACACTGTATTTTTACGTATTTATGAAATGAAAGTTGCTCAGTCGTGTCCGACTCTTTGCGACCCCATGGACTATACAGTCCATGGAACTCTCCAGGCCACAATACTGGAGTGGGTAGCCTTTCCCTTCTCCAGGGGATCTTCCTAACCCAGGGATCGAACCCAGGTCTCCCACATGGCAGGCGGATTCTTTACCAGCTGAGCCACCAGGGAAGCCCACGTATTTATGGATTGTATTTATTATACTTTTCATCACTCCTGTGCTTTCTCCTTCCAAAGTTAGAGAGAGCAGGGCAGGAACTAGAGTGGGGAGTCGGAGAAAACTCCACCATGGATGCAAAATTTAGGGGTGCCCCAAACTGAAGTCATCAAGATGATGTTTTCATGCAATGTATTGAAAATAAAAATTAACGGTACAGCAGAAACCAACACAATATTGTAAAGCAATTATCCTCCAATTTAAAAAGTAAATTAAAAAATATTAATGCAAGTGATTCCAAATTGAGCAAAGTACCAATACTTTAAATAAAGACAGAATCACAGAGCTCCTTGTCAGGCCTCTCGCCTTCTTCACTTGCAGTGGAAATACTCTACCTGGGCCCTGGGAACCTGCAGTATTATGTGGGGAGGTTCTTGGACGCTTCTTCCAACCCCACCTCCAGGAAAACAACCACGCTGGTTCTACTTCTTACCAGCCTGCACAGAACAAACACGTCTGATATGCTGGGTGCCACACCTCCATTTCCCAGCAGCAGGCTCGCTAGATGCGCTCTTAGATCAATAGTCACAATTACTGAAGGCCTCAGCAGAGGCTGTATTTTTTTTCTCTCCCTCTCTGCATCTCTCTCTTCCTGTTTTTTAAAGGTTGTTACTGTGACATTAAGTGATGTAAAGAAAAGAATTGACTTCCTATTTCTGAGCCAGACCAAGTTTCATCTCTGCATGCGTCTCCTCCAGGTTGTTCAAAATGGTGCTTTTCTCAGTTAAACTTGGTGTTGACTCAAAGGCCCAGCCACGGGAGGTCGTCCTCTTTTATTTTATTTTCTAATACTCAAAGAGGATGCCTCTGCCCTCTGAGATGCTGCCTGTAGAGTGGGCACCATTTCAGCAAAGAGGGTAGGAGGCAGGCCAGGCCAGCGCCTCTCTGCTCTGAGTTGTCTTTTCTGGGGCCACGGATGTCTCCCCAGTTTCAGGCCAGGAGCACCATTGGCTGCAGGTGCATCTCTCTTCATCAAGGTATGTAACATACTTCATGAGGTAAGCCTATAGATGATGCTAGTTTTTAAAAAAACAAACTCTTTTTTTTTTCTCACCCTGTACTCTTAATGATGTATTTATCTTCAAGCATACAGTTAAAAAGAAAATGCTACATAAAACTGGGCTTGACCCAGTTCAGTAATTGTCCTGTGTGCTTACCATCACTGTTCTTTTTGTCAAAATATTTACTGCAAATTATAATGGCTGTCAGAAACCGAGTCCGCAATCCATGTTCTACTGAACATAGGAAAACCTTATAGGAAATGTGTTGCTGTTGCTTTGTAAGCTGTTTTTTTTTTTTTTTAAGTGATGGATCTAATTAAACTGAAAGTGTTAATTGGTTAGGAACATTAGTTCTATTGGCCCAAGAGTTAGAAAAACAAAGCATACAGTATAATTTAAATATCAAGGTATTTGACAGCAATACTATTTATAGCAGCTCTACTGAGCAACCACCCAAGGGGAGCATTTTTCAATGAGATTTACAAGGGACCCTGGACGTGGGACCATGTATTTATATATATATTTGTGTTCCCAGCGTCCAAAATAGCTAAGAGCTGGAGGGTCTGTCAGATAAGCCCTGGAGCCCATGTCCTGAGAGGTGGCCTGCCTCTCTGCTCCGGTCACAAATCTTACTGTAAGAATGAGAGCCAAGATGTTATCTGCCGGAATGCAAGGGGAGACAGGATGCAACTTAGAAGAACGATAACGTCGGGCGACTGGGAAAAGCAGAATCAACGTCAGGGCCTATTTAAAATAATGTGCCTTTTAACTAATTCTAGCACCCTAGCTAAGGGCAAGATTTTAGGATCACAAGGCTGATACCCCTCAAAGCAAGCATTTGGGTTCTGCACAAGGCTTGGGGACTGTGGGAAGATTCTGAGAAGCCAAGAGATGAAGGTTTGCTTCCTCGGTTTTACTTTGACCAGGAAGACAGGGGAGGGGGAGCCCCCCAAAACTTAAATAATCACTGCCTAGTTGCCAAGGGGAAATGAGGCCGCCAGGAGGGCCAAGTGGGTACCAGCCAGAGGCCGTTCTCATGGTAGAAACCACATGTATGCAGAGAACCAAGACTGTAGGAGGGGGATGGGGTGGTCTGTGTCAGATTAACACAGAGAAAAACACCCAGTGCAGAGTGCCCACCACCATACACATTTACCTGTTGTCCGAGCCTCTGAGCAAGCAGGCATAAGCCCTGACCTTCAGAGAAGGAAAACATGGCAAGGAGAGTCGAGGTGACTTTTTCAAAGTCATGAGAGGTTGGGAATTCCCTGGCGGACCAGTGGCTGGGACTTGTCACTTTCACGGCAGTGGGCTGGGTTCAATCCCTGGTCGGGGAACTAAGATCCCACAAGCCATGTGGCATGGCCAGTGATGCCTTGTGTGTGCATGAGTGTGTGCTCAGTTGTGTCTGACCCTTTGTGACCCCATGGACTGTATCTGCCAGGCTCCTCTGTCCACGGACTCCTCCAGGCAAGAATACTGGAGTGGGTTGTCATTTCCTCCTCTAGGGGATTTTCCTGACCCAGGGATTGAACCTGAGTCTCTTGCACTAGCAGGTGAATTCTTTACTGCTCAGCCACTGGGGAAGCCAGTGATGCCCTACAGTGCTTTAAAAAATAGTTTACAAAATCATAGAGCTTGAAGGGAGCTGAGTAAAGGGTCAAAGACAGGTATGGTCTCCAAGGTCTGGGAGTTCTGTCCTTCTGGGTGTGGCTGAGCAAGGATGACCGAGTTTCTCTGAATGGTCACAGTCAGGAATCTCTACAGAGTCTGTCAGGGCAGCCTTTCCTCTGCTCTGACTTGCAATGAATTGAGAAGTCTTTGAGGGTCTTCACTGATGTCATGTTATCATTATAATCATTTGCATTCATATAATGGTGGAGCCTTGCCATTTATGGCAGTGATGTAAAAATGTCCTCTGAATATAAGGGTACCTGAAGACAAGTGAATTGACCTAAGGAAAATGATGCAGAGGAAAATGATATGCATCAAGTTGGTGTTTCTCCAAGGGCAGCCTTATGGAGCCCAGGCCTAGGGATATGGTTTTAGGTCTCTAGATGCTGCAGTAAATAACATGGGCTCACATGCTATGAAGGTCACTTCCTGTTTCAGTGCTCTTTCTTTTTATTTCCTATTTATTATTTTTATAAATTAGGCTTTTTGTCTTGAGATAATTGTAGGTTCCCATGCAGTTGTAGGTAGGGCTTCCCGTGCAGTTGTAGGGCTTCCCTGGCAGCTCAGACAGTAAAGAATCTGCCTGCACTGCGAGAGACCTGTGTTTGATCCCTGGGTCAGGAAGATCCCCTGGAGAAGGGCATGGCAACCCACTCCAGTATTCTTGCCTGGAGAATTCCATGGACAGAGGAGCCTGGCAGTCTACAGTCCATGGTGTTGCAGAGTTGGACATAACTGAGCAACTAACACTTTCACTTTCTTTATTTCATGATGTTGTAAAAAATAATCCAGAGAGATCCCATGTACCTTTTAGCCAGTTTCCCTCCATGGTAACATCTTTCAAATCACAGCCTGCATGTTGATTTAGTCAAGATACAGACTGTTTCATCAGCACAGGGATCTCTCGTAGCCACACCCACTTCCTCCCTTCTCTCCTCTCAACTCCTGGTAACTTTTCATCTGTTCTCCAGCTCCATAATCTGTCATTTCAAGACTGTTATATAAGTGGGAAAAAAAAAGAACTTCCATAAGAGGTAGCCATTCTACTCCTGGGTATATATTGAGAGAAACAAAAACATTAATTCTAGAAGATCAATGCACCCCAACTTTCATAGCAGCATTTTTTTTTTATAATTGCCAAGGCATGGAAGCAACCTAAGTGTCCACCAAGAGATGAATAAATAAAGAAAATGTGGTGTATACACACAATGGAATATTAGCCATAAAAGAAGGAAATGATGCCATTTGCAGTAACATGGATGAACCTAGTTCAGTTCGGTCGCTCAGTTGTGTCTGACTCTCCGCGACCCCATGAATCACAGCCTGCCAGGCCTCCCTGTCCATCACCAACTCCCGGAGTTCACTCAAACTCATGTCCACAGAGTCGGTGATGCCATCCAGCCATCTCATTCTCTGTCGTCTGCTTCTCCTCCTGCCCCCAACCTGAGAAAGACAAATTAAGTGAAATCAAAGAAAGACAAATACTGTATAATATCCTTTACATGTGGAATCTAAAAAATACAACAAACCAGTGAGTATAACAACAAAAAAGCAGACTCACAGATCTAGAGAACAAACTAGTCGTTTACCAGTGAGGAAAGGGAAGGGGGATGGTGCAGATACAGGAGATTAAGATGTACTAACTCTCAGGGATAAAATAAGCTGCAAGGGTATACTGTACAACAAGGAGACTATAACCAGCACTTTATAACAATGAAGTGGAATGTAACCTTTAAAAAGTGTGAATCACTCTATTATACATCTGTAATTTATATAAGATTAAACAGCAACTACACATCCATTTTAAAATGGAAAAAATTAAAATAGCAAAAAAAAAAAAAAGACTGTCCTATAAATGAAATTACAGTGTCTGGCCTTGGGGTGTGGCTTTTTTCACACAGCATAATTCTCTGGAGATTCATCACTATTGTTCCATCACTCCTTTTGATTGCTGAGTAATAATGACATGGATGGACCACAGCTAATTTAAATGTTCATCTGTTGAAGGACATCAGGGCTGATTTCAATTATCAGCTATTACACGTAAAGCTGCCATGACCATTTGTGCACAGTCTCCTGTGTGAATCTCAGTTTTCATTTCTTTGGACTAAAAGGCCAGGAATGTAATCCCTGGGTTAAATGGCAGTGGCGGTTTATTATTATTATTTAAAGACACTGCCAAAGTTTTGTCCAGAATGGCCTTATCACTTCATACCCACATCAGCCATTCATGTCATATCTCCACATTCTCGCCTGCACTAGGTGTTATCAGTGTTTTTCATTTCCGCCTCCTGACGGGTGTGCAGTGATATTTCGCTGTGGTTTTCATTTGCATTTCTCTGATGGCTAGTGGTGCTGAACGTCTTTTCATGTGCCTGTTTCCATCCATATATCTTTGGCGATGTGTCTTTCTTCATGTCTTTTGCTCCCTTTTTGATTGGATGGTTGTTGAATTTTTTTTACATTTAATTTTTATTGTATATTGGCATATAGTTTGAATTTTTTTTAAACTTAAAATTTTTTTATGTTAAGTTTTCATACTCCAAGTTAATTCCCTGGTCTAATATACGGCTTACAAATACTGTCTCCTGGTCTATAGCTGATGTTTTTATCCTCTTCAAAGCAGGGGTTCTCATAGAGCAGATATTTTTAATTTTGATGGAATTCAGTTTATACATTTTCCCTCTATGGCTCATGCTCTTGGTGTCAAGTCTGAAAACTCTTTCCTATGCCCCGGATCCTAAAGAGTTTTCTCTTGCTTTTTATTCTAGAGTTTATAGTTTCATAGTTTCCACTTAAGCTTGTTTCACATTTAGAGTTAATGGTAATGTAAGTAAGGTCTGAGGTATAGTTGAGGTTATTTTTTGTCTCTGGATGTCAATTACTCCAGCACTGTTTATTGTAAAGATTACCCTCCCCTCACCAAATTGCTTGAACTTTTGTTAAAAATCTGTTGGGCCTACTTGTGCAAGTCTATTTCTGTGTTGTTGTTTTTTAATTCTGTTTAATTGATCTGTGTCTATTCCCCTATCAGTATGGCACTGTCTTCTTTACCATAGCTCTGTAATAAGTTTTAAATTTTATTGAAAATTTAAACTGATTCCTCCCATTTTATTATCCTTTTTCCAAAACTGAGTTATCCTAGTTCCTTTACTTTTCTCAATCAATTTTCAAATAATCTTGTTTTTGCTCACAGAAAAAGCTTATGGGGATTTTGATAGGAATTGAATTAAGTCTCTCTATCACTGTGGGGAAAACTGACATCTTTACGCCTCTATTATGGCTAGTCTTCCAAACCATGAACACAATCTATCTCTTTATTTCTTCAGATTTTCTTTGAGTTTTTCATCAGTGTTTTGTAGTGTTCAGCATATAGGTCCTGGTTATGCTTTGGTAATTTTACATCTAAGTATTTCAGTTTTTTGAGTGCTTGTAAATGGGATTGCATTTTAAATTTGGGTTTCTGATTGTCCATTGCTAGTATACGGAAGTGGGATTGATTTTTGTGTGTTGATCTTGTAGATCATGACTTTGCTGAACTTGTTAGTTTTAGAAGAAAGTTTTTTTCCTTTTCTCTCTCTCTCTCTTTTTCTGACTTCTTGGGCTTTTCTGCATAGATGATCATGTCATCTGCAAATATAGAAAGTTTCATTTCCTCCTTTCTTGTCGCTGTGTCTTTTATTGTCTTTCTTGCTGTGTTGCACTGGCCAGAATTTCTACATCTCTGTTACATAAAAGTGCTGAGTGATCTCTGTATAGTCCTGTTTCTGATGTTTAGGAGGAAGTATTCAGTTTCCCATCATTAAGGATAACATTTTTAGATGCGCTTCATCAAGTTGAGAAGCTTTCCCTCTATTTCTATTTTCTGAGAAAGTTTATCATGAATAGGTGTTGGTCTTGTCAAAAGCTTTTTCTCCAGCGGTTGATATACATGTGATGTCCCCCCTTCTTTCCTCTGTAAATATGATAGATCACACAGATGCAGGCCCGGGGCCCTGGGTTGTGGGGTGTGTAATTCTTTCTATATTGCAGAATCTAGTTGCTGATATTTTATGAAGGATTTTACATCTGTATTCATGAAGGGATAGTGCTCTGTAGGTTTTGTTTCGTTTTGCTTTTGGACTGTCTTTGATTTTGATGTCAGGGTAATACCTAGCTTCATGAAATTAATGGGGAAATACCCCCTCCTCTTTTGTTTCCTGGAAGAAGTTGTATAGAATTTGTATTAATTTTTCTTTAAATTCTAGGTAGAATTCTTCAGCAATACTATCAGGATCTTAAGACTTCTCCTTGGGGTGTTTTAAAATTACAAATGTGGGGGACTTCTCTGGCGGTCCAGTGGTTAAGACTTTGCCTTCTAATGCAGGGGGTGTGGGTTTGATCCCTGGTTGGGGAGCTAACATCCCACATGCCTTGCATCCAAAAATCAGAGACAAAGAACAGAAGAAATACTGTAATAAATTCAATGAAGACTTTAAAAAGATAATAAAATTACAAATTTGGTCTGCTTAATAAATACAATGCTAATCAAATTATCTGTTTTATATCTGGTGAATTTTTGCTAACTTGTGCTTTTCAAGGAACTGATCCATCTCATTTACGTTATCACATGTATGTGGATGGAGTTATCCACAGTAACTCTTGCGCTGTCCTTTTGATACTTGCAGAGTGTGTCATGATATTTTGTTTCATTCCTGATGTTGGTAATTTGTGTCTTCTGTCCTTTTTCCTTTCTAAATCTCCGTAGAGATTCTAAAGATGAATTTATTTAATTTTTTAAAAATTTATTTTATTGAAGTATAGTTGATTTACAACGTTGTGTTAATTTCTGCTGTATAGCAAAGTGATTCAGTTATACATATACATATATACATTTATTTTCAAGTTATTGTCCATTATGGTTTATTACAGGATATTGAATATAGTACTTTGTGCTATATAGTAGGATCTGGTTTTTATCCATTCTATATGTAATAGTTTTCATAAAGATCACTTTATTGATATTATTAAAGAACAAGCTTTATTTTTCATTGACTTGATTAGTTTTCTGTTGTAGTTTAATCATTTTGTTTCCTTTTTGTTATTATTTCCTTCCTTCTGCTTAATTTTGGGTTTCCTTTACTAGGTTAGAGGTGTAGGAGCTTGGTTATTGATTTGAGATTCTGTCTTTTCTTGAATAAGCATTTAATACTAGAAATGGCCTCTCAGCACAGCCTTAGCTGTGTCCCGTAAATTCTGAGATGTTATATTTCCAGTTTCATTCATTTGCTGTGTTTTGGGCTTCCCTTGACACCTCCTTTTCACTTGTGGGTTATTTAGTAGTTTGCGCTTTAGTTTCCAAGTGTTTGGAGATTTTCCTGTTGTTGTTCAGTTGCAAAGTTGTGTCTGACTCTGCAACCTCATGGACTGCAGCACATTAGACTTCTGGGTCCTTCACTATTTCTCAGAGTTTGCTCAAATTCATGTCCACGGAGTTGGTCATGCTATCTAACTATCTCATCCTCTGGCACCCTCTTCTACTTTTACTTTGAACCTTTCTCAACATCAGGGTCTTTTCCAATGAGTTGGCTCTTCGCATCAGGTGGCCAAAGTATGGGAGCTTCAGCTTCAGCATCAGTTCTTTCAATGAATATTCAGGGTTGATTTCCTTGAGGATTGACTGGTTTGATCTCCTTGTAGTCCAAGGGACTCTCAAGAGTCTTCTCCAGCACCACAATTTGAAGGCATCCATTCTTTGGTGCTCAGTCTTCTTTATGGTCTGACTGTCACATCTGTACATGACTACTGGAAAAACCATAGCTTTGACTATAGAGCAATAGTACAGGGTTCTTTTTCAAGGGCACTTAGGCTTCCCTTCAATCAGAGGCCTCTGGGTCTGTGAACTGACTAAGGTCTGAAAAGTGGACGAAGGGCCGTGATTCTTTCTGGTAACTCAAGTCAGGTTCCTAGTGACCACACAACCACACATAGAGTTTCTTGTTATCCAGATCAAGCCATATCCTAGGGGCTGACCTCCTACTTTACCCCTAGTGGCACCCTGGTCAATCAGCTACCACGGGAGATCTCTAAGACCCTAGGCACTCTGACTCCTGGCCCCTCCCCATGGCCCTGTGCTGGATGCGCCCACTTTCTCATGGACAGTTAAGTGCTCCCGCTTGGCCTCTGCTCTCCTGGGATCCCCACTGAAATCGGGGAGCCCATCTCAAGTCTGACGCCCCCTAGACATACCTGACCTTGAAAGAGAGCAACCACAGAGGTTTTCAGGGATGCGAGTGCAATGCCCTAGAGAGGAGAGGGCCTTTGGGTCTTCTGGAACATTGTGGTTGGGGAGTGGGTGGGTAGGTCTGAACGTGGCACACGGTACATCCAGGCCAGCCTTCCTAGTTACCTGAGCTGCTGAATTCCTGCCTCCACATCAGACCAGAGAAGTTCTGGCATCTCAGTCTCATGAAATCTAGGTCACCACTGGGTCCAGCTTTCTGTTAACCAACCAAGGAAGCTGCAAAACCACATCCAGCCACTCAATGAATACATTAAGTTGAGAACTTCTAATAAGCACCCCATCAATGAATGTGATCCAATCACTGATGTTCTTTCTATCCCTTCTGTTGTAACACTCTTAGGATCCACTCCCACACATGGATTCCCAGGTTTCTGTTGATATGTGTTATCAAGGATCTACAGCTATTTTGGTATATAAGCTATTTCCTCCTGGGTAAAGCTCAGGGGCATCATGGACTCAATGGACATGAGTCTGAGCACACTCTGGGAGATAGTGAAGGACAGGGAATCCCGGTATGCTGCAGTCCATGGGGTCACAGAGAGTCGGACAAGACTTACAACAATAATAACAATAATATACAATAAGAAACAATAAAATAACAATAAACAACAGCCTGTACCTGTTCCCTGAATCATGCTGACATGCATCTCTAGTTACTGACAAAAGGGTGGGGGCCTGGGTGGGCTCTGAGAAAAGAGAGCATCCCCTATCTATTCATGGGGTTTTCAAGCTGAGGAAGACTGGTCTTCTTGGACCTTGGAGGAAAAGCTGCTGCTACTGGTCACAGATGTTCAGAGTGACTTGGAGTCAGTGCTGTCAGTTTCTCCAGGTCCAATCAGATGGCCTTATTCCAAGTTTCAGGATCTCATTCTTACCCGATTACTGACCTAATTTTCACCCTAGACACTTGGTGAGACTGTGAATCCAACTGCCATTTAAATGCACAACTTGCACCATTAAATTTTGTGTTTGATCTTCTGTCCTGTCAGCCCTGAAATAAATTCTTTCAGGGCTGTTGTGGAAGCTGTCTGATTCTCAGATCATGACTTGAGGTGGGAGTTAATAGACCTGGGTTTATAGTTTTCTAAGTGCTCAATGGCAGTCAGAAAAATTCATTTCATACCACATTGCTGATCGTCATCATCACTGATGTGTGGCTGGTATTCCCAAGGCACGTGCCCCCATTGGCACTTTATCATGAGCAAGCATGGGTAATAGCTTGATTAACTGTGATGGCACTGCTTGTCATGGGTTGCAAGCATCCCATTTCTCATAGGCAAGGATCTAACGTCACACTTAAGTTCAAGGGCATGATCCCATCTTTAGGGATCTGTCTCTTGGGTCCCCTTCCAGCACTGATTCTGTAGTATGTGTATCTAATCAGGAGATAGAAATCACATAGTTGGTTACACTGGGGAAGTTTAGGATAGGGATGATTAACTAAAATAAAAGAGTAACTATAAGACATAAGAGGGCTTCCCAGGTGGTGCTGGTGGTGAAGAACCTGCCTTGTCAGTGCAGGAGACATAAGAGACGTGGGTTTGATCCCTGGGTCAGGAAGATCCCCTGGAGGAAGGCATGGCAACCCACTCCAGTATTCTTGCCTGGTGATTCCCATGGACAGAAGAGCCTGGAAGGCTACAGTCCATAGGGTTGCAAAGAGTCAGACACAGCTGAAGTGATTTAGCATGCACGTATGCACAAGACTTAAGAACATTGTTTATAGTCCCTAGGATTGCGAGAGATTGTCCACGAAAGGGCAGATTTTGGATGGAGTTCAGACTTCATTGAAAAAGTTGTGACTTAGTCACCCAACAGACGAGATGTTGGCTAGTTTAGCCTGACTGGAGCTAGTCTGGAATTGCTGAGCACACAATAGGTAACCCTCTGGAGTGTGGATAGGAAGCAGGCAATGACAAGAGATGTGGGTGTGCATTGGGAGTATGGATGCTAGTGGGGACAGAGGCAGTCAGAGCTCATGGGCTGTGTGGAGGGAAGTCGGGCTTGCAGAGGGACTGGCCAGTCTGTATGGACCCCCAGCCACAAACAGTTGTGCTTTGCCTGCATGGGTACCCAGTTTCACTGTCAGGAAGGCTGCAGTCACATCCTCTCCAGCCCGAGGTTCTGTGGTTGCAGAGAGATGGCATCTGTGGCCTGTGGTTCAGGCAGGCTCTGTTGAATATCCTCGTATTGATTATGTGGTTGCTGTTAGTATTGCATTATAGATTCATAACTCATCATAGTCTATTGGTGTCACTGCTTTGCCAGCTGAAGTGAAATGTAGAAACTACCTCCTCTACCTTCTTCCACTTAGTGTTTTTTGTTTCAAACATCATTTGGAAAATTCAAAAGGAAATATTGAATTTAGCTTTATTTTTTCTCTTTCCAGTGTTCTTTCTCCTTCTTGAATTTCCAAGTGTCCTTATTTTCACTTCAGTTCAGTCCAGTCACTCAGTCGTGTCCGACTCTTTGCGACCCCATGAATCACAGCACGCCAGGCCTCCCTATCCATCACCAGCTCCCGCAGTTCACTCAGACTCATCACCATGAGTCGGTGATGCCATCCAGCCATCTCATTCTCTGTCATCCCCTTCTCCTCCTGCCCCTAATCCCTCCCAGCATCAGAGTCTTTTCCAGTGAGTCAACTCGTCGCATGAGGTGGCCAAAGTATTGAAGTTTCAGCTTTAGCATCAGCCCTTCCAATGAACACCCAGGATTGATATCCTTTAGAATGGACTGGTTGGATCTCCTTGTAGTCCAAGGGACTCTCAAGAGTCTTCTCCAGCACCACAGTTCAAAAGCATCAGTTCTTCGGTGATCAGCTTTCTTCACAGTCCAACTCTCACATCCATACATGACCATGTCCTTCTTTTAGTTGTTGTAATATTATTTTTACAAGAATGGATCACACCATTTATTTATGATGACTTCTTATTTTATGCTATTTTATTTGAAAAATTTTTTTTGCCACACCACATGCCTTGTGGGATCTTTGTTCCCTGACTAGGTATTGAACTTGGCAGTGAGAGTGTGGAGTCCTTACCACTGTATCACCAGGGAACTCCCCTTTCCTTTATTATTTCCTTTCTATGTAGAGAACTTCCTTTAGTCATTCGTGCTGATGACAAATTCTCTGTGTTTTATTTGAGAATGCCTTCATTTCCCCTTCCTTCTAGAAGGGTCTTTTTGCTGGATATAGAATTTGTGGTTGACAGTTCTTTTCTTTAGGCCCTTGAAAAATGTTGTGCTACTTCCTTCTGACCTCAAGTTTCAGACAGGAAACCTGCTGGCATTAGGACTTGTTTTTCCCCATAGGAAAGTTGTCATTTCTCTTTTATGGCTTTGAGAAAATTTTTCTTTGTCCTAAGAGTTCAGAAGTTTGACTGTGATGTGTTTTGGTGAGGATTTCTTTGGTTTATCCTGTTTGAGATTCACTAGTGTCCTGATTCCATGGGTTTATATGTCTTTTGTTAAACTGAAGTTTTCAGTCGTATGTCAATGAGTATTGTTTTTATCCCAGTCCTCTTTCCCGTCTCCTTCGAGAACTCAGATGATGTGAATGTTATAGCTTTGTTAATCTCATAGGTCCCTGAGGCTCTGCTCATTTTTAATTTTTCCAGCCTATTTTCTCTTTGTTGTTCAGACTGGGAAACCTCTATTGTTCTATCTTCAAGTTCATGGCTTCTTTTTTTCCCTCCCTTCTGTTCTGCTGTTGAGTGCACCCACTGAATTTTAAAATTCGGGGTTATAGTATTTTTCAGTTCTAAAATGTCCATTTGGTTGTTCTTTTACTTTTGATTTCCTTCCTGAGATTGTTTTTATTTGTTTCAAGCCTATTTGTAAGTATTCATGGAGACATTTTTCATGATGGACCCTCTAAAATCTTTGTCAGATAATCCCAACATCTCTTGCATCTTGGTATTGGCATTTATGAATTATCTTTCTTTACTCAGTTTGACATCTTCCTGATATGAAAAGTGATTTTGATTGAAACTTAGTCACTTGGGTACTACACTATAAGAGTCTGGATGGATTGAACCTTCTGTTTTTATTGGCTTCCTTTGATGCTGCTTAGCAGGGGAAGAAAACAAAGAGAAGTCCAGATTGCCCACTTGGTTTCTGTTGACCCCAAGTGTGAGCTCCTCATTACTGCTTCATGGGGTGGTAATTCTGGATCCCCACTCAGCTATCATGTGTGTCTCCCTGGAAAATAAGATGCCATGTTATGGCTCCTCACCTGGCTTCCACTGACCCCATGGGTATGAGTGGCCTTATTGCTATTGAGTGGTGGTGAACATGCTGGTTCTCTTTTGGGTAATAGTATAGTCCTCCTTCATTTTCCCCTCCAGTTATTATAAGCATTTATTTGTTGGTTGTTTTTGTTTTAACTGAGAGCAGACATGGCATGATGATCTATACCTCATACTTTTTGGCCAGTGAGAATAAATGTCTTTTCACATATGTCTTTAAAAACTTAATTGCTTTGATTTTTAATTTTAAAAATTAATAGACAATTTAAAAAGACTGGTTTAGGTTTATAAATGGGCTTCCCTGGTGGCTCAATGGTAAAGAATCCACCTGAAATGCAGGAGCTGTAAGAGACACAGTTTCAATCCCTGGGTTGGGAAGGAAATGGCAACCCACTCCAGTGGGTTCTTGCCTGGAAAATTCCATGGACAGGGGAGCCTGGTGGGCTACAGTCCATGGGATCACAGAGTCAGACATGAACCACATGCACGCATAATGACATGTACCCAGTGCTACAGTATTTTGCCAGACAGTTTTATTGCCCTCAAAATCTTCTGTGCCCCATGTATTCATCCCTCCCTCCCCCTCATCCCCTGGAAACCACAGATCTTCTTACTGTTTTCATAACTTTGCCTTTTCCAGAATGTTAGATAGTTGAGATCATACAGTCCAACTATATAGCCTTTTCAGATTGGCTTCTTTTGATTAAAAATATTCATTTTTGTGTCTTCATGTTTTTTCATGATTTGATAGCTCCAGTCTTTTGTCATTAAAATTAAGTTTAATTAAAATAATTTCTTTTTAATGTTGAATAATATTCCACTGTCTGGATGCACCATGATTGACTTATGCACCAACCTACTGAAGGGCATCCTGGTTGCTTCTAAGTTTTAGAATATTATGAGTTATTTAGAATATTTAGAAAATTATGAATAGAATCAATTGTTGCTTTAAACATGTTTGCAGGCTTTTGAATGAAAATAAGCTTTTGGCTAATTGGGTAATGATACAGTGAAAAAAGTGAAAGTGTCAGTCACTCGGTTGCATTCAACTCCATTACCCGTGGATTGTAGTCCACCAGACTCCTCTGTCCATGGGATTTCCCAGACAAGAACACTGGAGTGGGTAGCCATTCCCTTCTTCAGGGGATCCTTTCAACCCAGGGATCCAACCTGGGTCTTCTGCATTGCAGGCACATTCTTTACCATCATAGCCACCAGGGGAGCCCAGTGATATGGGTGTGCTCAGTCATGTTCGACTCTTTGCAACCCCACAGACTGTGGCCCACCAGGCTTCTCTGTCTATGGGATTCTCCAGGCAAGAATACTGGAGTGGATTGCCATTCCCTTCTCCAGAGGAACTTCCCAACCCAGGGATCAAATGCTGGTCTCCTGCATCGCAGGCAGGTTCTTTACTGTTTGAGCTACAGGGAAGTCTTTTCTTTTTTACTTTTTAAAAGTTGTAAAATATGCATAACATAAAATTGATTATCTCAACCATTTTAAAGTGCAGTTCTGTGCTGCTGAGTACATTCACATTCTTATGCACATCGTTCTCTGTTAAAGTAATGCTAGCCCAGGTGCCCAGGGATGGGTGGAAGCAAGTGGTTCCCCCACACAGCACAGCGGGTGACAGGCATGCAGGATGGACTGACGTTTGGGAAACTTGCAACTAGAATGACACTCTTGGTACCCACGTTCTTTCTGGAAGTTCCATCTGCTGAAAGTTCCATCTTTATAGTCTTGTCTCTCAGGCCCAGAAGGTGAGTTTTTAAAACCTATTTGCAGCATGCCCACGTTGTCTTTTTGCCCAGGACCCCTTGTGGGTTGCTCTGAAGAAAGGGGCCTTTGGAAATAGTCACTTTCCTCAGGTTCCTCCCACCTTTCTGTTCATCTCCCCATGGGGCCCCACACAAGCTTAGAGGAACATAGCTTCGGTGAGTGGGAAGCCCACACGTGACAGATGGAGGAAGCGAGGGGTCCGAGAAGCTCTCCGCAGGGTGGACCCTCAGGAGGGCGACGGGGCGGGGGCAGCATTTGGCAGTGGGTCTAGCTGAGCAGGTGGTCCTCCTGGAGCCTTCCTGGGGCACCAGATTGATGGCGATAGGATGGCTTCCCACCCCCTTGGTTCAGAGTGAGAATCGTCAGCACAGCCCTTTGCGGTTTTCCTGGGAAAAATGCCATGGCCCCCCTCCCCAACCTCCGGAAGGTGCTGGTGGGCTTGCTACCTCCCTGGCAGCAATCAGCTGCTACTAAAAGGCGTCAGTTTTGCTGTGATCACGCAACAGGCTGCAGAGAGCAAAATAATCATCGTGGCAGGTGTGTCAGAGATGTAGCGCTCTTTTTCTGGAATTTCTATTTTGAAGCCCCACTCCTCCCACCTCAAGGCAGTCAGTTCTGGACTTCTTTTCTCTCTCCCCTGATGATGGGCTTATTTCAGGAGACAGGTGGTGCTCAGCCCCCAGCTCCCCTTACAAGCCAGCCCCCCACTTGCTGAGTCACCCCTTCTCCTGCATTGCCCTGGGTCTGACCCACTTTCCGGGTCACTCCTGGCCCCCTCTTGAGTACTCTGGGAGTCATCCTGGGCTGTAGTCCTCTGGGCTGTAGGGTTCTGGGCATGGAACCCTGGGGGTTTCTTCCGGCCCTCCCACTGGACTCATGTCTGCAGCTATTGCTATTGTGGGTCTCATCACCTCCCTTTGGCTTTCCTCCTTCTTACTTCCTCCCAACCCGAGGATGGTCCTTATCAGAGTCCCCTTAGGGTTTAGGCTTTGGAATTTAGAAGTCTGTCCTCTGTTTCTGCCATAATAACTCCATTGGAAGCCCTGGCCACTCATCCTTCTCTACATTTACCACTTAGGAACATATGGCAGGCAGCCTTGCTGGGCATGAGATTTTCTGGGGCCACAGAGCCCAATGGGTGCATCCCCTTGGCCAGCTGGACATGCCAGCCATTGCGCCTTCAGCCCCCAGTGGGGTAACATGTTTATATGATCTCTTGTTCCCCAACCTGGTTAGGTGAGCTCTAAGTGCCCTCAGTGAGGACTTGCTTGATGATACACTCTTATTTTTTTTTAATATTTTTTATTGTGGTAAAAATTACATAATATAAAACATACTATTTTAGCATATTTCACTGTATAGTTCAGTGGCACTAAGTACATTCACACGGTCATGCAACTCTCACCATCATCCAACTCCTGAATTTGTCACCTTCCCAAACTGAAACTCTGTCCCCATTAAAGACTAACTTCCCCTCCCCTCTTGCCATCTCTCCACCCTCCCCAGCCCGAGGCATCTATCAGTGTACATTCTAACTCTATGAATTTGACTATTCTAAGTACCCCGTATAAGTGGAATCAAACAGTGTGTGTCTGCATCTAATGTATATTGGAATGCATTTGTAACGTTAACTTAATCTATGGGTGACACACTCCTTAAAGCTTCCTTCACCCTGCTTTCCCACTCCCCTGTCAGTGTTACCTGAAATCACCTCCTAAACTGAATCCTTGTCATGCATGGCCTTCTTTCTTGGAAACTGCACCTGAGACATCCTCCCTTCCCGGAGGTTCTGAAGGGAGTTGGCTGCGCTGACTGATGGGGAAGAGACAAGGGGTAGGAGGGAAGGTGGGGAGGGGAGGATTTGCTCATTAATAGTTCAAAATATTATGGCGTATCACTGGAAACTCAGATGAACCAAGCACTTCCTCCCTGCCTGATGCCACCCTCGATGTTTTCATACACGTCATTCATCTGATCCTCCCAGTAGCTGTGCCCGAGTGACCTGGGGGCCAGGTGAGCAGAGACAGGAAGGTGGGTCTGATGGTTCTCCTGGAAAGCACCTGGAAATTTCTCAGCTAGTAGAAAGGACAAGGAACCTTCAGGGAAGCCTCATCTTCCCTTCACAGCAGTGCTTAGGAATTCTAGTAGCTCCTACCCATCCCTAGGGATTTCTGTCTTTAAGTCTTTCCTTAAAAAATTACAAGGTCTCAAGTCTGTGAGATCTATCATGCAGACAGGCTTATGAGGAACACAGGATGGAAGCAACAGTCTTGGGACAAAAAAGAGAAAAAGGATTCATTGTAGCATTAGCCAATTTCTGTGATAAGCCAATCCCAAGCTGTGAATGTGACATGTAGCTGTTAAGTTGTGTCCAATTCTTGTGATCCCATGGACTGCAGCCCGCCAGGCTCCTCTCTCCATAGGATTTCCCAGGCAAGAATACTGGGGTGGCTCGCCACTTCCTTCTCCAGAGTATCTTTCCCCTGTGTTTTTGCCACCTTTTGGCTCTTTTGAATTGTGGCTATCAACATTTATGTCTATGTTTTTATTTGAATACCTATTTTTAATTCTTTTGGGTATATACGAAGACGTGGAATTTCTGGGTCAGGTAGTAGTTCTGTGTTTAACTTTTTGAAGAGTTGCCAAGCTGTTTGCCACAGTGGTTGCATCATTTCACATTCTCACTAGGGTTAAAATTTCTCCACATCCTCAGCAACACATTATTTTCATTATTATTATAATAATGTGCTAGTTGACATGAAGTCATATGTCATTGTGATTTTGATTTACATTTTCTAATGACTAGTGATATTGAACATCTTTACATGTGTTTTTGGCCATTTGTATATCTTCTTTGGAGAAATGCTTGTTCAAACCCTTTGCTCATTCTTTATCTGAGTTGTCTGTCTTTTTGTTATTGAATTATAAGAGTTCTTTATATATTCTGGATTTATCCTGCATATGATTTGCAAATATTTTCTCCCATTATGTGAGTTGTCTTTCCACTTTCTTGATAGTGTCCTTTGATGTACAAAAGCTTTTAATTTGGAAAGAGTTCAATTTATCCTTTTATTTTAATTGCTTGTACTTTTTGTGTCATACCTAAGAGCCCATTGTCAAATCCAAGGTCATGAAGATTTATTCTGATGTTTTCTTCTAACATTTTTATAGTTCTAGTTTTTACATTTAGACTTTAAATCAATTTCAAGTCAATTTTTGTATGTAGCATGAGGTAGGAATTCCATTTCATTGTTTTGCATGTGAATATCCAGCTGTAGTAACTTTGCTTTTAACATGATTTATTGAATTGCTGCTGCTGCTGCTAAGTCGCTTCTGTCGTGTCCGACTCTGTGCGACTCCATAAATGGCAGCCCACCAGGCTCCCCTGTCCCTGGGATTCTCCAGGCAAGAACACTGGAGTGGGTTGCCATTTCCTTCTCCAATGAGTGAAAGTGAAAAGTGAAAATGAGGCCGCTCAGTCGTGTCCGACTGAGTGACCCCATGGACTGCAGCCTACCAGGCTCCTCCATCCATGGGATTTTCTAGGCAAGAGTACTGGAGTGGCTTGCCATTGCCTTCTCCATATTAATTGCAGATTTATATAATTTAACTTTTAATTGTGGACACATTTGGGCTTCCCTGGTGGCTCAGATGGTAAAGAATCTGCCTGCAAACAGGAGACTTAGGTTTGATACCAGGGTTGGGAAGATCCCTTGAGGAAGGAAATGGCTACCCACTCCAATATTCTTGCCTGGAGAATTCTATGCACAGAGGAGCCTGGTGGGCTACAATCCATGGGATAGCAAAGAGTCAGACATGACTAAGCATGCACACACACACAAATAATGCATAATTTTCTAGTATAAGCAAGACCAATGCAAGAATTGAGACATATATATATATATATATATGCTAAAGAATTATGAATTGTTTATCTGAAATTAAAATTTAGCTGGGACTTTTGTATTTTCATTTGTTCAGTCTAGTAAGCATCCCATTCAGATCAGTTTTCTTCCCTATTGTCCTCATCCAACAGCAGAGACTCAGCACTCCAGATGCTGATTCTCTGTCCACTCTACAGATCTAAAAACTGAGTCCCAAATGAGGAAAGGGACTTGCCCCTGTGCATGGGGTCACTGTGGAATTTGAGGTCCTTGATGAGCTGCACGACTTTCTTTTGTCATGAAGTCAGCACATTTTCTGAGTGTCTCCTCTGCACAGGGCACTGTGCTGGGTAAGGGGATGTCAGTGACAAGCCCACCACGTACCTGTGTGCAGGGCAAGAATCAGGAGTTCTCTTTGGAAAATTAAATAAAAGACAGGATTCAGACAGACCTGGGTCTGAACCCTGCTCTATCATGTTTCAGCTTCCACTGAAATAAGTGGAAGTCACTTCCACTTGCTGAGCTTTAGTTTCCCCCCTTTTTTTACATGGGCATAACGGTATTTTTCTGGCAGGGGGGATTGTTGTGGCTTCAATAGAGGTGATGAAATGCCCAGTGGGGGCAGGCATGTGTGTACTGTACAATGAGAGAAGAGAGGTATCCACAGTAAAGTCCGGTTGTTGCTCACAGGTTTCCCAGCACCCCGGGCCACCCAGATGATGTGGGATGGATGTGCCAGAACTTGCCTGTCCTACCTCGTCTGCCAGGGACCAGCCGACACCTGCTTCTGGCCCCCCAGGGGCCCCAGGTGGGCAGGCATCGCCTCACTTGACCCTGGGCCCTGTCATTCTGCCTCGGGAGCAGGGCCTGGCCCCCACCGTGTTCCTGAAGGCCCTGCCCATCCCTCTGTACCACACAGTGCCTCCTGGAGGGCTCCAACCACGTGCTCCCCTCATGACAGGCAGCCTGGATGGGAGCAGCCTGCCCTTCCTTCTCAGCCCCTTGCTGCAGCCTGAAGGGCTTGGTCCCACCCAAGCAGGGAAGCCGGTGGCCCCGGGGCTCACGGTGAACATCGTGGGTGCTCTGCCAATCCTGTCACCGGGCTTGGGGTCCACTCTGGGCAGCCCAAGCAAGGTGCGCAACGCTGGCAGGTACCTGTGCCCACACTGTGGCCGGGACTGCCTGAAGCCCAGCGTTCTGGAGAAGCACATTCGGTCCCACACCGGGGAGCGGCCCTTCCCCTGCGCCACCTGCGGCATTGCCTTTAAGACCCAGAGCAACTTATACAAGCACAGACGGACCCAGACACACCTCAACAACTCCAGACTCTCCTCGGAGTCCGACGGTGGCGGGAGCAGCCTCCTAGAGGAAGGCGAAAAGGCCGCTGATCCCCCTGGGGTCGACCGGGCGCGATTACAGAGACCCCTTTCTCCCGGCACCCACGCCGCTGGGCACTGCCCGGTGCCCACCGCGCACGTGTCCCTGGTTGCCAAGAACCTGGATCGGAAGTTGGACGCTGTTCCCTGCCGGGGGTCAACGTTTGATATCAAGGAGGCTCCTGTAGACTCTGCTTCCGGGCTTCCGCTGGCCAGTCCGAGGTGGAAGCTGCCAGAGCCTCGGTCCCCGACGGCCAGTAGGACGAGCTCAGCGCTGCAGCAACAGCAGGTGGAGAAGCCTGGGGACGCCAAGCCCTCGGAGGGCCGGCTGCGGAAGTGCGAGAGCACCGACTCAGGCTACCTGTCCCGTTCGGACAGCGCGGAGCAGCCTCCGGCCACCGGCAGCCCCCTGCACAGCTTGTCGGAGCACAGCGCCGAGTCCGAGGGCGAGGGCGGCCCCGGGCCAGGGCGCGCGGAGCGGGGGGCTGGTCTGGAGCTGGAGAAGAGGCGGCTGGAGGAACGCATCGCCAGGCTCATCTCGCACAACCAGGCCGTGGTGGACGACCCCCAGCTGGCCCACGTGCGGCCCCGCAAGACGGTCCTGTCCAAGCAGGGCAGCATTGACCTGCCCATGCCTTATACCTACAAGGACTCCTTCCACTTCGACCTGCGGCCGCCGGGCCCCGGGAGGCTGCCGGCTGCGCTGCGGGCCGCGCGATCCACCTGCGCGCCCCCGGACAGGGCGCGCCCGCTCTTCTTCCACTCGGTCCCCACGCAGCTCTCCACCGGCGATTGCGTGCCAGTCACCAGGAGCAACTCACTGCCCTTCGTCGAGGGCACCGGGACGCGGCCGGAGCCGCCGGAACCCCGGGATGCCCGGCCCCGGAGGCAGAAACCTCTGAGCCCCAGGCCCACCCCTGCCCGCCCGGCCGATGCCCCCGGCGGGCACCCTCGGGCCCTGGTCAGACAGGCAGCGGTCGAGGACCTGCCGTGCGCCCTGACCGCAAATGCCCCAACCCCCACGGAGGACCCAGAGGGAAAGAGACCAGCTGCTGAGGAGGGGTCTGCCAGCAAGGGCCAGGCAGCTGCTAAGAAACGCGGCCAGAGGAAGCTGAAGATGTTCTCACAGGAGAAGTGGCAAGTGTATGGGAAGGACACGTTCAAGAGCATCTACCAGAGAGCGAAAGCCAGCCACCATGGAGGCAGGAAAGCGACGGAGGTGACAGTGGGCGGTGGGGCTGTGCTGGAGCGTCCTCTCCAGCAAGAGGCCGCAGATGGTGGGGACACTGTTGTGGGGGCCAAACCGGGGCCGTGGGCAAGTCCACCAGTCCTGGCAGGCCTCTTGGTGACTGAGCCCCACAAGCAGAGGGAGACAGTGGCCGGAACAGGAGGCCCTGACCAGCTGGGCTCTAACAGGGCCGCCTCACCCCCTGCTATCAGCAGTGGAGAAGCCCTCTGTTTGGGCAGCAAGAGCCCTCTGCTTCCTCCACATGAGGGCCCGGAGTTGGGGTGTCAGCAGCTCCCAGCACCTGGTCTCCCCAAAGGGGGTGACCTAGAGGCTCCCAGACCAGACTCCAAGCTGGAAGGTGGCACCTGCAGTGGTGAGGGCACCAAGGAAACCTGTCAGCAGGCCCATGTGGTCCCGAGAGGGCCCGGTGGGAGCTCAGGAGAGCCCAAGCCCCTGGAGGACAAGCTCCCCTCAGAAAGGAAGAAGCTGAAGGTGGAGGAGCTAAGCTGCCAGGAGCTCCTGGGAGCAGGAAGAGAGACTCCTGGTGGCTCCATGCAGACTGCCTCACCACCACCTCAGAACCAGGACCCTGACCCCGGGGAAAAGCCAGAAGGGCTGCCTGAAAGTGGCAACTGCACAGAGAGGGTCATGTCTGGGGCCCTGAGGTGGGAGGGTCCTCAAGACACGGAGCCTCCACCATGTCCCCCTGGGTGTCCCTCCCAGCTGGTCTCCCACCCTCCGGCTCCTCACACCCTCACTGGCCCGGTGGACATGGCCTTTCCTCCCCAGTACCTCCTCAGGTTTCCCCAGCGAGACACCCACCCACTGTCGCCTGTCCCTCAGAAGCCAGACCAAGGGCAGGACTCTATCTGCAAGAGAGGGGGGCCTGAGGTACAGACATCCTTTGCTGAGTCAGGGCAGGGGGCCCTCCTGCCTCTCTGTCCTGTCTCAGGCCAGGCCCCAGCTGGAGAAAACAGCTGCTGGGAACACCCCAGCTGGTCTAGGCCGTGTGACCAGAGAAAGGGGTTACAGAGAGAGGAGAGGGGCGGCTTGAATGCTGGTGTACCAACAGCCAGGGCCCTCAAGGGGTCAGCCTCCTTCTTGCCTGCCCCAACGAGTGACTCCTGGAGGAGTGGGACCCATGACACCCAAGAAATCTGCAGGAGCAACACTGTGGCGAGGGCCGGGCCCTCTGGGGGGGTCCTCAATTCCTGGGAACCCATTGGGGAGCTGGGGGCACCTTCTGAGAGTGCCACTCAAGCCCCTCCTTTGGGGTCTCTAGCGGAGTTTAGTCCCTGCTGTTCCCACCAGCCTGGCTCCTCTCTCTCGGCCAGCATGGCCCCCCACTGGCCTGAGATGGCCTTGCGCACCAGTGCAGAGCCTGCCCAGAGCTGCAGGGTCCAGGGCCCTTTTCCATCGCTGAGGGCCGAGCCCCGGCTCACGTGGTGTTGCCTGAGCCGCAGCCTCCCCCTGCCGATGGAGCAGAAGGAGAAGGATGCTTCTGTGTACCTGGGCTTACATTTGCCTCGAGGTGGCCTCCAGGGTGAGGGTCCGGACGCCTGGCTGGTGAGCAAAACAGTGTCTGGAGCAGGGACCAGGATACGCCATGGAGATGGAGGGCAGATGCAGATATCGAAGGTAATACCAGCTTTGCCCCAGGGCCCTGGGAGCTGAGGGAGGATGTTTAGCAGGCAGGACCTGTGATGATGGAGAGAAAGTATGAGGCCGGCTGGTATAGCCTCCACTGTCCTGTAGAATGTCTTCTCAGCCCACTTCCAAGGGAGTGAATAGAGGCCCCAAGAGTAAAATAAAATGAAAGAAAATCATGAAAAAAAGAAGTTTCAAAGGAAAGAATAACTGTACCTATGACTCTGGGTGAGATCTTTTTCATAACGGGACATAAACCTTGACTAGGAGCTTCCTGGTAGCAGAGGCAAAAAGTGAAAATGAAATGCTGCTCAGGGGAGCTCTCTGGGTAATCAACAATTATAAATCAGAAACCCTTACTGAGAGACAGACACCAGGAAAAACTCTTCAAAGGAGAGCGTTATCATTTCAGGGATTCCAGAAAAGAAATAGTTGCTATAATCAGATTTGACTGATTCCTGAGTTTCCTGGGAGCAGTGGCAGAAAGGTTAAGGAGCTGGGTGCTCTAGAGGTTTGATTAATCCTTGGTGATTAAATAGGCTTAGAGTCCCACCATTAGAGGGACCCCATGCACCTGGATTGTATCATCGAGGATGCTGTCCCACTCTGGGATGTCTTGGGCCAGTGTGACTGAAGAGGGTCCGATAGCCTCTGTTCTAATTTAATCGTGTGGAACAACAGGGCCTGGGTCCCAGAGCCTACAGGCTGCTCTCCCTGGTAGTACTGTCTTCATCCCAAGAGTGGTGGGAAAGAAAGATTGTGCTGGGCCTGAGAGAGGGGGAATCTAGAACCCAAGTTAGCCTCCTTCCTCCAAAAGGCAGTCAGTTACTGGGCATGGATTTTGCTGGAGGAGGGCAAGGAGATAGCCACGGTATCCCAAGGTCTGGGCTTTCCTCTGTGGATCCAGCCCAGGCAGGTTCCAGAAGATTCTGCCTAGGAATGCACAGACCATTTAGCAAGGCAGCATTTTGATGCCTGATTTCCCCAGACAGGCATCCTGTCTGCAGTGGGAGACCCCTCTGTGTTGTTCCCACCACAAGGGCTGTGAGCAATATGACGCCAGCATCACTGGTATTTTCAGCTCTCTGACCCAACAGCCCAAGGGATACTGTCCCGGGACCGGGTGTCTGAGCCAGAGTGGAAGAAACGACGGTCTCGTAGAAGAGTGAAGATGCCTCGTGGGAGCAGCAGGTGGAAACATCTGAGCACCCACTCTAAAAGGTAGGGTATGTGCCCTCCTCTGTCACTTCCCCGTGTGACTCTGTAACTGCAAACTACAATTTCAATTAACCTGCAAAGAAAACTTCACCAGGGATTCAAAAGGCATCTCTGTGCTCCAGAGAGAAAGGGAGAGAGAGAGAGAGAGAAACAGAGAGAGAGTCCTGTTTAGGAACTGGGGTCTAGAGTTTCATGGTTATAGGACTCAAATGTTTCCCCATCAGTCCACGGGCTCTGTGTATTTCAATGGCGCCCTTTTCAAGGCCAGGCATCCAGCAAATATTTGAAACAACTGAGTGGAAAACACATCCATCCAGTGTAAGTCCTGAAGAGAGAGCATGTTAATTATTTACAGCTTTTATTGCTTTTTTAATTATGCAAGTGATGCATGTCCTTTGCAGAAAAATTAGAAAATACACATGAACAAGGAGAAGACAATAAAATATCTTAGTGATCTCACCATTCAGAGACAATCACATTTAGGTGTGTGCCCTTCTAGACTTTTCTCTGTTGATCTGCTTGCAAACGTGAACTCCCAACTGCAAATGAGGCAGGGGGGTAGGGGCAGATGGATTTTAACACCCTCTTTTAGCATGGCATTCGGATTGTCTGGCCCCTTTGCTCAAAACCCTTCACATTGCCCACTGTGTGCGGGTTAAAAAGCAAATTCCTTAACCAGCACCACGACTTAGCTGCTAAACAGCAACACTGCCCTGCACCCCATGCAAAGTTTTTCTGTCCCGTTTTCCCACGGTTGTGCCCTTCCCCCTCAGTGTGACTTGTCCCAGCCCTCATCCATTCTCCATTTGACACTCTGAACCCAGATCCCTGAGGCTCTCTTGCACCTCCACGCCACACCTCGGCCCCCAGTGATGTCTCCTTCCAGGAATGCTTGGCCTTCTCCTCCTATTGTAGGTGTTTGATCCAGACCTAGGTGCTCATCAAGAGGCCACGCAAATCCCTAATGCTTGCCTACAACTACTCAGAGTCTCCGTGGCTGGAGATGACAAACCCTCTTTTGAGGACCCTCCCCTGTTTCACATGTCTGCCAGGAGCACGTTTCCAGAGCTGGCATCGCTGAGGGTTTACTGTGTGCCAGGCTCCCCGTTTTTCTCACGAGGACATTGAGACCCACAGAGGGATTGGGCAGCCTCTGCAGGGACTCAGATCTGAACCAGCAAGCCCTCCTCCAGTGCTTGTGTGTGGAACGGCAGCTTGCCCTGGTGTTCCCAGCCCATAACAGACACGAGAGTCGCATGGGGTTTTCTGGAGATTTATTGTGATGCTGTGTCAAATTCAGTGGGTCCGAGTGCTATCCAAGAGTCTGTATTTCTTTTTTTTTTTCTTTAATTTTTATTTATTTTTACTAATTCTATTTAAAAATTTTTTAAATTTTTCTTTGTTTTTAATTGAGGGATAATTGTAATACTAATTCTATTTTTAAATTTTTTTAAATTATGAAAATATAACACACTTACAGGAGACTTGGGAAATGCAAAACAAAGTTACATATATTTCCATGATATATTATAATTATTTTTAAGTAGATAAATTAAAATTTTTAGTTGGAGTTTCAATATTAAACTCTCAAAAATTAATAGAAAGAATATACAGAGAAGTAGGAAGATGAAGATGGAGTAGACCTGAAAAACACTATGAACCAATTCAACATAATTAAGGTCTATACAATTTTCACACAACAGAAGGATACAAATTCTATTTAAGTTCCCATAGACTGTAAACTAGGGGACACTGGAACAAATCCAGGGACATAGACCAGGTACAAAAATCTCATAGTCTAAAAGTATTGAAATCATATAGAGTCTGTTCTCATCACTGTGAAATTATGTTAGCGATCAATATCAAAACATATTTTGGGATAGGCTACCCACTCCAGTATTCTTGGGCTTTCCCAGTGGCCTAGCTGCAGGGAATCCGCCTGCAATGTGGGAGACCTGAGTTCGATCCCTGGTTTGGGAAGATCTCCTGGAGAAGGGAATGGCTACCCACTACAGTATTCTGGCCTGGAGAAATCTGTAGACTGTATAGTCCATGGGGTTGCAAAGAGTCGGACACGACTGAACAATTTCACTTCACTTTCACATATTTTCAAGTGCAATATGACAGTTATTGGGAGAGATCTTTGGAGAGCCTGTACTTCTAACATGCTCCTCAGTGATGCTGAGGATGCTGGTCCAGAGAGTGGGCTTGGAGAGCAATGCTCCATCACCCCGACCACAGCCCAGGAGCACTGTGTGTGGCTTTGCTCCCACATAGCAAACTACACACTACACGACATCACGAAGTGACAATGACAAGCCTGAAATCTCCAGACCTCAGTCAGGGTCCCAGAAGATGTGGGGCGGGCCAAAAGGCTAGGGGTGCCTCGTTTATAACCTTCTGTTCCCAACACTTGAACTTGACTGGTTGAACACACGTTCATCACGATCACGTCCGCAAAGTCTCTCTAGCCATGGAAGGTAACATATGCACAGGTTCTGGGGGTTAGGATAGGGCTGTCTCTGCAGGGGTGAGTGGGTGTTTATCCGCCTACCACACTCTCTGTCTCCATCCATCCCCTAGATGTGAATGACTATATATAGGATGTGTGTATCCATTTGTATGTCCATCTACTCACTCACATATGTATGAATGCTTGCATATCTGTATCTACCTACCTATCAATATCTATCCATCCATCTACCTGCTTACCTTGTCTATCTATCGATATCTGTCTGTCCATCCATCCATCCATCCAAATACCTTGTCTATTATTTATCTATCTATCCATCCATCCACCTATCTATGCTGTCTATCAACCTGTGTGTTCTCTCCTTAAGAAAGAAGCCCATTTTTAAATCCATGCCCCCATTTTCACTCCAGTTGTCTTTAACATTCTACAGGAAATGAAATGCTGTGGCAGAGACTCCCCTATGGGTCTCAGCTCACAGAGTATTGTGAAATTCATGTATCAGCATATTCTCTCCTCTCTCGCTTTGCTGTCCTGCATGGTTTGCGGGATCCTAGCTCCCTGACCCGGAGAAGGCAGTGGCACCCCACTCCAGTCCTCTTGCCTGGAAAATCCCATGGATGGAGGAGCCTGGTGGGCTGCAGTCCGTGGGGTTGCTAAGAGTCGGACATGACTGAGTGACTTCACTTTCACTTTTCACTTTCATGCATTGGAGAAGGAAATGGCAACCCACTCCAGTGTTCTTGCCTGGAGAATCCCAGGGATGGGGGAGCTTGGTGGGCTGCCATCTATGGGGTTGTACAGAGTCGGACACGACTGAAGTGACTTAGCAGCAGCAGCAGCAGTAGCAGCTCCCTGACCACAGATTGAACCTGAGCCCTCGGCAGTGAGAGTGTGGAGTCCTAACCACTCGACTGCCAAGGAATTCCCATCTTTTTCTCTTTTTTTGAAAAAATAAAAATAAAGAAAAATACAGAAAAGTTTAGAAAATCTATAACAGATTCATGGGTGATGATCCAGAATTAACAGATGTTAACATTTTATCATATTTGCTCCTGAGCCTTAAAAAATAAAGCAAATAAAATATTACTTTATGTAGTATTTAAATATTACATAAAATAAAGGAAATAGAACAAAAAGATAATTATGTAGCTTTATATGTTTGGCGCTATTTCCATCCATGTGTCCATACCTTATAATCAATGTATCCACTAATATATAAATTGTTCAGTTACTTTAAAATATATATGTGTATATTTATATATATATCACATTGAATTTATCATCTTGCAGTTTTATGTTTAAACTCCATATTGTGTTTTTGAAGATATAGCCATGTTGGTCCATACAGATAAAACTCATTCATCTTAATTGCTATAGAGTATTCTATCCCGTGAGAATAACACGTTGTATTTTCCATTCCCCTATTTATGGACACTTAAATTGTTTTCAGTTTTTTTTGTGTGTGTTAACTTTGCAATGAACATGCTTATGCATGCCTCCTTAACACAATGTGAGAGACTTTCTAAGAAATATACCTTAAAGTGGAATTACTGGGTTATAAGATAATCACATTTTCAACTTGACAGTGTGAGAGTTTGTCTGCTCCCATATTCTTACTAATGTTTGTCAGGAGCAGACTTTTCATGTTTTGCCCACCCAGAATGTGTGGGATTGTGTGGATATCCTAGAATTGCCTGTAATACATAACTACAGGTACTTTCAAAGTCTGTTATTTGATGTTTAAGCCCATGCATTTCTGTTTACCCACAAAATTGTAAACATCCTGCCTCTTCATTGCCTTTGGCATGTCAAATCTTTCTTCTGGGACTGTTTTCTTCTGTCTGAAGCATATTCCTGGGAACTTCCTTTAGAGAAGAAAAATCTCACTTTTTATGAGTCTGAAAATGCATTTATTTCTTCCTTGTTGTTGAAAAATATTTTTGATGTGTCTCCAGTCTTAGGTTGACTGTTATTTCCTCCTAATCCTTCAAAGCTCCTACTGCATCATTATTTAGTTTCCGTTTTATGGAGAAAAGTCAGCGATTCATCTACTCATCTGTCTTTTGAAGGTCTCTTTTCTCTGGCTACTTTTAAAGATCTTCTTTAATCTTTGGTGTTTCATACTTTTACTTTGATGTCTCCAGATACACGTCACTTTAAATTATTCCATTAGGAATCCCTTGGGCTGCTAGCATTTGTTTCCTTGTTTGACATTGTGTGTGTGCAGGCTCAGTCGTGTCCAACTCTTCTGTCCGGGGGATTTCCCAGGCACGAATACTGGAGTCGGTTGCTATGCCCTCCTCCAAGGGATCTTCCTGACCCAGAGCATCTCTTGTGTCTCCTGCATTGGCAGGCAGGTTATTTACCAGCTGAGCCACCAGGGAAGCCAGTAAGCTGAGGTTTTGGGAACTTTGTGGTGGGTTTCTCCAGTAATTTGTTTTGCTTCTGCTAGGTACCTGGGAGCACCCACTGACCACTACTTTAAAGAAAATTCTTGCTTGTAGTTTTTTCCATGTCCCAGTGTAGTGTGAATTCAGATTGCAAACCCATGAGAAGACAGACTCAGTGTTATAAAATTAACAGGAGAGACTTTTGCCCCCTTTACTCAGTGATAAGATTGGAATTAAAAAAAAGTTCTCTGGGCTCATGTTGGGAGTAGGGTGTATTATTCTTAATTCACCGAGATATTGAGGATATAACCTCTAAGGTCTCAGCTTTATGCGGGACAAGAGGTTGGGTCTTCCAGCCACCTCTCACACAGGGTAGATTCTGGGTTTGAATTCTGCACCCCACACTGCCCCACCAGACCATGAAGATGGAACAACAGGCTCCTGTGGTTTGGCAAATGCCCTCAAAATGAAAACATTCTCACTTTTTTAGGTTTCTATTTTCACTTGGTTTTTGACTTTTAAACATATCTTACCTCCTAATCAGAACGGAGAAGGCAATGGCAAGCCACTCCAGTACTCTTGCCTAGAAAATCCCATGGATGGAGGAGCCTGGTAGGCTGCAGTCTGTGGGGTCGCTATGGGTCGGACACGACTGGGCGACTTCACTTTCACTTTTCACTTTCACACATTGGAGAAGGAAATGGCAACCCACTCCAGTGTTCTTGCCTGGAGAATCCCAGGGACGGGGGAGCCTGGTGGGCTTCCGTCTATGGGGTCACACAGAGTCAGACACGACTGAAGTGACTTAGCATTTAGCAATCAGAACACCAGTACATTTAAATATAAGTTGTAAACATTTTCATATTTTAATCTGCATTTTTAGTTGGTTTCAGTATCAGGGTAAATAGGAAGGTAGGCAATCAGAGTAGCTAGCCTACTGTACTATGGAAATGGACTTCTTATTTTTTAACCTTGTTTATGCTTCTCTGGCTTCCCTGGTAGCTCAAGCAGTGAAGAATCTGCTTGCAGTGCAGGAGACACAGGCAACACCGGTTTGATCCCTGGGTCAGGAAGATCTCCTGGAGGAGGGCATGGCAACCCACTCCAGTACACGTGCCTGGAGAGTTCCATGGACAGAGGAGCCTGACAGGCTACAGTCTGTGGGGTCACAGAGTTAGATACAACTGAGTGACTAACACTTAACGCTTAGACTTCTCTGATCATCAAGAAGTTGCATATACATGGAGCTCCCTTTTCCTTCATGGTTATGCCTTTCTGATCTTGTCTAAGGAATGTTTCCTTACTCTCAGTCTCCTGGGGTCACAGATACAAAATGATATTCTCATGTTCTTTCTTTATCTATATTAACATTAAAGAAGGATTTATTTTTATATTTATGTAGAAAACAATGGACCTTGGGTCAAATTTAGCTTTTGACTTGTTTCTTTACACTCTTGTGAGGAAGGCATGGTTTCTACATTTAGAAACATGCATATAGGCATATATGTGTATATACACAGATATTTGCATAAAAATATATAAATGCATACATATATGAGCTTCCTTTGTGGCTCAGACGGTAAAGAATCTGCCTGCAATGTGGGAGACCCGGGTTCAACCCCTGGGTCGGGAAGATCCCCTGGAGAAGAAAGTGGCAACCCACTCTAGTACTCTTGCTTGGAAAATCCCGTGGATGGTGGAGCCTGGCAGGCTACAGTCCATGGGGTTACAAAGAGTCAGACATGACTGAGCAACTTCACTTTCACTTTCATATACATATATATAAATATGTATTTATGTATGTGTTAAGTTGCTTCAGTCATGTCAATTCTTTGTGACCCCATGCGGGGCCCAGGAGGTTCCTCTGTCCATGGAATTTTCAAGGCAAAAATACTTGAATGGTTTGCCATGCCCTCCTCCAGTGGATCTTCCTGACCCAGGGATTGAACCTGCATTGGCAAGGGGATTCTTTACCACTAATGCCACCTGGGAAGCCCATAAATATATGTGTGTGTATATATATATACACACACATAAAAATATGTGGTAGAGACTTTATATGGCTTGTGAAGTCTAAAATATTTATTATCTGGACCTTTACATAAAAGGCTTGCAGACCCCTGGTCTAATCCCCTTTTTTCACCTTTTTGCTGTGTTTTAACTTCCTGTGTATACTTTGAATTTATTTCAGGGCCCTCCATTCTGTTTCACTCATCTCTCTGCTACCATCTCCAAATATGAAATGAAAATGGGTGTTTTCATTAATGAAAGTACGGGAGTTAAAGGAGAGGGATTAGAAAAGACAGGATCTGTCTTCAGAGAAGAAATGGGAAAATGTAAAAAGTTCATACTTGGACACCTAATTGCCCTGACGTTAACTAGTAGAGGTGTAGAGATTCTGAGTGTCCACAGAAAATGTCTCAGTCGTGCCCAGAGCAGGCACTGGACCGTGGAATTGGATTTTATTGATTAATTTGTAACTGTGTACAGTGCTATCTGAAGCATGAAACGCTCAGAGACTGGTTCTAGGAAGCTCCTGACAAATGAACAATGAATTGTGAAGCCCTGAGTGATTTGGGATGAACAAGGAGGAGATTGGAGGTTATGTGGGCAAAGGGCGCTTTGTAAACCCTAAAATGCCCATTAATCACGGAAGCGGAAAACACAGGAGAAAGCACTGAGGGCGGGATTCTCCTAATTGATGGTGTTTTTCCTTGTAAAGCGGAAGTTTGTGTGTGTGTCTGCTCACTTAGTTATGACACACTCTCCTCATTCAATGAGAAAACTGAAGTGAGGTGGAGGCTCTGTTGTGTTCTCCATGGCATCAGAGCCCTGACTCCAGATCCTGCGTGGTAGGGTGCTGAGGATCTGCCGTACCTTCCTACCGCTTCTTTTTGCTTTATTACTCCTTGCAGGATTAAGAGAGGGTCACATGGCAGATCACGTATTCCTTCTCTGGGATCAGCATGTATCAAACCTGCAAGTCTGCTTCTTTGTATCTACCTTCCAAGACTTGCCTGATAAAAAGGGCAGTGGGAGTGGGGGTCAGGGTGGGGTTGGAGCAGGCAGGGTGGTCAGTGGCTTTCAACCAGAATCGAGATACATGACAGCCCTACCCTGCCCGCTATTGTAGCCTCCCAGTGGACTCCAGAAAAGTTGGTATCCACTGCACTCATGGCTTTGGTCCACCGGTCATCAGGGCCCCGACTGGTGCTGAACTGGAGCAAGAAGGCTTCTCTCTGATTGGTCTTTCACGAGGTCTATCAATGAAGATACTGTGCTGATCTTATATAAGTTATGTTGGCTCTTAAAGGAAGACCTACAGAGAGAGACCAAGAGAGCAGAGGGTGTGTCAGGTATGAGTTGGATTTAAAATCTGGCCCTTAAATAGCCAACTCAGTGACATGAGTTTGAGCAAAAGGACAGGGAAGCCTGGAGTGCTGCAGTCCGTGGGGTCACAGAGTCCAGACACTACTGAAGCAACTTAGCATGCACATGTATATTTGAGGAGGTTTGGTAAATGTGCCCAAGTGCCGCTGGGGGAAATAGGCGGGCAGGACTGAGAGGAGGAGGAGCAGGGATGACGCTGGAATCTTGCGTCTGAGGTTGGGCTCCCCAGAAGCAGGGCCTGAGATGGGGATGTTGGTCCAGGTGGTTCACCTAGGGAGGGTTCTCGGGAGGCTCGTGAGGGGTGAGGGAAGCAGGCCAGGCCAGGGAAGAACTCAGAAGAGATATGGGGTTGGATGTCCAGTCGTGCTTGACCCCACGGGAGCTCTAGAGTGTGACATGTGTCACAGAGATTGTCCTGCTCAGAAGCATAAATACTGGGGTCTCACACCCAGTGACAATGGCTCAGGGAATTTGCACACTCCTCCAGGCCTTCCAGGCAAGTCGGCTCCCACTGGCCAAGGGCCGCCCTCTTGAGAAGGTGGTAAGAGTGCATCCCTAGCAGCTGGCACCCCCAACAGCTGACATGGACGAGTAGCCAAGGTGGAGGCAGTAGCTGAGGCACTCGTGGCGCCTGCTGGGCCATGAGGGGCCTCGCAGGACAGTGATGGCGAGCTTGCAGTCCTGCCCCATCCTGGCTGTCCACCCCAGGGCGGTGCTGCTCTAGGAGGGGCGCTCACACAATGTTCTGGAGAACCCAGGAGAGAAAGAAATTGACCCTGCCCACGATTAAGCTAAACTTGCTTTGAAGATAATGCCAAGGTCCACTTGGGCTCCCCCCCCAGGGCCGAAAGGGTCTAGATTCCACTGCAGTAAGACCTGAGTCCAGAGGCTACAGCTCTCCTGGCAGGCTCCTAGTTATTTTCATCAAATGCAGTTCTTCGCTCTTGTCCATTTTTCAAAAGCAGACCTCCCTGCAGTTCAAAGTGTGCCATGCTTAACACCTGTGAGCTCATGTCAATCACCTGCTGACTGGGGGCAAAGGTGACCCATGGCACACAGGCAAGGAAGATTCCCGCATCCCTGCACCATCCTTCCTGCCTTTGTCTCTGTACTTGGAAGTCACTCCCCCCCCCACCCCCACCCCGGCCCTGCAGCAGCCCTGGCTGGTTTGACGGGTTTATGATTAGCAGAACAGCAGCCCTATGGCTCTTCACCTGGACTCAGATCACACTTTCAGGATCCTGAGGCCTTGACAAACAGGGATGGGCTGCTTCAAAGAACCAGTAGGCACCCATGGGGAATGACAGCTCCTGCCCAGGGCCAGGGACGCAGTAGTGCTTGCAAGTGGAGCCTCTTCCAAACACGAATAAGATGAAGAAAAAATCACTTTGTCCTCGTTGCTGCTGTGAAAATCAGCTCCCAGGAGGATCCGGCACTCTGCAGATCTTACTTAAAATTCTGCCAATGGCCCTGGTGATGAGGGGACTGCAGCTGGATGTTGGCAACAGCTCAGACAAGTGAGAAAGAAAAATTGCCAAGCAGGTTGCCTCACCTCCCTCTGCCACCAGGTGGTTCTTAAGAGCATCTTGGTGGGAACAGAATTCTTGTAAACTGAGCCTTGGGAAGGGAGACCTTGTAGCCTGACCAGGCAGCTAGAAGCGGTGCAGATTTCTTTTCAAAGAGCTGACCACCGATAATGGTCAAAATGGTGCAGGGACCTGAGCCAAGAGTCCAGTTCCCAACTGGCTACAAGGCTGCGAGTCAGGGCACATGACAGGCTGTTGGTCTGTCTTTCAGTTCCTTTACCTGCCACGAGGGGGTGCTAGACTGGCTTGCTGGTCTGCTTTTGGCTACACATTGCTATTGGTAAAATATTTTTAGCCTGCACCCAAGAAATGCATGGAGAAGGAAATGGCAACCCACTCCAGTATTCTTGCCTGGAGAATCCCAGGGACAGAGGAGCCTGGTTGGCTGCCGTCTGTGGGGTCGCACAGAGTCGGACATGACTGAAGTGACTTAGCAGCAGCAGCAAGAAATGCATAACTGTTTATTTACCAGTTAATTATACATATGTTCTACTCCCATAAAGTATTATGTACATTATAAAGGGCATGCAACAATAGATATAAGAAACTCTAGGTGAAAATAACTGTAAACAGAAGCTCAGTATTTTTTAAAAAATTTGTTGAAGTATTATTGATTTATCCGTTCCGTTCAGTCGCTCAGTCGTGTCCGACTCTTTGCGACCCCGTGGACTGTAGCCTACCAGGCTTCTCTGTCCATGGGATTCTCCAGGCAAGAATACAGCAGTGGGTTACCATTTCCTTCTCCAGGGGATCTTCCTGACCCAGGGATCAAACCCGGGTCTCCCGCATGGGAGGCAGACGCTTTAACCTCTGAGCCACCAGGGATTTATAGTGTTGTGTTAATTTCTGCTGCATAGCAAGTTGAATCAGTTTATATACATAGGCATTTGCGGCTCAGCAATAAAAATTTGCCTGCAGTGCAGAAGATGTGGGTTCAATATGTGCATGGGGAAAATCCTCTGGAGAAAGAGATGGCAACCCACTCCAGTATTCTTGTCTGGGAAATCCCATGAACAGAGGAGCCTGGCAGGGTAAGTCCATGGGGTGGCAAAGGGAGTTGGACACAGCTTAGCAACTAAACAACAATGATATACATTCTTTTTTATATTCTTCTCCAATATGGTGTATCACAGGATATTGAATATAGTTTCTTGTGTTGTACAGTAGGACCTTGCTGTTTATCCATCCTATATATAATAGTTTGCATCTACCAATGCCAAACTTCACTCCATCCCTCCCACAGCCACCCTAACTCTTGGCAACCACAAATCTCTTCTCTATGTCTGTGAGTCTGTTTCATAGATAAGTTTTCATTTGTGTCATATTTTAGATTCCACATGTAAGTGATATCACATGGTATTTGTCTTTCTCTTTATGACTTACTTAGTATATTTTCTAGGTTCATCTATGTCACTGCAATCGCATTATTTCATTCTTTTTTACAGCTTAGTAGTATTCCATTATATATATAAACACACACCACATCTTTTTTTATCCCTTCATCTGTTGATAGATATTTAGGTTGTTTCCATGTCTTGAGTATTGTGAATAGTGCTGCTAAGAACACAGCGGTGCATGTATCTCTTCAAATTATGGTTTCATCTGGATATATGCCTAGGAATGGGATTGCTGGATCATACGGTAGATCTATTTTTAGTTTTTTTATGGACTCTCCACACTGTTTTCTATAGTGACTGCACCAGTTTACATTTCCACCAGCAGTGCAAGAGGGTTCCCTTTTCTCCACATCCTCTCCAGCATTTGTTATTTGTAGACATTTTAATGATGGCTATTCTGACTGGTGTGAGGTAGTACCTCATTGCAGTTTTGATTTGCTTTTCTCTAATAGTTAGCAATGTTGAGAAGCTCAGTATTTTCTTTCTCTGCCCTTGTTACACACCTCCCCACCCCCAGGATGTGAAGGCTCTGTTTTGGAGGTTAGACCAGATGACCTGGAAGGGCTTCTCTAAGAGGAATGTCTGTGATGCCCAGTTTTTTCAGAGGAGACCCTTTGGACACAACTAGTCCAATAATGGTAGCTACTAGTCACTTGTGGCTCTTTAAACTCATTAAAATGAAACTGACCAGAAAGCTCAGTTCCTCAGACATGTGAACTACATTGCAGTCACTACAGAGATGCCTATAGTTCCGTTCCGTTCAGTCGCTCAGTCGTGTCTGACTCTATGTGACCCCGTGGACTGTAGCCTACCAGGCTTCTCCGTCCATGGGATTCTCCAGGCAAGAATACTGGAGTGGGTTACCATTTCCTTCTCCAGGGGATCTTCCCGACCCAGGGATTGAACCTGGGTCTCCCGCATTGGAGGCAGACGCTTTAACCTCTGAGCCACCTGGCTACCATGTTGGTCAATGCAGAGTATAGAAGGCTTTCATTATTGTATAAAGTTCCACTGGACAGCCTGTTAATAAGTAGTCAAGGTCGCATCATTCAGTGTTTAATTACAGCAATTGACCTTGATTAAGCACTTGCTGTGTGCTGGGTGGTGTGGGAAGCATTTTCCAGAAGCTGTCTCATTTCATGCTTACAAGAGCCGCCTGAGTTGAAGAAGGAGGCAGGAGAATGAGACTGGAAGGAAGAGGCGTTCCTGAGAGCTGAAGGGCTGCCTGGGCCTCACGCCCTTTGTGCTCCCCCAGACTCCCCATGGGGACCTGGACTTTTCCCTCCGAGCATCCCGCGAGCTCCAGGGCACAGGCTTTCCAGGGTGCTCATGCCGCCTGTGCTTCTCATTCCCCAGGTACAGAGGGAATTTCTTGCAGAGCCGTGTCCAGCTGAGAGTCCCTAGACTGCGGAAGCCACACTGGGTTCTGAGCAAAGATGGCCACCCACCCCGAGCCAAGGGGCCAGATCCACGCAGGACCCAAGGGCAGGCTTCTTCAGAAATGGCAGGTAAGACTTGCTCTCCTTGGAGATGGATCCAAACTGGGCACCATGCTGCTGGGGACGTGAAATGAGCAGAGGCAGCTGTCCTTGCTGTCTGAAGCCCGACCTCCAGCAAGGGTATGGATGCTTATGGGGTGATGACAGAGGTGTTACCTCTGTGGGGCGGTCAAGACCCTAAACTGGGGGAGACAGTCCTGGATGGGGATATTGGGAATCAAACACTGAGATGCAACAAATATCCTTGAGTACGGAGGGCCTGAGTCAGAACTCTGGGTGCCTCCATCTTCCCCCCATCTTCTTTTCTGAAGAAGCAGCTCACTGGGCTCTTTCTGCAGGGCCACTGTGAGGCTAAATGGGTCAGTGGAAGGGCTTTCGAGTGAATGTGAAATAAAAGTAGCAGAGGAGTCGTAATGAGAGAGCAGCTGGGAACATTGCTTCCATGGGAGGCTTACAAGGGGGCCTCTTCATGATGCTCGGAAGTAAACAAAGGACGAACTAATGGAGACTGCTTCCTGGAAATGGGCTATTTTAAGTTGCAATCACTGGGCAGCCACGGCAAATCACTTAACTTCTCTGGACTGCAGTTTCCCCTCCTCCCTCCCTCCACTGGGCATTCGTGAGCCCAGCCTTAGCCTTGTGGGCAGTGTTTTGATGGGGGCAGACCAAGACCTTGTGTGAGAAGGTAGTGGGGTCCCTTATGGCCAGTGGTGACTGAATTAACTGTCTTTGGTGGCTGATCGTTGTCTTTTTGGCTCAAGGGTGACCCTGGGTTCTGGCCTGATGGTGGGGACAGTTGCTTAGGGTCCCCTCTTCTCAGTCTCTGTGGAGCCCCACCACCCCCTCAGGAAGATAGTGCTTCTGTGCTGCCCCTTGATCCCTTGTTGCAATCCCCGTGCTCTCTCCTAGGCAAGGATGAGGACTCGTTTTTTTGCTCAGCGAGAGTTCAAGTCAAAGTAGGTATTTGCTCCAATGGATGGCCAGTTGTGGAAGGAAAAGCACTGTCTTCTGATGGAACATCAAGAGTTAAGACCTTGTTGGTGGGCAGTGAGCTAGACAAAAATGCAATCAGGGGACCGGGCTTTGCCCTTTCTTCATCTTCTGTGACTCCTCACGTTGAACTCCATTACTTTCCTCCTTCTCAAGGAGATACAATCCAGGGACCTGCCCATTAGGGTGTGCTTGGGTGATACCACCCCCAAGAAAGCCCAACAGAATCCACCAGAATTCTGCCAGTTGCCCCAAACGGCAGTGCTTTCCTACCAGCTCTCTTCCCAGCACCCAGAGAGAGCTGAGTCAAGCTGGTCCTGGAAACTCATGTCAGCTGCCATGTTTCTATTCCTAAGTTCCATGCTCAGAACTGAAAAGGAGAAGAAGACAATGCCTGCCCTTGATAAATGAGGTACAGGGTGAAGACAGACAGACAGACAGGCTCGCTGTCTATCCTTTGCTTCAATCATGTGGGGAGTGACACTAGAAGTCAGCGAACTCCCTCCTGGGAACCTTCTGTCTGTAGAGAGGATGCAGATAGAGGTCTTACCCCCACAATGGCTCAGGGTGAGGGTCGAGCAAGCTCGTGTACAGCAAGGAACTCTCAGATCCTAAAGTTGATGAGAAATGTTGATTCTGAGCTCTGGAGAGTAATAAGTGTATGTGTGTAAGGTCTGGGGCTTCCTAGGTGGCTCAGTGGTAAAGAATCCACCTGCCAATGCAGGAGACACAGGTACAATCCCGGGGTGAGGGAAGATCCCCTGGAGGAGCAAATGGCAACCCATTCCGGTATTCCTGCCTGGAAATCCCATGGGCAGAGGAGGCTGGCAGGCTACAGTCCATGGGGTCGCAGAGAGTTGGACATGACTGAGGGACTGAACACGCACACATGTATAAGGTCTGGCATATGCTGAGTGCCGAGAGCATGTGGGGTGCATGGTACTGAGTGTCCCTGTTGTTTAGTGAAGGATGAGGTCAGTGTTTCAGGGAGGAGCCCAAGGGGCAGATTTCTCAGCAGAGAGATGGCTTCTTCTGGATGTTCAGACGTAGGGGGAATAGAACAGATGCCCTCTGGATTGGTAAATTGCTTCAGACCATGGAAGAAATCGGAGAAGGCAATGGCACCCACTCCAGTACTCTTGCTTGGAAAATCCCATGGACGGAGGAGTCTGGTAGGCTGCAGTCCATGGGGTCGCTAAGAGTCAGACATAACTGGGCAACTTCACTTTCACTTTTCACTTTCATGCACTGGAGAAGGAAATGGCAACCCACTCCAGTGTTCTTGCCTGGAGAATCCCAGGGACGGGGGAGCCTGGTGGGCTTCCGTCTATGGGGTCGCACAGAGTCGGTCACGACTGAAGTGACTTAGCAGCAGCAGCGGAAGAAATTGCCACAAATGCGGTGGTTTAAAATAACAACTATGTATTCCCTCTCAGTTCTGTATGCCAGAAGGTGCCAATCTCTCTTGGGGAGGATCCTACCCAGCCTTCAAGTTTCTGGGGGCTCTGGGCATCTTTGGCTTGTGACTGCACCCCTCCAGTCTCTGCTTTCATCTTCACACAGCTTCTCTCCTGTGTTTCTGTGGGTCAAATGTTCTCCTGTTTTCTCTTATAAGGACACTTGCCATTGGACTTAGGGCTTCCCCTAAATCCAGGATGATCTTACCTTGAGATTCATAATTTAATGTGCAAAGATGTTTTCCCAAGTAAGGTCACAGTCACAGGTTCTGTGGGCTTAGGACTTGGATATATATGTTTTGGAGGGACAGGCACAATTCAATCACAAACCACCTCAACAATTTTCCCCCAGTCTGAGAACCAACAGAAGAGACCTCAAAATGCGTTTCTAAGTGGAAAAGGCAGTGGCATGCAGGGACCCTCATTGTCTGTGCTATCCTTGTGTGCCAATGGCTTTGGCAGGAAAGTTCTCTGTAAACCGAAATCAATATGTATTCATTAAAACACGATCATGCAAGCCAACCTCCCAGGAGGACATATTCACACCTGCAGGCATGTGGTCCAAGTGAGTTCAATCCTGAGACTGGTAGCTTCAGTCCTGAGACTGGTGGGCTGGGTCAGAGGCCCCCCCTTAGCTCCTCTTTGGGAAAAAGACCTGGTGGCAGTCTGGATGAGGGCAGGCAGGGCTCCACGTGTGGTTGAAATGGAGTCACCGCCGATTGGTCCAGCCCTTTGCTCTGACTGCGGGACTGTCAGCCCAAAGCAGGGAGTTCTCTCCTCCTGAGAGGGTGGGGGCATCTTCCATATATCCTCCAATGGACGTGGTCACTTCTTCCTAAGATGCACGTGTACCCTGTGTGCTCACAGTGACCCAGGGGCCTCAGTACTAGTGGAGAGACCAGCTGGAAAGTCTCTGATCTTTCATGGTCCTCCTCATCCTGTCTTCCCTTCAAAAGCTTCTCTTGACCTCAGGGAGCAGCCCTGCCACTGCATGTTGAGAACATCACACTCAGTAGCTTTCTGATCTCAACACCAGCCTGTTCTACCAAAATCCAGTGAATGAGGGATAAAATCAGCCCCATACAGAAAAGAAAAATCAGAAACAAAATCTAAATGTGGAGCTAAGATTGGAAGGCCAAACGCAGTGCAAAACCCACTGGGAACGTAGCCCCCTTCAGCCTCCACCCCCATGGAGGTAATAATGTTGCAGCAGCAGACCAGGTGGTAATAACAGATGACTGTGCTTTCGTGTTTGTTGTTGGAACAGTTAGTTGAGCCAGAGGTCTGGGTCACAGGTGCCCATTTTCAAAGGGCTTCCTCCCCCATGATTGCGGGGCACATGGAGTGTGTCTATTAAGGGCAGTGGGAGTCTGTGGGGTGTGGTCTAAGCATTAGCCCCAGGGAATATTAATCACCCCTCATTCCTGATTGAAGTGTCAAAGATGGAGCAGGGATGTCGGGTTGGATAAACCAGCAAGCATGGGGTGAATGGGCCATTATGGACACCATTGCATTGGGGGTGGGGTGGAATGCATTAAAATAAACACCCCCTGGGAATCAAAGGAGCTCAGAGAGCTTACTGCCACCACCTCCCAAAGCCAATATTTCACAGCAGAGTGACAGACATTCTGAAAGTGTTTGGTGTCTGAAGACAGAATGCCATTATTAACTTCAAAGGAACCTAGAGATAGGCCTTGGTCACCCATGATTTACAAACAACTTTCTTGTCTTCTTTGACCTGGCAGGTCCTGGTTAGAGAGATCAGAGCTGGCTTCTTGGTGAGGGAGCTGACCCCACTCTGTGTGTGTGTGTGCATGTGCGAGTGCGGGCAAATGTGTATGTTTTTGAGGGGGGAGGACCTGGTTTTCTCAGCACGACAATGATAGGGTGATTTGTTTGGGGTGACCTGAAGGGCTGTAACGTGGGGGAATTTGAAACCCAACAACGAAATGGAGAGTAATCTTTTGATGGGGGTGCGGGGTGGAATTTCCCAATTCAAATCTGGGAAAACCTTTGGCCCTCATTCTTGAAGGTCAGCTAAATCAGCAAAACATTTTCAAAGAAGTGGCCAGGAATACTTGTGTCCAGGGGCTGAAATAAGATGGTGTTATGGATTCTTTCTCCTCTTTATTTTTGGAGAATCTTCCTGTCAATAATTTATGAAGATGAGAGAGAGGATGTTTTTGAAAAATACTTTTTAAAAGGATGCTTAATTTCCCTCTTTCAACTATTCCAATAACTTGGGACTAATCATTGGAATTAACAGATGGCTTGGCAATGAAGTCTTCTGCAAGCAGAAGGCCAGAGGAGTTATAAAGGATGGAGACCTAATTTATAAGATTTTATGATGATTGGCATCTTTGAGACTATTCTGAGAACTGAACTTTTTATTTTTTTGACTTTCCAACACCACTGAATTTAATGTTTTTTTTTTAATTTTTTATTTTATATTGGACTATACAATGCATATGGTTGCAAAGAGTCAGACACGACTGAAGTGACTTAGCATGCATATAGTTGATTTACAATGCTGTGTTACTTTCCGGTATACAGTTTCAGGTGTATAGATAGCCAAGCGATTCTGTTATACATATATCTATTCTTTTCAAATTCTTTTCTCATTTAGGTTATTATAGTATATTGGGCAGAGTCTACTGTGCCATATAGTAGGTCCTTGTTGGTTATCTGTTTTAAATATAGTAGGGTGTCTATGTCAATCTCAAACTCCCAGTTTATCCCTCCCCCTCATCATTCCCCTTTGGTAACCATGTTTGTTTTCTATGTCTGTGAATCTGTTTCTCTTTTATAAATATTAGTAAGTTTACTTGTATCTTTTTGTTTTTTCAGATTCCACATATAAGTGGTATCTGGTCTCATATGATATTTGTCTTTCTCTGTCTGACTGACTTCGCCTAGTATGATAATCTCCAGGTGCATCCATGTTGCTGCAAATGGCATTATTTCATTCTCCTGGTACGAATGTCACATGCCTTTTATTTATTTAACATTTTTTCGTATTCCTTTCTATTATGGTTTATCACAGGATGTTGAATACAATTCACTGTGCTATACAGTAGGACCTTGTTGTTCATCCAGTCTATATGTAATAGCTTACATCTGCTAATCCCAAACTTCCAATCCAACTCTCTCTCCTCCTGCTTGGCAACCACTAGTCCATCCTCGAAGTCCCTGATTCTGTGTCTGTTTCATAGATAGGTTCATTTGCGTCATATTTTAGATTCCAAATGTAGGTGACATGATAGGTATTTGTCTTTCTCTTTTTCACACACTTCACGTAGTGTGATAATCTCTAGTTGTATCCATGTTGCTGCTAATAGTAACATTTCATTCTTTTTCATGGTCCCATAGTATTTCACTGCACACACACACATATATACCACATCTTCTTTATCCATTCATCTACTGATGGACATTTAGTTGCTCCCATGTCTTAGTTACTGTAAACAGTGATGCAGTGAACACTGGGGTATATGTATCTTTTGAGCTATGGTTTTTCTCTGGATATATGCCCAGAGGGGGATTGTTGCTTCGTATGGCAGCTCCATTTTTAGTTTTTCAAGGAACCTCCATACTGTTCTCCATAGTGGCTACACCAATTTACATACCCACCAACAGTGTAGGAAGGTTTCCTTTTCTCCACACTCTCTGTAGCATTTATTATTTGTAGACTTTTTGATGATGGTCATTCTGATTGGTATGAGGTGATTTCTCATTGTAGTTTCAGTTTGCATTATTCTAATAATTAGTGATGTTGCATGAACTTGTTTAAAACCTAAATTTAGTGATCCACCATCCAAGTTTCCAGCAAAGGTGTGAGGGGAGCTGGAAGTTTCTTTGTAGATTTCAAGTAGCCTTGACTTACCAGACACTTATCAAGCATAAGAATAGGAATGGTGTCTACAGCTCTGAACAGAGGTTCTTATGCATAACATGTTTGACAACCACTGAGGGCAAGGAGGGTAAGCAAAAAGGCAATCCATCCATCCAGGCTGCCCTGACAACAAACAGTAATTTGTAGCGAGGAATTTTCAAATTTCTCTGCTTGGCCATGAGGTGTATGCTGTTTAGTTTCTATGTTAAGTGTCTGAAGTTGTGACGACGTCTTAATGGATTGGCTTGTTGGGGGATTAACTAAGATACTGGAGTTGTGTCTTCTGCGTGGTGTGGGAGGTAGTGTTTCAGAAATCAGGGTTTAGGTTAAATGTGCGATAGTTCCCTGCTGGGGTGGTTTCTCTTCTCACCTGAGCACCTATCTGCCTGATACCATTTGAAGATGCGGGGGAATTGTTTTCCATTTTGCGATTATTCCATGTAATTGACGTCAGTGAAAGACCATCTTTTGTACCTGAAGGGGAAGTTCACTACTAAGCCTTGTCATGAAAATGATCTGTTTATTTCCCAGGTTAGGGTCTTAGGGAGTTAGGAAAGGAAGCTTTGCAGGTATGTGTTGTGTGCCCGCTTGCACATTTGCCTTCTCACATTGGAGTATTATTTTTCCATTAGAAAATGTCACTGAAAACTCACACGTCCATACAAAGTGGGCGACACTACCTAAGCAAAAGCCACTGCCGATTCGCTTCTGTTGTGGTTATACAATTCCTGATGTGTTTCTCCTGAGGAGGTCACCGCTCTGAAAAGAATACTTTTCAGAACATGGGGAGCAGCGGGGATGAACTCAACATCATTCAATTCTGTTTGCATTTCAAGTGGGACATTCTAGTCTCCAGGAGCTTAAAACTCATCAGCAGTCAGCCTATTACCCTTTTCCTAATATTGCAGTTATTGACCCTGGGCTGCAAAAAAGAACCTCGTAATGAGATTTGTCCTGTTTTTGTGTTCATGTGCACACGTCTTTCTCTCTAGTAGATGACATATCAGCTTTTATTTTTTTTCATTATTGAAATCCTTTGTGTCAAAAGGACCCATTAACTGAACCCTGTTCTATGTACTCTGATGTGCAGATCCACTAAAACACTCCTTGGTATAAAGAGTGTTCCTATGTATTTCCTTAGAAATGCATTTCGTGGAACTGAATGGAGAACACTGGTATGGTTGAGGTTAATTATTCGGACTTCTGTGGGCACATCGGAAGTCATGCTGCTTCTGCCGGTACAGAGACTAAAATTGGAACACTGAAGAGGAGCCCAGCATGGCCCTGTGCCCAGACGACACATCTGAAGTCGTATTGATTGAGAGAGATGCTTTATTGAACGATAAGAACTCCATCGAGTTTCTGGTTTTGCAATTTCCTGCAGCTGGTGTGGCTTCTGGCAGTAAACACCGTGAGATTCAGGGTAACATTTCAAAGTGAGATATTAGACAAATATCCCAATAACTAAACTCAGAAGGCACTTTCAGTTCAGGAGCTGTACCCACATCTAATCCCCCCAACAGACTCAAGATGACTCATTTTCATTTTCAGAGGGAGAAACTGAGACTCAGAGTCTCCAAGTCATGCAGTGACCTGCTCAGGGCCACCCGGATGATGAATCGGGGGTCCATGGTGTTTCCTAAATTCAGAAATTCATGGACCATCTTCAGAAATGTCCCATCTGCATGTCATCTGTGTGATTATTTGCTTATGTGATCCACTTAATCTCACTGGCAAAACCCATAAATTCATTTATTTTCAATAGAAACTGTTTATCAGTGCTAGAAATGGAAAGCCAGTATCACATGCCATTAAGAGAACTTCATAGAAAGAAAACACTATGAACATGTTTTCCTGGCAAATAAATTCTGTCTAGATGGTTGTGGGCAAGAGCCCTAGATACACTCTCTTTGCTTAAAAAGCGACCTGGAAGACTTAAGGAGATGTTAGAGATACATTAGCATCCAATTGGGATTTTCTTTCCCTGATCAGAGGGTTGTAGGGAGAACAACCTTTTCACTGGGTGATTCCATTTTATTTAACACTAAGCTTGTGACTCACACCCCACTGGGGGTCTGAGTCCCTCCCTGGGACTTTCTTGTGCTGTCATATCTGCTTTCCTCTGTCAGTAACATCCCGTTGGCTTCTGCTGTCTTAGCTAGGATTTCTTTAACTCTTGTAAGGCCTTCGCCTGTATCAACTTAAACTCTATGTTCATCAGAGTTGGGCTGTAGAAGCTGTGGACCAACATTCTGCCAAGACCCTTCTTGAAGACTGAACCTTTTCTGCCTCATGGGGGTGGGAGCTTAGTGGTGTCAGAGGTGTCCTAGGCAGGTTCAAACCCTTATAAGTCTGAGATGCTGACCCAGAGCCTTCTGTGACCAAAGGAGGGATGATGGGAAATGCCCAGGGTGCAGAGAGAGGAGATGGAGGGACTAGGAGCATCAGAGACCTGGGTGGGGGCTCATCCTTCTCCTGAGGACAGTGAGGGGCCATTGAAGGATGAGGAGGGCAGAGGGCAGACCATCCCTTGTAGGTGAATGTGGAGAAATGATTGGGGCAGGTAGAGTGGACACTAGGAGGCAGATGAGAAAGTTCCTGAAACAAGTTGGGCAGGTTTGTGTTGGAAAACAGGGATGTTCCACCTAGAGGAACAGAAAAGTTTAGTTTTTAATTATGTGAGTAATGATAAATCATACATCTTTTAACACATTCAATTATGGTAATAAGGCTCATGTTCTTTTTGACCACCACCCCCATTCCACATGCCCCCCCCGCACCCCCCCCAAGATAAAACTACAGTTTGGGATTAGGAAGGCACCTGCTAGATTGCTGTTTCTGTGCATGCCTGTGTGTGTCTAATAGGAATTGTACAACACTACCCATCTCATTGTGCAACTTGCCTTGTTTTACTCAACACCATTTTGTGGTTTTCCCATACTGTTAATACATACAGAACTATCTCAGCCTTGTAAATAGGGACGGGATCTCTCTGGGTGGGGCTGCTACGACTTTAGGCAGTCATTCTCTTAACAATGCCAGTACTTCACATGGACCCACTGTCCACGACTCCCAGGCCCAGGTAGGGGGTTTCTCTAGGGAAGACTCAAGAAGAATTGCTGAGTCTTTGTTATGTTGCACACTTAAAATACTTTATTTTCTATTGGAATAGAGTTGATTTATAATGTGTTAATTTCTGGTGTACAGCAAAGTAATTCTGTTACATGTATATATAAGGGATATATGTATCTATTCTTTTCCAGGTTCTTTTCCCATAAGTTATTACAGAGTATTAAGTATAGTTCCCTGTGTTATACAGTAGGTCCTTGTTGATTATCTACTTTAAGTATAGTAGTATATATATGTTGATTATCTACTTACGTATAGTAGTGTATATACAACCTCCTTATTTACCCCTTCCCTCTCTTTCCCCTTTGGTAACTGTAAGTTTGTTTTCTATGTCTGTGAGTCTGTTTCTTTTTTGTAAATAAGTTCATTTGTATCATTTTTTTAGATTTCACATATCCATGATATTGTATGATGTTTGTCTTTGACTTATTTCACTTTGTAGGACAATCTTTAGGTCCATTCATGTTGCTGCAGATGGCATTATTTCATTCTTTTTTATGGCTAAGTAATATTCCACTGTGTGTGTGTGTGTGTGTGTGTACCACATCTTCTTTATCCATTCATCTATTGATGGACATTTAGGTTCCTTCCATGTCTTGGCTATTGTAAGTAAGTGCTGCAGTGAACATTGGGGTGCATGTATTTCTTTGAATTATTTTCTCCAGGTATATGCCCAGGGGTGGGATTGCAGGATCATATGGTAGCTCTATTTTTAGTGTTTTGAGGAACTTCCATACTGTTCTCTATAGTGAAAGTGAAAGTGTTAGCTGCTCAGTCATGTCTGACTCTTCGAAACCCCATGGATTGTAGCCTGCCAGGCTCCTCTGTCCATGGAATTCTCTAGGCAAGAATAGTGGAGTGGCTGCCATTTCCTCCTCCAGGGGATCTTCCTGACCTAGAGACCTGGGGTCTCCTGCACTTCAGGAAGATTCTTTACCATCTGAGCCACAGGGGAAGCCCACGTTCTCTAGAGTGGCTGCTCCAATTTACATGGAGGAGGGCTTCCTTTTCATACCTCCTCCAGCATGTATTGTTTGCAGACTTTCTGATGGCCATTCTGACCTGTGTGAGGTGATACCTCACTGTAGGTTAGTTGTGTTGCACATTTTTAGTAGATATTTCCAAGTTGCTTTCTATTTCACATTCCCATCAGTACCATATTAGAGTACCTTTTCCTTCTTTGATCTTATCAAACTTAAAAAAAAATCCCACGATGTGTAACAGATGTTAACTGGAAAGCCTGTCACCAGGAGGGCCTTTTCACCCCAATCTTGCATCTCACTGCAGGGAGAGGGGGGTCCACTGCCTGACAGACTGTGAGGAAGGTTGGCAGAATCCGGTGGAAAAAAACATGGAAGGATGAATAGACTATCTTGTTTTGAAATCACAGAGAAGTGAGTTTCTCTTGACCAAACTTTAAGTCCACCGGGTACAATTTGATGTTCTCTCCAAATATTAATAGATTTGTTCCTCGGGTGAGGCACGATGTCTCGGTCTGCTCTGAGAAAAGTCCGTCACTGCTGAGGACACAAGGCCACACAGGACTTCCTCTGTGCCGAGCCAATTCATTAGACCTGGTGAGCAATTTGCAGAAGAGATTAATTGATTTGCAGGCTGCTGAGCTCTGAGTGTTACTCAGCTACCTCCCAGAATGCTCAGGCCGCCTGGGAACTCGAAAGAGCAAACAGCAATATTTGAGGCTTTAGTCAAAACCTGAGTGGCATCTTCATCCCTCATTATGGACAGAAGCTGGAGAGATGAATGTCTCAGCCTCTCTGGTTTAGTGTGGGATCTGGGGCCACAGTCCAGACTCCCGGAATAAAATGAGAAGACTTGCAGAGAATATGATAGCAATGCTTCTTTTTGAAAGCTTTGATTATCCCCAAACAGACGCCTTGCTTATCTTATTCTGAAATGCTACTACCAGCAGTGGATGCCTGTGTCTTTGGGGTTGTGAGGAAAGAGACTCAATTTAAACTGGCCTAGACCTCATGCAATAAGTTGACTCACTGGAAAAGACTCTGATGCTTGGAAGGATTGGGGGCGGGAGGAGAAGGGGACGACAGAGAATGAGATGGCTGGATGGCATCACCGACTCAATGGACATGAGTTTGAGTGAACTCCGGGAGTTGATGATGGACAGGGAGGCCTGGCGTGCTGTGATTCATGGGGTCGCAAAGAGTCGGACACGACTGAGTGACTGAACTGAACTGAACTGAGACAGAAACATTATCTCAGAGAACAGGGAAAGGGGCTTCAGGCTTGGCTGGATCTAGGGGTACGAATGATGTCACCCGGACTCAGTTTCTGTCCATCGCTTGGATCTTCTCCTGGGGCATCATCACTGGTTCCTCTAGGACCTGCCTTGCCTGAAAATGCTTGACTCCTTTCTGTAACCCAGATCCCCACACTGAATCTGGTTGGCCTAGCTGGGAGCAGGTGTCTCTCTGGAACCAATCACTGGGGACTTGAGTGACCAGGTCTAGGTCACACACCTGCCATTGTATGGAGGGATGGGTTGGAACCTTTAAGAGTAGAGGAGAGACAGTTTCCCAAAAGAGAGAGGGGCCCAGATGTCCAGACCGCCTCTTCCTCATGACTGAATGGGATTCAGCTTCTGTGTGTCAGAGTTATGCCCTTAGAGTGGGGAGAAGCAGAAGATGCCATGAGTACTCTCCTGAGGAGCTTGGGGACCAGTTGGTGGACCGAGACACCTTTGTGAAATAGATGAGAGTTCATATGCAATTAGTCGGGCTCGCTCTGTGCCAGGCAGTGTGTGGGAGCAGGAAGAGAGGCAAACAAGAACACGACACGGCCCCTGTCCTTAGGGAGAGCCCAGTCTGGCAGAGGCAGCCGGCACAGACTGGTAAACAAGTCATTACACATGCAATGCGGTAAGCTTGCTGATATGATTAAGCTTCCAAATGAGGGATCCTGACAGGGCCGGCTGGAGCGGGGAAGGGAGAGTGGGCTAGCGGAAACAGGAACAAAACAGGAGGGGCCGCGCTTCCGCCACACATCCCCGTGGCCCCTCCATCCGGGCCCCCACTGCAGGGGGAGCGCAGCCCCCTACAGAGACCGGCAGCCTGTCACTGCATCATCCCTTTTTCTCCTCCTTGGATCGTAAAGAATCTTTGCTATCCACAGTAAACTGCTGGAAGTGGAGGCGTGCAGCACTTAACTACTATTTACTTATTTATCTAAGATGCTAAGTGTTTCCCTTGGCAGTTGCTAACAGACTCCTGTAGAAACGGAGCGACACATCCTGAATTCCGATTTCTGCACCAACAGAAGTTGGGAGCACAAGAGTGTGCAGTGCACTCGTGCCTGGCTCTCCACTGGGTAGGCCAGAGGTCAGGACCATAGAGTCATTTAAAGAGGTTGAGATTTGGAAAGATAAACTATATTATGTTAAAATTTTTCTTTTAAAAAAAAAGAGGCACATGCCTTTGATCACAAACCTGAACTGGAGACTGTTCTGCTTTGGGAGGGCTTTCTGGAGACTGTCCTCACCTTGGAGTTGGGGGGAGCCTCTTCTCAGCAGAACCCTCAGAAAGAGTCTTGTTCTAGAATATTCTTTGTTGAAGGACTGGTAGACAAATGGCATCAGAGGATGAAGCAAGAGAAGTGATGATTTCAACAGACTACCAATGGGGGACAAAACCATGGAGGGTTCTGGTCACCTTGTTGGGTCTTTCCTCTCTCACCTCCACCTGGGACCTGATCTTCCGGAGGGGCCAGGCTGTTTTGCTTTGGAGGACAGGCTAGCCTTTAGGGTTAATTTTAAAGGTAAATTTTAACTAAGGGATTAGCAGCAAAGTGAGGCCTGAATGGCATCAACAACTTTTAAGTGATAGGTAGACCAGCTGCATTGAGTCACAATGAAAAGGTCAATCTCAGTTCCTTTCTAAGCCTCTTGATTACATCACAAAGGAAGTCCCCTTTTGATGCTAATACGTCTTTAACACCTGCCTAACTAAGTCTTGAGGGAGGTTGGGTTTCAACCTCTAACTAGAATTTGAGAACTCTATTCTGTTTTTTTTTGTAGTTTTACAGGTACCCTCAGGTACCCTCTTAGGGCAGATAATTCACCTTACCCAGTTGCTTCCTACAATAGACCTTGGAAAGTCAAATAATTTAAAAAATGCCAAATACTCCTTCTTCCTCCCTCTCTTTCAGCCCTTAATTTGGCCAGTAGTAGTGCAGGGCAATGGAGAAGGCAATGGCACCCCACTCCAGTACTCTTGCCTGGAAAATCCCATGGACGGAGGAGCCTGGTAGGCTGCAGTCCATGGGGTCGCTAAGAGTCGGACACGACTGAGCGACTTCATTTTCACTTTTCACTTTCACACATTGGAGAGGGAAATGGCAACCCACTCCAGTGTTCTTGACTGGGGAATCCCAGGGACGGGGGAGCCCGGTGGGCTGCCCTCTTTGGGGTCACACAGAGTCAGACACGACTGAAGCGACTTAGCAGCAGTAGCAGCAGCAGCAGTGCAGGGCAAGAAACTTTGTTTCTGGAGTCTGAACAATTCAAGTCCTGACTTTTCTTTTTACTACTTCCTTGGCCAAGGTCATCCTTTTTCTTTCCCTCAGATTCTCATCTGTAAAATGGGGCCATGTCTGAGTCCATAGGTACCAGAGACTCACAAACCTGTCACTTGAAGAGCCCATGAGGCTAGTTTAGATAGCCCACTCATCTGTCCAGGGGACTGTCAAGATACCCAAGCTAACATGAGATGGTGAGTTAGAAAGTGGCTGTGTCACCCATTGAAGGGACTTTGTGAGTGTCACAGTGGTTATCCTGGCTGACAGTGGGGGCTGTGGGTTATCCTTCCACCCAAGTCTGGGAAAGACTTCTATAGGTCAAGGGGATGAATAAAGGAACAGTGAAATTCAGATGGGGAGCTAGGTGGTATGGAGTCAGTGGATGCTTGGAGGCACGTGAATTTATGCATTTGGGTACAGATGGGATGTGAGTGAGACTGGCCCCAAAGGTAGAGGGAACAAAGGGATTTGAATAATCCTTTGGGTTCTGGCCCCATCCCATCTCACGCCTTCCTGGCACTGTGAGCTCTGCTTAGGGACACTGCCTTTCTCTAAATAAATGCATTCACTGTGGCCTTTACCCCAAGGTTGGATGCTGGCAGGGAGCACAGGGGAATCGGGTCCAACAAGCTTTGCTTCCTGCTTGAGCACTGGAATTTCTTCATCTAATTTCCAATATGGCCCCTTGGGGTCAGCAGGGGGATGTCAAGGCCATTCTCCATTCTAATTCGGAGTCCTGCCCAAGTTCAAACATGGAGGAAAAGAAACCCAAGTTCCATTCTAAGGTTTTTTCTTTTGCTAAAACTCTATATTTTTGCTTGTTTATTTCCCTAACTTCCAGAGACATGAAGAAGTCATTTTTGTGCCCCCACCCGCTCCACACAGACATTAGCGATCATTTTCAGTCATTTCAGCTCTTTTTGCTACGAGGCACCTGGCATGCCGGGAACGGACAAAAGCTATTTCTCTAAGTACTCGTGTTTGAAATTATTAAGTGTTCATTAAGCACCCCCGGGTGCAAAGCACTCTCGGAGATGTTTGTTTCTCAATTTTCTATAATTTCCTGATTCTTTTCCCCCTTCGCAAAAGGCAGATTGAAAAATGAACTCAGTGCATCTCAGTCTCTGAATCATAGTTAATGTACGACGCCCCCTCTCATAACCGCGCTGTTTTTCTTCTGCCTCCTCTTGTCTCCTTTCTTATCAATCTGAGATAAAGTTCGTATTCTTTATAACCCCTACTCGAGAGTTGGGGTTGGTGGGAGTTGGGGCTGGAACTTTTTTTGCTTTGTTCTCGACTCCCTGCCAGGAAGAAAGGAGTGCAAGAGCGGTGACCAGCACTCGCCCGGACTGCGGGTGGGCACCTCTGATGGGCATTGGGGCTGCGGGCGGCTCTGCGGCACCCGAGCAGGTGCATCAAGAGAGCTGGGACTCTGCTCCCCAGGGGTCCTGCCCCCCGCTAGTGGGCAGCAGGGACCCCCCCCAGAAGCCCCCTGTGCGCGGACCCTTGTGGAAAAATACAGAAGCCCGAAGCCCCCCTCCCGTCCGCCCTCACGCCCGGTGATGCTGAGTCTTACATGAGTACAGAGAAAGGCTGTTTTTCTCTTTCTCTTTTTCTTTTTTTTTTAAACAACAACCTCATATAACCTCAAAAGTTGCCCATGAATTTACCAAAACTTTTTTTATGAAACTATTCTAACCTCTGATGGGGGTTAAAAAACAAGCCCTGTGAATTTATTACCGAAGCGGGGGGAAAAAAATAAGCGCTTTTTATTCGATGGAAATTGTCTTCCAAGCTTCAAGGGCGCCCCCTAGCGCCGAGGAGCAGGCAGCGAGGCTGGCTCCTTCCGCCCGGGAGCTCTGCTGAAAGCCCAAATTTGGGGTCCCTCTGTGGGGGACTCTGATCTCGCCCAGTTGTGGGTCCCGTTTGGATCGGACCCTGGCTCACGTGGAGAGGGGAACTGCTCTGAATACAAGAGGACCTCTTGGCACGAATTTATTTTCTGTTCTTTGGAATTTAGATGACTACAGCCCAGGGATGGGAGAGGAGGGTTTTCATCTTAGGACCCCCCCTCCCCACCGCATTTTTGAAATAGGCAGGACCACTCCTGCTCAAGAAGTGGCCCTTGCCACTGTTTCAGCATGCAGGCGACCCTGGCCCTTTCCTGTCCTCTCATTTTTCTTATATAAATGCCACCCAGATGTGCAGGAATAAAAACCAGTGCTAAGAGAGGAGGCAGAAGCCCCAGCCGAGGATGGAGGGAGGGAGAGGGGGAAGGAAAGAGAAGAGTGGTACGATGAGGGTAAAATAAAGGACTAGACGGAGCGGGGCAGGCGTTTGGGTGGGCTGCAGAACCTTTGCTGGCTCCCTGTCCCAAGGTGTGTGAGCAGGATACAGGATTCTGCTGCAAACGCAGACTCCCGGCTCCTTGCACAACGAACAGGACTTTTCAGTCTTTCTGTGTCATGGATGTGAAATATTTCTATCCTCCCAAGCTTGGAAACAAACCAGTTCTCCTTCAAAGCTGGCCATGTTTTTAAGAAGTACGCATTAGAAATATATATATATATTTTTTAAAGAAGCAAATGTTCTAACCCAGAGATGCAGGGAAGGAGCGAGCCTGCGGCAGTCAGCCCAGCAGGGGCACCAGTGGAACAGCATCTCTTAAGATCGGCTTGGAGGGAGGCTGCGGTCCCGTGTCCTCGGCTGGTCTCAGCGGCACCCGCACCTCAGTTTCCCCGTCTGTAACTCCAAGACGGCAAATGACAGTATCCATTTGGTAGGGCTGTTGAGATATGACTTACATCTATCATTTAAAACAGGGCTTACTATCTTATTTGACAGTGAGCATCCCAGATTATGACTTTTAATCTCTCTCTACCACGGTGCCAGAAACCCAGAATTTTCCATTAAGTTAAATCTCCCAATTTTTACATGACAAGAATGAATTTACATTAAAAAAAAAAAAAACAAGCGCATACATACACACTGATCTGAGCCCCAGTATAGTCAGGAGCTTTGAGACCTTTGCTTTGCCAGCTGCCAGGGGAAGGCTACCCCAACTCCCTATGTCAGCCCCCACCCCTACATGCTGAAGCCAGTGTGCTCACAGTTCTTTTAGCGTGAATGGATTTGAGGGAAATGACCCCTTTTCCTCCCCCTTCCCCGAGAATGTGGGAGGGGCATTTTTGAATCCATGCACACCAGGAAGCCACAGTGGAATGTGGCATGTGGGCATGCATGTGGGCAACCACAGAGACGTGGAAAGAGGGACTTCTCCTTGTCCCTGAAGACCTCGCTGGCCCCTCCCAATAAGTGTGTGCTTTTCAACCTTGGTGCTTCAAGGTGTTTCTTGGCTTCTGTCCTGGTTTTGGTGGCATCATCTGCCAGGCTGGCTTATCATGTGTTCCTGTACCAGGAGAGGCCCTCCCCTCTGCCCAGCCCGTCCTGGGTTTCCTGTGTCCCCTCCTGATTGGCGTGCCCTTCTGCCCTGATGCCTGAACACAGTGTCCATCTACTCTTACTGCTTTGATGAGCTGGTTGCTCTTTGCACATGGCCCCACTTCCTTCACTCGGCCCTCCACGCACTCAGGGGCCACTGATTGAGCATCTTCTGTGCTGGTACATTGTTTGACGGATACACCAAGTCCATTTCACTGAGCTCCCTTTGTCTCCAAAAATGTTGAGACCTGAGCTTCTCCAAGTGTCATAGACAAAACAACAACAGAAATTACATGGCACAGTGATTCCAAAAAGCATGAGAGAGAAGACTACCGAGAACCAGAGACACGAATTCCCATTTATCTTTGTTCGAATGGATTAAATAGAGTATGCTATTGATTTTTTAAAATCCACACATTAGTGGTTCAAAAGAAATTCGTTTTGTGTGTTTTAATATGAAAGCAATTATTTTCCTTTTAAAACTGCTTCCTGGGTCTGTATGGTTTGTTTTGTTCTTTCCCTTTTCATTCTGCAGAGCAGAATACTGCATGTTGCTAAGTGTGTGTGGGGGGGAGCTCTTCATTTTTTGCTTATTAATCTCTATCTGATATACATTTAAAATGCTACATTCTATGATGCTTAATTTCAATTAATTTGGATTCATTTAAGTAACATTTCATTATAGATTTAATGCATCCATATTTTTTCTGTAAATTAAGAAATGAGGAACTTATTTAGTGACTTAAGTCATCCTGTATCAAAACTAAGAAAAACCACGTAGCCTTGTTTAGTCTGGAAGTTTCCTTGAAGAGGAAGAAGTTTTTTTGGGTTTTGTGTTTGTTTACCTTTCCCATCTCTTCCTGGATTTTCTGCAGCTTGTTTAGTAAGACTTGCGTTGGTTCTGACAGTTTGAGGCTTTCAATGCTTCTGAGGACAGAGAACATATTTCTTCTTTGCCTCCAGTTTTGCTACTCAATAAATTTGAGGAGTCATGAAGCCGTCATCTGCGTAGTTAGATAAGGAAGAAAATGATGATTTCTCTATTATTTTGCTTAGAAGAATGGGAAACTAGATTAATCACTGTCTATTGGAAGTGCCTCTTTATAGAAGAGACTGGCTCCTTTCAGTGAAGTCATGATGTGTCCCCACATTGGATGGTTTTCCAGGGACTAGGAGCAGACAATCCAGCTTTGAATTTTAAGTCTGTCACTAGGTGAGGTTTGGTAAATTCTTAATCCCATTTTGAATATGGTTAGGAAGGGGCTAGGTGGTGGGGGCGGGGAGGAGGAATACCTATGGCACCCACCCACTTCCTTTGCTGGGACAGAAGGAAAGTAAGCAACGTCTGTAACAGTCAGGAAAACAGTTTGTCATGGTTTATTGATGTAATTCTTGGTAGCATGGGACCAAAATCCAACTCAAAAAGATTTAAGCACATTATCGCTTGTGAAACAAGAAGCCCAGAGACTCGAACAATATCACCAGGGCTCTGTTTATCCCTCTTCCTATCTGAGCTGGCCTTCTTGGTTGGGGGCAGGGGTGCTTTGTTCCCTGGCATGAGGTGGCCCCTGACATGCATCCTACCCTCTTAACAATTGCAGTAGGAAGTGTCCTATTTGAATTGAAGTCCAGCACCAACTCTGACTTAGTGAGGTTTGGGTCATGTATCTAGCCCTGAGCCTTCTGTTTGTCCAAATGAGTGGAATTTGCCTGCTCCTGGAGATGGGAAGTGGTGATTGGTTATAAACCAGCCAACTTATATTGAGAAGAGATGTTCCGAGAGGGTGGAGGAACAGAAATCAAGGAACAGAAGATATTTATCACAACCCACTCTTTTTAGTTCTTATTTTTATTTGTTTTTAACGTGGAGTGTACTTCCCTTCCACTGCTATTATCAGTTTGTTCTGTATAGCAAAGTCAATCAGCTAAATGTCTTCATACATCCCCTCTTTTTGGGATTTCCTTCCTATTTAGGTCACCACAGAGCATTGACTGGAGTTCCCGTGCCCTTCAATAGGTTCTCATTAGTTATCTCTCTGGTATGTCACGGTTATTGTTCAGTCTCTAAGTCGTGTCTGACTCTTTATGACCCCATGGACTGCAGCACTCCAGGCTCCCCTGTCCTTCATTATCTCCCAGAGTTTGCTCAGATTCATATCCAATGAGTTGGTGATGCCATCTAACATAGTAGTGTATACATGTCAGTCTCAATCTTTCAATTTATCCCATCTCCCCTTCCACCTTTCACCTTAGTATTCATACATTTGTTTTCTATGTCTATCACAGCCCAGTGTTGTTTCCTGGTAGAGGAGAGCGAAGAGCAAGACCGTTTCAGTCTGTACTATAGGGTGACAGTTCTGGTCAAAGTCACTGGTGTCCTGCCCAGATCCCTTTTCAGGCTGGGTGCCCATCATCCCTGTGTCCTGGCTGCTGCCCTCTTTATCTGTACCTTCTCCAATTGGCCCTTGATTGATGGGAATTATTTTCCCCCAACATACATGTAGTCATGTATGGATGTGAGAGTTGGACTATAAAGAAAGCTCAGTGCCAAAGAACTGATGCTTTTGAACTGTGGTGTTGGAAAAGACTCTTGAGAGTCCCTTGGACAGCTAGGAGGTCCAACCAATCCATCCTAAAGGAAATCAGTCCGGAATATTCATTGGAAGGAATGATGCTGAAGCTGAAACTCCAATACTTTGGCCACCTGATGGGAAGAACTGACTCATTGGAAAAGACCCTGATGCTGGGAAAGATTGAAGGCGGGAGGAAAAGGGGACGACAGAGGATGAGATGGTTGGAGCATCATCAACTCAATGGACATGAGTTTCAGTAAACTCCAGGAGTTGGTGACGGACGGGGAGGCCTGGCATGCTGCAGTCCATGGGGTCGCAAAGAGTTGGACACGACTGAGTGACTGAACTGAACTGAACATACACACAGTTGCTGGAGGCTGGTCCACAGTCCCCAGTTGATTGATTATTGGAGCGACAGGACCACTCAGGCTTTTTGCCTTCAGGAAGAATGAGTTTTGTGATTATGGTTTGTTCTCCAGAGCTCCCTGTGGCCATCTCCCAAAATCCTTGTTGTCTAAACCTCTGGCTTCTCTCACTCTTTTCAAGTTTCTTCTGTAACTGACTTCTCGATAAGTCAGTTACACAAGAGCGCAAGACACTGACCATCTACAAATCGTGAGTCACAGCTATTAATGTTTACCACTTATGCCTCAATATAAGGCAAAAGGAGAAGGAAGGGGTGGTAGAGGATGATATGGTTAGATAGCATCATTGACTCAATGGACATGAATTTGAGCCAACTCGGGGAGATAGTGAAGGACAAATGAGCCCGGCGTGCTGCTGTCCAGCAGGTCGCAAATAGTCGGACACAATTTAGCAACTGAACAACAAGGCTATCTCCTATTTTCTCAACACAAAGATCCAAAGGAGTTTCTGGACCAACCTGAAATACAACCTCAAGATGGAGATGAAGTAGGCAAACTTCTCCTTATAGTGTTTTATGTATTCAGCTAGTTGCACACAGTCCTTTAAATCACACATTACATAAAAGAGTGGTGTAGGGATATTATGTTTTCTACTCACATATCACAAAGCCATTCTAGCTGAACTTGTAGCATGATCTTTGAGATGGCTTTTGTCATCGCCAGAGCCCCTGGTTTGAGTCACCTAATAGAGATTTCCGAGCACAGCATCTTCACTTTCAACCCAGCTCTTTGAGATTTAGTACTTTTAGAATCTGAGCACAACGCCATCGTAGAAATTTATCCACCGCATGAGCACCCATTTACATAACATTAGGACAGTCACTTTCATTTCTCAGGTAGGTGCCTGTTTGAAATTTCCACCAGATAAACACATCCTATTTTGCTTTTTAAAGCAGTCTTCAAGGGACTTGTTTGCAACAACACCCAATGCTTATAACTGTGTCCTCACCACCCAGGAAAAATGACTAAATGTGTATTCAAGGTCCTCCCTCCCATCACCTTTTTGAAACCAAGTGATTCAGTTTACATATATGTATATCCATTCTGTTTCAGATTCTTTTCCCACATAGGCTATTACAGAATATTGAGTAGAGTTCCCTGTGCTATACAATGGTTCTTGTTGATTATTTTATATACAGTGGTGGGTATATGTTAATCCCAAACTCTTGATTTATCCCTCCCCCCCATCAGGTCTCCTCTTTGGCAAACATAAGTTTGTTTTCAAAGCCCATGCCTTATTTTAAAAGGACTTCCCTGTAGCTCAAATGGTAAAGAATCTGCCTCCAATCCAGGAGACCTGGGTTGGAAAGAACCTCTGGAAAAGGGAATGGCAGTCCACTCCAGTATTCTTGCCTGGAGAATCCCAGGGACAGAGGAGCCTGGTGGGTTACATCCGTGGGGTCGCAAAGAGTTGGACACAACCGAGTGACTAACACGCATTATTTTAAAAAGTCATTCATTTCAAAGTCTTTTATTGTAAATATTTTTATTCTCAAACTTCAATTCTATTCATTGCTCAGCCATATTATAATTTGTCTGCAGTGTATTATCTAATAAGAACCACAATAAGAATAATCTTAGCTAATATTGATGGGTGGTCCCCATCACTATTCACTATTCTGAGCCCTTTTATTATCCCTTGTAAAATTCTTGATGGAAATACAAAAGTGCTAAAATTATGCTCATTAAAATTTTTTTGTTGTTTTGTAATTTTTACAATGTGTTGGTTTCTGCCATACGACAATGCGAATCAACCATAATTATACTCTCCTACACTCATTTTAAAGATGCAGAAATAAGATTATACATCAAGCAAGTGCTAAAATGTGTAGGCAATCTGCCACTAGACCAAGGTTATGAAATGTTATGCTTCTCGTTCCCAGTCTCTTAGTTATCACTGGAAGTCCCCAAATGTAATATATTTACATCCAGTATTTATAAACAAATATTCTGAAGGAATTTGTATCATCCCAAATTATGTATATTAGTCATCATAAATACATATCTCTTGTATCAAAGGTAATGATATATATTTACTATATAGCAGTATCTATGTCAAACATAGGTTTACCTGTGATATGTTAGCTACTGCTGTTAGCTGTGTAACAAAACACCCCCAAACTCAGTAGTTTATAAGTATTTATTCTTGCTCATGAATCTTTGGGTTAGTGGGCTATCAGGTTTGACTGAATTGGCACTCAAGTCTTGCTGGGTTTGGTCATGCATCTATGGGGTCATTGTGGGAATGGCTGAGACTGGCAATCTAGGATGGCATCATTCACATCCTGGAAGTTGGTTGGCTATAAGCAGGGAGAGTGGGGCTGGTGGTCTTTCTCTGTAAAGGTCAGATAATATATGCTTCTTTAACACTGCTGACCATACTGTCTCTGTTGCAACAACTCAGCATTGACATGTTAGGGAGAAGACAGCCACAGACAATTCGTAAATGAATGGGCATGGCTGTGTTTCAATAAAACTTTATAAAAGTAGAGGGTCAGGATTGGTCTGCAGGCAGTAGTTTGCTGATCCCTGGCCCAGATAATTTGTGAATGTGAAAAAACTGGTGAAGGCTTAATACTTGTTGGTCAAACCAAATTTGTCAAGATTGTATGGGGATAACAAAAGTTTAGGGCTTGCCAGGTGGCTCAATGGTAAGGAATCTGCCTACCAATGCAAGAGACACAGAAGACATGGGTTCAATCCCTGGGTCGGGAAGATCCCCTGGAGAAGGAAATGGCAACTCACTCCAGTATTCTTGCCTGGAGAATCCCATGGACAGAGGAGCCTGGAGGGCTACAGTCCATGGGGTTGCAAAGAGTTGGACATAACTGAGCATGTACACACTCTCTAACCAAAGTTTAGGTAATAGTCTAAAGTTTATTAGACTCCTACAGTAAAATATTTCTCATCACTGTGGTACTAAGTATGATAAAGCTTTGGCCTCTCTCTTGAAAAGTGAAAATAACTGAATTTAAAAGGATATGAAAAGTTTTTGTGTGTAACTAGAACAATTTAGGATGGTGGTTTCATCGTAGGGACCCAGGTTCCTCCTGTCTTGTTGCTCTGCTCTCCTTGTCTCCTTGCTTTTCTTGTTTTGTGGTCTAGGATGGCTTCTTCAGCTCCTGCCATCATGTCTGCACTCCAGCTACTAGAAAGGTAAAGGAGGAATGAAAGGGGACCAGCCCTTCCTTCAAGGGCCTGCCTTGGAAATTGCATATATCATATCCTCTCACATCTCTTTGCCCAATATTTAGTTACCTAGTCATACTTGGCTGCAAGAAAAACTGGAAAACGTAGTTTTTAGCAGGGCAGCACACCCCATCCAGAAAGTGGGTTTTCGTCGCTAAGAAAAAGGATCAGAAATAGGGAGGCAACTCTCAGGCTCTGCCACAAGTGCTAGAGATATAGACGGGGTAAAAGTCCGCAGTTTAAATTCAATTAGTATTCATGCCAGGAATGCCATTCTCCAGGTGCTGTGTATGTGCTGAGATTTTCTTTCTGTGCCTGAGCTCATCTCTCTGGGCAGCAGTGACATCTTACTCCTTATTCTACTCTTCATCACAAGTTAAAAAAAAATGACAGAACTTTAAAATTCTAGTTTGAGAAAAAACATGTTTTTGTTTGTTTATCTCCAGAAAGCAAGTGATACAACTTCAAGAATCTTGTTACTGAACACCCGGTGTCCATGCTGACAAGCTCAGGGGCATGTCTCCTCCCCAAGTTCTTTCGGTCTCGTGTGCTTCTGCTTTGAATCCCTTTGGCATGCTCCCTCCACCCCTGCAATGGCCAAACAAGGAACCAGGTTGCCTCCTTCAGTTCAGTTCAGTTCAGTTCAGTCACTCAGTCGTGTCCGACTCTTTGCGACCCCATGAATCACAGCACGCCTAGGTCCCCACAATTCCAGAGCCTACATCTAACAGTGCCTGGCTTCATCCTTTCTCTTCCGTTAGGTCTTTGCAGCTTTTTCAACGTCGCCCACTGAAATTATATGGTGAGCTATGGTAATAAGAGTAGGAAAAACACCTTGCTGTTATTTACCCAGAATGAGACATCAAACTGTCATAACTGCGTGAGGGTGTCCCATTATCTACACGTATCCTACTGTTTCTTCCTGGTACCCCCCCACCCCCCAGTCATCAACCAGGGAGAGTTTGTGGTTATACCTATGTATCCCTGACAAGAAAATTAATTTCGATGGAACAGAAAGGGAGGAAGCTGTATGGAATGCGGAAACGTGAGCTGGCTTGTAAGTTTCAAGGCTCTGTTTCTCTTCCTGAGGAAAACAGGGTTGTGGTCACCTTTAATCTTCTTCTTCAGATTACCTTCAGGCTCAGAGCCCGTTACCTTCAAAATTCATATGGTGCTTTTAAAGAGAACAACCCCTTTAAAGAAAAAAAAAATTTCTTGATGAATGCAAATTGACATTAAATGCAGTTAAAAAAAATGATCAGGGTTTTTAAATATGATTATAATCAGTGGGAATAGTGGAGCAGAGTCAAATCATTACTGATCTCATTCCTGGGGTTAGCATGGAAGGACTGCTGTGAATTCATCAGAAAAAGAGCTTTTCTCTAAAGCCTGACCAACTGGGGATGCGCCCTGGGACCCCTGCCTGAGACGCTGAGATGCTGCACATGTATTAACCCTTGCAGAACCTCTCCCTGGAGATGCATCTGTAGTCACAAAGGGCAAGAAAGCTCCGTGCAGGAGTGAGTGCTGCCATTTGGAGGAATGAAGGCGAAAAGCAGCATCTGGCCTAAGTTTCACAGTCAGGCCAATGAGGTTGCACTCTATAAGCTCATTCCAAGGGTATTTATCAAGCAGTTAATATGTATGTGCTGTTCCCTCAGGCCCTTTTGGTGCTGGAAAAACAGGGACCATTGAGGCAGGTCAGGTCCCCTCCCTCCTGGAGCTGATGTTCTAGGTGGAGGGAGATGGGCTAGTGTCCACAAATTAATGACTAAGATAACAACATGGACCTGAGTTTTATCCCAGGTCCTGAGCATGGTGCGTGTGGTACCCACTCATCTAACTAAAGCACCCAGGAGGCAGTGCTGGGCTCCTCACACTGCACAAACGAGGATACGGCCGCACAGAGGGGAGGCATCTGTGCGTGGAGGTGAGTGGATCCTTACGGCTCCCAGCTGACTCAATAACAGCCCCCAAACGGCTGACTTTATGCCGCACAGGTTCGCCATTGTGGCCAGTGATCTCCTCCCCACATCTGCCTTTTAGCTGCTCTGGGTACAAGGCGGGGGGAGTTTGAATAGCAAGGGTGCAGGTGGCCTTGCCAGAATCCAGGGGGAACTCCGCTGCATCTGTTAAAGAACCTGCAACTCCTTAAACCGGCTTCCCTGGTGGCTCAGGTGGGAAAGAATATGCTTGTCAGTGCCAGAGATGCGAGTTCGATCCCTGGGTCGGGAAGATCCCCTGGAGAAGCAACCCACTCCAGTATTCTTACCTGGAGAATTCCATGGACAGAGGAGCCTAGTGGGCCGCAGTCCAGGGGGGGCCACAAATAGTGGATCATTACTGAACACACACATACACAACTCCATAAACACAGGGACTGTGGTTGGATGACAGTTTTATTTATCAAACCTAAATCCTACCTGTGCTTTATCCCAAACGCATGGCAGGAATTGGGGACAGACTTTGAAAAGTTCTCTCAAGGCCTTTTCAATTTTCCCAAGGGCCAAAACTGACAACTGCCTTCATCATGTGTGCGCTGTTGAAAAGTTAATCCTTGTGTGTATGTGTGTGTGTGTGTGTGTGAGACAACCCCTACCCCTCCAGACCTGAAAATGAATAAAAGAGAAAACAACCCAACTGAGCCTCTCCTTCTCACAGAACCCCTCCCTCCCCGTTGTGGACTTTGGGTTCCTCCCTGAGAAGAAAGGTCAGCCAGGGGTCAGGGAGACTCGGGGTCCTTTGGGGTCTAAAAACACACAGAGGTGTGTTCCTCAATTTGAAACACAGTCTCACCTCAGTCCACGTAATGCCTTTTCACAAAAGCTCCATTCCTCAGCTCTTTCTGTCCTTGAAGAACAGCTCTGTCGGTTCTTTTCCTTGTTGATGTGAAGATGGGCTTCTTCCACAGCAGTCAATACCTGCTAAGGGAAACCTTAGTGTGCCTGGGAGCTGCACGGCATGTAGGGTCAAACTCGGAAGGCCCCATGCTTGCTCTGCTGGGCTGCTGGGCTGACTTGAAATTCTTTCTTCCTTCCAGTTTTATTGAGATGCAACTGACACACAGCACTGTATCAGTTTAAGGTACTCAGCATCAGGAGTTGATTTACACACATTATGAAAAGATCACAATACGTTTAGCAAACATCCATCCTCTCAGAGAGATACAAAATTTAAGAAATTAAAATAAAATGTTCCTTGTGAAGAGAACTCTTTGTATATAACATAGAGCAGCGTTCATTATATTTATCACACTGTACATTTCACCCCTAGTATTTTATAACTGGAAGGTTGTACCTTCTGACCATCTTCATCTAACTCCCCCTCCTTCCTTCCCCTGCCTCTGATTACCACAAAACTGATCCCTTTTCCTAGGAGTTTATTTTTGCAGTATAATTGACTTCCAACACTATGTTAGTTCCCATTATACAACATAGTGATTCAATATTTCTATACATTTCTAAATGATCATGATAAGTCTAGTTACCGTCTGTCCCCATACAAAGCTATCACGTAATTATTAACTGTGTTCCCCACACTGTCCATCTCATACCATGACTCGTTTAATTTGTAGCTGGAAGTTGGTACCTTGTAATCTCCCTCACCTATTGCTCTGTGCCCCCATCCCTGTCCTCTGTATCTATGACTTTCTTTCTGTTTGGCGATGTCCGTGCACAGTTTTCTTTAGATTTCATGTGTAACTGATAGCATGTAGTATTTGTTTTTGTGTGACTTATTTCACTAAGCACAATACCCTCTAGGTCCATCCATGTTGGATGGACCCATGCAGATGGGAAGATTTCACTCTTTTTATGGCTGAGCAATGACACCACCCTTATGGCAGAAAGTGAAGAGGAACTAAAAAGCCTCTTGATGAAAGTGAAAGAGGAGAGTGAAAAAGTTGGCTTAAAACTCAACATTCAGAAAACTAAGATCATGGCATCTGGTCCCATCACTTCATGGGAAATAGATGGAAAAACAGTGGAAACAGTGTCAGACTTTATTTTTTTGGGCTCCAAAATCACTGCGGATGCTGATTGCAGCCATGAAATTAAAAGACGCTTACTCCTTGGAAGGAAGGTTATGACCAACCTATCAGTTCAGTTCAGTTCAGTTCAGTCGCTCAGTCGTGTCCGACTCTCCGCGACCCCATGAATCACAGCACTCCAGGCCTCCCTGTCCATCACCAACTCCCGGAGTTCACTCAAACTCCTGTCCATCGAGTCGGTGATGCCATCCAGCCATCTCATTCTCGGTCATCCCCTTCTTCTCCCGCCCCCAACCTTTCCCAGCATCAGAGTCTTTTCCAGTGAGTCAACTCGTCGCATGAGGTGGCCAAAGTATTGCAGTTTCAGCTTTAGCATCAGTCCTTCCAATGAACACCCAGGATTGATCTCCTTTAGAATGGACTGGTTGGATCTCCTTGCGGTACAAGGGACTCTCAAGAGTCTTCTCCAACACCACAGTTCAAAAGCATCAATTCTTCGGCGATCAGCTTTCTTCACAGTCCAGCTCTCACATCCATACATGACCATGGGAAAAACCATAGCCTTGACTAGACGGACCTTTATTGGCAAAGTAATGTCTCTGCTTTTTAGTATATTATCAAGGTTGGTCATAACTTTCCTTCCAAGGAGTAAGTGTCTTTTAATTTCATGGCTGCAATCAGCATCTGCAGTGATTTTGGAGCCCCAAAAAATAAAGTCTGACACTGTTTCCACTGTTTTTCCATTTCGCATGAAGTGATGGGACCAGATGCCATGACCTATACAGCATATTAAAAAGCAGAGACATTACTTTGCCAACAAAGGTCCGTCTAGTCAAGGCTGTGGTTTTTCCAGTGGTCATGTATGGATGTGAGAGTTGGACTGTGAAAAAAGCTAATCGCCAAAGAATTGATGCTTTTGAACTGTGGTGCTGGAGAAGACTCTTGAGAGTCCCTTGGACTGCAAGGAGATCCAACCAGTCCATTCTAAAGGAGATCAATCCTGGGTGTTCATTGGAAGACTGATGCTAAAGCTAAAACTCCAATACTTTGGCCACCTCATGCGACGAGTTGACTCACTGGAAAAGACTCTGATGCTGGGAGGGATTGGGGGCAGGAGGAGAAGGGGACAACAGAGAATGAGATGGCTGGATGGCATCACCGACTCGATGCCATGAGTTTGAGTGAACTCCGGGAGTTGGTGATGGACAGGGAGGCCTGGTGTGCTGTGATTCATGGGGTCGCAAAGAGTCGGACACGACTGAGCGACTGAACTGAACTGAATCTTCCACTGCATGTATATACCACATCTTAATATCCATTCATCCGTCTATGACGGGCATTTTAGCCATTAATCTATTGGTGCTTCCATATCTTGGCTAGTGTATGACTTGAAATTCTTAACCACTTTAATAAGGGCCCACATTTTCATGCTCAGTGAGCTCTGCAAATTACATAGTTTGGTCAGACAGCACAATACCCTGGATACTGTTAGAGAAAGTGGTTTGAAATGGAAGAACTGAAAAAATACATATATGTTTTTTACTTCAAGACCCATGAAGGAAGGAAAAATGCTTTCCTGACACATCTCAGAGGAAAAGCTGAATCACAGACCCAAGATCTGAAGACTAAGGAGGGAAGTGTGGACTTCCAGAAGGTTCTTAGGTGCCTCTTGTGTCTGACAGCATCTCCAACTTTTCTTGTATTCGATGTCCTCGACAATTGGGAGGACTCTTGCTCTGTGTTGTGGAGGGTGTCCCTCTACTGGGGTTTGTCTCATGGTTTTATCATGGTTAGACTGGGGTCGGGGCAAGACTCCGGAGGTGAATTGACCTTCTTGTCACATCCTATCAAGGGTGCACCATCGCATGACTCACCGTTACTGACGTTGACCTTGATCACCTGGCTGAGGTCTCTCGGGTTCTCCCTTGTCAAGTTATCCCACACCTGGTCCCACCATTGGACTTTTTACCCACAGGAATTCTGCTTCTCCCCCCCGGGTATATCCAGGATCACCTCTGCATCCCTGTTCCACCACTGGTTGCAAGCTCTGCCCTGAAGACTCCCCATTCACCCCATCCTGTCCCTGTGATGCATGATGTAATTATTATTTCTAGAACAAAGATAACCTGGAGCCATGACCAAAGACCAAGTACTATCATCTCTACCCAAACCAAAACATTATTGGAAAAGTAAATTACTTTTATTTTCATTGAAAATATTTGATAGGAAGTGCATGAGAAGGCTCGCTGAGAAAATAGACCCAGAACGTATCATCAGAGGAGTGATGTTATCTATAAAAAAAAAAGGGAAGAACCATTGGGTACATTTCCACAATGAAACCTCTTTCGAATATTATCCTTTACCCTGTACTCTTGCATCCATTCTCATCTCCTCTCCCTAAATTTATGAGCACAGGTGGGCACAGCCTCCTTCCCCTCAGAGGACCCTTATCTTGAGGGAACACACACTCGATTCTCTGTCATCAAGGGCAAGGCAGTGGGGGAGGGTGATTTCAGTAGAAAATGGGTTGCCTTGGGGCCTCATCTAGGGGGAGAAATATTTCTGCACAGCCAGTCCCCAGTCAGATCCCCTTCCCCACACCCTGTAGGGGTGGGGACATAGTTAGCAGATGCAAATATAAGGCACCCAGTTAAAGCTGAATTTCAGATGAACTATATTGTTGTTGTTTTTTAGTTGCTAAGTCATGTCCAACTCTTTTGCAACCCCATGGACTGTAGCCCGCCAGGCTTCTCTGTCCATGGAATTTCCCAGGCAAGAATACTGAAGTGGGTTACCATTTTCTCCTCCAGGGGATCTTCCTGACCCAAGGATCAAACCCACATTTCCTGCATTGGGAGATGGATTCTTTACCACTGGGCTACCAGGGAAACCCCTAAATACACACACACACACACAAACACACACACACACATATATACACATCCGTATGTGTGTATTATATATATTAGCATAAGTATGCCCCCAAGCATGGCAATAAGATACACTTATGTTACAAATGATCCATTGTTGACCTGACATTCACATTTAACTTGGCATCCTGTTTCATCTACTACCTTTCCCCGAGGCCCTCAGACCACCATTTCTGGCCTCCACCATCCTGCAGGAGCAGGGCTCCATGTACTTGAAAACACACCTGACTGTTCTTTCAAATCTAATTCCACTTCTGCAACTTGATCGGTGGGGCAGTGCCCTGTCCTCCATGCCCAGGCTGGGGGGCGCAGGGCACCACCTTTTCTTGAAGATGGGTTGGCTTCTGGGCTGTCTGTTGTTCAGACTCCTAACCTGTTACCTCTGAAGAGGCTGGTTCAGGGTCAGCTGGTCAGATCACCTGTTCTGGGTCGCCTGGGCACATGGATCTCCCCATTTGCCCTGCAATTGGTCCTTTTTGCTGTCTCTCCTTCTCTCCTTCCCTTTGCGTCTCTGTCCATCTCTGTCTTCCAGCTCCTTCCCCTGGATAAGGCTTTTCCTCCTGTGGTCTGAGGCCACTCAGAAAGTCACCTGGACCCCAAAGGAGGTCAGTAGCAGGGGCAGGCATCCTCCAGCCGTGTTTCTCCACCAGTGATGACAGGCCACCTTCACTTTCTTTCTTTTCCAAGCCAAACCCTGGAAAGAAAGGGGTTAATTTTCTTTTCGAGAAATTCGTGCAGGAGGCGGCATCAAATCTGTCAGTTCTGGCTAAGAAAATACACTCAGAAGCTGTAATCAGGGGTGAGCCTCGACCTTCTAGACACGGTACGTCTCTACACTAAAACCTAAATTTTATCGTCTCTCTCATGCTATTTCATCTCCTCCTGTTCTCCCCACCTCTTGTATTTATTAGAGGCTGGGTATGGATTTCTTTTCCTGAGAGAACTTTCATAATAATGAAGTATACTTGGCAGACACTCACAGTGAATACACAGGGTTGGAGGATATTCTGCAAGGAAAATGGTCAGGCTTGTTTTCCTCTGTGGGAGAGAAATATTTGTGATCAGATAGACTAATCATTTCTCAAGATAGAAGTTTTGAAGGTTGCCTCCGTTCCGTTCGTTCCGTCGCTCAGTCGTGTCCGACTCTCTGCGACCCCGTAGACTGTAGCCTACCAGGCTTCTCCGTCCATGGGATTTTCCAGGCAAGAGTACTGGAGTGGGTTACCATTTCCTTCTCCAGGGGATCTTCCCAACCCAGGGATCGAACCCGGGTCTCCCGCATTGGAGGCAGATGCTTTAACCTCTGAGCCACCAGGGAAGCCCAAGAGAAGTTGAAAACTCCTTGAAGGGGCAGAAAGTTTCTGAGATGTGAGCATCTTTATGATTTCCCTCCCTGGCAGTCTGCCATCATCCTGTCTCTCTGGGTACCAGCATCCTCTGGGGCTCAGTCCACTTCACGTCTTTCTTCTGCTCTCCCCACGCTGACATTTTTTTTTTCTTTCTTTTTTTTTAGATTTTCACGAGGGGTCTGACTGAGAAAGTCAAGGGAACCACTCTTCGTGCTTCTAGCCCTCATTCTTTGATGGATGTTCATACAATTTTCTCATTATTTTTCTGTCAGCATTCATAGAAACCGAGTAAACTACTTTATTTCAAAACCATTATGTTGGTTTACTCCATGATAATTTAAGCCATGTATTCTTTTTTCTGATTTGAATTTAGTGATAATATATTTTAAAAAGAAGTCAAGATTTCCTGAGTAAAGTTTCGATGACAACTGCTGACGTTTCTGGGTTCCCCCTCCTTCTTTAATCTTCTTTTATCGGACCTTAGTTATACATACGTGATGAGTTGTCCTTTCTTTCTCCGGGCATTTTAAACAGACCCTGGGACTTTTAGGAGGAGAAAATTTTGGAGGGGTCTGGTTGTCTTATCGACCCAGCTGTCTTTGAGTCAAGACAATAACCAAGGGGACTTCCCTGGAGGATCAGCATTTAAAACTTCGGCTTCCAGTGCAGGGGGTACGAGTTCGATCCCGGACCTGGGAGCGAAGATCCCACATGCCTCTGAGCCAAAAAAACTAAGCATATAACAGAAGTAATATTGTAACTAATTCAATAGACTTAGAAAAGAAAGAAAATAACCAGGGGCCAGTTGTGGCCCCAACCCCAACCCTGCTGGGGACCACCCCCAGGGAGGATTCCAGGGACTGCTGAAAGACAGGAGTTTGTAAAGACTGTCTTCTCTCCCTGTAGCAAGATTTGCCTATTTTAAATTGTGTTTTTTCCCCCCAGCCCCTTTGCCTCTGTATATACTGCAGAATTTTGTATCTGCTCCAAATCTTGTCTCCCACTCCATTCCTTACCTCTTCCCTACGTGGAATTTTCTGGATTCCTGACATTATTTATACTCCTTTACAGGCAACTGTTAGAAGCATCTCCCACTTTCTGTCAGATCTGGAGCTCCCTTCCTATAGTGCTCTTGACTTGCGAAACAGACTCCCTTTGTGGGTGATGGAGGAGAAAACTTCAAGGAATGATGTAAAGATTTCTTACACGCTTGAAAGCCTTGACTTTCTCCGTGGTTCTAATATGTTAATTGCTGTTCTTAAAAATGTAGAAATCAAATTTCTTAATGAATTTGGTAGCATGAGCATTTACACATTTATTTCTAGGCAGGGATATTCTTTCCTTTTTATTTTCTCTCTCTCCTTCATGTTGCTTTGGGAGTCCTATCTGTACTTCCAAGAATGCTTTCAGTTGTGTAACTGAGGTTTTACATTTCCAGGGCATTTTAACCAGACTGATTAAATGTAGAGGAAGATAAAGTCTGTGACTCCAAGACTGGGAGAGTTTCTGAAGTTAAAAAAAAAAAAAAATCCTGTAATTTAAGTTTCACGTTATAAAAGGCAGAATTTCTAAAGCTGCTGGGAGGACAAAAGACTGACTTCCCAGGATTCTGAAAGAATTGGGTCCATCTCTTCCTGTTAGTACTCTTTCTCCTTTGTTACATGCACTTCCAAGTTCCATGTAACCTTGAGGTTGGAGCCTCTTCATCACAGGGCAGAGTCAGCCCTTGATATTTTATTTCTGCTTCAGCTGAAAGAACTCATGACTGTCCCCCTTTATTTTCCTCCAGCATCCATAGAAACCACATCGAGGGTTTTGCTCAAAACACACTCCTTGAGTCTCTTTGCTACAGAATTGCAGTCATAGGAGGACTCTCTTCTTTTGAGGTGGAAATCTTGAGAAAAGCTGAAGCCAAGTTGAAAGTCCTTCCATTATGGGCAAAGTCCACCCAGTCGAGTTTCTTTCATTATTAAGAAAACCACACTTAGGAAATCGGGTTGAAAGCATACATTCTTGAGTAAATTTTGGTCTGAAAAGTTTTCAAAGAGTCTTTTGAGTTGCTTTTATTCCTTTCCTTTTCTCCCAGTCCCCTTGCTCCTCTATAATAGAGTTTAAGAAAGGCTGTTGAATTCTGGGTACGGGATTTCACATTAGTGAAATATTTTACACTGGCTCCTTCACTAATGTTTAGAAGAAATAGAGAGAGAAAGTTTTCAGCTTTCTAAATACTTGCCTTTCCTCAAAAAAAGGTAAAGGCAGGTGTTCTGGAGAAAGACAAAAAATGCCCTAGTAGCACACGTGATGTAGTATCTAAACATGTTACAAAAACAGAAAAATGTCCTCTCGTTCTGTTTCCTGGTTTTCTTGTCTTATTGATTTTACTGCATTTTAGGTTTGAGGGAAAAACAGAGATTCTCCCTGGATATTATTTTTTCACAGAGGCTAAACTTACAATGTTTCTTTCCTAAAGTGATTGGAAAACCAATACGGATTGAGGCCAATGCCAATATTTTCTTTCTTGCTTTTGTTTCTAGTTAGAAATTAGTCCATTTTTCCCCCCTTATCAGGATTAATGAAGGAGAAAAGGAATGCTCTTTCTTCTCAGCTATTATCATTGAAATAGATCAATTTCTTCTTTTTAAGAATGCAAATCTTGAGGACAAATTGAGCTTCTCAAATATCTCATATTTCAAGAAATGGACTTTTTGCAGCCTCATTTTATAGGCTTATAAAGAAACAATGAGAATCATAATTCAAAGAGGATATACTCTTGATTCCGATCTGGGTGTTATAGATTCCAAATAGTATTTTCAGTAATTGTATTATTTTTTTCTCCTTCACCTCATGCCCACAGTGGCTGTCTAAATTTTAGGTACATGCTTATGGTCTGGGAACAAACTTGCAACTTCAGGGTTGATTTTAAACACAGCTTTCCACTCAACATCTTTCAGGGAAAAAAAAAATCTCTGAGAGGGAAATCTTAAATTGATTGCCTTTCATCAAAGAAGAGAAGTAAGTACTGCTAAGAGTAGTTTCTGAAGGAAAACATATGATTGCTTAGAAAATTGCATTAGGAGAGAGAAATACTCTGGCATGGAGTGGGATTTTAGTAAATGTATTTTTCTGTCCCTCTGGTGGGTCCTTCAACTATATTCTCTCTGAAGAACCCAGTTGAGGTTTCATACTATTCCTTTCCAGAACAGAGGAAACCTACCTAACAAGATAGAGGCCACACATGACAAGCCCACAGCTAACATCATACTCAGTGGTGAAAAGCTGAAAGCATTTCCTCTAAGATCAGAAATGAAACAAGGATGTCCGTTCTCACCACTTTCATTCAACATAGTTTTGGAAGTCCTAGCCACAGTAATCAGAGAAGGAAAAAAGGAATCCAGATTGGAAAAGAAGTAAAACTGTCAATGTCTGCAGATGACATGACACCATACATAGAGAATCCTGAGGATGCGACCAGAAAACTACTCAAGCTCATCAATGAGTTTGGTCAAGTTTCAAGATACAAAATTAATACACAGAAACCTGTTGCAATTCCATAAACTAAGAATGAAAGATCAGAAAGAGAAATTAAGGAAACAGTCCCATTTACCATCTCATCAGAAAGAATAAAATACTTGGGAATAAACCTACCAAAGGAGGCAAAAGATCTGCACTCTGAAAACTATAAGACACCAATGAAAGAAACTGAAGCAGACACTGTGTTCTTGGATCGGAAGAATCAATATTGTTGAAATGACTATACCACCCAAGGCGATCTACAGATGCAGTGCAATCCTCGGATGGTTCTGCAAGGTGACATTTTCTTGATTCCTCAGGCTGGTCACTTCCTCTCAAGCCTAATTAGGTGTCCTTGTGCCCTGATTCATAACCTGTCTCCTTTGTGGCATTTACCACAATACCAATCTTTATGTAATTATGTCTTAATTTTCTTCTCTTCAGCTACACGTACACTACATCAGTGAGGCAGAATTGAGCTGCTTAAATCATTGACAGTAAACCCATATTTAATTCCAGGGTGAAGGAGGCACTTCTATGCTTTCTTTCTCACTGGAATCTCTTCTTTTGAATTTTCTGTCCATACCTAAACTTTTAAGTGACTGAAATATTTTAACTGACTTTTTTTTTATTAACATAGTTTAGAAAAAATTCCTCTGAGGCAAACATTATCAAAGCAGCTGTCTTTCATTGAAAAAAAAAATAGAAAGGTAAAGAGAACTTTTCTGACAGGTACTTCCTGAAATAAAAGGTTTACTGAATCCTATTGAAAAGGTGGAATAGCTCAATATTATATGAGGATGGTGATGTAATTCTCTGAAATTAAGTACATTTGAATTGTTTTTATCTTTTCACCTTTTCAACTTCTGTTAGTCATGAGTGAACTGGGACTGGTGGAGCTGGGGCTTTGGTTTACTTCATGCCATTCATGACCTTCTCCCTTTGTCACAAATCACCTCCAAATGTTTCCCTGAGAGAAACAAAACGGCAGCCTGAACTCCAGGGTTCCCTCACCCACCAACTCCCTCTCCGCCTCTGACTAGAGCTAATGGTTCTGTACCATTATTTTTCCTGTCAGATTTAATGGGGAGATATTCTTTTCCTAAAGCCATTAGTTAAGTAATATTGCTTACAGAATCTCTGAAACAAGGATAACACCTCCTTCTAAGGGTGTAAATCTTAAGAAATGATGAGGCAATTGCCTAAACACATCAATTATATTCCAAAAGCCTGAATTTCTTTTTTTTTCCTGCTACAATTTCATTTAGAGTTAAGAAAGTTTGAAAGTAATGATCTCTTAAGTAGGTTCTCTTGATTCAGTTTTGGCACTAAATAATTCAAATAATATTAGCTGGTTTTTTTTGTTCTTCATTTCATTTTCCCTCTTCCCCACAATTTGTCCTCTCTTTATTTTAAGGCATTCTCTTTTTGTCTGAGGATGATTTAAAGTTTCAACTTACCAAAAGATTTTAAGCATACTTTTCCACTAAATATGTTTTTTTGGAGAAAACGGTAAGTGAAGTGTTCTCAAACTGATTGCTTTTCATCAGAGAAAGAGAAGAGAAATTTAAACCATAGAGAAAAGTGGTTTCTGGAAGAAAAAGAGATTGGCAAATGATTACTTGGAAGCAGCAAAATTTCATACAAAAAAAAATAAGGATAGAACAGAAGTATTTCAGATTTGGTTAAAAGATGGAAAAATATATTTTTCTTTTCCTTTTGTGTGCCTCTCAACCTTTCCTCTGCCTGAGAAACTGACCTATTATTATGAGAATATGATTGTCTCCCTTGTTCTGATAGAAATGATTTGCCCTGCACACTCTCGAGCTTTTCCTCATGACTTTCAGTCTGAGTTTTAAAGCCAATGTCATTCAGTTCAGTTCAGTTCAGGTCAGTCGCTCAGTCGTGTCCGACTCTCCGCGACCCCATGAATCACAGCACACCAGGCCTCCCTTTCCATCACCAACTCCCGGAGTTCACTCAAACTCATGTCCACAGAGTCGGTGATGCCATCCAGCCATCTCATTCTCGGTCGTCCCCTTCTCCTCCCGCCCCCAACCTTTCCCAGCATCAGAGTCTTTTCCAGTGAGTCAACTCATCACATGAGGTGGCCAAAGTATTGCAGTTTCAGCTTTAGCATCAGTCCTTCCAATGAACACCCAGGATTGATCTCTTTTAGAATGGACTGGTTGGATCTCCTTGCAGTCCAAGGAACTCTTAAGAGTCTTCTCCAACACCACAGTTCAAAAGCATCAATTCTTCAGCGATCAGCTTTCTTCACAGTCTAACTCTCACATCCATACAATGTCATTATTGGCCTCTAATTTTTCTTTCAGACTAATAAAACCATATCATACTTGTTGCAACAAAGAAAGCAACACCGACATATGCAAGGAAAATTTGACAATCCCTTGGAGAAGGAAATGGCAACCCACTCCAGTATTCTTGCCTGGAGAATCCCAGCGATGGGGGAGCCTGGTGGGCTGCTGTCTATGGGGTCGCACAGAGTCGGACACGACTGAAGCGACTTAGCAGCAGCAGCAGCAGCCTCGTGGCCCCTAGAGGCTGCCAGAGTTGGGTTGATGCACCATCACGCATTTCTCTACATACATAAAAATATAGACAGACACTTTATTTTGTTGTTTACACAAAATAAGAGATCACACCATATTCAGTCATCTATAACTCTTTTCTTCTTAATATATCTTGTATGTAACTCTTGGTATATATTACAGATTGATGATGGATAGATCATTTTAATAATGGCACAAAAATCCCACAGTATAGCTGTACCATAATTTATTTATTCAACTCTTCCTCTATTGATGGATGTTCCTGTTGATTGCTATTGGTTTTCCTACCACAGCTATTACTACAGTAAATATTCTTGCTCAATTTCCCAGAGAGCAGTTGCTGGATCAAGGCACGTTTTATAATTATAAATTTCATTTTATAAGACACTACTAAATTACTTTTCAAAAACAGGATTACTCTCCCATAAATATCTTTTTGACAGTATTTTTGAAAAGAAACTTTGCTTCTGCAAAAGAGTGGAGGCTGAGTGGAAACTAAAGCCTTGCCTTCATCCTTGGTGCCCCTGAACCTCTTCTCCGACAAAGGTTCACTCGTTGGCCTCTCTTGACAGCATTCAGGCCACAGATAGGTTGGTTAGTACGGTGATGTGGTTTGAAAATTAATTTATCAGTGTTTAAAAGGGAACCATGGAGCTCAGATTTCTGGTTTCTTGTGAAAAACTGATAGCTCCAGCAAACTGGACTCTTGGTCCTTGCTGGTCTCGGTGAGGGGGTGTTGAGGGGCAGCCTGGCCCTTGAGGCTGAGCCAGTCCTTCCTCTTCATCCACCACACTTGTTTCTATTACTGATCTGGCCCTGTAGCTTTTGAGTTTATGACTTTTGGTTTCAACCAGGGTTTCCCAGTGGTGACCCTGTTGACCTTTGGGGTTGGGTCCATCCAGAATAGGATGGGGGTCTACCCTGTGTACCACACATTGCCAGACATCATTTCTGGTTGAAAACCACTGTCTTTGACCCACTAGACACATTTTCTTCAGTAGTTTTTGAGACAAGCTTTTCCAGGAGTGTTCCTGAGTTGCTTTCATTACTTGTCTTTATCCCAAAGGCATCTGTCTCTCTTCCTGAAGGAACGTTGTTGAACTCTGTACATGACCAAGCTTTAATGTCACGGAAAGATTTCAAACCAACCCTGTTTGCAGAGTTGGAAGAAAATATCTGAATGGATAATGTGATCAAAATGCTTTGCTTTCATCTCAGGAACAGAGGTGTAGACATGGCCATGATTACAGGTGGTTTCTCAAGTAAAAACTCTTCCTAATTACACACACATAAAAGGGCCAATTTCCAAACACTGGATGAAGAGGTTTGAATATGCCCCCAGAGTAAAGGGAGACTGTGCCTTTTTTCCTGGTTTTCTATAGTGGTTTCTTTTGGTGATTCAGGGCCTCAGGCCAGCAACCTTCTCCCCTTCTGTTCTCACAGGAGTCCTCAGCATGTTCCTGAGCGTCCGGAAGAATTTGGAAGGAGGAGGAGGGGTCTCTCCTGGGCTCTACTCCCACTTTGCCTTCGCTGTCCTCCTCTGACAGGAGCTAATGACTTTCCTACATCTTTTCTCATTAGAATTAATAGAGAAGTATTCATTCTTTCCCTAAAGCTATTATTAATAGTTAAGTTGGCAAGCTCTGGAATTGCTGCAATAGAGTGATTTCTTCTTCCAAGGTGTAAATCTCAAGGAAAGATGAGAAGCCATCCTGAGTGTATCAATTAGGTCCTGGGGAAGGGACCTTCATAGACAATTGCATTTAGCAACAGGAAACTTTTAAAATAACGATACGGAGGGTGCATGGGCTGTGTTCAGTCTTGGCATTTAAAGTCTCAGGTGGTCATTTCTTTGATCGTCTCTTTTCCTGACATGATTTCATCATTCTATTTTCACTCTCCATTGTAAAGTCACTCTCTTGTTGTCTGGACAGGATCCAACTGTTAACTTCAAGCAAGATTTTAAACAGCAATTTCCACTAAGCATAGTTTAGGTAAAGAATTTCTGTGCAGGAAGATTTCTTGTCCTGATTGCCTTTCATCAGAGTAATAGAAAAGAGATGAGAGCCACAAGGAAAGTGTTTCTGAATAAAAGATTCATTTGTGATTAGTTAGAGGCCAACTTTCCGATGATTGCATTAGGATAGCACAAAAATGCCCAAGGCTGCTCTGGATAAATACCTTTTCCTGGTTCTCTCTCTTCAGTCCCTGTCCATCTATGGAACTGGAGTCGGGCACTACTTGCTCCCTATCGCCCACGGCCCACCCACTTCTGATCATTTTCTGATTGGAATGAATGTCCCCAGCCTCTGCCTGCAAATAAAGCTTCTTCCTTCCCTCATTTTCAACTGTACTTTTTTCTTCTCTGGAGTTCCTCAAAACAGAAATTGTAATAGAATTGCAGAAACAAATGGATTTACTTGCAAAAAATGTTAGTCCAATCTGGTGTGCCAGAGAGCCTTAAAAATATTGGTTGAATAACTACTCGAATGAATGATTCAGACTCGGTAGAGACAAAACCAGCCCCAAACAAGTGGTGTGGGTTAACGGTTTTATAGTGTACATGGTTTTACTCCTGTTCATGGATACAGGTGGGGTCAGGACCCCCTTGTACCATCTTATTGCACCCTCTGCTTTTTCCTTCTAGCATTTGCTACATCTACTTGGTGATTTTTTTTTTTGATTGAAATTTTATTTTTTAAAATATTTCTTTCACATTCTTTTCCATTATGATTTGTTACAGGATATTGGATATAGTTCTCTGTGCTGTACAGTAGGACCTTGTTGTTTATCCATCCTGTATATAGTAGTTTGCAGCTGCTAATCACAAACTCCCAATCCATCCTTCCTCCAAGTCCCCTCCCACTTGGCAACCACAAGTCTGATCTCTGTCTGTGACTCTGTTTCTGTTTTGTAGACAAATTCATTTGTGTCATATTTTAGATTCTTCATATATGTGATATCATATGGTGTTTCTCTTTCTGACTGACTTCATTTATTATGATAATCTCCAGGTCCATCCATGTTGCTGCATATGACATTATTTTGTTCTTTTTTATGGCTGAGTAGTATTCCATTGTACATATATACCACATCATCTTTATCCATTCATCTTTTGATGGACATTTAGGTTGCTTCCATGTCTTAGCTATTATAAACAGCTCTGCAATGAACATTGGGGTGTATGTATCCTTTTGAACCATGGTTTTCTCTGGATATATGCCCAGGAGTGGGATTGCTGGATCATATGGTAGCTCTACTTTTAGTTTTTTAAGGAACCTCAACAATGTTCTTCTGAGTGACTGTACCAATTAATATTTCAACTGACAAGTGCAGGCGGGTTCCCTTTTCTCCACATCTTTTCTAGCATTTGTTATTTGTAGATCATTTTTTGTTGTAATGATTTGCTGGCTGAATTTCTCCATTAGACTGTCATTTCCATAAAGGTGTCTGCCTCGGTCACTGAATAAATTGCCTGTGTTCAGCACAGTTCCTGGCAGAGTGTTGACTGTGGTCAATAATAAATATTTAGGCACAATCATATGGACTCATAAATAGACTCAAGAAATAGGGACTCAAGGACTTCCCTGGTGGTACAGTGGATAAGAATCCTCCTGCCAATGCAGGGGACGCGGGTTTGATCCCTGGTCTGGAAAGATTCCACATGCCACAGGGCAACTAAGCCTGTGAACCACAAGTACTGAACCTTGGTGCTTACAGTCTGTGCTCTGCAACAAGAGAAGCCACCCCAACAAGAGAAGTCACTTCAACAAAGAGTAGCCCTTGCTCACTGCAACTAGAGAAAGCCCAAGGGCTGCAATGAAGACCCAGTGTAGCCAAAAATAAATATTTTTTCAAGTTTAAAAAGCAACAACAACAAAACAAAGCAAAAATATGGACTCAAAAAAATGGGCTCAACTAGTATTTGGAATGTGAGCAAATAACTGCCCACTTAGTGACTCCATTTAGAGCTCTGTCCAGCTTTCCTGAATTAATTGCAAATTTTATTTTATTTTATTATTTTTATTATTTTTAATTGTAAATTTTAATTGCTAGCACATTGTGCATCTTTCAGTGGCAGGGATGCTTGTAAACAATTTCATCTCAGTTAAATTAGTAGTCTGGCGGTTTCTCCTGGGATCTTGTTGGCACTTACAGTTTACTTAATGAGGCCCACGTGGAAGACTCCTTTTTACTCCTTCCTTATAATTCATCATCTTTGGACTCTAAATTCATGGAGGTTTGGGGTGGTTTGGGACAACTGATGAAAAGGCATCAATTTACTTACATTTCCAGATAATGATATTTGAGTAATATATCTATTAGCATTTTGATATGGCCTTGCTATGACATAGCTGGCAGGAGGCTTGGCATTAAGGGTGTCACCAGTTAAGCTGTAAGTTTCATGGTATCATTTCTTCATTCCATTTTCCTTCTAATTATTTATAGTTTCCTATTGCTGTTTTGAGATGGCTAAATATAAATTTGCTGCTACACTAAGCAATCTCTTCGTCTTTCCATGTGGTTTGGCAGTTATTTCTGAGGGAAATTATTAAACATGCAGCCGTTAATCGGGGGGTGGGGTGGGGAGTAGAACGGCATGCAGAGCTGTGGTGAGAGATGAGTTCTCTAATGATAAGATGATGATGATTGCATAAAAGCGGTTGAATCTGCAAAGATTGCCATAGGACAGTGGAATCCACCATTTCTGAAGATGTATGAAGTGATTCATAGAGTGATGCCAGAAGATAAACAGGACCCTGTTCTGTGCTTTAACATTGGACCTGAAAAGTTTTTGGAAAGGGCCATCCATCTAAAAGCAAGGGTGCTGTCCTTTCCCAAGAATCTCAATTCATTTAACACACTTTAGTGACATTATTTGGGCATTTTTCACAATGATTAAAGATAACTCTCTTTTCTCTGTAGACTGTAGGTCACAAGCAAATTAAATCAATGGATTTTCTCCCCGTCCTTTCTCCGATGAGTCAGAAGTTATTGGTCAAAGGCGCACATGGCCTTTTCGTTAAGCTCAAAAGCCCAACCTGCTGAGAAGACGCTTGACCAATCTGATTATTTTCTCTATACTAATTGGTTTTTACTCTTCATTGAATTGAATGAATTGCCTGGTGGTTTTGTCACTGTGGGGACACGGCTTAATCCACTTAGAATGAGGCCCATGGGCCTGGTAGACGCTGGGACTCTAGAAATGTCTTTCATCATTATTGTCTTTGGGTGGTTTTTCATAGGTGAGAATGAAAATGATCTCAGATCTATGTTCTCCATTTCTTGCCCCACTGCCCTAGCCGTACCATCCCCCTACTCCCCTAGATGATGCTGGGAACCTTGTAACTGGTTTTCCCACCGCACTGCCCTCTCCCCTAATTCAGTCTCTGTATAGTAACCATGTACATCTTTAGAGGATGTAGACTTCTTGATGGAAACACTGGTTTCTTCACAATGAATGATGAAAAAAATCTAACCCCTTCTCAGGGCTTCTTGTATCCTACAAGACCTGAGCCCTCTGCTCTCCACTGTGCTTCCAGCAAAGCCTCCTTCCACTGGGTCCATCCCACTGCAGGGCCCCTGCCTCTGTTTCTCCTTTGTCTGGAATGGCCTTTGAGGGCTGGTTCTTCCTGATCCTGAAGGTCTCATTTCAGGTGTCACCGTATCAGAGATTCCTTCCTCTACTAGGCAAGCCAGTTAACTGTCCCACCCCCAGTTACTCTCTGTAATCTGCCCCTTGGATACTGTTACTCTCTATAATACTGTTTGTTATCACTCGCAGTATCATTCTCCCTTCCCTGTTTACTGCATCTCTGTCATAGCCTCCTCTGTATTTGTCCTCCCTGGAGTACCCACCCCCCATTTCTTTCCTTCTTGACCCCCATCACAACCTCAATTATCTTACATGCCTCTGTTTCTCTTCCTTGTTGGAGCAAAGTCTCATAAGAACCAGGGCATCTTGGTCTTGTTCTCTGATTCCTTAGGGTTGAACATGGTGCCTGGTTCCTTGGAGGAGCCCAAAACATGTTTGTTGAGTGGACAAATGAAATACCAAAATCCTGGTGCTATGTCTTTAGATGATTGTGGTATTGTGGTGCTCAAGTAAAGATTGTATTAAAGGGAACATCACAACTTCCTTTGCCAAATCACTGCAACTTGGATAGATGTTTAAGCTGATTTGCTCAAGATTAGTGTGCTCAGGTCATCTAGTGACCTGTCCCAGAGGTATAAAAAGTGAATCTGTTCCTTTGGGTTCAAGATAGAGGAGAGAGCATGTTCACTTTCTTCTACTTTCCTCTAAAAACCCAGAAGTTAGTGAGGAATGTGTTTGGAATGTCCAGGCCTACGGGGACTAGGTAACCAGAGAAGAAATAGTGCCATGGTTGTGGGGATTAGAATGCAGAGGCTGAATGGTCACTGAGTAGCAGACCCAAGCGAACTTTATCCTGATTTAACAGTGGTCAAATCCTGGATAAAAAGAAATTCATGGTACCAGGTGGGACTGAAAACAGGAGTTGACCACTCCCCACCCCGTTGAATCCTCCACTCCACCACTGATTCTCAGATCCTGGTCACATCCTTCACTGTCACCCCCAAATAATGCTTGGGGCTTAGTCTCTGGAGACCCTACAAAATGCTGGAGAGCTGGGGACTAGGTTGAAAACAGAGGGTTTAACCAAAGGTTGGCACTGAGTGCTGAGCCCCTCCCTGCCCAATCCCAATTCAGCCTGCAGAATGCTAATACCTGCCTTACACTTTCCAGGCAGGACATCAGAGAACTCCTTCTGCAGAAGTTGACTAGCCTGTGTGGAGACCCAAAGTGGATGACTTCAGGGTTTTCCATGTCAACAAGGCGACAAGATAACCCTGCAGGGAGGTCCACAAAGGACACTTCACATTTGTAGAGTTTCTAACCAGCTTTTCAGTACCTATTTCTAAAACATGGGCAGATAGATTGCTGGATATCTCAGGGAAGCCTTTAAATATGAAAGAGAGATAAAAGCAAACAGAAACAAAGGAACCTAGAAGATAGTGTAGGGACAGGCAAGTTTCAGCAATGACAACAATGGCAACATCTTGCTTGAGACAGACAAGAAGATGCTGGAGCCATGAAGTAGTAACAGGATGCTATAAAGAAGGGACAATAATAATAATCAATAATATTAATTAATTAATATTATTAATATCGGAATAATTAATAATCTTGGAATAATTAATTATTCCAAGAATGGGCTCTTGGAAATTAGAAACATGATACAGACATTCAGTACTTCCTTTAAGGAAGACTGATGCTGAAGCTGAAGCTCCACTACTTTGGCCACTTGATGCAAAGAACCAACTCATTGGAAAAGACTCTGATGCTGGGAAAGATTGAGGACAAGAGGAGAAGGTGGCGACAGAAGATGAGACAGTTGGATGGCGTCACTGACTCGATGGACATGAGTTTAAGCAAACTCTGGGAGATGGTGAAGGACAGGGAGGCCTGGCGTGCTACAGGCCATGGGGTCACAAAGAGTCAGACACGACTCAGCAGCTGAACAACAACAGACACAGACACTTATAAGTTGGAATAGAAAGTTGAAGGAATTCCCCCAAAAGAAAAGAAATAGAAAATAGGAGAGAAAAGAAAAATAGGGGGTTAACTCAAGAGGTCTAATAACCTAGTAAGAGCTTCTGCTGCTGCTGCTGCTAAGTCACTTCAGTCGTGTCCGACTCTGTGTGACCCCACAGACGGCAGCCCACCAGGCTGCCCCGTCCCTGGGATTCTCCAGGCAAGAAGACTAGAGTGGGTTGCCATTTCCCTCTCCAAGTAAGAGCGGTTCTAGCTAAAAAAGAAAAAACATAAGGAAAAAATATATCAAATAATACATTTTTGTAAAACATAAAGACATAGTTCAGATAGAAAGGACCCATTTAAAGTATACAGACAATGAATGGAAATAAACGCAGGATCATAGTGACACTGTCATAAAAAGGAGCTTAGAAGTTTCCAGAGAGAAAAACAAAACCGTTTCCTTCAAAGGATTGGGAACAGTAAATCATGTTGGCTCCAGACTTCTCAACAGCTAGAGCTCTGTGGAGCCACATCTTTAGTTCTGAAGGAAGATGAATTTTAATTCAGACAGCTATACCCAGACAAGCCTCTAGTTAAAGCCTAAAGAATTTTATTTCACCCTTTCTCATGAAATTGCCGGAAGTTTTGCATTAGGAAAGAACGCAAAGAGAGTAAAACCAGGAAAAACAAGTGTGTGTGTGTGTGTGTGTGTGTGTGTGTGTGTCTGTGTCTCTGTGTGTGTGTGTGTGTGGGGGGGTATCCAGGAACCAGAGGTGAAGAAAATTGTTAGGATGGGGCTGTAGGGAGATGCATTGGCTCAGCCCCTCTTTGGGCCTAGGGAGCAGTGGTACTGGGAGTAGGTCAGAAAGTTCTGAGTGAGATGTTTCCAAGTCAATTAAATGAATGAAAACAATGAAATAAAAGACAATTGGGAAAGAAATGGGAGGTGGTTTTGGTAATTAATTCATACAAAAACTAGGCAGAAGAAGACAAAATAACGAAAAAATTCCAGGAAAAACAGTGTTGGCAAGAAAGGCAATCATAGTACACCACCTGACTTTGGTGAAAAGCATGTTCCTGAACATAATGATGTAAACATTGCATATCCTCAACAAAATCTTGACAGCATAGTCATATATAACTGAAGAGAGGAGAGAGGGGAGGGATGTGTGCCCTTGGGTGGGGGTGATGAGGCTTATGGATGAGGGTTCTAAACCCGCCTCTCCCCTCATGACATCATCCGCTGTTCTCCAAAGTGAAAAAGGGGAATCTAGAAGTAATGCTACACACTTGTTCTTAGGAGAGAAGGAGATAAACGTGAAAGGAATCCCAAGTGGGAAAAAAATGAGTGGGTGGGCAGGTGTGGCTGTTTTTCTTAAGGAGAAAAACAACTTTAAGAAAAACCCTATGCATGTGTAATGTTAATCAAAATAAAAATAGATTTAAAAGTAGATTGACAAGGGGGGAGGGGTGGGGGAAGGAAGGACTGGGAGTGTGGGATTAGCAGATGTAAACTATTATGTATAGGATGGATAAACAAGGTCCTGCTGTAGAGCACATGGAGCTCTACTACATTCAATACCCTATGATGAACTATAATGGAAAAGAATGTAAAAAAGAACGTCTATATATGTCTAGGGCTTCCCAGGTGGCTCAGTGGTAAAGAACCCGCCTGCCAACGCAGGAGACATAAGAGACGCAAGTTTGATTCCTGGGTTGGGAAGATCCCCTGGAGGAGGGCATGGCCACCCACTCTAGTATTCTTGCCTGGAGAATCCCATGGACAGAGGAGCCTGGCTGGCTATGGGCCACAGGGTTTCAGACCGATGTGACTTAGCATGCATATGTGTATAACCGAGTCACTTTGCTGTACAGCAGAGATTGGCACAAAATTGTAAATCAGCTATGTTGTTGTTCAGTCGCCTAGACATATCTGACTCTGTGACCCCATGGACTGCAGCACGCAAAGTTTTTTTAAAGTTCATAAACTGAAAAGTGGCTTGAATCCTTTTCTCTGGCGACACAGTCCTTACAGAATGCTTTTCTGCTCTGCTCTCATGATAGGATCTACATGCTTTGAAATTCCATGATCCTTCTGACCTGTATCCCAGGCCAAAATGATAAAATGGAAGAGAGAGTAAGGTTCCCTTGAAAGGGAGATGATATTTGGTGGGGATTGTCAAGGCCATGTCTTTGGCAGCCCTCTTTCCACACTCGTCAGAAGAACCACCACAAAACAACAGCAACACAAAAACCCATCACCCTCCTGCTGTCAGTGCTCTGATGGGGATCGAGACGTCCAACATGACAGGGAAATTTCCTTTCTCAATATTTCTACTCTGGCCTCAGTTGAATGACCACAGAATTCAAGCCAATCCAAAATTAACCAATGTGGCAAGGAAGATGACTCTAATAATAATAATAAAAAAGATCCACATGAAATATTTTTTTAAATATCTGTAATCAAGGGATTTTTCTACCTTGGGAATTGGTTTTTCCATCTTTCTCCTTAGCAGAAGTGGAGACATTTTATTTGGCCATGGGAACTGATTCAAGGTCAATCAAGTTGGCGGACATGCCATGTAGGATGCAGTTGATGAGCTCGGAGCTGGTATTGAAGACACAGGTCAGCCCCTGGGAAGTGGCTACTGGCTGCTTTTATAATTTCAGGCATGTATCTGTGTGTCCCCACTTCAGGTCTGAATCTGTCAGGGGAGCCCTCTTGTGTCACCTCGGAATCATCTGTTTGCATTGAGAACAGAGAGGAGGAGGAGGAGGAGAGCGGACACGTCTCCAGGAGTTTCTGTTCTAACACAAGCTTAAGAACCATCAAGGATACAGACAGACCAATTGCAAAGGTGGGAATTGTGATTTTGAGTTGTCTGTACCCATCTGTGGTCTAGATTTATGCCTCTCTTTTTCTTGTTAATATCCAGTGTGGCGGAACTCACTCAGGACACCTAGAGAAGTTTCCTGGCACATAAAGCTCCTTGAGGCAAACAGGTGCCTCAAACATGGTGCTGAATGAGTGGACCGTGAACCATTGGGATGATCTCATCATAGTCGATTAAAAAAAATCCCAAGTCCCTTAATAATTAATACCTGAATAAAGATGCTTCCCAGTTGATGGCAGTGGTAAAGAACCCACCTGCCAGTGCAGGAGATGCAGGTTTGATCCCTGGGTTGGGACGATCCCCTGGAGGAGAAAATGGCAACCCACTCATTTTCTTGTCTGGAGAATCCCCCAAAACAGAGGTGTCTGGTGGGCTACAGTCAGGGGGTGGCAAAGAGTCGGACAGGACTGAGCATACACACACACATCGCGTAGCACACATGAAGTAATGATCTAAAATCGGATGCTCAGAACTGGTTGGATAACTGAGTGACTGATTTTTCTTAAGTCCAGATAAAGTTGCAGAGCAGTCTCAATAGCTTATTTTGTGTCAACAGGGAACTCTCCTGGAGTTAATGCATCTATTAGTTATTAATGGGAACTGAGGAGAACTTTGTGTCGAACTTTGTTCACACTCGGTAAAGAATCAGGACCTCCAGACCTTGTTCTCATCGAGGACCACATCTCTGACCACAAGTTTTTTGGTACCAATTAACCTTTTTTTCCCTCCATTTATTTTCCTTTGCACTTTGTTGCAGGAGATTTCATCTTCTGGTGAGCATGGGGCTGGTTGTCCTTTAATCACGGCTGTGGGGTCAAGTTTATCTCTGCCATCTGACTCCTTGGGGGCTAATGACAGACTTCCAGCCTGCAGCAAAGGTCTTGACATGGGATCATTGGAGACTCACCTGCTGCCCTCCCAGCAGCACATCTCAGCAGACCCCACACCACGCGTTTCCTCAGATGCTCAAGAGCCTTCTTCCTTTGTGTCCAAAGGAACCTCTCTCGGCCATGACCTTGCTACCTCTGCAGTTGCCATCTGTCCTTCCCTGGGGGCAAGAGCAGGTCACACAACCCTGGGAATTCACAGTGTGGAACCTCAAGACCACAGCCAGGGTGAAGAGGAGACTCTCACACAAAGCTCTCCAGACAGAAAAATGATAGCAGAGGGCGTGTCCCCAAACCTCTTGCCAGGGAAGCCTTCATCTGGGCAGAGAATTTCAGGTTCAGTTACACCAGGGTCCACTGGAAAAATTCATCTTGAAATACCAGCTTTAGGACCAGGTTCAGCTAGTTCACACCAAGAGGAAGGGAAACACAAGTCATGTTTTCCTTCTGGGGGGCAATGTGGGTGTAGGGAAGGGCTGGTCCCTTGCCCTCCGGTAGGACCTGACAGTGTGAGATGTCAAGGAACTGGATTCATGGCTCTAAAGGATGATGCTGTCCCTTCTAACCCAGGGCTGCCCACAGAGATCCCTGCAGCCTCTTTGAAAACCCTCAGGAAGAGAAGTTTGGAAGGAATGAGAAAGCAAACTCGTGTGGAGTCCAGTGACACCAGCAGCGATGATGAAGATCGGTTAGTGATAGAAATCTGATGCTTCCAGAGAAAGATGGTGTCTGTCATCAAAGACGGTTGATGCTTTTCAGTCAATGCCATCAAGTGGGCGGCAGAAATGAACTCTATTCATGAAGCCCCTGCAGAGAGGAAAGCCATCTGGGGGTCTTTCTAAGATCTCCCCAACCTACTCTGAAACCCAAGCTCAGCCTCACTCCTCCCCAGATGCCCTGCTCACAAGGTGCCAGCAGGGCACAGGTGGCAGTGAAACACAGTGTGAGAAGGGTTGACTTGCACGAGGACTGTGGCTTGACTCCTAGCTGTGTCCTCTGCTTTGGTTCCTCACTGCATTGACCCAGAGAGCCACAATTGACTTGCTTCTGAACCAGGGTCAAGGTGACAGGTCTCCTCCATCAGTGAGCTTGGGGTTGGCTTCAAAGAGGTTAATGGTACTTGGGAAAGTTGGGGGAGCTTGCAAAGGAGCTGGGGTGTGAACTGGGCAGTGAGATACTTCTGTTCATTCCAGATTCCTCCAAAAACTGAAGTTTGGTCTCAGTAATTTGCCTCCTTAGTGGAAGTTGTAAATATACTTCAAAATGCCTATGATTTGGTGAAATACCGAGTGTCTTTCAATGTTGCACAAATGGTCAATGCTTAAGTGTGATTCAATGACACAGCATGTTTAGCTTGTGTTCCTGGTGCCTTTTCTGTGGAGACCTCTGGAACCCTTGGTTTTTCCAGCTCTTGCAAAAGGAACATTGTGTTAAAAGTTGATAGAACAGTCTCTGTAATGAGTCATTTTTGAGGGGGAAAATTCACTTGTTTTCCTCCAATTCTTTCTGTCATATTGTGCTCTGAGCAATTTCAATTAGAGGGTTACATTTTAGTAATCTCTGCAGCTTAAATTGATGCCTGCTCATCGTGATAGGAGACTTTCAGATTTCCTCCAGAAGCTTCAAGGTTACAAAACTAATTGGAGTTTTGACGCTGTTTTACATCTTGGTAATTTTATTTTGGGGGCTTGGTGTTACTTTGCTGTCAAATTAAATCAGCCTCTGTATTGTGCAAGTCAGAACAGCACAGAGAAAATTCCCCAGGATTCCAAGCCCATGCACCCCTGTGCAGAAGAAAATAGCTGATGTACGTCAGTGGTGAGCAAAGCCTCCAAGTTACCACACTCTTTTCCTCTTTAAATGGGAGAGGAGAAACTTCAGGAGATCCACACTGCTGCATTTCAATAAAATTTTATACTTGCTTTTGGTATGATTTTTGTACCATTTGGAATTTATAGCCCAACTCTTTTGGCTTCACTTTGATGTAAGGATGCTCCTATGACATAGTTCAAAGGCAACGTGAAACATCTCGCACGGTACAAAGATGCTTTAATGCATCCTTGTCTGTGATGAAGGACGGTCAGATTTCAAGAGTCTTCAAGTGAAGTTTCCAATTTTAGGGTTGTTTATACAGAAACTTGGGAGAAGGCAATGGCACCCCACTCCAGTACTCTTGCCTGGAAAATCCCATGGACAGAGGAGTCTGGTGGGCTGCAGTCCGTCGGGTCGCTAAGGGTCGGACACGACTGAGTGACTTCTCTTTCACTTTTCACTTTCATGCATTGGAGAAGGAAATGGCAACCCACTCCAGCATTCTTGCCTGGAGAATCCCAGGGACTGGGGAGACTTATGGGCTGCCGTCTATGGGGTCGCACAGAGTCGGACACGACTGAAGCAACTTAGCAGCAGCAGTGGTCATTTCAGATGCGCTCCGACATAGCCTAGTGATTTCAAGTCCAGTCAAGGAAAACATAAGAAGGAGGCTCAGCGTTTGCTTCCTGTACTTTCTAAACCGAACAAAAGTGATGTAATGATCTACCCTTTGATTTATCTTTGCCACTGTAGTGAGAGAAGGTTCAGCAAAGTGGTCTGAGTCCTGGAGGAAGAAGGAGAGAAGGCCTGACCTTGTACAGAGCTGGCTAGGGAATCTTGGTGAAGACTTATGCCCTTTTGGCACCTTTTTCTCCTTCTAGGAAGGAGAGAGTAAGACTAGATGCACTAAATACTACTCTGGGCCCTGATTCTCATGAGCGTGGCTTGGAGGAGGGCCTCATGAGGAGTAGTCTTGCACCCAAGAAGTTTGGGAGGGGAATGTGGGGAACTAAATCCAACTATCATTTTTTTGAAGAATGTGGACTCAGGGAAGCTCCTTCTAATTTTTTCCACAGAGTTCCAGGTTTAGGGGGGTGCAGTCAACCCATTTCTAAATGGTGGCTTATAATGTAAAAATTAGAAGCAAAACCAGAACACTACTGTGTGGGAGGAAGCCAGCGTATCTGTAGGATGAGCTAGTTACTTTGTCTTGGGAGGCACTGGTCAAGGGGGAAAACTATGGTCTAGATCCTTCTTTCCTAGGTGGTTGCTGAGTTGCTGGCTGCATCACTGTACAGAGGTCAGTATATCACAGCTCCCAATAGCATGACCTCAGGAGAATCAGGTGGGAGCTTGATCCTTCTGCAACCCATCATTGCTGGCTGTCACACCCCAACCTCCATCAAACATGGCAGAATGCTGATTCCATCCCTAACTCTCTGTGCCTCTCATACAAAGGTGAGCAGGTCACCAATTTTCCTCTCTCCGAAGGTCCTTTTAGCTAGTTAGTGGCAATGTTTACAAGTGTACCTTACTTCATATCAACATGAATTTGTGAAAAGCTGTATTTGAGTGGATTAAAAGAAAAACAAATTAAAAAATGTAGGTTGAATGACCCTAGAGGACTTGGCTCTTGAAAATCATCCCAAGGTAAATTTTTTTTAATGAAAAATTCTTTTATAAAGCAACAGACAATCTCTGATTTTATAAGTCTTAATTTTCTCAAGTTCTTAAGGATTTTCTTAAAGTGAACTGCAACTATAGGGGTACATTTTAAGGATATTATTGGTGAACTATAACCCAGTTTGGGTTATTGAAAATAAAATTTCAGTATTATTGATTGATCATTGCTGCTATGACTGTACAAATGTGTGCTGTGGAATGGTTAAGGGAAAGCAAATTTATTTTAGAACAGGGCAAACTGGAGTCTAAAAATCAGGGATTCCCCTTTCTCCCCAGTGCTGTTAATTTCATTGTAGCTTGAGGTAAGGGTCTTAACCAATGGGTGTCTCAGCTTCTCCCACAGAGAATAACTCCCAGGATGCTGTCATAGACAAAGATAAAGTGCACTTGGATTTCTTTCCTATTCTCTTGGAGCGAGGTATACAAATGCCATAAACTGTGATACCCAAGATACCACCAAGTGTGCCCCTCCAGCTGTACCTACACCCGGCCAGATCTCACTTGTTGATGATGCATAGTGAAAAGAGGTTTCACATTCCCCCACTCTTGGCAAACTATACTGTTAAGTGGCTCTTAATGTCATGTGCTTTTTGATGGACAACCTGAATCTTCCTTGATTTAAGGCATGATGGAGACAACTCATGCCTCCTTGTTGTAAGATTTGATAGAGACAACTCATGCCTCATGATAGAGACAACTCATGGCATTTGAGATTCTGGACCAAGCTAATATCCCCTCACTTCACAACCCAGAAGAACCTATGGTTCATCTTCCAAGAGGTTAAAAAAAAAAAAAAAAGACGGGATTGGTGCTTCTGTGTTTGAATCAAAACCCTGTCAACAGCAGGATGGGTAACTAAGGGCAAGGTAAACTAAAATCTAAAATCCCTCTTCTAAAATCCCTCCTCTAGAGCTCAGACGGGAAGAGTGGCCTTGTACAATTGCATTGTGACCACAGCTCTAGCCATGACAGATGAATGATTTCTGTCTCATGCCAAAATGTATTTCCTTGCATTTACATTCATTACTTAGAATGACCACATTATTCATTTCTTTCTCCCAGCATAGAAATTTGCATTTTGCACAAAAATCTGCCTGGTGCAGCAGATTTTGTAGTTATGGAAGCTGTCATCATTATCGGAATGTACTGCTGCTCAAATCTCCAGACATAATTTAATCTGGTGAGGAAAAAATGACCTGCCTGGCTCTATGGGGGTCATATTTCTACAGCCATGGCAAACAGGGCTTGTGTATTTTTTCTCACTTCAATTGTGACTCCCAGAACTCTTGTGAGGGAGACTTTTTGGCATTTGAAACACTACATTTCTCAATCTGTAAGCACAGCTTTTTGCTCTTCTTTCCCAGATGCTCATTAAACCTAGATGTCAGGACCCAAGAAATCCTATGTGCTAGATCTGTACCCTGTACAATCCTTTTCATTCATGCTTTGTATGTATGTGGGAATACACATAATTCAATCTGTAGTATAGGGCATTGAGTGTATTACTTCACCACTGAAAGAAAAAGAGCCAGGGAAAATAATCAGCTTCTGTCACTTGGAGCCCTAGAGGATGACTCAGTACTTATATATGCAGCCAACACTTTAGAACTTACTACACTATCCGTTGTTCAGAATCAAGAAGCTGTTGGCTTCTTGGTTGTTTGTTTAAATGTATTTCCTTCTTTATATGGTTAAATTATTTTGTTTTGATAAAAATAAAACTGAAAATGAAAATGTCTTGTTTGATTTGTTAACATTTTAACTCAAACTACCACCAAAAATATATCCTAGATAAGTTGGATATCTGAATGTTCCTGAAAAGTCGATCAGACATTTAATCCGCCATATTGGTATCCCATTCCACTCAATGAAAGAATTGGCTAATGGCAAATTATCACATTTTCTTGTGTTGTTCTCTTTCCCCATGTGTCCCTTCTGCCATTGTCTGCCATATTTAAAGGTTCATTACTTACAAGTGTGTTTTTAAATGTAGCTAGACTTTAAGGCCACATGAGGGCACTATCCACAGTGCAATAATCTCAAACTTTTCCCCGTGGAATTGACGTTACTTGGATATTTAATATTATTCATTAACCGAGAAAACATCCTTACTTCAAAAACAATGCCTCCTTATAAGTATAAATGATGTACTCTTGGCAAGAATAGTAGATTTATTTTTACATACCAACACAGTATTCTATGTCTATACCTCCTGGAACCATTTGAAGTCAATGGAGACATAATGCATTGGGAGAAAAAGTGCGAATGGTAACATGGGAAGAGCAGATATACTGACTGATGGATTTTCATAGTTTTTTTTTGCTAATTCATCAAACCCTTATAGTCATAAATTGATCTATTCTTTCCAAACTTCCATCATTTGAGAACCATCTTACTGCTTTTTGCTGTATTTGTCCACACATGGGTACATTCTTTACTTAATACTTTTATTTAAATCATCTCTATCTTAAAGAAGCTACTCTTTTCGTAAATTATAGTATCTGAAGTCTCAACCTTAATTTGGTAGTTGTGTGTATTTTCCGATATGAACTAAAAGTATTAAGATTGGTCATCGCATACCAGTTAAATACCATCTTTGTACTACCCAGGATAGCCCCTCCCACACACACACTCTGGGGGGAAACATGGAACTAATCTAACAGACACTTGTGTTAGTTTCTTGAGTTATTTCAGTTTTTATTAAGCTCAGCTCTCTCTCAAGCCAACAGAACTGGTAAGGGCAAGTTGCACTGTAGGCTTATCAGATAAGTGTCTTCAGTCAAACTTTACAGCTGAGCAATTAACATTCCAAGTCAAAGGACGCTCACATCTATTAGTCTCAAAGGAACAATCATATAATAGCTGGTTGCGTCAATGTATTTTTTTTAATGTTTTGTTGTTTTATTGGTTGGTTGATTGGTTGGTTGGTTAATAAGTACAGAATGATACACAAGAAAGTGTATTAAGGATTCATGCTGAACTGCCAGCAGTCCCTTCAGTTCTGATGAAAGACCAGCTTCCTTACTCTTGAATTTGAAGCAAATGGATTTGGCTGTGCTAACAGCCACCGAGAACAAGTCTCCAGTCGCGTATTGGGGACAGCCTGTTAACCTCCAGACTGCAAACGCAGAAGGAACTGCTTGGTGGCGTCTAAGACATTTGTCCCCAGCTGTGAATGACGTCTGTTCTCAGTCTTCCTCAGCTTCTGCCAGAGGCAAATTCAACGCTCTTTACCTCTGAGTATCCAAGCACTAGTCCATGTGATTTCTACCCATAAGTAGAGGAACTATTCTCTGGATAAATGCAGCTGTGAATGATTTCCTATAGGAAATTGGCAGCTTTGTATGTGCAGCATCTGTGGATGGGACTCAGTCCTGTCTCTGACCTCAGTGGCAGTCGAGTCGTCTTCCATGTGCATGTTGCATGAAACTGGGAAGAATTCATTAGAATTCAGCAGAAATTCAGACAGAGCCCCTAGACTTCATCATAAATAAAAGGTCAGGTATCTAGGCTTGTTTTTTTTTTATATGTTAGAGTTCTCATAAGACATATTTGCTCTAAGGAGTCCCACCCTATGCTCAGGTGTGCACACGTAAGCCATACTCTACTCAGAAAGTCCCCTTCTTGTTAAAGAGCTGGGTGGTGGAGGTCCATGAAGTACATAATGAGACAGACACATAAACAGTCCTAAAGAGACTCCCTTGGAGCCAGGGCATGGTGTCTTGAGGTTCTTAGCAACTGGGACAATGCCTAGTTCATAGCAAGTATTAATGTACATCTGCTAAGTGAAGGAACAGAAATGACTCACTGGGCATCAAGGGGAAAAAAGAAAGAGTCTAAGATGCATGACTTGGCTCCACCCCTTTTCTGATTATCACCTCAGAGACAAAGTCATCTAGAGATGCTGCTCAACATCCTATGAGGCACAGAATGGTCCCCACCAAGAAGTATTCAGTCTCAGTGCCAATACTGCTGAGGTTCAGAAACTCTGGTCTAAGAAGGTGAGGTCACAGTCTATCAGAGACCCCAGAGCAGCCTTATACTTGGACTGGATGACAAGACTAGAATGGAAAGAAACACTTGCCTCGGCAGGACCAGAAGCAGAGTCTAGGCTCCATATCCCAGTCCTGATGCTTTCTGTAACATCACCTCTGGGACTCCCCCAGTTGTGTTCAGTTCAGTTCAGTTACTCAGTCCTGTCTGACTCTTTGTGACCCCGTGGACTCCAGCATGCCAGGTTCCCCTGTCCGTCACCAACTCCTGGAGCTTGCTCAAACGCATGTCCATCGAGTTGGTGATGCCATCCAGTCAACTCATCCTCTGTCATCCCCTTCACTTCCTGCCTTCAATCTTTCCCAGCATCAGGGTCTTTCCCAATGAGTCAGCTCTTTGTATCAGGTGACCCAAGTATTGGAGCTTCAGCTTCAGCATCAGTCCTTTCAATGAACATTCAGGACTGATTTCCTTTAGGATTGACTGGTTTGATCTCCTTGCAATCTAAGGGACTCTCAAGAGTTTTCTCTAATACCACAGCTCAAAAGCATCAATTCTTTGGTGTTCAGTTTTCTTTATTGTCTAGCTCTCACATCTATACGTGTCTGCTGGAAAAACCATAGCTTGGACTAGACGGACCTTTATTGGTAAAGTAACCTCTCTGCTTTTTAATATGCTGTCTGAATTGGTCATAGCATCTTTTAAATTCAAAGCAAGCATCTTTTAATTTCATGGCTGCAGTCACCATCTGCAGTGATTTTGGAGCCCAAGAAAATAAAGTCCGTCACTGTTTCCCCATCTATTTGCTGTGAAGTGATGGGATTGGATGCCATGATCTTAGTTTTTTGAATGTTGAGTTTTAAGCCAATTTTTTCACTCTCCTCTTTCACTTTCATCAAGAGACATTAGGACATGCATTTTGAATCCATGCACTGTAGACCATCTATGGGTTACGGTCCATGTAACTTCATTTTTTTTCACTCTTCATTCCACTTTGAGGAGAAAGAACTAGGACATGGGAAGTTAAGTCCATGTGAACAGATGTTTGAATATCGACTAGACATCCAGCAAATACAGATCTAAAGATCAGCTTTTACTGTGAGGGTAGATGCAACCCAGAGTCCCAAACAGTCTTCACTGACCTCTATGACCAAATGGAATGAAAGAGCATGAATACTGCTGCTGGGAACCAAGGAGTTTTCAGATCTGGTTTTGTTCTTATTTAGTCACTAGGTCATGTCCAACTCTTTGCAGTCCCATGGACTACAGCACGCTAGGCTCCTCTGACCTCTGCTATCTCCTGGAGTTTTCTCAGATTCATCACCATGAGTTGGCAATGCCATCCAATCATCTCATCCTCTGCCGTCCCTTATCCTCCTGCCTTAAATCTTTCCCAGTATCAGGGTCTTTTCCAATGAGTCAGCTCCTCGAATCAGGTGGACAAAGTATTGGAGCTTCAGCTTCAGCATCAGTCCTTTCAATGGATATTCAGGGTTGATTTCCTTTAGGATTGATGGGGATGCACCAAATCTGAAAAGTTATTTTGTATCTTCTTTGTAGAGGAAATTGAGAACCAGAGGATGTGGTCCTGGCTAGAGTCAGAAGCAAGGATATGATGGATATCAAAGCCTCAAAGTCCAACATGCTTGCCATGACATGACTGGCTTCTGCCTCTGAAATTGTCCATTATCTCCACTCTCCTTGATAAGAGCATCAAGAGGATCAATACATTTTATAAAGATTTTCTGCATCAGGGTTGGGAAATATCAATGGAGTTCTGGTTAACTGGAAATCAGCCAAAAAAATATATTATCCAGACTAACCCATCCTCCAAATGTTCCAGTTAATCTAGGTGTGATTGTGTTGATTTTGCAAAAAGAAAACTCTCTCAAGACATCTGGACTCAAATTGACGTGATTGGTGCCTATGTGGTCCCATAATTTATGTACTTGAGTTGCTGTTCTGTGGGCAATTTGGCAGGGATCATAAGCATAGACAAAGAAGATGTTAACAGTAAAAAAGACATCACCGAACGCATTTGGAAGACAAACACTTCACGTCTTCAATTATAAGACAACCTGATGTAGGGAGAGAATAAATTAATTTAAAAACCTCCTGCACAAAGAAGATAATAGAAAAATACATTACAAATAGTTATCACTTTTGTGCTAAAAACAAGTGACTAAGAGAAAACAACTGATGGAGCTGAATGTTTTAGTCTTATTATCTTTCTCTGGTTTTAAATTCTTCGGGGAGAAAGAGAGAACAGGAGAAAGAAAGAGAAGCTTTCATTGTTTTCACAAACATTTGCTGAGTACTTAGTATGTTGCCAGGCACTAGGACTTTCTGTGACTTTTTCTACTTTTGAAATTACTTTCCGTAGAGAACTTCAAGTGCCTCATTGCTGATTCCAACAGTTCTAGAAAGGCTCTTCTTCTCAGGTTTTTGCCTAAACTGTCAGCTTTAGAGATGCAGCTGGGAATCTCACTTAGTGTCCCCCCGTCCACCTCCACCAGGAGCCTGAATTTTAGGGCTTGGTCCATCCTAGGCTTAAGGGGCATCTGTTTTCTAGGAGAGGCTTATGAGTCTCAGGTTAGCTTTTCCCCGTAAGCAGACTCTGAAACAGAATTTAGTGCCTGAGGTCTATCAGGAAATGCTCTTACGGTCCAGCCCTGTGCAAAGGAGAATGAGGGAACATGTTGGGCAGAGGGAGAAGCTGAACTCTAACACAGACTATGACAGCCTTGGCCAACCTGTGGAATGCTCTGGAGAAGGGGTGTGACCTTGGGGAAGCAGCTCTCTGCAGCTGAGGCAGTCGCCATAGGGACCCACAGTGCCGACAACACTTCCAGGGGCTGGGGCAACAGTCCTTCACTAGAAAAGATCTGGTGGTGCCTCACAGTATCCACCACAGTGAGGTTCCACTGCAGGTGCATCTACCCTCTCTCCTTCCCTCCCTCCCCCAGCCTCCCTTCCTGTCTTCTTTCCATCCTCCCTTCCATGCATCCAACAAACTATTTATTGAATGCCTGCCATCTGCCAGGCACAACCTGGTAGAGAAGATGTCGTGAAACAAAATATTACATGTTATTTACTTACAATTTTTCAAACGCTTATACCAGGTGAGAAAAGAATGGGGGGAACCCACAGAATCAGGGTACCTTGAGACTGAACGCTGAAGGATGAATTAGAATGAGAGGAAAATGGATGTTCCAGGTGGAGGGAGCTTTGAGGGGCAGGAACCGAAAAGACAATGGTATGGCCCTGGGCACAGAGGGGGACAGGTGTGTGGACTGGGGAGCAGGACGTGAGAATGCAGGGGGCAAGATCGGACCTGGGGGGTTTTATGGGCAGAGTTAGAGTATATTTTATCCTAAACGCTATGACCAAGAAATCCACACCATGCTTGGGGATCTAGGAAGGATGTTCTTCTGGAACTGAAAAGCTGAAAATTGACCTAAAATGTAAATGCACACTCCTGTCTACAAGGTGTATATTGTTCCTGAGAATGGGAGGTACCCAAGATGAAAGTAGCATCTTCCAACCAGCTCAAGGGGGAGTTGTGTACAGCTGCGCAAAACTCTATAGGGACCCATTTAGGGTTTTGCGTCAGCATCTGGTTTAACCTGACTTCCCCCCACCCCGCCGCCTTCTTTAATTTTCACAACATCTCGCCCCAACTGTTAATATGTGAGTAATCTAAGCCTTAAAACAAAATACTTAAAGGGTCCGTTGACCCCAAGTCTTGAAAACTGCTGTCTGTAAACCCTCTGATAAAGGAGTAGATAGCTTTAATCGCCTTGCAGTTTTTACAGTCATCTGGATGAAAAGATGAAAGAGAAAAAGTCACTGTAATAACAGAAGATTCTGAATGCTTGCCGTCCAGTGTTGAATCTCCGGAGATGCATGGAGTGAGACAATCTCTTCTGACTTATGTAGGGACCGAAGTGAGATACACTGGGATCTGATAAAATTCCAGAGGCTTAGATTTGTATTTGGAATCTTCTTTCTCTCTTATTCTCTCTTCATTGAGATGGGGAAGCATTTGAAAAACAAACCTGTTTTTGACTTGAGAAGGAGCGGTTCTACCCTACGCGTGGTCTCACCTAGGACTCACTCAGAACACCCTGCCCACCGAGGCTGCTTTATTTTGTTTGGCCATCTTCATTCTGATTTCATATAAAGTTTGAAAAGCTTAACCGTTTCCATTAGTAGCTGAATCCTCCTCCCTCCCCCATAGAGATAAGCCAATTAAAAAAAAAAAAACCAATTCCTGGATCAGTGTAGATGAGTCATCTTTTGTTTGATGCTTATAAAAGTGGTCCTCATCCGACGAGGAAGGCATCGGGAAAAAGCACTTCAAAATGTGCTGCCTTCAAAGTGTCAGAAGAGAACCCTTCAAGGCTGGGAGCCTGGGAGCAGAAAGCACATATTGGTCTTTAATTAGAGAACTGTTGAGAAGGAAGAACATTTAACATTTTATCTACCAGTGGCTTCATGGCCGCATAAAGCACCTGGGTGGTGAAGATGGACTTGTTGCCCTGGTTGTCCTTATACCTGCCTTGGTCTGTGCAACTGACCCAATGCTAAATGCTTCCCACCAGGGGCTGGGGTGATTAGAAATGACTGTGGACTCGCTGTGCTGTGACAACTCAATTTTCACCAGCGGTGCGGGAAGCAAAGCTGTAGTCCCCTTCCTGCGGGACACGTCTGCCACAAAACATTAACAGAGCTGGAGAAGTAACGGTTCTCTGCCTGGAGATTCCCGTAGACCTGGGAATGTGCAAAGGGTGCTATAGGACCAAGGATCGGAGCCTCACTACACAGATTTCAACACAATTTCATCTGAGGGAGAAAGAGCTTCTAAGAGTATGAATGGAGGGGAAAAAAACCCTATGGGTTGTACTTTGATTTTATAACCAGATTGTTGGAAATTACTGACAGATTGAATAAAATAATATGCTTTGGAGCAGCAGGGAGCTTCAAGGTGGAAGTCTAATTGATTTCTACCCTAAACCTAGGAGCTGGGGGGTGAGGTGGGAGGAGCTATGTTATTAATCACTCCTGTGGTCAGTGCTTGGTGTTTTCCTGCCTAGTGGGAGGAAATGTCATTTTCAATTACATACATTTGAATTTCAGATCGCACCTGGCATATCAGAGGGGAGAATTTGTGTGGATAGAGAGTTACAGCCCATCTCTGGATGCACTTGGGCAGAACCACATCACCTGATAAAATAGTTCAATTATAGAGCATCGGGCATGGGCTTGGGGAGGTGGTAAAAAGCCCCCATCTATAAGAACCCCACCTAGTCAGCCCTCTCTTGGAGTACGTGCTGTTGTCCTTCCTGTAAAGCCTTTGCTATAGCCCTGGCCTGAATAGACTGCAGATCTGCCTTGAATCTGAAATACCTCTGGGGGCATTCAGCCATTTTCTATCCTGCAAGTCAGAGAGACAAAAGGCAGATTGTGTCTGTATTTAAATGATCTTTCAGGGGTTCACTAAATGTTGAGATAAGATGAAGGTCAGCGAGGAAAGGTTTTTCTGAATTAATATGAATTCTTTAGCATCCTAGTTTGAAAGGTAGTTTTCTGTTAAGCTTCCAGGGCTTTCTTCTGGTATTCAAAAGACAAGGATTTTTGTGATAGGGTTGATTCTTTGAACAAGAAAGTCTTTGGGCTTTCATGGAGAAGAGACCCCTCAAAATCTTCAGGCATGTCTGATTTGCTTACAAGTAACTACTGTGGGTCCAGCCCGACTCTGGACATCTGAGATTCCAAAACCAAGTTAGACCTAATTCTGCTAATGGGAAGACTCAAAATAAAATATGTTCAATTATATGCACCTGAGTTGGAATGCTGATGTTGTGATGGGGCCCACCCGCTATGCACATTTGTGGAGAACAAACAAAACAGACACATGTAAGGGAGAGGGGTGAAAGGTCACATCAGCACAGGTCTCTCACGCTTCGACCAAAAAAGTGGGTAGTTGATTCAAACGACTTGCAGCTGGTGGTATGCTCTGAGGCCAAGCAAAAGCAGAAGGATGCGTCTCACATTAAAAAAAAAAATCTGTGGACCACTTTTGGCTCAAAATATGCCAAGAGTTTGCAACTCACCTGTTCCCATTGCTGATTCAAAAGAAAAAAAAAAGGAAAAAACCAGCATATTAGAATTCATGGGAGGACATAGGATTGTTCTGAGACCCTGGCAACTGGATTTCTTTTGTTTTATTAGCATAAGTGAATTATTTATTCAGCATAAAAGGAACATAGATCTTTGTCATATAAGAATTGCCAATACCACAAGGGACCTTCACAAACTAGGATGAAAATAATATCTTACTTATATTTGCATAATGCTTTGCAATTACTGAGGCCTTGCCATATACTCTGGTGACTGGTGGGTTTAGTTCTGGTGGTTGCCTGGAATGGAGTTTTGCCCCATGCAGGATAGCAGGATGATTTGACTTCACTACCGTCAAGCCCCCAGTCAGACATAAACACCCTAGATTCAGTCAGAAACGCCTAGGCAGGAAGGAAAGTCATTAATATTCAGCTTTTTTTTTTTTTTAATGCATTCCCAAACTCCACCAAACTTTTCTAGAATGTACCTTTGAGACTCAAGGGACATGGCCCAGCTTTGGGGAGTGGTCCAGTCTGGGCATTCATGAGCTCCATCCATTCTTTTATCCCTAACAGGATAGAGATGTTTGTCACAGTGACCAGCTTGTCTTGGTTTGCCTGGGACTTCCCCCATTTTAGGACTGGAAGTGTAACATCCCAGAGTCCTCCTCGGTTCTGGGCAAAATAGGAAGATTGGTCATCCTGCATTTGCCAAATCTCTGATATCACACATGTTGTGCCCATTATGGCCCTCTCCTGCAATGCTGAAGACCCGGGTTCCATCCCTAGGTGGGGAAGATACCCTGGAGGAGGAAATGGCAAGCCCCTTCAGTATTCTTGCCTGGAGAATCCCAACGACAGAGGAGCCTGGTGACCTATAGTCCATGGGGTCACAAAAAGTTGTACTCGACTGAGCAACTAACAGTAACGTATTTATATATCTTTATCCACTCGTATGCTGATGAACACTTAGATTGCTTCTATGTCTTGGTTATTGTAAATAATGCTGTTATAAACATAGGGGTGCATGGATCTTTTCAAATTAGTGTTTTTCTTTTTTTCAGACATCTACCCAGGAGTGGGATTGCTGGGTCACATGGTAGTTCTAGTTTTAGTTTTTTGAGAAACCTCCATAATGTTCTCTACAGTGGAAGCATCGATTTACATTCCCATCAACAGTGCATGAGGGTTTCTTTTTCTCCCTGAGAAGCCAGAAGTTTGTGGACAAAACAGCCCCAAAGGCAATGACCTCAGAAGGGCCCGTCTGTCTGTGAGGACGTCTGACCCACCCTAGAAGTCGACAGCTTAGAACACAGTAAGCCTCCTCTTCCTGTGCAGTTCTGGGAAGATCCAGAAGGTTGTACTGAGGAGGATTTAGTAGCTAAAGCTGATAGAAAAAGAAAATAAATGAATAAAAGAAAGTAATCACTGTCTTTCAGAATGTAGCCTGAAAAATAACAACATAATCCTGATTTCATAATAATTCAAACCAGATGAAGAGAACTTCACATCTACCCCACACCAATTGCTCTGATTTCTAATCAATTATTGTGGAGGTAATCGCTGCAGATGCTGATTGCAGCCATGAAATTAAAAGACGCTTGCTCCTTGGAAGGAAAGTTATGACCAACCTTGATAGTATATTAAAAAGCAGAGACATTACTTTGCCGACCAAGGTCCGTCTAGTCAAGGCAATGGTTTTTCCCGTGGTCATGTATGGATGTGAGAGTTGGACTGTGAAGAAAGCTGATCGCCGAAGAATCGATGCTTTTGAACTGTGGTGTTGGAGAAGACTCTTGAGAGTCCCTTATACTGCAAGGAGATCCAACCAGTCCATTCTAAAGGAGATCAATCCTGGATGTTCATTGGAGGGACTGATGCTAAAGCTGAAACTCCAATACTTTGGCCACCTCATGAGACGAGTTGACTCACTGGAAAAGACTCTGATGCTGGGAAAGGTTGGGGGCGGGAGGAGAAGGGGACGACGGAGAATGAGATGGCTGGATGGCATCACCGACTCTGTGGACATGAGTTTGAGTGTACTCCGGGAATTGGTGATGGACAGGGAGGCCTGGCGTGCTGTGATTCATGGGGTCGCGGAGAGTCAGACACGACTGAGCGACTGAACTGAACTGAACTGAATCCATCCATCACCCACCCATCCATCAACCGTGCACCCACCAACAGCCTCCGGGAAGGGGAGGTGGGGGTGCTGAGCACCTGCTACAAAGTCAGGCAAGACTAGAGCCAAATTCCTTTTTCCCCATATATCAGATCTATGATTTGGGGCAACTTACTGACTACCCCTGAGCCTCAGTTTTCTCATCTGTAAATGTGGGCTTCCCAGGCAGCACTAATGGTTAAGAACCCATTGACCAGGGCAGGAGATGCAAGAGACGTGGGTTCATCCCTGGGTTGATTCCCTGAGGAGGGCATGGCAACCCTCTCCAGTATTCTTGCCTGGAGAATCCCATGGACAGAGGAGCCTGGTAGGCTACACTCCATAGAGTTGCAAAGTAAATGGGAGTAGAAATTGTTTTGACTTCACAGGGTTAAATGTACACAAAGTTCTAAATGCTCAGAGTCTGACACACAGAAGGTTCTCACTCACCACAAGCCCTCTCCTCAAATTTCACAGAACAAGACTCAGGGCACCATTAGGTGGTGGCCACAGAGAGGCAGGGTCAAGGTGTGCAACAGCAGAGCCCTTGAGGTCCATCTGTGGCATGGTCACTGACATTTTCCCTTTCAACTAACATGTCTACTTCTAGACCTTTGTCTTAAAAAAGTACATTGACAGGTGCACCGAGGCAGTTTTAGGAGAATGCTGCATAAATGCCCACCAGCAAGTAAAAAGGTCAATAAACCAGAGTACATCCATTCAAGACATATGTTTCAGGGTCCAAAAGAATGAGTGGATTGATAAATATGGTAGGGAAGGGCCACTGAGTTTAGCATAAGAGTGTTTATCGGATGTCCCCATTTTTGTAAAAACAAACAAGAAGGAATAATGTGTTGGAACAGAGCCTAGAGGAAAACAGTGGAATACACAGGACAATGTATCACACAGCAGTTGGTAAGTTGAAAGGTTGACTTTTTCGGGAGAGGGTGGTGTCATAAGGAGCATGGTCATATCATTCAGCAGCCAACAGAAGCCCCCTGGGTTATCACAGGGGACTTTCCTTGGTGTTGAAGAGCACTCAGGACCCTCATTTGCTGGTGACAGAATCCCAGGCAAATCTTCTTGGTTCACATCCCCCTCCCCCAAACCCATATTCACTGGGACTGTGATTAAGCCAGGCCTGAACAAGGGAGGGAAGGCCTCTCCCAAAGAACCTTGCAGGTAAGGAGCCAGCTGTGGGGATGAAGTACCTCCCAAGCTGTCATGGGAGAAAAGGGAGACTGGACGCTGAGGAAGCAGAAACCATAGTGCCCAGCACGGTCCATGACAAGTTTTTGCAGCACTGGAAGTTTATAGATCTGAATGTCATTGGGAGAAATTCACTGGAATGACGCAAACACCAGAAGCAAGGGGACCTTCCAAGAAATCCTAGTGGATAAGGCTGGAGGCTGCTGAGGACTCAGAAAAGAAATAACATAGTGAAGAGGGGAAAGAGGGAAGGGACCACGGGTCCCAGGTGGTGAAAGGGTGTGTGTTTTCTTCCTTGCATGGGGCGATGGAGTGTGCTTTGAAGAGCCGGCCATGGGGACCATGGAGTGAGATGCTCCGGAAGGAGGGTTTGCTTATCCTGATTGGAAGCAGCTGTGGGTCTTGGACTTCGCAGAGAGGCAGAAAGTTTGGTGTCTCGATGGTGTGAGAGGTTACTCTGGATGATTTCCTGCTGCCCAGGCTCCACAGAATTGGAACGGTTTTTCAACCTCCTCCGACATCCAAGACTTCCCAGGAGTTCTGAGGAGGTCTCTGAACATCCGTTTAAATCAATCTGGCGATGTTTTCCCGAGCTCCCAGACCTTGTCGGCTTGCTCTCTGCCCTTCAGAGCAACCTGGGTGACTCAAATTTTCAAGCAGAGAAATGACCCCTTCAAGATCTGCTCTCACATTTAATTCTCAGGAGCCTTGGGAGGGTTTCTGTGGTGTTAACAGGAGCTTCAGAGCAGGGTGGGACAAACTGCTAGAATGATAAGCAGCTTAGGAGACAATGAGTTTTGACTCCCCTGGGTAGTAGTCTCACCATTAAATTGGGGCAGTTAAAAATCCCTACCTTAAAGGGGTCTATTTTTTTTTTAAAGCAAGTTTTCTAATTTAAATATGTTTTTTATTTTAATATAGTTTCAGATTTACAGAAAAGTTGTGAAGATAGTACAGTGTCCATCAATCTTTACCCAATGTCCCCTATTTTCACATCTTTTGCTTCTGTAGTACATTGGTGACAATGACAGTTCCAACATGGGACTATGTACGAAACTCCACAGTTTATTCAGATGTCGCTAGTTTTCACCTAATGTCCCTTTGCAGGTCCAAGACCCCATTCTGATCACCCCTTTGCATTTGGTCATCATCGTGTCTCCTTAGGCTCCTCTGGGCTGTGATAACCTTGACAGTTTGGAGGAGGATTGGCCAGTTGTTTCGTGGCTTGTCCCTCCATTCAGGTTTGTCTGATGTTTTCCTCAGGATTGACTTCCTTGGTGGCTTAGATGGTTTAAAAAAAAAAAAAAATTTGCCTGCAATGCAGGAGACCTGAGTTCAATCCCTGGGTCAGGAAGATCCCTGGAGAAGGGAATGGCTCGCTACCTATTCCAGTATTCTTGCCTGGAGAATTCCATGGATAGGTGGGCTACAGTCCATGGGGTCACAAAGAGTCAGACATGACTGAGTGACTAATACTTTTGGGGGGCTTCCCTGGTGTTTTCCTAGGGATTAAGCTGCGGTGGTGGGCTTTATGGAGGGGATCACGTAGGTGAAGGGCCCTTCTCATCACATCATATTAGGAGTTAACACCATCCTATAGCTTGATCATGGAATGTCACTGTGAGGATTCAATGATATCTTGCTTGTAAGTTGCTTGGAAGAGTTCCTGGCCCCTAGAAAATCTGTGATGATTAGATGAATGAACTAACAATGGAGCAAGTGGTTATTGAAGATTTTCACTTTGTCATTTTGTGTGTCTGTTTCAAAGACAAATCAGCCCCCATTCCTGCCCTCCAGGACACTCCAGTCACGAATGTAGATAGCCACCTCCAACTCCAATCCATAATGCTTTGTTCACGATACCTTTCTTCAGCTATTTCCCAGTTAGAGCTGTAACTGCTGGCAACTGGAGTGTGTGAGAAACCAGAACATGAACCAACACAGCAATTTCTGGTCGGGGATGAACAGTCCCACAGACAAAGGGATGGCAACTTACGGAGCCAGCGCTCAGCATGCAGTGGAGACAGTGAGTACAGAAGGGAGGGGATCCTCCTGAAAGAGCTCTCATTGGAACCCAGAGGCTGAGAGGAACACCTATAGGGTGTCTTGCATTGATTTCCACCGTAACCTTGGAAGCACCCTTCCAAAATGGCCATTGTTGATTTCCTTGAATGCAAAAACAGGGACAGTCCTAGGGGAGTGCTCTTTCTCTCCAGGTCCTCTCCAACTTAGGTTGATGAGACTTTGGGTACAGGGAGACACAGAGGCCAAAAACTCTCACTCCTCCTGCCTCAAAAAGCTCAGCTTTAGAATACGGTGAGACTCAAAAGGTATAAAGCATGCAAAAAGTGCTGTAAAGGAAAACAGTGCAAAACAAATGCAAGGTTTCTAAATAAAAGGCTGAGGTGGTCTCACCTGTCTTTCCAGCCCCTTTTTCTCACCAGCCTGGTGACACCAACATATATATATATATAAATGCTGCTTTGGAGTTTTTGCTGCCTCTGAGTGGCCAGACTGAAGGGAAATTTCCCTTTATATAGGCAATTTTTAGATGACAAGCTTTTAATCAAACACATTATGGTTAGTGTGATTCCCTGACATGCAAACCTATAGTCTCATCCTTTTTTAAAAACCTTGGAAGATATCCTTCAGGAACTTGTTTCAATTCAGCAAACAGTGGTTTTCAGAGAAGCATCTAACAAGTTCCCAGCACTGATTTGGGAGGATTCTTTAGTGGCCATGAATGTCCAATTGAACTCATATGAGTGTTTATATTTTTGGCAGGAGAAGCAACAGCAATGGGTATGTGTAGTATGTTCCTTCTGCTCTTTGCAATTATGGGAACGTGTTAATCACAACTTCCTAATCAGTAAAGAGCTCATGACAGATGTAGGATCATGGGTGAAAATGGATACTAGGAGAAACAAATTATTTTTTATTTTTGAGGGCTAGGGGAAGCCTGGCGTGCTGTGTGGTTCATGGGGTCGCAAAGAGTCAGACACGACTGAGCGACTGAACTGAACTGAACTGTGGGGAAGATGTTAGCTTAGCACTTGTGGACTTATAAATGGATTTAGGACTGATAAATGCTCCAAAGCTCACCAGACACCCTTTCAACACAGCTCTGATGGGCAAGGCTGGAAGGAACATTTCCAAGTGGAGTTACTTTGCACAATGTATATGTTTAAGCTCAAGAGTTTGTATAAGTTACATTTATTTTCACTATGATTTTCCAGGGAGAAGTTCAAACCTCAGAGGTGTAGTAATCAATCCTAGAGCTAGCAGACAATAGAAAATCAAAGGGCTCCAGCATTGCTTTTTTTCTTTTCTCCCAACCTCCACTGACGAGGAACAGAAGTTCTGCCCAGATCAGGCAGAGGATCTCAGTAGGACAAAGCCCATAAAATGAATGCATACCTGAGGTTTTTTTATCCCCCACACCTGAATTTTTGTTTGCAGACATGTTGGCCCAAGTGAGCAGAGTTAGAGTAAGCATAACAGGGGTACTCATCAAAAGTTTTTATTGTTCAGTCACTCAGTCATGTCTGACTCTTTGCGACCCCAAGGACTGCAGCACACCAGGCTTCCCTGTCCTTCACCATCTCCTGGAGCTTGCACAAACTCATGTCCATTGAGTCAGTGATGCCATCCAACCATCTCATCCTCTGTCACCCCCTTCTCTTCCTGCCTTCAATCTTTTCCAGCATCAGGGTCTTTTCCAAAGAGTCTATTCTTTGCATCAGGTGGCCAAAGTACTGGAGCTTCAACTTCAGTATCAGTCCTTCCAATGAATATTCAGGGTTGATTTCCCTTAGGATTGACTGGTTTCATCTCCTTGCAGTCCAAGGGACTCTCACGAGTCTTCTCCAACACCAAAGTTTAAAAGCATCAATTCTTCAGTGCTCAGCCTTCTTTCTGGTCCAACTCTCAAAAGTTACGGATGTAGATTTTAGTTGCTAGAGTCACTGGGGTCCCTGTAGTGCCTCAACTGATTTGCATTGGATTTTGTGTCTTGTCATCTAAACCTCCCTGGTTTCTAAACACAAAGCCTGGCTTCCAAAGGGCTTCTCTGTAAGCATCCCTGTCTGAATGACTGATAGCTTTAGAGGACACTGTCCTGTCCAGGATTCCCAGCCTTGGTGCACTGACGTTTGGGGCCAGAGGCTTCCTTGGAGTGCTGCTTTGTGCACTGGAGGAGTTTATCAGCACCCCTGGCCTCCATCCAGTAGATGCCAATAACCAACCTCCCTCCCCCAAGTGGCTGTTACCGAGCCCAAGCTCATTCTGCTTGCCACACGACAGGCCAATAAATTGGGAGATGAATTTTCTAAACTTTTTATTTATATTGGGCTTCCCTGGTAGCTCAGACGGTAAAGAATCTGCCTGCAATGCAGGAGACCTGGGTTCAATCCCTGGGTTGGGAAGATTTCCTGGAGGAGAAAATAACAACCCACTTCAGTATTCTTGCCTGGAGAATCCCCTGGACAGAGGAGCCTGGAGGGCTAAGTCCATGGGGTCATAAAGAGTCGGACAAGACCAAGCAGCTAACACTTTCATTCTCATAGCCAAGTAACAATGTTGTGATAGTTTTATATGAACAGCGAAGGGACTCAGCCACACATATATATTAATACATGTATCCATACCCCCCCAAACTCCCCTCCCGTCCAAGAGGCCACATAAGATTGAACAGAATTCCATGTGAGAAATAAGATCTTGACACAAGAAATAAGATCATTTCAATTCACCTTATCTCATTTTATTTTATTTTTTGGTGTTCTCATCCAATCCATGTGGTACTTTTTATAGGAGATGTTCAATAAATTCTTCAAAATGAGGTATCGCAGGTGAGTTTACATCAGTGGTTCTCACGTAGGGGTGATGTGCCTGTCCACCACCCCCCAGTGGGTAGTTGAAACAAGGACTAATGATTTTAATGGGAAAGCTCGCAGACTAAGAAGATGGCAGACTCACATCTAGCATCTCAAAAAGTCATCTTCCCTCGGTCTGAATTCAAACTCCTTTTGCATATAAAGCGGGGGGGTCAACTGTGGTGCCAATCAATGGCTGAGCTGGGCCACTGTAACTGGTACCTGCCTCACTGCCACTGCACCCCAGGTCTGAAGGACCCGGCTGCTCCTACAACGTTGTCCTTTAGCTCGGTGGAATGAGGTGTGCAGATGGCAGAGACCATGGTGGCCATGTGGAGGGTTGTCAGGGACTGTGGGTTCAGCCCACCCTGGCCCCAACAGTCAGCTCCTGACCCCAGAGATAGGCCCAGAGCTGGTGCCCCAAGGGTGGAGCTCCTGTCTGCTAGCTAGAGCAGTGCAGTGGGTGGGTGGCAGGAGTGGGCTGGCCTGATGGGTTAGGAGGGGCTGTGGACTGAGAGGTCTTTGCCTCAATGAAGCACCTGGGCCAGTGCACTCAGGCCAAGGTCACGGAAGGAAGGGCTGATGACACATCAGGTTGGGGTGTGGGAGGCACCACTGCATGGTGACAATCAGAAATGTCTTCAGACACTACCCAGTGTCCCCTGGGAGCCAGACGCACCACTCCCAGGTGAAAACCACAGATATAAACACACCTTCAATACCTCATTTTGAAGAATTTATTGAGCATCTCTTATAAAAAAAGTATTGGATGAGAACACCAAAAAATAAAATAAAATGAGATAAGGTGAATTGATCTTATTTCTTGTGTCAAGTTCTTATTCCTCGCGTCCCTTTTGGTTTAGAAGAGGTTTTGTAATAGAGCGTGGCCCAGTACTGCCCTAGCACAAGACCATTGCTATGGGCCATTACCCCTCCTCCCCCACCACCGTTACCGGTGATGGTTACTGCAGGACAGTTAGTGGTCCCCATTCAGCTATTGGTCAGCCCTGCCGTGGCCCCTCCCACAAGCAACTGACAGTCAGTGAGGGCCCATTAGTGGTCCCGCTCAGCCATTGGTCAGCGCTGCAGTGGCCCCTCCCACAAGCAACCAACTGTCAGTGAGTGACCCTTAGTCTGGGCTTTCAGCCAGTGGTCTGTGGAATGGTGGTCCCCAGACTGAGAGTGGGGTAAGAGGTGGAGCCTGGCTTTCTCCTTGGGGCCCTCCAGTTCTCCTGGCCTCGGCCCAGTGGGTGAGCCAGGAGCCTGGGGAACAGGCTGCGGGCTGTGTCCTGCAGGTTCCAGAGCCCTTGCCAAGGCTGCCCACTGCTGGGCCCAGGCCTTGAGTGGTTGTGGTGACCCTCTCCCCCATCCCTGCCTCAGCCGCCTCATGGCAGCGGCTGTGTGCACAGGGTGCAGCCTACTGGCCCTCTCCTTACAGGCAGCCTGAGGAGCCTGAAGGCCAGTTGAGTCCCAGGCGCCTGGCTCCCTCAGTGGTGGCAGCTGGATAGGATCTGGGGACCTGGACCTTCTTGTCAGAACAGAGAATAACATTCGTTTGGTAGAGATTTCTCAGAACCTCATTACCTGACCATGACCTGACCTCAAGAACAAAGGCTCTGATGCCAAGATGTTTGCAACCTCGTGCCTCCTTCACCTTTCCTAGAAAAGGGTTTTGCTGAGAGCCTTCCAGGACCAGAAGGCTGGTTATCTTTATTTAATAAATTAATTACAAGGCTGGTAATTAATTAAATTTATTTATTTTGGCCCTGCTGGTTCTTCATTGCTGTGCAGGCTTTCTCTAGTTGTGGCGAGTGGGCTTCTCATTGCAGTGGCTTCTCTCATCATGAAGCAAGGACTCTAGGGCACAGGTTCAGTAGTTATAGGGCACAGGCTTAGTTGCCCCAGTTCATGTGGGATCTTCCTGGACCAGGGATCAAACCCATGTCTCCTGTATTGGCAGGCGAATCCTTTACTACTGAGCCACAGGGAAGTCTGAGTTTGGTGTTTGTAAGGAATGAGCCACCGTCTCCTTGCGGGGCCCTGCAGTAAAGCTTTCTCTGTTTCAATCGTGGGTGTTTTGGTCTTGTTTGGCCTCACGATGCGGTGGACACCGTGCTGCTGCCCTCAGTCGCAGAGGTGTGTCCAACTGTTTGTGACCCCATGCACTGTAGCCCGCCAGGCTCCTCTGTCCATGGGGAGTCTCCAGGCAAGATAACTGGAGTGGGTTGCCATGCCCTCCCCTGGCGGATCTTCCCAACCCAGAGATCAAACCCAGGTCTTCCGCAGTGCAGGTGGATTCTTTACCATCTGACCCACCTTGCATTTCGGCAACAGTTTGCCATCTTCAGTTGCCAATGCGGAAGCTGATCCAAGCCATTTATACTCCAGAAGCTTTGGGAGAAAAATTGGTTTCATTCATCGGAAGCTACTAGTCACCCTCCACCCTCTGGTATGTTTTGGAGTTATTTGATTTCTTACCAAGACTCTTCCTGTCCCACTCTGTCTGTATCCTTCTCTCTCTTAGTAATGAAGGGGTTTCGAGGAGGGAGAAGTGTGCTTATCATCCTAATTGTACTTATTTAGAACATCGAACTCCTCTCGAGATGACAGATTTGCTTTCTGCCAAAGTTCTACAGCAGAAGGTTTATAACACATCCTGAAATTAACTGGGTCCTGTCACAGAATGCAGGCTTCCCTTTTCTCCAGTTTGCAGGTAGGAGAAGTCCCAGAACTGGCCTTGCCAGATGAGGCTTCCATCAGCTTTAGCTCACAGGGATGCAGCCTTGTAGGCTCTCCCTGCAGCACCTTAGTTTTCCACTTAAAAAAAAAAAATTGGAGTATCAATTGCTTTACTATGTTGTGTTAGCTTCTACTGTACAGCAAAGTGAATCGTCCATATGTATACCTATATCCCCTCCCTCTTGAATCTCCTTCCCACTGCCCCTACCCCATCCCTCTAGGTCACCGCAGTGGCTCTTGATGCTGGGTACATTTCCCTTTGCACACAGCTGTCGCCTCTGTTGAATCTGGATAGCTTTGAACTTTCATTACACCACAGAACTGGGCTCTGCTTTGTGCAGAATTGTTATTTCTCAAAGCTTGTTTAGACAACCTCTGGCCTCCCTTTTGGTTGATGTAAGGATGTTCTCCCAAGGCCCCTGCCTTCCTTCCCTGGGTGTCTGAGGCTACTTCTAACCGTAAAATCTTATTCATAAGTCTATTGTAAGACAGAACAAAGGCACGAGGGCTGTAGAACCTCCTAAGATAGAAGCATCACCACCCCTTGCCCAATCACTCCCTACAATGCTTATCTGTTTCCCAGAGAAAGTGTCAGCATCTCTGTGTTCTGGAAAAGCACCCATGGTGAAAACCAATTCTGAAAATCTTAGAGCTAGCTGTGTACTTTGCATGTTAGCATTTAATTTCATTACCCCTGCTTTGCCCAGATTTTTTTTTTTTAATCTGTTGACAACTTCCCAGGGACTTTCGCCACCTCTTTCCCATCTGGAACACACACACTTTACAGAAGCCTGGGCAGGGCTGAGCTCCAGAGAAGTCAGCAGGAATGATCATATGATTCTCAATGATATATGAAAAGAATGAATTTAAATTAATTTAAGTAGCCAGCACAGGAAAATAAAAGCAAAAAGCCCCCAACAAGACCCATGGACCAATATGTCAGATTTTTAAACAGATTTGATGAGATCGATGGATGACCCAGAGGTCTTTCCTGGAAGAACCCACATAGCATACATTTAAACACTGATTTTTCAAGGAACTCTATGGGACGGGTACAAAATAAGTATTTAAGGCAAACAAAAAAGCCATGCACACAGCAAATAATCTTGTTTCCTGTCCCTGACAACTCCATGGAGTGATTTAACCTTTAATTTGTCTGAACATCAAAGGAATCCATTCACTTGAAATATTTTCCAAAATGTCACAAAATAATGTTTCTCTTCCAAAGTCCAAGCTAGCATGGAAGCCTTCATTTGTACACCTATTGCTATTTAAAAGTAAAATTCCCTCCAGAGAGAGAAAGTGCTCAAAGAGAGCTTGTTTCTGTCCAAAGGCCAGGCTAGTTCAAAAATTATAATTCAAGTGACCCCAAAACAAAGGAGGTGACACCTACCAGGGAAATCAGCATCACACAGAGGCCAAGGGGCTTTTACTGTTTCTAAGGGCAGGGTATGCAAAAGAAGTATTTTCTTGCCTCGGGGAAAGAGACCAGTCTGCCTAGGAAATCAGCACCTGTTGCAACGTTTCATCCAGAGTAATGTATTATTCTAAAGCAACATTGTGTGGTTTGATCGCCCCGGGCGGCAGCCACATCTGGTAGGTCTCTGCTTATCATTCATGAGGAGCCGCAGCTAGTGATGGGTCCTGGATTTAAATTAAAAAATCAAGGCCACCCTGGGACTTGTGCCCTCCTCCTTCATTACCATGTAACCTTTCTTCCCTGACCTTTCTCCTGACATTTTTTTTTTTTTAAATAAGAGATTTGGAACATCTCTTTCATTTGAAACTTGTATTATCTTTCAAGTCTCCACCGACACCCTGCCTTTATTTATTTATTTAAATTTATTATTATTATTTTTAATTTTAATTGGAGGCTACCCTGCCTTTATAGAAACTACAGAGAAGCCTGGAAGTCAGTCCAGCAATGTATCACATTCCGAGTGCCTTGCCAGGTGCTGGGCATGGAGGGAGAGATTTACAGCAGCAGTAAGATGAGGATCGAATTTCAGGGGCCCCTTTCTGAATCACATGCTCTGCTTCACCTCCCCCTTCAAGACATGGTGGGAGCAATATGCTGAGCAGTCACTGCAGACCAGCTATGCTTTGTAGAGGACCTGAGAGGGGTTAGAAATGATTTGCCCCAATTACTCTTTCAAAGACTAACAACCCTCTGTCCATGGACTAAAGAGCTCTGAAAAAAAAAAAAAGAATATAACAACTTACTTGGCCATTACTGTCATCAGTAGGGCATCTCTGGTAGCTCAGCTGTTAAGATTCCTTCTGCAATGCAGGAGACCTGGGTTCGATCCCTGGGTTGGGAAGATCCCCTGGAGGAGGGCATGGCAACCCACTCCAATAGTCTTGCCTGGAGAATTCCATGGACAGAGGAGCCTGGCGGGCTACAGTCCATGGGGTTGCAAAGAGTCAGACACGAATGAATGTAACTAAGCATTTGCGTTGTCAGTAACTTTGGGGGTGTATGGGAGGATTTCCACCCCCTTTTTATTTTATTTTTTAATTGTGGTTATATAAATACACACACACAAGATTTACCATTTTACCATACATACTATATAACATAATATTTATCGTTTTAATCCATTTTTAGTGTAAAGTTTTGTGGCATTAAGTAACATTCTTATCGTTGCTCAACCATCACCACCACCGTTGGAACATTTTTTGTTGTTTAGTTGCTGATTGTGTCCGACTCTTTGTGACCCTATGGACTGTAGCCCACTGGGCTTCTCTGTCCATGGGATTCTCCAAGCAAGAATACTGGAGTAAGTTACCATTTCCTACTTCAGGGGATCTTCCTGATCCATGGCTTGAACCTGCCTCTCATTTGTCTCCTGCTTGGCAGGCAGATACTTTACCACTGAGCCACCTGTGAAGCCTGGGACTCGTTTTTTTTAATTGAAGGATAATTGGTCTACGATGTTGTGTTAGTTTCTAGCATATAGCAGAGTGATTCCATTTTAGATTCTTCTCAGACTGTTTTCCATTGCAGTTATTACAAGATAGTGAATACAGTTCCTTGTGCTCTACAGAAGGTCTTTGTTGTTTATTTTATATATAGTGATATGTATGTATTAATCTCAAACTCTTAATTTATCCCTTCCCCTCCCCTTTCCACTTTGGTAACCATAAGTTTGTTTCTTATGTCTGTGAGTCTGTTTCTGTTTTTCCAATAAGTTCATTTGTATCATTTTATATATTTCACATATAAATGATATTATATATTTGTCTTTGTCTGACTTACTTCACTTATATGATAATCTCCAGGTCCATCCATGTTGCTGCAACAGAATAATATTCCCTCGTATGCAGTATGTGCCATGTTTTATTTATCCATTCTATCACCAATGGGCATTTGGGTTGCTTTAACTTTTTAGCCATTGTGAATAATGCTGCTATAAACAGGGGTGTACAAATTGCTATCTCCTGGTGGTTTTGACTTGCATTTTTCTAATAATTAGGGTGGAGAAGGAAATGGCAACCCGCTCCAGGATACTTGCCTGGGAAATCCCAAGGACAAGAGGAGCCTGGCAGGCTACAGTCCATGGGGTCACAAAAGAGTCAGACACAGCTTAGAAACTAAACAACCAACAACAATGATTAGTGATTCTGCTCCTCTTTCATGTGCTGATTGATCATTTGTACATATTGTTTGGAGAAATGTCTATCCAAGCCCTTTGCCACTTTTGAATCTGTTTCTTTGTTGAGTTTTAGTATTCACTACGTATTTTAGACGTTAATTCCTTATCAGATATGTGCTTTGCAAATATTTTCTCCCGTTCTGCATGTTGCTTTTTTGTTCTGTTGATAGTGATCTTTGATGCACAGACGTTTTTGATTTTGATGAAATAAATTGTTTGCCTTTTATTGACTTATAATTAATATACAGTATCATATACATTAGTTTCAGGTATATAACAGTGTTTTGATATTTTTATACATTTTGAATACATTTTTATATATTGTGGAATGATCACTGCAGTAGACCAGTTCAGTTCAGTTCAGTTCAGTCACTCAGTCATGTCCGACTCTCCGTGACCCCATGAATCACAGCACGCCAGGCCTCCCTGTCCATCACCAACTCCCGGAGTACACTCAAACTCATGTCCACAGAGTCGGTGATGGCATCCAGCCATCTCATTCTCTGTCGTCCCCTTCTCCTCCCGCCCCCAACCTTTCCCAGCATCAGAGTCTTTTCCAGTGAGTCAACTCGTCGCATGAGGTGGCCAAAGTATTGCACTTTCAGCTTTAGCATCAGTCCTTCCAATGAACACCCAGGATTGAGATCCCTTAGAATGGACTGGTTGGATCTCCTTGCAGTACAAGGGACTCTCAAGTAGACCATTCACCATCAATTACCATACAAAGCTGTTGCAATATTATTGACTATATTCCCTATGTGTCCATTATATCCACATTTATTTTTTAACTGGGAGTTTGTACCTCTTAATTAACTTCACCTATTTTGTCCATTTCCCCAGCCCCCTCCTCTCTGACAACCACCAGTTTATTCTCTGTATTATGAGTCTGTTTCTGTTTTGTTTTGTTTTTTAGATTTCACATGTAAGCAAAATCATACAGTATTTGTTTTTTCTCTGACTTATTCCACTTAGCATAACATTATCCAGACCCATGCATGTGTTCACTCAAGGCAAGATTTCATTTTTATGGCTGAGTAACATTCCACTGTATATACAGACCACATCTTTTTATCCATTCGCCTATAGACGGACACTTAGGTTGCTTCTGCACCTTGGTGATTGTGAATAATGCTGCGATGAACACAGGGCTGCATATGTCTTTTTAAATTAGTGTTTTTTCTTTTCTTTGAAGAAAATACCCAGAAGTGGAATTGCTGGATCATACAGCACTTGTAACTTTTAGCTTTGAACCACGATGAGAGAGCACATCCCACCTGTCAGAATGACAACTGTCTAAAAAGACAAGAAAACAATACGTGTTGGCAAGGATGCAGAGAAAAGGGAACCCTCGTATACTGCTGGTGGGAATGTAAATTGGCGCAGCTACCATAGAGAACAGTATGCTTCTTCCTTCTGCTCTTTCTGTACTTTGGTGTCGTAGCCAAGAAATCATTGCCAAATTCAATGTAATGAAGTGTTTCCCCTAGTTTTCTTCTAAGAGTTTTACAGTTTTAGTTCTTAGGTTTAGGTCTTTGAACCATTTTGAGTGAATTTTTGTATATGGTGTTACATAACTATTTTTGTGTGTGTGGATTTCCAGTTTTCCTGGTACCATTTGTTGAAAAGGCTGTCTCTTCCCCCATTGAGTGGCCTTGGCACCCTTGTTGAAAATTATTTTGGGGAGTTTCTCTGGTGGTCCAGAGGTTAGGATTCCGTGCTTCCATGGCAGGGGACATGGGTTCAATCCCTGGTAGGGGAACTAAGATCCTGCAAGCGGCATGCCTTGTGGCATGGCCAAAAAGAAAAGAGAATCATCTGTATATATATGCAAGGGTTTTCTTCTGTTCTTTCACTCATAGCTTTTACTGTATTTATGCATTATTTGAATCTGCCATGTTTTCACAGCAATTGCATGATCTTGGTTCCTATCTAGTTGTTCCACTGGATCTTATAAACTGTTCAACAGTGGTGCCTAGATTTTCTCATTATTTTGTGTCTTGGTATTGCCTACTGCTCTCTTTTTCATTTAAAGAGATGAATTGGATCAGTGTAGTCAGATGAACGTATTGACCTAAGTGAGCTGGTGGGTGGGTCCACATGGATCCCTATGCATCCCTACCCCAGGCATTTCATAGATAACTTATGCAGAATTCTAACAATTTTCTACCATCAGTCCTGTCTTCCAACCAGTGAGCATCTTGACAATACCCTCCCCATTGTTCACGTCTCAAGAAGTACTTTTGAGTAAGCAGATGAGCCAGTGCATAAATGGCATTGGAAATATGGGGGAGACCACAGATGTGTGGATTGGTACCCTCTCCCCGTTACCAGTGCAGGGCAGTGGGCCAGTTGGGTTGAATCACAGCTGGACTCTCTTTTCTGTCCCCTTTCCTGGACCTTTCTAGCTCTAAACTTTGGATCTCCCCAGTTCTCAATCTCTAGATATCTCTTTTTTTAAAAATAGATCACATTAAAAAATATATTTTATTTTTATTTTTGGCCGTGCTGGGCCTTCCTTGATATTTGGGCTTTTCTCTAGTTGCAGCAAGTGGGGGTTACTCTCTAGTTGAGGTGCACGGTCTTCTCACTGTAGTGGCTTTTCTTGTTGTGGAGCAGAGGCTCTAGGGTGCATGGGCTTCAGTAGTTGCAGCAAGTGGGCTCAGCAGTTGTGGCTTCTGGGCTCTAGAGCACAGGCTCAACAGTGGTAGCACACGAGCTTAGTTGCCATGTGACATGTGGGATCTTCCTGGATCAGAGATTGTCTCCTGCACTGGCAGGAGGATTCTTTACCACTGAGTCACCAGGGAAGCCCTCCAGAAGTCTTCTTGATCCACATTTATTTCCACAGTGAGCTTATCCCAAAATCTTTGTAGGCAATCCTGCTGGGGACAACTCCCAAATTCAACCTCCAGACTGTGGTTGAGTCTCTGAGCCTTTCTGAGCCTCAGTTTCTTCATCTGTTAAACAGAAATAAAATGTCCTTCCTTGCTGCTGTGTATTATACATATTGTAAGTCAATATGGGGCACCCAGCAGGTAGGAAGCATTATTTCAAGCTTATCTTATTAAGGTTAGGGCTTCTCTGGTGGCTCAGATAGTAAAGAAACCGCCTGCAATGCGGGAGACCTGTCACTTCCTTCCTGGATCAGGAAGATCCCCTGGAGAAGGGAATGGCTACCCACTCCAGTATTCTGGCCTAGAGAATTCCATGGACAGAGGAGCCTGGCTGGCTATAGTCCATGGGGTCGCAAAGAGTTGGACAAGACTGAGCAACTTTCACACTATTAAGTTTCCGCTGTAGGAAGGCCCTAAGATCACTTCTATGATCAGACAATTAATATTTGGGGAAAAATTGAAAGCAATAATTAAAACACTATAGATCCTAGCATCTCTTAGCTGTTCTTAAAGTCTGCGTGCAGGGCAGACAGCTCAAAGCCAGCCTTGATGGCTTCAGTGTGTGCTGCTGCATGCTGTTTGTTCTTTTTCTTGTCAATCTGTTTTCCCAAAGGGTTTTCATTTGTGACTTCCTTTTGTCTTCAAGCAGTTCAAAGCAGGGATGGTAAGATACCAAGATTATTATGAGATGCAAATGACTGTGGTGTTGAGAGGGGGTGTGGCTTGGTGAGAATGAGCGGGTCACAAGACCCTGCACTTAACCTGTTCCTGGGGTCTGTTTGCTGGGCTGACAGATGTGGGCTGGGGTGGTACAGCAAAGCACAGTGTCCCCAGTAGCAGGTGTGAGGGGGATGGCTAGGAGGCCCCAGAATTGGCGAGAGGTGTTCCAGCACTTTGGGTTGTGGGGCTGACCTCCAAGATAATTCTTTTCTCTTTCTCACTCCCCAAAACTCTTCTGTGGGAAATGTGCTTTGAATCTGAAGTGGAGATGAGGGTTGGAATAAAAGAAACTAATTGAGCGCTAAGGGAAAGGCCTTTGTGGGGTGACCTTCTAACCTTGGGGTGTAGGGGCTGGCCACCTCCTAGTTTCAGTTTCTGAAAGGGTGTGAAAAATCCGCTTCACTCAGACGGAATTCTACACATTCCAAAACACGCCTGCATCCGTCTGCCTTTCTAAGTTTCAGGCCAAAATCCTCGAGGGCGTTTTGAGTTCTTTCTATCACTCTTTTCTTGCTTCCCAAGTTCAATATCACAAAATCCAGTTGGCTCTGAACCCAGAATATTTTCTGAATCTGATCTGACCATGATTCCCTACTCCTATCACCATGATCCAAGATTAAAGCACCAGCATCTCCTGTTTGGTCTATACAAGCCTCCAGACTGGGCTTCATGCTTCTGTCCTTGAAATCAACAATGCATTCTTTACTGGTTGCTAAAGAATTGATGCTTTTGAACTGTGGTGTTGGAGAAGACTCTTGAGAGTCCCTTGTACTGCAAGGAGATCCAACCAGTCCATTCTAAAGGAGATCAATCCTGGGTGTTCATTGGAAGGACTGACGTTAAATCTGCAACTCCAATACTTTGGCCACCTCATGCAATGAGTTGACTCACTGAAAAGACTCTGATGCTGGGAAAGGTTGGGGGCGGGAGGAGAAGGGGATGACAGAGAATGAGATGGCCGGATGGCATCACCGACTCTGTGGACATGAGTTTGAGTGAACTCCGGGAGTTGGTGATGAACAGGGAGGCCTGGCATGCCTTGATTCATGGGGTCGCAGAGAGTCGGACACGACTGAGCGACTGAACTGAACTGAACTAAACTGAAAGGGCCTAGGGGCAGAGCCCACAGGTACAGTGGGTGGGGCCAAGAACCACAGAGGATTATTTTCAGGCCTGGAAACCTTACCTGGAAGATTCCAAGCACAAAGGACCATGTGGGTTATTGTCCATGGGGTCGAAAAGAGTTGGACAGGGCTGAGCGCTTGAGCACACACACTGGAAACCTAATGGAATGTGCCCTGCTGGATGTCTAACTTGCTTGGAGCCAGTGATCCCTTTACTTCCCACTAGTTTCTCCCTTTCAGAATGGTAGTGACAATCACATACCTGCCCCACTATTGCATTCTGGGAGCAGTAACTTGTTTCCTAGTGCATAAACAGGTGGAAAATAATTTTACCCCAGGATGGATCATCTGTTGCTGATTTAGATGACAAGATTTGAGACTTTTGAGTTGATGATGTAATGAGTTGAGATCTGGAGGGAATTGGGATTGTGGTGAATACACTTTGCAAATCGGCTGGATGTGACTTTTGGGAGGCAGAGGCCAAAATATAGGGAGTTGAATGGTGACCCTCCACAAAAGACATGTCCTCATGGAACTTGTGAGAGTGACCTCCTTTGGAAAATGAATCTTTGCATTTGTATTCAAGAGATGAAATCAGTCTGGATTAGGGTGGCCCTAAGTCCAACGTCAAGTGTCATTTGCAGAGGCTTGATTCCACCCTTGCTGGTCTTTGCAGGTCTGCTTTGCTTCTGAGCAAGTGGACCTGGGTAATTGAGAAGTGGGTGGTGACTGAAACAAACCTCTTAAGGTCTTCTGGCATTGTCATGGGGTCCTACTGATCACATTTTGCATGTTCCCAGCCTCTGCTCCCAAGACAGTGTCCACTCGAGTCAGCTGTGGGTGGAAACAGGCACACAGGTGCCCAAGGCCAGGGGACTCCCGCCTTCTCCTCCAGAGAAGGGCTGGGTTGGCTTATTTCTAACATAAACCCCAAACATTAGAGCACTAACTAGCTGGTTGACACCAACCACTCCTTATTTGCAAGTTTGCGATGTCAGCTCAGTTCTACAAACACACCTGATGAGCTTCAGTTGGATGCCAACACCTGTCAGGTATTGTGAGATGCTGAGACCATGAAGGTGATGATGACATGGTCCTCATCCCAAGGAGCTCCCATTCCATCCGGGGTGACATGCCAGGTAAGAGCGATACTACAGAGAAGGGAGCATGAGGATGTCAGATAGACTTGAACTCTTGGAGAAGGCAATGGCAACCCAGTCCAGTGTTCTTGTGTGGAGAATCCCAGGGTCGGGGGAGCCTGGTGGGCTGCTGTCTATGGGATCGCACAGAGTCAGACACGACTGAAGCGACTTAGCAGCAGTAGCAGCAGCAGCAGACTTGAACTCTGACCCCGGTGCCTCTATTTTATTTTCTTTTTCTTTTTTAGCTTTCTGACCTAGTGCCAGTTACTTGATCTTTCTGTACTCCAGTTTTCTGGATGGTGAGAAAAGCATCATAAGGATACCTATCCCATGACTGACGTCAAGATTAAGTGAGATGAGATATGGGAACAGCTTAGCGTAGTGACTGGCACATAGCAGAGACTCTAAGCAATAGCTTTTAATCCTAATAATAAGTTATGTTTCATACTCAACTTCATAGAAACCCACCTCCTGGGTTTTGTATCAGGCCATGCAGAGGGTGAACTGTATCTCCTCTCCTGCGTGCATCAAACTCAGCATCACTGTGGTCGAAAGTTGCTCTGGAGTTGCATTTTGGGAGCAAAGTAGAATTCTTGGTTTTGAGACTGCCTGTCTTCTGGAGTTGTCTCCAGACTGTCTCTGGAGGTGCCCCTATGTCTCTGGAGATGCCCCTATGTCTCTGGAGGTGCCCCTAGGTCTCCTAGAGGTGCCCCCAGGTCTCTAGAGGTGTCCTTAGGTCTCTTAGAGGTGCCTCTAGGTCTTTGGAAGTGCCCCAGGTCTCCTGGAGGTGTCCCTAGATCTAGGGTGCTCCTAGGTCTCTGGAAGTGCCCCTATGTCTCTGGAGGTGCCCCTAGGTCTCTAGAGGTGTCCTTAGGTCTCTTGGAGGTGCCCCTATGTCTTTGGAAGTGCCCCTAGGTCTCCTGGAGGTGTCCCTAGGTCTCCTAGAGGTACCCCTAGGTCTCCTTGAGGTTCTCCTATGTCTCTTGGAGGTGTCCTTAGGTCTTTGGAGGTACCCCTAGGCTCTGGAGGTGACCTTAGGTCTCTGGAGGTGCCCCTAGGTCTCTGGAGGTGCCCTTAGGTCTCTGGAGGTGTCCATAGGTTTCTGGAGGTACCCCTAGGTCTCTTGGAGGTGTCCCTAGGTCTTTGGAGGTGCCCTTAGGTCTCTTGGAGGTGCCCCTAGGTCTCTTGGAGGTGCCCCAAGTCTCTGGAAGTGCCCCTAGGTCTCCTGGAGGTGCCCCTAGGTTTCTGGAGGTGCCCTTAGGTCTCTGGAGGTGTCTCTAGGTTTCTGGAAGTACCTCTAGGTCTCGAGGTGCCCTTAGGTCTCTGGAGGTGCCCCTAGGTCTATGAAGGTGCTCCTAGGTCTCTGGAAGTACCCTTAGATCTCCTGGGGATGTCCCTAGGTCTCCTGGAGGTATTCCTAGGTCTCCTGGAAGCAGACATGATACATCAAAATTTCCAACTTTATAAATAATTCCTGTACTTTGCAAAAGGAGTGATTCCTAGGTTACTTTGCATTGATATCTGGGTGTGCTTGGCTTGGGTTCCATTGCTAGGTGGTCAGCGAGGAGATCTTGTGAGGAAGCAAGGCTCGCTGGGCGATGGGAATGGAGGGTGGTGGCAGTACTTCACCCCAGCAGCAGCCAGACAACACCCAGGCAGCCCTTTGGAATGGACACATTGCAGGCCTCCCGGCTACACCCTCATCCAGGATCAATCGGCTCCCAGTGAAGCCGGCCTGGCCTTTGCCCAGAGAGACTCTGGGTGGAAATTCCCAGGGCCATCTGTCTTGGCCAGGAGCTTGGAGCTGCTCTCCCATTGGCTGCCTGGTCCTGCTCATTTGCATGGCAGTGGTGTTCCCTCTCATCTGTTTTCCCCTCACCAGTACTGGTGCTTTCCCAGGAGATCTACTCTGACTCCCCAGACCAGGTTGGCTTACCCTCTTCCAGCACCTTGGGCTGCCGTCATCAAAGTTGTCCTTTTGCTTTTGTTGGACTGGTACTGCCTGCCTCACTGAAGTCTTAACTCTTGGGGGAAATGGACAGTGTCTATAGAGAGTGAGTGGTGGATAAGTCAACTCTGAGCTACTTGTCCTGGCAGGCAGGCTGTGGGTCTCATTGTTACCACCACCAAAATAATCTCAGCAAAAATAAAGCAGCTTAGAGCTGTCGAGTTGTGCTGTGTTATTGTTGCATATAAGTCACGTCACGTAAAGTCCTCCTGATCGTTCTGTGAACCACTTAGGGGTCATTCTTATCTCAGTTTTTTCAAGGATGACACGGGTCAGGGGCTCAGAACCAACACGTTGAGTGGTATCTGCACTAGAGCTGGGGTGCTGACACCCTTGCCCTGCAGACAGTACGAGCAACACAACACAGACACAATCACCTCAAGACAAGGACACTCCCGAGTTCCATGTCAATCCTGATTGCCTCCAGAACAGTCAGTATCTCTCTACCAATAGCATAGCTTGAGCACCTCCCTAACACTCTCTCAATTCCTGTTTTTTTTTGCAGAAAGAGAGGGCCAGCCAAAGAGCTGAGGGTCTTTGGCACAAGATCAGGAGGTCTGGTTAGATGTTGGATGATGCTGTTTTGTGCTTTCGTTAGGTTTAATTTTATAGTTCTTTTCTCTTGATGAGACTGGTGTCCATGTAGCCGATGCCATCTCTTTCTAGAGTAAAAATTCTGAGGGAAAAAAGTTACAGGGAAAGAGGAAGAGCTGAAGTGAATAACGGTAGGGTAGTACCTACCTCGGAGAAGGCAATGGCAAGCCACTCCAGTACTCTTGCCTAGAAAATCCCATGGATGGAGGAGGCTGGTAGGCTGCAGTCCGTGGGGTCGCTAAGGGTCAGACACGACTGAGAGACTTTACTTTCACTTTTCACTTTCACACACTGGAGAAGGAAATGGCAACCCACTCCAGTGTTCTTGCCTGGAGAATCCCACGGAAGGGGGAGCCTGGTGGGCTTCCGTCTATGGGGTCACACAAAGTTGGACACGACTGAAGTGACTTAGCAGCAGCAGCAGCAGTACCTACCTGGTAGGGTAGGTATGGTAGGGGAGAACCGTGGTGGAAGTGTATGTGTGTGACAGCCCTGAGAACTGGTCTTGCCTCCTCTGAATGCCCATCCTCCATGCAGACCACAGGACACCACTCAGCCCTGATTGCATCTGTCTTGCATTGTACTCGAACAATTCCCTGTCTTTTCCTTCATCTCCTTGGCAAATCACTGGCTTTTAAAGTGCAGAGACTGTGTCACACTCCTGCCTGCCCCTGGACTCAAGCACAATGGTCCTGAGTTGCCAGGTGATTGATGGATTCATCTCTTGTGGGCTTAACGGCGATCACATGACTGTACCTGACATCAGCGTTTGACATAAATTAATCATTTATTCATGGTATCGAGGAAAAGGCAGACAGGGCTCAGGATTTTCTTACCACCAGACTCTCCAGGGATCTCATTCCTTCTAGGTCTGTGGTGGCCACAGCAGGGAGTTGGGACAGCTGGTCTGCCATGGGGAAATCTGAGCTGGTGAGGTTAGACTGCATGGGAGGGAAGCGGCCTTCCTAGAAAACTTGATGTGTGACCAGCTCTGGTAAAATAAGTATGTATTTGTATCTCATTTCTTCTATAGAATAATAACTCCAGTAGGGATGGTGATGACTGTTGCTGCAGTGTTTCACCAATTAGTAAACATTGGTATTGCGAGTGAAGATGCAGACACACTGCCTCAGAACAGGAAGTCTTGGCCGTCCAGGTGCAGGTCTGATTCAGGTGAGGCTGACCCAGGGCCGCAGAAGTCACCGTCGATCTGCTTCTCTCCATGGCCCCATCCTGTCTTCCATGGAAGTGGAAGCCCCAGCAGTGTCGCCCAGCTTATCTCTGCTTGGGGTTGTCTCTGCCTGGGGTCACGTGCCCATCCCTGAGCTTATCACCCATCCAGAGGGTGGGAGTGGAACGTTTGGGTTTTAAAGTAAACAGACCTGGATTAAAATCCTGATGCCCCCCTCCCCTGCTACCAAGAGAACCTTGGTAAGTCACGTCCCCATTCTGTCTTCAGTTTCCTCATCTGTGAAATGGGGAACAGCAGTATCCACTTGGAAGGGTTGTTGTTAGGATTAAAGGAGAGAATGCACAGAAGGAGCTGAATGCATTTGTGAAGATGCCACTAAGTGTCAGGAGGCCCTGGAGTAGGCACTGAAGCCCCAGCAGCGAATAAGGACATGGGGTCCATGTCTTCTAGTAAGATTGCGGGGGCAACAAACACTCACCAGATCATCACAGAAACAGGCATGTGGTCACAGCTCTGATAAACACTAAGAGGGACAAACCCGAAGTCTCCTCAGGAGCATCAGGAAAGGGAGACCCCCACCCAGCCTGAGAAGGCAGGGAGGTTGACCACCCTCAATCTGGGATCAGAAGGTAGATCAGATGATGCTATGGGAAGTAACTAACAGACTGGTCTTGCTGCTTTTCCCAGAAAGAGCCCAGTTCATTCCTGCCCTGCCTTTCCATGTGTCTGTAATGTTCTCCCATGTCTCTCCATGGCCTGGCTTTCTCCTTTAGCTCTGGGTCTCCGCTCAAAAGTCCCATCCTCAGAACAACCTCCCTTTCTACTCTGCTCGAAACGGGCCCTCTGATAAACCATAATGGAAAAGAATATATGTATGTATCACTGAGTCACTTTGCTGTATAGCAGAAATTAACACAGTATTGTAAATCAGCTATACTTAAAAAAATGTTTTTTAATAAAAAAGAATAAAAGAATCAGGGCCCCACTCCCTACCCTCTTTGTTACTCCTACCCCTTCGGCTATGCATTTTTCTTCATGGCACTTATCCCAACCTCAAATCATATGAATTAATTGTCTCTTATGTTTCTTGGTTCTTGTCTTTCTCACCAATAGCCTGCAGGCACCATGGAAGCATCCATCTCATCCAAGTCCTAATATTAGTACCTAACAGAACAGTGTCTGGCTCCTGACAGGTTCTTCATGAATGGTTGTTGAATGAATAAAGAAACACACTCAGGACCCTTTTAAATGCATTTGCATTGTAGTGCCTGTGGACATCTCTGGAAACTAAGAGTTTAATCCTAAAGGTTTTATTTTTTTTTTTAAAGGCAAACTATTTCTTTTTCCTCTCCAAATCCATCACCCCTTCCCTATGGGAGAGTTTGCTGCCACGCAGGGCTCCCTGGCTTTGAGAAAGTATCAGCTCAAATGCTGGCCTCTCTGGATTTCTGAACTTGACTTATGACTTCCAGACTCAATTCATTACTCGTTTGTTTAGCTGGTGTCCTGAGGCGGCTTTCTCTAGTCTTTTAAAAGGAAATCATTTTTATAGGAGAAAGTATGGAGCTTATTAAAAATATAACTGTGAAATGTCTTTCAGAAGAAAATGCATCCATGCCATAACCTTAGGGGTTCTGTAGAGTCCCTTCTTTATTCTAACTTTGGAAAGTTCCAGAATCAGGCGACCCCCTTTAGAATTCTGACCTGCCCCCTCTCCCTGGCCAAAATTCTTTTTCCCCCATTTATTTTCACATCCCTCTCACCCTTGATCTCCTTATTTCTCTTGAGAGTCTGGACCATTCCCCAGGTGTGCAGGAGACCTAGATGTGAAGAAAAGTGTGTGACAAATCAGGGAATTATTTTTTCCCTCTGACCCTGGGAACAAAAGTTTAAAGATTTCCATGGAAGGAAATAAAGTCAGCTGTTTGTGGGAGGAAAAAAAAACCAAACCTCAATAACAGTGAGTCACCTGTACTCTATAAAGAAAAGAAAGAAAGTGAAATCACACAGTCGTGTCCGACTCTGCGACCCCATGGATTATAGCCTACCAGGCTTCTCTGTCCATGGGATTTTCCAGGCAAGAGTACTGGAGTGGGTTGCAATTTCCTTCTCCAGGAGATCTTCCCGACCCAGGGAGCGAACCCAGGTCTCCTGCACTGCAGGCAGATGCTTTACCCTCTGAGCCACCAGGAAGCCTGTACTCTATAAATTCTTGTATTTTTAATTGCCGATTCTGATGCTTGACAATACTGGCTACTTGGGTTTGGAGCCCAAGTTTGTGATCAACTCAGCCAACATTTGCTGATTTCTCAGGGTCAATTTTACCTACTATTTAAAGCATGTTAGAGGGTTTAAGTTCCTGCCTGCTGTTGGTTGCAGATGGGCCCAATTTCACACCCTTAAACATTCAGAAAACAAAGATCATGGCATCTGGTCCCATCACTTCATGGGAAATAGATGGAAAAACAGTGGAAACAGTGTCAGACTTTATTTTTTGGGGCTCCAAAATCACTGCAGATGCTGATTGCAGCCATGAAATTAAAAGACGCTTGCTCCTTGGAAGGAAAGTTATGACCAACCTTGATAGTGTATTAAAAAGCAGAGACATTACTTTGCCAACAAAGGTCCGTCTAGTCAAGGCAATGGTTTTTCCCGTGGTCATGTATGGATGTGAGAGTTGGACTGTGAAGAAGGCTGATCGCCGAAGAATCGATGCTTTTGAACTGTGGTGTTGGAGAAGACTCTTGAGAGTCCCTTATACTGCAAGGAGATCCAACCAGTCCATTCTAAGGGAGATCAATCCTGGATGTTCATTGGAGGGACTGATGCTAAAGCTGAAACTGCAATACTTTGGCCACCTCATGCGACGAGTTGACTCACTGGAAAAGACTCTGATGCTGGGAAAGGTTGGGGGCGGGAGGAGAAGGGGACGACGGAGAATGAGATGGCTGGATGGCATCACCGACTCTGTGGACATGAGTTTGAGTGTACTCCGGGAGTTGGTGATGGACAGGGAGGCCTGGCGTGCTGTGATTCATGGGGTCGTGGAGAGTCGGACACGACTGAGCGACTGAACTGAACTGAACTGAACCCTGTGATCTTGCTGTGTCCTCCTCCCCACTCCTGGAGTTTGGCCAAGGAAGTTGCTTTGGCCAATGAGATGCTCACAGACATGGCATCAACAGAGGCTTGAGAAGGCTCAGTGTGTTGGGTTTTCTCTCTCTGGAATCCTGTCTACTGCTGTGGGAAGTACCTGCTGAGGCTGGTTTGCTGGCGTTAAGGACTATGGAAACAGAGCTGAGTCGTTTTTGTTGTCTCAGTCAACGTCAAGTTGGCTCCCCAGCAATCAGATGACCCCCAGACAGATAAGTGAGCCCAATAGATTGCAGAGCTGCTTGGCCAATGAGTGTTACAGTATGGGGGATGTTTGTTATGCATATTGTATCACTAGATAATGAAAAAACCACCCTCAAAGGACTTCCAATGGCTCAGGAAAGAAAATTCTGCACACAACTGTAACCATTATAACTACTCTATGGCTGGATAGCATGTATTAAATGCTTATTAATTTTGCTCAAGCCCATTATTCAATACTTCACCTATAGTCTCACTGACTCCACTAAGTAGCTACTACTCTTATTCCCATTTCAAAGATATGAAACCTGAGACTCAGAGAGATGGAGTGAACTGGCTGAGGTCACACAGCTAGGCAAGGTTAGGAGGAGTCAGGATTTCAATTCAGTTCTGTTCAACCCCATGCCCCCAGTGCTGCGATTTTTCTTAACTGCAAGTCTAAGTATTTCAGCAGCTCTAAAAAAGTTGGAAGGTACTCCCTTTAAACAAGCAAATCAGAAGTTTCTAGAAGGGGCAACATTTGGGCTTTGAAGTGGCTTTGGGCAGGATTTGTGAGTGTTTTGTGAATATTTTTATTCTGCAAACAGATTGAGCCATTCTGACAGCTGCTGGAATCAAGTTTCCCAAATGCAGTGGTTGGTTGCCTTTGCTGGACACGGGAACTTGCCCCTATCTGAGCTTTAGAAGGATACAGTTGGTGAGAAATTCCTCTGATAAAAGTCAAGGCTACTTCAAGGTAGGTAAAAGGAGCAGGTGTGTTTGTGGCATGTTGACTTAACTTGCTCAGAAGTCTCTCTCGCATTAATCTGCTGGGATGCCTGAAATTCCCACATTTAGGTAAGGCACGGGAGATAAGATGAGAGTGGGTGTGTCTGTGAGTGGTCTGAGTAGGGGCTCCTAGGAGAGGGTGGGAAAGGCATGAGTTGGGGGCATTGCTGTAGGAAAATAGGAACTGAAATGTCGAGCAGACACTCCCAGACTCAATCTGCTTCTGCCGAGAAGATGCTGGAGAAGGTGGAGTCTCTGTGCACTTCCATCAGGCAATAGTCCCTCTACAACTTGACGCTTGTGCCAGGCAACCATGAAGCTCTGGGTTGGCTTTGCATTTTACGGTTATATATCATGCCGCTTCATGGTTCACATAGCTCCCCCGCCCTATCCTGTGTAGTGTCTGCTACCACAAGAAATAGATTTTGAGCAGGCACTCATGTCTTTTGCCTGTGGGAAGTATGGAACCTCAGAAGTTCTAGAAAAGCTTTAAATATTTATTTTGATAGTTCTTCTTGTCCCCAACCAACTAACATGATGTTCTTCTATGTTCTTTTTTTTAAGTTTAAAAAATTTTTGTATTTTGTATTGGGGTATAGCCAATTAACAAAGCTGTGATAGTTTCAGGTGGACAGCAAAGGGACTCAGCCATACATATACATGTACTCATTCTCCCTTAAACTCCCCTCTCATCCAGACTGCCACATGACACTGAGCAGAGTTCCTGTGCTATACAGTAGGTCCTTGATGATTATTCATTATATATGTATGCTCTTCTTTCTTGAGACAACCACCAGTAGCCATATCTATCACCAGCTGCTACTCCCTGACCCCCCACCCCTGTACCGGTTGTCTTGACAACTTACTCCAATGTCACAATGACTTGAGACAAAACAGGATGCTTATGACTGCCAGTGGCAGAAATCTAATTTGAACTGGCTTTAAAAAGATGAGAATGTAGTGGCTGATATAGGTGAAAAGTCCAGGGTGTCATGTTGGATCCAGGGGCTCAAGACTTAGTCTTATCTCCCTACTTCTGCTTTGTACCTCTTCTCTCTTTGTATTGGCTCTGTTCTTGGACAGATTTTTTTCCCCCCTCATGGTGACAAGATGGCTGCCAGCACCTCCCAGCTTCCATCTGGTGCTCTTAAGCAAGTCCATGGAAAAAGAGAAGAGTTTCCCACTCAAAGTCCCAGAACTGAATCTCATTGACTCTGATAGGACTGGGTTTACCTCACGGGCCTGTATCTGAACCAGTCTTTGTATTTTAAGAGTTAATTTCCTCTTGCTGCTGTAGCAAATTACCTCAAATGGAGTGGCTTTTAAAAAAGCAAGTTTATTATCTTATAATTCTGGAGATCTGCCTATCTCAAACATGATGTGATGCCCTCACTGGTTAATCGAGACACAAGCCTGGCCTTGGAGCCCCACCCAAACCATATAGTGTTGGAGGGGCTGTTTTCCAGGGGAAGATGTAGTCTGAACCAGAGCTGAGGGACAGGATGCCCAAGGGGCTGCAACAGCAAGCGTCCATAATAGGAAACAAAGGAAAGACTCTGGTGCTCTTTTGAACAAGTTTTTGTTAGACTTGCCATCAGATTCCTTTTAGCCCATAGAATTGGCAGGGCTGAAGTTTGGATTGCATTGTGATCAATTTATTTCATTGAGAATTTTATGTCACTTTTAAAGCAAGAAATTTAGAGCTTGGTACCAGTGGGTCTCAGTGACCCCATGAAGCTGAGGCGGTACACAGCTAAGACTTGGACAGCATGGAAAAGCACTTAATTATCTGACTTCTGGGCAAGTTCAAGGTTTACACTGGTAAGGCCGGGTGAAAGAAAGAAACTTCAGGATAGTGGAAAACTACATAACGTATTATGTTACTCTCAGTTAAATCCCCTAATTTTAAGGGAAAACAATCTTCAAAAGAGTCATAAAGCACATGAAGAGGCATCTTGAGGGGAAACTTATCTAGATAAATCACAATATTCTTTGCAGCTGGATTTTGAGTCAAAATTTAAGTGAGAGGAACAGTCTCAAAGATCTAGCTGCGCATCTACCAGCTTGGAAAAAGCCGAAAAAGAAACCAAAGGACCTTAGCCATTCAGTTGGCCATGGCTCAGAAGTGTCTGCACAGATCACTTCTTTTGCACATCCGATGGCAGAGACAGCAAAGGATGACCAAGGAGGGTTGGGGACTGGAGAAAGGGAGAAGGACCCTCCCTCAATGTCCTCTGCAGGGAAAGCACATGATCACCACTCCTTCTATGACCTTTCATCAGAGATGATGGGACTAAAGCAACAAGTTGAATGGAGAGGCAGTGACTTGCTGATGACACACAGAAGGAAATGAGTATGATTATAAGCCCAGGGTATGCATGCATGTTATGAGCTCTAGAGGCAGTGCTGCCTGGTTATGAACTCTGTCCCCAGAATTGGATGGAACTGAATGTGAATCCTGATTCTTTCAATTAACAGCTGAGTGACTGTGGAACATTCACTTTAACCTTTCTGAGCCTTCATTTTTCATCTGTAAAAGGAGGATTAATGATGCTACAAATTAGCATTAGCAATTTACAAGTTCAGTTCAGTTCAGTTCAGTTCAGTCGCTCAGTCGTGTCCGACTCTCCGCGACCCCATGAATCACAGCACGCCAGGCCTCCCTGTCCATCACCAACTCCCGGAGTACACTCAAACTCATGTCCACAGAGTCGGTGATGCCATCCAGCCATCTCATTCTCTGTCGTCCCCTTCTCCTCCCGCCCCCAACCTTTCCCAGCATCAGAGTCTTTTCCAGTGAGTCAACTCGTCTCATGAGGTGGCCAAAGTATTGGAGTTTCAGCCTTAGCATCAGTCCCTCCAATGAACATCCAGGATTGATCTCCTTTAGAATGGACTGGTTGGATCTCCTTGCAGTATAAGGGACTCTCAAGAGTCTTCTCCAACACCACAGTTCAAAAGCATCGATTCTTCGGCGATCAGCTTTCTTCACAGTCCAACTCTCACATCCATACATGACCACGGGAAAAACCATTGCCTTGACTAGACGGACCTTGGTCGGCAAAGTAATGTCTCTGCTTTTTAATATACTATCAAGGTTGGTCATAACTTTCCTTCCAAGGAGCAAGCGTCTTTTAATTTCATGGCTGCAATCAGCATCTGCAGTGATTTTGGAGCCCAAGAAGACAAAGTCTGACACTGTTTCCACTGTTTTTCCATCTATTTCCCATGAAGTGATGGGACCAGATGCCATGATCTTTGTTTTCTGAATGTTGAGCTTCAAGCCAACCTTTTCACTCTCCTCTTTCACTTTCATCAAGAGGCTTTTGAGTTCCTCTTCACTTTCTGCCATAAGGGTAGTGTCATCTGCATATCTGAGGTTATTGATATTTCTCCCAGCAATCTTGATTCCAGCTTGTGCTTCTTCCAGCCCAGCGTTCCTCATGATGTGCTCTGCATATAAGTTAAATAAGCAAGGTGACAATATACAACCTTGACGTACACCTTTTCCTATTTGGAACCAAGTTAGCATTAGGCAAAACAATAATTAAAGCCCTCACCACCAGTTTGTGAATTATATGTTTGCACACAGTGTAGCTTGGAGCCCAGGAAGACTGGTGGTGTCCAGCCAGGATTTTTTTTAGTTGAAAGCAACAGAATCCCAAATAAACTTTAAAAAACAAGAAACTGTGAGCTATTTACGAATGGAAAGTACAGGGATGGTGTGGACTTTAGGCCCAGTTGGATCCAGGGGCTCAAATCAGGTCACCACCCAGCTTCTCCAGCTCTTGATTCCATTTTTTAATTTAAAATAATTCAGAAATTTATATTGTTACCACATGTGCCATAAACAAAAGATAAATATTAAATTAAGTGCAATGAAAGCAATGTCACAGAGTCCTAAGTACAACAACAGCAAAAAAACCTCAAACAACCCAATTAAAAAATGGGCATAGGACTTGAACAGACATTTCTCCAAAGAATACATATACTTACAAGCAATAAGCACATGAAAAGATGCTGAACATTAATAATCATTAAAGAAATGCAAATCAAAACTCTTGGGCTGGCCAAAAATTGTTTTGGGTTTTTCCATATTATCTTATGTGATCACTTCATAACCATTCAGACGGCTAGTGTTTAAAAACACAAACAAAACCTAGCAAATTTTGGGGAGAATATGAAGGAATTGGAACTCTTGCGCACTGTTAGTGGGAGTCTAAGATGGCATAGCCATTGTGGAAAATGATATGGTAGCTACTCAGTGGCTCAGCAGTAAAGAATCTGCCTGCAATGCAGGAGACTGCCTACAATGAAGGAAACGTGAGTTTGATCCCTGGGTCAGGAAGAGCCCCCTGAGAAGGAAATGGCAACCCACTCTAATATTCTTGCCTGGGAAATCCCATGGTCAGAGGAGCCTGATGGGCTAAAGTCCATGGGGTTGCAGGAGTTGGACGCGATTTAGCAACTAAACCATCACCACCACCACCAAAAGATTTAAAATGGAATTACATAATAATCCAGCAGTTCTATTTCTGTGTATGCACCCAAAAGAAGTGAAAGCTGGGTCTCAGAGAGACGTCTGTACACCGTGTTCATAGCAGCTGTATTCACATTGCCTGAAACATGGAATCCAAGTGTCTACTAAAGGATGAATGGATAAGCAGTCTATCCATATAATGGAATATTATGCAGCCTTAATAGGGAAGGAAATTCTGACACCTGCTACAACATGGCTGAAACTTGAAGACATTATGCTATGTGCAATAAGCTAATCACAAAAGGACCAACATTGTATGATTCCACTCATATGAGGAACTTAGAGTAGTCAAAATCATACAGACAGCTTCATTAGAGAATGATGGTTTCCAGGGGCTTGGGGAGGGGAGGATGAGGAATTAATTTCTACTGGGGATCAAGTTTTAGTCTAAGATGAAAAGAGTTATGGACATGGGTGCTAGTGATGGTTACCCAAACTTGTGAATATATTTCATGCCACTAAACTGTATACTGAAAAGTGGGTAAGATGGTAGATTTTATGTTATGCATATTTTGCCCCAATTAAAAAAAATCTGGAGAAAAATTCCTATCTAGATTCTGTGGCCTGCCCAAGACTCTAAGCATGAAAATGAGAGATAGAATGTTAAAGACACACCCAACTATGGAGTGTCCTCGGCACAGTCAGAAGGACTGAAGGAGTAGAGGGAGGAAGACCTTCCTCACCTGGAGGGGATGCTGTGCAGCGTCATGGTGGGTACACTGCATCACGGTCCTCAGCTGCTGAAGGACCTGCCTCTTCTGACCCTCCATCTCATCATACTTCTCTCAACTTTGTGTGATGACTCCTAGTCTTAGCCCTGTGTCCTTGGCCCTCTTGTCCCTGGACTTCCCTCTCTCAACTAGATTGCAGGACTCTGAGGGCAAGGCCAGCACCATGCTAGTATCCTGTAGCTGCACATACCTGGCAGGCACCCAGCGTGTGTTGGTTTTAGTCCAAGTTGTGGAAGGCAGCAGACTCAGTGGAGTGGTCCAAGAGCTCCTGTGTCTGAACATACCAGGAAACCACCTTCTACCACTTGTCTCTTTTTTGGCTGATTAATATATTTTCTATTTCTCCAGCCATCCTACATTCCAAGATTTTTTTTATTTTGTAGGCGATGGATATTCCAAGTCCAAGGAGAGAGAGATATAATGAGGGGATCCAGGTGCTCCTGGCAGGAGCAGAAGAAAATCCTGGTCTTGGGCTTTTCTAATTTTCAAAGCGTGGAACACAGAAAATGAAGTAGAGGCCCCTACAGAGTATTTGCCCTGTTTGGTGACAAATGACCCTAAAAGAGGGGCTTTCCAGGTGGGTGCTAGTTGTAAAGAACCCTCGTGCCAGTACAGGAAACGTAAGAGACATGGGTTCAGTCCCTAGGTCGGGAAGATCCCCTGGAGGAGGGCATGGCAACCCACACCAGTATTCTTGCCTGGAGAATCCCATGGACAGAGGAGCCTGGTGAGCTACAGTCCATAGGGTCGCAAAGAGTTGGATATTACTAAAGTGAGTTAGCACGCACGCACGACCCTAAATGATGGTGTCTTTCCCTCTCCACATCCTGACTTGAACTCAGGGACTGGGTAGAATGAAAGGAAGATAGGGTGATGAAGAAATTTAAGCATCAGCTCAGTTCTGGGTGGTTGGGTACTTTTCTAGTTACTGCATTTCTATAACAAATTACCCCAAACATAGTGGTGTAGGCGGGGTGGTAATAGACAGGGAAGCCTGGCGTGCTGCAGTCCATGGTGTCACAAAGAGTTGGACACAGCTGAACGACTGAACTGAACTGAAGAGTGGTGTAGAATAACCATGCACTATGCCCATGGGTTCTGTGGGTCAGAATTCAGACAGGGCATGGGGGGGAGGACAGCTAGTCTCCAGTTGGACAGCTTCAAGGCTGGAGGCGCCAGTCACCTCAAGGCTCATTCACTTACATAGCGGTTGGTATTGGCTGTTGGCTGCAAGGCCTCAGTTGCTCTCATAGGCTCTCTTTCCGTAGGCTTGCATGGGCTTCTTCCCAACATCTTCCCAACATGGAGGCTGTATCAGAGGACGGGGATCATGAGAGAGAGAGCACGTGGACGCTGTATCAACTTGCTCAACTCTGCTTCCAAAGGCTGGAGAAGGAAATGGCAACCCACTCCAGTGTTCTTGCCTGGAGAATCCCAGGGATGGCGGAGCCTGGTGGGCTGCCATCTGTGGGGTCGCACAGAGTCGGACACAACTGAATTGACTTAGCAGCAGCTTCCAAAGGCACTCAAGTCACTTCTGCTACTTTCTACTTTTTCCCAAGTGGGTTGTTCAGGCTAAAGGGGAGTGGGGTGGTATTTAGCTGTGTCTTCTGGGGGAGGAGTGTTAAAGGATTGGTGGACATTGTCAAGTCACCACAATGTCCTGAGATATGAGAAGTGATCTCATGACTTCAGACCTGTTTTTCTTCCCCTTTGTGGTCTGCGACTCCCTGCCCTGCCCCAGGTTCCCAGGAAAAGCAAACTCCAAATCAGTCAAGCAGATGGAACAGCCAGCAACCAAAAGGGAAGTGCCTGATGCCACCTGGAGTGCTGCCTCTCTTCCCTCTGCTGGGGGAACTCTGGCCAGGGAGGGGCTCTGAGGGCTTCCTGATGTGCTCAGAGGTCAGGAGTCCAGGGCGGAGTCCACAGGACGCATTCATTGGTTCATTCATTCATTTATCCACAAATCTTTCTTGAGCACAGTTTCCAAGCACAGTTCTCAGAACAGAGGGTGTTGAACAGCGAGATTAACTGACCCTCTAGCCTGTGCTGCTCAGCCCAGGGGACCAGTCTCAGGGGAGCTGGGAGAATCCCCTCCACGTGAGGCTCAGAAGACCACCTTGGCGATGAGGAGAGGAACCTGCCTCTCACTGGAGCCACCTCCCCTGCACAAGGGGCTGTGAGCGAGCTGGGACACCCCAGGACCGCTAACCCTACTTCTCGGTTGACTTTGCTCTTGATTGCTGCCCACACCCACCGGCTCTGAGCTCCTGGGAGAGGCTCGGAGACGCTGCCGGTGCCCGTGAGTCACGAGTGTAAAGTACGCCCAGGGCCTTGGCAGGCAGGTCTGTGCAAGGGTAAGGTGTCATTAGGTGAACGCTGACAAATGCTGCTTTCTCGAACCCTGGAGATAAAAGATAGACTTCCCGCGCAGTCTTTTATCTCTCCCACTGTCCTGGGGTGGGAGCTGCAGGTCCCCGGGCAGCCGGGCAGCGGTACAGCGGGACAGCGGGGTGGGGGTGCGAGCGGGAGTGCGCGCTTGTGCGTGTGTGCATGTGCGTGTGTGCATGTGCGTGTGTGCGCGCGCGTGGCCTTCCGGCAGCTGTCCCGGCCCCCACCCCACCCCACCCATCGCACTCGGCCCTGCGCGCCGCCCCCACCCCTGGCCGTGCTGGGTGCGCCGCGGGCCGCTGCGCGCCTAGCCGGTTCCCCAGCGCCTGGGAGGCGACCCCCGTGCGCCCCGGGTTCAAAGGCCCCCGCGCTGCAACTCCAGCCCCTCCGGGGGGCGGGGAGGCGAAAGGGGTGGTGCGGGAGCCAGAAAAGCCCTAACCCACAGCCGGCAGCCCTAAGCCGGGATGGGCAGCGCGCTCTGAAGTTTGTGACGGTCGCAGCCGACTCCTGGCCGCAGCCCGGGACGCGGCGAGCCAGCGGCCGGCCTCGAAGCATTTTCAGTTGGAGGGTGAGGCCCGCTGTGCCCGGCCCGAGCGCCCTTTGGCGGCCACAGGCGCCCGTCCTCCGGCGCGGTGCCCCCGCGCCCGATCAGGGTTCATGGAGCTGGGGCTGTGCTTCCTTTTCGGGCTCGCTGTGACCTCCGCCGCAGGTAAGCGGGCCGGGCGGCGCGCGTCTCCTGGCGCGAGCGCACACAAAAGGACCCCGGATCGCGGGCGCGGGGAGGGTGCCTCGCTGGGGGAGCGGCCTGGGGGCAGGCTAGAGGGCAGAAGCTGAGGGCATGGACCACCCCGCGGGCCCGGGAGGTTGCAGCCCACACGCAGGCAGGAGACTTGGGGCCCCGGGCCGACTTGGTCAATTTTTCATGAAGTCCGGAACTTTTCCAAAAGTTTGCAAACGATTCAGAAACTGCAAAATGATTGCAAAGTGTTCAGAAAACCTGCACAATGCTTGCACATTTTCAGTGGGTGCGGATTACTTGCATGCTGTGCAGTAAGTGAGAACTCCCAAGATTTTCACGAAGTGTGCACACAACTTGCAAACTTTTCAGAAATTGCTGCACATAGTTTTGCAAAGTTTCCCGAACATTGGGAGTAGCTTGGAGACTTAACAAAAAGTGCCCTCAGCTTGAAAACTTGGCAGAAAGTTTGGTTGTCCCCTTCCCCAGATTCTACGGGATGGTGGGTGTAAGGGTCTGCATTCCTAGTAACTCAGGAGCCCCTTCATCTGCCTCCTGCAGGATGGGTGCCTCACCCCCAGTATGGGGATGCTGGCAGGAGCAGCATGCCCTGGGCCCCCTCTGGAGCCAGATCGGAGGGGATCACCAAGGAGACTGTGGCCACCATGGCATCCCGCGGTCCAAGGCCCAGAAACCCTTGGCAGGAGCAGGGACCAAGTCAGTTTGGGAAGCAGGGGGCCGAGGGGGTCCCTGTGCACCACCGAGCCCGGCGCTGCACGTGTTTTACCTACAAGGACAAAGAGTGCGTCTACTACTGCCACCTGGACATCATCTGGATCAACACTCCTGAGTGAGTCAGCCCTGGGGTGGCAGAGTTGGCCCGGGGAGAGGGGAGGGGGACTCCTGGCTAGGCCCCTCTCTTCACACTGAAGGAGGACATGGTTCTTTCTGAGCCCAGTCAGCCCAGAACCCACTTGGCACAGCCTTCAGCCCTCCTGCCAACCCAGGTCGGCTCTGCAGGTCAAGGGTGTGACTCTCATCTCCTCTGAGGGCCTGGCCTGGGAGAAACCCAAACCCAGAGTGTCTGATACGGTGGAGGGGCGAATGAAATGAGCCAGCCAGAGGGATTAGACACCTGAGAAGTCCCTCTGGGGGGAGGAAGCCCCGAAAGTTACTCCTGCCCCCGGGCCATGTGGGTCTTGCCCCTCTGCTGACCCTGCCAGGCTCCGAGGAGTTTCAAATTCCTTGAAAGCAGCCTGTTCTCTAGGGAGTGCAGGGGTGGGCTAGGCAGGGCCTAGTGAAACCTCCCCCACGGGGTGACATTCCATGGAATTCAGGCTCCTTAGCTCCTGGGTGGTGAGCCCACAGTTCCTCCTCGTTCCCATGTCACCCCTGCACCCGACAGCTCCCCTTCTCTCTTCCAGTCCGTAAGAACTTTCTTACACCAAAACAGACAGTGCCGTCTGAGTCCCTCCTGGAGTCTCCTTAATGTAAAGTCCCCCCTCTCCCGAGGCCATGGGTACTGACTCAACTCAGGACCCCCTTCTAAAGAAACATCCTCCTGCAAACTGTGAAGAGGGCTTGACCTCAATCTGGTCACCAGCCTTTGGAATTTGCTTTCCTGGTCTCTAAAATCCAGGACTTGGACCAGACATCTCTACGTGTCTCTGGGTATTCTTAGGATACCTTGGGCATCCTGCTTAGCCTTTCCAGAGCCCTGGGCCTGGACAGGCAACTTTGATGCAGTGTTTGGGTCCCCTTGATCCAGGGGTTCCTTTGTCCCCAAGCATTGTGACCTCTGAGCACCCTGGGTGACAACTTGATGGGCCGCACATACCTACCTTGTTTTACCGATACCCCGAGGATGAAGTGCAAAGGAGACTGGACCTAGGGGGTTGAATTTCTTTCAAAACCAGGCCATGAGTCCTTTGAGTACATCTGGTCTGGAAAGTCACCCTGCTGTCCTGCATGGCAGGCAGGACTGCAGGAGCCTGGATATGTGTACAAGGTCCTGGCTCAGAAGGACCCTCACAATCTAAAGTGTATTGTTGATGTCTTGAAATGCTTAATACTTTCTAAATTCAAGTATAGTTGATGTACAGTATTGTGTTAGTTTCAGGTATACAACACAATGAAATGCTTAATATTTTTTTGAAGCAAGGGCTCTACATTTGCATTTTATCCCAGGCCATCCAATAGAGAGCTGACCCTGATGCCAGAATTTGCTTGCTGGGTTATGTCTGGTCAGCATACAGAGGGATGATCAGGCCAGATCTTAAAAAGAGAGGTGTGCTGGGGAGGGACTCCTGGGCGGGCTGCCACTGACAGCCTTCTATTCCCAGACAGCAGTCAGGATCACCTTCCCCTGAAGTCTCCATCACCCTGACATTTGTCCTCTCTGATTCTTATCCTCCTGGCATCGTCCTCTGACTAACTTAGTTTCACAGAACCCAGGGCAACCTTGGCAGGAATCCCAGGCGGTGGTTCTAGAAGGAGAAAGAAGAAAGCAAAGCCAGTTAGGGGAAGGGGACTTTGCAGAGGATAGGAGGGGAGAAAGAAGAGGATATTGGGAGACCACCTTAGTTTTCTGCCTGTTGCCAAGCTCTGAGCACTCGCTGCATGGAAGCACTCGCTCCATCCCCATGACCTGGTGGGAATCCTGTCTCTCCATTCTGAGCTGTCATGTATGACCTGAGATGAAGCCATAGGTCTTTGGCTTTTCCCAGGATATCCAACTTGCTAATGTTCCCCTCACAACTTGATTTACCTCTTCCCTTCTTCCCAGACCCTGATTCATTTTAAACACTAGAGGGAAGGATTAAATATGGTGTTTGAGAGTTTCATGAGCTACCCTGGGAAACAAAAAATGACAATAGCCAGACTTGAGCATTTTAAAGTCAGACAAGCAACATAACCTTTATACGGAGGATGTTCCCAGATGGTCTTTCTCTGCCTTCCTTTCTCTCCCTTCCTCCCTCCTTCGCTCTTTCTTTCCTTCCTTCTGAAAATTGTCTGTTGCTGTGTGGGCAACTTCACTGGCAAACTTTAAAACATCTTGGACAAGATTGCAAAGTGAGGGAGTGGGCTTTAGGGAACTTGGGCCTTTGGAGAAATGGAAGCATATGAAAATGACTGGATTGAACTAAAGGGCAGGGTGATGCACACTGGAAGGTTCTGTTTCCCAGTCCCTCCCCAACCAACCCTCAGAGCCCTACATCGAGGGCTCCTCTCTCTTAGCTGTCACCCTTCTTCTTCAGCAGACCTTCCTCATCTCCTGAGACTTCTCCAGGTGTGATTTGTATCCTGTCCCCACCACTGGCTGTGCTGGGAGACCACAGGAATCTGGGTCTTCATGCCTAAATTGAGAGTCTGGAACTTTGGGTGATTTTCAGATTCTGGTGTCTTTCCTTCTACTGCCTTCCAGTTGCATGGAGGTTGAGGCAACAATCCCACTTTATCTCAGAATGATGCTTGGGAAGTTGCAAGGCCTTCTTGGAAAAGGTTGTTTCAGCTGTGTTTAAGGACCTGCAAGCTGCTTAAGGGGGGGATGTTGTTCTTGCATCTCATGTGGAAAGTTAAGGCTCTAGAGAGCAGTTGCTCCCAGAGGTGTTTTCCAGGCATGAGATCCAAGTTCTCTGGTTTCCCCACATCCTTCTAAGCACTTAGCTCTTCCAGATCTGAGTTTGATCTGCACCCAGCACATAGTAGATGTTCCGTAATGCTGGTCTTTGCTGTCACTGAGGTTCTATCTGCAGGACTTTCTCCCACAAATGAGGTGTCCCATCCCAGAGGTCTCACATCCCTAGAGACATGTGCAGGAATGTGGATTTTTCTGGGGCTGTTGCTCATAACTTCCATTGTTTCCTCCAGAAGATCTCAGGCCCCAAAGAGGAATGAGCCAACTGCATCCCAGGTAGCTGCCTTCTTAGACCTGGGGAGGTGGCAGAGACGGCTGCTTGCCCATGAGGCGGGGAATGTTCATGGCTCTCCTTGGCCCTGTTAGGAAGCCACCATGCCTCCCCCTACCCCCAGCAACCCCACCATTGCCAACAAAAGCAAAACCCCATCTCAAAGGAAATACTCTTCTCATCTCATCTCATGGTCATGGAAAATATGCCAAGAATAAGATAATAAGGAGAGAAGTAGGGACAAGTAGCCCACATGATTACATCCCTATCACTCGGGGCTGTTTCCTCAAGAATACTTCAAAAGCAGGAGTGTCCTGTGACATGGTGAGGGATTGTCTCTGTTGGGGTCTCCAGAAAGACGGAACTAATAGGATGTGTATATATAGATCTCTATGTGTATATAAACACACTACGCACACACACACAGAGGAACTGGTGTTGCAGTCTGCAGTCTGAGGCACCCTGAAGGCTGAATTCCCTTCCTACTCAGGGCATCTCACTTCGCTCTGTCAGAGCCTTCACCTGATTAGATGAAGCCCACCCACATTATGAAGAGTAATCTGCTTTACTCAACATCTACTGATTTAAATGTTAATTGCATCTAAAATATACCTTCCTGGCACCATCTAGACTAGTGTTTGGTCACAGATCTGGGTACTGTGGCCCAGTCAAGTTGACACATACAATTAACCATCCCAGAGTTCTCAGTGCTAACCATACCCCACAGCAGGGCAGCCCCTTTGCACCTACTGCCACCCATCCACCCCGCTGCAGAGTGAAACCACTAGCTCTGACAGCTGATAAAGCTGCAGGGCCCCCAGCAAGGAGCCCCGCTCAGTCTCAGCCACTTCATTCCTGAGAACTGAGTGGACCTGCCATCTGTTAATCCCTCCAAGGATGTAATGACAGAGGCGATGCTATGACAATGGCAGTGTTTCCAAACAAAAATCTGAGCCACATGGTCTGACAAGCAGAAATGTATTTCTGGAAAGAGCAGTGCAGGATGTTTGGAATCACGGCTGTGGTGGAAAATCAGGACTCTGTAGACTCCTGAGAAGACTCTAACCCCAGGAGCTCTGCCTGCTGTCCTGTTTGTGATCCACTGTGTGGCCTGGGGATGGTATCACCCTCTCCCCGTGCCCCCAGGTAAGGTGCAGACATCAGTGTGACTCTAGGATGGTGACCTAACAAGGTGACCAGCCTGGCCACACTGACTCAGCCAGCAGGAACGATATTTTTCCCCAAAGAAAAGGTTTAAAATAATCATAATTATTCAATATATTCTACCACAAAAAGGCAACAATTCAACAGAGTCATCTTTGCCCCTCCTGTTGTTCAAGAGAGGTATGCCACATGTTTCTAGGGAGGGGACATTGTAAGTTTGAGAATATCCCAGTGGAATGGATGGATCTGGTTCTCCAGCCTCCCGCTGATATGGGACTGGCTGTCTACCCACTGTGTGATCACAGGGATCCCAATAACAATCATGTGACCCGCAAGTCAGGACTGGGAGTACTGTTGCTGGAGATACAGCTTTTGAGGCAGAGGGGTAGTCTTTTGAGCATGATCATGATCTTGCAGTCCACACTGATGTTGACCATGACTCCTGTGAGTAAAGACATGTGAGGATGACATGAGAGAGTGTGTGGAGTGTTCTCAGCACATTGTCTGAACTCTAGTGGGCTCAGTACCTCAGGACCACAGGACCATGTGGATAAGTGTACAACCCTGGGGGCTGCATAACCTTCCCTGTCGCTCCACATAGTCTGTGATTGGAGGAGCCTGGGATGAAGAAGCTCCAGTCCTGCTGAGGTCGGCTTCCTTGGACCCTTAAACCATGCTCTTAGCCAACTTCCTGCAGTAACACTGAGGAGCTTGCACCTGGGTACCTTAGTTTTTCCCTATGCCATGCCTCTTGGTGGGAGATCTCTTAGCATTTGTTCTGCATCAGGTTTACAGACCCTGGGAAAAGGTGTGTCTGGCTGACTGCACTGCTGATAAGTGGCTTGATAAGCACCCTGGTGGCCAAAGGTTGTTCAGGCTTAATGAGATTTGCTCCTGCCCCTTTCTGCCCCTCCTTTGTTGTTTGCTTCCCTGGTGAATAATTGGAATGTTTGGGGAAAGGGGCATGGTGTTCTCTGAAGGCACATTGCTCTGGGGCTCCCTGTGCTAAATAAGCAGGTGGATACAGTGACAATGGGGGTGTGGGTGTGGGGGGGAGGGCTGGGGTGATGTGGAGGCATGGTAGCGGGTCTGGCTGTGCTGTGCTTAGTCGCTCAGTCGGGTCTGACGTTGTAGCCTTTTAGGCTCCTCTGCCATGGGGATTCTCTAGTTCAGTTCAGTTCAGTCTCTCAGTCATGTTGACTCTATGCTACCCCATGAACTGCAGCACGCCAGGCCTCCCTGTCCATCACCAACTCCTGGAGTTTACACAAACTCATGTCCATTGAGTCAATGATGCCATCCAACCATCTCATCCTCTGTTGTCCCCTGCTCCTCCTGCCTTCAATCTTTCCCAGCAACAGGGTCTTTTCAAATGAGTCAGCTCTTTGCATAAGGTGGCCACAGTATTGGAGTTTCAGCTTCAACATCAGTCCTTCCAAGGAACACCCAGGACTGATCTCCTTTAGGATGGACTGGATCTCCTTGCAGTCCAAGGGACTCTCAAGAGTCTTCTCCAGCACCACAGTTCAAAAGCATCAGTTCTTCAGCGCTCTGCTTTCTTTATAGTGCAACTCTCACATCCATACATGAACATTGGAAAAACCATAGCCTTGACTAGATGGACCTTTGTTGACAAAGTAATGTCTCTGCTTTTTAATAAGCTATCTAGGTTGGTCATAACTTTCCTTCCAAGGAACAAGCATCTTTTAATTTCATGGCTATAATCACCATCTGCAGTGATTTTGGAGCCCCAAAAATAAAGTCAGCCACTGTTTCCCCATCTATTTGCCATGGGACTGGATGCCATGATCTTAGTTTTCTGAATGCTGAGCTTTAAGCCGACTTTTTCATTCTCCTCTTTCACTTTCATCAAGAGGCTCTTTAGTTCTTCTTCACTTTCTGCCATAAGGGTGGTGTCACCTGCATATCTGAGGTTATTGATATTTCTCCTGGCAATCTTGATTCCAGCTTGTGCTTCTTCCAGCCCAGTTTCTCATGATCCTGCATATAAGTTGAATCAGCAGGGTAACAATATACAGCCTTGACGTACTCCTTTTCCAATTTGGAACCAGTCTGTTGTTCCATGTCCAGTTCTAACTGTTGCTTGCTGACCTGCATACAGGTTTCTCAAGAGGCAGGTCAGGTGGTCTGGTATTCCCATCTCTTTCAGAATTTTCCACAGTTTATTGTGATCCACACAGTCAAAGGCTTGGCATAGTCAATAAAACAGAAATAAATGTTTTTCTGGAATGCTCTTGCTTTTTCGATAATCCAGCAGATGTTGGCAATTTGATCGCTGGTTCCTCTTCCTTTTCTCCTTTTCTCCAGGCCAGAATGTTCGAATAGGTTGCCATGCCCTCCTTCAGGGGATCTTCCCAACCCAGGGATTGAACCCAGGTCTCCTGCATTGCAGGCGAATTCTTTACCATCTGAGCCACCGGGTATGTCAGAATAATTTGAATGATCTGTTGGGAACCCCTTTGTTAAATGATGAGGTCTTAGTAAGGCTGAGTCCCCACAGAGTAAACACAATGCCTTGTAGTCATTTCTCATTGTACACGGCACCTGGGTCTCTGTACCCAAGATCTGAGTGTGGGCCACCAGGAAGGGATCCCAGGAAGTAACTACAGAATCTGTTTCCCAAAAATGGTAAATAAATAAGGACACATAAAAAAAGATGGTATTGGGACTTCTCTGGTGGTCCAGTGGTTAAGACTCCTGCTTTCAATTCAGGGGTTGCAGGTTTGATCCCTGGTCAGGGAACTAAGATCCTACACATCGTGGGGTGCAGCCAAAATAATAATAATAAAGAGAGAAGACAGTATCAGCCAGACTAAAAGTGATCTTGAACTCAGGTTTCTGTCTGATCATGTTTTTACTTCTCTGAGTCATTTCCCTCCCACGTAACCCTCTCCCGCTTAGAAATCTGTACATGTTTCCATTCCGGTTTTGAGTTTGGGTAATGGCAAGCCACTCCAGTACTCTTGCCTAGAAAATCCCATGGATGGAGGAGCCTGGTAGGCTGCAGTCCGTGGGGTCGCTAAGGGTCAGACACGACTGAGCGACTTTACTTTCACTTTTCACTTTCACACATTGGAGAAGGAAATGGCAACCCACTCCAGTGTTCTTGCCTGGAGAATCCCAGGGACGGGGGAGCCTGGTGGGCTTCCATCTATGGGGTCACACAGAGTCGGACACGACTGAAGTGACTTAGCAGCAGCAGCAGCAGCAGCAGCAGCTGCAGTAGCTCAGAACATTTTAAGGCAAGATGCATTTTTAAAGTTTGATAGCCCTGGGGCTAAATTTCAGAGTTTACTGACAAGGTCAGCTCACACAATCAGAGTGACCTCCTGATTGGGTTCAGTTGGACCTAGAGTCTCCTTTTCTACCCCAGAATGGATGTGAGAAGGGGAGATGTCTGGGGGCAAAGATGGGTTCGTTGAAATGCAGCTGATCCCGACTGGATAAGAAAGAGACTTGAGGCTGGAAAGCAGGTTGATTTGCATTGAGAAGGTCATGACCCTGTGTGACCCAGAAGGGAGAACTTAGATTTTTGCTCGACGAAGAGAACGTTGCAACTAGGAACTTGGCCTTAAATCTGAAGGCAGATGAAAGGCTGTGACATCTCTGGTATGGTTTGTTCTTGCAAGAATTTAAAACAAAGAAAGCTGGGAAGCAAACAGTGCTTTCCTTAGGGGGGCCCCACAGCCGGTTGGAACTCACAGGCTTTGTAGCGCCAGATCGCAATCCCGTCCTGGATCCACAGCATCTCAGCAAGTTTGATGGGGGCTGCCTGTGCTCCACTTCCTTACAGGTAGTCCTCTGTAACCATTGCTCAGCTTTGGAGTACATTAGAAATAGATTTACTGTTTAACAGAAGGAAATAACCCTCTCAGTCTAAGCCATGTTTCGGTGGAAACAGAATTCCTTGAAATGGGACACACACATGCACACACGCGCGCACATAATTTCCCTCTGTTTGGGACAGGAACCAATTTTATTTTGAAGGAAAATAAATCCATGCAACGGCCACAATGTAGATGAGCTGCTGGTCCAGACAAGGTTCCAGGGGCTTCTAGAGTCCTGCTGCCCCACCAAGCCCCCAGGAATGGACAGCAGAACAGGGCCTCCCCAGCCTTTCTCGTCTGTCCCAGTTCGGCGTCTCGGGAGAGCCAAGAGCATTTGGAGAACTTAGCGATGTTCAGAGCCCTGGAGGCACAGGTCTTCCCTTATTTTATGACCTCTCAGGGCCAACTTAGCAGGAGGCCTTAATAAACAGTAACTCTAGAACGTGGCAGCCAGTGAACCCTGTACCTGGCCCAGTAATTTAAAAAACAGAAACAGATTCATGCACCCATGAGAAAGGCTCAGAGGCTCTCAGATGTGGCCGAGGTGTTGCGGTCCTGTGTTGCTTGGTGATGGCACGAAGGGCCCACAACTTGGGGAGCAGTGAACAGCTTTGCCAAAAGCCAGAAGCAAGTCGGTGAGAGAGCAGAGGTCTGTAGCTTTTCTGGGTTTTTCTACATCTGATTTCCATAGATTTCTTGTAGGGTGGCAAGGTAGGATGAGGCTCATGACATACTCTTTCAGGTGCAAACTTGAAGGGGATGCCATAAAGTTAAATAAAAGGGAATGCGATGTTTTTTAGAAATGAAAATCAGTGCAGAAGTATCATAATCAACCAAATACCAACATTTCTAATACAGACAGGATCTGACTCTGCTTAGTTCTTGTTTGGGGATAGAGCCTGTGTCTCTAGAGGGACTTAAGTTTTCTTAGTTCAAGGTAAGCAATCAAGTGGTCAGAGTGACCACAACGATGCAAAAAAATTAGATTAGGAAGAAAATGGGTGTCTTTATTTTTGTTGCCATGGCAAGTATGTCTTCATTCAGTAAGGTTTTTCCATCCTAAAGGTGAAATCTTCTGAAAGTTAGCGAGGGTGTCTTCTCTTCTTTCTGAGGGTTGTTTAAAGGGATGTGTGATGGAGTCTGGACTTTTTTTTTAATCCCCCTACACATACCCCCATCTTTAAAAAAATACCTGCTCCTTATTTTACTCCTTCTGTTTCCACTGCTGGTAACTATTTTGAGCCACATCTGTCTGCAGCTTTGCATAAAGTTATAATGAGCCTGTGCCAGACAGACGTGGATTGCTCATGCCTACATTTGACCTGGAATGTGTTAGGGTCACTGGGGGTTGGGGAGAGAAACTCTAACCTAACTCACATGGACAAATTTGGGTTGTAGTTGACAGGGGGGAAACCAGCTAACTTGTCAGATTCCCTAAATGGCTTCAGTTGCAAATATTGCAGGCGTTTGTTGCCCTAATTTCTTGGTTATTTTTTGAGCTGACACTCTTGGAAATCCCACCCCACACACAACATACACAGAAGGATGTTTATGTTACGCTCTGTTGCTCTGACCACTTGTGCTTCCTCTAAATAGGCTTCATTCAGAGCCCATGTGCCTGTGTGAGGGGAGGAGGCTGCTGTGTTCAGGGACCTAATGGCACGATATAGTCTTTTGCTTTGGGATTTTTTCTAAGCTCAGTTATATGGTGGTAGGATGTGGAAGAGTCCTACTCTTTGGATGAAGCTTTCTGAGAACAGTTGGCAAGATCCTGGGACTCTCTCCACTTAGGGGTGGGTAGAGACCCCACATTTCATTGTGGTTTCATTGCTGGAGAGAAGTCCTACTCTAGCATATGTGCTATTCGGAGATACTCAGGTGTAACAGTGAGGGCATTTGGGAATCTCTCCATGGAATTTGGAGCTGGATGAAGCCTCCAGAGATCCAGCCCTTTCATTTCTGAGCCCCAGAAAGAAATCACTCAGCCAGGACCTCTCCGGGAGCTAGTCTTCAATTTGGACCAATATCCTAGGTCTGTCAGCCTAGGGAGGCCTCTGGTTTTGTCTCTGAGACTTCATCCATCCAGGCAGCCTGGTTTCTTCCTCATGTGTCTGCAGAAGTTACTATCAAGATGTGGTTTTTCCATTTTAAGTGATCTAGAGACCATATTCCCTCTAGGACAATGATAGTAGAAATCCAATACATCAGCTAAGAATTCTCAACATTTGGGAGATTGGGTTTGGATGGGAAGTAATGGCCAATTAAGACCTCTTTCCCTCTCTCCTTCCCTGATAGCTTCCCTGATACCTTAGTTGGTAAAGAATCCACCTGCAATGCAGGAGAGCCCTGTTCAATTCCTGGGTCAGGAAGACCCCCTGGAGAAGGGATAGGCTATCTGCTCCAGTATTCTTGGGCTTCCCTTGTGGCTCAGCTGGTAAACAATCTGTCTGCAATGCGGGAGACCTGGGTTCAGTCCCTGGTGTTGGGAAGATCCCTTAGAGAAGGGAAAGGCTACCCCTCCAGTATTCTGGCCTGGGGAATTCCATGGACTGTTTAGTCTGTGGAGTCGCAAAGAGTTGGACACGACTGAGCAATTTTCACTTCACTTTCCCTCCCTCCTTTCTTCACATAGCAGACCCTTGTTATTGAGATGCTGTAGTATTATTATACACCTGCTCTGAGCCAGGCACTGCCTGGGCTGCCCTGGATGCTGAGGTGGACAGGCAGAGGTCAGCTGTTACCTACCCCAGGGAACAGGAAGGAAGTCACACCTGCAGCCCAGGTGAGGAAACACCCCTTGTTCTTGGGTCCGACTGATGGGAGTCAATATTCTCTTTGAAAATACATATAGTTTTGGTAAAATTCCCCAACAACCAAGTCCTGGATAAACTCATAAGTTGTGGGTTGCTTTCTTTGAGTGGGGGGATGGGGGGGAATGTCTTTTAAAAAAAGTTAACTACCAACCCACGCACGTTGCTCACTCTTTTGATATTTCTAAATATTCTGGTCATTGGCTATTTCTGAGGCTGCAGGTGGACTTCCTCCTTTGGTGGCTGGTGGAGGAACAGTCTGCCTTGGGGGCCTCCTGCTTAGAGATGCGGCGATTTTCTGCAGAAGCAAAGCTGCAGATTGCCAGTTCCCTTTATGTTGTTTGTGGGCAGGAAGTTCGTGTCGTGTTCTTTAGAACCAGAAAGCATGTGTTTCTGCTTGTACAATGAGGTCACTGAGGAGATGTATTTCCTGGTTATTTTCTTTCCTAGAGGTTGGAAGGGCACCCACTGGTTGTCTGGCATGAGGCCTGTCCCAAATCAACTCTCACAGGCATTTGATGAGTGGACAAGGAGTAAATTCACTGTAGGATAAGGCTCCTGAGGTGGTTAGCCAAGTATCTCTGAGCATCATGAGGTCGTATGCTTGCTACCACCTGCCCAAAGTACAGTGTGATCCAAACCAAACATTTCACAGTGGGCACACCTGGGAAGAAGGACTCCAGCCAGCTTTGTTGGCTGTGTTTTGTCCTGATTTGGAACACATTCTTTTGTATTTTGTTGCAGTGAAGAAAATCTCTACTTTTCCTTGTCAGCTGCAGAGACTCCTGTTCTTTCTATGAAACCCAAGAGATCATGGTTGCATCCATCTTGAGAGAGTGAGTTCCAGGGTCAGCTTGAGGTAACTGGTTGCAAGCAACAGAAACTTAAATGTAGCTCACACAGCATAGGAGTTTATTGGAAGGACATGGTGTGATCCACAAACTGGAAGGGAGGGAGAAGCAGGACCAGGCTTAGAGAGAAACCAGGACAGGACTGGGGGTCCCAGGGCACAAACAGACAAGGCAGGATAGTTAGTGGCGGCTCCAGACTATTTTCTTTTTTTAAAATTTTTGGTTGCACTATGTGGCATGAGGGATCTTAGTTCCCTGACCCGGGATCGAACCTGTGTCCCCTACAGGGGAAGCTCAGAGTCCCAACTGATGGACTACCAGGGAATTCCTATCCAAATTATTTTCTGACCTCGAATTGGTTTGCTCAGGTGTCTTGAGAAGGAGAGGGTGCCATGAGCCAGCTAGGGTCACCTGATGAGTCTTGAGGTGTGGGAAGGCAAGATACAGTGATTGACAGTCTCATCAAGACCTCACACAGGGAAAGAGGGACCATTCCCCAGGGGAAAGACAACAGATTGGATTCCAGGAGACGAAAACAGTCAGCACTGAACTCAGGCTCTAGAGAATCCTGGGCTTTTAAGTTTTTCAAGGAGGGTATTTCTGTCTGAGCTTTTGTTTGCTCCTTGTCTCTGTGTCTTTGTGCAAAGTGGAGGTGGGGAGGGGGCAGTCCATTAGATGTTTCTTGAAGTGAATGGATGCTTTTACAGACCTTTGAATATTCAGTCACTTTCTGTAGTTACTTCATTCTGTCTTATTCTTCTAACAGAGTTCTTAGTTCATACTTTTTTCTGATTAAGTTTTACAAAGACAGTCAATGAAGTTGATCCACATTTTCTTACCTGCCCAAGAAGGTATTTCAAAGTATGAGAGAGCAACTGAGTGGTACCTTCTAAGGAAGAAATTTAATAAAATCTGAAATTGAGCCTAGTTAGAAAGCCTGTTGGAGTCTAGAAGTTGATTCTCCGGGGAGTTGTGAGGGGCAGTATCTAATGACCGCTGGTGCCTGGCAGCTGGGGGGCCCCCCGCCATCTGCCTGCCACTGGCAAACAGTTGTTCTTCTTCCTTTTGGCTGCAAGACCGGTCAGCAGCGTCGTGCCTCCTGTACGACGTGTCCCAAAGACGGTCCTGAACTTGCTCTTCCATTTCAGAAGGAAAATGTGAAGCAGGGGAGACAGCATCATCTTGACGTCTGAGTGTGAAGTGAAAATGTTCTGTTTGTTGGGGAGACACTCAGCAGAACCTGGGCTTTTTAAAATTGAAAATGACAACAGTTTGTAAAAATAGTAGCTGGTGCTAATTTTGTCACCATGTCATGTGATCTGTCTGGCTTTGCTTTATGGAACAAGCCACTAGAGCAGGGGTTGTACCCTGAGATGCCCATGAAGGCCAGACAGGTAAGAAAAGCAAGCAGAGAAGGACAGGAGTAGGGACTGGGGGCAAACAAGAGTGTTTGAGCCAGGTTCTGATGGCATCACTCAGCTTCAGACAGCTGCTGCTATGTTGGAGTATGGGACTGGAGAGAATATAACTGAGAGAAGATGGAAATTGGGATATATGTGTGAAATTTTCAGGCTAAAAAAAACAAAAACATCACCCTCTTGTGATTGGATGAAGCCTACAGAAATGCCAATTTTCTAACCTCTGTACTAGATTAAACTGTGTGTGCACAGGGCCATGGGCCTGTTGTGAATCATCAGAAATCTAGTCCAGGCCCGTACATTGAAAACCACTCTGCAAATATTTGTTGAGTGCTATTCAGTTCGGGGTGGGTAGGTGGGGTTATGAAAACTGGGCTTTCTAGGACCATTCAATCAACTTTGCTGAGAATTTAGAGTCCGGCTGGGTGATGATGCAGATGGAGAATGAATTCAGGAGATTTGGAAGTTTAGTATTTACTAACATTTATATATGACAGCTGGGAGAAAATGGGAAATAAGGAACAGTGTGCTAAGTATGATCTTGGCGTCACCATCACTGATCAAATAATGAATGCTCTGAGCATATGCTGAGGACAATTTAATATACAAAGACACACAACACTAGACATTGCCAATGTGATTGTTTTGTCTAAGAGCATTTGGGTTGATCTTACCTGCTTCTCTTTTGTTTGCAGCTCTGTGTTATAACTGGAACAGTAGCAGGTTGAAATGCTGCCTACATAAAGAACTGTGTTCTTTAAGCCTCACTGTAGAACAGCAGGCTAAACCACAGGTCAAGACAGTGTGCTGGTCAAAGTTCTCAGCCAGTTTAACTTCATTTTCAGGGTTCCTTCATTAGTTCCTTCCAATTCACCGTTCAAGAGACATTCGTTTCTTTATCATTCAAGAAACCACAAAGGTACCAAGACAGCAACTAAAACATGAGTGCTTTTTGGGCAGAGAGTGTATAAAGATGAGCCAGCCAAAGGAGGCATGACAAAGAATGGCACTGCTGTGCCAGGTGGCATTCTGGTTCCTTCTTGCTTGTCTTTCTTACTTAGTCGCACATCTTCAATGCAGGGCTGGTAGATGGGTTTTTTTTTAATGCCTGGTACAACTCACTTGAATTCCCAGACCAAAAAAGCAACAGCAGTAGCCACATTCCTTCACTGCTAGGAGCTCTTTGCTAAGTACTTTTCATGCAGTGCAGTGTATTCATTCAGTCCAACAACTTTTGTAAATCAGGAAACTGGAGCGGGTGGAGTGGTCATCATATAAGTGCTATACAGCATAATAATGGGATCACCAGGTAACCTTTCTCTGTGCTCTGTGTGCCTTGTTCACACCTGTGCGTATTGGCCTGTGAGCTTTCTTTATCCTGTACTGTTTTCATACACCAGGAGTGTGTGAATGCCCTAAGGCCTTTCTGCATCCTCATCACACTGGCATAATACCAAGGAGATACAGGTAGACCTTGGATATACCGCACATGTGGTTCCAGGCTACCTCAGTTCAGTTCAGTCGCTCAGTCATGTCCAACTCTTTGCGACCCCATGAATCACAGCACGCCAGGCCTCCCTGTCCATCACCAACTCCCGGAGTTCATTCAAACTCATGTCCATCGAGTCGGTGATGCTGTCCAGCCATCTCATTCTCTGTCGTCCCCTTCTCCTCCTGCCTCCAATCCCTCCCAGCATTAGAGTCTTTTCCAGTGAGTCAACTTGTCGCATGAGGTGGCCAAAGTATTGGAATTTCAGCTTTAGCATCAGTCCTTCCAATGAACACCCGGGACTGATCTCCTTTAGAATGGACCGGTTGGATCTCCCTGCAGTCCAAGGGACTCTCAAGAGTCTTCTCCAACACCACAACAAAGTGAAAAAGCAAGTCACACAAATTTTTTGGTTTCTTAACACTTATGAAACTTTTGTTTATATTATACTGCCGTCTATTAGGTATGCAATAGCATATCCAAAAAATGTACATCCCTTAAAACTCCTTTATTGCTAAAAATTCCAATCATCATCTAAGGCATGTGGCCACAAAACTTCAATTTGTAAAATTCATATTATCTGTGAAGTGCAGTAAAATAAGGTATTCTCAGATATAGTGGATGCTTGGCAAATGTTAGAAATTCCTTGTAAGGAATTTTATGGTTGTTGAACATTGTAGGTTGGAGAGTATCCAGTCTTACTGGTCTAGTTTATCTCACGCTCAACAACCAGTTACTTAATTAATAGTCTTCATTTTCTCAGCCTTGTGCTGGGTCCACAGCAGGTGCAAAAGAAGGAGCCCTGTGTCCACTGTAAGAGCTGGACAAGAAAGACCCCTGCCCTGGTTCTGTGGGGTAGAGGGCGTCACTGACTCTCCTCTGGCCCTATCTCCTACCCACTGCAAGGAGTCTATGGGACCGAAAGCCATATGCCCCTTCTTCTAGACCATGTACTGAGTATTTATGATCCTGGAATCCCCCCATCCTCAGGTGTCTCTGAGCCCACTTCAGGGTCTGACATCCATGGACAGAACAGGGCTTAGGGCACATCTCCCAAGGCCTACTGGACAGCCAAGGTGCAGCTGCTTGCAGGATGGGGGGATGGGGTGGGGTGGGGGTGGGTGGAGCTTGGGTGCACTTGGGATAGAGCAGGATGGGAAGCTAAAGTGCTGAATCTCCCAGTGCTGCCATGTTGCTGCACAGAACTCCAAGGAGCCTCAGAATCCTAAAATCAAGTTCTAATTTCCAAGGTATCCTGAAGCCAAACTCTTATTTAAGTGCTTATCAGATTTTAAAAACCTTTAAATTTTCAACCTATTGGAAGTGGGCCTTTGTTGGAGCTGGAATTGTTATTGAGGGGCGGGGGAGCAGAGGGTGGGCCTTCCGTGGGCAGGACCATCTCCTAAGTCCTATGGTTCTCAGCTTGCATCACCTGCTACTGGCTCCCAGGTCAGCCAGCAGAGTGCACGCCTAGAACACTCAGGCTTGGAGCAGGGTTTTCTCCCTCCATGAACATTCCTGGAAAGTTTCAAGGGCTCATTTGCATACTAGCTCCTCCCACTAGGCTGCTGGGAAAGTGCTTAGCAGTTCTGTTAATGAATACCAGGTTGCCCTGTTTCCTCACTTAAAACACTTTGTTTGTGAAGTTGAGTGGTTCTGAGTACATAAATGCCTAATCAGCTGACAGCAGCTTCAGAATTGCAGGTCTTGCTCTTGATGGAAAAATGGGATCCGTGGTTGTTAATCCTTGTGTGTAATTTTCACCAAGAAATGGGGGCCTGGGTTTAATGTCAACACCTAGAGACTTAATGTGGCCCTATTACTGGAACTCTATACCTTTAGCCAAATCCTGCCTCCCCACAATGTCAGTATTGTCTTGCTACCCCACCCCCACCATTTCTCATTCTTGAGAAAAGATGAGGTTTTAGCAAAGGTTCTGCTCAGAACAGGGGCTTCCCAGGCAACTCAGTGGTAAAGAATCTGCCTGCCAATGCAGGAGACACAGGAGACTGGATTTAATTCCTGGGTTGGGAAGATCCTCTGGAGAAGGAAATGGCAACCCACTCCAGTATTCTTGCCTGGAAAATCCCATGGACAGAGGAGCCTGGTGGGCTACAGCCCCTGGGGTCGCAAAGAGTCAGACACGACTGAGTGACTGAAACCACATGCACAGCTCAGAACGGGAAGGGCCCCTGCTTGCTTTCTCCATTCTGTGAGCTCAGACTGCTCCATACTGGGCCTGCCTGGATCCAGGAACCATTTCATAACTAACTTGGGTAGCAGTGAGTGGGGAGAGGGGAAGAGAAAGAGGGTGGGGGTGGTTATGTTCTCAGCTCCAGTCTCCAGTCCAGCAGGGAGCAGGTTTCTCCCAAGCATCAGGTCAGGATGAAGCAACCCCCACTTTGTCCTTACCACCCCCAAAAGGCACCAACCATGGCATGTGTTTTAAATTAAAGGAAATTCAATTTGATGTTATTTTGAAAGCACAGAGGATGTCAGAACCCCCTTTGAGGTGGCTGATTGGTGATACTTCATGGGGCTCACAGAAACCAAGGTGATTAATCTCGGGGACTGGAAGGAAAGCCAGAATTTATTGGAAAAGTAACTTTTGGCCACGTGTGTTTCCTCTAGCTACTATTAATCTGCCCCCAAATCCTGTTCCATGTGTGCTAATGAATTAAGCAGCCACTTTTAACTTTTTCCCACTGAATTGCAATGACAGTGTCCTCCCATCCCTGGAGAGCACTGGTTTGGATGGACAGGAGCATAAGAAACATATTAAACATTTATTGTTTCAAATGACACCACCACCCTCGTGCCAGCTCCAACCATAAATGAAATGGGTAAATAGTTTCAGGCTTTTTTTTTCTTCATTAGAAGACTTTTCTCAAGGTCACTTCTGTCTTCAGAGGCTTCCATGTCTGTGTCTTTAAGGAAGCCTTGTTCCAAGGCCACAGTGTGTTTCAATGGCCATAATTGGATTTGTACTCCAGTTAGCACAGACTACAAATTTGATGTGTGCACAGAAGGAATTTGGTACTTGATGGGCAGGAACTAAACCAGGCCTTGGGCTGCGGGGTAGGAAGTCATCTTACTGGTATGGATGACCAGGCTCAGGTGCTGCTGGCTGAAGGGTGAAGACTGGGATCAGCATTTGGGCCAGCGGGAATGTCCGTGTCAGGGGTTTGGATGCAGGAAGGGGAAACCAGAACTGCCCTGCAAGGATCCGGGATGGGAGGCGTGCTTGCTGAGGTTAGGTCTTGAAAAGACTGAAAGGGCACACACGCACACACCTGGCATTGCTGGCTCCTGCCCAGAGAGGTGCAGACAGGCCATCCTCCATCCTCCACTGGGGCCTTCCCATCTTTCCAACCCTGAGGCTCCAGCGCACTGCCTGGGGCTTAGGGGAGAGCAGGGGCCAGGGAGTGGGGGTGGTAGGAGTGAAGGGTTCACTCCTGAAGCTTTCCAAGGCTCAAAGCGTGGGGAGGGTGTGGACACCAGATCCTGGGACGTGGCTGCACAGCCTGCCTCACCCATCCTGTGTCCATCATCTCCCATCCCTTCGCCAACTCCACACCTGCCGGTGTCCACTAGCAGGGAAGCCCAGGCGGCTCACCCAGACATGGCCCTGACGTTGCTCTTTCCTTTGCAGACGGACCGTGCCCTATGGACTGTCCAGCTACAGAGGCAGCGGAAGCAGGGGCAGGAGGTCGGCTGGCCAGTTGCTACAGAGCCCACAGCCGGTGAAGGGGACGCTGCGCTGCGCCTGCGCGGACAGTGATGACGACGCCTGCTTGCAGTTCTGTACCTGGTCCCTGGCTGCCCGCGGGTATGACCCCCTGCCTGGCTTTCCACACTTTCAGAGATCCTTGCCCTAGGCAGTGTGGGTACAGGAAGGCTCAGCTTGTCCTGGGGGATCCCATCCGTCGCGCAGTGAGGGTGGGGACTGCGCAGAGGGGATGAGGAGCCTCGGCTCCTGGAGGGCCGTGGGCATGGTATCCCATCCCCTCGCTGCCTTTCAGAGCAGAGGCCATTACATGGCCGCGGCCTAATCTGGTCTCCAGAGGTATTTCTTCTGGATTGCATAGCAATTTGCCAAAATCTGAATAAGTTGCTAACTCTTAAAAATTGAAGAATACCACCACAACGCACATTTTTAGCTTCTTCAAAAGTAACCATGGGAGCATCTGGTCTCACCAGCCCACACGCCCTCGTGGCCAGATAGGCTGGTACCGAATGAAGGCTGCGGGTGCGATGTGCAACATCCATTCACCTGTGTTACTCATTATCTTACTCTGTGACTCCCTCCTCGGTCCCTGAGTTGGAGACCCTGTACGTTCCTACAAGTGTCTGAAGAAGCTTGTGAGTCAGTGTGGACTGAGATGAATCAGCAGGCCCTAGGTCTGCCCTATTGTGGCCATTTAAGTTGGGTTTTACCTAATAGCCATTCCTATTAATGCTCCTCGCTCCTGTTTTTCATTAATTTGGGCCAAGACCCCGCCAGGCAGAGCTACCCTGCCGAGCCTCTTCTGAGAGCCGTCACTGCTGGGATGGCACCTCCGGGTGCTTCCTGGGCAAGTAAGAACCAGCAGGAGGGCTCTCTATGCAGCAGGTGCCATCCCAACCAGGGCCCCAGGGCCCGCTGTCTGGAACCCGCAGCAGAACCACATTTTTCTTCTTGGCTCCCTAATGCCCAGTGGATAACTGAGGAGTGTGGGTGTAGGCTGGTCTTTAGTGGGACTCCACCCCCGTGTGCTCAGGCTTTGGAAACTGTACCCGAGAGGCAGTCCTGAGGGACCATGCTTATACTGGTGGAAAGACAAGCCTTACTGGATGCTGAAAAACCAGCCACATGGAAATGTAGGTTGATTCATTTGAACTGGCTCTCTCCCCACAGGAATTCAAGGTCGGCACAGACACCTGACAAAGAAGTAGGAAAGCAGACTGGTGGTGCCCTGGGGGGCGTGTGTCCAAGGAGGTGAAGTTGCTTTCTGAGTTGCTGCCCCTTGGGTGGCACGGAGGACATGTGGGGCACATTTGGTCTGTGCAGGTGGCTCGCGGGAACCTCACTGCATGTCAGGGTGTTGCTTTGTCCCCTGGGGTCAGAGCAGCCAAAAGCTGTGGACAGCCTGCCCTCTGTCTTAGGAGCTGACCCCTGCATTCCCTGTAGCTTTTGAGCAGTGATGTCCAGCCCTGGATTTCACCAGGTCTGGATAAAACTCACCAACCACTGCTTCTTGGAGCCCCTGCAGGCTCATCTGCTGGGGCCCACATTGTGCCTCTGCTTCCATAACAAAATGTGGTCTTTAGAAAAAGAATCATTTCTTCTTTTCAGCAGCTGATTCTGGACAGAGATGAATTACAGCAGCTGGGTGCCAGGCCCTCCAAATCCTCCAGTTCATTTTATAAATTTTTTTTTAACCCGTTTGTGGTTTTTGTATGATCCCAAGGGTTTCCAGCAGCCCAACTAGGTTTATTTGTCATTCTATCAATCAGAAATTGTTATTAATGAGTTGTCTACACATCTGCAATGGGATGGTAATTTATGTTCAAAGTGGCCTGGAGGGGGTTTGGGTTCCTACATGGTCTGATCAAGGGAGGGTTAAACCCTTCTGGATATATACAAGGCATTCTAAATTGGTGGCAGATCGCTTCGAGTCATCTGGAGAGGACTCTGACAGCATCCACAATAAAAATGCAGAGGAGTGGCAGAGGTAGATCCTGGAGAGGATGAGTTAGGCCCCCACCAGTCCCCACTTTGCCTCTTCTTCCTCTTCCTCACCCCAAATCCAAACCACTCTCAGTGAGGGAGTAGTGTGATTAAAGCATCCACCTATTATGTCATTTACTCAATTCAGCAAGGATTCATTGAGCACCTGTGATATACAGGGCACCATCCTAAATGCTGGGGATACCACCGAGAATACGGCAAAAGTTCAGCCTTCCTGGCACTTAAATAATGGGAGGAGCAGATAGCAAACCAGTACATAAAACATAGAGCAGAACGTGTGAAGGGGAGCAGGAAGCAGGCTGGGGGTAGGAAGTATTGGGGGTGGTTGCAGGTTGGGTGGTCTCACTGGCCAGGTGACAGTGGCATAAAGACCTAGAAGTGGGATGGGGTGAGCAAGAGTGATGAGGAGGGGAAGAGGGTGTCAGACAGGGGAAGGGGACGTGCACAGGCCCTGCAGTAGGAGCGTGTTGTGCTGGGCGTGTTCTGGGAAGGCACGGGAGGCCAGTGTTTTTGTCGTTGTCCTCTCTTGATGTTTAGGAGGTGAGGACATTGGCACAGATGTCCCACCCGGGCCTGGAAAGCAGCTGCTTCTAGGCTTTACAGCGTTGCTTGTCAAGGTCCTGTAAGAAGCTTTACTTGGAAAGAAAAAGTCTTTCTTTATAAGCACGGTCCCGACTTTCTTGCAAGACTGGAGTTAGTCATCCCTAGATTGACATTTTCAGAGTGGAACTTGCTACCGTCCTGAGCTTGTGATCCTCAAAGATGGGACCCAGGCTGCAAGAGAGAGCTCCCAAGGCTCTGTTGGCAGTGATGACTGTGTGTACCCCTTCACGTGGATGGCAGGCTCTGAAGTTGCCAAGAAGCTCTGTCAAGGAGGCTCTGTTCAAAACAAGGAATGGGCTGAAGAGGGATGGGCTGGCTCCCTTTCAGGAAGTGGAGAGCTTGGCTTTTGTTATAAGCTTCTTTCTTCTCTTTTGCATATCCTCCCGCCTTTTCTGAGGTAGGCTGAAGTCAAGGCCAGACAAAGCAAGTAGGCTTTAGACCTCCATCAAAGTGGATGTCCCGGCCCTGCGGTCTGCCTGCCCCTTGCTGGCCCTTTCGGGAGCTCCCTGGGGAGAGGGCCTGCAGCAGGAAGGCCTCAGTTATGGCTCCTCCTTGGTTCACATTTCCAACTCTTTGAGGACAAGAAACGAGTTTTGCCTGGGGGAGAAAACCCACTCAAAAGGTCCTCACTTAACAATACAGCCCTTTCCCAAGAATGCTCCATCCAAAGACCCCAGCTTCCCTAATGGGTAAAATGATCCCAGCTGTGCCTCAGGGCCCGCAGCCCAAGGCTCCGGTTTCACTCAGGAAATTGTTTTTGGAGAGGTATGGCACGTCGCAAAGCCACTTCTCTCTGGGAGTGAGTGGACCCCAAGCTAACTCTTTGCAAATGTAAACCCATGTCCATCTGGGAACAGATGCAGGCCCCGTCAGAGCATGTCGACGTCCAACCCATCACAGGGGGCAGGCACCAGGGGTGAGCTAGCAGATCACAGCTCTACAGGAGTTGATGAGTTTGAAGCTTATGGGATTTAGACAGATTTTCAGCTGTGCTTGGTATCCACTAAAAGAATACATCTAAAAAAGAAAAGGAAAGGAAGAAAGAAAGGATTCTTGATGTTTGTGATAAGATAAGAAAAGGAGGAAATGAACACCTGCAGGTGTTGAACCCCAGGCCCTGCAGCAGAGGGACTTCCACGCCCTTTGCCAACAGGCACAGTGATGAACAATAGACCTCGTTCCCTCCAAGCCGCTGTGAAGGCAGCCCCAGCGCAAGGCTATTAGGGTGATGTGTGTTTTCAGGAAGAAATGTGGATCTTTGGGGAATGGCTTCAAAATAAGCCGCAGACACAAGCGCTTTGTAAATTATGCAAATTTCTATTTATCTATATAATTGGCAACAACTGGGAATTGTAACGCCTGACAGTTCGCAATCTCTTTCAGCTGCGCTCTAGTGGCTATGCTGAGATTACAGAGCAGCTGAAGTAGACGGTGTTTTCCAACCGTGGGGATGGGGAGAGGCCGCCCATCCCCTCCCCCTTCCCCTACCGAGGTGCAAATGCAATCAATGGTGGATGCTGGGGTGTTAGCCTTGACCAAATGCTAAATTCTAAATGAGTATTATAAGGTACGAATGTGAATATCCATCATAAGGAAATGGAAAGGACTGATGTGCCAGCGAGATGGTATACAGTTTAGAGAAGCGATTATTTATTGTGAAACTGGTCTCTACATCAACTCCTTTCAGTGGATGTGTTCGCAGCAGAATCTCTGTACATAGACATGTTAAATTCTGTTCTGAATCCCAGCTCATGTTCCTTAGGGCTTGAATTACATTTTTTTTTTTTTAAACGCCTAAGCACTGTTTGGCTCTGTGGCAGGATGGTATTTCGGAAACGCATTCACTGTGCTAACACTCAGAAAATACTGTCAAATGCAAAATAAAAAAATCTGAAAGTTTGCTCTGATTTGTGGGTTTTTCTGGCTGGTGTGATATACATTGTGACACATCAACTTTCTGTGGGCCCTGGGAGAGGACAGAAAACAGTTCCAGTTCCAGAAGTAGATTCATCTAAAGTCGATTAAGGAGCAAGGTGACCAAGATGAGCAAGGGGGCTGCTTAAATTGTAAGGAAGGAGCGGATCTGGGGGACTGTCTGAGAAAGATAAAACATTCAAGGTGTTTGGGAAGAGACATATTTGGGGGAGCGATGGCTCCTTCCCCTGGTGCCACCCTTGTCAGCTTCGTAGCGATGCACACCTTTGTCTTCTGGCCCCATAGGCATGGAGGTATTGAGTAGGATCCCAGGGAGAGAACAGTCAGTAACCCAACAGTGGACCTTTGCATTGTATTTTGCCCTGCTACCCACGATTCTTGAGAATGAAAAGCCAGAAGTGACCATGTTCGCTTGATCTTCTCTATCAATTACAATGTTTTTAAACCTCCAAGACTTACAAGACATCTAGGGGGTGGGAGTGCCAGGCTCTTCTCTCCTCCACTCCTTCTTTCGAGTCAAGCATTGGAGACCATCAGGGAATGGGACAAAGCAACTCATCAGAGAGCCAGGAGAAATCTAGTATTCTGGGGTTTGAGCATATCGGACACGACTGAGCAACTGAACTGAACCCTGAGAAAGCCCCAGAGCCTCTTGTTTTAATTAAACAAACTTTAGAGAGTTTCAGCTTTGATGAACTGATAGAATTGGGTACTGATTTATTCTTCAGGCTGTTCGGCAGCACGGGAAGAACTGCCAGTGTTCATGGGATGCACTCCTCCTGGGCTCTGGGCCCTCATAGCTGCTGCACACCGAGAGAGGAGGAGCAGGGTCGAGGAGTGCCGGGAGCTGGGAGAGAGAGTCGCAGTGCTCCTGGGATCTGAGTGGAGGTCTAGAAGGAGAGTCCCTGGAGTTGTGTGTGGTGGGCTACAGGGCTTGCAGGATCCAGTGCAGAACACCCATGCAGGACTCCTTGCGAAACCATGGGTACTCATTAGTTAAATCCATTACACCTGTAACCTGCCTTCACACATCAAGGTCATTTAAATCATTGCAGTCCTCCAAGGGGCACAGAGCCTAAACAATAAGATATTTGCCTATGTTCCAAGAACTTGGAGTCAGCTGTGTCTAGTTCAAGCTAAGTCGGTTAAGACCAGATGGGACCACCACCCCTCCAACTGGGCATGTGTGAGTGTCTGCCCAGTGACCTTGTGATGTCAGGAAGCTGAAAAGCCCACCTCCACTTGTTAACATGCAGAGGCCTAGGAGCTTGGTTACACTGTGCAGGTGACAGTTACTGCACCTTTTTCCAACTAGCTTTCGCCATGCTGCCCTCGCCTAAGACTGCTGTTTTTTTATCCCATGAAAACCCCAAACCCCTTGCCTCCAGGAAGGGTTGCCTGGGAGTCAGTCTCTCATATCCTCACCTGGCTGCCATCTGAGTGAAACCCTTTCTTTGCTGCACATCTTTGCATCTTAGTGTTTTGGCTTGTGGGTCGGACACTGGCTCAGCAACACTGAACAAACACAGTTCAAAATTACTGAGAATTTCAAGATGGCGATGGTGGAACCAAGCTAGGAGCCCTTCTGAGCATGGGGTCCATCACCTGGCCAGGTTACAGGCCTGGGAAGTCCAGCAGGAGGGGCTTTTCAAGCTGGAGACCTGCCTTTGCTGCCTGCCAAATCCCCACGGGGAACAAACTTTAAACTGAGCCTCAGTTTCCTCATTTATAAATGGATGTGATTACTGGCCACTGCTTATCTATCAGCCTTATTAGGAGGCTGAATGGAAAGAAATGATATACATAGACAATTTTTTTTTTAATCCTAATCTCACACAAGGAAAAGATACAGTCTTCAAAGTTTGCCCTGAACTTTAGTCACTCCTATTTTTACTTAAAAGTTTCTTACGGAAGTATATCTTTGAATGTTCTTCAAAGTAATGGAATTTGACTTATAGAAATTGTCAGGAGAGTCAATCATTCCACCCCACCCCCGGAAGACATGTATTCTCTAAAGCCCCAAATCCTTTTATATGAATTCTTAAGTATCTCAAAGCTGAAGCAAATCAAGTTACCTGTTATTCACACCATTATGAATCCACTTGGGTCCTTCTGTCACTGAAGATGTGATTTCTTTTCTCTTCACTGGCAGGAATGCTCAGAATTGTTGAGATCTGAGTGGTGTTGAGTGCGGGGAAATTGTAAGAATTAATAACTGCGGGGGGCCGGAATGAATGAATGCAAGCAACTTTCTGCCAGGCGTGTGTCATTAATCCTTGCAGCATTCCAGAATGATGCTCTAAGTGACAAGAGGTGGGCGAGGAACGGAAGAGGCAGAGGAATCAAGAATTCGTGACAGGGGACAGAGCCCCATGAGACCGGGGAGGTCATGTATCGAACACGAGCTCATCACCTCCCCTCTCTTCCTTCCTCCCTTCTCCTCTCTCATCTTTGTTTGAACAGACCTCCATTGTGGAGTATGTCAATTCCTATACATCTGTACAATTGGCAAGAACCACCAGGGTCAAGTCTCGTGCCCAGTATCAGCTCCCCTCCGACACCACCTGGGGGAGCTGGCAGGTGGTGGGGGGTATTTTGTACCATCTGCAGAAGCATTAGAACTTTCCCTAGCACAGTTCTGTTCATCTCATGTAAGGTATTCACAGCAAAGGCTTTCCGTGTCTTCTTCCATGGTAGATTGCATAGTGTGAATGTCCCCTTTGGGACATGTCATTCTTTTTTCATGGTGTTAGATGTGTATCAGTCTCAGAAAGTGGGTGGAGAGAAAGCCCACCTGGACACAGAGATAAGCAATAGAGGCAATCCAGAGATGCTTATAATGTAATATATAATGGTACGAAGAAATGGGAATTGACTCAGTCTGCAGGTGAGAAAAACTTCCTTGGGGAGGAGATAAGTAAGAGTAAGCCAAGCCAGGCAATGGAGTACGGGCACCCCAAGTGATGGTTAGAGCCTCAGCAGAGGTTTGGGGAAGGTCCATGTGGGGCACTGTGCTGGGGAAAGGCCAGGAAGCTTGGGCTGTTCTAGCATTAGCTGTGCCCCTGGGGCGAGCTGCGAGAGAGCAGATGTTGCTGGGAAGAGAGAGAGATGCGGAATTCATGACCACGTCCATGACACAAGGTAGCAAAGCCAACTCCATGACCCTTGAGCCATCTCAGGGTGCCAGCTCCCTGTCTGAAACATGAGCTTCAAAGGGGACTGAGTTGTCTAGGTCAAGACAGGTTTCTATTTTGCTGTTTTCAGACATGTCTGTGGGCTCCACCTCCCAAAGTGCTCCCTGGCGCCATCTCCCAGAAAAGAGGGGTGGCTGTTCAGAACAGCCCTTGCTAAGCTTCTGTCTGCCTGGACCACGAACCTGCCATCCTTCATCTCACTGTGTTTGGGTCTGGCACACAGGGTGGGTGCTTATCAAACATGTGTTGGATGAATAAATACACATGTAAATATTGAGTCTTACAGAGCAGGGATCAGCAAAACTTTATGGAAAAGGACCAGATAGTAAATACCTTTGGCCATCTGGGCTATATAGGGTGTGTTGCAGCTACTCTGCTATTTTAACTAGAAAACAACCCTCGATAATACGTATGATGAGACGGTTTGGCTGTGTTCCAGTAAAGCTTCATTTGCCAAAACAGTCAGTGAGCTGCAGTTTGCCAAGCCTTGCACTGGAGTTACTCCATGAGGCGTGAATTTTCTGTGTTCTTGTCCATCTGAAATGTCTTTATTTTGGAATTTATAGATTATAGTTTGGCTGGGGATAGAATTTTAGGTTGACAGCTGTATTCCCTCAGTTGCTTGAAGATGTTATTTCATTCTCTCCTGTTGTCTGTTATTCATGGTGGAAAATTTCTAAGAGTGCCTTTCTTGTGTATGTAATTTGTCTCCTCTCTGTTGAATTTCTCCTTATCCTTGATGGTTTGCAGTTTCAGTAGCAAGGGTCTAGCTGGGGATTTTTTTTTCCCTTCAGTTTGTACCAATTAGTACTTGGTATCTATTTTCAATCTGAGGATCTCTCCCACCCATCTCCTATTTTAAAAGTTTCTGGAAGGCTTTTTGTTCTGCCCCCAATACTGCTGCTCTGCCATTCTGTCTCTCAGAAGTGCCTATTAATTGAATTTCATTTTAAAGTTATATTTCTTATTGAAGTATAGTTTGATTTACAATGTTGTATAGTTTGATTTACAATGTTGTATAGTTTCAGGTATATAGAAAAATGATTCAATCATCCATTATATATACATATCTATGTGTGAATATAGATATATTCTTTTTCAGATTCCTTTCCCTTATAGGTTATTACAAAATACTGAGTATAGTTCCTTGTACTATACAGTAGATCCTTGTTGGCTATCTATTTTATATATAGTAGTACATATATGTTAATCTGGAACTCCTAATTTATCCCTTCTCTCCCTTTCTCCTTTGGTAACCACAAGTTTTTTTTTTTTCCATAGAGTCTGGGAGTCTGTTTCTGTTTTGAATATTAGTTCATTTGTATCATGATTTTTAGATTCCAAATGTAAATGATACTATAAGATATTTGTCTTTGTCTGATTTACTTAACTTAGAGTGATAATTTCCAGGTCCATCCATGTTGCTGCAAATGGCATTATGTCATTCTTTTTTTATGGCTGAGTAATATCCCATTGTATATATGTACCACATCTTCTTTATCCATTCCTCTGTCGATGGACATTTAGGTTGCTTTCAAGTCTTGGCTATTGTAAATAGTGCTGCTATGACCATTGTTGTTGCTGTTGTTCAATTGCTAAGTTGAATCTGATTCTTTGTGACCCCACGGACTGCAGCATGCCAAGCTTCCCTATCTTTCACTGTCTCTGGAGTTTGCTCAAACTCATGTCCACTGAGTCTGTGATGCTATCTAACCATCTCATCCTCTTTGCCCCTCTTCTCCTCCTGCCATCAATCTTCCCCAGCATCAGGGCCTTTTCCAATGAGTCAGCTCTTCAAATCAGGTGGTCAAAGTATTGAAGCTTCAGCACCAGTCCTACCAATGAATATTCAGGGTTGATTTCCTTTAGGATTGACTGGTTTGATCTCCTTGCAGTTCAAGGGACTCTCAAGAGTCTTTTCCAGCACCAAAGTTCAAAAGCACCAGTTCTTTGGTGCATGTATTTTCTTGAATTATGATATTCTTGGGAGGGACTCCCCTTTTTTCCCTCAGAGGAAGTCCTTACCAGGGCACATGAGAGCATGAAGCCTGGTTCTTGGTGATGCTTTGTCTCTGGCTTTACTTGTTGTGATCACTGTGTTCGCTGTACTTTGCACTTGTTCTCTTAGAAAAATCCCTCCAGTTCCTGAAGCTCATGTAATGGGATACAAGTTCTAATGTGGGCATCCTCCTCTAACTTACCAAAGAGGATCCAGTAATTACCAGTTCTTATGGCTTCAAGTCCAAGGGAAAAGAGAGAGCTTTGAGCCAATTGCTCCTATAAAGTCTTGCATCCATTGGGACTGGACCAAATTGGGTCATTGGTCTATAGCTGAACCAGTTACTGGGTCAAGAGGACACAATATAAGAATCGGCCTGGGCTCTGATACTCACTCTGCTCGTGGACCAAAGGAAGTTTAGATGCTCTTTTCAGAAGTTGAGGGAAATGAGATATGGGCAGCTAAATGCATAGGGCTCTATTGCAGGGGGCTATAACCCAAGGGTGTTGATTAAGACATCATGTCTGCCTTGAATTAAGGGAACTAAGTGCTTGCAAGAGAAACTATGGTTTTCATCAATTTCCAGCCTGCCCATGTGAAATGCATCTTGACAGGCATATTCAGGGACTTCTTTTATTTTTTACTTTTAAAAATTTATTTATTTTAATTGGAGGCTAACTACTATACAATACTGTAGTGGTTTTTGCCATACATTGACACGAATCAGTCATGGGTGTACATGTGTTCCACATCCTATTCAGGGACTTCTTTCCAGGCACATCTTCTAGCATTTCTCATCAGAAAAGACCTGGTGCCATCTTTATTTCTCTCCATGCCCTGTGACCCAAGAAAGAGCCTTAGACTTTAATTGGGGGAAAGAGAAAACTCAAAGGGAAAATATGCCTTTTTTTTAAGAAAAGTATATTAGAGGAGACTGCCTGTCAAGCAGCAATGAGATCAATGAGTATGTGTGTGTGTGTGTGAAACTTTACTGCGTCGCCCAAATAACTATCACCTACAACCATACCCAAGTCATACCCAGGGTCAGAGTGTCAAGTTTCAAAAGTCAAACCTTTCATATTTTAAGTACTTGTACACTCAGTTGCTTGAATCAAAAATCGGGGGAAACATTTTCCTAGTAACTGATAGATTTACTTGGGATCAAGGAGTCCTAAATGCAGGTAGAGGTTAGAGATAAGAAAGCAACAATATGAATCAGAATTATTCTTGAATCTTCTTCAGAGTTATTTGGTAACAGAGGGACTTCCAACTGGCTCAGGAAATTTAATTGTGAGCTCAGCTTAGAACTGGGATAGGATGAGTTCTAAATGTTTTTACCTTTTCTCTTGGTCTTCCCTGGTGGCTCAGATGGTAAAGAATCTGCCTGCAATGGAGGAGACCTGGGTTCAATCCCAGGGTCGGGAAGATTCCCTGGAGAAGGGAATGGCAATCCACTCTAGTATCCTTGCCTGGAGAATTCTATGGACTAGAGGAGCCTGGCAGGCTACAATTCATAAAGCTGCAAAGAGTCGGACACAACTGAGCAGCTAACGGTTTGACTTTTAACTTAGTTTCTATAAACATTAAGTCAGTATTTGGGGGGAAAAAAGTCAGTTCCTAAGAATGCACTATTTACCAGATACTCTTAAGGTAAAGTGAGTGCAGATCCTTCATGTGGCTGTGAGCCCATATTTGATCTGGTCCTTTCTCATCCACAGTCTCGTCTTTTTAATTATTTTTAAAATTTAACTATCGTTGATGGACAACATACATGGTCTTAGTTTCAGGTATACAATTTCAGATCGTTTTCCATTATAGATTATTACAAGATATTGACTGCAGGTCCCTGTGCTTTAGAGCAAATGCCTGGTGTTTATCTATTAACATAACAACCTCATCTTGCCCAGTTACTCCTGCTGCTCCAGCCACACAAGACTCCTTGCAGCTTCCTGAATTCCTCTCCTCCTAGTGACCTTCACTATGCACACCAAGTCCCCATCCACATGGTCCTGTCTTAGGAGGCAGCCACAGAAAGGCACAACTCAGTAACCAGAAAGACTTGAGTCCTTTGCTTGAATCTCCCAGATGTAGGGAAGGGAGACTGAGCAGATCGACACCTGTCAGCATCTCCCTGTGCACCTGAACCTGCTCTCACCTTCTCCACATCTCCCATGCACTGAGAGCCTCTCCCCAGGGCCATCCTCCAGAGGGCCCAGAGAGCTGGCCTGTGACCCTTCGGGGCGGGTCGGTTAAGGAGCCAGAGGGAGAGGTAAAGTTGAGGTTGCAGGCCTCCTTGTTCATTCATGAGGACTTTGCCCTGCACACACTTCCTTTGTCATCTTGCTTATTGTCGCCTTCATCAGGTAGAGTTGAAGTCTGCCATGTTCACGGCATGACCACAGCACTCAGACCTCCACTTAGCCCTCACAGGAAGCGCTGCCTGGTCCCTGCCTGGAGGGTGCACCATCCAGCAGAAAGCAAGCCGACAGAGTATGATCAGCCTGGGAGCTCGGTGACCTGTAGGATGGTACAGGAGCAAGGGCCAAGCAGACCTCTTCTCCGGGGCACCTAACAGGTACCTGCCAGCCGCGGGGCTCTTCCACTCTTTCACCAAGAATCCCCACGTTCTGGCGTGTTCATTGGTGCAGATCAGTGCTAATGCCCCCTTAGGAACAATTAGCCTCTCAAGCTCTCACTTTTTTCATCTGAAAAATGAGGATGCTTTCCCAGAGCTGTTCACAGACTTCCACAGGCCTCGGTCACCGTCATTGTCTATGTTTCACGTTACTATGTGCCGACTACACGAAAGGGCGCCTGCAGCCACACAAGATGACTTCACAGGGGCTGTAAAACTCCCTAAAAGCTTTGCTTTTCTTTGGACAGGTATCCGGAACTAGGCTCAGTGAAGGTGGAAAAGATCACAATGTAAACTCTCATGATTTTCAACATTCTGGATTTTATTAAGCAATTATTCATTTGGCTTGGGCGTGTTGAATTTGAATTAATTCACACAGTTACATGCGGATATGGTAGAGTTGCAGTCACTAGTTGACGCAATGCTATGTTTTGAAGGCATGTAATGAAGCATTTATCAATTCTGTTTTGCAAGGTTTGTTTGTATTTTTGAGCCAGTAAGATTTCATTTTTTTTTTTCCATCCCTGAAATGCGGTCCCTTGGAAGTTTTCTCACCCAAAGCCTTGTTCCTATAAGGAAGTGCTTCAGGGTAAAATGGCTCCAGATTGCCATTTGGGTTCTTTTTTTCTTTTTCTTTTTGCTACTAGGGTTCTTAATTATTATAGCTCCAAGAACTGCCTACATTCAAATGATCAGTCTTGGGAAATAAAGCAACATGCTTCAAGTTGGGTTAGTTTCTGTGAACAGTTCAGTTAGCCATTGCTTTGCAACCCCCATGGACTGTAGCCCACCAGGCTTCTCTGTCAATGAAATTTTCCAGACAAGAATACTGGAATGGGTTGCCATTCCCTTTTCCAGGAGATCTCCCCAACCCAGGGATCAAACCTGGGTCTTCCACATTGCAGACATATTCTTTACTGTCTGAGCCACCAGGAAAGCCTACTTTGTAAGAGATCATCCTAAAATTTAGTGGATTAAAAAAATAGTCATTTGTTATTTTCCCCATGAGTCTGTGAACCATCTGTGTGGTTCTATTGACCAGTCTTGGCTGCTGTCCACAGGTTGGCTTATAATGTGCCATCAGCTGGTGGCCTGGCTCAGGGCTGGCTGAGCCAGCATGGCCTTGGCTGAGCTGACCTGGCTCCTCTCCATGTGGTCACTTGTCTTTCCACAGGCTGGCCTCCCGCTGGAGGCAGGAGTGTGAGAGGGGTGATGCAGGGTGTCTGGGGGCACCTCAGCTCCTGAAAGCAAAGCACAAGGTGGCTTGGATTTGAGGAGTCCAGAAACAACCTCTCTTTCTGGATATTAGGGGCCCTAAAATCCTATTGCAAAGGGTGTAAATATGGAGAGAGGTGGAAAATTGGAGTCACAGTTGTGTATTTATCAGAGATGGACAGCAAATCCCTCATTCATGTTTCATATTTCAACAAAACCTTTAGCCCTGGCAAGAAGTAGAACTTCACTATACCCCAATTCTGTCTGTCCCGTATGATGCAATTTATGTTGCCTGGACCTTATATCAAGTGGCAAAGATGCAAAATGTGCATTCGCCAGCATCGAGTGGTGAGGTGGTCAAGCATTCATGTTGATTCTGAAGTCTTAGCAGAGGGCTTGGGCTCTGGGGTTTGTACCTCTTCTGTTCACTAGCCGTCTGCCTTTGAGCCAATGAATCGATCTTCTGAATTCCGGTTGTTTTCAAGATGGAGTGGCAGTGTTGTCTCCCTCATAGGGCTGCCATGTGGACTTGGGTGATATATGCTGAGGGCTTGACGTGCTCATTAACGTCTTCAATAAATATAACTGTTCTTGCTGTTTTGCTGGCCCCCTCTGGAGCCCAGCACCATGTCTGTGCCTGGGGAGGTCTGTTGAATGAATGAGCGAATGATTTGAGACCTGCTCCTCAAGAGCAGAGCAGGCCAGGAAAAGAAGGCAAGGACGGTTGGCCAGGCTCCGGGGGTCTCTTGAGAAATGACGCAGAACCCTGGTACCCTGTTGTGTGTTGAATGTCTGGGCTGCTACAAAGCTAATGGGTGAATAACCTGAGGCTTCTGAAGGATGGGAAAAGGATTTTTTCTCAGAAATCTGAGATGATGCTTTTCTCTTGTTATTGTTCAGTGGCTCAGTCATGGCTGACTCTTTATGACCCCACGGACTTCAGCACACCATGCTTCCCTGTCCTTCACCATCTCCTGGAGTTTGTTTAAATTCACATCCATTGAATCAATGATGCCATCCAACCTTTGTCACCCCCTTCTCCTCCTGCCCTCAATCTTTTCAAGCAACAGGGTCTTTTCCAATGAGTCAGCTCTTCTTTTCTCTTATAGAACGTAAAACCAAGGTGACAGCAAAGGGTAACCTAATACCGCTGGAGAGGTTCCAAGCTCTTTCTGAACCAGGCATGGATGAAGGTCTGGGCAGAAGCCTGTCTTCTGATGGACAGTCCTTACTGAAAGACAGATGGGGCCTCATTGCTACAGGAGGTGGGCGGGGGTGGGGGGGTTTGGTGGGAGAGGATTAAAATGTTCTTGGGGTCAGGAATGGGCTGGGAACGGCACTGGTTACATCCGAAATGGGACACTCGGACCCTTTTGGCTCACAAGAAAGCTTCTGGGCCTGGGAGTTCCTGAACCCAGATGCTGGGAAAATCCTCAGAAAACTTTGGGACTTGGCTCCCTGCAGCTGGGCAGCAGCTGTGGCCCTGGAATTGGAGCCAACCACACGTGGTGCCCACCTGCTCTGGTTCTCACATTTACCCCGACCTCATTGGGGAGGAGTGGCCCGCCATCTCCCACTGGGGAGTTGTAGGGGAATACAGAGGAAGCTGGAAAGCAACTGTATGTTGAAAGGATTAGGGAGATGGGGGTTCAGCCTGCAAGCCTCCCAGAGCCTCCGGGTTGATTAGCAATAAGGTCTGGAACAGGAGAATTTGCACTATTTTGCACTCAGGTTTGAATTAAATCATCCTCTGACGTCAGGTTTTCTGCACCTGCAGAGTTGTGTGGCCCGCACTGGGTAATGTGGGCTCCATACATTTCGAGTTTATAATTGTCCTAACGGAACAGATTGGATTTTCCAATTATCTATGAAAAAGCAAATGAAGAGCATAATCCTGATGGCATGGGACATGCCTATAGAAACAGTCCGTGCCCTTCTGCACATCTGTGACTGTGGCGTAAGTTAGTAGGGTAATTACCGATGAGTCCTTTCCAAGTTGATCAGGACTCTTAGCTACAGGTTCTTGGTTTTGGCTGTGCCTTGAGTCACACACGGAAGCTCTCGATGTCGCTCCTTATGACTGTTTCCTTCCCAATGCACTGGGACTGGCAAATCCACAGTGAAGCTGTGAAGGAATTCAGGGCTCGTGTCCCGAGTCAGGTGGCCTGGGTTCCAGCCCCAGTTCTGCTGCCTGCTGCCCTGGTTGATTCCTTACCTTCTCTGAGCCTCAATTTTTCCACCTGTAAAATGGGGGATAATAAGGCCTCCTGCCAACAGTCATAAGCAATGTGCCGGGTTGGCCAGAAGGACCACTTTGGGGGTGGTTCCTCCAGCCTTGAGTCAGAAGCCTGCAGCCCAGGGCCAATCTTGACAGCAGTCCCAGGAAAGACCCCGAAGCAGAAACCACTCAACTAAGCCCTCCTACATTCCTGACTCCCAGAAGCTTTTCTAAAAAGTTTTTATTTATTTGACTGCGTTGGGCCTTAGTTGCGTTTCTAAGGCTTAGTTGCTCCAAGCCACGTGGGATCTTAGTTCCCTGACCAGGGATGGAACCTGTGTTTCCTGCATTAGGATGTGGATTCTTAGCCAGATACTTTTAAGATAATAAATTGCTTAATTACTGTAAGCCAAAATATACTGCTAATAGTAATACTGACCAATAGGGTTAGTCTGAGGATGAAATGAGTCAATGTTGGAGAAGTGCTTAGGATGGTCTTAGCATAGTGTAAGAGCGTGTAAATGGTAGAGGTAGTGAGCTTCGCCCTGACGTGCGAAGGAAAACAGCAGATAAAATGGGGGATTGAGTTGCTAGATTTAGCAAACTAAAGTGTGGGAAACCCAGTGCAATTTGAATTTCAGATAAACAATACATTTTTAGTAGAAGTCTATTCCATACAATCGTTGGGCCATACTATGTTGAAAAATTACTGGTTGTTTATCTGAAATTCAAACTGAACTGTGTGTCCTGTATTTCTTCTGGTAACCCAAGATCGAGGGGATTTCTTTCTGCACTTTCCAACAGATGTCTGTCTCTGGTGTGGTTCAGCCCCTTTACTCCCTAATTGGAAAACAAAACGAAACAGCAGTTTTCTGAGTATAGAACTGACTTTGGCAATTACCAAACCTGACAGGAATACAGAGGAATTACCATTTGCATCGCATCCTGGCAGAAGTGCAAACTGGAATGATCCATCTGTAAACAGTCTGTTGAAATGATAGGAGAACTTGCAAATGTTCATACCCTGAACTTTGATCACAAAGGTATTCATCACCATGTTACTCAAAATAGCAAAAAACCTGGGGGAAAAAAGCCTGTTGCATAATTTGAAATATTGCCCAAAATTTTCTAGCAAGAAGCAAGAAATCTGATGATGGCTATCAAAGGTTTCGGTGGGGTTAGAAGAAATAAACAAGCATGTAGTCTTCTGGTTGGGCTGTTACCATCCTGGGGATGGACATTTGGAGGTGACTGTCCATGTTCAGAGGGGCTCCTCCTGCAGATGCACTGGCCCCTTTACCATTCAGAGTTCACTCACAGACCATCAGCTCTGATTCCTTGACCCGGCGCCTTATGCTTAGAGAAATGAAATCAGAGTATTGGATTCGTGTCTTAGGAAACATATAAAATGCATTGAAACTTCCTTTCACTAATAACCCATCAGGAACACCAGATTTGCCTAATGACAATGTCTGAGGTGGTGTAAGGGCTCCAGACAGGCTCAGGTCAGGCTGGCAGCAGTGCACTGGGAGGGTGCTCTTGTGGTTTCAATTCCAGCATGGGGTGAGGCTCCCTGTTGCCAAGGCAGTCACAGGCTTGCCAGATCCTGGAATGCTGGGGGATGGGGGAAGGGTGGGGGGTAAACGGTGGCCTGGCCAAGCTGAGGCTGGAATCTACAGCATTGCCTCACATTGGGGAGTTGATGGACTGTGGGTTCCCTATAACGTTGATGTGCATGAAAGAGTTTGGGGCAACAAGAGGCTTTCCTGTAGAGCAGAGACAAGGCAGGAGGGTTCCGTGGGGTCTCCCTGATCTCTCCTCCTGTTGCCCTGTGGACTTGAACTGCAGTTTCACAAGACTGTGGAGTCAGCCCCGGGGGCCAGGGTTCAGGATAGGGCTTCTACCCCATTTGTGCTGCAAGCCCGGAGTTCAGGGCCAGCACCCCCACTAGACACAGTGAGCAGAGCGCAGGGGCATGTAAGGCTTCCAGGTCCCTTTGACAATGCTGACATTTCAAGTCAGAAGAAAAATGAACATTAGGAAAATAAGTATCTAATAACATATTCCACCTGGATTACATTCATCTTTATACCGACGCAGTTGTAAAATACGTTATTTAATACTTTTTTACAGAAGAAGGGGACCAGTAAGGAGAAAGTGCCCGGGACTCACTAAAACCACCACGTGGTTCTGGGCACCTTCAACATCTGCCCAGCAAGGTCTTTCTCTGAGGATGGGTTTTCTCCTGGAAGTTCAGGGAATGGAAGCAGGGCTGGTGTCCTGCTAGAGGCTGTGCATGGCCTTGTGTCTGTAGAACTCGAGAGGACCGTGGGGGCTCCAAGAAATCCTACCTGTGTAGGTGGGGCAGAAGCTGGGAGGCAGCATTGATGCCCTGAAGTCAAAGGCTGGGCTGGGGTGCAGCATCACCTTAATCAGCAGCACCCCGGGAGGTCCAAGGGCTTGGAACCGGAAACCTGGTCTCATCATATCTCTGGGTGCCCACAGCAAGCTCCTCGACCTCTCTCTGCTTTAGTTTCCCCATCTGTAAAGTGGAGACAGTAAGGACACTTCCCTGTAGGATGGTTATGAGGGCTACAGGAGCTGGTGCTTGTAAGTGCTTAATAGGGTCTGTGCCGGGGTCTGTGTCTGTAGCACTTTTGTGTGTCTGCCATGCAGCCCTTCATCATCCGGTGGCCCACCTTGTGTGGCATGAGAAGTCCCCTCTGGCTGCAGTAAGCCCCAGCCTGATCTGGATTATGGGAACAATGTGCACCGTGGCAGACCAGGAGTCCCGACTGGTCATCTCTGCAAAGAGTCATGTGTTGAAAGACCAGCAGGAGGCAGGGTGCTCACTTGAGGGGTGTGAGGTTTGCTCATAAGGGGCAGTGTGCTGCTTCAGCCTCATGGTGAGGCTGGGGGTGCCTGCCTGGGAGCAGCTGGGGAGATGGATGCTGATGAAAGGGGAGTCTTCCAGCTCGTCCTTCAAACAACTCAGAATCACACACAAACCAAAGGGCCTGGTGGAAACAGTTCTGAATTGACTGGGCACCAGGCTCTGGGCTTGGCCCTGGGGCTCTGGGGCTGGGCCTTGCCTACTAGAATCCCATAGAGGTATCCAGGAGCCATTGGGAGCATGATCAAAGTTTAAGAGACAGCAACGGACTTGGGTGCAGGGTAATAAGCATTCTGGAGACCACAGTATCAGTCGCTCAGTTGTGTCCGACTCTCCGCGACCCCATGAATCACAGCACGCCAGGCCTCCCTGTCCATCACCAACTCCCGGAGTACACTCAAACTCATGTCCACAGAGTCGGTGATGGCATCCAGCCATCTCATTCTCTGTCGTCCCCTTCTCCTCCCGCCCCCAACCTTTCCCAGCATCAGAGTCTTTTCCAGTGAGTCAACTCGTCACATGAGGTGGCCAAAGTATTGCAGTTTCAGCTTTAGCATCAGTCCCTCCAATGAACACCCAGGATTGATCTCCTTTAGAATGGACTGGTTGGATCTCCTTGCAGTATAAGGGACTCTCAAGAGTCTTCTCCAACACCACAGTTCAAAAGCATCGATCCTTCGGCGATCAGCTTTCTTCACAGTCCAACTCTCACATCCATACATGACCACGGGAAAAACCATTGCCTTGACTAGACGGACCTTGGTTGGCAAAGTAATGTCTCTGCTTTTTAATATACTATCAAGGTTGGTCATAACTTTCCTTCCAAGGAGCAAGCGTCTTTTAATTTCATGGCTGCAATCAGCATCTGCAGTGATTTTGGAGCCCAAAAAAATAAAGTCTGACACTGTTTCCACTGTTTTTCCATCTATTTCCCATGAAGTGATGGGACCAGATGCCATGATCTTTGTTTTCTGAATGTTGAGCTTCAAGCCAACCTTTTCACTCTCCTCTTTCACTTTCATCAAGAGGCTTTTGAGTTCCTCTTCACTTTCTGCCATAAGGGTAGTGTCATCTGCATATCTGAGGTTATTGATATTTCTCCCAGCAATCTTGATTCCAGCTTGTGCTTCTTCCAGCCCAGCGTTCCTCATGATGTACTCTGCATATAAGTTAAATAAGCAAGGTGACAATATACAACCTTGACGTACACCTTTTCCTACTTGGAACCAGTCTGTTGTTCCATGTCCAGTTCTAACAGTTGCTTCCTGACCTGCATACAGGTTTCTCAAGAGGCAGGTCAGGTGGTCTGGGATTCCCATCTCTTTCAGAATGTTCCACAGTTTATTGTGATCCACACAGTCAAAGGCTTTGGCATAGTCAATGAAGCAGAAATAGATGTTTTTCTGGAACTCTCTTGCTTTCTCCATGATCCAGCGGATGTTGGCAATTTGATCTCTGGTGCCTCTGCCTTTTCTAAAACCTGCTTGAACATCTGGAAGTTCACGATTTACATATTGCTGAAGCCTAGCTTGGAGAATTTTGAGCATGACTTTACTAGCGTGTGAGATGAGTGCAATTGTGCGGTAGTTTGAGCATTCTTTGGCATTGCCTTTCTTTGGGATTGGAATGAAGACTGACCTCTTCCAGTCCTGTGGCCAGCGCTGAGTTTTCCAAATATGCTGGCATATTGAGTGCAGCACTTTCACAGCATCATCTTTCAAGACTTGAAATAGCTCAACTGGAATTCCATCACCTCCACTAGCTTTGCTAGTAGTGATGCTTTCTAAGGCCCACTTGACTTCACATTCCAAGACGTCTGGCTCTAGGTCAGTGATCATGTTATCGTGACTATCTTGGTCGTGAAGATCTTTTTTGTACAGTTCTTCTGTGTATTCCTGCCACCTCTTCTTAATATCTTCTGCTTCTGTTAGGTCCATACCATTTCTGTCCTTTATCGAGCCCATCTTTGCATGAAATGTTCCCTTGGAATCTCTAATTTTCTTGAAGAGGTCTCTTGTTTTTCCTATTCTGTTGTTTTCCTCTATTTCTTTGCATTGATCACTAAGGAAGACTTTCTTATCTCTCCTTGCTATTCTTTGGAACTCTGCATTCAGATGCTTATATCTTTCCTTTTCTCCTTTGCTTTTCGCCTCTCTTCTTTTCACAGCTATTTGTAAGGCCTCCTCAGACAGCCATTTCGCTCTTCTGCATTTCTTTTCCATGGGGATGGTCTTGGAGACCACAGTATAGGGCAGTCATTAAGCCTCTAAGCCCAAAGCCTAATGGCCAGGGTGTAAATCTGGGTTCCCCACTTACTGGCTCTGTGACTTAGGGCAAGTTACTCAGCCTCTCTGTGCTGTGGTTTTTGTGAGCGTTAAATGAGGTACTACATCTAAGTGTTTGGAAAACTGGCACAAGCTCCCTGTGATTGTTCTTCCCTGGGATTGTGGGAAGGCAGCCTGTAGTGAGGCCTCAAAGGATGAGCCTCCTTGGGCAACCATAAAGTCGGGGAGGAGGAGAGAAGTTAGGTTCACTCTAGAAGGGGCGCTTTTGGGATTCCTCAGCAATGGTGGTGGGGTTAGAGCCCCAGAGACCCTAGGGCACTGCAATAACAGCCCAGCTGGGTACGAGGTGACAAAGGCTGGGGGTGCTGGCATGCTCGCAAGTCTGCTCAAGAGAGGTCCATGGGTCACAGTGTGATGTCTCTGTCCTGGGCTGTCCCTCGTGGAGGGAGCTTGGCTACTGCTGAACTCAGGTGCACATGGAATACAGATTCTTCCTCAGAAAACTCCAGAGCCCTGAGTTCCTTTGTCAAAGAAAGTGCCTCCTGGCAGCGTGGTGACGGCCATCTGATGGGCAGCTGGGCTCCCCGCTTACTGGCTCTGTGACTTAGGGCAAGTTACTTAGCCTCTCTGTGCTGCGGTTTTTGTGAGTGTTAAATGAGGTACTACATCTAAGTGTTTGGAAAACTGGCACAAGCTCCCTGTGATTGTTCTGCCCTGGCATTGTGGGAAGGCATCCAGAGAGCTTCCCAGAGAAGGCAGCCTTTAGTGCGGCCTCAAGATGCTTGTCCCCAGAGATGGGGACAAGGTGTTCTGGGGAGGTCACAGGGCAGTGGCATCTGCTTTGAGTCTGCCTTGTTCTCACTTTGCCACGTGAGCTGCACATTTGTCCAGGAACAGCCACTTGGGCATCTGCTCAGAGACACGAGTCTTGGTGATGGGGGTCCTCATCATTTGTTCTGGGCTAAGGTCCCAGCTGCCTGTCGCCTCAGATTCTCCCAACACTCAGTAAGGACCATCTTTATATGTGTCTCGTGTGTGTGTGTCTCGTGTGTGTGTCTCAGTTAGTCATGTCCGACTCTTTTGCAGCCTCCTGGACTGTAGACCCCCAGGCTCCTCTGTCCATGGGATTCTCCAGGCAAGAATACTGGAGTGGGTTATCATGCCTTTCTCCAGGGGATCTTCATGACCCAGGGATCAAACTCGCGTCTCTTGTGTCTCCAGCATTGGTAGACGGATTATTTACCACTAGCGCCACCTGGGAAGCCCATCTATGTCTCATAGGCAAGGAAACAGGAAAGGGGAGGGATTCAGGAAAACGGGTAGGGGCTGATATTGAACTGTGGACCTTGAACTGCTTCTGTAGACCAGGGTTTCTCAGCCCTGCTGCTGCTGATGTTTTGTTTTGGGTCCTTCCCTGTCGTGGGGCTGTCTGTGTATGCAGGGTCTTTAGCAGCATCCCTGGCCTCTACCCATGAGGTGCCAGTAGCACCCCCCAACACTTGTGACAACCAGAATGTCTGCAGATCGGCCAGATGTGCCCTGGGGGCAAAATCAGTCCTGGCTGAGAACTCATGCCTTAGGGAGGCTAAGGTGACTCAGAGTGCCCCCCCACTGCCCACTTTCCTCCGACCCATCCCCAGCACCCACCCTCCCTGTGGGTCTGACCTGCTGGGCTGTGACATGCCTTGGTCAGGCTGTGGGCAAAGGTCTCCCAAGGGTTGAGACTTGCATGCCTTTCTGATTCATATTTTGTTTCACTGGCACTGCCTCAGAGCCCGAGTTAGTCTTGGGGGATTTCCACACACCTTCAGCCCCTTCCTGTTCCACATTATCAAGGCACTGTTTGCATTCAGGTTAGGCTGTTCAAAAGGTCAGGCATGGGGTGAAATCCCAGGGGTCTTGAAAGTTGCCTGCATGCTGTAGGAAAGAGTGTGAGGAGGTAGACACCTTGATACACAGCTGGGAGGAGCCAGAGTGATGGCCTCCTTTCTGGAGGGTCATCAATGGCTGGGGCCAAGACGTGGAGTTGGTGTTTTCTTGGATCTGGTGGTTCACCTCCAGGAAGAAACCCCTCAGAAGTGCAGGCATATATGCCCAAGGTTGTCCAGCCCAGGCCTAGTGAATAATGGAAAGTTGAGAGTAATCCAGTGCCCACTGGTAGCCCACCAATCAGGTAAAGGCAAATCCCAGGACCTCCTGGCACTGGCCACCTTTAGGCCCAGATGCATATTCATGTTTAGGGACACAGGGTTCCTGGAAGACGAAGAGAGGAAGTAGCCACAGAGGGAACAAATCTGGGGCTTGTTTGTTATGCAGCAAATGCTATCTGATACACAGGAAACAGAGGCGACAACTGTCACTGCGAGACAACCCATAATCACACAACTGGTGGGTGCTGGGTCCAGAGAGCAGACTCCAGCTCCAGTGCCAGTCCCTGTAATAACAGAACCAGAGTCAATAGGAGGTTTGTTTCAGTAACCTAAAAAAACACTCACCTTAGAAAGAAGCAGCATCATGTCTTGACTGCTCGTGGCCCGGAGTCTCTGCAGTGGCCCTTGTCTCCCAGGCTGAGCAGTGAGAGAACATTGGCGTGTTTGTAGCTCAGACTCTGTTTCTTAGCACCACGTGGGGGCTTCTGGCTCATAGAAATGAACATATTGGGCTGCACTGAGGCGAGAGAAACACAACACAGACGATGATTCCAAAAGCAGCACTAATTGGAGTAACAGCAAGACTCATTTGGTGAAGCACGCGGCTGGGAGGAGCTCACAGTTCCAGAAGGTGCGACTGGGGGCCATGGGTGTGAATGCTCTTCTGTGTCCACGTGGCCCCTGGAAATCAAGGCTCTGCCAAGCAAAGGGGAGTCCCGAATCCTGGCCTGGACCCACTGCCACCCTCAGGACTTCTATGAGTCCTGCGTTTTCCATTGTGATGTGGGAGAATAACTCTGCTTATCTGCAAGGCAGAGAAGCAAGAGAATGGTGTCCAGAAAGATGGACGGGCCTGTACAAAAGTGTGGCATCAAGGTCACGAGCATGGACTTCAGGTTTTCTCCTGCCTCTTGGTAGTTGTCACTTAAGTTTTCAGAGCCTTATTTTCCTTGTGGTAAAAGGAAGATAGTAACACTTGACCTTGAAAACCAAAGGACAGATTATGGACAGAGGTTACATTAGGCCTTTCAAACACCAAACCTCCCTCCTCCCAGCACCTAGCACATACCTGTTATGTGTCAGGCTCTTGATGGACAGTGGCTGAGCTGCTAGAAAAACTAGGGTAGCTGTTTCCTGAAATTTCCTAATGTATCTCCAAGTATAAGCCACTACTTCACGGATAACTTTCACCTCCCCTCTTTGCTTATGCCACCTAACAGTGACAAATCTACTGTACAGAAAGCATCAGCTTCCTCCTCTGTGAAACACAGGGAAAGGGCCATCCAGGCTGCTACCAACACTGGCACCCTAGGACACCAAGATAAAATAAACACAGGTAAGCAAGTCACTCACTGAGATTCTATTTTTCCATTTGAATACAGCAGTGTTTTCCTAATGGATCTTAAACATGTATTCTGTAACGGCCTTTGACCTTTTCCAGGGATTATGTTGTAATCTAAACAAATATGTAAGGAACAAAAAGTAGGCATGATGACATGAGCATTTAACGTGTCCTGCCCAAGGCGCTGGGCTGTTTGTCACTCTCTGTATAGACGGCATCATGCACCTCTCCTTTTCTCCCCTGAAGATCTACAGCCAAACAGACCTCTTTAATGGGGGAACCATTTAATGTATCAGGAAAGCTACGGATCTGTGCTTCAGCAGGCCACCCAGAAGACAAACTGGCTCTTAAAGATGTCAGCTAAGACTAGAAGACCTGGGGAAAGTTTAGAATAGCCCTCAGCTCTTTTATAGGAATTCCTCACCACCACCTGCCCTTCCAAGGCGTGATGGTGTTGACAGATTGACTGGGCCAGGTCACCATTCTACTGCTGAGTAACCTGTGCATGCATACTAAGTCACTTCAGTCATGTTTGACTCTTGCAACCCCAAGGACTGTAGCCCACCAGTCTCCTCTGTCTATGGGATTCTCCAGGTAAGAATACTGGTGTGGTCGCCATTCCCTTCTTCAGGGGATCTTTCTGACCCAGGGATCCAACCCGAGTCTGTTATGTCTCCTGCATTGGCAGGTGGGTTGTTTACTTTGCCAATTACTAGTGCCTTCTTTACCCTTTCCTTGCCTTCTGCTCTGCTTCTCCAACATCCTTACCCAGTGGCAGCCAGAGAACAAATTCGCCAGGAGCCCACCTCCCTCCCCACCTAGACTGAGTGTCAGGGCACAGGAACTGAGCATGTCTCATCACCAGGTCAGCTGGGGATGTGTGCTCTCACCCGATAGATCCTGAGTTCTTGAAGCCTCAGCATTCTCATCTGTAAACTGGAGGCAACAACACCCCTGACTCAGAGGTAGGATTACTATTTTCATTTTATTTATTTATTGGCCTTGCCCTACAGCATGTGGGATCTTAGTTCCCTGACCAGGGATTGAACCTGCACCCGCTGCATTGGAAGAGTGGAGTCGTAGCCACTGGACCACCAGGGACATCCCACTATTTCCATGTTGGAGATGAGACATCTGTACACTAAAATTTGATGACGCTGCTTTAATTATCAGCAAGTCTTCCTTGCTTCCTTCCTTTGATCTACTCATCCAGTACCACCAAGTACCTCCATCATGTGATCTTCTCACGAAGCCCTTAGGAATACAGTGGTGACCCTTCGAGAGGTCCGTCACTATTCATGGTGTGAAAGGACAATCAAATCAATACCTGTTTTTCAGCTCAGTCATATGAAGGGTGGTAACAGGTCGTGGGGACCCAGGAGAGGGAGGTCCCATTCTCCTGCGGGCAGGGTAGTGCAGGGGCAGAGCGTGGCAGGTGGGAGAAGCATGTTGGGGTTGGTGAGGCATGTGTGCCAGCTTGCTGAGTTGGTACCCCGCCTGCCAGGAGGAAACTGTTGTGCAAGCCTTAGCAAGTGAAGCGAACTTTGAAGAGCGAAAAAGAAACAAATAGAAAAATGGCTTTCTCTCCCTCTGGAACCATGGTGGCATTTCATAATCCCTTGGAGGGCTTGGAGTGGTTGAAACTTGCTTTCCCTGGTGGAGCATGGCAGCAATTGTGCCACTCTTGTCTTGGAACCCTTCACCTGAGGATGGGTGGATGCTGTGCACCTCCTCCCCGGGTGGGCGGGTGGGCGGGCGGTGTTCATCCACCTGAGCCTCAACCCGACTCAGCACTGAATTGTTTAAGGATCCAGGACTGGTGCCACTGGAATGATCTGGGTCATTAGTAATTTGTTCCCAGGAGATGGCGGGGCTCCTTCCCTTCTTGTGGAGCACGCTGCCCTCTGCCCTTCACTCTGGCCCGCTGGATTCTGGCTGGTTCTATTTTTTCAGTGATGGTTCTGGGGGTCTCCTTGGGTAACCCTGTTCTCTGCTTTTCACGGAGTTTGGCCTCCCCAGATAGTGTTAGTCGGTCATTTCTTAAAATAGTCATCCACAATAGATTTCGCTGACCCCCAGTTGGCCACTGCTACGACCATTTGTTTCATTCTGTCTGCACAGAGCAGAGACTGGTGGTCCCTGTGTCCTTAGCTAGAGCCCTGCTGGCCCACATGAGAGTCACTTCTGTGCCCTCTGCCTGACGTGCCCTCCCCAACACACTCACCTGGCTGGTTCTTCCTGCCTCAGCCAAAGTACCCCTTTCGCTGTCCCCTTAGGCCTTTAATTTTGCTTTTTCAATGAATGGAATTTTTTAAATGAAAAAGTAAAATCAGAAGTATGCCTTTTGTGATAAAAGCCACTTCCCCTTCAGTTCAGTTCAGTTCAGTCGTGTCTGACTCTTTGTGACCCCATGGACTGCAGCACGCCAGGCTTCCCTGTCCATCACCAACTCCCTGAGCTTACTCAAACTGATGTCCATTGAGTCGATGGTGCCATCCAACCATCTCATCCTCTGTTGTCCCCTTCTCCAGCCTTCAGTCATTCCTAGAATCAGGGTCCTTTCAAATGAGTCAGTTCTTCACATCAGGTGGCCAAAGTATTGGAGTTTCAGCTTCAACATCAGTCCTTCCAATGAATACTCAGGACTGATTTCCTTTAGGATGGACTGGTTGGATCTCCTTGCTGTCCAAGGGACTCTCAAGAGTCTTCTCCAACACCACCGTTCAAAAGCATCAATTCTTCAGCACTCAGCTTTCTTTACAGTCCAACTGTCACATCCATACATGACTACTGGAAAAATCAAAGCTTTGACTAGACAGACCTTTGTCAGCAAAGTAATGTCTCTGCTTTTTAATATGCTGTCTCAGTTCAGTTCAATCGCTCAGTTGTGTCCGACTCTCCGTGACCCCGTGAATCACAGCACGCCAGGCCTCCCTGTCCATGCTGTCTAGGTTGGTCATAAGTCTTCTCCCAAGGAGCAAGCATCTTTTAATTTCATGGCTGCAGTCACCATCTGCAGTGATTTTGGAGCCTCCAAAAATAAAGTCTGTCACTGTTTCCATTGTTTCCCCATCTATTTGCCATGAAGCAATGGGACCAGATGCCATGATCTTAGTTTTCTGAGTGTTTAGTTTTAAGCCAACTTTTTCACTCTCCTCTTTTACTTTTACCAAGAGGCTCTTTAGTTCTTCTTCACTTTCTGCCATAAGGATGGTGTCATCTGCATATCTGAGGTTATTGATATTTCTCCCGGCAATCTTGATTCTAGCTTGTGCTTCAGCAAGTCCAGCATTTCTCATGATGTACTCTGCATGTAAGTTAAATAAGCAGGGTGGCAATATACAGCCTTGACGTACTCCTTTCCCAATTTGGAACCAGTCTGTTCTATGTCCAGTTCTAACTGTTGCTTCTTGACCTGCATACAGATTTCTCAGGAGGCAGGTCAGGTGGTCTGGTATTCCCATCTCTTTCAGAATTTTCCACAGATTATTGTTATCCCCTTCAATGAAGTATAGTTATACAAATGTATGGTATTACCTAATAAGCTGCGATTGGATATAAACAGTTTGAGTTTGGGCTTCTGTAACTGCCAAGCTGAAGCTCCAGTACTTTGGTACCTGATGTGAACAGCCAACTCATTGTAAAAGACCCTGATGCTGGGAAAGATTGAGGGCAGGAGGAGGAGGGGATGACAGAGGATGAGATGGTTGGATGGCATCACCGACTCAATGGACATGGGTTTGAGCAAACTCCAGGAGACAGTGAAGGACAGGGAAGTCTGGCATGCTGCAGTCCATGGGGCCGCAAAGAGTCAGACACGACTGGGTTACTGAACAACAATAAACTGCCCAGCATCACGGGCCTGGGGTCTTTGTTTCGGGTGAGTCTGCTCTCACTGGGGAGGCAGGCCTATCTGGGGATCCTTTCTAAGTGGATAGACTCGTCCACAGCGGGTCCAATCACTGAGTTGATCGGTGAAGCAAACAATAGGCAGGGTCACAGACTCAGTCTTGCTGCCCCAGCTGGATGACCTTGGACAGCGGGCTGCTGGACTCCTGGAGCCTCAGTTTATGCACCTGAAAAATGGGTGTGACTACAGCGCCTCTCTCAGAGTGTCTGGTGGAATCACGGCCAGGGCTCAGGAAGTGGCTGTTTTGAATATCCTCAGTGTTATTAACACTGCACATGGGGAAGGAGAAACTGGGCCTCAGGGGAGCCCCCATTACCATGGATTTATCACTGGGATGCAGGGCCTCGGGCACGGCCCCAAGGGAGCCACAGGGACGTGTGCCAAGGGGCTCCTGGAGTCCAGGACAGCAGAAGGGAAGCGCTGCCTGGCCTTCCTAACCTCTGCGCATCTCCACCGCCCCACTCAGCTCCGTGGAAATCAGGGCCAGGCTTCTCTGCTGTGCTCACCATTGTCCCCAGGACAGCTACCTCCTCTGTCTCCACGTCTGTCTCCCTGTCCCCACCTGCTCTGAGAAACAAAAGACTGAGATGAAACCCCAGGAGTTCTCTCCAGACATGGAGGGGGCCCCTGCTTCCACCTGGTGGGCTCACACATGGGCTTGAGCTGCAGCTCTGGGAAAACCCGGGAAACGTGCTGTCGGGGGTTTCACTGTGGCCTAGCCTTGGACCCCCTCTGGGCACTGCCCCAAGGCCACATCCTGGCCGGATACAGGGACGAGGCCATCTGTGGTGTATTTCATGCTGACCGGATGTGGGCTGGACCTCAGACAGCAGGAAGGAAGCTGAAAGGGAGCCTGGTTGTATGAAGCCCTGGCCTCCAAACGCAGCAGCCCAGCATATCCCCACCCCCATCCACGGGGGAAGCAGGGTGGTCAAGGCCATCAGCGCTCAGGTCGGACGTGACTGTTTAAATCCCAGCTGTGCGTCTCAGTGGCCCCGTGGCCTTGGCTGTTCCTCGGCCTCTTCGAGTCTTAGTTTCCTCCTCAGGGTCGCGGAGGCAGAGCTGGAGCTGGCTGCGTCAGTTGCTGGGCTGACCAGCGGGGACACAGCACAAACAGGGCTCAGGGGGCAGCCGGCCATGCTCGAATGCAGGAGCTGTCCCGTCCCCGCTGGGGGAATCAGGTAACAAGGCAGCAGGGAGTTCAAGGGCTGAAGGCAGCCTGTGCAGGAAGTGGGTGGGAAAGGGTCTAAGGCTGAGCTCCAGTCAGTGTGAGCCAAGGTGCACGGAACACAGTGACAGAAACACACCACTGATGTCGGTGCAGCTCCAGCCCCCAGAAACCGAAAAAACTCCGTGGGCACCTTGGTTGTCTCCCCTCGCCTTCAAATCCTACCTGTTCACACGTCCTGAGCACCGTTTGGTTTCCAGCACCATGGGGGCAGTAGTGGAGGGGGTGTCCATTCCTGAGCACCCACCAGACCTGGGTAGACTGCCTCTTTCCTGTGGACGGGCTTTCCCGTGTGATGGTTCATCGCCAGGTCCCCAGACCCAACGTGGTACTTGGCCCTCAGCAGGAGCTTCAAACAGGCCGAGAATGAATGAGTGAGCTGACACAGCAGGATCACTCTGTCCTTCGCTATAGATGAGAGGGTTGGATGGCATCACCGACTCAATGGACATGAGTCTGAGCAAACTCCTGACCTTTGTTCCAAGAGCAGGGCCCCTCAGTGTGTCTCCACTGCCTCCAGCTGAATCTCGGGAGAGGGAAGAAGTGAGGAGACCCTATGTGATGTCCACTGGATTCCCTCGCTGAAGATACATTTTAAAAAAGGTGTTAAAAATTAATGTACAGCATCTTAAACTCTCAGCTCGGTGGCAGAAGGATACACACAGGTGCACTTTGTCACGGCGACAGATTCGGGGCGTTCATTGCTTATGGGGAGGACATCATTTGAATGAAGACAGCCGCCATCAGTTAAATAGTCAGGTGGTTTCAAGGGCCAGCCGGGCTCAGAACACCGCCTGGCTGCCCCCTCCTGGGGGTTGATGGCTTCTGAACTCTGATGTGTGTGCGGTTCACTCAGAGCCCAGGGGGAGGGGTGGGGGCGCATTCCTGGAGGGAGGAGGAATTCTGTCTCATCCACAGACTTCTGAGCTGGTCATGGAAGTTTTAAAATTCAAACAGTTTTTCAAAGGATTGTAAAATTCATGTTCGTGACAGTACAAAAACAAATTAATCATGACGGGAGGAAATACGATAAAAAGAAAAAATGTTCCTGCTTTCTTCACCCTGACATTACATTTTCTGAAAGTCTTCCGAATCTACTGACCTGTGTGTGTGGGTATCTTATATTTTAACAACTATAGTGGAACTGCTTGTGTGCTGGTTCCAACTAGTTTTTTCTCCTCTGAATCTACTGGGACTTGTTCCCATATTAGCCCAGAGGTGGGGAGGCCCTACCTTGCAGCACCTGGCTCCAAGTAGCCCCCAGGAAATACTTGGGAAGAGTGAAGGAATACAGATAAGCCTCCTTGTTTTCTGGCTGTGTGGTTCTCATGAGGTGACACCCCCTTGTTCTCAGGGCCCTACAGAGCTGGCAGTGGGGGTTGTGAGAAATTCTGCTTTGGCAGCCCCTTGCTTCTTAGATGCATAAACCGGTGAATCGGAAGGGTGGATTCCTGGAGGCGGAGTCCCCAAGTCAGACAGGCTAAGTCATTAATTCTGATGGATATTGCCATATTGCTGACCCATCTGAAGAGATAGCTCATCCTTGACTCTTGGCACAGGTTTTGGTTTTCCCCGGAGTCTTAAACAGACAGTCCTTCTACCTGACCCTCCGGGCTTGGGAGACATAGCACTTTAGAGATGAAAGACTCTAGAGCCTGCTGCTTTCCAGCTGACATGGACTGAGCCCTTGTGCTTAATTTAAGGAGTGTTTTGAAGCCCCATGGGGAGCCACTAAGTGGGGCCACCCCTCCTGATGGTCCACTCCTCTGTGAAGTGGTTTCAAGTCCCGGAGATGAGGTGGTCTGTTCATTTTCAGGCAAACAGGGGCCTAGCGAGGCAAAGTGACTTGCCCAAGGTCACCCAGCTTGTCAGGTTCCCAGGGGGAGCTCTGTTTTTTGCTTTGAGCACAAAATTCCTGTTTTTTTCTTATATGAAAGAAGAACCATGTTATGTCTGTGGGGGCTTCCCCAGTGGCTCAGCGGTAAAGAATCTGCCTGCAATACAGGAGACACAGGAAACGCAGTTTCAGTCCCTGAGTTGGGAAGATCCTCTGGAGGAGGGAATGGCAACCCACTCCAATATTCTCGCCTGAAGAGTCTCATGGATAGAGGAGGCTGGTGGGCTACAGTCCATGGGGTTGCAGTAAGTCAGACAGAACTGAAGAGACTTGGCGCCAGTGCATGGCTGTGGAGACAGCCAGCCTGTGTTTGAATCCTCACCTGCTGACTCTGAGCAAGTCCCTTCACCTGTGTGTGCCTGTGGAGCTCACAGATGAGGGGCCTAATGGGGTGAGCCCCTCCTTGGGGAGGGAATCTCCCATGCAGGGGAGATTCGGCTGCTGGGTGACTGTGACCCCGGGTCCGCGTGGGGGCTGAACCGCGTCAGTGCTTCCGGCAGCTGCTGGCCCTTCACCCCACTCCCCCCTGGATCTGGCAGTGAGGGTGCCCAGGTGACAGAGATGAGCTGGCAGTCCACCTCCTCGGGAGCCACAGGTCAATCCAGGCCACGCCACAGTGGATGGTGGATGCTCATCACAAAGGCCCAGCGTTGAGCAATGTGATCGACGTCCTGTAACTCTCCTACTACATCTGACCTTTGGATTCAAAGAATAATTAATGGGGCACTTCGGGCGGCGCTTGTAGTGTCAACCTTTTAATTAATACGCTGGCCTGAATATATTTAGCTGGGCCATTCGGCCCGGTCCATCTAATTACCCAGACTCATTATGCAACTTGATTGCGTTTTCCATTACTCAGTGATTTTGCTAAATGGGCGGCCAGGCTGCAGACAGCAGCCAGTGCCAGCATCGATTAGAAGACACAGTTTATTACCCTGTGGAGGCGACACTCCAGGCTGTAAATCTTGGGCAGGACGTGGCTTCTCTGCGGCCTCCAGGTGGGGACGGAATTGTGTGTGGATGAAGCATTTCAGCCATCAACCCTCCTTCCAAACTTCCCCTGCGTCCTGCCTTTGGTTTAATTGAATTGCCTTCCCCCTGCCAACTCTCCCTGAAAGTATAATCAGGGACCCCTCCTGCTTTAATAGCGGAAATGATACAGGGCATTTTTCACCTGTCCCCAGGATCCAGAAGGACACAAAGTGTTAAACTTGCTGGGAGCACCTAGGAGATTAGCCACGGGAAGATGCTTAGCCTCCTCCTAATCTCACCAAGTGGGTCTAAGGCCAGGTCCCCCATCTCCTGCCTGGCATGGCCCTGGGGAGAAGGTGGCCCCGAATCCCTCATTTGGGAGAAGCGGCAGTGCGTTCAGCTGGTGGCCCCAGGAATTTGTTTTGAAGGTTGTGATTGTAACGCCAAGGGAAAGAAACATACCTCCCTTCAGGGAATCACCACTGTGCTTTCGTACACCATAAGCTTCTTTAATTTACGTCACCCCTTTAGAGCTGGATCAATCTGTTTTCCTAATCTGAAACAGAGTACAGCAGGGGGTAGAGGGAAAAGAATAAGATGAAGTGATGTTTGGGCTGTTTGTTTCTTGCATAAAAGCTGGCAATTGCTGAGTACGTGCCAAGCAACTTCACATTTGTCGTGTTCAGTCCTCAGACGACCTAGGAAGTTAGTACTCAGGTTAATTTTTTTTTTTACTTTTCATTTTTAGAACAGTTGAGACTTAGAAAAGCGTGGCAAATCAGTATTCCTATAGGCCCCCTGAGCCAGTTTTCCCTTGTGTTAACATCAAAGTGTTTTTAATGGACAATCGCTAAGAGAAAGTTTAAGCCCAGAGAGATTAAGGAAGCTGCACTTAATATAGCAATGATGGGATGTGAGTGTGAATCTGGGTACAGCTTTGCCTGTGGCACTTCAGCTGCCTGTCAGTGTGAACCACCAAAGGGCTTACAAAGGAGCAGCAGGGGCTTGTCTTTACCAGAGGTAAGGAGCTGAGCTGTCAGTGTCTGCAGAAGGTGATGTCTAGTACTTAGGAGTGGAAATGAGGGCTGAGCCTTATTTCTATCTGAGATGGACTTTGCTTTGCAAAGGGCTGGAGGAGACCTGAATTCCTACAGGTTAGGAGGGACAACAAGTACCACACAGCCAGCAGCCAAGCTCCTCCGTACCTTATTCATACTTTATTTGTCTTGATTTGCTGACCCCAAACTCTCCCCAAGGCTCTGCTTGCTCCCTGCTCACTTTGTAGGAGCCCACGAACAAGGAGCACACCTAACTGAGCTGGTGTTTTGACACCTGATGGCCAATTAGCAACAATTAACCTTGACAAAAAACGAATCCACAAAAGGAATAGTTTCACTTTTGCCAAGCAGGGCAGACACCCTTTCAACAATCTGTTCTGATTTTCTGGGCACTCCTAATGGGAAAAGGAGCCGCCAGTGGTTTAAATGCATAGACTGGTAGGTCGAAAATAAATCCCATTTATTAAACACATACTAATGCCAGGCTTGGCACTCAGCACTCTGCAAGGACTTAGCTCTCTGAATCCCATCCAACCCTGGTGAAATCGATGCTGTTATGTCCTTAGGAAAATAATCTTTTTAAAAAAAATTTATTTTATTGAGTATAGTTGATTTCCGATGTTGTGTTAATTTCTGCTTACAGCAAAGTGATTCAGTTATACAAATATATATTCTTTTTCATATTCTTTTCTGTTATGGTTTATTACAGGATATTGAGTATAGCTCCATGCACTAAGCAACAGGACCTTGTTGCTTATGAAAAGCAACTTTTAAATTTTGAAATAGACAGGAAACTGCAAACAAAGAACAGAGGGTTCTCATGTACCCTTCACCCAGCTTTCCCCAAAGGGTGGTATCTTATGTGACCACAGTTTGGTATCGAAAGCAGGAATCTTGACACTGGTTGAATCTGCAACCCTTATTGAGAGATCACTGGTTTCACATGCACCATTTATGTGTGTGTATGTGTGTGTGTGTGTGTGTGTATGCATATGTGTGTGTGGTTCTATTCAGTTTGATATCCTTTTCATAGATGAGGAAACCACACTATAGAGAGGCTGAAGGGACTTGTTCAAGATGACAGAACTAGTAAGTGGCCAAGCCAAGCAATATCAAGTTCAGATGCCTGCACACTCCACCTGCCCCTCTAGGCTTTCCAATACACAGCCCCCTCCCAGCTGGGAACATGATTAATATGTGGGAACTTGACTAGTGGATGAATTAAGTGCTTGAACAACAAACACAGTTTGTGGTTAAAAAAAAAAAAGTCTTTTTACCAATTTCTCTCCTCTAAAGATGATATGCAAAGAACAGAGCTTTAGGGGAAAAGCAATGTGGCGCAAGTGTCTTCCTGTCTGGGCATGGTCTTAATGTACCTGAACAGGTGGAGTGTCATGGAGAAGGGGCTCTTTGACACATGTCTCTAGTCTAATAGGGTGGGCAAAAGTGACCAGGGACAGTCAGGGTTGGGGGAGAACCGCTGGCAAATGGAAACCCACCTCACACAGGATGGGGGTTGGACTGCAAGGAGATCAAATAAGGAAATCAACCCTGAGTATTCATTGGAAGAACTGATGCTGAAGCTGACGCTCCAATACTTTGGCCACCTGATGCGAAGAGCCGACTCATTGGAAAAGACTCTGACGCTGGGAAATATTGACGGCAAAGAATCAGAGGCGGCAGAGAATGAGATGATTAGATGGCCTCATTGACTCAGTGGACATGATTTTGAGCAAACTCCGGGAGATAGTGGAGGACAGAGAAACCTGGCGTGCTGCAGTCCACAGTGGGTCACAAAGAGTCGGACATGACTTAGCAACTGAACAAAAATGAGGCCCCCACACACACCAGAGGGAAGGTAGCTGCTCACATCCAAGGACTGCAAATTAATAACAAATTGCAAAACTAACACACCCTAGCCCCTTGTCTTTGTTCTTGGAGCTGTTAGGAATTTAAAAGGTCATTGAGCTACAATAAATAATGACCAAAACACGCCAACGTTAGCACAAAGCACGAGTTATTTGGAGGAAATTTGAGACCTCTGCTATTTGGGCAGACAACCCACAATGTAAACAAAGATTTCATCCACATTTTAGGGAAAAGACTGAATATTCTAAGATCAGTTTTAACGAAGAGAAAATTGAATTACAATCTTGCAATAATATAACATTTGTTGGTAAAGTCACAAGACTTTAAAGAAATCTTAAATGAGTTTGTTTCTGGAAAAAAATAAAAGACCAAAAAACAACCACCATCTATTTTGTGCTTGAGAGATGGGATTTTATTTGGGGGTGGGGGGGCTGGAGGTGTTTTAATAGCTCTGGGGAGGAGGTTTGAAATCATCTACTTCCTTCTGGGAGGCAGTGGGCTGGAGACTTACTACAGGTTAAATTTTTTAAAAAAAATCAATAGCATTTCAGGTGATTGTGAATTAAGGGCTATTTACTGAGGCTTAAGGGAATTAAGGTTAAAGCCTGTGGATGATCAATGGGCAATTGCTGCCATGCTGGAGTGGGGGACAGCACACTGCAGCCTTGTGGGCAGGGGCTTCAGGGGGGGCTGCTGTGACTGCACCCCTTTGACTATCAGAGACATGCGGTGTGTTGGCATGTGCCAGATCCAAGGAACCAGGGCTTCAGTGCATACTGGGAACTGTTGCTGCTTCATCAGCTGCTTGGAGATGCCCAGCCTTTGCCCTCCCTCCTCACCACCCTGGAGAGGACCCTACCAGGGAGGAAATGAGACCCACTTCCCAGCTGCACCTAGAGAGACAAAGCCAGAGGTGCTGACCTGAAGCTGTCTCCGTGCCAGTCAATCCTGGGGCTGTAATAACTACAATTTTCTAATTTGAAGGCAAAACTGAATAACCCGGAGGAGTAATTCGGGCCACATGCAGCCCTCTTCCTGCAAAGGGGCACAAATTGATTTTTCTTTCATAAGCCCAATTTTCTGTGGCTTGTCGACCCCCCTCCCTCATTTCTGAGCTCTTTTCTTCCTTTCTGCTTGAGGCACGACTAACAGAGTCAGAAAGTTTCTTGCTTCTGAGTTTTCGCCTCTGTTGGCACAGCTTCACTTCTGTGCCTAGGGAAGGCAGAGAAGCCAGCAGCCCTGGGCCTGTCTTCAGAGTGTCGCTGACCCAGGGTCTCAGTTCTCCAGTGTCCACCGCCGAGGGACCAGAGCCTGCAGAGTGGTCCACCTCTGCCCGAGCACTTAACTCTACAGAAATATTGACAGCCTGGCTCTGTCCGGGAGCCATGATTTAGGATCTCCAGGGGTCAGTTCCTCTCTGGCTCCTACATCCACGCTTTTTACTGAAATGAACCTGAAACTATAAACCCTGGCTCAGAACTCACCAGCAGCGCCCAACTCACTGGGAGTGAAGCCAGGGGTGGGACAGTGGCCCAGGTCCTCCCCTGTCCTCTCTGCCTGCACCCATGCCTCCCCTTCCCCCTTCACTCTCCTAAGCCACTCCGGGCTTTGTTCAGCTGGTGGTACTCTCTGAGTAGGTTCCCACCCCAGGCCCTTTGCACATGCTGATTCCTCTGACTGGAACACTCTGATCTGCCCATGGCCAATCTGTCGTATTCTTTAATCCTCAACTCAGTGGTCACTTCTCCAGGTTATATTGTCTCCCTTCATACAGCATCGTGCCTTATCATGGCCTGGAATTTTATTCCATTTGTTTACCTGCTTATGTTCCTCCTGCCCTACTAGAACATGCCCTTTCATCCTTGGATTGGCATACCTGGCCCCTTGTCTGGCACAAAGAAGGTGTTAAAAAACGTCAGTGGAGTGAATGAATGAACACGGTTTTCAGAGGCCCTGGGGCAGAGCCCAGTTATCATTATGGGCCTTTTTTAGCCATGACATTTTATGAGTCTGGGCTCATCTCTCTAGAGCTTCTTGTTTTGCAGCTGAGGGAAGGAACAGAGGTCCCAGTGGTTTTGATAGCCCTGGGAGGGTTCTCCTGGCAGCTATTAGTGGGGTCTCCACCCTGGGGGCACTCTCCAGGCAACTCTGGATTTGTAAAGGAGGTAGCAGGTATCCGATGGTCTCTGGTTCTGGTAGAAAGGACTTCAGGTTTGATGGGGCCACCTCACCTTGTCGGTGAGCAAGGCCCCTGAGAGTGAGGAGTTGAAACTGGCGCTAGGAGTTCAGTTCTGGTGAGAGGCATGTGGCTCCCAAGACAGAAAGAGATGGTTTTTCTGAGGCCATGGGCATCTGCTGGGTGCTTCCTGGGCTCTTAATCCTTCATGAAGAGCTGCCCATCAGTTCACCTCTGCCCGCGGAAAATAATTTAGGATCACCTATCCCCTCTGGGCTTCCTTGGTGGCTCAGTTGGTAAAGAATCCGCCTGCAATGGGAGAGACCTGGGTTCGATTCCTGGGTTGGGAAGACTCCCTGTAGCAGGGCATGGAAACCCACTCCAATATTCTTGCCTGGAGAATCCCATGGACAGAGGAGCCTGGTGAGCTGCAGCCCATGGGGTGACAAAGAGCTGGACGTGACTGAGCGCCTGAGTGCAGCACAGCACATCCCTCTGGCCCTCTGGTGGGCGCTGTGCTTGGGAGTGTTCGAGGCTGGAAACTGAGCCCAGTCTTCCCAGTTTCAGGCTGGGAGGGGGCCTGACTGGAACTTCCTGGTTTGGGGTTGGGGTATGCTGTCTGGCAACATGTTTACTGCAAGTCGGAGGTGACTCATTCTATTTTAAAACCCACTTCCACTGGAGGTGGTCTGTCAGGGTCTCTGTAAATTTCCTCTTTCTTTTCTTCCCCCACCGCCAGGAACAGCAGACAGAGAAAGAAGCCCAGGCACGGATGCTGACACTTTGATTTATACCCTCGATTTCTTTCGTTGCAAGCTTGCCCCCTTGCTTAGTTGCAGAGATGGCCCTGGAGCCCTGGCACCCTCCAGTACAGATCCAGGAGTGCTTTCTGCAAGCTTCTAGCCAGACACGGCTGTCCTCTCAGCCCCAAGTGGGAACAGGTTCACATCACACAGGGTGGTCGGGGGCAAAGCCAGAGAGCCAGGCCCTTCCCACGCTGCACCCTCACCTGCAGAAGGACATGAACAGAAAGTGCCATCAGTACTTGCCGAGCAGGTACTACCCTGCCTGGCGGAAGCATGTGGGCCACCCATTAGTCATTATGGAAACTCATTACCCCAAGAGGTCAATCAGCTGCAAATTTAAACAATTTCCAAAAGGTTTTAGTGAAATTCATGGGTGACAGCCATAATGGCATTATTTAGAGAGTAGGATGCACCACTGATGGAGCCATGGGCGAGGCCTGGCTCCAGTCAGGTGGGGACCAGCCCAACTACACGTTTCTGCAGCCCTTGCCGTGGCCCGAGGTTGGGCTCATGTCAGGACCTCCTGAAAACCTGAGTCCCCCGAGCCTGAGGGGGGCTCCTCTACTGAGAGCTCCTGCTCTCACTCAGGGCTCGGGAGGGTGAGAGAAGAGATGAGGCCATGGGCCCCTCTGGACTCCCTAGGAAGTTCCTCCTACAAAATGATACAGAAAAGCACCCTGTAATGGATGACAGTATTCGATGATGATAATAACAGCTACATGCTGATAATGTAGTGCCAAGTATTACTGTTGTTGCTCTATTGTTATTAATGATCATTATTGACCTTAATTACTTAGTTGGTAAAGAATCTGCCTGCAATGCAGGAGACCCCGGTTTGATTCCTGGGTTGGGAAAATCCTCTGGAGAAGGGATAGGCTACCCACTCCAGTATTCTTGGGCTTCCCTTGTGACTCAACTGTTAAAAGAATCTGCCTGAAATTTAGGAGACCTGGGTTCAATCCCTGGGTTGGGAAGATCCCCTGGAGAAGAGAAAGGCTACCCACTCCAGTATGCTGGCCTGGAGAATTCCACAGACTATAGTCCATGGGGTCGCAAAAAGTTGGACATGACTGAGTGACTTTCACTTTTACTTTTCACTAATAGTAACACTGAGTACCACTCTGGGCCAGGCCACTAGTGTTTTGAGAACTGTAAAACTGAAACTGTAATACTTTGGCCACCTCATGCGACGAGTTGACTCACTGGAAAAGACTCTGATGCTGGGAAAGGTTGGGGGCTGGAGGAGAAGGGGACAACCGAGAATGAGATGGCTGGATGGCATCACCGACTCTGTGGACATGAGTTTGAGTGAACTCTGGGAGTTGGTGATGGACAGGGAGGCCTGGCGTGCTGTGATTCATGGGGTCGCGGAGAGTCGGACACAACTGAGCGACTGAACTGAACTGAACTGAACTGAACTCTGATCACAACCCTGTGAGGGAGGCACTGTTTTCATCCTTATTGTAGAGACAGGCTAACAGTTATACCCTCTAACCTCCTTTCATTCCATTAACAATGTATCTGAGGCCCTGTGCCAAACAGGATTCTCTGGTTCCCTAAAGCACTATATCTCTCTCTCTCACTTTAATCAGGCATCCATTCAACAAGGTTTTCTTGAGGTCCTACTGCATGCTCCATGTTGTTCTAGATGCTGGGAGACAGGGCAGGGCCCATGCATGGACTGTGTTTCCTACTGGGTTCGCTTCCCCTCCCTGCCCAGCACCTATAAAGCATCTCTCCCAAGAAGTCTTTCCTGAGCATGTTAGCTGGAGGCAGGGGTCTCCTTGATGCCCCTTAGATTCTGTGTCTCCCCACCCCAGCTCTTAGAGGTCTGGGGCAACTGCTCACTTTGCATCTGTCTCTCCTGTTTCAGGGCCAACCTAGGCAGTCAATGAGTATCTGTGGGATTTTACCATTAGGAAATGAGCTCCAGGAAGGTCTGCATTGTTCACCAGGGTACCTCCTAGAGGGCTTCTCAGGTGGCGCTGGTGGTAAAGAACCCTCCTGCCAATGCAGGAGACATAAGAGTTGTGGGTTTGATCCCTGGGTCAGGAAGATCTCCTGGAGGAGGGCATGGCAAGCCACTCCAGTATTCTTGCCTGAGGAATCCCATGGACAGAGGAGCCTGGTGGGCTACAGTCCAAAGGGTCTCAAAGAGTTGGGCATGGCTGAAGCAACTCAGCATGCATGTATCTCCTAGAACAGTGTCTGGTCCAGAGTTGGTGCAAGATATATTTGTAGGATGGGTAGATGCACAGATGGGTGGATGAGTGGATAGTTCTATGTTTGAATGGATGGTTGGATGTTAGATGGATGGAAGGAAGGGGAAACAGATAAACAAATGGGTGGATGGATGGTCAGAAAGATGGTTAAATGGGTCAATGCCAGGATAGTTGAATATATGGATAAACAAAATGTTGTTTATTAGGATAGAGGATGGCATGATTAAATGGCTGATAAGAATCTTAGCATTGATGAACAAAACACTTTCCACTGGCTTGATTCTTGAGAGAGAGAGAGAGAGAGAGAGAGAGAGATGGGTGGGTGAAGGAAAAGAAAGACCCCATCATCCCACACACACTGCATTCCTGTTTCTCTCTCACTGACCTTTCTCAAGTTTGTTTCCAGCCCCGATGTTGAAAAGCCAAACCGTGAAGACAGCAGTCTTTCCTGGCTCCCGTCCTGGGCCCGGCGCTCTGCCCTCCTGTGTGCAGACAGCTCAAAGCGGAATACTGACCTCTGCCTGGATTTCCTCAGCTGCCTCTGGTCATGTACTTGTTCTCAGAGCTGTGAAACTTCACACGCATTATCTGGAGACTTTCAACTCCCAAGTTTCCTTGGCCAAAACAAGCCAACATTGTTTAATCTTGGGGGTTCTTTCCCATGGAAACAGCTGCTGCAAGTGTGGCCATTTCTATAGGCCTAGTGCCCACAGGGCTCCCCACATCCCCCCATCCCCCCTGAAGATCCAGAGTTCCATTTAAGTTCTAAAGGGAAGTGTCTATCCTGCTGCCGTTCCAGTGGCATTTCTGGAAAGTGAGAATAGACGGGGATGAAGGGACAGGTGTCAAGGGTTGAGGGGCCCTGGGTGGTCTCTTAGAAGTTCATGATTTACTCCATAGAAATGGAAGAGCAGCCTTGAGGATCCTAAGTTGCTACTTGTCCCCATGTCCTCAAAGTAGCTTCCTGCGAGTTTACTTGCAATGTGCTAAGTCGCTTCAGTCAAGTCTAGCTTTGTGCGACCCTATGGACTATAGCCTACCAGGCTCCTCTGTCCGTGGCATTTTCCATGCAAGAATACTGGAGTTGGTTGCCATGCCCTCCTCCAGGGGATCTTCCTGACCCAGGGATCATACTTGTTTCTCTTATGTCTCCTGCATTGGCAGGCAAGTTCTTTACCACCAGCACCACCTGGAAATGCCACTCAACGTGGCCAGGTGTTGGCAGGGGTGGTCTTGTCCAGTGAGGTCAGGGAGGGGAAGTGAGAGACTCTCTATGTGCAAATGTGTTCAGTGGATCTTCTGAAGCTGCAGTTGCCAGAAGAGGCAAGGACTCCAAGGGGTAGGCAGGAAGAGTGCTCAGAAGTTGTGTCAGCCATATGAATGATTAGGAGGACATTCGTTCATTCAACAAACACCTGAGAACTGGGCTGGGCTTGGGTTTCCCCTCCCCCCCTCTGAGCAGACCCCTGATGTTCCTCCACTGCCATCCTCATTCCCACCCCATCTCTTGACTCATTCCCTCCCACTTGAGCTTCTTGCTGCAGCCACTGCGTCCCTCCTGCTCCTCCTCTGTGGCCCCTGCTCTTTCTACACATCCCCCACTCTGCTCTGAGTACCTACGACTCCAACATTGTCTGCTAAAAATCTCCCTGCACCATTGGGCTTCACAATGCCCGAAGACAGGGACTTGGTCTCATGCACAGCTGAATCTCAGGTGCTATGCATGCAGCTGGAGCTTAATAAATGTCAGTGGCGTGGATGAGTGCAAAGAAGGCAGAATCAGCTCCCTGCTTTATGGGGGTCTTGGCACCACAGGGAGAGAGGCCTTAAACAAATGTTCAAAAATAAACATCCAACTACAAATTCTGACAGGTGCTCTGCAGAGGAGGAAAGGAGGAACCTCCTGAAGCGGGTGGGGAGTGTCAGCTTGTGAGGTCTGGGGAGGCACCTCTGGGCACGTGGCATTTGGATGGACCCTGCATGGTGAGAGCCAGACAACCTTTCTATTTTTTTAAAAAAGCTTTTTAAAAGTCAACATTTATTCCTTTTAAAATGCTCAAGAGACTTAAAAGGTCCAAAGGCCTAAAGATATCCAGGCTTCAGATAAGATGAGAGGCAGCTGCTGACTCCATGACTTAAGCTTAAACTTCCACCTGCTCAATTCTGTACCTCCACGACTCTTCCACCTTGGGAGTGAGGAGCTGTTCTGACTTTTGGTAGACTTCATCAAAGACTACCACTCCGATAACAATGAGAAACACAACGGTCTTAGCAATCACTGTTATGGCAAGGGAGAATGTTTTGTGATCCAAAGAGAAAGCTGTCATGGCAATTCCCAAAATCAAAATGATTAACCCAGTGAAGAACAAGAAGAATCATTTATAAAATCTGTATGAACACTTGCCTTGCATCCTTAGTGATATGCATGCCTGGCCTCTGGCCCCAGTCCACTGACAGGTACAGGCTCCTACGTCCACCCAAACTCAGGTACTGAGTATTCACAGCAGTGTTTTTCCCCAAGAGCTCAGGCCTGGCGCAGCCCAAAGACTGGTCACTAGACATGGAATGGACACATCATGGTCCATCCCCGTGACAGAATCCTGTGCTAGTTGCCATTGGCAACCTCTGTGACCTGGATGAATCCCAGACTCAGGGGGTGAGGGGAGTCAGGTATTTCAAGAGTCTCTTCTGAATGGTTCCACTTAACAATGTGCCAAGCGGTTAGGTGATGCTGGTGGGAGTCAGGATCATAAATGCCCTTCCAAAGGCAGTGGTGACTGCAGGGTGGTGACATGGGGCTTGAGAGCTCGGTCACCGGGTGTCATGGGCTGGGGGATCAATGAGTGCCTCAGGGAGCTGTGCCCCTCTCCGTACAGTTGCACAGAAGTTTAAAGATGCACCCCCAACTACTACTCTCAGGAGAGGGGAGGGGCCGCCAGGAGGCACAGAGAAGTTGTCCTTTGGAGCCAGATTTGGGCTCCTTCTCCTGGACGCCCTGCTCAGGACCAGCCAAACTCTCCTGCACTGCACCCTTGCTCCCAGGCTGGCCTTCCACTTCTCTCTCCAACTGGCCACTGATCAATCCGACCCCTTTATAGCCAGGCCAGTTGGGATGGTGGGGTTAGAGAGGAGCTCTGAAGAAAAACTGCACCTGCCAGGACCGAACATCTCTGATCTTGAGAGAGAGAGGAGGCACGTGTGGATGCTGACACGTGTGGTCCATGTAGACCTAAGGCCCCCATGAACATGGGGGAGAAATTCAAATCGCAGTTATTGAAGACATCACTTTGGCTCCCCAGGAGTCTCTTGGGCTAATTTCTGAGCAAGAAGCAGCAGCCTGGTGCGCAGAAGGCCTGGCCCGTCTGCTCCAGCCCTCGGGTGAATGTACAGGCGCGGGGGAGCTCCCCTGGGGAGCACCGGTTAGTGATGGACTGGAGCCTCATTAAATTCCCAACTGAATGTTCTGCCACCCAGCGGGTGTCTTCCGCTCAAACTGAGAGGGGCCCCAGAAGCTGAAGTTATCATAGTCACAGTTTCTCATTTATTGTTGACATTAGCTCTTCCTTTGGGTGCCAGCAATTTGCATGTCGAAGACTTTCTGGAATCTGAGGAGTGGGGGTGGGAGGATGGGGGGATGGCTGTCCCATGCCCCCAGTTTCAACAGGTCCCATTTTGCTCACAGCCCTCCCTTGCTTTTTCCTTCTGTGCATTTTAATATAGGTTTGTATCTAGAGTGGGCATTTTGAAAGAGAAGTTAGCATAATTTTTAATTTAGAATATCAGGAATCCAATTTCCTTGTTCCATCAGTTCATAACATTGGCTGCTTGACAAGCACGTTCCTGTTGGCCCCCATGGCTCTGACCACTCCAGCCCAGGGTGATGGCAAGAGAGAAGTCTGCTCAGATAGACTGAAGCTGGGCTGGCCTGGCCTGGTCTGGCCTACATGGACTGGGCTGACCTACACAGGCTGGGAAGGACTGGTCCTGCAGCTCTGGTTTACATGGAAGCTGAGGCTGGAGCCAGGCTTGGTGTTCATACAGCAGGTTCATTTCCCATTCAAAGGGTGGCTCCACCAGGGTCCCCAAAGCATATAAATTTCTTTAAAGGGCTAAGAAAGAAAAGTGTGAAAGTGTTAGTCACTCGGTCATGTCTGATTCTTTGCGACCTCATGGACTGTAGCCCACCAGGCTCCTCTTGCTTGGGATTTCCCAGGAGTAAGTTGCCATTCCCTCCTCTAGGGGATCTTCCCGATCCAGGGATTTACCCCATGTCTCCTGCATTGCAGGCAGATTCTACACCATCTGAGCCACTAGGGAATAATCAAAACCCACATAGGGCTGAGAAAGTCGAGAGAGGGGGTTGGAATAGAGGCAAAAAGCAAAGGGACATAAAGAGCAAATGAGAATCCATGGACCGGAGCACAGAAATGGGGTAGGAAGTAGTCCTCAGTGTCTGTGGGGACCCAGGGTGGGTTCACCCCCGCCCATGCACATCTTGGGACACACCAGCTGTCCAAGTTCAGCATAATGAGCCAGATGTCCTCCCAGCAGCCCTCCTCGGGGAAAGCTGTCAGCCCCAGAACTTTAGAGCTCCAAGTTCCTCCTGGAAACTCCCTTCCCAGCAGTCAGGACAAGCAGAGAAAGTTTGGAGCCGTCTGCCCACTCCACTCTCTCCTAGTTGACATCCAGGAAGCCAGACTTAAGTGGTAATGATATCTCATCACTGCATTTTTTACTCAGATAACACACTGTATTGTTTAATTCCAGGGATGAAAACAGTCGATAGATTGATGAAGTCGAAATGACCTTGTAGTTGAGAAAAGACCCCTCTGTGTCTCGTCTCCCTTCTAGCTGCCTTCGCCAAAATGCTAATCACCATCCTTTTAATTGATTGACACGTGGCTGCTCCCCAGGGTGTTTGCGTTGCGTCGGGCATCTGACATTTCGGAGCCTCTCTGCTCCAGCCTGGGATCTAGGCTCAGCAAGCATGCTTCCGGGGCAGACACTAAACATTATTTAGAGTTTGATCTTTAGCTGACATAGTGGGCTCACATACAGCATCCTTAATTGATGGAGGAAAAATCGAATCCGGAAGAGTGTGTGTCCCCAGTAGACTCCTAAAACAGATTGCCGAAGGGGCACAGGCCAATCAGTCCCTCAATCCATAGTACTGAGCATCCTCTGCCCCCTCCTTCCCCTTCATCAGTTCAGCCCTGAATTCTGTGCTATGAAGGCCTCTGACTAGGATCAGGTGTCCAGAGATGGGGACTCTCCCAGGTGTCATGAGAGGTACCCATTTTCAACGGTAAATAGTCCAGGATATGCAGCCGGTGCCAAATGCAGGGGGGTGGTGGATGAGGGTCTGGGCAGACACAGGAGCGGAGGCTCCTGGAGGGATGGAGGATTTGGAAGGTCAGAGGTCAACTGGCTCTGCTGTTCTTTATCATGTGAACCTGGTTGGTTGCAGCAGGACAGCTCTGAAGCCTTGACCCTCTTTCCTACACAAGTGAGCTTCTTTGGAGTTGTTGGAAAGGAGAAGATGCAAGAGTTGGGGGGCAGAATAAGTAACAGTTCCAACATAGAGAAGTGTGGTCAGGTCAAGACCAAATCTAACTACTCCCCAGGGTTGTCTGAGTCTGGAGGCCCAACCCAGCTGGGTGCAGCCAGTACCTCAGTTTCCTGAGCCTTTAAGCCATTAATTTCATCAGTCACTTGAGAGGGGATTCTACCCATCAGCCCATTAAGCTGGTCCAGGGTACCTTGCTCCCTGTAAACAAAATTCCATCACTGATAACACAGACCCTCCTGGGCCTCAATAGATGGCCCCAACAGGAATTCCAAGGCCAAGAAATGGCACATGTAACCTTCTCCTTATTAGGCAAGAAAATACCCAGAAGTGCTCATGTACACAGAACAATGCATATGTGTCCACCTCAGCGTCGAAATAGCACTGAATTATTCCTGAGTGCCCCAAATTGCTTTAAAAAAGTCAATCATGTCAACTGTCTGTGACCCCATGACTATACAGTCCACAGAATTCTCCAGGCCAGAATACTGGAGTGGGATAGTTTTCCCTTCTCCAGGGTATCTTTTCAACCCAGGGATCGAACCCAGGTCTCACACATTGCAAGCAGATTCTTTACCAGTTGAGCCACCAGGGAAGCCCAAACTGCTTAAGGGATTCGCTTTTCAATTGCGTATGTTTGAAGCAGAGGAGGACCTCCACCACTAGGGTCTTTGGGTTCAGAGATATTTCCAATCAAAGATAAGAAGCATTGATGAAGGAGTCAGGCTAGAAATCTGGCCTTAGGAAGTGTGGTTTGAGGTATATTTACATTCAGTGAAATGCTCACATTTAAGACTGCAGCTCTGGAAATTCTACTAGGTATCTACCTGTGTGCGACTAGCATCCCAATCAAGACATAAAGCTTTTCCAAAAAGAAGGGATATATGTATACATAGAGCTGATTCACTTTGCTGTACAGAAGAAACTAACACATCATTGTAATGCAACTGTACTCCCCCAAATAGAAGAAGACATAAGGCATTTCCTTCAGCCCAGAAAGTCCCCTTCTCTATTTCCAGCATCTACCCTCAACCCTGGTAACCCAAAGACAACCAATGTTCTGACTATTGGTACCATAGACTAATTCTGCTTGTTCTTGAACGTCATGTAATTGGGCTGATACAGACATTTACGGGCTTCCCAGGTGGCTCAGAGGTAAAAAACCCGCCTGCCAATGCAGGAACCGCAGGAGACACAGGTTCAATTCCCTGGGTTGGGAATATCCCCCGGAGTATGAAGTGGCAATCCACTCCAGTATTCATGCCTAGAAAATCCCATGGACAGAGAAACCGGTGGGCTGCAGTCCGTGGAGTCACACAGTCAGACACGACTGAGCACACACACACGCATAGATATACATGGTCACATCTGGCCTCTCTCACCTAGCTTAATGCTTTTGAGAACCAGCCATGGTGTTGTCGACATCAGCAGTTTGTTATTTTTTTCTTGTATGAATGTATTTCATTGTGTGGATATACCTCAACCTGTTTACTCTTCTCTACTATTGAGAGATACTTGGGTTGTCTCCAATCTGGGGACTGTTACCCAAAAAGCTGGGCTTCCCAGGTGGCGCTAGTGGTAAAGAACCTGCCTGCCAATGCAGGAGACACAAGTGATCCCTACTGGATCCCTGGGTCGGGAAGATCTCCTGGAGGAGGGCATGGCCACTCACCCCAGTATTCTTGCCTGGAGAATCCTATAAACAGAGGAACCTGGTGGGCTACAGTCCATAGGGTTGCAAAGAGTCAGACAAGACTGAAGTGACTTAGCATGCATACGCACACGCATGCATCCATAAAGCTGCTCCGAACACATTTGTATGTATGCTTTCCTTCCTTTTGGGTGAATTCCTAGGAGTGGAATTGCTGCGTCACGTGACATCTGCTGGTTAAACTCTATCAGGAACTGTCAAAGGTCTCCGAGTGGCTGAGCATTTCCCTCCATCGAGGTTTCTGAGGATTCCTGTTGCTCTGCATCTTTGCCGACACTCGGCTTTGATGGGCTTTTCAGCGTTTGCTGTCCTCATACATGTGGAAAGGTGTCTCGCTGTGCTTTAATTTGCAGGAAAAAAGTGAGTTTGTAATTAGGCTTGGTTGTTTCTACCCGGGGTACTCTGCGGGAAAAGGAAAACAAACAATCAATGGTCTCTCTGAGTTGGAATGAATGGAGGGTTGAGAGCATGCTTTTCTCTGTTAACACGGTACAAGTTCCCCAAGGAGGTGCTGTCAGGCGGCCAAGAGAGGGAGAGCAGGCCCAGATGCCACCAGGGCAGCCCCTGGGACGGTGTTCTTCCAAAGTCCTCAGTTTCAGGATCACACCGAGCAATCGAGGATCCTGTGTGGACAGGGCCTCTGCTCTTCAGAACTTCTTTCTTTTCTTCGATGGTCCATGTGTCAGGTTGCCCAGGCTCTGCCCTGTAGGGTCCAGGGCCAAGTTTCCCAGGCCAACTCCTGAGGATGATAAGCCATCACTTACACCTTTGCTGGGTGGATATATTAATGGGAGGGGGCCGTGGGGAGACAGTGGCAGCTGCTGGCCCTGCAGGATGCTGGCAGGCACAGGGAAAGGTGACTGTGATCGACACCTGTCCAGCAACATCGATTCGCCACCCCTGTCCCACCCCAAACAAGTGCCTGCTCCATCCTGCCAGACAGCCTTAGCCACCTGAGGCCTTTGATGTCTCGCTCTCTGCAAACCCTGAAGCACAGGGAAGGGTCAGCTGGTCTCTTCTTGCTTGGGGCGGCCTGCTGGCGCAGCGGCAGAGCTCGGCAAAGCAGGCGTGCTCACAGGCTCCCACAAAGGATGTGTGCAGCTGAGTCAATACATTCAAAAATGGTGATGAGGGGGATGATGGTGATGATGACAGCTGATCCTCGATTGCTTACTACGCCGCTCAGCTCATTCCCTCAGTTAACTGTCACAACCACCAGGTGGGAAGAACTGCGTGCTGGGCGGGAGAGCTGAGCTGTGGTTGAGGAACTCTCGCGAGAGCCCGGGAGGATCAGTGTTTGAGCCTTGCAGGGCCTTCTTTCCCATCCTGCCTTTCAGGGAAGCAGGAGGTCCTGGCTTTGCCCCAAATCCATGTGCTTGTGCTTGCATGGGTCAGAGAAACGCAGCTTTTGACTTGAGTGTCTCTGGGGTTGGCACAGGTGAGGGAGGGTGTGTGTTCTCACTGGATAGGCCAGGAAGGCCACCTGGAGGGGGAGGCAGCCTGAAAGCCGGTTGGAGTCGCCTAGGAAAGGGGTGTCCAGGGTGTGAGTGACAGCAGGGGGACGATCCAGAGGTGAAACCTGGTGTGTGTGTCTGATGGGGCTGCAGGCTCTGATGGAGGGAGGGTGATGGCAGGGGAGTCTGACCTGGCTAGGAGCTGTGAGTGCCAGACACGACGCCTGGACCACAGAGGACAGGCAGGGGGAGCGCTCTTAGAGGTTCTGGAGAATCGTTTCAAGGGAGAACACATTTCCTGTGTGCTCTCATCATCCCTTCAGCAGATGTTGGCTGAGCTCCAATGAGCACAAGACGCTGGGGAGGGACCCTGTCATGGTGGATCATCCCGGTCCCCTGGCCTCTTGGAGTTTATAATCCAGGGAGACATAGATGATACGTAATCACACAGATGTGACAGATAAGACTCGGTGGGGAGAGGATGCAGGTGAGTGAGGATGCAGTGTTTTGAGTTGGGGCAGGGGTGCTGAGGAACAGCACCAGCTTGCTGGGAAGTCCTGAGCACACCCCTTGTGCCCCTTCAAGGGATGGTCCTTAGGATTCTCTCCAGACAGAAAACCCCAAATCCTATATGTTGGAGTCTTGGGGATGATGAGATAAAGATCTAGAAGATTCTAACATGGAGTGGGTTTGGGGGAAGCCGTGAATCATGACTCGATGAGATGGAGGATGGAGCTGATCTGAGTTGGAGGAGCAGGTGGAGACAAATGAGCATGGAGTGTGGACTGGAGGTCCTGGGGGAGCCCGGAGGCTGGCGAGGGGAGGATAGTCTAGGCTTGTGGCACCACTGACACCCTGCACCGTGTGGCCCACATCTGCCTGATCTGCTCTGACCCTTAAAAACAAACCCAGGTCTGACACTCCCCCCACCACCGTGGGGGTTCCGTGGGACAGCTGGCAAAACCATCACCTCCCTGGAAGACACAAACCATGCCCCGTCTTAGCTGCCTTAGATCAGGATTCTCCCCATTCTACAGATGAGGAAACCGAGTCCCAGATTCCAGCGAGTGTCGTAGTGTAGCTGGCCCTCAAGCCGGGTCAGTCTGACGTTACAGGTCGTGATCAAATTTGTTATGTAACATCAGTACCTGCATAAACGTGTGGGTGAGACACTCGCACCTGAAAAATTCCAAAGGAGAACAAAAGGTGGGAAGGAAAATCAGTTTCTAGCCCCTCCCAGTCCCCTTCCCAGTTCTCTAGTCCCCCTCCTCCAAACAACAGCACACGATTTCTTGGACATCCTCCCAGGGCTATGCCATGCATATCCATATTCCGCACATATGTATGCATGTGCTAGGTCAAGTCACTCAGTCGTGTCCAACTCTTTGTGACCCTCTCGACCATAGCCTGCCAGGGCTCCTCTGTCCATGGGATTCTCCAGGCAAGAATACTGGGGTGGATGGCCATGCCCTCATCCAGGGGATCTTCTCGACCCAGGGATCAAAACCATGTCTTTCTGTCTCCTGCATTGGCAAGCAGTTTCTTTACCACTAGCACCACCTGTTTATACATGATCACCCCCTTTTTACTTTCTATTCAAACAGCTGCATCTAACATGTGCTCTTCTGTGCCTCGATTTACTCAACTGACAAGCGACTCGGGGACAGTTCTGAATCAGTGCAGGTGGACCTGACTCATTCTTGAGATGGCTTGCAGAGAGGTATGCATGAGCCATAACTCACAGCGCCATGCTGTGTGCCTGTGTGTGTCTGTGTAGGGTCAGTCATCCTCCTGGGACCTCTGTAGTTTCTGGCATGAGAGAATGTCTTTGGGGCAAATTCCTAGAAGGGAGTTGCCGAGTCAAAGGGTGTGTCCATCTTCCATCTGAATGGATGTTGCCAGTGGTGGTGTTTCAAGGTGTCTCCAGGCCAAGTCATGGCAGGATGTTGCCAAACACTGTGCTCTCGCCAATCTGATAGGTGCCTCATTTGCATTGTTCTTGCCTTGAGTGAGGCTGGGCAGCTTTTCTTTGACTTTCACAGCCAACAGTAACTGTGGTTTCTCTCTTCAAGTCTTTCAAGAAACACACCTTTGGCGTTACCCTACCCTGCCCCTCAGACACCTTGTGTGGGATGATGGGACGTGGTCTTGGGTCGGGGGTGGGTGAAGGACACCTAGATCTTGGACTCTAAGACCAGCACTGTGTCCAGCTCTCTGTGTGGTCTTGCAAAACCTGTGCCCACCTACAAATGCAGTTTCCTCCAGGAAGAAGGGTTTGGATCAGATAATCCTACAAAACCTATGAATCTCTGCTTATTGCATGATGCTTGTGGCTGGCAATTTGCTATCTACTCAGGAGGAAATGGATCTGGGCTTCAGGAGAAAGAATTTAATTTAGATACTGTGGAAAACTTCCTGATGTTTCAGGATATTAAACTCTGGAATGAATGATGACAGTCTGGGGCTGACTACCTCTGTAATACCAAGAACTTCAAAAACAAGATGACTCACTTGGCCTTGTGGGAAGAGTTTCACTCGGGCTCTGAAATGGGCATCTGAGGCAGCACAGGGGGTCATTTCAGGTCTCAGTGCATGATGGGGTTCGTGTTTCCAGGGCCGAGGGCCATGCCGGTCACTGGTGCTCAGCCAATTACCTGGAGTTTGTGCATCATCCGATTTCATGACTTGGCTCATTACCCGTGTTAGAAGCAAGCACACTGTCAGGCCTCACTTAATGAATTCCTAAAATTAACATTATTGAAAAAATAAACTGCAAGGGAAGCTGCTAATTTGAATCAATAGTTCAAGTGAGCGTGGTCAAAGACTGTCAGAACTCAGTAAAACCACCTAGAAGTTTGGCATCAAGGCCCCGGGTCTGGCAGGGCACAGTGTTCCAGATAAGTGAGCTTTCGGTTAAGGGGAAACAGAAACCATTCTAAGCATGCAGACTTCCTCTCTTCTGGCTGCCCCTGGTGGGTCTCACTGTGGATCCTTCTCGGGGGCTCCTGCCTTAGTTAGCAGAACTCACTCAGCATCCTTTAACCTCTTTTTTAATGATGCAGGGTCCTGTTTATTACTAACATCCATGACTAATGCAGACAGCTGACCCCACATCTGCAGAAATATAAAATATTCATGTTATTTCTGGGAGGAGACTTGAATTGTCTACTATGGCTTCCTTCTCAGTACACAGGAGCAACTTTCAGCATCCCCCGAAGAGCCTAAACGATCTCCACCAGGAGCCGCCAGTGTCTGGAAGACTCACCCCCGTCCTGCCTCTCCATCCCTCCTTTCCTCCCCATCCGCAATATCTACCAAGCAGCTCCTTCCCCCTAGGCACTGTTCTTTGGGCTCAGGAATCAGTGGCAAAGACAGCACAGCCCCTGCCCTCAGGGAGCTTGACACATGCTGTGGTTACAGGTTGTAAACAGGCTCCAGCACAGCTAAACATACAGGACAGACTCTCACAAGTGCCACCAGGGACACACACAGGTCAGGGCTGAAGGCAACTGGCCAAGAGAGATGCAGGAACAGGGGACTTACAGCAAGGTGGGCAGTCCGGAAGATGGGGCAGATACTCTGATGTGGAGATCAGAGAGGTCCGGCAAAGACATTTCCCAGGCCACAGGAAGACGTCCCATTTATTAAGTGCCTACTGTCTACCAGTGCTGGGCCAAGTGTTTCTGATACTTCATCAACTTGGCTTGGATCTGCACACCCACCGCTGTGGGAGATTTCTGATGGAACTCAGGTGGAGAGCTTTGGTTTTCGTGACTATTGGGCTATTGATCTCAGTTGGTGTTAGAAATGTTTCCGGCTACTCCTACCTGGGATTTCACGGAAAGCATTGCTGAGGAGCAGGTTAAGTTTTAAACAGTCAGTCCATCTACAGTTGATCCTATAAATGGTAGAGTGGGTGGGCTGAGGGAGGGGCTAAGGTCACAGCGACAGGTGAGTCCGACGTGGAGGCCCTGACAGGTTCCTAGGAGGCTGCAGCCTTCTGGCTGATTCCAAGCCAGAGCCAGGCTTCTCCGGGTCCCTGAGTCCCATTGTCCCTGGGCCTTCCTTCTTCTCAGGGTGTCGGCGCCAGTGCTCAGTTGAGACCCAGCCAGTGTGTTCTCTGCGCCTTGGTCGTTCCAGCCCTCTATCACTCCACTCTGCTCTCTGGGTGCCCCCAGTGTGGCCAAGATGAGGAAGCACGGAGGGCAGCAGGCAGGTGGGATGCGGTGGGGAGCCCTGGGTCAGGCCGAGCTGAGATCCCAGACTTCCTCATCCTCAACCATGCAGTCTCTGGCTAGTCCTGCCCATTCATAGGCTCCTGGTCTGTGAACCAGGAGGTCACATCTGCCCTCCAGAGCGAACTTGGAGTCACGCCACGGAGAGGGGTCACCCTGTGATGGGAGCACAGACATGGCCACCTGGCCAAGAAGCAAGTCTCCTCCTCACCATCACTGTCACCCCCTCCTGGCCTGCAGGCCCCTTATTACTGGGCTGAGGACCTGGAAACTGGACGTGGCTGGGTTTCTAGCTGGCCCTTTGGGTTTGGCCTGTGTCCAGGGCGAGAAAGACATTCCTGGGGCAGATGCAGGGCTATGGCTCTGAGGAGGAGTTTATGACAGGAGGACGCCCTGGGCACAGAGCTGTGAGTGGGAGGGACACCCAAGAACAAGGATGCTAGATGCTTGGGGCACAGGGCTCCCCATCTCTGCTCCCTAGTACCCCCACTGTCCGTGCAGAACAAATTGAAGGGATGCTCAGTGGACCAGGGTCATCACCACCTCGTCCCTGCTCTGCCCCAAGTCCTGACACCCCAGGACGCCACTTTCCCTGGGAAGAGAGCTGCTAATAGTTGAGCTCAACAAAGAGGTGCTTGTCTAGGTGAGGGGTGGAGCTGCTGGCCCCGCCTTTTCTCCGCAGCTGTCCATGAGGGGCAGACACAACCCAGGATCACAGCATTTGGTGCGCACCTTTCCATGGCAGATAATTTGTTCTTGTAAGAAAAAATATATAGATACAGATACACAAGGGTGGTTAATATGGACCTGAAGCAGTGGTCTGAGATGATGGCAAAGTACGAATCTTCAATTTCCTGCTCACTTGCTTTAGCTCTGAAATCAGGCTGCACTGTTGTTCCTCCTGGGCAAGAAACAGACTGTTCTGAGAAACCACATTCTCCATGATTTATGGACCGGCCTTTGGGGAACCAAATTAATTGCTGAATGTTCTATCGAGTAACTGGTCTTTAGCATTGAAGAACCCGGTACCGGGTGGTAAAGGGCCTCATAGTCCTTTTAGGAAGCAGAGTCCATGCTCCAGGGGGCTGCAGGGAGGAATTGGTGACGCCATCACAGTGGCCAGCCTCACTGCCCACTTTCTGCCTCCTCCTCCCTGCTCTGAAGGCCGCCTGCCTGCAGCTCTTGTGTGTCTGCAGCTCTGGGCTGCTCTAGAACCAAGGGCTGCCCCCTCCTCTAGAAGGGCCAGTTTTGACAGAGGAAGGAAGGCCAGGGGCCAGTTTCCAGGGCAGCTACAGACAAACCCCAAAGAGATGGGCAGGTTTTCCTCCAAGGCCAGGAAACCACTGCCCTTGCCATGTGACCGCCGCTGAGCTTGCCTGCCCAGATCCTGGCTATGAGGTCCCTCTTGTTTCAGCCACGCTGTGTCCCTTCTTCCTGAAACCTCATCAGCAGACCCCACCCTTAGGTTTGGACACATGGGGCATCTTCTCTAAAAATCTCTCCCTGTTCACCCATCATGAACAGGTGGTTTCAGCTGCACGTGCTTGTCCCAAACTTTGAACCATCTTCTGAGCCACAGGGACACTGAATTTGGGAGGAAGGCAGGTGGTCCAGGTCCCGCATTTGGGGACACGCTCGCCTTGCCAGCCTCGCTGGATGCAAATGGCAACACTCTCATAAGCACATTCTCTTTGATGCTCATCGACATCATTTTCTGATGTTTGTTTCTAAATCAGTTCGCCTTAAAAAAAATTTATAGATTTCTTTACAAAGGGTTGGAAGTAGAAAATCATTTTTCCTTGCCATAATAAATAGGAACTGTGAAAAGAAAGGCAACGGAAATGAAATATTATGAAATCTTCCTAGAGACCTTGCCCAAAGAGTCTGAGCGCAAGCCCTGCTTTGTTTGAAATGGAGGTTTTTTTTTAAGGGTTGGGGGTGGCAGACATGAGATTGAGATTCTTCTTGATGTAATGAGAAAATGTCAAAGAATCAGACAGGAAATCAAATATTTCCTTATGTGATCTGTCCTTGCTCCACCACACTTCAGCAAACATGGTCCGAGGGCAGCCCTTCACGCCCCAGATGGGGAGACTGAGGCTTTGAGCTGAAAGGACAGAGACCCTGGGTCAGAGGGAAAGCGCATGGCCTTAGCACATCGGGCATCTGAGAAGGGCGTGGAGCCAACCCCAGCTCCACTCTGGTCCCAGGTGCTCCCTCGCCTCTTCCTTTGCCTACAATGACTCTCTCCACGCGGTTGCCAAAGAAACCCACAACAATCCTGTCCTCAGACATGCAATGTTGGTGGAAAAGGCACATTCAAACTCCACCCATTCCTCCTGGAAAACCAAAGGGGATGTTTAAGCGAGCTGAATGGAGTGAAAGTCGCTCAGTCATCTCCGACTCTTTGAGACCCTATGGACTCTACCTATGGAATTCTCCAGGCTAGGATACTGGAGTGGGTAGCTGTTCCCTTCTCCAGGGGATCTTCCCAACTCAGGAATCACACCGGCGTCTCCTGCGTTGCAGGTGGATTCTTTACCGACTGAGCTATCTGGGAAACCCAGGGGATATTTAAGTGAGCTGAATGGGGGCGGGGTGGGGGACACGGTGAGGAATGGGAGGAGGGGCTGCCAACAGGGAAGGTAACTTCCTTCAGCCTGACGAAACCCCTCACCTGGCTTCTTGGCCAAGTGGGCAGTTTTCTTTTCCCCTCTTTCTTTCCTGATTATCCTCACATTTGGTGAGTCTTTGAGTGCCAGGAGGTAAGGGAAAGACAGACCATCACCTGGTTGTCCATCCCTCAGTGGGGCTAGCAAAAAGCTGCTGGAGCTTGCATCCATCACTGCCCCCTCACTGGGCCCCCTGGGATGCTGCGGAGAAGGTCCTGGCACATTTCTGCTTCCCCAGAGAGAGTTTAGCATCTTGGGAGGTGGCAAGGACACACCACAGGGACATGTTAATCACAAGATAAGAGTTCCTTGTACTGACACAAGAGGAGCCAAGAACAAGGCAGGTTGGCCCAGCTGGTGCAGACAGAGAGCAGAGGGAGTCTCCTTAATTCCTCAGAAGGAAACATCCAAAATGCCCTCCGTCTCTTGTCTCTCCAGCAATGCTTCTCAGCCCTACTCCAGCTACTCGCTTGCCTTGATGGGTCTCGGCTTTGGGGAGGGAAAGGGTAGGCCAGGAGCCACTGGCACCGGTTCTCGGGGGATGAGCCTCTGAGAGACGGTGTGGAGCAGCCCTCAGAGCTGTCCCTCCAGAAGGACAAGGAAATGGGGGTTTTATTTACCAGCTCCCATAACCTTCGGCTGAAGACTGCTTCCGGGCATGGGAACTCCTTAGCACTTCTGATTGGGAGAAAAGTCTGAGTGTTCACAGAAGGGCTCTGTTGGGATGTTCTGGAACAAGGGCTTGGGGCGGGGGGGATTCAGGTGGGCACAGCAGCATTTCCCCCACTGGTCCCCAGGGTAGTATTGGCACTGCCTGAGCCTTGGGCTGAAAAGGGCAAGCCTGCCTCCACTGTTCCTCCCAGGTGGGATGCCCTGAGCTTAATCAGTGTTTGTTGACTGAAGGATTGAGTAGCCACCATCCTCAGGAAACTACTCAGTCACTTCAGCCAATTCCTATCTCCTTTCTCTGGATCAGCTCATTGCTATTAATAATAACCTCTGGAGAGACACAACATATTCAACTTATACGATTTATTGAGGTTCAGTATTCGATTTTATTGGACCTTGAATTGTCATCTATTTCCTGTTCTATCTCATGCTCCAAATTGAGGCAAATGCCCCAGATTGTGGGGCTGAACCCCATTCCTCATGGGCTCACCAGGAGCAGAAGGCCAGGACGCTACTTTAAGGGTCAAATTTTGCTTTTTTAATCTTGTACAGTTATAGTAATTATTAACAATTACTGAATTCTACCATGAGTCTGGCATTGTTCTAAGTGTTATTTTAAAGTTTTTTTTATTAAGAGTCTTTCAGTCAGAAATAATTCAAATGGCTTAAGCCCAACCCAGTGGACAGAGGAGCCTGGCAGGCTACAGTCCATGGGGTTGCAAAGAGTTGGAAACGACTGAGCGACTTTCACTTCACGGAGTCCAATCCAGATATCACTGGCTGGCATATCTGAAAGGCCAAGGGGTATTCCAGCTTCAGGTATGGCTGGATCCTGCCACACAGGGGTCATCACAGGACTCAGAACTCTCTTGGCTCTGCTTGTCTAAGTGCTGGTATCAGGGCTCTGCTCCTGTGGCTCCCGGGGGAAAGGACATCTTCGATCACTCCAACAAAAATCTCAGAATTCACTCAGATTGGACAATCTGGGTCACTATGGTTACAATGATGCTGGCTGCTTTAGGGCTGAGGTGCATAACCCCTTTCCTAAAGATCTAGGGCAGTCAGCCCCACTCAAACCACATGGACTGAGAAAGGAGAATGTATTCCTCCAGGAATGTCAGGATACAGTTACCAGAAGAAAGGGAGAGGAATTCCCTCGCTGTGCAGTAGTTAGGACTCTGCACTTCCACTGCAGCAGACACGGGTTTGATCCCTGATCAGGGATCGAAGACCGCCCCCTCATACCGCAGTTCACCCAATATATATACATATGAAAGTGAAACGGCTGCTGAGCCATCCGGAAGAACATTTGTCCTCTGTGGTCCTTTTCATGCGAATCCAAACACCACCTTCAGGAGCAAGTCCAATTATGGCGCATTTTGCAGGTGAGGAAGTAAGGCACAGGGAGGCTGCTTGGATAAGTTGGCAAATTGTAAGACACCTCCAACCCAGCTGCAAGGTTCTTTGTAATGATCCGAAAAAACAGTTTTGGCTGTTGTTGATCCTCTGATCTTCTCTATTTGTGGCTCCCAGACACCAGCAGACAGGCTCAGAGGAAGCCTGAAAACACTGCTCGGGTGCATATATGAATGTTTGCTTCTGGTGTTTGTGTGACTGTTTATGTTTCAGAATTTCCAAAGACTACAGAATGTGTCCCATGGCAAAACACAAAAGTTTTTACTGCAAATTATTTTTGTTAATAAATGATATATAGGTTTATACATCCTAATTAAGCAAAAATTATTTATCACAGCAATTAAAATGAAGTCAAGTAAATGACTGCAATTTTAAGTTCTTGACACAGTGATAAAGTCCATTAATGCTTTGTGACATTACTCGGGCTCTTGGAAACCCTGCCAGCAGCCAGCTGTCCTGCCCCTTACTGAGCTTGCAAGAGACAAATTCAGAGTATCTGAGTCTGAGTCCTCTGGAGAACTAACTCCCAGCTGGAGGTTGCTCTGTACCCTCAGAGAGCCGACAGTCAACATCTTCTGATTTGCTTATATGGGAGGGGGGTTATAAATCACTAGACCATCCATCCAGACACAGAGATGGGGAAGGAAGTCACATGGCCTCTCACTGTTGGACCACCAGAAGTAACAGGGTTTGTTTTTGTTTTTTTTTTGCTTCAAATCTCACTGCCCTTGCATTGTTCCATGAGTTGCTGGGACCAACTTGAAATGTCCTCTCACCCATCCATTCATCCATCCATCCAATTATCCATCTCTCCATCCATCCACCCATCTAATTATCCATTCATTCACCCAATCATCTATCCCTCCATCTTTCCTCCCTCCATCCCTTTATCCACCATCCATCCATTCGTTCCTCCATCCATCTATCCATCCATCCAGTCAATCACTCATCTATCACCAAAATATTTATTGAAAAAGGATGCCAGCAACTATTTTCCAGGGCATAGGTCCACGTGGCTTTTTGCATCAAACCATCTCCTATTTATCAAGCACCTACTGTGTGCAAGGGAGGTCCTTCTTTACCCTTAGACAAACTCTGCCCATTTTTCTGGGTTTCCTCATCTCTTCCACCTGGCTACCTCTGCCCACTTCGGCATTTGTCACTGTCTCACTCTTTCAAATCCTGAACCCCACCTGCTCCTATAGGTGAGACCCCACCACATAGTACCAGCTACCTCTCTTGTTTTACAGGTACTGGTCTTGCTTTCTCTTGGATACAGTGCCCCAGAGAAGGAGTTTCTTAACATGTCTTCTTTTGTCCTGAAAATTGGATGCAAGCAAGAAACCTGGATCATTCATTCAAGTAGAAACACTCATACACACCAACCTTGTGCCAGGGACCAGGGGTAAAGAAACACTAGGATGTGAGACTCACCTCTCTCATTTGGGAAACGGGAGATGCAATTGGGAACCTGGACTCTGTAGACAGCAGGGCACAGGCTTCAACCAGAAATACTCAAGATCCAAGTTTAAAAGAGCTCTGCAAGCCACAGAAAACACATCTGTGGGCCAAATGTGGCCAAGGGCTGTTAATTTGCAAACTCTCATCCCTCTAGGGTTGTTCAAAGGATCAACTTGGATAACAAGATTAAAGGGGAATAGACATGCCCAGAGGAGCAGTGGTTGAGTCGGAGCAGAGAAGTGGCAGTTAGGGCAACTCTCAGGGCAGAGGTCATGCCCCGTGTTTGCTGTTCTGTCCTCCTGCTCTCCAAGCCCCTGTCTTCTTAGTCTCTCTTTGTGATCTGCCCCCTCCCTGCCTCATCTACTGCAGAAACCTCTGCATCTACACATGGCCCCACCACTCCTAAATGCCACCCCCACCAGCAGTGGAATGAAAAAGATTTGGTTTTTTTTCAAAGGACAACTCCTAGGAGGCCATGTTGAGACTCAAGTTTGGGGATGAGATAGACTTGAACATGAACTTGAGAGTTAACTCTCCAAGTACGGTTAGCAAGGTCACTGTGGGAGGCTTTGTGTCCATCCTCCATGAATTGGGTTTAATGTTTGGACCTCAAAGAGCTGTAGTCAATGCTTCCTGAATGCCAACTATTGTTATGGAACCATCAACCCTGAGCAAGTTTGTTTATGCCACAAGAGGATCCACCCTAGGACTCTCAAACATTGGAGCCCTTGGAGTTGACTTCTTCTAACACAGGGTTCATTTGGGGAAAGTTGAATTGATTTGCAGCTGTTTTCTAACCCTTACCTTCTAAAGAAAGAGTGGTCAGCACAAGGCTATTTGCTTCCCTAGAACAAGACATTTTAGCTTGTTGAGTGTTTCAAATCATTCATCCAGCTGGAATTTTTCAGAATGGCAAGCTTAATCCATTCTAAAGATATGCTGGTCAAAATCCTTATGGTGGCAGGTGGTGAATTACCTAACTGCAAGTGACTCAGATAGCAAGGTTGACTAATCGAGTACCAATATTAGCCAAGAGATGGGCAGTAACTCAGCAACATAACCAAAAACTCACTTCTCATCTTTCTGCTTGGTCATCCTTATGGTCACAATGAGGATGCTAGAGCTCCAAGCATCATATCCTTGCACAATCACATTCCAAACAAGAAAAAAGGGGATATACGCCAAAGAACCTTCTTTTTAGGACTCTGTCTTTATTCTGAGGGATAATCTCCTCCAGAAGCCTCCCAAGATTTCCTCTTGCATTTCATTGTCTAAAAGTAGTAAGTTATATGCTCATCTCTACATCAAACAAGACAATAGAGAGTAAAATTGAAATGACTTAAACAAATCAGCCATCTTTCTGTGGAACTGGGCATACTGTCACACAAAATCAGGATTCTATTCACAAAAATGGACTTCTCAGGTGGCACTAGTGGTAAAGAACATGACTGCCAATGCAGGAGACAGAAGACTCTGGTTTGACCCTGGTAAGATCCCCTGGAGGAGGAAATGGCAACCCACTCCAATATTCTTGCCTGGAGAATCCCATGGACAGAGGAGCCTGGACGGCTATGGGGTTGCAAAGAGTTGGACAGGACTAAAGTGACTTAACACATCCACAAAAACGAAGGGAAAATTACTGTTTGGCGGAATGGTTAGTGTTTCTGCAGCTGGTAATAGTAATGGAGATGAAAGACTCCATTTGTTGAGCCCAGTCACTGAGTTAAATCCTCCCAGCAGCCCCTCTTCAGCCTCATCACAGCCGGACAAGCCGCAGTCTTGATCCCCATCTGACGGGGGAGGCAGGGGAACACAGGGCCACCCGAGAGGTAAGTCCTGGGTTCACAGACCGCATTCCACCAGTCAGCAAAGTGGTAACGAAAGCCACAAGCCTACCTGTAGCCCCACGCCCCTGCTCCACCACGAATTCCACACACTGTTGCTCAGGTCTCCTCAAGGATAGACCCACCCCGATTCCCCAGCGTGTCTGGAGGAGGGGTCCTGGGCAGACCCTCTGCTCCAGTTACATATTTCTGAGGCACTTTGGCCTATTTCTGACCCATGAAAGGGAAGCTTGGTTGTCAGGAGCGGGGCATAGCAGTGAGCAGTGCAGGGCTGGTCACCTGGTCCTGTCCTATGCCACAATCCGAAGTCTGTGGCTCTGTCTCTCCTACATACATGCCTACTCCACGTTTCACAGCTTATAGAAAGTTCTGGGTGTGTGTGTGTGTGTGTATGTGCACGTACATGAGTGTCTCTCTGAACAGAGAGTGTCTCTCCCTCCTCCCCACTCTCTGGGTTGTTTCTGTTCAGTTGCTAAATTGTGTCTGACTCTTTGTGACTGTAGCCGACCAGGCTCCTCTGCTATCTCCTGGTTGCTCAAATTCAAGTCCATTGAGTTCATGATGCTATCTAACCATCTATCTTTTGCTGCCCTCTTCTCCTCCTGCCCTCAGTCTTTCCCAGCATCAGGGTGTTTTCCAATGAGTCTACTCTTTGCATCAGGTGACCAAAGTATTAGAGCTTCAGTTTCAGCATCAGTCTTTTCAGTGAATATTCAGGGTGGATTTCCTTTAGGATTGACTGGTTTGATCTTCTTGTTGTCCAAGAGACTGTCAAAAGTCTTGGCCAGCACCACAATTGGAAAGCATCAATTCTTTGGTGCTCAGCCTTCTTTATGGTCCACATCGCACATCCTTGGTCCAGCATGACTACTAGAAAAACCATAGCTTTGACTATGAGAACTTCATCAGCAAAGTGCTGTCTCTGCTTTTTAATACGCTCTCTAGGTTTGTCATAGCTTTTCTTCCAAGGAGCAAGCGTCTTTTAATGCTTTAATTAAAATTAAAATTATGTAACTTAATAATTCAATTAAAATACATTTTAAATTTAAAAGTGTCTTTTAATTTTAATGACATGGCTCCAGTCACCATCCATGGTGATTCTGGAGCCCAAGAAAATAAAATCTGCCACTGTGCACTGTTTCCAATGTTTCCCCATCTATTTACCATGAAGTGATGGGACCAGATGCTGTGATCTTAGTTTTTTTGAATGTTGAGTTTTAAGCCAGATTTTTCACTCTCCTCTTTCACCTTCATCAAGAGTCTCTTTAGTTCCTCTTTGCTTTCTGCCGTAAGGGTGGTGTCATCTGCATATCTGAGGTTATTGATATTTCTCCTGGCTATCTTGATTCCAGCTTGTATTTCATCCAGCCCAGCATTTCTCATGATGTACTCTGCATAGAAGTTAAATAAGCCGGGTGACAATACACAGCCTTGATGTACTCCTTTCTCCCTTTCCCAATTTGGAACCAGTCCGTGGTCCCCTGTTTGGTTTTAACTGTTGCTTCTTATCCTGCATAGAAGGAGGACAGGTCAGGAGGCAGGTCAGGTGGTCTGGTATTCCCATCTCTTTAAGAATTTTTCAGTTTGTTGTGATCCACACAGTCAAAGGCTTAAGTGTAGTCAATGAAGCCGAAGTAGATGTTTTTCTGGAATTATCTTGATTTTTCTATAATCCAATGGATGTTGGCAATTTGATCTCTGGTTCCTTTGCCTTTTCTTTCTGGGTATAACAGGCCAATTTTTGGTTGTTGTTGGATTGATTTGCATGTTGACACTGTTTTGGTTTACTTTTGTTTTAATTTTTATTATAGTTGATGTATGATACGATGTAATTTATAGCATACAATATACTGATTCACAATTTTTAAAGGTTATACTCCATTTGTAGTTATTGTAAACTATTGGCTATATTCCCCTTGTACAATATCTCCTGGTAGCTTATTTTACACATAACCATTAGGAGACACCAATTTTTAAGGCAGTATTTAAGGAAATGCCACACACGCTGATCCTGCCTGCCCCAGGGGGAGGGTGTGGGTACACACACATGTCTGTATAGGTAAGAGTCTCCCTGCTGGGTAGGAGGGACCCTCCCAGGACAGAATAGTCTCCATTTCTTTCGCTGAGTGTCCACCACCTGAAATACAGAGTCATCCCCATCTGTTTTTCAGCACACAGGGAACCATGCAGGTCCCTAGGGAAATTCTCCTGCCCCCAAAAGCCTTTCTCTCAAGACTCCTACCTCTAGGTGACAATGCCAGGGCCCCCTCAACTCCCCCACCTGTGATTTCAGTTACCCACAGTCAATCTTGGCTCAAAAATATTAAATGGAAGATTCCAGAAATGAACAAGTCATAAGGGTTTTTTTTGGAGGGGTTGTTTGTTTTCTATTAAATTAACCTTTTCTGTTGAAGCATAGTTGTGTCAGTTTCAGCTGCACAGCACAGTGATCCAGTCATACATTCTTTTCAGGTTCTTTTCCCTTATTTGTTGTTGGTGTTCAGGCACTCAGTCCTGTCTGACTCTTTGTGACCCCGCGGACTGCAGCACGCCAGACTTCCCTGTCCTTCACCATCTCCTGGAGCTTGCTCAAACTCATGTCCACTGAGTCAGTGATGTCTTCCAACCATCTCATCCTTTGTCATCCCCTTCTCTTCCTGCCTTCAATCTTTCCCAGCATCAGGCTCTTTTCTAATAAGTCGGCTCTTCGCACCAGGTGGCCAAAGTATTAGAGCTTCAGCTTCAGCCCTTCCAATGAATATTCAGGTTTGATTTTCTTCAGGATTAACTGGTTGGACCCTCTTACAGTCCAAAGGACTCTCAAGAATCTTCTCCAGCACCACAGTTCAAAAGCATCAATTATTCAGCACTCAGCCTTCTTTATAGTCCAACTCTCACACCCACATGTGATTACTGGAGAAACCATAGCTTTGACTATATGGACCTTTGTTGACAAAGTAATATCTCTGCTTTTTAATATGCTGTCTAGGTTTCCCTTACTGATTATTACAAAATGTTGAACACAGTTCCTTGTGTTATACAGTAGTTCCTTATTTATTTTGTATTTAGCAGTGTGTATAAGGAGATCCAACCAGTCCATTCTAAGGGAGATTGATCCTGGGTGTTCATTGGAAGGACTGATGCTAAAGCTGAAACTGCAATACTTTGGCCACCTCATGCGATGAGTTGACTCACTGGCAAAGACTCTGATGCTGGGAAAGGTTGGGGGCGGGAGGAGAAGGGGACGACCGAGAATGAGATGGCTGGATGGCATCACCGACTCTGTGGACATGAGTTTGTGTGAACTCCGGGAGTTGATGGTGGACAGGGAGGCCTGGCGTGCTATGATTCATGGGGTCGCGGAGAGTCGGACACGACTGAGCGACTGAACTGAACTGAACTGAACTGAACTGAATTGATATGCTAATTTATCCCTCCCTACCCTTTTCCCCTCTGGTAACCATATGTTTGTTTCCCATGTCTGTGGTTCTATTTCTGCTTTGTAAATAAGTTCATCATACACTGTTCTGAGGAGCAGGGTGAAGTTTTGCACCGTCCTGATCCTGCTCTGTCCTGCTGCCCCTGCATCAGTCCTGAGATGCCCGTGGTAGCCACTCACTGGTACAGGAAAAGCAGGAACACAGAGGGCTCGCTACCATTCCTGCTTTCAGCATTCACTGGAGTGGAGGGGCTTGGGCCACACCCCCTGCAGAGCAGGGGGACCACTGTACATCCTTTTCCTTAAGAAAAGTACATATGAGAGAGGAACACTTAAAGAAGTGCTTCTGCATGGGGTCTTTTTTCTGTGGAAGCTGAAATATATTTCTGTGATTTTTTTTCAGGAAGGAAAAAAAAAATCTCTGTCTCTCTCTGTCTCCGTGGTTTTCTGTCTCTTTCTCTGTCTCTGTGTCTATTTCTGTCTCTCTCTCTCACACACACACACATACACCCCCCCAACGCACACAAACACACACACACACTCAGGCAGAAAGTTCTCTCTATTGGATTTAAAACTAGATAGAAATTACTTGCCTTATTTAGCGAAATATCTTTGGAGAAAAACACTCTATTTCTCAGCATACAGAAAAGTGTGTGTGTGTGTGTGTGTATCTATGTGTGGGTGTATGTCTATGTGTGTGTATCAGGTAGGAATTATTCTCAGGGTCTCCTTCTAAAGCTTGTTCTCACTGGACAGAGATGCTGGTTGCCTTGAGGAAACACACATACCACAGAGAAACACACATAAATTCTCTGTCCCTGGAGAAAACTGTGTGTGTGTGTGCGCGCACACACATGCAGATGTGTGTATAGCAGATTCACGTCTTTCTGGGTTGATTTATCTCTCCCCGCAGTGAAGGGGAAAATATGCCCTTTCTTTACAAGAAAAAGGTACCGCTTTTGTCTCTCTCACACACACGTCTTCTCTTCCTCACTGAGTCTGACAAAACGCTCCACTCCTAGGATGTGGGGTAACATGTGTCTGCAGGCAGGAGCCAGAAAGGGCCCCCCTCTTGTTTTCTTCATCTTCTTTCCTCTCCTTTTTTTCTTTTTTCTCAGTTTTTTTCTTTTTCTTTCTGTCTTTCTCTCTGTTAGTCTCCTTCTGTTCCAGAAAAGTCTCTAAAGGTACACACACTCACACTAAGAAAGCACGCATGGAAGAGAAAGGATTCCTCTCATTCTGATAGCAGGAATAAAAGTGTGTGTGAGCGCACGTGTGCGCGCATGCGCGTGAACGTGTCTATCGGCAAAGAGACTATCCACGGACTGTCTCCCTACAGGCAGGAAAATCTATATGTGTCTTCTCTCCAGGCAAAAGAATCTGGAAAACACACACACATGTATACTCTCTCTCAGTCAAAAAGTTCTCTATTCATTGTTAAAACTAGGCAGAAATTACTTCTTTAGGGATTTATCACCAAAGAAATAAACATTCTATCTCCCAGCTTCTTGAAAAGTACGTACGTTTGTGTGCCCATGAGCGTGTGCGTGCACGTGCATGTATTTTAGAGAAATTATTTTTTCTGAGTCTGTCCTGTAGCTAGTTCTCACTGAGCAGAGATACTAGCTCCCTTGAGAAAATATATACCAGAGAGAAAAAGCATACACATAAATTCTGTCTGGGCAAGAAGACAATCGTGTGTGTGCATATGCACGTGTGTGTGTGCGTGTGCTGTGCAGGAACAGACAAACACAACAGAACAAATAGAAATCTCTCTCTGTTAGCCCAAGTCTCCCTGCAGATGGGGAGAGGATGTGCCATTTTCCAGACAGGAAAAATAAACATCTCACACACACACACACACAACCAGACACACACTTACTCTGCAGCAAGGCCTTACTTTGTGCGCCTTGCCCCCCATCCCCTGGAAAAGCCAGCCCTTCCACACTGAGAAGGTCGTGTGTGTGCTTGTGCCACACAAAACACACTGCTGGTACTGGGCAGACTCCCTGCAGGCTCAGAAAGACGTGGATCTGCCAGATAGGAAAACAAAGCAAAACAGAATAAAACAACTGTCTTTTCAACACACACACACACACACACACAGCAAGAAGCGACGCATATGCGAGGGTACTTGGGATACAAGCACAAAAATGTCTTTCTGTTGTTTATCCAGTTCCTGCAAGCAGACCTCTCTCTCACACACACACACACAAACACACACCTTACACACACACATTTCTCTCTCCTCTCACTAAGCATTGAGCCCCTGACCACTATTTTTTAGCTCATGGAAAATTTTGTGTGTCTGTTTACGAGCAGAAAATGATTTCTTGTGCTCAGAATGCCTGTCCTCAAGGCTGCCCCCACTCTCTTGCACCAGAGAAAAGCTTACTCATTCATTGTACAGAAGCAACATGTGTCTACTGGTCTGTCTCTTCTGCCAAAAGAAAATGCACCTGCCTTTTTCTCGGCAGAAAATCTATCTTCCTCAAAACACACACGCACACGTCTCCCTTCCTCTCCCTAAGTTTGCATCACCTGAAAAACCAACATCTTTCTCTGGAATTCTTGGTTCTCAAGAAATCGTGGACACTCTTGCTCACTGAGAAGGGTCAAGAGCTCTCTGTCACACACACACGCACAGAGTCACATGGAGACTCACAGCAGGAAGAACACTGTGTGTATTCCATGCACCCCTGTCACCCGCCCTATACACCCACATGAACACACACTCACATTCAGGCAGAAACGTGCCCCCACCCACTAAGAGTGTAGCACTTGAAAATCAAGCCTGTTTCTCTCTTGTGCTTGGCTTACAAAAAATCTGTCTGCAAATGGAAAGTGCCTTCTTCTTCTAGAAGTTTTCTCAAAAGTACATTATCCCTGGAGACAAATGACCCCCCACAGGAAGGGTGCTGCAGAGAAAACTCATACCCACTCTCACCGCCTTTTTGTATCTGGGAGTTGTGTGTGTGTGCGTGCCCACAAAATCACTGTTTTGGGGGCCTGTCTTCTTACAACCCCCAAAGTATGTCTCTTTTTCCAGAAAGAAAAACTGCCTGTCTCTGTCTGTCTGTCTCTCTCTCACACAGAAAGAAGAGAGCCGTGTGTGCGTGTGGATATAAGCAGAAAAAGTCTCTCTGAGCTGAGCCAACTCCCTGCAAGCAGAAAAAAGGATGTTCTCTTTCCACAAAGAAAAAAATACTCCCAACACACGCACACACACACAGAGAAATGTGACTCTCCTCTATGTTTGTATTATCTGGAAAATGAACAGACAAACAAACAAACAAACATTCTGTTTCTCAGCTCGCAGAAAATTATATGTATGCTCGTCTCCAGGCAAAAAAAAAATCTCTATTTCCACTCCGAAAAGTCACTTTTTAAAAATCACTGGGCAGAAATGCATCCTCCCCCATAAAGACCACAGCACATAAAAACATACATCCTCAAATTCAGAAAACTGTGTGTGTATGTGTGTGTGTGTAGGGGGAAAATTCCTTGATTAGACTGTCTCTTCCTGAAGGCCATAAAAAGGCATGTTTTTCCCATGAAGCAAGAATGTCAGGACACAGACACACACACACACTTGGGCAGAAGGTCTTCATTTACACACACACAACTTGGGCAGAAAGTCTTCATTTACACACACACACACACAAACACACACAACTTGGGCAGAAGGTCTTTGTTTTCCCACACATACACCACTTGGAAAGAAGTTCTTCATTTTCAAACACACACACACACACACACACACTTGGGCAGAAGGTCTTCATTTTCAAACACACACACACGCGCGCACACACACACACACACACACACACACGCAGAAGTTCTTCGTTTTCTCACTGAGTGTGCCCCACCTGAATTCCCAGCACTATAATTCTCAGTTCACAGAAACATGTGCGTCTCCGGGCAGAAAATGTTCTTTTTTCCCTTTGGCAAAGTCTTCCCCCTAAAGCTTTTCATCATCAGGCCAAAATCATTCCCCTCTCCTCAGGACAGCACAGATTAGCCAGAAAGAGTGCACACTGGGAAAGAAGAAAACTGTGTGTGTTTCTGTTTTCACACGTGTGTGGTTACGAACAAACTATCTGTGCATTTCCTGATTTCGTTGATTTTGTTCAAGTAGAAAAATATACGTGCTGTTTTTCCCAATATGTACAAAAAAACTCCTCTCTCTCACACACACACACACACACACACACAAGGCCTCCTTGTCACCTGGCTCCTGAGCACATGGCTCCCACCCCCTCACTCAGGCTGCCCCACCTGAGAAGCCACGCTGTTCCCCAGTTTGCAGATGATTCTGTGTGTTCGTGTGGGCAGGAGATGCCCCCCTTCTCCTTCCCCCTTTCCCTCCCTCATCCCCTCCTGGAAAGGGCTCCTCTGCTGCAGCCAAGAAACACAGGGCGGTAGGAAACACACGTCCTCCCCCCCACCACACCCGGCACCACCAGACAGGACCCTCCGGGCTGTGAGAAGGCCCCTGTCTGTCGCTCTGTCTCTCCTGCTCAGGGAAACACGTGTGTGTGTGTGTTCTCTGGGAAGAAGATCAATCTATCAATTTCTTTCTCTGTCTCTCTCACTCGGCAGGAAAAATCATGGCTTGTTGCTGTGGACCACCGTGGAAACACCTCCCTCGAGGGCTGGAAAACCCATCACCGGCTCTGTTCTCCCTGCGCCCAGAGTCTGGCTCCGTAGCCTCTGTGAACACACACACACAGACACACAGACACACAGACACACACACCCTAGCCTCTGTGAACACACACATACACAGACACACACACTCCACACCTCTGCCTCTCAGAGAGACATACACACACCCCTTTCCCTAGGCTGAAAAGTGCATTCGTGTCACTGTCCAGGCCCCAAATCTCTGTGTCCACTAAGCACCCTGGCCCACCAGTGACCTTGGCACAGGGAAGGGGCAGAAGTGGTGGATACTTCCTCCCAGGGGCCCCAGCCCTCTCTCCCCCAAGGCCCCTACTGGGGTCCCCTTCCACCTAAGCCAGGCTGCTCTGTCCGCCTCCACACCAGCCAGGGTACTCAGTGTCCCAGTCGGGCACTTCCCTGTCCCTCCAGGCCCGCCCGGAGGGGACATGGGGCCCCCACCCAATGCCCACCTCCCCGGTGGCACTTGACTGCCCCCAGCTTCTGCAGGCAGCCTGAGGACTCGGCGGAATCAGGACGCCCCCAGGCGGGGAGGGCGGGCTGTCAGCCGAGAAGCTGGTCCTGGCCCAGCCCCCTCCCCCGCGGGGTGTCTCTCCCTCCAGCTCCTCTCCCCGGGGGTCTGCCTCCCGACCCGCCTCATCTGGGCTTCATCAGGGGGAGGCCTGGAACTCGCAGTGGGCGATACCGCAACCAGGACCAGTGCTGGGGGCGTGGGCCAGAAGAAGGGGAAAGGGCCGCCAGTAGCCCCTCGCCCGTCCGCTGGGCTCAGCTGAACCGAGCGGTCCCGGCGCCGCCGCCCCCCACGCACTGAGCTCACTCGCTGCACAACAGTGCGCCCACGCGGCCACAGACGGAACTGCAGGTGGCGACCGTAAATCTCTCTGCGCAATGTTTTCTTAGTCCCTTCTAGAAGCTTCCACCAGTGTTTTCTTGTCTTAGAGGCCCTGACTTGGGACCCAGGAAGAGGGGTTTGTCTCCAATCTCCTCTTCTTGAATTTACGGATTTCAGGTGTTGCTCTCTGCTCCTTATTTAATGCATTTGTGCCTGCAACCCCCCCCCCCCAATACACACACAATAAATAAACAGAAGATTCCAGGCGGCTGATCCATGCCATTTCACTGGAGGGAACACAGAATGAGATCATAGACTTGATCGACTCTCTGCTCTTTCTCTTGCTGACTAGGGAAAACTGGGCAAGTCCCAGGGCCTTTGTGAGCCTCAGTTTCCCCATCTGAAACACACAGCCCTGGAGGAGCTGCTGACAGGGTCACAGGGTGGGGAGAAGCCTGGAGACCGAGCCGGCCGCGGGTGGCCTTCCCCGGACAAGACGGTGCTTCCCCGTAGGGGGTCCCCTTGTGATTATCAGCTAACACAGCTCCCAGACGGGTGCATGCGGTCCCAGGGCCACCGGCCACCCAATGCATGGTCGTGGGATGGATGCCTCTGTGCCATTCAAGTGGGGGAGTTCCTTGTTGGGGGGTCTGGGCTCCTGGAAGGGGGGCGCGGCTTGTAAAGATGCGTGCTCCTGTGGCTCAGCGAAGAAGTTCTAGGCCAAGGGTAACTTCTCTTAATGACCCCCTTGTCGCTAATCAACAAGGATTAGCTCAGCCTTGTAGACAGATTATACAATATGTCATCCCAGTGAGGTCTTCATCAGGTCACTAATGGACCCATACGGGGTTGGGGCCACTGGGGCTTCTTCATCACTTTCGGGAGGTGAAGCACAGCCGCCATCTTCCTCACTCCCCTCCCCACCGTGCTACAGCTGGTTAGTCTTACGTCATCATCTTTATCTCCACTCTGGCCATAGGTATTTGTGTGGCTCAACTCCCCAAACACCCCCACCCCCGTGTCTTATCCCACTTCTTCAAAATCTTCCAGCTTTAGGAGATTAAAGAGAAAGTCATTTCTTTGATAGTTGTTTACTGGGGTCCTGCTATCTTTCAGGAACCCTGCCAGCTGCTGGGGATATGGCATAGACAAGGCAAGTCTCCATTTTCTCAAGGATCTTACATTCTAGTGTGGGAGAAGACAACACACAAGTAAATCCATAAGTAAACAAGATGATAAAGCCTATGAATGAAACAAAACAGGACTGAGAGTAATCAGGAGAGGCTTCTTTAAATGTGGGGGTCTGGGAAGGCTTCTCTGAATCATCAGAAGGAGCTGACCATGTGCAGAATAGCAGTAAGGATGTTCTAGGTAGAGAGAAAGAAAGTGCAAAGACCCTGGGGTGAGGATACGGCCAGGGGGAGGTATCAGGGAAGCAGGCAGGACCTGCGTTTGCTGGAGGTGAAGACCAGGTGAAGGATTGGGATTTTCATCTAAGTTTGAGAGAAGCCAGTGGATTTCAAGCAGGGAATGACAGAATCTGATGAGTGGCCCTGAGGTCCTTCTGTAACAGTGTGGAGGGGTGAGGGCTGGGGAGCAGATGTGGACACAGGAGGTCACATTTGCTGAGGTCTGGGTAGGAAAAAATAGTTGGAGATGTTGGAGGTAGAGCAGTGTGTTCAGATTTGGGAGATAAAGACAATAAAACTTGTAATGGAGTAACATCGTTCCATTTCTCATTTAGGCTGTAGTATAAAGCAAGGCTCTATGGTTGGGCTGAAATCCCACCTCCACAACTGAACTGAACTGAACTGTAGGGAGGGTCCTTACCTCTTCAGTCCTAATTGTCTGCTGTCTTATCTGCTGATGCTTTGAATAACATATATGGTTAGTGCTGTTGAGTTTCTCCTGGGTTTACAGCTTGTGTTCTAACTAAATAAGGAGCTTCCTTGAGGAGAGGGCTAGTAACTTACTTTTCCTTTCCTCCCAACCCTGTAAGGTCTTACCCATGGCAACTTTTCTGAGTAGCTACTGAGATGTCTGCTCTGTTCACAGCTGTATCCCCACTGCCTAGGACTGCACATGCCATGTAGTTGTCAATAGATAATTTTTGAATGAGTGAATGCATAATTCAACCTAGCTGTGAGTGGTTGACCAGATGGCCAGCAGTTTACCAAGTCAGAATCCCCCTTCTATTGTGGTGTTGGTTGTCCAAGACTTCTTGTTTTGGGGTTTCCTTCAGAACCTCTCTGGCTGCTCCTCTGAGGACTGGGTTGATCCCTGAGAAACCATTTCCTTATGGGCATTGATGGTGTTTTCTCTACATTCTTACATGTTGACCTTGAGATCTTGAACTTCCTTACAGTCCAACTGAGGGAATGGGACTAGACACACAGTATGGACTGATGGCTCCAACTTTGAAATAAAATGTTTAAACAGCATGTCTCATGATACTGAAAGCAATAGTTTAAAATGTGTTCTGTAATAGTCATTGATACAAATGTATCATTTCCAAATTACCATGTTTCAGAGTTCACAAGAAAGGAGGATGGTTATGAAACAGGCGCCAATCCCAACATTTCCTGGATGGCCCAGAACAATCGTTCTCACTCGGTTTCACTTGAGAATCACTTTCAAGGAGGAGACTTTTTCAATTTGCCATAAATCCTACAATGTTTATTTTTAGATGTTCCAGTTCCATAATAATTTGCAAATGAGACATGCTTTGAACCCAGGTTGGAATTGGCTGAAACTCCCCAAGAGGAGACTTGATATTCAGCTAAAGGGAAATAGAAGTAGAATTTTGGAAAATACCAACCTCCTTGTAATGAGTCCTCCCACAGTGTTTGTGCCCTTGTTGTGGACCTTTATCTGCAACATTCACCTGCTGGAAATAAAATCATGTTAACCCTTCACAATATAGTTAGAATAAGGTCTCTTGTTTCAGCTCTCCACCATGAATCCCTGTGAACCCCCTAAATGAGATCTCCTGAGAGGTAGGCATGGGGTTACTAAAGCCTGAAGATAACTCCAATACTTTGGCCACCTGATGCAAAGAATTGACTCATTGGAAAGGACCCTGATGCTAGGAAAGATAGAAGGCAGGAGGAGAAGGGGATAGCAGAGGATGAGATGGTTGGATGGCATCACCTACTCAATGGACATAAATTTGAGTAAGCTCCGGGAGTTGGTGTTGGACAGGGAAGCCTGGCATGCTGCAGTCCATGGGGCCGCAAAGAGTTGGACACGACTGAGCGACTGAACTGAACTGAAGAGGACTTTGGAGGCAAGACACACTCTGGACCATAAGGGCCTTCCAGAGTCTCTGAGAAAGCCACCCTTGGGGTTCTGGAAAGCCATCCACTGCAATTCAGCAGTTGGGCCTCACAAGTGAGAACTCTCTGAAGCAGAGAGAAGATAGCTACTTAGGAAGCAAAGGCCTTGACTTGGAGGCTTGGCTCTCCTTCTCACTGACCGTGTGACCTCCGCCAAATTCTAGGCCCATGGAGTTGTCCTTTCTGAGCTTCCATGTAAACCCAGAGGAATCTTCTTCCTCACAGGGGTGTGAGTAGGACAAGCCTTCTTTCTAATCCAAAGCTGTCTGTCCACTGAGAGAGTTGGAGAAAGGACTTCATAAGAAGGACTGATGCTAAAGCTGAAACTCCAATACTTTGGCCACCTCATGCGATGAGTTGACTCACTGGAAAAGACTCTGATGCTGGGAGGGGTTGGGGGCAGGAGGAGAAGGGGACGACAGAGAATGAGACGACTGGATGGCATCACCGACTCGATGGACATGAGTTTGAGTGAACTCTGGGAGTTGGTGATGGACAGGGAGGACTGGCGTGCTGTGATTCATGGGGTTGCAAAGAGTCGGACACGACTGAGCGACTGACCTGAACTAAACTGAAAGCAGTGGCAAACTCCTTCCCATCTGATTTCGTCTGAAATGAGGAAATTCAGTTGGAAAGCTATAGCAAAACACTGCTGTTACCTCACTCTCAGAGCCTCGTACCTGGACGTAAGGTTTCTCTGAGGGTATGGCTCCCCCTGGTTGCCACAGCCCAAAAACAATGGAAAAACTTCAGTTATCATCTCTCCAAAATGGTAAATAAGGAAGTGAGACAAGTAAAGAAATGAAAGAAAAAAAAAAAGAGGAAAGGAGAAAAGAGTTGACGTGAATCAAGCTGAATTCATTTAAGCCACAAAATGAGGGAGGGCTTTCCATGAAAGCCCGATTCTTTCTGCCTCTTGTCCAAAATTCAAGTAATTATTGAGTGCTTAATGTGTACCAGGTGCAGTTATTGAGTGTTTACTGTGTACCAGGTGCAATTATTGAGTGCTCACCATGTACTACATCCCAAGGTTACAAAAGATAGTGACACCTGACCAGTGTCCACAGGGAGGTCCCAGGTTCCAATGCAACACCTGTACGCAAGTTACAGAAACAGTTTTTCCTTTGCCCCTCTGTTTTTGTCTTCCCTTCTCTTTTCCTCTTTGGTCCCTCCTCCTTTTCCCCGGCTTTGTCTCTGCCTCTCATTTTTTCCTTCTGAGGCTTCTTCCTTGTCTCTCTTTGGCCACGATGCACAAGTATGTTTTCATCCATTGAATTGAGTTGATCTTGTGTATGCTATCTCCTTTCAGTTGTTTCCAACTGTTTGCAACCTTATGGACTGTAGCCCTCCAGGCTCCTCTGCCCATGGGATTCTCCAGGCAAGAATACTGGAGTGGGTTGCCATGACCTGCTCCGGGGGATCTTCCCAACTCAGGGATCAAACCCGTGTCTCCTGTTTCTCCTGCATTGCAAGTGGATTCTTTACCTGCTGAGCCACCAGGACATTCTTTAACTTAGAAGTAGGTGATCATGCAGAGCATTGAAACTCTTACTCCATTCACAGCAGTCATTTGCTTTCTGGAGTATGAAAGTCTTGATGAAAAAAAATTGTGGTCTGAATTTAGGGATGTGTCCATTGTGCCTTCCAGAATAGGACTGAAATTTCCATTGACCATGTTTTTAATGTGAAACGTGGAGGCTCAGAAAACCACCTAGGAAAGCAGGATTCTTTGCAGGGATCTTGGGAGAGATCTCTGGTGAGAAAACAATTTAGATTCAGAGAGGTTATGGTGCCCAGACTGTTTACTTCGTGAGTGAATGAATGACGTAGAGTGACAGGACCCGGCTAAAGTCTTTGTTGCTTGGAAAAGGTCTGTTAGTTTTACCTTTCCCAGATGGCAAAAAATGTTCTTGATAAGTCTGATTTTCTGTTTAGGCAGATCCATCCCTTTGCTGTCAACGAGAACACAACCAAAAAGGTCACGATTTTTCACTGTCAGCGAGAAACAATGAGTCAGTGCGTTAAGGTTGCAGTTGGAAAAAGAGGAACTAGAACAAAACTTTCATCCTCACCTTTTGCTTCCTGGTCCCAGTGGGCCAGTCAGCTCCCACTATTTCAGGGGTGAAACCTTCTCAGTTTCAATGTCTCTGTGACCTTCAGGCATTATTTCACTGCATCTCCTTTGCAAAGAGGGAGCAAAGGAAGAAGAGTCAAGTGAGAAGAGGGAGGTGCACATACCTGCACTCTTTTTTGGACCCGCCATCTTCGTCTCTTGATTTGACTTCCTTGACACACATCTGTCACTTGAACTTGAACTTTCATACTCGTGATCTGCTCGCCAAACAACAGACATTTAAAAACAGTGATCTGGGAAGTTCATTCACAGGCAGGCAACCGCATATTCTTCGGATGAATTTCTGCTGCTTTTCATCACATACTGTGAGGGCAGTCATGTAGATGGCCAAGCAGGCATGGCCCAAGGCATATCAACGTCCTGCTACACAGAGTCTGGGTCATCACTAGCATAGAAATCCTGTAAGCACCAGGCAGAACCTTTTAAGATCACACGGAGCAGATCTAACAGATTTGGGAGAAAGCGATGAATGTGTACATTACCTTTTCATCTTAGGAGAAGCAAGAAGATCAACTGTGCTATGAATGAGGGAATAAAATATCTGACTGGTGATAATGACAAGATGACTCCAAGAAGGAAGGACTGTGGAGGTTATAAACCCCCAATGGCATCTTTATGAAATGTCTCCTTTTTTTTTTTTCATAAAAGTAGTCTCTTACTATTAAAATACAGTCATTATTTTCTTTAAAAACCCAACAAGTTGGCATCCATGTTCAAGTCCTTTTAATGAAGTTATTGCAGAAAAAAATGAGAGAGCAGAGACCCTGAAAAGCAGACTTAGCAGGAAGTTGTTTAAGAGACCATGAGAGAGTCCGTCAAGAGAGATGTAGGGAAAATTTGCCAAGAGAATTCGTGTTGGCTCAGCAAATAAACTACCCCTGAATAAGCTGATTAATGTTTATTTGCATCCACCGAATGTTCGGGCCCCAGTGACCGCAGCAGGACAGCTGAGACGAGCACGTGGGGCCCACTCATTAAGGGCCACCATCGTCCCCACCTGTCACTTTATTATCCCCGGTTCATTTATTCCCTTTGAAAATCATGACGGGGAATTGACGCCTCAAAGTGTGTGCCTTGTCACGACCGATTTCCCCTTGTTTGTGGAGAAAGCAGGAGCATGTCCCCTGTTGCCTGGAACGAGGGCCCCTGTGTGGGTCCTGGCCCCCCAGGCCAGAGTCGCACCAGCTGCTGTCAGCTCCACCACCCCCGCCTCCTATCTTATGAGGGACAGGTCCCTCCAGGGCACCCCGGCTCCTCTGCCTTTTCGAGAGAACGAGTGTATCCATCTGGGACTTCAGAGTTCAGAGACCACACTGCCGCCATCTCCCGCCATGGCCCACAGAACTCTGCCCACAGACAGCATTTCCCAAGCATACAGATGGCACCACACAAGCCAAGCCAAGAAGACTTCTCCCTCCCCCATCGCTCACCTCCTGGGGCACAGTTGGATGCCCCTGGCCCATCTCCAGCTGCCATTCTGGGTCCTTCCCGTCAGGGCACTCACTCTCTGGGCCCCTCAGCATCCACTTTGCCTCTTCCAAGAACTTGATGTTTCTAGGCTGGGAAACTTTCATTCCTGAGTACAGTGATGGCGAGGGGAGGTGGTGTTGTACTTGGGATCATGAGGACTGCAAATCACCCTGAATGCACTTGGGCGGAGGCTGCCTGGCTCCCTGCACCTGGTTGAGGACGCTTGGTGTTTCTGCAATTCTGTCATCCAGACTCCGGCAGCAGCCCACTGAAGAGTACTGCTGGGCGTAAAGAAGCAAAGGGAGAAAAACAGCCCCGACACAAAGTCCCCATCGGGTCCTCCAGAACCCAGCACCTGCCAGGGAGGAGCAGCTGTGCAAAGGGCCGGAGTGGGGCAGGGAAATGAACAAGTGGCCACGCTGCGGCCCCAACACCGGTGGACACAATGGCCATAAGTCACAGCCCAGGGGGCAGTTGGGGCGGGGGCTCCCAGAAAAGTGACTAGCCCCCTCTCAGAGCTGGAGGAGATGCGGGCAGAGTTTTTCAAGGAGTCTCACCCATTCCTGATTCGGAGGGCTTTTTTTTCTTTGTTTTTTTTTTAAGGCGAACACTTCCTCTCCAAGGCTCTGAAGGCTCATACATAGTAATGGTTGAGTCCTCACGATGGTCCTCGAGGTCAGGCATGCTGTCTGGCGGGCTTCCCCAGTGGCTCAGCGATAAAGAATCTGCCTGCAATGTAGGAGCCGAAGGAGATGTGAGTTTGATCCTGGGTTAGGAAGATCCCCTGGAAAAGCGCAAGGCAAGCCATTCCAGTATTCTTGTATGAAGAAACCCATGGACAGAGGAGCCTGGAAGGCTACAGTCCATGGATGGCAAAGAATCAGACATGACTGAAGTGACTTAGCATGCATGCATGATGTCTAGCAATGTCCAGAGATGTTTATGTTTGTCACAACTGGGAGAGGGGACCACTGGCCTCTAGTGGGTAGAGGCCAGGGAGGCTGCCAAGCCCCCTACAGGGCCGGGACAGCCCTATCACTCCGTGTGGCCCCAGGGGACTGTGGTGAGCATCCCTGAGGAGGGGCTGTGTCATCAGCTCCATTTTCCAGTGAGAAGATTAACACACAGAGAGGGGAAGCGACTTGTCCGTGGGTGCACAGCTCACAGCTGGCCATGTGTCTGTGCTAGAACCTCTGGCAGGGCTGTTTCTTGGTTCCCACTAGGAAAGGCCACTGTTCATTCCACCTGGAGTGCGTGCCATTGCACCATCATGACCTCTGGTTCTCCTCTCAGCTAGAGACCACCCTGGGGGCAGAAACCCGCTCTGAAGAGCCTGGAAGTCCAGCACGTGATGTGCAGACCTCTGAGCTCCTGGAATCAAGATATTTGGAAAACCATCAAAAGCAGCGGTCAGAGACACCCCACCCTGTGGAGTGAACGTCAAGGGAGCCTGTGCCAAGCACAGTGAAGGATTTTTGCCTAAACCTCACATTCTTGGATCATAGAAAGAGCAACATCTGCATTTTCATATATCTTAGCATTAATACTCCAAGAAGTCTGAATAATAAACATTTGGATAGGGTAAAGCTCTTTCCCCACCAGACAGGGCCTGGTCTGATGACTTGGGTGCCAGAGCTGGTGAGATCTTGCTGGGGACCTCCCGTTAGGGGGGCAGATGGCAGCCCAGGGGCCCAGCTGGGCACGGAGCTGATCTACAGTCATGAAGCCCTGATGGCAGGTGTCATGCTGGGTTACCAAGGGGACCGCAAGTATTACAAGTGCAAGGGTCCATTTTATTTTTCCTTGATTCTACTAAGCTGGACAGTGACCAGTCTGTTAAAAAAAAACAAAACCTTTCCAAAAGAAAGTCTCCCCAACAGCTGGGCTGTTCTGTACATTTAATCTCTGCCCGGAAGGAGGAGAGAGAAACAGCCTGACTGGTAAACATCGGTTGCTGCTAACACAACCCGCAGAGCCTGCGCCCACACCCCTCTTCCTAGAGTCCCCGCACCCAAAGCCTGCGAGTTATCCCTCTGTGAGAGAGACACAGATTTCATTTCATCATCAGGGTTCAGGATTAAAGTGTCTGGAACAAGGATGAGGGGATTACTCTTTCCTTGCCCCACTCTCTGACCTGTGAGGACAGACCACATGAAAGAGGGGAAACTGGAGTCTCCCTAATTCAGGAAAAGATCTGAGGCCACAACCGCCTTTACAACACTTTATGTGAGTGCCCTGCGACCCCATGAACTGTAGCCCACCAGGCTCCTCTGTCCATGGGATTCTCCAGGCAACAATACTGGGATGGGTAGCCATTCCCTTCAACACTTTGCTCACACCCTAAACCTTTAGAACTAGTTCTCCTGCCCTAAAACCTTGGTGAGAAGGGCACCAGGAGCCCAAGAAAGCATTCCAGGGCCACCTTGAGCTGCCCGGCTGCAAAGAAGCCAGACCATCCAGAAACTACAGGTCCTGTTTATAAGAGCTGTCACCTGATGCATCAAGCTGTGCTCTGACTCCTGGATTCCAGCCCCCTGCCTTCTGCTCTTCTTGGGATTCCCAGGTGACCCGCTGACCCCACATCAAAGGAAGTGATCCCAGGCCTTCAAAGTGGAGCTTGAGCCAAGCTGGGCATGCGGTGCTTCCCCCACCCACCCTGGGGACCCAGGGGCTGACCCTGCCCAGCAAAGAGGGCGCCCACGGTGGGGCCAGCCCCCCAGGCCTGGGCTCTTGGAGCTTTCAAGTGTCACTTAGCAGCAATTAGATGGTTCGGAAGGTAGATTTGCTGACAATTAGTCCAGGGCTGGGGGTAAGAGGGACTTGCTCAGGCAGCGACGTCTTGTTTAGAAAGCTGTCTCTTCTCCCACCCTGTTTTCCTTCCAGCTAATCAGCCACCCAGCACTCTCCCTCCAAAGTGCCAGCTGGGAACCATCAAAGCCCCGTGCGCCCCTCACACAGTGCAGGCCCAACCTCTCCAGGGGGCTCGGGTTTCCAGCCCCAAGGCTGGTTTCTGTCTAACTCAGGTGGTTCCATTTAACACAGGAGGGACCGAAGGGCCCAGGGCCATGGGGGCCTCCCCTGCCTGCTCTCCATCAATACGGCCTGGTCCCTTTTGAGGCTGTGTGTTCTCACCCTCGCCCCCTGCCTGGTGGGGACAACCAGGGGCCTTAGAAACCTCCTCTAAGAGGGTACCTGGTGAGCTTCTTACAGCTTCTCTCAAAAGGAACAAGCTTGTCTGTGCCTTGAGTAAAGCAAGTGTTGCTACAGCTGTTCTGGTTAGGGTAGGAAGGAGGGCGTGTTTGTTTTGCTTTGTTTTGTTTGACTTTACGTGGGATTTATTAAATTGTTTTCATGTTGAAGTTTGATAGTCAGATGGTGGTGCTGCTCCATCAAGGGAGGTTTTGCCTTCTAGGGAACTCTGGCAGTGACTGAAGACATTCTGAGTGTCACATCTGGGGGTGAGGAGATGCCATTGGCATCTTGTGGATGGAGACCTAGGAGGCTGCAGCACAGAGGTCAGCCCCCTCCATAATGAGTAAGCTGACCTCAAACATCCGTAGTGCTGAGGTTGAGATCTGACCTGACATACAGCCAACTGTGCAAATCTAAAGTGTACACATCAATACAACCACGAACTTGCAGATATCGACATATTGTATTAGTTTCTTAACACTGCTGTAACCAATTACTGTAAACTTAGTGGTTCAGATGGTAAAGAATCTGTCCACAATGTGGGAGACCTGGGTTCAATCCCAGGGTCAGGAAGATCTCCTGGAGAAGGGAATGGCAACCCATTCCAGTATTCTGGCCTGGAGAATTCCAAGGAAAGAGGAAACTGGCAGGGCTATAGTCCATGGGGTCTGAAAGAGTCAGATACTGAGTGACTAACACTAGTGATTTAAAACAACACACATTTATTATTTTATAATTCTAGAAATCAGAAGTCCTAAAATCAAAGTGTCAGCAGGACTGCATTCCTTCTGAGGCTTTATATTTTTTTAATATATATTTTTTTTGCACCAGGTCTTAGATGCAGCATGCAGAATCTTTAGTTGCAGCATGCAAACTCTTAATTATGTTATGTGGGATCTAGATCCCCTACCAGAGGTCAAACCCAGCCCCTCTGCATTGGAAGCTCAGAGTCTAAGCCGACCACTAGGGAAGACTCAAGATACTTAATATAGTTTTTTAAGCTCCTGGCATTAATATACACACAGTCCTCCTGGATGAGGGGTCAGTGGGGGTGGGGATGAGGCTTGATTGATCTTGTAGGTCTAGGACTGTAGGCTTAAAGATGGCAAGTTGCAAACATTCACACTTTTTCTCATTTACTCAACAATACTGGACTTGGACTTGGGGCTATGCACCAAGGCTTAGAGGTTGGAGATCGAGATCAGAGCTGGAATGCAAAAGGGATCCACCCCAGTTATTATTGGAGTCACAGCTACAAGGAGACAGATGGCAAACTAGAGTTTGTGATATAATTCATTGTATTTAGTGCTAGAGTTCAGGTTCAGGTGGGCCATGGGACCCACCCCGCATCCCCAATCATTGATCTTTCTCTCTCTCTCTCTGTGTTTTTTTTTTTTTTTTTACTATCTCCATGGCTTGGCACCTTCTAGAATGTCATGTAGTTGGAACTGTACAGTTCGTAACCATTTCAGACTGGCTCCTGCCACTTAGCAATAGGCTTTTAAGGTCCCTTCCTTGTCTTTTTGTAGATTGCTGGGTCTTTGAATTGTTAAGGTATCATGTTAGCAAGATGATTGTTAAGTCTAAGATAAAGAGAGGTTAGTGGAAGCCAGGAGGCATGAGACAAGTCAATAAATGAGCAAAGTGTTTGCCAACCAAAGGTTCAACCCCCCACCTTATCCTAGTCTTTTTGAAAAATGAATATGTTAGTTTTTGTTTTCCTGCTTTAATATCAATCATATTTGAGGTGTGTGTTTTTTTAATTAATTAATTTATTTGGCCATGTTGGGTCTTAGTTGCCTCATGTGGGATCTTACATCATGGCAGACGGGCTCCAGAGTGTGTGGGCTCAGTAGTTGCTACCTGCAGGCTTAGTTACTCCAAGGCATGTGGGATCTTACTTCACCAACCAAAGATCAAACCTGGGTGGCCTGCATTGCAGGGCAGATTCTTAACCACGGACCACCAGGGAAGTCCCCATCCTAGTCTTGCCTCCAGGCACCCATGCCAGTTCTAAGAGGGCAAAATCAAGACTTGTCACATGCTGCTGTCCTGGTCCAGTGGTGATCCCAGAGCCAGGCTGGCTTTCCCAGGGGACCATGGTTACCTGTCTTCATGGGCTCGAGCTGACACTCAGAAGAAATGTCTCTGTTTTTTTTACTCTGGACAGTCTTTTGTCAAACAGCTCTCAAGACCTCCCTGTCCAGAAGTGCTCCTGAGGGGTGGGGGGAGATAGTGGGCGCTCAGCCAAGGGTCTCGGTCCTTTCTCCCCTTGGGGACCCACGTGCTCCAACAGCCCTGAGCCCCGCTTGATGGTTTCCCTGCCGACTCGTCCATTTGACTGCCTGCCTGTATGAGCTCACCCTGAGATATACACATACTGTGCACAGTCTTTCAAGTGTTTTTTTCTTACTAAAACAATAATAGCTGCATTACAAAACTATTAATCTGGCAGTAAATTCTTACAGGAAATTTATTGCTAAGATTGTATTTCAGGAATTGGTTGCATTATCCCAGAAGGGGGTTCAATTAAACACTTAAAAATAAAAGTCACACAGGATTTAGATGGCGCCTCTTGGATGAAGGTTTCAAAGACTGTCTATCCTCTTCCCATCAGATTCTCTGCAGATGGTTTCAGAGGCTGAGAAATGGCAGAGCTAAGTCCAAGGTCAACCATGAAGTCATCAGCAGCATCGACTTATCTCATTGTTCGCTCGGCTGTGCACTGTGCCTCTCACCACTGCTGGCTCTGTGTTTTGGAAGGTGTTTATCCCACGCTATAGCCTGTAGGCCAGCAGAGTTTCTAATGGTGGTTTGATCTTGACCTGCAGCTTTCATCAAGGTCAAGGTATTCCCAGTCCAGCAGGGAATTGGGGAACAAATGGGGGAATTTTATGGAGAGATATAAGGAAGAAAGTGAGAAAGTGAAGGGGGAAATAGCAGTATAAAGGACCTCTTTACAGAAACCCCAAGTGAAAATGCCCAAAGAGGGAAAAGTAAGAAATGGGTCCTGTTTGCGGTAGAATGGATGCATGCATATGTATGGTTGAGTTGCTCTGCTATCCACCTGAAACTATTGTTGTTCAGTTGCTAACTGGTGTCTGACTCTTTGTGACCCCATGGACTGCAGCACGCCAGGCTTCCCTGTCCTTCACTGTCTCCCAGACTTTGCTCAAATTCATGTCCATTGAGTTGATGATGCCATCCAAACATCTAATCTTCTGTTGTCGCCTTCTCTTCCTGCCCTCAATCTTTCCCAGCATCAGGGACTTTCCCAGTGAGTTGTCTCTTAGCATCAGGTGGCCAAAGTACCTGAGCTTCAGCTTCAGCATCAGTCCTTCCAATGAATGTTCAAGGGATGATTTCCTTTAAGATTGACTGGTTGGATCTCCTTGCTGTCCAAGGGACTCTCAAGAGTCTTCTCCAACACCATAGTTCAAAAGCATCAATTCTTCAGTGCTCAGCCTTCTTTATGGTCCAATATAGAATAAGAAGTTTAAAAAAATAAAGACTGCATATTAAAAAAAAAAGTAAAGAAATGGGTCCTGGAGAAGTCCTAGGCTGTGGCAGGATGGGAGCAGTCCTAAGTGTAAGGCAGGTCTCCACCCTGGGGAGCTGTCCACGTACTTGGGGACCTGGGAACGTGCACACTCAGGGTGTAATGCCTTCCCAGTAAAGGACCTGGACAAACCGTTTGTGGGCCTCAGGGGAGAGGGACAGGCTTGGCACTGGTTCAGTCCAGTGATGGAGGGTGGGGGCAGAGTCCTACGGTGGGGAGATGTTTCCAGTGAGGTAGGTGAGGGTGGTCAGGTGGCCGCAAGCCTAGGTGGATGATGTGGGTGATGAGGTCTTGAAAGACAATGGGAGAATGCCATTTATTCAACCCTTCCACCCATATCTATGGAGCCCCCAAGCTCTGTGCCAGGAGACAGCAGGTTCTGCCCTGGGCAGTGGGACTCTGTTCTGCAGGCAGCTGGGAGTTGGGCAGGAAAGTGTGCAGAGGACTCTGGGGTTTTAGAAGGAAGTTTGGAAGGCACACTTTTCTCCCTTCACCACCCGTAACTGTTTCCTGCCATCAATCTAGGTGTCGTCTGTGGGACAGAGCTCCTGGTCTCCCCGTCCCCATGTTCTGACAGTGACAGTGTCAGCTCCCACCATGGGAAGCAGTACCCGGGAGCCATGTTCAGGCTCACTGCTCTTTCATTTCTGGGCCAGTCGGCTGCTCACAACAGTGTCCGAGATGGACACTGCTCCGGTTCTTTGTTATAGTTGGGGAAATTGAAAATTCAAGAGAGGCAACAAGTGCCTTTCCCAAGGCCAACCGGCCAGCATCACAGACAACAGTCAAGCCTGTGGTTGCCCCCGTCGTGGGCCCTGTGCCAGCTTGACCTGAGTGCTCTCACATGCCGAGGGAAATCCCTCTTCTGAGTGCTGTAGGTCTTCTCTCCCTTGAAAGAACACAGAACAGCCCTGCAGATGGAATGAAAAGAGCTGGCCTCACACATCAGCAGCTTTCCTATCAAGCCTAGAGAGGAAACAGAGGGAAATGCAAACAGCAGAACCCGGGAAGAGAGAGGCCAGCTTATCTCTATCACCTCTTCTCTGCCCTTCCCCATTCCTCTCTCTGCTTCTTGGGCCAAATCCAAGCCCATATCTGGGTATATTCTATATCCTGGGTTAGAAAACCAGAGCCTGGGATGAAAATCGAGTTGATATCTGCTATCTCTTGGCTTTCCATCATGATCTGTCTGATCCCTGTGCGTGGGCCAGCTATAGAGGGGACGGGAGGAGGCGCAGGCAAGGCCTAGGTGTTTGCTCTTTCTTTTATTTATTTTTAATTGGAGGATAATTGCTTTACAACATTGTGTTGGTTTCTGCCATGCATCAGCATGAGTCAGCCATAGGTATACCTATGACCGCTTCCTCTTGAACTTCACTCCCCATCCCTCCCCTCTAGGTCGTTCCAGAGCCCCGGTTTGAGTTCCTTGAGTCACACGGCAAATTCCCACCGGCCGTCTATTGCACATATAGCAGTGTACATGCTCCCATGCCAGTCTCTCCACCCATCTCACCCTCTCCTTCCTCCCCAATGCCCGTGTCCACAAGTCTCTTCTCCATGTCTGCATCTCCACTGCTGCCCTGCAAATCACTTCATCGGTACCATCTTTCTAGATTCCATATACAGGTGTTGAGATACAATCTTTATTTTTCTTATTTCACTCTGTATAATAGACCCTAGGTTCATGCACCTCATTAGAACTGATTCACATGTGTTCCCTTTTATAGGCCTGGGTTCTTGAAGGGGCTGGTTACAGTGATGGGAAGGAAGCTTTAATGGTGCGTTGGTTGAGGTTGTGACCTGTCCAAGTTTCCTATTTTTCTAACATTAGGTTCTCATTATTCTGTGGTGACTCCACCTGGGTCTTTCCAAAGACCGGCTGCCCCTGTGGCTTGGACCCAGGATCCTTGGAAGAAGTTAGTTTGGTCAGTTGTGAGGAAAGGGATATAGATATTTCAGGCTTTCTGTGCACATGATGACCCCCAAATAGCCCCTTTCTTCCAGGTACCCTCAGAGCAGCTAGAAAGCCCGAAGGAAACACTCCCTCACGTCTATTGGGAAGCCTGGCATTCTATAAGAAGATCTAAAAAAACTGTTTTTGACTCTTAGAGGGAAATGCGTCAAATGTGTGTGTGAATGCTCAGTCGTGTCTGACTCTTTGTGATGCTATGGACTGTTGTCCCCCAGGTTCCTTGGTCCATGGGATTCTCCAGGCAAGAATACTGGAGTGGGTTGCCGTTTCCTACTCCAGGGGATCTTCTCAACCCAGGGGTCAAACCTGAGTCTCTTCTCCTGCATTGGCAGGCGGGTTCTTTACCACAAGCACCACCTGGGAAAGTGAAAGTCAGGGTTGCTCAATTGTGTCCAACTCTTTGCGACTGAATGGACTATACAGTCCATGGGATTCTCCAGGCCAGAATACTGGAGTGGGTAGCCTTTCCCTTTTCCAGGGGATCTTCCCAACCCAGTGATCGAACCCAGGTCTCCAGCATTGCAGGCAGATTCTTTACCAGCTGAGCCATAAGGGAGGCCCAAGAATACTGGAGTGGGTAGCCTATCCCTTCTCCAGGGAAATCCTCCCAACCCAGGAATTGAACTGGGGTCTCCTGCATTGCAGGCGGATTCTTTACCAACTGAGCTATGAGGGAAACCCAAGGGCAGAGCCACTTGGGAAGCATATGTCAAATGATGCTCACCAAAAGCTAGGAAGATGCCTGGAGTGCACAGCTGGCCAGGACATGGAATAAAATTCAACAGAAATAAGCAGAAACAATGGGAAACGATTGCAAAAATACTCTCTCCAAGTTGAGGAGGGAGGAGTAGGGGGAAGAGAAAAAGCAGGTTAACAGAGATTGGGGAAAGGGCAGGACTTGCCCTCATAAATGTCTTGCAAGAAAGCAAAGGAAGGAGTTATTTTCTTGGCCCCATAGCAGATCATGCACTCAACAGGCTCCAGGGATGTGGAATCCAGAGAGGAGCCCGGATTCTATCCGAGTACAGCAGGGCAGGAGCTCATGAGCAACCACACGCCCTCAAATAGAGCAGATGAGGCTGTGTTGGAGGCAAGAGTTGCTGCTTCTACTCCATTTCAGAGGTTTTGTAGGGTAATGGTGATAATGTCTTCCTTTCTGCTTTTCCCAAGGTGATCATCTTTGTAAATAGGTCAGCAATGCATGGATCCTTAGTCCCTACTTTACAGACAGGAAACTCCAGGCTCAGCCTATGAGGCTGAAAGACCCACCGAGGTGGACAGAGGCAGAAGCCAGGGCAGAGCGAGGGGCTTCAGAGTTCCCAGGAGTAAAGCCCAGAAGGCTTTTCTGTGCCTTCCATGCCACAATTCCTGGTCCCTGTTCTCCTCCAGAGGCTGAAGCTCTGGCCAGAACTGTTCCACTCCATGTCAGAGGGGTCCTCCCCTCTGCCTTCCTCCCATCCTTCTTTTCATCCAGCCTTCCATTAATTTGTTGCATTTGAAAATCGGAAGGACTCCTGTTGTGATCCAGACCCACAGCTTCTCTCTCGAAGAGTCAAGGATATGGCAGCAATAGCCAGGCTCCCATGCAGCACGGGCACTCGGACAGGGCTGACGCCCTCAGCCCACATCCCTCGTCAGGATTGAGCATCTGGACTGCCCTCTCCAGGTGCCCACGCGGAGCCCATGTGCTCTGCCAGCACCCGCCTCTCTGGGGGCAAGCAGTCTGTCACACCTTCAAGGGAATCAAAGAAAGGAGATTGAGAGAATTGTCTAGGTAATTAAAGGGGGACATTTTAGCTCTTGAACCGTGGGCACTAGCCTACGGTAACAATGGCCCTGTGGGGACACAGGTCAATCAGATTGCCACCATACCCTCCAAAGCTTGAATTTACCCCCAACAATTCAAGAGTTCATGGAATGGCTCAGTTCCAGCTAGACTATGTCAGCTCCAGCTAACCTGTTGGATCATGCAGATGGTATTAAAAAAAAAAAAAGAATGAAAAGCTCAATGCCTATCAATGGAAGACTGGCTAAATAAAAGGAGATAACACACATGATGGAATTCTAATGAGCAGTTAAAAAGAATGAACTTCAGTTCCATGGACAGGTATTTAAATGGACACACAATGTAATACTGTACAACAGGACCTGGCAAAGTACCACCCACTGTCTGTTTTTGTAAATAAAGTTTTATTGATACACATCAACACCCATTTGGTCACATATTGCCTGGGGCTGCTTTTACACAGTAGTAGCAAAGCTAAGTAGCTGCCATGGAGGCCTTGTCCCCCACGCCAAAATGTTTATTAACAGGCCATTTCTAGTAAAAGAAATGGGCATATATAAATATTAATGTATACTGTTCAAATATTTCCTATATAGACATTTGGTTGAAAAGATATTTAAGTTCATGGTAGAGGTTGCCTCTATGTGGGAGTCCAAAGACAGAATAAATACACAAAATTTTATTGATCCTAAAATTCCATTTCTTTACTTAAAAATATTTGGGGCAATATGAAGAAATGTTCACAACTGTCAGATTTTTAGTGAAAGGTTCACAGGTGTTTGTTTTACTAGTCTTTGAACTTTTCTGCCTTTAAAATGTTTAAAATAAAAATTACCTCATAAAGGAACAAAACATTTAGGAATGCAATAATTCCATCTACATGATAAAACTCCTAGAGTGACATTATATGTTTAAAATGATCTACCATAGCTCTCTTCTTAAACACTCAATATATGATCCTCAGGCTTTAGTCTAAATTATTTGGGAAGAAAGGGTTTCGGCTTCAGGTTTTCTTTATATTTGTATGTTTTATGAATTCTCTTCTATAGTTTTATAAATAGTTCCTAGATGCAAGCAACAAATTCACTTAATTCAAGACCAGTTTTCCCCTCACGGTCCTGTTTTATTTTCCCTCAACACAGAAGCAATGTATAGACCCATCCAAGAGGAACAGCTCAATTATGCAACCATTGCCTTCCAACATGTAAATACCACGTCTAGAAATCTAGGAAAAATAACCAGCCTTGTCCCACTTACTCAAATCACACGGACAATTTACGTCCATGAATTGGAATTTCAATTTGATCTGAGTTTACATGTAGAAGCCAAGGCACATTATGGGGGGAGGGGGGAGCTGACCAAGTTGATGAGTGGAATTAAAGTAATGGGAAACAGATGCTGAAACTCTGATGGACGCCAAACTAAAGCCAGGTGCTGGCTTTGGGCAGGTGACCTGGGAAGCCTGGCTCTCGTTCCTGGGAGAGACAACTCGAGGGATGATGGGTGAGCGGCACCATTTGGGGTCTATAGTTGCTCCCTCTCTGGTTCTCTCCACCCAAGGAGTTGACCGTGGGGCCTGGAAATGTCAGCAGAATACATCTTCCATACCTGAATGAGGGATTATTCGCAGAAGGCAGGGCAGCCAAGTGGGTGTCTTTTGAAAACAGACTTCTGGAATTTCCCAGACTTCTTGCAAATAATCCACAGTACTTTGTCAGGGTGGAAAAACCTGAAATTCTTCCTCCTCTGTCTGGAATATATACAGTAAAGTCTTTGTGACTTGGCAGGGCGTGCCTGGCTGGGAAGACCTCTGTTCTTGGCTGGACTGTGCAGCAATGAACTTGGTGACCCCGAGGAGATGAGGCACCTCTGGGGGCCTCTGGCTGATGGGCTGTGGGGTCGGGCAGCTAGGGGAGGACTGGGGGCCCCAGTATTTGTCCTGAGATTTCCCGAAAGTCAGGTGACCTTGGATGCAACACGTGATCACTGCAGATGTGGCAGGTGGGCTGGGTGAGTCGTCAGTCCTGGAGAAAAAGCAAGGAGGAACCAGGGAGACTGAGCAACAGGCTTGGAGTCCAGGGGGAAGGGCCCCCTCCCCTGGAAAGCGTGGCCTGTAGCCTTTCCCAAGACTGCAGCCACGCAGAATCATGACTGGCTGGCTGGGCTGCCAAGGCGGGGGTTATGCCCAGCTGGACCCAATCTTCCCTTGGCCTGAAATGTCCACATGTAGTTTCAGCCTGTCTGTGAGCTCCCAGACCCCAGATCCCCACATCGCCCACCCGCATCCCCCGCCCTCCACCCCCGGCTGGCCTACTCTTTCGATCCCCCCGAGAAGGCTTTAGGAGAATGAACTTGGACATAAACTCAGGCTCAGTTCCCATCACCGCCTCTTGCTAGTTCTGCAAACTTTTAAATGTACTTAACTTCTCTGAGGCCCTGGCTCCTTGCTTGGGAAACAGGGCTGGCCGCAGGGTCCTCTGTACAGGAACCTGGCAGAGACTGGGGCCAAGGGAACCAGAGCTCAGAAAGGGAGGGGGCGATGTTCCCAACCTGCCCTGCTGACCGCAGGCTAAGGTCCTGCTTTTCCTCACTTCAACTTCTCTTGGGCTCTGGTTGCTATACATCCGCTCACCCCTCATCCTGGCCCCTACCTCGAAGACACAAAGCGTGGCCCCCACACCCGGGATTCACTCCATTCACTCATTCAGGGAGCACTTCTCCTGACCTGGCACTGTCTGTAAACCCGGGGAAATGGCCTTGACCAAGGAGACAAGCACCTCAGTGAGGTTGTGTGTCTGTGGGGGAAGACAGTGGAAGAAATGCAAGAATACGGGCAGTGATGAGGCCCTTGACTGAAATGACATGGGTTGGTGGGGGGTGGGGGGTGGGGGTGGTCTGGCAGGCCACCCAAGAAGGAAGTGGTTTTGGAGCTGAGGGTGGCAAATGGCCATCAGAGGAGAGACCATTCTGGCTGGTAGAAGGAATGACTGGTGCAAAGTCCCAGTGGCAGGAGGGAGCCAGGCATTGTAACCCTTGGGTACAAGTCTGGAGAGGGGAGAGGAGTATGGAAGATGGGGAGGCAGGCAGGCCTGTTTAGGGTGCAGCCAGGGGGGTTGGGCAGAAGGGGTCAAACTGTCTGGGGATCATTTGACAAATGTGATTTCTACTTTAGAAAAACATCCCTGGGGCTTCCCTGGTGAGCCAGCGGTTAAGATTTCACACTTCGACTGCAGGAGGCGTAGGTTCGATCCCTGGTCGTGGAGCTCAGACCCAATCAACGTGCCGAGAAAGGGGAAAGAAAAAAAAAAACACATTGAAAGAAAGAGCATCGCTGCTTGGGGCTGGAGAAGGAGCTGTAGGAACAGACTGACGAGGAAAGAGGCTTTCCGTCACCTCCACTGCCCTGCACTGGGGCGAATGGGGCTTGTTTCCTAATTTCAGTTCTAGTAAATTAAACTCGTTTCATGGGACCTAAGAATTAACTGAAGGCCGATGACAACAATGCAGCAACAGACGGAACCAAAAAGCCCTTGCATGGAGATCATGAAAAATGCTTGGGGTTGGGACCTACGCATCCTCAGGGGGGCTTAAATAAAATCAGCTTACTGGGGACTCTGTTGTAGTTCTCTTTCTCAAGACAACTCCTTCTATTGAGAAGTGCGGGGGCTCCTGGAGCTGTTCCAAAGCCCCTTCCTGCTTTATCGAGGTTTCCCAGAAGTCCCTCCTAAGCAAAGCCGCAGCTCTTTAGGGGAAGGGGGCCCACAATTCAATTATTGAGAATTGCTTTAAGACTCATGCTTTTCCTCATATTACTGAAAAGCAATCATGGTCATAATGAAGACCACATGTGTCCTGGATCTAATTATTAAATCATTAAATTGTTTTATAATTCCTATTAGCAACCTCGCCTAGAAGGTCAGATGAAAAAAGGCAAAAGGATGTTTTTTGGGTTTTTTTGCTCCGATATTTTCTTTTCTTTCCATACCCTTCGCTCTAGCCCAAGGAATGGCAGAGTGGGGGCCAGGTTGGCATAACCAGGTGCCCGGGGTTGGCCTTTGTAGTTGGTGGGAGCCTCGAAGGATGTAACTAAGATCCCTGACAGCTGGAAGCAGGTCAAGGGTCTCCGCTGGGCCTGACTGCTGGCGAGAGGCACTCTCTCGGCCAAGTCTGGGTGCCTTTTCTGATTGGCCCTTCCTATCTGCATCTTATCTTTGGATCTGATCATGAACCCTCAGGCCCTACGGGCCCTCCCCTACCTGCTTTCCTTCAAGTCCTCTGAAAAGTCAAACAGAGCAGTGAAAGTCAGTCTTGAACTCAATGTCAATGTGCCTGAAAGGTGTTAGCACTCCAGCCAGGGGGCTACAAGTTGCTTCACTCCTAATATAGTTGAAGGGTGTCCCAGGTGGCACTAGTGGTAAAGAACCCACCTGCCAATGAAGTAGACGTGAGAGACACGGGTTCAATCCCTGGGTCAGGAAGATCCCCTTGAAAAGGGAATGGCAACCCAACCAAGTATTCTTGCCTGGAGAATCCCATGAACAGAGGAATCTGGCGGGCTATGGTCCATAGGGTCGCAAAGAGTCAGACACAAATGACGCAGCTTAGCACTCACGCACGCACCTGGCCCTTCCCTCCGAGCCTCCTTTTAAACAGTCTTCTTTGCCCCCCACCCGCATACACAATATATTCCATCCTGACTTCTCAGGGAGATGATTCTTTGGTGGTGTTTCCTTTTTCCTCTTAATTACTATTTATCTGGACTTTCAAATTAAGATGGAACATGTAAACAGCAAAGGTCACAAATCTTAATTTTTTGTGTGTATGGATGAACCCTTATAAGGCATTAAACATTTCTGTGCTCTTGAAGATTCTCTGATGTTGCCTTCCCATCATTTTCCACCCATGTGTCAGCATCCTGATCTCTAGCATCGTAGCCTCCTGATCTGCAGCAGTGCTTTATCTCAGAGACACTTTCTCATTTAATTTCCCAAATGCTCTTGGAGATTATTCAAATCCTTAGGAATCATGAACATCTTAAAGGAGAGAAATAAAGATAGAACTGTTTTAGATAACTCTGGACTCTGGCTGTGGCAAAAACACCCCAAGCTGAAAGAATATCTGAGTCTTTCCAATTGTGTAAGATGCTTTCCTGTTTTCATGATTCATTTCTACAATGAGATGCTCGCTTCTTTTACAAGATGCTTTCAGGGATCCGGAATCATATATTTTTTGAAATGATATATTATCTTAAATGGTCTTAATTGTTTCATTAACGTGAACTTGATATAAAGTAACCTCTCAAAGTGCATTGCTAAGGAGGGAAGGGAGATTAATAATCTAATCAAGCATTTGGAAACAACTGACATGCCCCGTGGAAAGGGTACTCTAAAAATTTCATTTAAAAATGTAATTAAAAATGTAATTATACTGATTAGAAAGACATATTCTTTTGTTTTAGAGAGAGGATCTTATAGTTTGAGAGCATTTAGCTGAATGGATAGGATTATATTTAAAATGCTATCTTCTTAATTGTATAAAATTTCCAGGCTTTTTAGTACAGAGTAAGATGGATTTCTGGAGTTTTCTGCCATGTTGATGTTGATTTGGGGGTGACCACTGGTGTTAAAGGGGATCAAAAACAAATATGAGAGAAACAAAAAGCATCTAATTTAATACATTTTAATATCAGAACCCACCTTGCTCTAAATAAGGTGGCTATAGGATTTGCAAGTGGGGTGGGCTTCCCAGGTGGCTCAAGTGGTAAACAACCCACCTGCCAATGCAGGATATGCATTGGTTCCATCTCTGGTCCAGGAAGATCCCCTGGAGAAGGAAAGGGCAATCCACTTCAGTATTCTCGTCTGGAGAATCCCATGGACAGAGAAGCCTGGTGGGCTACAGTCCATGGGGTCACAAAGAGTTGGACACAACTGAGCATGCAATAAATTACACAGGTGTGCATGAGTGGGCCTGTGTGGGCAAGAAGAAGGACCCTCTGGGGGTGGGGGGTCTCTGAAAAATGGGCTCCCCCAGGGAGCCTGAGCCCCTTTGTCAGTGCAGCTTTTCCTTTGGGAAACCAAGAACTTGGAACAATTTGAAAATCTTTGTAGTGTCATATTTACATTCTTCGAGGGAAGGCTGGATTTCTTGATCTAAGTCATTAGAGCCAAGACCAGTTAGTGATAAGCTGGGAAACTAATGCTCTGAGATAAACTTGTGGACAGTAAAGTCTGTTCACAAGGTCCTGAGGATGACTTTTTCGTGTGCCTTCAAAAGCTCACATCCTTTGATCCTAGGCATCCTCATTTCTCCCAGTTATTTTTCCCAAGGGGGAAAAAAAAAGTACTTTAGAGGGGAAAAATACTGCCTGCATGAAAATGTTCAAACACAAGAGAATAATAGCTGAACAAATAAACAAGCAAGAAAACTGAAAACAACCTAAGTGCCTCTGGCCTGTCTCGCCAGAGCTCCTGTGTTCTGGAACCCCCACGTGGACACTGTGAAAACTGCCCAGACATATGGAAATGTTTGTGAGATAATGTGGGGAAAAACCCGAGAACCTAAAATTTTTAGGTACCCTCTGCAGTGGGAAAAAGGGAAATGGCTGTTGTGTCCAGGTAGCACAATTCTGAAGACAGGACTTCTCCTCTTGTTTGGGATTAAAACTGTGCCTTTCTGACAAACAGAAAGGCAAAGAACAAAAGAATAGAGGCCAGGTAAAGACTAAAGCAGGTGCCTCTCTAGCAGAATTCTGAAGGAACAATGACAGCATTTCAAGCAGTGATGTGTCCCTGTTGTTATTTTTCTGTTGCTAAGTCATGTCCGACTCTTTGTGACCCCATGGGTTGCAGCAGTCCAGGCTTCCCTGTCCTTCACCATCTCCCAGAGTTTGCTCAAACTCATGTCCATTGAGTCAGTGATGCCATCCAACCATCTCATTCTCTGTCGTCCCCTTCTCCTCCAGCCCTCAATCTTTTTCAGCATCAGGGTCATTTCCAACGAGTAGACTCTTTGCATCATATGGCCAAAAGACTGGAGCTTCAACTTCAGCATCAGTCCTTCCAGTGCATATTCAGGGTTGATTTCCTTTAGGACTGACTGGTTTGATCTCCTCTGTGGTGCTTGAGAAGATTCTTGAGAGTCCCTTGGACAGCAAGGAGATGTGTCTGTAGATTGCAAATAATCTCTTTAGGTAAGCATGGTGGAAGGGGGTCAAGGGTGTTTGGCAGTAGATGTGTTTTACTGCTAGCAATAATAACCAACATTTGGAAAATTTACAGAAAACCATTCATTTAAAAACACTCATTTTCTCCATACACGTTTGCAAGCACTCGCTTGCTCCATACAAGCCAGTGAGGGCATCACCATAGACAAGGGGGACACTGGGTCTAAGAAGACCATCTGTGGTGACTTTGCCAGGGTCCAAGATAACGTGATGAGGCTTCGTGTATGGAGCCAAGTGTCCTGGTTCAAGGCTTCATCAGAGAGAAATGGACGTGAGGACACACCTCTGTCCTCTGAGATAAGGAAGCTTTCTCATCCATACAACCAACTGGCTTTCCAGTTTTGCGCAGGATTGGTTTACTAGGTCTCGCTGGCACTCCTCAAAATGCCTGCTACCTGTCTGATCTGATTGTTCTTGGAGATGGAAGATGAAACCTCAGTTCCAGGCTGCAAGCTCACAGGCTCCGTTCCCTCAGAGGCCAGTGCTGGGGCTGAGAGTCTTTGCTGTTGTTTGCGAAATGCACAGAAATGCAGTTCCTTCATTCCTCCATAGAGATGTGTTTTTTTCCATTTCTTGCTTGAAACATGCAGTGCTCTTGATTTATCTGTACCCATTTCTGATGGAGACTATGATCAGGGGAAATCTTTCTCTAATTTGAGGAAAATACCCTGCAACTAAATGATAATTGACAAGGAAAATAGCCTCAGGGAAACCACAGGGCGTGGTGGAGGATGTGGAAAAAACAGGCTCCGTTGCAGCTGCTCGATGCCATGCTTAGAAGTGGGTCCCCTGCTGTTACTTAGTCTTATTTTCAAAGGGAGCAGGAGACCTGAATATTTATGTAAACATCTCCCCATAAATGGGTTTTAACATTTAAAGACGAAGAGTGATTTTCATTTTAAAAATTTCAAGAAATCACATCAGTTTAGGGTCTTGGTTTAGGTTCTGCCAAAGAGCAGACTCAGAGATGAGGATTCGAGGGCAAGCAGTTTTGTCGGGGAGGGAGTCCCAGGAAACACCCAGAGATCAATGGAAAGCGCGGTTTGGAGGGTTGATGCTTCTCTGGGGGATAAACTCCACTTGCATCAGTGGTACCTTGCTCGCTAACGCACAGCTGTGGGCTTCCTCCCCTCCGTCTCGCATTCTCCATCCTCTTTCAGTGTTTCCCAGAATCACCTTCCAGATCACCGACTTGCATTTGAGTCCCTGTGTCAAGGTCTGCTCCTGGCAGAAGCCGACATGGGTGACACGGGGCATTAGAGCCAGCACAGGTCCATGGATCATCTGCCCAGAGCTGCCCAACCTGCAGTGCAGCTGGGTGTGGCATGTCATATGTGTCGCCTCGGGGTCACAGCATCTCAGAGGCAGGTTTTTCTCCTCCTCGTGGTCTCCTCTGCCCCCGAGAGCTGGAGGGGAGGGAAACACCAAGATGACACCAGAACACACACGGTGTGGGTGTCAAAGCCAATGCCAATTGGAGAGTAAAGCCATCCCCCCAAACGATTCAACTGTGCAGACAGACCTGCGAGCAAAAAGCAAATTTCAATGGACAGACATCGCTCTGTATCGCCTGGTCTCAGGTAGAGTTCTCCAGAAGCAGATGATGAAATGGAAGTGTGAGATGGTCATTCGGGACCCGCCCTTGTGAAAGGAGGAGGCAGAGATGAGCAAAGGGGAAAGTAGAATTAAGAGCCAGTTGGGAGTCCCCCAGCCCCAGCTGATCCAACAGGAAGGAGTATGAGAAGCCGTGCCCATCAGGGAATGGCCAGGCCTCCAGATCCTCCCCTTGCCATTGCAGGATGGATATTGGCTGTTCCAGGAAAGGAGTGATGCTGCTGAAACAGCTGAGGCTGCCCCAAAAGGAATGAGAAGCTCCAGGCTGCCCACTGCCCACCTTTCCCACAGCTGTGAGCCAGTCCCTCTTTGACAGGGGCCCTGGGAGCTTCCATCAGTAAGCAGAAGGGTCACGGCTACAGGTGGGAACATGGGTGTGCTTGAACGCTCTGGTCCTGCCTGCACCATTTATGTGTTATGATGGCTACTGTGGTGCCAACTTAGCCCCATGGTTTGGTGGAAAGATAGCTCCCAATGGATAGTCATGATGTTGTGTTCACACGATGTCCTGAGGTTAGGCATTCTATCTCTACGAGAATGGAATTTTTAACACACTATAAACCATTCTGTTTAATTAGTGAATGTATATGACATTCATGCATGATCTAAAGAAAGCATTGGACTTCCTTGGTGGCTCAGTGGTAAAGAATCCACCTGCCAATGCAGGAGCCTTGGGTTCCATCCTTGGGTTGGGAAGATCCCCTGGAGAAAGAAATGGAACCCCAATCCAGTATTCTTGCCTGGGAAATCCCTTGGACAGAGGAGCCTGGTGGGCTACAGCCAATGGGGTCCCAAAGAGTCAGACAAGACTGATCAACTGAGCACACACATGGTGTTCAGAACTGAGGATTGTTATTTACTAAAGATGGATGTGCATTAATTTGATGGCCTTTTAGGTGTACCAGGGCCCTTTAGGACCTGTTTTCCACCAAGTGTGGGAATCTCCAGTAAATTCTCTCCTCACCACTAACACCTCCAACCCCGTGGCATCTGCTGGATTGTGGGGCCCTACTCTGGGACCCACTTGAAGCTAGCAGCTCCATATCACCAAGATATGAAGACTAAGTACCCAGGTGTGACCCACCAGGAGCTGTGCTGCTGCTTTCACGATTAGGACAAGGGGTCAAGATTCAACACTGTCTTCTACTTTAGGGAGAGTGTCTTGGCATGCCTCTGACTGTGGGAACCCTGAAGGTATAACAGGCCCTGCACCTCTTTGTGGGGCCTGTCTTGAGCCCCTGAAGCCCGTATGTCTTCTCATGGCTTTGGCACACTGGCCGCTTCTTGCACATTTGGCCTGATCAATGTCATATCACCACTGTCATGGTCTAATGGGACTCTCTGAGGATGTCCAGATGGCCCAGATTTCATTAGGAGAGAAAGCGGGGAGGTCACTCACCCTGGGATGAATCTTTAGGTATATCTTGCTGTCCATTCCAGATCCATTTGTGCAGCCTGGAAAACCATTTCTGGACCTCTTTTCTGATTGGGAGGGATTAGAGCTCAACTGTCCATTCAGTGGTTGCAGACCTTCACTAAGTTCCTTCACAAGGATGACATGCCTGGCACAGAAACTGATTAGGGATCCTTATGAACAGTCATCTACAGTTACCCCCCAGGATTCCTCCTGTTTCTGTGAGGGCTGGATAGATGAATCCCAGCAATATGGTGGGAACCTTGTCCCTGGATCTTTTAGCTCTTTTAAGAGTGATGCTTGGATTTCCCTGACAGTCCAGTGGTTAAGACTCTGAGCTCCCAGTGCAAGGGTCACAGATTCAATCCCTAGTTTGGAAACTAAGGTCTCACATGCCACATGGCATAGCCAAAAAAATTAAAAAAAATAAAAGTGACACTGACCACACTTCTTTCTGGGTTATGATATGTGGGCTGGAGGGGATGAAGTTCCCGTTTCCACTTGACTTTCTCTACTGATATGGCTCTTATCTTACAGAACAAGGATCAGTTGCCCAGAACAAGAATCTTAAATATGCATCCAGGAATCAGAGCAATGGCCCCTGTGGGGGTGGGGGATCCATGGGCCCAGTGGGCCCACGATACAACAGAGTTTTGCCATGACTCCATTTATGATCCAGGATTCATCTCCCATCTCCGATCAGGAGGGAACCTTGATGAGGCTCCTGTGGTTTCTGAGCATCATCTCGAATGTTAATAAAACAGAATAACTGAAATGTTCCCTATAGCATCACTGACCATTGCCATATGCAAGGGAAACTGACAAGATAAGTAGCCTGTGAAGAAGCAGATCCCTTGGCTAAGGGATACAGTTTATGCTCCAGGCTCTTGTTGTGCCATGCTGTGCTAGATTCTCCCTGCCAGCGTCCCTCTCTGGACATCTGCCTCCTGACTCTGGGTAGTGATCTATGCTGACGGGCTAACATCTAACCAGCAAGTTTGAAACCAGGGGTGGATGTGCTCAGGGTTTGGAAAATCCGAGGTAAAGGTGTTTTCCAACCCTGGAGGGAAAAGGGACCTGGCCAGTCAGGTGGGATGAGGACTGAGGCAGAGGGAGAGGTGACCACTGGCTGGAAGGTGTGGAGAGTGGGTGGGTGGGAGGGAGGGGGTCCCTGAGGAAAGAAAGTTCCCAGGACATTGTGAAGACGTGAATGTCAAGAAGCAGAGAATTCTCTTTGCTCAGAGAAGGAACACCTGCCTGTTCAGGCTTTAAATCTGATGTTTCTCTCCCTGCATGGAAGACACATGAAACTGGTTTTTTGATCCTCTCAGAAATACAACAGCAAAACCTGACAACCATAAGGCCCTTCAAATGAGGCTCTGGTTAAAGGCACACAAGATGTCTGTGAAGGGGCTTCAGAGGAGCTCCAAGTCCCCAGGTCGGCTGTTCCTTTGCAGAATCGGGCTGTTGGGACATAGTAGACAGTTACAGTCACTGGAAAACCAGCTCTCAGGATGACAGCTCCCACACTCTGGGTGTATTTGACAAAGCCTGTTATTTGGATAAACCAAGCATCCTTACTGCTCTGATTCTTCAACCAGGCTCTCCTGGAGTGCTTGCCTGGGGTGAAGCCCTCAAGATCTTATAATTAGCCTGGAGATAAGCACATTGAAAGTGACAGCCCAAGGTGGGGTTTTCTGAGGTGTTTTGTTTCTTTTTTTTCCTCTCCATCTGCCTCCACCATCAGCATCTTTTTCACCCAGGAGTTGTACTGGAACATCAAGCTTCTCAGGACCATTAGCATCTACCATTCTGAAAAGAAATGAAATGCACAGACATCTCATTTTTGTTCATCCCACAATCTGATTAAACTGGCCACCAGTCCAAGTCCCCAGCAGTGGCCCCAGCCAACAAAAGCCACCCCCCGCAACAATGCAGGACCGTTCAGCAGTGACTCACACATCTGTCTCATGTCTGATGTCCTGAACCACTCCTACGTGTCCCTTCCCTTCATGCATGTGTCATTACGTGTCAGAATATATTACCGTGCTCAGCTGTTGATCTAAGCTGTTCTTTTTCAGTTTAATTACCAAGCTCAAATCACTGACCCCGTGTCTGTTTTATTAAGATGTCACTGAAGATAATGAGTAATTTGAGAGGGGAGAAATTCCAATTTCCTGTCGAGTTGCCTTTGCGTGAGGTCCTTTCCAGGATGGTAACCACACTGCCGTGGATCTTGTACTCAACCCCTCTGACCAACTCACCCCAGCCTGAGCCTGTCACCTCCTGTTTTGTGGGCTAAGATAAAGTACTTCTCTTGAAAGGTGTTTATTATTTCTGTAAAAACATTAAGAAAGCTACTGGAACCGAGTCACCTGCTCTGCAGATCACAAGCCATCACAACAGCTCCCTAGGAAATGGAGTTGTTCCAGCCCCAGGGGCTTGGAAAAAGAAGTAACTGGTTCTGCCCAGTTTTTGAAAGGAGGGTAATTTCTCCACGGACTCTGAGGGAGTTTCTCTCTGCCTCAGGGTACCTGCTCCCCATGGAGTCCACACTTCCATAATGAGAGTGATTTTATGGCCACCCCAACCTTCTTCCTGACAGCCAGCTCCGGGGCAGGCATGCTGGATGCAGTAAATACTATTCCCATGACAGTCCATCCCTTGCCGGGCACTCGGGCTCCATTTTGACACTAATAAAGTTAGTGCATGGAGATCCGATTACGAGAAGGAACAAATGAGATGTTTCATGAAGTGAGTCTGTGATGGTCCATTTCAGCTGGGAATAATTGTATCTCCCAGTGTATCCTCAAAGAGTTTACCAAAATGTATTCATTTACACAGAAGGTAGGGGGCAGACATGACTGCTTTTATTTCTCCCGTTAAGAAACTGGAAAACCTGGTGCGGGGCTCTAGGGAGCTTGTGCACTGTAGATGTTTGTCTTTATTTGGGGGCCGGGATGGGAAGCAGGTGGGAAAAAGAAGAAGTTGAAGGGAGGAAATGGAATAGGCCTGCACACTTCTGGGCTTCCAGGTGGCGCTAATGGTAAAGAACCCACCTGCCAATGCAGGAGACATAAGAGATGTGGGTTTGATCCCTGAGTCAGGAAGATCGCCTGGAGGAGGGCATGGCAACCCACTCCAGTATTTTTGCCTGGAGCATCCCATGGACAGAGGAGCCTGGCAGGCTACAGTCCTTAGGGTCGTAGAGAGTCAGACACAGCTGAAGTGACTTAGCAGGCTCACACACTTCTGAGTCCTGCTGACATTTCTACCCTGCATAACTGCAGAGAATTTTCTCCAGGGCTTTAGAGTCATTGTATATGGTGGGGAACCTAGCATCCTTCAGGTTTTCTGATTCCACAAAGAGCCCTCTGACCCCATGCCTCTCCCTTCCCTGCTCTCATCAACTCCATCGCTTTCAGCCTCTTCCCTTTTAGCTCCTCACTGACCTCTTTCTGACACCCTGCTTTGTACTTTTCCTTCACCTCTTCTCTTCCCATCCCCTTCTTCTACTCTGAAGTAGCGCCGTGGCAACCAGCAGTGTACACACTCAATAAAAATCCCTCAAACAGAACTGAACTGTTAGAGCAAGAGAGTCTAGCTGCTTTCGACCTGATAGCTAGCCCAAGTCCAGAACAGCAAATGTGAGAGCTGGCTTACCCCTAATCCATATTTCAATACAGTTTGCCTAAGGTTAGTGTTTAAACCTTCATTAAAAAAAATAAATTGCTTGTTTGGTTGCCTAAAATAGGGCCCAGAGACACCAACTAGTGAACCCTTGGTAGGCAGATTCCTCCCTCCAGCAAAGAGAATATAGCTAAGACACCCAGCTTTCCTGGTCCATAAGACTGTACTCTTAATGGTCGAGACCTGCCCACTTCTCCCCACTGTGTTTCTAGTGTGTCATTTTCTTGATTACAATTTGCTAGGTACAGCTGAGTGGAAAATGGTGCCCACAGAAAGCCATCAAGCCACATTTTTCTACCTTGGACCAGACCTCCCTCCGTGGAGGGTGTCCCATGCGTGAAGCAGCATGTCTGGCCTCTATCTGTTAGATTCCATCAGCATCTCTGCCTGCCCCCACCAGAGTTCTAACAATGGAAACTGTCTCCAGACGTTATCATATGCCCCCTGGCTGAGGGTGAGGGTAAAACCACCCCAGTGAAGACGTAAATAATAGACACAGCTGAAATGCCAAGGAATTAAACTTTCTGATTAATTTGGGCTGCTCACTTACCGTTGACAAATATCCACAAGCAGCAAAACATACTCACTGGGCCTTCCTTTGTGTTTCTAGTCTCAGGGCCAATGATCTATTTAATTAAACTTTTTTGGTTTCATCCAACTTATGGTGGTGGTTTAGTCGCTAAGGCATGTCTGACTCTTTGCGACCCCATGGACTGTAGCCTGCCAGGCTCCTCTGTCCATAGGATTCTCCAGGCAAGAATACTGGGGTAGGTTGCCATTTCCTTCTGCACGGGATCTTAGACCCCTGGGTGACACCGAAGTTTGCTTTTAATTAACTGACTTATTTCTGGCTGCACTGAGTCCTCGTTACTGCCCAAGAGCTTTCCCTAGCTGTGGCATGCCAACTTCTCGTTGCAGGGGCTTCTCTTGTTATGGAGTGTGGGCTCCAGGGTGTGGGTTTAGTAGTTGTGTCTCATGGGCTTAGCTGCTCCTTGGCACGTGGGATCCCAGTTCCCAGACCAGGGAGCGAGCCCATGTCCCCTGCATTAGCAGGTGTATTCTTAACCACTGGGCCACCAGGGAAGTCCTGACACCAAAGTGCTGACGAAACCCTGACAACCCCTGGTATGAGATGTGAGGCTGGGGACACTGAGCCAGGCTAGGGGGCTGAGCCCACACTCCACTCACTAGCAACTGTTTGATGACTTCAGGAGAAGATGGAAACCATGTGTGTCTGAGCAAATCCACCCAAGTTCTGGTTCAAGGGAGGAAAGAGCATGGGGCAGTGAAGTGGGACCCCACACTCAGCAAAGACCACTTCCCCAGCCAATCCCCCACCACCCTGACTTCAGCTTCCTTGCCCTGCCCCTGCCCCCCACCAACCCAGGTGTAGACATCATTGTGCCTTTTTGTTTCTCTCACGTGGCTACCACCAGGCTCCCTGTGGGTTATTGATACGAAAGCATCTTGAGGAATAGAACACTTGGAGCACATGGAAGGTTTTTCCTTCTTCTTTGTCTGGGTCCCATCTTCTAGACCCTGGAAGGATACCAGACTTTGCAGATGGCATTTCCTGTTTAATCAGCAAGCACTCCGTTTCAGACAGCTTAATGGCCTGTGAGTGTAAGGAAGGTGTCACATTGCAGAAGACAGTTTATCATCTGCCACTGTTGACATCTTCCAGAGGAGGGACTGGAGGAACAGCACCAAATACAGATCTTCAAAGTTGGACTTGAAAGTGATTTTTACTCATTGGGTTTATTGGCCTGCTTTAAAGAAAGGCGATATGGAGCTTAAGGTTGTGTTTATTTCAATAATGCAAACCTTGGGAAAATATGCTCCTTTGAGCCCTTTGAAAAAAAGGCACCAAACCTAAAGTTTAAATCCGTTGTTTGTGAGAGCAAGGATATTTCTCCTTAAATCTTTTTTAAAAAAATAATTTTCTTATGGTCACTTCCACTGATCTTTTCATTTTTTATATAATTTTATTTACTTTTTTACTTTTGGCTGTTCTGGGTCTTCACTGCTGTGTGGGCTTTTCTCCAGTTGCAGCGTGCAGGGCCTACGAACTCATGGCAGTGCACAAGCTTCTTACTGCAGTGGCTTCTCTTGTTTCTGAGCACGGGCTCTAGGGTGTGTGGGCTTCAGCTGTGGCTCCCAGGCTACAGCATGGGCTCAATAGTTGTACCACACAGGCTCAGTGGCTCTACAGCATGTGGGGGTCTTCCCGGATCAGGTATCAGACAAGTGCCTGAGCCACCAGGGAAGCCCATCCTTAAATCTTGATTGGCCTAATTGCCCTAAGATGTAGTAGCATGGAGGGTCTCAACCTGGAGCATGTGTCAGAACTATTTGGAAGGCTTGTTGAAATCCACACAGTTGGGCCTCACCCCCAGAGCTTCTGATTCAAGAGGTCTGGGACAAGGCCAGATAAACTGCATTTCTAAACAAGTTCCCAGGGGCTGCTGCTGCTGGTCAGGGAACCACATGCTGAAAATCATAGCAATAGAGCAAAACTGAAGCAATAAGCCTTCCGGGTAACAATTGACCTTGGTGTCCTGTCCGCATCCCTGTAGCATCACCAACTCCACACCTGAAGGCTATCACAGCATCCCCAGCCACTCTCCACTGCAGGAATGCACTGGGCCTGCAGAGATGCTGGACTGATGGACAGTTCATGCCCTCGGAAACAGCCCTTAAATAACCGCAGGCAAGATGGTGGTGGATAAATACCCCGGGTTCCCTGCCCCTTGGATAGGGTCATTCTGAGCTGTGGCTTACAAGTCCTACGACTCCAAGTGTGGCCCTGGCACCAGTACCGTTTTCTGAGCTGTTTGTTACTGATCTATGAGGAGCCAGGCACTGAAACGGAACGTGAGAGCTTAGAAACTTTTAGAGTAATTTGATGTTTTAATTTCATGGCTGTTGCCATGAACAATAAGGAATATGGGGCTTGAATTTTGTACACATTTTTTCTTCATCTTATTATGTTTTACAGAAACATTAGCCCTCCTGAGTTTGGCGAGACAAGGGAATTCTGCACGACAGAAGAGCACTGTCCTGCACCGTCTCTGAGCCTCTGCTGCCCACAGAGGCCAACGGTCCATCAGGGACCTGCCCTTGGCTGCTTCCCTTCCTGCTCTTCTCCGGGTGTTTTCTGGGACCCCATCCCCAATAAACTGCTTGCCCTCAAATTGGCATCTCAGGCTTTGCTCCTGGGGGAACCCAACTTAGCACACTTAACTGATGGGGTTGAGAGCTGCTTCCAGGAACAGTGACTCTGGTCCCTCAGGGTCTCCGAAAGGAGGGAGATGCAGCCCTTGTGGGTGGGAGTGAGGATGGGGAGAAACAGCACATCTGCCTCAAGCACTCTTTGTACGAGGACGGGCAGCAGCACCTACTGAACACTGCTCTTCAAGGCGACTCACTTAACACACGTAAACAGGTTGCCTTTTGAAAGACTCTGGGACCCCTTCCTTCCTCCCTTCCACACCCCTGGCCCCCAGGCCCCATGCTAGTCACCTGGGATTAACAGTGAAAAAGTCTCAGCTGCCCTAAATTTCTCAGTTCGATGCAGAGGGACAGATTAGAGTGAACGGTAAATTCATAGACCCGAGAGGGTACTGAAGACCTTCCTTTTAATTTTTCAGAATACTCATTTAATTTAACCTTTTGTCTGCTTGCTTTAATATTTATGTATTTGGCTGCACCAGACCTTAGTTTTAGCACACAGGCTCTTCCATCTTCATCATGGCACACAGGATCTTTTAGCTGTGGCATGTGGGATCTAGTTCCCTGACCAGGGATCGAACCCCTGACTTGAGACCCACTGGATCACCAGGGAAGTCCCTGTTTCTTTTTTAAAATTTAGTTTTATTGAAGCATTGTTGATTTATAAAGTTGTGTTCATTTCCGCTGTACAGCAAAGTGACTCAGTTATACATAAGCATATTCTTTATCATATTCTTTTCCATTGTGATTTGTCACAGGATTTTGGATATAGTTCCCTGGGCTGTACAGTAGGACCTTGTTGTTTTTCCATCCTGTGTATAATAGTTTGTAGCTGCTAATCTCAAACTCCCAATCCATCCATCCCTCAAGTCCCTCCACCCCTGCCTCTTGGCAACCACGAGTCTGTTTTCTATGTTTGTGAGTTTGTTTCTGTTTGGTAAATAAGTTCATTTGTGTTATATTTTAGGTTCCACATATAAGTGATATCATATGGTATTTGTCTTTTTCTTTCTGACTTACTTCACTTAGTGTGATAATTTCTGGGTCCATCTATTGCACTGCCAATGGCATTATTTCTTTCTTTCTTATGACTGAGTAGTATTCCTCCATTGTGTATATGTACCACATCTTCCTTATCCATCCATCTGTCGATGGACATTAGGCTATTTCCATGTCTGGGCTACTGTAAATAGTGCTGCTATGAACATAGGGGTACATGTTTCTCTTCCAATGATAGTTTGTACGGGTATTGCTGGATCATATGATAGTTCAGTTTTTAATTTTCTGAGGAACCTCTGTGCTACTTTCCATAGTGGCTGCACCAATTTACACCCCATTTTATTTGGAAACAAGACATCTCCAAACACTGTTTTTTGTAGTTGATCTACACACACACACACACGAGTGGAGTCACTCACCTGTGTTCACGCATGTCTGCCTATACCAGCAGGTGGGTGGGGCCCTGGGGAAACCTGTGTATCACAGGGAAATGAGTGGGGATTGCTTTTCTCTGCCTTTCAAGAGACCTTCTGCCTCTCAAATGCAAACACAGCCGATCTCTCTCCTCCAACTTTAATAACAGTTTCGAGAAAACCCTGGGGACTCTTTCCCTCGCCTAACCTTCAAACCAGATTTACAAGTCAAGGAATGTTGGAAATGAATTAATTACCTCACTAAATACAAGCGGGATGCAAATGAATATAAAAGGAAGAGAGAGGCTCTTAGTTCTCCTGCAGAAAATGTTACTACAGAGATGCTCTTGAATTATTCTTCCTTCTGTCTCCTCTTCCATACTTGAATGCCGGATGCACCAACTCATTTGCATACATTATTAGAAGACTCCCACCCTTGGCCTCTTTTCTCCTACAGACACACACACAACAATATTTCAACAAAATACTGAAATACATTCCTCTCTGTCGTGTTCAAGGGTATATGGGGAAAGCCCGTACCTTTCTATTCAACGATGGACTTTCAATGGCTTTGTTGATGTAGATGTGATTTTCCTCTGACTTCCAGCATCTGAGGAGGTAAATGTTTAGGTGAGATATGAAAGTGACTACATATTTTGTCTCTTGAACCTCCTTTCATTTGGCTCAGCTGTGATTTTGCCCACTCCATCAGAACCATCTCTGGAAACTTATCGGGGAAATTTTTAAAAAGATAAAAAAGGGGAATTCCCTGGCAGTCCAGTGATTAAGACTCCATGTTTTCACTACTGAGAGTCCCAGGTTTGCTACCTGGTCCGGATGATGGAGAAGACTCTTGAGAGTTCCTTGGACAGCAAGGAGATCAAACCAGTTAATCCTAAAGGAAATCAACCCTGAATATTCACTGGAAGGACTAATGCTGAAGCTGAAGCTCAAATACTTTGGCCACCTGATGCAAAGAACCAACTCATTGGAAAAGACCCTGATGCTGGGAAAGGTTGAAGGCAGGAGAAGGGGGCAGCAGAGGGTGAAATGGTTGGATGGTAGCACTGATTCAATGGATGGACATGAGTTTGAGCAAGCTCTGGGAGATGGTGAAGGACAGGGAAGCCTGGCATGCTGCAGTCCATGGGGTCACAAATAGTCGGACACGACTTAGCGACTGAACTACAACTGGGAACTAAGATCCCACATGCTGTGCGATATGGCCAAAATAAAAAAATGAGAATAACAACCAGATTTCCACTGTCCATTGCCCTGTGAACTGGCCTTGCTTGGGGTACATTGATTTCAGCCTGTGGGGATTAAAAAAAAACAAGAAAATCTTCACCCTTCTACTTTCAAGCATTTGACTGAAAGTTGCATGATAGAAAGAAGAAACTTGTGAAAGACACATGCAGAGAAATAGGTACCAAATCTTTCCCACATCAAATTGCACTTCTAAAGTTCTGCCATCGAAGAAATGCTAGAGAAATCAGTTTGGGACCATGAGCGATGTTATGACAACCTTGTAGACTCTGCCACTTTAGAAAGAAAGTTTCAAGCTGTAACCAAAAAAAAAAAAATTCTCTGGAGCCACAGTTTATCCAATATATTGAATCCAGATTTTGTAAACCACAAAAATGTCATCCCAGAGATCATATGTAGAAACATGTTTTCTTCAGAAGTTTTAAAGTGGAAATCAAATATACAATGAAGACAATTAGATGAAATTTGGAAAAAGCCAAGCCCGGGAGATCTGGGGCAACTTCAGGCTGGGGCCAGTTTGCATAGGAAATCTATGCTTCCCAAACATGGGGGAGAGGGAGGGTTCCAGGATGCAGAGGTGGGGGTAGGGTCCTAAAGGAAGGGATACAGTTCCCAAGGCTAAAGAATCCCAAGGATTTGAATAAGTGGGAGAGAGCAGGATTTCATTTTATTTTTTAAATCTGCAGTGTTGCAATTTTGCTGTGTAGGATTTCGTTTTATCTAATCTTGGTAATTCCGTGTCGGATGATGCTGGTCTCCGCTGTGTGCTTTGCCACCAGGCCAAATTCAGTCCTGGTGAATGTTTGCAGTCACACAGGGGACGAGTGATTTCCACCGTTTGTTCTGAACACAGATTAGCAGGGAGGCCTTATGTGAGCTCGAGTGGGGAAATGCCTGCAGTCTGGGCCGGGGCGGCGAGAGATGGGGTGCAGAGAGCTGGGGGAGCAGCCACCGTCCACAGGGGCCACGAAGGTCTGACTCCAGACTCACCACCTCCTTTTCTTGCTGCAGCTCCTACACGTCTTGAGTTGAGTTATGTTCTGTGGATGGGGAAAACGATGCCCACATTTCTAGCAATGGTGAGGATTACAGAGAAAGGATGTGAAGTGTGTTGTTAAGAAGTCGGTTTTCTTAGGAATCACTAGGGTGATCTCTCACATTGAACCTTGTCTCCTGAATCCTGACCAGGCCGGTCCCAGAAACTGAGGTTTATTGAAGCGTTTGCTCCATGCTAAGCACACTCCAGGGCTGATCTTCTTGAATCCCCACAACAGGGTAGGGGCCACATCATCTCCAAGATGGGAAACTAAGCCTCAGAGGAGCTGAAAGTTTATACTCCTGTGATGGGGACTGGAACCCACCCAGTTGGGCTTCTGTGTCCCTGGACCACTGCGCCCCACTGTCTAAACCACACTGCCCTGTTCCCTGCATTTACCACCAGCCATATGGGACAACTTACATTTGCATGAATGAAAGCTGAATTTAAAATTCCGTTCCGCAGTCACACCAGCCGCATTTCATGGGCCCACCAGCCATGCATGGCCAGTGACTGCCATATGGCCCAGCCCTGAATCTCCCCATCACTGTGTAAAGTTCCCCTAGATGGCATTAGGCCTTCCATTTCTACCTCAACGTGGGGACAGACAGCTTATAAAATGGTAAATTTGGTTTTGATTATTCACATGTAAGAAAAGAATCGTGGACTCTCCAAAGGAGCTGCCCAAATGATTTACATTAATGAGAGGATTGAAATGTCTATTTACAGATCATTAACTGCCTGACGGATGAGGCCGTGTGGGGATCGGGGAGGGGGTGGGTGTCGGAGCCTGAGTACTGTCTCTAGCATTGGAAGATGCTTTCAACCAGGAGCGGTTAGAAATGAGGATGGAGAAGAGCCCTCATTTGAAGTGGGTGCCACCAGTCTCTGGTCACTGGCTCTGAATCTTCCTCTGCTTGGGTTTCAGTCTTAAAGACTGAAAACACTGGCCAATGCTGCCCCAAGGGTTTGATCTAAAGTTACATTATCTTCTCCCCACCTTCTCATCCTGGCTCAGGCACCAGCACACTGTGCAAACTTTCATAGGGCCTTTGACCTTTTTGCCTCTGCCTCCTCATCTAGAGATGGGAGATGGGGGTCTCCATGTAGCACCCTACAAAACTCCCTCATCCTTTGAGTGACATGAGGACATCATGGTTGTTAACTTCTTTACAGTCAAAGTGTGTTTTGATCCCTTCTAGTACTTTGGCCACCTCATGCGACGAGTTGACTCACTGGAAAAGACTGTGATGCTGGGAAAGGTTGAGGGTGGGAGGAGAAGGGGACGACGGAGAATGAGATGGCTGGATGGCATCACCGACTCTGTGGACATGAGTTTGAGTGTACTCCGGGAGTTGGTGATGGACAGGGAGGCCTGGCGTGCTGTGATTCATGGGGTCGCGGAGAGTCGGACACGACTGAGCGACTGAACTGAACTGAACTGAGTACTTTTTAAAATATAGTTGCATTTTAAAAATACTGATTCTCTTTTTATTTATTTATGGCTGCACATATGGGATCTTTGTTTCACCACTAGGGATTGAACCCACGCTCCCTGCATTGGAAGCACGAAGTGTCCACTGCATGGCCAGGGACATCCCCCCTTCTAGTATTTATGCCGGTCCCTAACTAGCCTCTGCTGCGTCCTGCCCAGGAAAGACAAGAAACCATCTGGCTCTGTCTTGAGTTGGCTGGGCCGTGATAAATGATGGCACGAAGGTTTCAGGCCGCACACACAGAGCAGAAAGTTGCCTCATTAACAAAGTATATCCTCGCCTGTTCAGAAACCATTCCTCCCCAAGGGGGCTGCATTAATTAGATATATTTTCATTCAACACCAGGCTGTGGCAGGACCCTGGGCCATCTGGAGACAGGAAAGAGACACCCCATTGCCTGGTTCACCGACGTGCTTTGCAAAGCCTGCTAGTTAAGTGCCCCTGAAAGACAAAACCCCATAAAAAGCATGCGTTCTGGCTGATGCAAACTCCTCCACTGAGTTTCCAGCCTAGGCTTTTGCCCTATACAGACAACACTTTGCTAATTAGTGGAAACAGTCCCTCGTGACAAGACAAGGCAGTCTGGGAGACCAGAAAGAACTCTTTTCCTGCCAGACTAGAGAGAAGGGAGGCGTCTCTAAAGAGCCACTCTTGTCTTTCATGATCCAAATAGATTGAGTTTGTGTCTTGCCATCTGAGAGCCCTCTGGCTGCAGCTTTTCCATCTTTGAAACCTCAGATGCCCTCTTGTAGCAGCCTAATTAAATATGACAATGATGACAAGGATAAGAACATTAGGATGTGCACCTCTTCTCTGTAAAAGGCTGGGTGTAGAGCTGGGCCCACCCTGGTTTCTCAGGTCTGTAACATGGATACCAAGGGGGAGCGATGGGTGATGAAAATAGCCTGGGAGATGAGTTGGGGCTCAGACGGATCTGAATTAAAAATCCCAGCTCTTTGAGACTGATATGTACACACTATTGATACTATGCATGAATCTTCACTGAGTTTCCCTGGTAGTTCAGACAGCAAAGAATCTACTTGCAACACGGGAGACTTGGGTTTGATCCCTGGGTGGGGAAGATCTCCTGGAGGAGGAAATGCAACCCACTCCGATGTTCTTGCCTGGAGAACCCCATGAACAGAGAAGCCTGGTGAGCTACAGGGTATGGGGTCACAAAGAGTCGGAAACGGCTGAAGCGACTTGGCATGCACACACGCATGAAATAGATAACTAATGATAACCTACTGTATAACTCAGGGAACTATACTCAATGCTCTATGACCTAAATGGGAAGGAAATCCAAAAAAGAAGGCATATAAATATAAGCATAGCTGATTCACTTTGAAACAAACACAATTTTATAAAGCAAGTATACTCCAATAAAAAATTTTTAAATAATAAAATAAAATAATGCAAGAGTTTTCATGCCGAATCCCAGCTCTGCTAGTTTTTGGCCATGGGACTTTGAGTAGTTCACTCAGCCTCTAAGCCTCAAGTTCCTCATCTGTAGAATGGGGATACTTAGGTCAGTCGTAAGCATGGTTGGGGGAATCACTAGGTGTGCAGTGTGAGCATGTAATAAATGCTGGCTATTGTTATTATTGCTAATAGCAATGATGTCCTGGCCTATAGCTGATGTGAGACTCAAAGGTAGAGGCCTAAAAAGATATTTTTCCTTCCTGGAAAACAGCTCATTTCGAATGTACTTTCTGGAACTTTCTCACCTGTGTGGACATTTCAGATTCTGTTCTTAATGTTGCAGCAGAGCCCTCTGCATGGCTGTTGAGGGGATGACCCCACCTGGGAACTGGGCCTGTCTTGTACTTGGGAGAGGTTTACGGAAAGTAGGGATCTGACTCAGTTTTCTTCCAGGAAACAGGGCCCTCACCTGGGAGATGAGCAGCTGAGAGCATCCTAGACTCGGGAGAGTGTTCCTGGCCTTTTCTGGAAGGTGGAAAGGCTAAAAATGTAAGAGTGAAGGTCAGCTGGTGACCCCAGAGCTCAGAATTCTCCGTCTCTGATCCTCCTGCTGATAAGATATAAATGGATGTTAAAAAAAAAGACTTCTAGCAATCAGGGTTAAGGAGAAATCACATATTGAGCACTTTCTTTCCCAAATGCTGTAGAGTTAGAAAGTGAAATAACCTTGACTTTGCACTCCCCTGGGTTACGTTTCTTCCATCTTTGGACCCATTTCCACCTCGCTTCTCGGCTCACATATGTTTCACGGATTTAATTAGGATGAAACCTCCCTGATTCACCATGATCTCTGGCAATGAGGAAAATGGGCGCAGAAGTCAGGAGAAGACAGGAAACCACGTTTGCAGGCAGGGCCCTCTCACCTGGGGATTGCAGCAAGTCTGTTTCCCTGAGGCTCCTCTATGGCCCGAAAGAGCAAAGCAGGGGAAGTCACCTTAGGGTGAGGGGCACCGAGGTCGTGAAAAGCACCACCCTGCCCCAAGAAGAGTCTCGGCATGGTGACTATGGATAACAGTAGTTTGTTGTACATTTACAATTTGCTCAGAGGAGGTCTTAAGTCTTCACACACACACACAAAGTAAGTATGTGAGGTGATGTGTGGGTCAGTTAGCTCTATTAGAAGTATCATTTCACAATGTATATGTGGATCAAACCATCACCCTGGACCCTTACATAGAAACATGTGTACCTATCAATTCTGCCTCGAGCAAGCCAGGGGAACTGCGGAGCTCCCAAGCTCACTGCCAACCCCCCACACCCCATGCTTCTGTCCTGCCCCATGGAGTCCTTTTTTAAGAAGGGAAAGGCCATTGAAAACACTCCCAGAAACCCATCCAATGGGCCAAATGATTGAATTCAACCACGTGTCTCTTTAGCTGAGTTCTCTTGCCGAAACACGGCATAATGAGCATTCATTTTTATTGTAAATGAAATATTTTCCAGGCTGCTCTAATTTGGAAGGTGTGATCAATTATGAGCTTGTCCCCTCAGCCAGGCTCAGGGGTTGGGGTGGCTGTGTGGTTATCAGGTAAATCGCCAAGCAGAGTGTCTGGCAAGTCACAGAGCCTGGTTTGAAATAAAGGAGATGCCATGCAAATTTCTTTTTTTTTTTTGGATAATGTTTATTGATTCATTTGGCTGTGTTGGGTCTTATGGCACGCAGGAACTCTGCTGTGTCATGTAGGATCTTTATCTTGTGTTATGCGCTCTGACTCTCTCTAGTCGTGGCATGCAGGCATAGTAGCTCAGTGGAATGTGGGATTCTCAGTTCCCTGACCGGGGATGGAACCTGAGTCCCCTGCATTGCAAGGTGGATTCTTAACCACTGGAACCACCAGGGAAGTCCTGCCATCCAAGTTTCTAAATGATGACACTAGAAGGTAATCTTTGGACGTGACCGTTTTCCCAACCAGGTCCTTTGCTTCCCTTGGAGTCAGAATGTTTTTAGGGGATGCTGAAATTAATCAAGGCACACTATTAGAATGATACAGTTTTCAGGAAACAGGCATCCCTCTTGCAGTTTAGAGGAAAGATCAACCTGGTGGTTCTTATTATTCACTCCTGATTCTTTGGACTGCACCTTAAAGTTTTCCCATCCCCGTCCTGTGGATAAAGGACGTCATGTGTCCAGGCTTTGGAGCCCCAGCGGTGTGTTCACTGGGGCTCCTCCGTTCCAGAGAAGTCGGTTCATGGCAAAGCCATTCTTGGGTGCTGAGCCAAAGCTGTTTAGATGTGAAAACGTTCCCAGATAAACAGAAACAACCCAGGCATCAGATTCCCCCTTGACCACTGTGATCTAGAGGCCACAGTGTCTGAAACGGGCAGTGCTGTTGAGACCAGGGGTTGAGTGGGTCTGATCCAACAGAAAAGAAAGTCTGATGGAGATAAGACTACGGCCGTCCTTCTGACGCAGACAAACTGATCCACGGGGAGGACTTGTCTTTTCTGTCCTCCACCACTCCCTCCTTCCCTCCTTCCTTCTCTCCCCCCCTTCTTTTTCCCATCCCCCTCTTCCTTTCCGCACTTTTCTTCCTCTGTTCTTTATTTCTTGCCTGGAACATTCCAGTTCAGTAGTTTCTATAGCTGAAATCAACTGGCTAATTGTCAGTTTTTCTCTTTGCTTTGTAGCAGGCAGTGTCTCACCTGAGCTGAATGCTTAGTCACGCAAGATAATAAGAAATACAGAAATACAGAAAACCACAGAAGCATTTTGGAGACAAACAGGTTATGAAATTGCCTATCAGGAGCTCTAATTGGAAATCATTTCCAAAAGGTTCTGCCTTTTCCGTCTGCGCCCCCAGCTGCCACCCCCTCCTTAAAATTCCCAGCGCTACATATGAAATGGGAATGTTGCAAAGGTCAAGTCCGCAAGTCCCAATTACATTCTCCTGAACGGAACAGAGGGTGAAGAACAAAGGCGCCAACACGACCTTCAGTGGGGATTTTAATTAGAGACCAAAAGGCAAATGCAAATCTCAGATTTTTCCAAAAGCTAAAACGAAATTGTTTACCCAGGATACCTGTTGCTGACAAAACGTAGTGAGGTCGGTGGCTGGGTTACACATACGAAGAGACACCTATTTGGCATAACTCTGTGTGCAAAAAGATACTATTATATATGAGACAAAAATACATTCAAACGGTTTTTGTAACCAATGGAAAGAAAAATGTGTTGTTTGCATGTCATGTTAATGTGGTTTTTTTTCCCTGCCACTAATTATGCTATTTCGAGAAAATAATTGGAATTGGCTAGAAGAAATTAAGAATAGAAACTTGCAAATTATATAACCTAATGAATGTAACTTTTGGTAATGAACCTAGTTGCTACTTAACACGCATCGCTGGAGCCTGCATTAAACAGAGGAGCCCTCCTAATTCTTTTAATTCAACTGAACCATTCTTAATAATTCATAATTAAGTCTGGCTCAGAAATGATAGTCTCCATGGCAATATTGATTTCTTTGCTTTTTGTATGTCTGCCAAATGTTGAAAACGACAGAATCCTGAGTCTCAGAAGGCGCGTGCCATCAACAAAGATCACAGACACGTAGGAATAACAAAGGGCTTTACCAAAAGCCCTTTCTCGCTTAACTTCCAAGAAAGATGAGACAGAAAATGGGAGGAAATGGAAAGTGGGGCTTATGGGCTCACCGGTGTGGTCTGAGCATGACCTAACAACAGCGTGTAGCTGCTAGGAGTGGAAAAATACTGTGTTATGAGAGCAAAGGTCTTCCTTCTGGCGGCTGTAGAGTCTGGCCCCACACACCCCAGCTTCCTTTCTGCTCAAAAGACCACCCCAGTCTGCACTTACAGAGAAAATGAGTTGAAGGAGGACAAAATAAAAAGCAAAATAAAACAAAATGCCCTATTTAGTCTTTATTATCTTCTCCTTGGGTCCTTTATGAATACACTATTGGCTTGAAAATGTATGCTGTTAACATAGATTTGAAAAACCCCAAATTACCCTCCAACTGTGGTCACTCGTTTTGCCTGCTCTTTATGAAAATGTCATTCTGCTAGGGCTGAAACTCTCCCTGAGGACCCACCACCTGAACCCTGAACTCTGACCCTGAAGGAAATGCAGTTAGCGCCAACACGCAGGTCAGGACATGGCACTATGATTTTTAGACCACGTGGTCACGAAAACAGTAATACTTACAATAAAAGTAACAGATTCAGTTAAAGCCTGTCTTCAGAGATATACACAGGAGTCAAACTGCGCATGAGCATTGTATTTTGAAAGTCCAGTTAAGCGCCCTCTTCTAAAGGAGTTAGAAAAAGAAACCTGGGTTGTGTTGTACCTGCTCTGATGCCCAACGTCTTGGCATTCCGAGTCCTAAAGTCAGAACTTCGTTAACTCTTGAGGATCTCTTGTTTGTAATTTACTGTGTTTTTCCTTTAATCCCTTACAGCCAGTTGGGCAATTATGTTTTATTGAATGGGAGTAAGATTTGTGTTGCATCCTGTACTAGAGACTCTTAAAAATGCCTTAAAATAGCTCACGGACAGCAACATTTTCCAAATGAAACTGCTAAAGCATCATACAAGCAGACTGGGGTCTCCCGGTAGGTGAGACCTAACCTCAAATCTTTTCAAGGCTGGTTTGGATCACACACATGAACCCATGCACACACTGCACACCTGTGGCCCCCAGGTGTGACCCCAAAGCTGAGCGAGCTTGGCCAAGAAGTAGATAGACCTGGGTTTAAACCCGACTTTGCCAACAATGCTGTGTGATCTTGGCCAAAGTCACTGCACCTCTCTGAACCTCTGTAACATGGTGATGACCGCCCCTACTCTACATGCTTTCCAGGTCATTGAGAAACTCAAAGTTCATGGGCAATGTGAGAGCAAAGCATAGAATATAAAGCGGATTGCAAACAAAGAGTCCCAGCTCCTTACATGTGCCGACTGTGAGACGTTTAACAAGTTACTTAACCTCTCTGTGCCTCCAGTTGCTTATTTATAAAATGAAGATAATAGTACATCAGTCTCTTTGTATTTAGTGATTATTAAGTGAATTAAATGAGGTGCTATAATAGCGCTTCTCGTTACTGCTATTTCCAATGCTCTATTTAATCGGCTACACTCCAATATAAAATAAAAAGTGTAAAAATATATTTATACTACTGATTAAAATTTGTTCTTACACTTTAACTAGTATCTGGCAAACAAACAAAAGAACAATGTTTTGCTGAAAAGGAAAGTGAAAAACAGATTGTCCTTTTCTCTCTGAGAGGGACCCAGCTTACGTCCACAGAGACATGGAACATTTATGAAGCTTCCTGGGAAGCCCCTGCAATAAATTCTGAAGGACAACAGAGCCATGAAAAATGGTGTCAGTGATGTCATTTTAAAAACATGTCATTCCCACCACAATTGGAACAAATGAGATTATAACTCTCAGATAAATGCATGGCGTGGCACACGTCTGTCTCCACAGGGTCACAACGTGAAGAAACAAGCAGTGAACTCTTGTTCCTTCCTTTAGAAGCTAGCATCTGCTGGGCTCCTCCTGGGTGTGGCATCCTTGCTAAGGCGGGGGGAACAGTGACAGGGGTGTCCCGGATCTCTGTGGAGCTCAGCACGTGGCAAGGAGAGTGATGACAAGAAACAAGCATTTGTCAAGAGAGAACAAAAGGGGGTGGTGGTGCAGGGACCCAAAGGAGGGGTGGTGGGTGCAGGGGAAGAGGGTGGGGACAACTCAGAGTGGAGGACGCACTGGCTCGGATGAAGAAGGGTCAGTCCACATGACAGAACACAGAACCCAGAGGCCACCCTGGGGCAAGGAGCTGGCTCCAAAGAGCTGTCAAGTGGGAGACGAGGAGGGGCTGAAGCCCAGGAAACCGCGCTGATGACCTGGGCTCTGGTGCTGTGGCTGTGAGCTGTCACCGAGGCTCTGCACTGGGGCAGGATGTCTCACTGATCAGTGCTCACTGCAGGTGGTGTGAAGGTCGGACCAGGAAGGGGAGAGATGAGCAGGAGTTAGAAGTTTTGGCAAGAGACCACTGGACTGGCTGCCCCCACCTCCCACGTCTCACCCTCTGAGGAGAGCACAGGAGGGCAATGTGGGGCAGGTGCCTCTCCCCAGCATCAGCGTCACCTGTGCTGGGCTGGCAACTCCAAGAAGAGGCAGAAAGTGGGGATGAGGACAACCTCCCTGGTTGGTGTGGGAGGATACCGAGTCAGGGTCTGCAGCCTCATCCTCCCCCTCCCCCAACCCCACCCCTGGCGGGACTGTCCCTTTTGAAGACAACGATGAAGAGGTCTGGTGTGAATTCCCTGGGATGAGATACTAGATGAAGTGGCACCCCTTACTGGACCAATCTGGATGGTCTTAGGAAAATCACTTCCTCGCCCTGGAGAGCACGCTACACATAATGAACACTACTCAATTCAATTCACACCGAATAAATTAATTGACAAAGGGGCATATGGAGAGATGCATAAATTCCTCATTGAGATGCATCATCGAAAATAAGGAACTGAGCTGGAAAAAGATTGTGTGAGCATCTTCAGTAACCCCTTGGTGGTCAGAAAACCTCAGACGCATCCATAGGTGACTAGAAAACCTTCCACGCATTTCTGGTCCCTGATCCTCTGGCTACTGCTGCTGCTTCCACTTTCATTTAAAAAGCTATTGATGGCCTGGTGCAGAGATCCCTGTTTTTCTATTCAAACAGCTTTCTGGAAGTTTGGAAAACAGAAAATATTCCCCTGGGGTGTAAAGAACACACACGTTTCAAGAATGCGTAACCTGGCAGGGAGAAATTAAAAAGTTGGCTGTGGGGAACACAGCTGTCAGGCACCAGTGTTTGATTATCAAGGTTTAAAACTACATGCTAAGTAGAAGTTCCTTCCACTGGGGTATCAGGAGGGACTGTTAGCTCCCTCTCAGATTCAGCCTTTTTTAGCTCCTCAAACATCAGCTTCAACACCGGTTCAGCTTAATATCTGATGCTTTCTCCCTCTCTTTCTCTCTCCGCCCTCTTTTTGAACGAGCAAAGCTCACTGTGTACTTGCCATTTCTGCTCTGAAATAGCTAAGATTTCAAGTGACAACAAAATCTGAAATACAAAACAAACCAGTTACTCCCCAAAGTGACAACAACAGCAAAGCTGCTGAGAGTTACCAAGGGGCCCCCCTCCATCACCACTTGTGAGACCCCAGTGCATCGCATCAGCGGCCAGTCCGCAGGCAGCCTGGGCAAGCGGACCAGCCGCACCAGAGCCCGAAACCCCGGTCAACAGAGTGACACTTAGAGCATTTTTCAAATTTCCTAGGAGATGATTATTGCTCTTGGCATGGGGACATCTGGATCCCCTTTCCCTCCTGAGGACACAGTTCTTCTCAGACAGAGCTGGAGTGAACGTTCAGCTGGGGAGGGAAGGGATGAATTTACGGTTTTGCCTCATGCAAGATGGAAAGCATTTGTACACAGGCACATGTGTAGGTGCGCCCCCTGGTGGTCATAAGAGGAAACGGACTGTGGAGTCCGAGGACTCAGGTGGGAAAAGGCTCCTTACTGGTTTTACTATTCAGAGGCCAAGCTAAGCCACCTCAGGCCTCAGTTTCCTCATTTATAAAATAGACTAATATCGTTCATGGATGCTGTCAAGATCACATGGGAGAATCGAAGGGCAAAACCGTAGCATGATGTCCAGCCTGTTTATCCCCAGTTCAGTTCAGTTCAGTTCAGTCGCTCAGTCGTGTCCGACTCTCCGCGACCCCATGAATCACAGCACGCCAGGCCTCCCTGTCCATCACCAACTCCCGGAGTACACTCAAACTCATGTCCACAGAGTCGGTGATGCCATCCAGCCATCCCACTCTCCGTCGTCCCCTTCTCCTCATTATTCACTTATATGTCCTAAGATCAGTTAAGGTCAGGGTCAGAGTCAGGGTTAGAACCTAACTAACCCTGTCAGGGACCAGGCACCACATAGGCACTGGGCAAGGAGCCATGAACAAGAGAAAAAGTTCCTTTGCATAAGACTCTCACAGTCTGAAGAGGAGCAAGAAAAAATTCAGACTGGCTTCCATGCTGGGCATAATGACTGCAGCTGTGGTGCCTTAAGGAGGGCTGGGCTGGGCGGAGATGGTCAAGGCCAGCGCTCTGTGGTTGGGGTCACACCTAGGCGATTTTTCAGGAGTTGAGCCCTGAAGGCAGAGCAGGCAGAGTGTCAAGAGAGAGGAGGGGACAGTCTGAGGGACACCTGCCAGCCCCGTGGGGGCAGTTCAGGTCCCCAGGAGCAGAGAGGAGAGCACTGGGAACCAGGAGGAGATGGAGATGGAGGGCAGGCAGGCCACCAGGACCAGGCCAGGTTACTCACCGCAGCCTCTTTCTTCAGACATGAGGGGCAGGGTGGAGCACTGAGCAACCAGTGTGAGTCACGCAAGTTATCGGGGCGAGAGCTGTGTCTGCCCTTAGGATGCAGGCCTGGTCCTCCCGATCCTCTGTTCCCTTTCCCCACACTTCTAGTCCTCCTTGGATCAGAAAGGACCTCAAGGGGTCCAGTGTGTCAGAAGAGCCCAAGGGGGCTGCTCCCCTTAGTTTCTGTCCCAAGCAAGACTTTTCTTGTGTCACCTTCCAGAGGTGTCTTATCAGGATAGAGGTGTGTTCTGACTTCTTTCTTGGTGCTCAAGTGGTACTGCACTGTCTGCATCACCGGTTACATTCACCCATAGCAGAGGATCCTAGGTGTGAAAGCAGTTTGGGCAGCAGTGTTGCTAACAGCAAAAGTATTTGGAACCATATGAATGTCCATCCCTAGGGAGTGGGTTGAGTGGGTTATGGTTGTGTTTCTCGACCCTGGGAATATTGATGTTCAGGCCTGGGTGATTCTCTGCTGTGGGGTGTCCTGTCGGTTGTAGGATGTTTAGCAGTATCCCTGTTCTCAGTCCACTAGACGCTGGTGCCCGCCCCCGCCCCCGCCCCCCAGTTGTAACAGCCAAAATGTCTGCAGAGTTGTCAACTGTCCCTGGGAGAGAAGCCCTGCTCCCTCCGGGGTTGGGACCCCCTGGATTCCCGTGCACATACACCCTGTCACATTACACAACCCCCCAAAGAAGGGAGAAAACCTTTGCGGTTTTGGAAGACCCTGAGAAGGGCCCAGAAGAAGCCCTCTCCCTTGAAGTTAGGGAACAACCATGGGAAGAACCCCCAGGCAGGCCAGATGAGGCCTGGGAGGCAGAGAAGATCACCCCCTGCGAATGGCCAGCAGAGCAGACAGAGGCCTCCCGGAGAGAAAGTCCCCCTGCTGGTTGGCTCTGCAGCTGCAGGAAGCATCCAGAAAGCTGGTGAAGGGAATAGAAGCCTCCAGAACATGCACCCCTTGAAAGTCTGCATCCCTTTCAAGTGTGTGGGGCAGACTCTGCCCTGGGAATTCAGAGGCCGAGGGGCTGAGGGGCCGCTATCTTGTCCATCTCCTCGGGATCCAGACACACGCCAAACCTTCCTGAAGACCAGTCCTCTTGGAGTCCAGCGGGAGCCATTGGACAGATGTCAAGCCATTTAGAACATTTAGAACTCCCTCACCCACCCTCAGCCATCTGAAGCCCCCCAGGATCTCAGTGTGCCTAGCGAATTCCAGTTGGCGGCAGATGAACAAGTTTTCCCTAACAACGTTCAATATTTGCAAGTGGTCCTCATCAGCTTTATTGACAGAAACTCAGAGTGGCCCTGAGAAATGGACTAGATGAACTGGCAGAACTGTCCACGTTGGGGGAAAAAAAGTCCGCTTTTGTGGACACTGAATTGACATCTGTGTTTCCATAAACCCAGGAGTGGGAGGAAGCGTGCTCACGGCCGCCTTGTCCATTTTCCATGCCGTGCTCTCTCTTTTTTTAACGCATAAATGCGCAAAGAAAACACATCTTTCGCCTCCTGTCCTCCCCCGCCTAATGGACGGCCGGAGCGTTGCTGATTGCTGGCTCAGCGGACGCTGGGGGCCCAGGCCTTGGCCTCTTGTCCTGGGCTGCAGTGTCAACCAGGCGGCCTGAGCTCGGCTTCCTCCCTTCTGTTCTTCCCCTCCTGAAAAATGGGGAAATCGGTCCCTCTTAGGTTAAAAAAAAAAAACAAAACTGTGGCTTAAAAACCGAGAACATCTGGCTGGAGATGATTGTTTCATGGAAACTTCTCCAGGAGTTCTGTGTGTGCCAGACCCTCTCCAGGGCTGCTTGGACGTGAAGTTTCTGAAGCCCAGCCAGGAGAGGGAGGACGAACAAGGACTCGAACTTCCAGATCCAGCCAGCACCACATCCCCAAATGGAGAGGCCAGACACCTACTCTCCTGCACAGAGATAGGCAGTCAGTGTGCAGAAATGCCATGTGAAGCTTGAGGCCCCATGGCCCCCAAACACTGTTAAGGGAGTGCAGAGGCCCATCAACCACTCTGGAGTCACAAAAACCTGGGTCCGAAGGCCACTCTCTTTCTGCCTGGACACCCCAGGTCTTGGGCAAGAGACAGATGTTTTGAGGTTCTGCAATGCAGGGACCATCCTGTCCACCCACTGGGGTGACTGTAGGGAGTTCAGGAAATGTCTGGAAAGCATTTAGCGCAGGGTCAGGAGTTGCTACCTTGTGACATATTGTAGAAGTTTGTGATAACTCATGTTGTTGGGGTTGGTGGGGGCGCACATTGAATTGCATTCCCAAGCTTTGGTAACTCTCCCCCACTTCTCCCCAGCCTGTGAGGGTCTAGAGGGGGCCTTTACTGGCCAGCAGGAGAAAGGCTGAGGCTGTCAGAACTCCCTGTTCCAGCTGCCTGTGGATGGAAATTTCTTGTTCTTGGACCGAAGAGATTTCTTCCAGCCATCACCATGGGCAGCTTATTTGTGAGGCAATAGCACCCTCCTCTGGTCAGAGAGTGGTGCTTCCTCTAGAACTTTCTCTGGGTTTTAGAAAGTTGTTGAGTTGCTCAGTTGTGTCTGACTCGCCACGATCCCATGAACTGCAGCACGACAGGCCTCCCTGTCCTTCACTATCTCCCAGAGTTTGCTCAAACTCATTTCCATTGAGTTGGTGATGCCTTCCAACCACCATCTCATCCTCTGTTGTCCCCTTCTCCTCCCGCCTTCAATCTCTCCCAGCAACAGGGTCTTTTCCAGTGAGTCAGTCCTGCATCGGGTGGCCAAAGTATCGGAGCTTCAGCTTCAGCTTCAACACAGCTTCAGTCCTTCCAGTGAATATTCAGGGTTGATTTCCTTTAGGATTGACTGGTTTGATCTTCTCTCAATCCAGGGAACTCTCAAGAGTCTTCTCCAACATCACAGTTCAGAAGCATCAACTCTTCAGTTCTCAGTCTTCTTTACTGTCCAAGTCTCACATCCATACATGATACTGGAAAAACCATAGTTCTGACTATAGGGACCTTTGTTGGCAAAGTGCCTGCACTCTAAAAGTAAGATTGGGTTCCTGAGTTCCTGGTGGGGTGGGTCCTGCCAAAGGCAGGATTCCTCCAGGAAAATGAAGGCAGCCTGGGTTCCTGCCCTCATAGTTGTGGTCATGGCCCCCTGCCTCTTGATCTTGCTCCTGAACTCTGATGATGGGGAAGTACAGGGGGACAGAAGAAGGGTCAGCATCTGAAGGGTCCACGGTTCACCCTCCTGGTCCTCCCCCACCTCCCTCCCCTACTCCCTCACCCCCAGCACTGACTGAGCACAAACTCATTGTGGACTTTTGCCACCCTGGACCCCCGCTGGCACTGACTCTTCCCCAGTAAGCACAGCGACCTTGGAAACTTGTGTGCTGTTGGGTTTAGAAAACTCCAGGGAGCCAGGCTTACCTGGGGTCTGTTTATCTGTCAGAGACTCCATGGGCGATGTCTGAAGAAAAGGGAAACACAAGGTCCATCCATTTGGTGACACCTCCCCTGCCCCCGACTCTGTCCCCCTGCCCCAGATTAGCAGGGTTTTCAGTGGCTTCCAGGATGGTCTGAGAAGGGGCAGCAGAGGTGGTAGACCTGGCCTCCACTGGAGTCCAGCTCTGTGACCTTAGGCAGGGGACCAGTGCCCCTGGGGGCCCTTCTCCCAACTCCGCGAGACTCAGCGGCCCATCCCTTCCTCAACTCTGGGGCCAGCCTGGCAGATCTCTCCCAGCAGCTTCGCTCAGACCCAGAGCTCTCAAGCTCCCTGTGGGTGGAGTCTAGAGAAAGCAGCAGCCTGAATTTTGTGAATGATGGTGATGGTGGTCCAGGCTCTACCACCGGAAACAGGACCCATAAGCACATGTGATAGCAAAGCAGAGCGTCCCTCAGCAGGCAGGGAACACCTTCATCCTCACCACATCCAGGCCCATCTGGAAACTCATTGAATGCTCACAACAGCTCGAGAGAGGTATGAACATCGTCTCTATCTCACAGTTTGGAAAACAGAGGTTTCCATGGGGTGAGCAATGTGTCACAGTCACAGGGCAACTGGGATTTGAACTCAAGCACTGGGCTCTGTGTCCCAGCTCCAAGCTTTGGGTTTTGTGATGGTAATCATTCTGTTTATCAAGGCACCCAGAACGTTTCTGGTTGTTATTATTTTTGTTAATATTTATTTATTTGACTGAGCCGGCTCTTAGTTGTGGCACCCGGCATCTTTAGTTGAGGCGTGTGAACTCTTAGTTGCCGCGTGTGGGAGCCAGTTCCCTGAGGAGGGATCCAACCTGGACCCCCTGCATTGGGATTCTGGAGTCTCAGCCACTGCACCACCAGGGACTTCCTCTTAGAATGTTTTTAATGACCAGGCAGGATGCTTTGCACGCCTCACCTTTCCTAATCGTAGCTACAAAGGGGAGGTGGTTTCCATGACCATTTTATAGAGACAGAAACTGAGACACAGAGCAATGTACGCCGCAGCTCGACGTGGCAGAAGTGGTTCGCAAGCCAAGATTTGACTGCCTTTCCTCCATTCCACGCGCCCCGACACCGGCAGCTTGAGACCCCCGTGCTGGCTTGTGCTACCTCTTACCCGGAAGGTGAGCACTAGCCTGTCCTCCACCCCCACGCATATCTGAACCCGACTTTGCAAGATGCCAAAACGCATCAGTGGGGGGCTCCCCACGAGCCCCACATGAGTCTTCCCGGCTTCCCGCCAACTAACCAAGCTTCGCGAGTGTTTAAAAGAGTCCGTGCAGTTCCCGCAGGCATGCACGTCTATATCGCAGTCACAGAGCCTGCTTCGTCTCCCAACTGTGAGGTCAGGCCAGATGCTCGTTAAAAGAAACCGCACGGTGGCAGGGGAGTTGGCGCATGCGGAGTGGCCGCAGCAACCCCCACCCGCCGGAAAGTTGGATCTGTGCTCTGCTGAGCCCATCACATATTCACGATCACTGTCCCCGCACCCACCTCTGAGTCTCCAGGCCTGGGGTTCACCTGCAGGGAAGCGCATGTGGGTCCCCCCACCTCACACGCTAAGCCAGGCACTGCACCAAGCCCTTCTTGGCCATCTTCCTGCCCTTCCACAGCTTGTGGGGACCCCGAGACCCGGGTGGCAGGGCTATCCCAGCCAGACAACATCTAGAATGTTCCTTGAGTACCTACTATGTGCAAGGGCCGCACAGGAAGGTTGTGCTACACCAGTGTCCAAGACGGATGTGTCCCTGCCCGCATGCCAGGGGGACACAAGAGGAAGCAAATAAGAAAACAGGAGGGTATGGCTACCCACTCCAACATTCTTACCGGGAGAATCCCCATGGACAGAGGAGCCTGGTGGGCTACAATCCATGGGGTTGCACAGAGTCAGACACTACCTAATTGAGTTAGCACACACGCAGGCATAGAGTGTTAATGGTTTGAAATAAAATGACAAGTTGATGTGATATTAAAAGTCATCAGGAAAGAGGAAGGCTAGATGGGGGTGGGGTGGGGGGCGGTGTGTGTCAACGGAAGACCTGAGACCCAAATAAGGAAGAGTGAGCCGCATGGCAGGGATCTGGCGGGGAGGTGCCTCTAGTGAGGAAACCAGGGCCCTGGGGCAGGGACAAACCCTGCAGGTTCCCTGCCCTGGTATTCCAGGCCTTATGGGAAGGGAGACTGTGGAGACCCAGAGAGAGCTGAGGCCCCACAAAGTAAGGCAAAAGCCAGTATCAGGGTTGTGGCCTCGGCCCCACCACTTGACCCTGGCCTGCGCCAACGGGCCGTCACGCAGGGTCCCGGCTTGTGGGCATCTGCATCTGGGAGATTCGGGCGCAGGAGGGGACCTTGTAGCCCACCCCGCCCCTCAGTCCCCTGAGCCCGAGGACCAGATGGAATGAGCAAAGCATGCAAGCGTTTGTGACATCGCCAGATGAGACGGTGACTAACGGCCTCGCCAGGTCCAGAGGACACGAGGCATGCTCAGGGTGGCAGATGTTTGAGATAATGAGGGAATGGAGGCAGGTGGAGGCCCCAGAGCCAGGGGCTCTGCACCCGCAACCGACTGGACCAGAGCCTGGGGGATGGAGCCATCCTGCGCATGTGCGGGTGGAAAGGCGCGGGAAGACGGATGGATTTGTGCTCAGGCAATCTACAAAGAGGTCCCCATCTGCTTCCCATTAACGACACAGCCTTGCTCTGTTGTAAACTCAACCAAAAATTCATTTTTTTTTTTCCTTAAATGAAGTTAATAGTTTTTAAAGTCGCCATATATCGACTTGGGTTAGATCCCTTTGCAGAAGTTTATATAACCCCACCTTTGAAGACCAAGCCCCAAAAGTGCCTTTGTCAGCCTGAGATGAGTATATCTGAAAAGGGAGTCCCTAAAGGAGAGTGGTCCCTTCTGCTTCCCAAAGAAGGGCCCCTGGGCTCAGTGGATGGTGATCTGGGCTAACCACTGGGCCACCCGCTCTTTGAATTGGTCGTACGTTTGAATGATGGGGGAGTTGGAACAATGCAGATGACCTGGCCACCCGGGGTTCTCTTGGTCCCATGTAGCCTGGGAATATGGTTGTAAAAATCTCCCTAGGTGATTCTAATGAGCCTTCAAGTTGGCAAACCATGGTCCTACCTCCAAGGGTGGCTGTAAGGATAAAGCACTTACAAATTCTGCTATTGTCCTCATCATCATAATGGCAATTATTACTTTTATTTGAGCAGAGAAAATTGAGGCTCAGAGAAATCAATTGGTCCAGCCAATATGGGCTGAGCACCTGGGTTTCTGTGATTCTAAAGCCCCATGCCATGATGGAAGCTATTGTAACTTAGCCAAAGTAAGAAAATGTGTATTATTTCTGTCCTCGCCCATAATCAGCAATCACTTTACAATTTTTGTGTGTGTTTCAAGCAATTGACAGTTTGCAGGGTTAAAAGAATCAGAGGGAAATTAAAAGTTTCTCCCTGAACTGTGCCCCAATTCCAGATTCTGGAGCAGTTTGGTGGAACCTGGAATCTGTGAAGCACTGTTGTAGCAGAAAGTTCTTGACTTGGGGGCCTGGGGAGAGAGGGCAACAGGGACCCTGATCACAGGTGCAGGACCAAGGGCCTGGAGCCAGGGAGAGAGGCAGGAGGCTGCCGGAGCTTTAATGCCTCTGAGGTTGCAGGTGAGCACCCCCGAGCCAGGGAAGGAAGAACCCTGAACCTTGTGGCATGGTGATCAGCATCCAGGGCCTCCCATAGGCAGAGGAGGGGAGTCTCAAGTCAGGGTTCCTGGAACTAAGAGGTGGAAGTCCAGGATTCAGGAGTCGGTCCTGGAGGCTTGTAACTAGCTTTCCTTTATCCATCTTTTTACCTCTTGCTCTTGACTTTGATATCTGTGGTTGGGCATGCATCTGAGTCATTGGGAGGGCTTATTAAAAACAGACTGCTGCCCCCCCCCCACAGTGTTCTTGCCTGGAGAATCCCAGGGACGGGGGAGCCTGGTGGGCTTCCGTCTGTGGGGTCGCACAGAGTCGGATACGACTGAAGGGACTTAGCAGCTGCACCACCCCCCCAACCCTGAGGTCCTGCTTTACAACACATCCGGGTGGAGGAGAATTTAGGCCTAACCATCCCCAGGCAATGCTTGTCCAGAGACCGCGTTTGAAGGCCACCATTTTGACTGAGGTTCACAGCAGCCTTTTGAGGGAGAGAGGAAGGAACAGAAGTTCAGAGGGCAGAGGCAACAAGCCTGAGACCCTCCAGCTAGAAACTGGCAGTCAGGACTCTAACACAGGCCTGCTGATCCCGAACCTGGCCACAGCCAGGTACCCTGCTGCTCCCTCCAAGGCTGGTTCTCAGACAGGGCCCCTGAGTCAGGGCAGCCTCTGAGGGGGCAGGCCTCAGATCAGACTGCACAGTGAACCCCCTGGCCAGCTTTGTCAGGGCTGTCTCCATGGTTTTGAATGCATGCAGCAGTGAGCTGTAGTTTGCAGTGAGCAACGGCTAAAAACAAGACTGTAGCTGCTTGACCCAGAATCAAACCCTGGTCACCTGGGTGGAAACCATGAACCTTAACCGCAAGACCACAGACCGCCGGTGCTGCCGTCTAAGTCCCTAGTCCTTGTCTACCTTGCAAGGAGGAATCTGACAAGGAGACAGAAGGTATAGAGGGAAAGAAAATATTTATTAGAAAAGCAGAGTATATGGAGAAAGATGCTTGGGTGAACTCTGCGAGAGAGTCGCCTTTGGAAAGTTTAAGTCCTTTATAAGGGGGAAGTCTTCCAGTTCTTGATCTTCTTTGTGGCCAATTGTCCTATTTTAACTCCCTGGCTACCCTGCCTCAGGACTATCCACTGGGTGCATGCACACACCTCGGTCAAGATGGACTTCGTCGCAGAGGCAGATGGGAGGAGAAGACAAGACTTACTCGCATCCTCTGCCTTTTTGACCCTGTGAAGTCTTCGTGCACGTGTGCAGTGTCTGCCTTGCCCCAAGGATGGGAAACGTATGACCTCTTGATCTTCTAACAGGGTTTAGCCCCTCTCTGTTCCTGCCAGAAAATGTCCAGTGTCCGGTTGTCCGCCCTATTCCTGTTGTTGTTTCTTATATCGACGCAGATCTTGAAATGTAGTCAGGAGTCTGGTCATAAATATGTAGCCTGGAGCCCATTTGTCTTTTGCCTCAGGAAATGTAGATAGGGAGCTGGTAGTCAATGTCCGGCCTGGAGCCCATCCTTTTGTTACCCCAGGAAGTGTGAACAGGAGGCCAGTTGTACGTGTCCGGCCTGGAACCCATCTATCTCCTGCCTCAGACCAATTCAATCCGAACCCCTGGGGTGGCACCAAGTGTCCGGTGATTCTACAGTGCAGGCACGCTGGAGACCCTGAACTCCCAGGGAACCCAGGCTGCCCTGGAAGCTGAGCTGGACTTCAGGAGCGGCCAGGGGCTTCCCTGGTGGCTCAGACGGTAAAGAACCTGCCTTCAGTGCGGGAGAGCTGGGTTTGATCCCTGGATTGGGAAGATCCCCTGGAGAAGGAAATGGCAACCCACTCCAGTATTCTTGCCTGGAGAACTCCATGGACAGAGGAGCCTGGCAGGCCACAGTCCATGGGGTCGCAAAAATTCAGACACGACTGAGCAGCTAACGCATGCAGGCAGCTGACCACCACCCAGCACAGAGCAGGTCTTGTATGGTCAGCTGTGCCCTCAGACGAGAGCAGTCAGGCCCCTGTGGTGTCCAGGGTGACAGAGGGAAGGGTGACAGTGGACAGAGGTCCAGCTGGGGTTGGCAGATTAAAATACAGAATGATAGATCTGAATTTCAAAGAAACAGCATTTTAAAGAGTACAAGTTTGCCCCAAATATTACATGGAGCAGTCTTCTACAAAAGGAAAAAAAAATTTGTTATTTATCTGAAATTCAAATTGATCTGGGTGTTCAGTATTGTTGTTTGCTAAATTCGGGAAACTCTAACCAGGACCCCACTCAGAGGATGGGCCCCAGCCCTAGGGGGTAACTGCAGAAGCAGGAATTCAGCCCCCTGGACAGCCTCTGACAGTGGGAACTTCCTACGTGCCTCTGGTGCGGGGAGATGACACAAGGTGAAATTTACCATTTTAACCACCATAAAGGTGTACTTCTATGCCATTAGCCCCATATGCCATCAGAACTATAGGTTTTCAGAAATTAGTTAGTTAATGTTTTGCTGTGCTGGTCTTCGTTGCTGGGCATGGGCTTTCTCTGGTTGTAGCAGCAGGGGCTGCTCTCCAGTTGGGGTACGTGGACTTCTCTTGCGATGGTTTCTCTTGTGGAGCACGGGCTCTAGGCACATGGGTTCAGTCACTGCAGCTTTAGGGCTCATTTGTTGTGCTGCCTGAGCCTAGCAGCTCCCCAGCATGTGGGATCCTCCTGGACCAGGAATCGGACCCATGTCCCCTGCACTGGAAAGTGGACTCTCAACCACTGGACCACCAGGGAAGTCCTGAGAACTGTGCAGATTAAAATGCACAGTTCTTTTGCACAAAGTACATTCACATTGTTGGGCAACCATGAACAGAACTTTTTCATCTTCACAAAGTGAAACTCTGCCACCATTAAACAACAAAAGTGAAGAAGTGAAAGTGTTAGTCGTTCAGTTGTGTCTGACTCTTGGCAAATCCATGGATTGTAGCCTGCCAGGTTCCTCTGTCCACGGAATTCTTGAGGCGAGATTCCAGGGGAATCTTCCCAACCCGGGGAACAAACCCAGGTCTCCTTCATTGTAGGCAAACTCTTCTCTGTCTGAGTCACGAGGCAAGCCCCTGTTGAACAATAACCATCCCCCCCATTTCCCCTCTCTCCAGCCCCTGATAACCACCATTCTACTTTCTGTCTCTATGAACTTGACTTCTCTAGGAATCTCCTATAAGCAGAATGATACGGTATTTGTCCTTTTGTGACTGGCTTATTTAACTTGGTATGATGTTCTCAAGACTCATGTGTATTGGTGCGAATGTCAAAGTTTCCTTCTTTTTAAAGGTGGATAATGCTGGAGAAGACTCTTGAGAGTCCCTTGGACTGCAAGGAGATCCAACCAGTCCATTCTAAAGGAGATCAATCCTGGGTGTTCATTGGAAGGACTGATGCTAAAGCTGAAACTGCAATACTTTGGCCACCTCATGCGACGAGTTGACTCACTGGAAAAGACTCTGATGCTGGGAGTGATTGGGGGTTGGAGGAGACAGGGACGACAGAGAATGAGATGGCTGGATGGCATCACCGACTCGATGGACATGAGTTTGAGTGAACTCCGGGAGTTGGTGATGGACAGGGAGGCCTGGCATGCTGTGATTCCTCAAAGAGTCGGACACAACTGAGTGACTGAACTGAACTGAACTGAATACTCCCCTGCACAGATATACACCTTTGTTTATCCATTTATGACAAGGAGTTTGGTTCCCCATGTTGGGTGTTGTGGATAGAGCTGCTATGAACGTGGATGTACAAATATCTCTTTGGGTACACACACAGAAGTGAAATTTCTGGATCATATGATGATAATCCTTTTTGTCGTAAGGTCTCACCATATTAATTTCCACAGAGATTCCCCCATTTTGTATTCCCATCAGTTCAGTTCAGTTCAGTTCAGTCGCTCAGTCGTGTCCGACTCTCCGCGACCCCATGAATCACAGCATGCCAGGCCTCCCTGTCCAGCAACACACAAAGATTCAAGCTTCTTCACATGCTCACCGACACTTATTTTCTGTTTTTTTTTTTTTTTAATGAGTCACCCCAGTGGGTGTGAAGTGGTACCTCATTGCTGTGGATTTAATTTAATGTTAATTTGTGTAGTTGGAAGACTAGAATAACATTCTTCATTATGATATTCAATTTTGTTAAGATTTCAATTCACTAAAAATTCAGAAAAGCAATTTTTATATTAAAAAATTGTATCATCTATCTAATAATTAGAAACCTTAAATGTATTTTATGGGAAAACAAGGTACTTCACAAAGAAACGGTGAAAGTAGTTGGCAGGGGCTGGGAGGTGGGAGAAATAGGGAGGAATGGGTAAAAGGTACAAACTTTTAGCTGTAGGATGAGTCAGGTCTGAGGATCTAATGCATAACAAAGTGACTGCAGCTGATAGCATTACTATAACTGAAGTATCCTTAGAGTGTAGAACTTTAATATTCTCTCTCTCACACACAAAGATAAATATATGCTGTGATGGATGCTAATTAACTAGATGGGAGGAATCCTTTCACAGTGTAGTCATACATCAAAGCACCACCATGTACCCTTTAAACATCTTGCAATTTTATTTGTCACACTTCAGCAAAGAAGAAGAAAAAGAAATGGTGCTAATGTCAAACCCCCTTAGGCTGCTTCCTCTAATTTCATGTAAGAGCTGCTCATCAGAAATTTTCAGGAATTTTATAAGATGCTTATTAACATCATTAAAAATAAAAAATTTCATGGGACTTCCCTGGCGGTCCAGTGGTTAGGACTCGGCGCAGGGGGCAGGGATTCGATCCCTGGTTGGGGAAAACATCCCACATGTTGCATGGCATTGCCCCAAAATAATTAAAAATAACTAAATTGTTTTAAATTAAACTTTTCACACATAATGATTGAATGAATTATATAAAAAACAAAGGAAATAATTGCTTTAAAACCATCACTTACTATTTGACTACACTTTACTATGTTCTGTGTTTGTGGGCTATTGTGTCAGTTGCATCAGTATAGTAGAAACAGTTCAAAGGTGCACATCTCTGCCCAACTCCATTTCAGCAATGTCACTTTATAGCTCGAAATCATCAATGGTGGGAGTATTTACACTCTGGAAATCAGCCCTTGCTATATTGCTTTGTTGATTGTTTAGACTTAAGCAAGTGGTTGGGAAAATGTTAATAATGCAAATTAATCTCCCAATCTGCGTCTTGTCTGTGGCTGTTGCATTGGGAACAGCACAGAACACGGAGGAAACATTCTATCCATTCTTGAAAGCTATTATCTCCTTCAGCAAGGAAGTTACTCCCATCATTGTTGAGTGAGTGAAGTTTTGACAGCCGTCGTTGCTGGTTCACTTTTGTATTACGCGTTAACATAAATGAAAATATCAACCAAAATTACGGTCAGAACTAGAGCTGTTTGTCAATGATGTGAGCCAAATTCCTTGCTAAATCAGATTTCAATCAAGCGATCCTTTGCCACCCGCTCACCTGCCTCTGCGGTGGGCAATCAAATTTGAAAACTGACAATGGATTTTGCCAGAAATCTGACTTATACTGAAGCTAGAGTTGCATGGAATTTACAGTAGAGACTTGTAACATCATTTGTGGGTTGTTTGCTACAAAATATTCAGTAAAATTTATAACAAACATAAACATATATACGTACACATGTGCACACATTTTTTTTCCCCTAGAAAGCCAGTACTTAAGCATTTGCCAGTGAGTTATGGGTCCTGCCCCACTCCAGAGCTCACAGATAGATATCACTTTCTGCTGGTTCTAGGAAGGCATGAGAGGAGTTTGGAGAAGCACAGCTCTGAGACCCAGGGATGCTCCTGAAGGACACAGCTGCATTTCCAAATCAGCCTCAACTAACAGAAGGTTCTTGGGCTCTAAGTTGACCAGCTTGTCCTGGTGCCTTTGGCTTTCTTGATTTCAGCCAGGAATGTCCTATGTCCTTTTGTGCTTATTTCCTATGGAGGGTGCTAAGTTGCTCAGTGGTGTCCGACTCTTTGTGACCTCATCAGCCATAACCCACCAGGTTCCTCTGTCCATGGGATTCTCCAGGCAAGAATACTGGAGTGGGCTGCCGTGCCCTCCTCCAGGGGAATCTTCCCAACTCAGGGATCAAACCCAGGTCTCTTTAGTCTCCTGCATTGGCACGTGGGTACTGTACTACTAGCGCCACCTGGGATTGCAAAGTTAGTGGCCTCAAACAGCACAGATGTGTTCCTTTGGCAGGCTGGAGGTCGCTAGTTCTCAAATAAGTCTCACAAATAAGTTAAAATCATAATTATAGCAGAACCTCATTCCTTCTGGAATGTTCTGGGGAGAATTCCTTCTTTACCATTTTGGGCTTCTGAAACTACCTTCACCCTATAGCTTCTGGTCTTTCTCCCATCTTCAAAGCATCTCCCTCTCTCTGACTCAGTCCCTCCTACAAGTCCCTCAGCTCTTGTAGAAGCTTCTGTGATTCCTTTGGGCCATCTGAATAACACAGGATAACCTTCCCATCTCAAGATCATTAACTCATTAATATCTGCAAAGTCCCTTTTGTTGTCTAAAGTAACACATTCACAAATTCCAAGAATTAGGATGTGGACCTCTGTGGGAGCTCTTATTCAGCTAGCTCCCTCTAGGAAACCCTGCAATTCTAGATAAACCAGTATGGTTGGCCATCTATTAGGCCACTCCACCTTTCCCCAGAATCACTGTTCTATTAAAGCCATTTTCCTGGGGACCTGGATACAGGATGCAGCCTACTTCCCTGCTCCCGGGGCTGCCAGGAGCCCTGGATCCCAGTCGACAAGCAGGGGCAAATGATTTATCACCCAAATCTGGTGACCCTGTGTCTTTCCACCTTGGATGTGACCAGAATGATTCATCTCCTCCTGACAGTGTAAACTTGTGAACATTAATTAACCTTTAGGGGCCATGATGGCCTCTGTCAAATGAGAGTCATAAACCTTCACCTTTCCATTGGTGTGGGATGAAGTGAGGGAGGGCGTGGTGTCCCTCACAGGGCATGGAAGCTTCTAGAACACTGGGCTTGGGTTTCAAGCAAATCCCCATTGTTGTGGGCTGTTCACACACTCCTGTCCTTTCAAAAAGGGCTTCTTGGCGCCTAAAGAAGAACAGCAGAACCAAGACTGTGGTTTGCAGCAGAAGGAGAGAGGCTGCCCAGGGAACAAGTCCAGGGCGAGGGGTGGGGCTGGCACCCAGGAGGTCCCATTGGTCCCCACTTGTGCCCCGGGTCTGGGCCACATGCTGGGCCCTTAGCCTGCCCCTCCAAGGTCCCTAACTCTGTGTCCCTGTGCTGGGGGTTATGTTAAGCCAGGGGACAAACCCAGGCACTTTTTCATTAAGAACCTTCATGTAGAAAATCTATTCCTAGTAAAGGCTGCCACCTGGTGGACATCAGGCTACATGACACAAACCTGTCGCAAAAAGACAATTCCTGTGTGGTTCCACTCATTCGCTCACTCATTCCTTCTTACCTGAGAGAAATGAATTCACAGAGACAGAAAGCAGAAGAGTGCTTGTCAGGGGCCAGAGAGAGGGAGAAATGAAGGATTACGTCTAGTGTGGCCAGAGTTTCAATTTGGAAAGATGAAAAAGTTCTGTGGACAGTGGTGATGGCCGCACAGCAATGTAAATGCAGGTAATGCAGTTGAGCTGTACCCTTACGAACGGTCAGTTCTTTGGTAAGTTTATTTATTTATTTATTTGGGGCTGTGCTGGATCTTTGTTGCTGCTTGGGCTTTTGTGTAGTTGTGGGGATCAGGGCAGGCTGGGTCCTAAGTCAACATGACTAGTGCCCTTACAGGAAGAGGAAAAGAGACAGACACACCCGGGCAGAAGCCACATGACAGCAGAGACAACACAGGTTGGGGTGATGAGCCAGGGAATTCTGAGGACTGACCCCAGTTCCCTTCCCTCCCCGCTCCCCCAACCACCCAAAGCTGGCAGAGAGGGGCCAGCCAGGGGCTCAGAAGGAGTGAAGCCCAGCTGGGGTCCTGACTTCTGATTTCTGGCCTCCGGATCGAGAGACTCCGTTCTTATTTTTTAAGCCACTCAGTTGTGGTCCTTTGGCCATGCCGGGGACAAACGCAGAGCTGCACCTCTGGGGCTGGGACAGGGCGTCAGGGTTTTAAATCCCTCCCTTCCTCCCTTCTCATGATTCCAACACAAAGTCAAGCTAAGTGCTGCCCAGGGAGTCGGGGGTGGGGAACAGGGCCCCTCCTGGGGTCTCCGTGTGAGAGCAAGCAAGCCATCTTGGGAATCTTGCTTATTCTTGTCATTTTACTTTTATTCTCTTCTTTCTCTGCTCTTCCTCCGAGGTAGGTGCCCCCAAGGTGACCAACCATCTTGGTTTGCCTGGGACCAGAGTTCCCAACCAGTACATGGACTTTCAATGCTATGATCAAGGAGGTCCTGGGCAAACAGGGGTGAGGTGGTCACCCCAGGCCCTCCCATGCTCTACCCCTAAATTCTCTCTCTCTGTAAATGGGGGTGACCCGCTGTCCCAGCCTTCCCAGTACTCGCCAGTTTAAGCCTGTAAGTCCCTTGCAAGTCTGAAGTGTGGGTCACCCTAGTTGCAAAGCCTATGATGCCCGTGACCTCTTACCTGGGAGAAAGGCTGCCCTGCAGATCCAGGTGCTCAGCCCCAGTTGCCCCAATGGTCTCCAGGAAGAGTCCAGAAGCACATGCTCTGCCAGGTCCCAGAGGGTCTGATGTAACAGCCCTGGGAAGGTACCTGGGCTGCTCATTCAGATTTTTTGTATTCTTGCCTCAATTTTAATAAGATATGGCTATTTTTTAAAAATTGTCCGTTATAAAAATGTTCAAGTTTCTTGGCATAAGCATTTTCTTATCACCGTCCCTCATGTTCCTAATGCCGACCACAAAAAGGTTCTATTTGTCATTCCTGATGCTGGATGCGTGTGCTTTCACTTTCTTTCTCTCCCCGTCTCACCTGTGTCACACTGTGTGTGTTTATGTGAACAGATGAGTGGACATTTTTCCTCTCTGCTCTCATTTTCAGCTCTTCCACTGCTCGGTTACATGTCTGCAGGGAGATTATGTAAACTCTTTGGGCACATGGATCAGCGCTGTAAAACATGGGCCGTAATTTCCACCTGAGCCCACCGTCTTGAGAGTGTGATGGAGGGGGTGGACCAGCCCAGCTCAGTGCTGTCAGGAAAACTAAGCCATCGTTGTTTCAAAGCTGGCATTCAGTGGTCGTGAAGAAGTATAAAACAGAGCAACGCAAAAAGTAGAAGTAGGTAACAGAGAAAATTTAAAGTGAGGTAAACCAGGAATGAGAAATGTGTACCTGCTAGAAGGGACCACTGATTTGTTTCTAAACAGTGTGTGTGTGCTCAGTCGTGTCCAACTCTGAGGAACCCCGTGGACTGTAGCCTGCCAGGCTCCTCTGTCCATGGGATTCTCCAGGTAAGAATACCGGAGTGGGTTTCCATTTCCTTCTCCAGGGGATCTTCCCAACCCAGGGACTGAACCTGCATCTTTTGCATCTCCTGCATTGGTAGATGCATTCTTTACCACTGTGCCTCCTGGGAAGCCTCAGTACTAAAGTTGATCCTAGACTAAAGGCCTGAAGACATTCTTGTCAAACTGGGGCTTGTCCTGCAAGGAGCACAGGCCACACACCAAGAGCTGGGGAAGCTGCGGGATGATGTGCTGCACCTTCCGAGAATACCAGGATGCCAACAGTTATGCACTGCGCTTGCTCCGCCCAGTGCAATTCCAGATATGTTACATGGCTTATGTCTTTTCATCCTAACAATGGTGCTGTGACGTAGATTCAGCTATCATCCCAATATTACCACTGTGCATAGACTGAGACACAATGAAGTTAAGGTTTTCCTTAAGGCTTTAAAGATAGAACTAATGAAAAACAGAGCCAGGATATGGTCCCCTGTTGTATATCTCCCAGTTCATACTTTCAGTCTGTATGTACAGCCCAGTATTTACTTTCAACCTGTACATACTCTGCTGCTTTGACTTTACTGAGAACTTATATGAAACCTTATCTAGAAATGCATTTCCCATGTAAAGAAAATCAGTTGTTTAGTGAAATACACACTTTGAATGCATTTTGAAGAAATAGTGAAAATGTCATGACTTTGCATCCCCCTGTCCCACGTCAGATTCCTCGACCCCTCCCCAGACCTCCTGGGGGAAGTTGTTTTTTTCCCCTTGCACCTCTGAGACACATTGACAGAGAATCTAGAAATGCAAAGCTGTCCATTCTCTTTCTGTTATTATAGTGAAATTTCATCAGTTCCATCAGTATTTCTGAAACTCAAGCCAGTTTTCTTTCAGAGGCAAAGAAATTGCACAGAGCTTTCAAGGTGTCTGAAGACCCCGGCTGAAATCTACTGATTTAAGAATCTCACACTAAAAAAAAAGAAGAAGAATCTCATGTTTCAGAGGGTGGAAAATGCCTTTCAATTGGAAATGAACAATTCCACAGAGCGATTTCTTTCAATTTGTTTAAAAAAAAAATTGTTAAAAGATTATTACTGAAAGAAACCAGAAAATGACAAAGCATATTACACAGTGCCCCAAAGGTCACACAGTTACAGGGTCTGCAGGAGCTGTCTGAGAAATACTGGGATGCAGGGCTGACACTGTCCCTCTGGATAAAGCAAATCTGATGCTCAGGAAAAATGAAAATGGTGGCCCTTGTCAAGGTTGATGCTGTTAATTCAACCTCTTCCCTGGCGACTTCCTAGGCTGAGTTGATTTAGATGCCCGGCTCAGAGGTTAAAGCGTCTGCCTCCAATGCGGGAGACCCGGGTTCGATTCCTGGGTTGGGAAGATCCCCTGGAGAAGGAAATGGTAACCCACTCCAGTATTCTTGCCTGGAGAATCCCATGGACGGAGAAGCCTGGTAGGCTACAGTCCACGGGGTCGCAAAGAGTTGGACACGACTGAGCGACGGAACGGAACGGAAGTCTGTTTAGTTCAGTGTCACTAATGAAGGTGGAAGGGCTGCCACCCCCATCTCCCCTACTCTTGGCAGACGTCACTCATCAATCATAGCCCAACTGCCCGCAGGCCTGAGGAAACCCAGCCATCCTCTGAGATGTGCTCCCTGTAGATGGAGCCTGCTGCTCTCTGTACCTACATGATGGACACAGATGTCTATGCTGTTCCTTGTCTGACTGCTGGCAAGATTATCTGGTTCAAGTTCAATTCCACCGGCCCCATGGCCTCATGTAAAGGAATTAACCTTTCTGATGTCAGGGTCTTCTCTCAAAAGGGGATGGACACCCCCAGTGAGTGCTGGGGGCTCAGCAAGGAAGCCAGTGAGAAGCCCTCATGCTTTCCCCAAAATGGGAGCTCCTGATTTAACGAGGGGAGACTGGAAGCTCACCGTGGATATGAACTCGAAAGGTAAGTGAGAAAGTGAGACCTCAGCAATGAACTCAAGGATGAGGGCCCCAGGTGGCCCCAGGGGCAGGCAGGAACCCAGATCACACCCCACAACCCCCAGCCTGCCTACTATTTCAGGGCAGGTCCCTGCTGCAGGGAGGAGGGTCACCTGGGCTGTGAGCCTGTGCTCTGCAAACAAAGACCTCTTAGCCTTGGGCTACTTGGCCCCCAGGCTGGGGTGGTATAAAACCCCAGGACAAACGTGGTTCATCTTCTAACTTGAAACCTTGAAGATTAAAAAAATGCCATTATTTTATACCCAAGGAAACATGCCCTTATTAGGGAGTAAAAGCTGAAATTTCCATTAATTTTAAAGCTCAAGGGGGAAAAAATGAAGGAAATTAAATGCTTTCATGCTATCACTCCGCAACCCAGCAGGGCAGATGCTGAATTCTATTTGTTCAACTTGGGAGGACTTCGATGGGAAAACTGGTGAGGCTTTGCTATACTGCCTCTTGCCGCCTTTAGAAACACAATCACCTCCACGACTCACAGCTCCCAGGGATGCAGAGCACAGCAATCTCACGGAAGTGTGACTGTTCTGGATGGGTTTTGATATTAGAATTGCTGCCGCTTTCCTCCGCCCCTCCTCCTCACATCAGCCAGGTGCCAGTACCCTTCCTCCTCCTATTGCCATGTTTCCATGAGGCGGGAGTTCTTGTTTTCTGCTGCGGAGGGGGCCGTTTTCCCACCTACATCCTGAGAGCTGGCCACCTGCAAGGCACCTGTGAGCTGGATTTGAGGACACTATGGTACTGAGTTTTACCCCCACAGATTCTGGCTTAGGTGGACAAGGGGACCGAGCATGGATGGTCCACAGAGTCTCAGGTTTGGCCGAAGTGAAGGAACTGCTCCCCGACCTGAGCCAGACAGTCAGATCTTTCTAGTCACCCCTGAATGGGCTCACAGTCGAAGCTCCCATTTATTCACGTGCCCTCTTGTCTCCAGGTGGATGTCTGAGGGTCACTATGGCACACAGATCAGAGCAGGTCACCTGGGGGGCCGTCAGGACATGAAACAGCTCCGGGAGAGGCCTCCGCACACCCACCTGTCACCCAGGCCTGGGCACATGCCTGGCAGGAGGGCTGCGCATGGCTGGGAGCCCAGATGGGGGTCGCTGACCCTCAGGAGTCCTTGCCCTGGTGCTGGGACCACCTGGAGTCGAAGGACACAACTGATGCTCCTCTATCATCCAGTTAGAGAAAAATACCATCACTTTTCACAAACATCTCTAGGCTATGGAGGCTAAGATGTGATTTTTCATGGATTTCACAGCATGAAGCAAAATAAATCAAAGACATTTGGGCAGTGAATCCTTGACTCAAGGGGGCGGACCTCTGCAGGTCACCTGGGAACCTCTTGAGAGGCGTGATGGACCAAGAAGCCCAGAGTTGGCTACCAATGGAATTGGTAGCATCCACCAGAGGGCCATGCTCTTGCCTCCCAGGACTGACCTATTACCTGTGAGTACAAACAGAACTGTGGTGCTGGAAAAGACTCTTGACAGTCCCATGGACAGCAAGGCGGTCAAATCAGTCAATCCTAAAGAAAATCAACCCTGAATTCTTTCATTGAAAGAACTGATGCTGAAGCTCCAATACTTTGACCACCTGATGGAAAGAGCTGACTCACTGAAAAGACCCTGATGCTAGGAAAGATTGAAGGCAAGAGGAGAAGGGGACGACAGAGGACGAGATGGTTGGATGGCATCACCAATTCAGTGGACATGAGCTTAAGCAAACTCAGGGGTATACCAAAGAACAGGGAAGCCTGGCAAACTGCAGTCTATGAAGTTGAAAATAGTGGGACACGAGTGACAGAACAACAAAATAACACTATTGGCCAACATAGACACCATTTCTGTTTTCATTTTTGTCCTTTGCTGTCTTTTGTCTTCCAGTTGTATTCATGTATGATTGACACACAGCACTGTATCAGTTTAAGGTGTACAGCGTAATGATTTGACTTCCACCCATCATGAAATAATCATAACAAGCTTAGTGATATCCATCTTCTCACATATATGCAGAATTAAAGAAACAGAAAAAAAATTTGTTCCTTTTGATGAGAATTATTAGAGTTTATGCTGTTAACAAATTTCAAAGATAATAGGAGCTGTGTTAATTTTATTTATCATATTGTGCATTATATACCTAGTGTTCATTTATCTAAGTTCATACATTTTAACCACCTTCATCCAATTCCCCTCCTCCCCCCGCCTCTGGTAGCCACAAATCTGATCTCTTTGCCTATGAGTTTGTGTGTTTGCTTGGTTTGGAAGTTTAATTGACCTCCCACACTATGTTAGCTCCTGTTACACAACACCATTATTCACTATTTCTATACATTTCAAAATGATCACAGTAAGTTTGGTTACCATCTGTTATCATGCAAAGATATCACATAATTTGTGACTATATTCCCTGCACTGTACATTTCATACTTGTGACTCATTTATTTTATAACTGAGAGTTTGTACCTCTTAATCTCCCTCACCTACTACTTTCTTGTTTATATTTTAATTGTTACTATTATCCCTGTCCTTTGCAATTCCGTTATTTGGGTACCACTGCTTGCCCTTCCCCCTCCTGCCTTCATCAGACATCACTGATTCATTGCGGACTTCCCGCCTCCCACAGCACACTCGCACTCCCCATGGCCTGGTTCCCTCCCGAAGTTACAGGTTGCTCTTCAGTCTGATCCATCAGACACGTCCCCGCACAAAGGCACAGGCATGTGTGATCTGTGTAAACTCATTACCCTTTCTGGCCTCCATGTGTGAGAGGGAAGCTGGGGGTGTGAAGACAAGCCACTGTCCCGGCGCACAGTCTCTCAGGTGCAGAGCGAGCTCTCATCTAATCCCATCACCTCTGCTGTGAGTTTCCAGGCTCCCTCTTCAAAGGTCAGGACGTGAAAGGAGCCCCGGAGAGGCTGGAACTCAGATCATCTCCAGGAGCCGCGGAGAAAATGTAGGGGTAGGACATCAGTGGTCTTCCAGCTCCAGCCTTGGCCCTGGGGCAAGTGCGTGCTTCCTGTACTCTGCCTATTCTGGGCTTCAGTCAAGCCCAGAGAAACCAGACACACATTTGACATCAAGGCTCTTAAGATTTAAAAATCTGTCTTTCCTTCTTCCTTCCTTGCTTCCTTCCTTTCCATCATTTGTCATCTAGCATCTATTGGGTTGGCCAAAGTTTCATTCTGGTTTCTCCTAAGATGTTACAGGAAAAACCAAACAAACGTTTTGGCCAACCCAATATCTGTCTGTCTGTCTATCTGCCCTTGCCCTTGAGTGAGGGTGGCAGCTGTGACTTGATGGTAGCCAACAGACTATACTGCAGTCCATGGGGTCACAAAGAGTCGGACACAACTGAGCAACTGAATAACGACAGTCTATAGCAAAGGTGATGGAATGTCACTTCCTTGATTAGGTTACAGGACCTAAGACTCTGTCTCAGCACATTGGAGAGAGACGCTCCCGCTGGCCTTGAAGAAGCAGACAGCCACACTGAGCTGTTCGCGGAGCAAAGAACTTCAGGTGCCCCCAGGACTGAGAGCCAGCAACCAGTAAGGAGCTGATGAGTCTGCCAACATCTGGGTCACTGAGCTCGGCAGTGTTCCTTCTCCTGTTGAGCCTCAGCTGAGGATCCAGCTCCAGGCTGATTCCAGCCTCGTGAGACCCCGAGCAGAGAAGCCCCTGAACACAGTGCCAGGTCTTGTGACCCACAGATCTGTGAGATACTGAATGGGGGCATTTTTAAGCTGTCAAGTTTGTGGTCATTTGTTACCATGTAGGAAACTGACTGGTAGCTGGTAGCTCAGCTGGTAAAGAATCCACCTGCAATCCAGGAGACCCCGGTTCTATTCCTGGGTTGGGAAGATCCCCTACAGAAGGGATAGGCTACCCACTTTAGTATTCTTGGACTTCCTGTGGACCTCTTGTGGCTCAGATGGTAAAGAATCTGCCCACGATGTGGGATACCTGGATTGGGAAGATTTCCTGGAGGAGGGCAAGGCAACCCACTCCAGTATTCTTGCCTGGAGAATCCCCATGGACAGAGGAACCTTGCAGACTACAGACCATGAGGTCACAAAGAGTCAGACATGACTGAGTGATTAAGCACAGCACAGGAAACTGACCAAGTCATGAACATCATCTTCACCTGTAACAGATGAGCCCTTGCGATCTTCAGGTCTGTACTCTGGGAAGTCCCTTTCTGTATATTCAAATGTGGCCTCTGAGATGACATCTGTTGATATATGTTTAGTACGACAATGAATTACCACAAGTTTAGGTGTTTAGAAACAGAAATTTATTGTTTCACATTTCTGGAGGCCAGAGCCTGAAACTGACTGAAATCAAAGAGCCGGCAGGTCTGGTTCCTCCTGAAGGCTTCAGGGGAGTCTCTTTCCTTGCTCTTCAGCTTCCAGAGACACCTGCATTGCGTGGCTCCTAGACCCTTCTTCCGTCTTTGAAGCTGGTGATGGACAGTGTAATCTCTCATACCCCGTCACTCTGACTCTGACTCTTCTTCTGCCTCCTCTTCCTCTTTAAAGGACCCTTGTGATGACATTGGGCTCACTTGATCATCTAGGATAAGGTCCCTGTTTTAAGGCTGAATTCTCCTTTGCCATGTAACCTAGCATACTCCAGGTTCCAGGGTTCAGGTTGTGGACATCTTGGTTAGGGTTGGAGGGGCATTGTTCTACTAGCATTCATCTGGAGACCTCAATCATCTTTGCAAGCAGTTGTGCATTCAAACCAGGACCCAAAAAAGAGGCTTTCATCTCAATCACTTGATGGTTCTTTTCAGTTTCATAATCTGTCATCTATAACCTCTCGGAATCTGTCTGTTAACATAATCAGGTCAGTTGCACGGAAATTTTCCCACAACCTTTGGATTTTGCTGACTGCATTTCTGTGTAATCTCTCTCTTTTTTGGCCATCCACTGTACAGCATGTGGAATCTTAGTTCTCCAGCCAGGGACCAAACTATGCCCCCTGCATTGAAAGCACAGAGTCTTCAACAATGGACCACCAGGAAAGCCCCAGTGTAATCTATTGTTTCTTCCAGTGTAATCTTTTAATACATTCTTTTGTTCTCTACTATTTCTGTATTTCATGTAAACTGATAGCTAGACCTGGAGGCTTGATTAGTTTCAAGTTTACTTCATTCTGGGGGAGATGGAGGACAAGAATCTTTCATAGGTCATGTTGTCTTCATGTACCAGGAGCATATAATGTCTGTTCCTTGTCTCATGACGTTTCAAGACTGTTAGGGTTGTTGCCTAAATCTGCTATTTCATTAGTGGTTACAACATAGCAATACTTTAATTCCGTGACTTCTTTACTTATTACCTGGAGCTGAAATGCTTTATAAAGTTTGCCCAACTGTTTGTTCACCCCCTGGTCTAGTTTGTACCGGGAAGGCAGGGAGTCTTGATCCTCTCTCTCTTCTTTAATTAATTAATGTTTTGTACTTCCTTTTTATTTTTCAATTTATTTTGATTATTTAAAAAATTTATTTATTTTTTACTGAAGTATAGTAATACACACCAAATAAATCAAAACCAGCAAAGTTAGGATTATAGAAATCAGTTTTTTTCCCCAATATTTTTTTCTTTTGGTGTAATTTAGTGGGGCTATTCTGTCAAACAACTGTGTTTAAAATCAGCGAAGAGAGTTCCTTCATGTAGCTGTTCTACCAACCAATCACTAATTAGGTTTAGTTGTTTCATTTTCATTGCAACTAGGGATTGATTTTTAAATATAATTATCTATATATAATTACATAATTATTACTTATTGTGTTAATTTTACATAATTAGAACTAGTTTGTATAACATATAAAAATATTTGCATGGTTCCACAGTCATCTCTATAAACAATACATCATGAGAAGTCTAGCTCCTAATCCTGTCCCCTCCACCCTGGTCCCCTTCTCTTTCTATAAGGAAACTTATATTTTTAACATTTTTGGTCTTTCTTGCTTTTTAAAATATGGACACACACACACACACCCTGCACTGCCCGTTTCCTTAGATTAATCGTAGTATATCATAAAAACTATTTTCCCTTGCATTTTCAGTTAATAATACATCCCAGACTCACTCCCCAGCAGTATATAAAACACTGCTCATTTCTTTTTCAGCTGAATGATGCTCAATTGTGCGTAGTTGAATTGCTTCCAGATGTTTGACACTGCAAAAAGAGATGCAAGGAATAACCTTACACATATGCCTTTTTGTGTTTTTGCTCATGAATCTCAGGGCTGAGTTGCTGGGTTAAAGGATAAATGCACGTACCATTTTCGCAAACAAAGAAATGTTCAAATTCCCCTTCCTAGGAGTTGTCCAATTTTTCTTTCCAAACAGAAACTTATGAAAATACCTGTTTGATGGTCTTGCCTACTGAGAATGGAGTCACATTTCTGGATTTGAGGCAAATTGACCAAAGGATAATGGTGTATCAATTAATATTAATCAGCATTTCCTTTGTTCCAAGGAAACTTAAGCCTCATTTTATTTATTCCAGGCCAATTGCATGTCTGTTTTGGTGCACTTTTCTGACTCCTGTTTATTGCATAACCATCCCCCTACTCTCTGGTGCAGATATCCCTGACTCCAGCACAGACCTGCCATCTGTTAATAGTTGTTGGAAGGACTCACATTCTGGATTTGTGTAGTAACTTACATCTTTTGCTGTATTTTTGTAGTTTGTATGAATAGATATCTAACCCAGAAGTATCACTAGAGTCAGTTTCAGTGTATGACCCAAGAATCTGGCACAGGTGGGTGCTGGACCACCGGGCACGCGATTTATCATCTCACTTTGGGGATGATGAACACATGTGGGATTTCTTCCCATGTTGTCACCAGATTGAGCCAGTAAAATGGTCACTGCTATTATCTCACTTCCTGGTTTCAATGTCCCTTGATAATTATTGCCTAGTTCCACTACTATTAGGGGAACAAAAGGATGATTTTTAAAACTCTGTCATTCCTCCTAAATATATATTAGCTGGCATGCATGCTTGCATGCTAAGTCGCTTCAGTCATGTCTGACTCTGTGCGACCCTATGGACTATAGTCCACAAGGGTCCTCTGTCCATGGGATTCTCCAGGCAACAATACTGGAGTGGGTTACCATGCCCTCCCCCAGGGGATCTTCCTGACCCAGGGATCGAACCCATGTCTCTTACATCTCCTGCATTGGCAGGCGTGATCTTTACCACTAGTGCCACCTGAGCATTTTCCTCCAAAGAAGGCTTTTCCTCATTATCTATTTGGTGGCTCTGAAATATAGTCCAGTCCATATAAGACAATCGAGATAATTGTTTTATCGTTTCCAGTTATGTATCAAATTTTCAGAATAACAAGATGGGGACAATATTCAGGGACTAAAATCTGCACCCTAGCAGTGCTCATTTTAAAATTCTACTGGGTTGTAGTCTTCTAAGTCTTTTTAGGAGACAGAGAAGATATCTTACAAAGAAAACGTGTTTATATTGATAGCTTCAATTTAACCTTAAGATTACCGGGAGCTGCTTCTTTTTCTTATAATGGAGTATAGTTGGTTTACAGTGTTGTGTTAGTTTCAGGTATAGAGCAAAGTAAATCAGTTACACATATTCACACACCCCAAACATCCCCCATGTCCCCACTGGGTCTGCACGTGTGAATTTGAGAAAGACTATATTACTCAGTGTTACTGTCAGAAAAAGCAACCTGTGCTGTCTAGAGAAATCCAGCTTCTGCACGTGGGATGGAGGAATGGCTCCTGTTATTATCTGCCTACTTGACTCTTGTGATACTAGAGCATCCCAAGGTCTTCCCCAAGGGTACAGGGGCAGCTCACTCATGGCACTGCAGGCAGCCACTCCCTGGGGTGGGCAGGGACAGCTGCAGAACCCCAGGCAACTCCTTGTTCTGAGGCTGCGCTGGTCCCTTCATGCCCAGTTGGGCAGGCTCCAGGGCAGGTTGACTAGTGAGCTCTGTCTCCTTGTGGCCTCTCTGAGCATTTGTGTCCTCTCCCAAGTGGACAGGGGCCTCCACCTTCAGTAGAGCTGTGATGTCACACAGGGTCTTCAGAAAGCAGAAGCTAATTTGTAATCACACTCCCCTTGCTAGGTGTTCGTTCCCACGCCTTTCTTCTGTGGAGGGACAGAGATGGCGAACTATGAATAAAAACAAGGGTCTGGCCGTGAAATGGTCCTGGGCAAGGTTTGGGTCACCCACCAGGTCCCAGGACCAGCCACACGGGGAGGCACATGTGGACTCTGAGCTTGTGACTCTCAATGACCGGGTGGCTCTCCAACCATGTGGTCTTCCACCGGGTCTCGGGGTTATGTGAACCTGGGGTCCAAAACCCATGCATTGTTTACCTTTAACATTTGAAAATTTTAAATTCCATTTTAATTGTTTTGACCAAACATCCCTATGTAGACAGTTGATTTGGAATCACTATGTAGCAGTTAATATGGAAGTTCAGCAACTTGGAGTATAGTATAGTATAGTATATTACAGTATAGTATATATAGTACAGTACAGTATAGTATAGTACAGTATAGTATACTGTAGTATAGAATAGTCTAGTCTAGTCTAGTCTATTATAGTATAGTATAGAATAGTATAGTACAGTATAGTATAGAATAGTATAGTATAGCATAGTTTAGTATAGAATAGTCTAGTCTAGTATAGAGTAGTATATTATAGTATAGAATCATCTAGTATAGTATAGAATACTCTAGTATAGTACAGTACAGTATAGAATAGAATAGTATAGTACAGTATAGTGGGCTTCCCTGGTGGCTCAGAGGTTAATGCGTCTGCCTCCAATGCGGGAGACCAGGGTTCGATCCCTGGGTTGGGAAGATCCCCTGGAGAAGGAAATGGTAACCCACTCCAGTATTCTTGCCTGGAGAATCCCATGGATGGAGAAGCCTGGTAGGCTACAGTCCACGGGGTCGCAAAGAGTCGGACACGACTGAGCGACTGAACAGAACAGAACAGAACAGTATAGTATAGTGCAGTATAGAATGGTTTGGTATAGTATAGTGTAGTACAGTATAGTATAGTATAGATTAGTATTGTATAGCATAGTTTAGTATAGTATAGTATCATACAGTACAGTATAGTATAGAATAGTATAGTATAGCTTAGTTTAGTGTAGAATAGTCTGCTGCTGCTGCTAAGTCACTTCAGTCGTGTCCGTGGGATTTTCTAGACAAGAGTACTGGAGTGGTTTGCCATTGCCTTCTCTGATAGAATAGTCTAGTATAGTATAGAATAGTCTAGTATAGAATAGTCTAGTATAGTACAGTATAGTAGAGTACAGAATAGAATAGCATAGTACAATAGAGTATAGTATAGTACAGTATAGTAGAGTGCAGTAGAGTATAGTATAGTGCAGTAGAATATAGAATAGTACAGTACAATATAGTATAGTTCGGTATAGTATAGTGTAATACAGTATAGCATGGTACAGTATAGTGCAGTATAGTGGAGTACAGTATAGTATAGTAAAGCACAGTATAGTATGGTTTAGTACAGTATAGTGTAGAACAGTATGGTATGGTACAGTATAATATAGTATTGTACAGTATAGTATAGTATAGCGTAGTTTAGTATAGAATAGAATAGTCTAGTATAGAATAGTACAGTGTAGTATAGAATAGTGTAGTATAGTATAGATCATCTAGTATAGTATAGTTTAGTATAGAATAGTATAGTATAGTACAGTACAGTATAGTAGAGTGCAGTATAGTATAGTATGTTTCAGTATAGTATGGTGTAGTACAGTATAGTACAGTACAGTATAGTATGGTACAGTATAGTATAGTGTGGTACAGTATAGTGTAGTCTGGTACAGTATAGTATAGTGTAGTACAGTGTAATATAGTACATTATAGTGTGGTACAGTATAGTATAGAATAGTGTAGTACAGTGCAGTACAGTATGTTTCAGTACAGTATAGTGTGGTACAGTATAGTGTAGTGTAGCACAATAGAGTACAGTATAGTATAGTACAATAGAGTACAGTATAGTATGGTGCAGTACAGTATAGTATAGTGCATTATAGTATGGTTCAGTACAGTATAGTACAGTACAGTAGAGTGCAGCACAGTACACTAGAGTACAGCAGAGAGTGCAGTATAGTACAGTAGAGTAGAGTACAGCACAGTAGAGTACAGTATACTAGAGTGCAGTATAGAACAGTAGAGTACAGAAGAGCACAGTACAGTAGAGCACAGTATAGTGTGGTACAGTACAGTATGGTTCAGTACAGTACGGTATAGTACAGTACAGTGTAATATAGTACAGTATAGTATAGAATAGTCTAGTCTAGTATAGTCTAGCCTAGTCTAGTCTAGTATAGTATAGTCTAGCCTAGTCTAGTATAGTATAGTATAGCCTAGTCTAGTCTAGTATAGTATTGAATAGTCTAGTCTAGTCTAGTATGGTATGGTATAGTATAGTACATGTGTGCTCAGTCTTCTTCAACTCTTTGCAAGAGACTGTATCCTGTCAGGCTCCTATGTCCAGGCTCCAGGCAAGAATACTGGAGTTGCCATGCTCTGCTCCAGGGGATCTTCCCAACCCAGGGATCGAACCCACCTCCTGCATTCAGCAAAAGCATCCCATATTGCTGGCCCACCTGGCACTCTCTGCCGGGCACCTGGCGTGTTCCTTCTGTGAGATTCTGATGCAAGCTTGCAGAATCTCCACTGCAGTCTTCCCAGCCGCCACTAGAGGACAGCATAAGTGTATTTAGCATTCCTATGGCTTTCTTGAGAATAGCGCAGGAGTATGAGTATTCCTGTTTGTTCTGGAAACTTTTTCTCCATCGGAGTAAGGAGAATAGGAACATGAGCCTCCAGGTACCCGTTCTGAGCCCTGAGACTGTCTAACATTTGGCCAGTTTTGTTACATCCATCCCACCTATAAACCCATTTTCTTAATTTAAAGCAAGTTTTTCGTTTTCTTACTTTTATTTTTAATTGGAAGATGATTGCTTTATAATGTTGTGTTGGTTTCTGCCATACACCAACGTGAATCATCCATAAGTATACATAGGCCCCCTCCCTCCTGAACCTCCCACATTTTTTGATTCACTTCAAAATAATCCAATATGCATCTCCTCCAGAAAAAGACTCATTAAATCCCTCGACATAGCCACCACCCACTGTCACACCTAACAAAACACCACCAATGCCTGGATACCATATAAGCCAGCTCAGCTTTTGCAACTTCTTGATTATCTCAAAATGCTTCTCTGCAGTTGTTCAAACCCCATCTAAACAAGATCGGGGCATTTGTGTTGGATAAAATGTCTTTAACATGTCTTTTCACTTATGGGATTTCTTGACTTTCTCGTTTTTATTTGCTTTCTTGTTGGTTTGATTTTTGTTGTTATTTGGAGGGTGGGCATAGTGTATATCTGTTGAAGAAATTGAATATTTGTCATGTTATTGTGGTGCTGGAGATGACTCCTGAGAGTCCCTTGGACTGCCAGGAGATCAAACCAGGCAATCCTAAAGGAAATGAAACCTGAATATTCATTGGAAGGACTGATGCTGAAGCTCTGATACTCTGACCACCTGACGAGAAGAGCCAGCTCTTTAGACAAGACCCTGATGTTGGGAAAGATCGAAGGCAGGAGGTGAACAGTATGACAGAGGATGAGATGGTTGGATGGCATCACTGATTCAATGGACTTGAGTTTGTGCAAACTCTGGGAGTTGGTGATGGACAGGGAAGCCTGGCGTGCTACAGTCCACGGGGTCACAAAGACTCAGACATAACTGCACAACTGAACAGCAATAACCTAATAACAAAATTCAAGCTATATAAAACACACAGGGAGGATATTAGTAAGTTACCAGTGGTGGCTGTGGGGTAGGGTATCAGCTGGAGGAGGGGAAAGTCATGTCTGGGACAAAATTAGGGCCAGACAACTTCATAGATATGAACTGACTTTCTCTTGGATGAAATATGATTAAGTGCTGAGTGGAAGGGCTTGTTGTTGTTGCTTAGCCACTAAGTCATGTCCAGCTTTTTGCAGCCCCTTGGACTGTAACCTGCCGGGCTCCTCTGTTCATGGGATTCTCCAGGCAAGAATACTGGAGTGAATAGCCATTTCCTTCACCAAGGGATCTTCCCGACCCAGAGATCAAACCCGCGTGTGTGTCCTTCACTGCAGGTGGATTCTTTATCACTGAGGCACCAGGGAAGCCCTAGTGGAAGGGCTGGTGTCTACTAAAAATTGTATTGCAGTGTGTTCAAGTAGAGAATGTGCTGGTAGATATCCAACCTCACAGATGATGTGAAGTTCCTCCAGGTGCAAAATGCATGCAAATTCCTCCAGGCACAGTGGGCCAGGTAAAAGATGGCACCGAGCCTGTTACATTTAGGGAAACACAACACAGACTCCACAGTGATAGCTGTGAGAAGTCAGTTACAAAGGCGACAAAGAGCCAGTGTCTGTTGTTCCCACAGACACCGGCTTCATCTGCTGCTACAGCCAACAGAGCCAACAGCATCTGGGCAACGACTTTAACAGAGTCAGTTAGCTCAACTAAGCCATCAGGATGACCTTATCCCAAACCGGAATAAGGCTAACTCTTGAGTTCTGCAATAGTTTTCATCATGTATGTCCAGGGGCAAGGAAAAGGAAGAAGGCCGGGGGAAAGAGGTCTAAAATAACTGGAGGCTGTTATTAAAGAGGGCTTCACAGGTGGCGCTCATGGTAAAGAACCTGCCTGCCGATGCAGGAGACATGAGATACGGGTTCGATCTCTGGGTTGGGAAGATACCCTGGAGGAAGGCATGGCAACCCAGTCCAGAATTCTTTTCCCTATAGAATCCAATGGACAGAGGAGCCTGGTGGGTTACAGTCCATGGGGTTGCAAAGAGCTGGACGTGATTGAAGCAACTTAGCACACAGCACGTGGGCATTAAGAGCAATTGGAGGGAGTTCCCTGGCAGTCCAGTGGTCAAGACTTCACCTGTCAATGCAAGGGGTGCAGGTTCAACCCCTGGTTGGGTAACTAAGATCCTATACACTTCATGGCCAAAAAACTGAAACATAAAACAGAAACACTATTGTAACAAATTCAATAAAGTCTAAAAATGGTCCAAATCAAACAAAAATCTTAAAAAAAAATGGACTGGTTAGTCTACAAAGTTCTGGAAAGATTAAGGAAATGTGATCAAATCTGTAAAACCATAAGTTAGGGTTAGTAAGAATCCAGACTCTTGAAATATGTGTTCAGTCCTGATATAAGTCTGAGTTTCCTGTTGCCTCAAAGTCAGTGACTACAACAAACAAATCTCTCATCTTACCCTTCTATTGCATACAGGGGCTTCCCTGGTGGCTCAGCTGGTAAAGAAACTGCCTGCAATGCAGGAGACCTGGGTTGGATCCCTGGATCGGGAAGATGCCCTGGAGAAGGGAACGGCTACCCACTCTAGTATTCTTGCCTGGAGAATCCCCATGGTCAGATGAGCCTGGTGGGCTACAGTGTTGGGGTTACAAGAGTCGGACATGACTTAGAGGCTAAACCACCACCAAAGTGACATGGGTTTTGCAGGAATGGACTCACAAGTGTGGGCAGAGCTGATGCATTCCTTCCCGAGGTTCTTGGGGAGAATCTGCTTCCAGCTGCCAGCGTCTGTCTGTATCTTTGGTTCCTGACCACTTCCTCCATCATCAAAGCCAGCCAGAGGGTTGGCTCCTTCAGCTCAGGCTGAAATAACACAAAGCTACAGGCTGGGGACTTAAACCACAGATGTTTACTGTTTCACGATTTTGGAGGCAGGAATCCAAGCTTGAGGTGCTGTCAGGGTTGGTTTCTGGGGAGGTCTCACTTCCTGGTGGCCACATTTCCCTTCCCACTGTCCTCATGTGGGACAGAGAAGGAGACCTCCTTCTCTGCCTCTTTTTAAATTTTTTAAAATTATTTTTTTTAACTTTTTGACCACACCCTGCAGCATGTGGGATCTTGGCTCCCTGACCAAGGATCAAACCCACACCCTCTTGCATCACAGGGTGGAGTCTTAACCCCCGGACCGCCAGAGAAGTCCTGCCTCTTCTTACAAAGGTGCAGATTTCAGCCCCTGCCCCTCTGACCTCATTTAACCTAATTCCTCTCCTTGTTGTTCAGTTGCTCAGTCGTGTCCGACTCTTTGTGACCCCATGGGCTGCAGCATGCCAGGCTTCTCTATCCTTCACCATCTCCCAGAGTTTGCTCAAACTCATGTCCATTGAGTTGGTGACACCATCCACCCATCCCGCTACCCGCTGACGTCCTTATGTCGTAACACAGTCACCCTGCGAGTTAGGGCATCAACTTATAAACGTTGTGTGGGAGGTTGGCACGCAATTCAGCTCATCCCGCAGGACAGCTCCCTCTGACCTCCTCTTCAGCCTACTCTTCCTACTTGTAGGTTTCTTGTGCTCAGGCTGGGCTCACCCCAAAATTCACGAGCCATCTCCCCATCTGAGGTCAGCTCATTAGTCAACTTAACAGCAAACTTTCCTGTCCTTTGCCACATCGCCTAACATGATCACAGGTTCTGTGGATTCCAGCATGGACAGCTCTGGGAGGTGACACAGTACACGGAAGTAAGGAATGCTACCCAGCGGTCTGGAAGCAGTGGTTTTAGGACATATAAATGAAACTTGTTGTTGTTGTTTTATTGTGATAAAAACATGTAGCACAAAACCAGACCCTGTTTTAGTGTGCAGGGCAGTGGCGTCATCTCTGTGTATATTGCTATGCATCTGATTTCTGGAGATTTTTTCTGAAACTCTACCCATGGAGCAAGTCTTCCTCCCTGACCTGGGGCCTCAGCATCAAACTTGCTAAGACTTTGACAATTGAAGGTCCTCAGGGAGTGGTCTCATGCAGGGCGTGTCTCGTGTCTGGTTTGTTTCTGTCGGTGCGAGGTCCACACGGCTCATCCGTGTTGTATGTAGCACAGTAAGACCTCCTTCTTCTTTGGGCTGATACCATTCTCCTGATGTCTGTACCACGTGGTACGTACCAGCGTCTGCCAGTGGATGTTAGGTTGTTTACACGCTTTCTCCATTGTGAGTGACGCTGCGGTGAAATGGGTGTAGCTCTTTGAGATTCTGTTCACAATTCCTTGGGCTTTATACCCAGAAGTGGGGTTGCTGGATCATGAAGGGATTGTTGCGAGAGGCAGTCTCCTGGGTGCAGTCTTTCCACCCCGCTCATCCACTTCTGGAGGGCTTCCCTCATAGCTCAGTCGGTTAAGAATTTGCCTGCAATGCAGGAGACCCAGGTTCGATTCCTGGGTCGGGAAGATCCTCTGGAGAAGGAAATGGCAATCTCACTCCAATATTCTCATCTGGGAAATCCTGTGGACAGAGGAGCCTGGCAAGCTGCAGTCCGTGGGATCTCAACAGTCGGACATGACTTAGCAACTAAGCCATCACCATCTATTTCCAGACAGACCTTGGGCCTGAAGCGTATAGTCCCCAGTGGGAGAGGATCAGACTCCATTGCTCTGTGTCACATGGCACCCGGCCACCCACTGCTCAGGGGAGGGGCAGGGCCCTTCTGATGGGCACAGGAGGGCTGTGCCAGGCCAGTAGCCCTGGACGGCCTCCCGCCCCCAGGGGCCGCATCCATTGCTAAGGCTGATCCGATGTGTCTTCTCTGTGTGGCTCCATCCAGAGCTTGGTGTTTTTTCCCTGGCTACTTGGGTACCACACAATGCCAAGGGCAGGATCATTCAAACTTCTGCTCCTGGTAACAGATGACAGAGGCCACTTTCTAGACAATGGTGCAGTGGGTAGGGGCACCCAGGGGCACCCCGTGACTTGGTGGGAGCACCAGGCTCCTCAGCCTGCTGCCCTAGGGCAATGCCAGCTCCCTGGGGAGTGGGGGTGATGGGCTGCTCAGGTGCCCTCTAGCCACAGGGATGTTCCCAGGGCGTCCCAGGGACCATGGATGATGTCAGAGGGAAGCAGGGCCCCGTGAGGGGCTCCACCAGGTCGGTGGCTTGCTGGCCTCACTCAGCACATACAGCCATTGATGGCACTGCAGAAACGAGGTCCTTCCCTCAGGATGGGCAGAGTGTGCAGGACAGACAGGGGTGGGAGCGGGGGAGCCCTGTGCAGCCTAGCGTCTGTTTGGTGAAGGGACGTCAGGCCCAGCTGTCTCAGGCATTTGGCAGTCAGGGATGGACTGGGGTCTCCAGCCCCCACTGGGACCAGTGACCCTCCACTCCTGTCAGATTAAAGGGGAGAAAGGTGGGAATTCAAACTCTTCTAGGGTTCAGGGTGTTCATGACCACATAATATTTCCAGGTCCCCATTAGGGTGGGATTGAATGGCTGATGTTGGGGGTTTTGAGGGTGAAATGACGCTCTGTGACACCAGGTGCTGATACCGTGGGTGGGGCCTTTGGACCCTCATGGGGGCTGGCGATGGCCAGTCTCACAGCGGAGTGCATGGTGGGCCCTGGCATATTGGCAGCTTGTGGCTTAGAACGTCAGTGTCGTCTGAAGGCCTCTAACCCTCAGCAAAAAATCTGCCGAAATAGTGAGGTATGTCTACTCCCACCCAGCCTCCTAAGTCATACAAGCCCAATGGGCTCCATGACAAGCGAGGCTGCCCTCCCAGCAGACAGGGGACATTATTAACTGAGGACTTGCTGCACACAGGAATGTTACAGACCATCCTGCCACCATCTGACAGCCCTGTCTGGCTGATCAAAAAGGTCTCAGGGACATAGAAACTGACAAGCGGCCATCCCAGGCTGGATGCCACCGGGGTGCCAGATGTCCTCACTGTAGTGGTCAGTGACAGCCCATTCCCCAGGGGGCTAAGTCATTCTTGACTTGGCTGATTACTTTTCTGGCCTCAGGAGAAACAGGTGGTGCAGCTCTGCCCTGAGTCCCTGACACAATGACATCACCAAGCTCAACACACAGGTTGACACCAAGGGCATGTCAGTTGCATTGAGGGAGTAACTTCCCTCCCAGAATTGGACAACTGGTGCTAAAAGGTTTAGGTGAGACTGCAGGGGCAGAAGGTTCCCAGGGATGTGGTGAAAAGCCCTTCAGCCCAGAGAGCTGCATGGACCGGGAGGGACTGGGGCACTCACCTTGCCCTACAGAACCCTCGGCCACTCCTGGTGAAGCAGCCCCTGGATAAAAATCAGCACAGCCCTGGACTTCATGCAGATTTGTCAGCTGGGCATGAAGGCTCTCATTCCCGTTCCTGTTGTATCCTCCTGGACAGGGTCAACTGAAAAAAAAATACGTGCAAACTATAGAAGTTGATAGTTACGTTTTATTCGCTGGGAAATTTTAGGACTTCAAAATTTAGACAGTATCTCAAATGACCCTGAGAGAACTGCTCTAAGGAGGTGGACAGCGGGCAGTCAGGTTCTATAGAAACTTGCAACAAGGGGCAGGTAGTCTGAACATCAAAAGATTGTTGTTAATTAAGGAAAATCAGATAACTCAAGTTAAGGATCTCAGCGCTTTTCTGTGTATGGGAAGACGCAAAGAGATGGGCTCACTGGAGCATCCCTTTCGTGTGCATCTTTGCTATCCGGGGCCAGTATTCTGCATCTTTCACATCCCCCAGCATCCTCAGTGCTCACTGTGGGGTATGGCTGATGACTGCCAGATAGCAGGTATTGTTCTTCCTGGCTGCCCTTGGGGTTCAGAAACTCACATTTGGAGGAATCGCTGATGGCTGTGACATCCTTATTTATTGATGTGGCAGGAAATACTCCATTTCTCACCAGTACATGATGACTGGGACCTTCCCCAAGATCAGCAAGACTCAGCGAACTAGCCGGCCAGGTGGTGTGTGTGCGTGCATGCTAAGTTGCTTCAGTTGTGTCTGACTCTATGCAACCCCTTGGACTGTAGCCCATTTGGCTCCTCTGTCCATAGGATTCTTCAAGCAAGACTACTGGAGTGGGAGGCCATGCCCTCCTCCTGAAGATCTTCCTGACCCAGGGATCAAACCCATATCTCCTGCATTGGCAGGCAGATTCTTCACCACTGAGCCACCAGGGAAGCCCAGCCAAGTGGAGATGGACAGCAACATAACCCTCTATGATCTGCTGGCAGAGCCGGGTAGCACCTATGTTGTTGCCAACACCCCTTGCTGTGTACACATCAATCCTTCAGGGGAAGTAGAAACTGACAGAAGGTCCTCACGTGGGCAGGTGGTTATCAGCTGCACACCTGCCAAATCTGGGGCTCCAGGTTGAGGTCTGTTCCTTGGAGAGGTCTGAGTCTGATTACCCTAATAACCTTGACAAAGTTCTGCCTCTAAATGACAGAGACTCTGTGAGCAAAGTGCGTACTTACAGGGGTCAGGGCCCATCGGACCAGCTAGTCTCCGAGTCGGAGCAGACAGGGGTCATACAGGACCTGATAGGCTTATTTCCATTCTTCTCCCAGGCAATGTTGGGGACACACATATACTCAAAAGTCATTCCTTGTTTACCTGAAGTTCAAACTTAATGGAGTATTTAATCTGGCAGCCCTACATGACAAAGCCTTCTCTGCCTAGAGACTGGCCAGGAATTTATCTCTAAGACCCTCCTGGTAAGATGGCCAGATGTGCACTCAAAGGGGCCCTCAGGGACCTCGTGGAGAGCTTTATTTAAACAAAACAAAACAAACATGTCCTTATATTAAAACAAACATGGTTATATTTTGAATTAATATAAGAAATTAAAATAAAACTTATAAGATAAAGCGGTCTTTTAAAATATATATTTATTGTACTCCTAAAATGTCCCCCTTGGAAGAAAATCTATGACAAGCCTAGACAGTGTATTAAAAAGCAGAGGCATTACTTTGCCGATAAAGATCCGTCTAGTCAAAGCTTTGGCTTTCCAGTGGTCATGTATGGGTGAGACAGTTGGACCATAAAGAAGGCTGAGTGCCGAAGAATTTATGTTTTTGAACTGTGGTGTTGGAGAAGACTCTTGAGAGTCTCTTGCACTTCAAGGAGATCAAACCAGTCAATCCTAAAGGAAATCAGTCTTGAGTATTCATTGGAAGGACTGATGCTGAAGTTGAAGTTCCAATACTTTAGTCACCTCATGCTAAGAACTGAATCATTAAAAAAGACCCTGATGCTGGGGAAAACTGAAGGCAGGAGGAGAAGGGGACAACAGGATGAGATGGTTGGATGGCATCACCAACTCAACAGGCGTGAGTCTGAGCAAGCTCCAGGAGATGGTTAAGGACAGGGAAGCCTGGCATGCTGCAGTTCATGGGGTTGCAAAGAGTTGGACACAACAGAGTGACTGAATGACAACAAAATGTCCCAGGATCCACTGGTCACAAGTTAAGTTCTTTTGGGAAAACTTGTGATATTGTTGTGCAATCCTATCAATGACCACTAGAGGGTACCATTTCATGATTCACAGCATCCCCACATAAGGATGACCTGCAGTTGCTGCTGCTAAGCCACGTCAGTCGTGTCCGACTCTGTGCGACCCCATAGACAGCAACCCACCAGGCTCCCGTCCCTGGGATTCTCCAGGCAAGAATACTGCAGTGGGTTGCCATTTCCTTCTCCAGTGCATGAAAGTGAAAAGTGAAAGTGAAGTCGCTTAGTCGTATCTCTTAGTGACCCCATGGACTGCAGCCCACCAGGCTCCTCCGTCCATAAGATTTCCCAGGCAGGAGTACTGGAGTGGGGTGCCATTGCCTTCTCCAAGGATGACCTATACAACTTATTAAAAAGCGGACATCATCTTTAAAAAAAAGTGGACATCACTTTTCCCACAAAGGTCCATATAGTCAAAGTTATGGTTTTTCCAGTAGTCATGTACGGATGTGAGAGCTGGACCATAAAGAAGGCTGAGCACAGAAGAACTGATGCTTTCGAACTGTGGTGTTGAAGAAGACTCTTGAGAGTCCCTTATACATAAGATCAAAACAGTCAATCCTAAAGGAAATCAACCCTGAATATTCATTAGGGGACTGATGCTGAAGCTCCAATACTTTGTCCACCTGATGCAAAGAGCCAGCTTGTTGGAAAAGACCCTAATGCTGGGAAAGATTGAAGGCAGAAGGAGAAGGGGGTGACGGAGGATGAGATGGTTGGATGGCATCACCGAGTCAATGGACATGAACTTCGGCAAACTCCAGGAGATAGGGACAGGGAGGCCTGATGTGCTACGGTCCATGGGTTTGCAAAGAGTCAGACACAACTTAGCAAGTCAACAGCAACAACAGCAACAAATCAACAGGATGGCCAGTGCTGATTCGACTACTGAAAATCGAATCTTAGCATCTTTCCATCTAATCAGGTCAGAGAACAGATTCCAGAAACCCCAGAACCGATGCAGAATATTCATCCTGAACTTTCTGCTCAGCAGCAGCATGTGTGTCAGTCAGGATCCTGCAGACCCAAGAGGCTAGAGAGAGACACGGAAGAGGAGAGTCATTGCGGGAGCTGGTTCATGTAATTACAAGACCAAAGAGGCCCCCAGTCCACTAATTCCATACTGAAGCCTGGGGAACACAAGGCCGGGGCTTAATTCAATTCAAAGGCTTGAGAAGGGGGGGCACACAGTGCCAGTCCAAAAGCCCAAGAACCAGGAGGGCTGATGCCCGTGGGCAGGAGCCAGACGTGCAGCTCAGAGAGAGGGCATTCCTTCCTTCGTTTCCATGTCCTATTCAGGCATCAGGAGACTGTGTGATCCTCACCCACACTGGGGAGGGCACCTCCTTGCTCAGCCTCTGGTGCAAATACTCACGTCTCTTAAAAGCCCCTCTCAGACACACCGGAAAGATCCTCCTACCAGCATCTGGGCTGGGCCTCCCTTGGCTCAGGCAAGTTGACACATAGAAGCAACCATCACGCCAGAGAGACTGGGTCACCCAGACAAGGGTACTATGGGGCGTGAAGGCAGTGATATTAACGATGAGTCCAGGCCAGCACACACAGGAGGGGACGGTCTCGTGTGAACTGGGGTTTCCGGCACAGAGCTGACCGTCCCTGTAGAAACACCTGCCAACTCCAGCAGTGGAAGAAGACCAGGGCCAGGAACAGGGATGAGGAGGGAGAGCTGGCTCTCGGAGATATCCCCTCTGGCTTGATCAGAGCGCCAGGCCCCCTCGCCCTCCTGGGGCCCCTGGTCCAGCCTGGAGACTGAAGGAGGCTGACAACTTGTCCCTGGAGAATCAGTGTTAGCGGAGGATTTGGAGGGAAATTTTCTGTGTGGAGATGCTGCCAAAGTCTCATGGATTTTCATAACAAAAGTTTTTGTCTCTGTGTGTGCCAGAAGTTCTTCCACATCCTCATGTCCCCAAGGAGTCTGACACAACAATAACATATGTTCTCCTAGAGACCAAGAAAGGGGCTATGGTGCCGTCTACACGGCTGTAAAACCCAACCGCCCTGCAACTTATGGACTAGTCGGGCTGGGGTTCTGGGATCAGGGGTGTATGTGTGTTTGGGTTCTAGACCACTGCAGGGCATACCTTGATTTTCTTCCAATGTGGGTTTCAGTTGCTCAGTCATGTCTGACTTTTTGTGACCCCTTGGACTGCAGCAGGCTGGGCTTCCATGTCCATCACCAACTCCCAGAGCTTGCTCAAACCAACATCCATAGCACTGGTGATGCCATCCAACCATCTTATCCTCTGTCATCCCCTTCTCTTCCTGCCTTCCATCTTTCCCAGCATCAGGGTCTTTTCCGATGAGTCAGCTCTTCGCATCAGGTGGCCAAAGAACTGGAGCTTCAGCTTCAGCATCAGTCCTTCCAGTGAACATTCAGGACTGATTTCCTTTAGGATTGACTGGTTTGATCTCCTTGAAGTGCAAGAGACTCTCAAGAGTCTTCTCCAACACCACAGTTCAAAAGCATCAGTTCTTCAGTGCTCAGCTTTTTTTATGGTTCAGCTCTCACATCCATACACAACTGCTGGAAAAATAATAGCTTTGACTAGATGAACCTTTGTCGGCAAAGTTATGTCTCTGCTTTTTAGTATGCTGTCTAGGTTTGTCATAGCTTTTCTTCCAGGGAGCAAGAATCTTTTAATTTTAGTCACCATCTGCAGTGATTTTGGAGCCCAAGAAAATAAAGTCTGTCACTATTTCCATTGTTTCCCCTCTATTTGCCATGAAGTGATGGGACTGGATGCCGTGGTCTTCGGTTTTTGAATGTGGAGTTTTAAGCCAGCTTTTTCACTCTCCTCTTTCACTTTCATCAAGAGGCTCTTTAGTTCCTCTTAGCTTTCTACCATAAGGGTGCTGTCATCTGCATATCTGAGGTTATTGATATTTCTCCCGGAAATCATGATTCCAGCTTGCGCTTCACCCAGCCCAGAATTCCGAATGATATACTCTGCATATAAGTTAAATAAGCAGGGTGACAATATACAGCCTTGACATACTCCTTTCCCAATCTGGAACCAGCCCATTGTTCCATGTCTGGTTCTAACTGTTGCTTCTTGACCTGCATACAGGTTTCTCAGGAGGCAGGTGAGGTGGTCTGGTATTCCTACCTCTTTTAGAATTTCCCACAGTTTATTGTGATCCACACAGTCAAAGGCTTTGGCATAGTCAATAAAGCAGAAGTGGTTGTTTTTCTGGAACTCTCTTGCTTTTTCTATGATCCAGCAGATGTTGGCAATTTGATCTGTGGTTCCTCTGCCTTTTCTAAATCCCGCTTGAACATCTGGAAGTTCTTGGTCTAGCCATTAAGAATCTCTATCTCGAGGGAAAACAGAGTCTCAGTGGCCAGGAGAGAAACACACACACACACACACACAAACACACACACCCTAAGATCCCACGACCCCAGCCTGACTTGTCCATAAGTGGCAGAGTCGTTGGGTTTTACAGCCATATAGATGGTCTCACTGCCCCTTCCCAGATCTCAGGGAGAATGTGTGTCATTGTTGTGACTGACTCCTTGGGGACATGAGGATGTGGAGGAATTCCTGGCACACACAGAGAGAATGAATTTGGACAAGCACTGCTTTGGGATTGTGTGTGCATGCATTGAGGGGAGGCTGCTCAGTGCCTTGATCTGCTACCCAATCTGCAAATGAAATGCAGTGCTCTTAATGAACACTCTGTTAAGAGCTGCAGAATGGTGACAGCAGAGCAGTAAACCAAGGGTGGGTCCTTCTGAGTGTGGTGCGGGTGTCCTCAGTCACACAGTCATGTTCGACTCTTTGCAACCCCATGGACTGTAGCCAGCCAGGCTCCTCTGTCCATGGGATTCTCCAGGCAAGAATACTGGAGTGGGTTGCCATGCCCTCCTCCTGAGGATCTCCCTAACCCCAGGGCTAGAACCCGTGTCTCTTGCGTTTCTTGCATTGGCAAATGGGTCTTTTACCACTAGTGCCACCTTGGTAACTGCCGAGGTCATACACCCTGGAGCAGCTCTGGTCACAGCCAAACTGCCCTACTTATCTCTGACACGTGGCTTGGAACAGCACAGTCTAGCACAGATCTTTAGAAGCGAGAGGAACTGGCCCGGAGCGCAGTGTTCTGGGCCAGCACTTGGGTCCTCTTGTGCCCCACCCCTCCCCCAAGTGGTTGGAGCACCTCCCTTTCCCCCATCTCAGATCCTGAGCAGATCCTACCCCATCTCCATCCCTTCCCCTGGGCCACCAGTCCTGGCCAATCAGTACCTTCAATCCCTTGGGGATAACAATTGGTTCAGAGGCAGTCCCTGGCCATGGGTGTAAGGCCAGCTATGGGGCTCATGCGGAGGAGAACAAAGGTCTCTTGATATGAACTCTTGGATCTGGCTGTGCCTCCTCGAACCCTCCTCCTAGACTCTCGTGAGCTCATACATCCCCCTTCTGCTGCAGCCTGATGCTCTTGGATTTTGGCCCCTTGGAGCTGAGTGAGTGGGCTTCAGTGTGGGGCTGGACGGCTGGATCAAGTGGATGCCCATTTGTCGTGGCTTGAGGGAGCCCCAGCTGCCCTGCCCCTCTTAGCCCTGGCCTGTCCCAGACCCCATCAGCAGGGCCTCCTGCTGCCCCGCCTCTGTACCATGGTCCAGTTACATTCACAGACATTCTGGGCCCTTCCACTGCTACAGTCCGTGGGCGGTCCTAGGGCGTTTGTCCACTTTACCAGGAAGGGGCTGTTGCGGGGCACCTACTGCCAGCCTACTGGGGCTCTGATCTAAATCAGGACACCTATGGGCCCTTGTGGATGGGAGATGCTACACACAGGACTGGTCTTAATGGGCCTTCAGGGGCCTGGGAGAGGGCTGCTGGGGTCTTAGGACTCTGGGTTCCTCACAGGGCCTGACCAGCCTATATTCAGCCTCAGAACTGCCTACAAGTAACGTGGTCCATGGCCAGGACCGTGGGTCCTGGAGCCCAGCTCCCAGGCTTGAGCCTGGTCATCCAGGCATTAGCCCCGGGGCCTCAGTAACCTCTGTGAGCTTCCGTTTCCTGATTTGTAAGAGGGGATAAGTCGTAATCCCTTCTTTGGATTGTTGTAAAGATTAACTGGGATAAAGTGTTTAGCACGGCTGGCAGTAGGAAGTGTTCCATAAATGTGAATGATCCTCACACTTTCCCCTGCCACCCCGTCACATGCTCTCCTGAAAGAAACTGCTCAGCCCCCGAGAGACCAGAGACCTATGCGCAGACCACAGCCGTTGGTACGGGGTGTGTGCTGGCCTCAGACGAGGCTGATCAGCTCCACTCCCTGTTGTGCAGGTTGAGTAAGACCACGCGGTCCTGTCCTGTGGTCTGGCGTGATGTCACCCGCAAAGAGCTGCGAGGTGTTGAAGGCACTGGTCTGTGGACAGGCAGGGGAGCCCAGGAGCTGAGAGGGAGGAAGAGGGAGGGACAGAAGGGCAGAGAGAGGGGTGGAAGGACTGGGAGGAGAGAGAAGGGTATTGAGAGAAGCAGACCTGTCCTGGTACCTTTACTTTTTTTTTTTTTTTTAAATGACAGCGTTACTATTTCACTGTCAATTCCCATCAACAATACACAAAGCTTGCAATTTGTCTACACCCTCACCAACCCTTGCTATTTCCTTTTACCTCATGGTAGCCATACTAATGGGTGAGAAGTGATGTCTCATTTTAGATTTGGTTTGTATTTCCCTGATGATGCTGCACACCTTTTCACACGCTTACTGGCCATACTAAATCTTCTTTGAAGAAAGGTTTATTTAGTGAAATCCTTTGCCCATTTATGAATTAGGTTGTTTGATTTTGGTTGTGAATATTAGGAGTTCTCTATGTGTTCTGAATATTAACCCATTACCAGATGTATAATTTGGAAATATTTTTCTCCCATTCTGTGGATTTCCCAAAGTACACTTTTGACTTGTGATTACGTTAAACATGTCTACTTACTCTCTCTTTCTAATGACTTCTTTCCCACGAAGGATGAGGTGGAAAGGAGATCGCAGGGAGTGTGACTGTAAATTCTAACCCTACATGGATCTGCCTTCAGGCATAGCTGGATCCAGATGCTCAGCCCCAGCACCTCTGGAATCCTCCCCCTTCTGTGTCTTTTCAATTCTGAAGCATGTGATGGCTCTCAGAATCCCTGATTCCAGAATCAGGTCCAGTGAATTGAAAGGGTTTCTCTCCCCACCCACTGAAAGTCTCAAGAGTATGTCTCCCTGAACAAACTTTCCTGATCATCGAGGTGAGATGGATAGCCTATGCTGATTGGCCAGACTGGGTCATGAGCCCACCCCTGACATTTGGGAGGGAGTGAACTTTGGCTCCACCAGCCTTGGGGAGGAAGCTGCCCAGAGGCAAATGGATTTTTTTTTTTTCTTTTTACTATCAGAGAAAGACACAAGCTGCAAAACATATGCTCACTGACCCTGAGTGGGCCTGGGAAGGCAATGACTAGGATCAACACCTGTCTCCCAGAAGACCAGCCCAGTGGGGGCAAGGCAGGTATGTGGGTATCTGATGGCACAATGCCCAACGGAAAGTGAAAGTGAAGTCGCTCAGTCACGTCAACTCTTTGTGACCCCATGGACTGTAGCCTACTAGGCTTCTCTGTCCATGGGATTCTCCAGGCAAGAATACTGAAGTGGGTTGCCATTTCCTTCTCCAGGGGATCTCCAGGGGATCTTCCTGACACAGGGCTGGAACCCGGGTCTCCCACACTGCAGGCAGACTCTCTACCGTTGAGCCACCAGGTGCCCAACCGAAGGTGCACTCTATGCTGGGGGCACGGACACAGGAGAACCAAGTGCATAGGGAGGAGAAGCAGGGAGGCTGAAGAGCAGAGGCAGTGCTTAGACTGAGTCTTACAGAATGAGTAGGAGTTCATCAGGGCATGCCCAAGGGGGCATGGCAGAGAGCAAGGGCACTGAGATGTCAACTGGGAGATGAATCCCGATGCTTTCTTGTCCTAATTTCCTGGGGAAAGTTCCCTCATTTCTCTAAGACTCAGTTTCCTCCTCTAAAAATAGGGGGTGATTATTGTGCTCTCTTACAAGAGCTAGTAGATGAAGTGGTAGATTTGACAAGGTCTCTGCTCTCCTGGAGCTTGTGTTTTTTCATCTGTAAAGTGGGGTATTGATGTTTCCAAACTGTGGTGCTGGAGAAGACTCTTGCGAGTCCCATGGACAGCAAGGAGATCAAACCAGTAGATCCTAAAGAAAATCAATCCTGAATATTCAGTGGAAGGACTGATGCTGAAACTGAAGCTCCAAAACTTTGGCTACCTGATGCGAAGAGCCAACTCATTGGAAAAGACCCAGATGCTGGGAAAAATTGAAGGCAGGAGGAGAAGGGGATGACAGAGGATGAAATGATTGAATGGCATCACTTACTCAATGGACGTAAGTTTAAGCAAACTCTGGAAGATAGTGAAGGACAGAGAAGCCCGGCATGCTGCAGTCCATGGGCTCACAAAGAGTCCGATACAACTTAGCGACTGAACTACCACAGAAGTGGGGATAGAAACTGCAACCTGCTCAAGGGGTCGTCATAAAGAACAGACCCACATACTGTTTAGCTGGTAACTGTTATTATTCTCACACAGTTCTGAAGATGAGAGTGAGTGGTCTTCCAGTGGGGGAGATGCTGGAAGCAGCCAGTTATGTGTGTCCCAGGGAGGATGCAGATGGGTGGGGCTGCTGGCTCCATCCAGGTGCCCGCAGCTGCATTCAACATCCCCGTGACTGTGGACCAGGCTTTCCTTTTTGCTGCCCACCCTTCTGCATCTGTGAAATGGACCTGCTCATGTTTGCTGATGGGCCTGAATAGGAGGATGTCTGAGGCCCTGAGCGGAGCTGCACGTGGAAAGCTCTCAGTGATGGGGATGGGGTGGAGGTGACCACCTTTGTGTCTCTCAGGACCTATGCCTGTTACGCTGAGTCAGTCTGATGGCTTTGGGGCTGACGCGATCACCGAGCCCATTTCAGGCCAGAGACCCTACCTCACAGGCAACCTCCACCACAAAGTGAGCAGGGCCTCCTTAGCTTCTCAGGACTGAAGGCTCCCGGGTGCTTGAGAGTGGAGAAAGGGTTATGATGGGAGAGGAGCTAAGAGAGCCTTGGGAGGGGCGCCTGGGCACTCAGTTCTCATCAAGCTAAATAGTTATGTTTTATTTTATTAAGAAATGTATGTTGTTGTTACCTTTTTAATGAGAAGCGCATTCTGCATTTCACCACAGTTATACCAAAGGCGACCAAGGCGCCGCCCACATCCAGAGGGTCTGGCCCGGGTGCAGAGCTAGGCTCACTCTCATCTTTCACCTTCCCCAAGCCCGTGAACACTGGGGCTCAGAGAGGTCAAGCGACTCGCCCAGCGTCGCACAGCAGCTCAACTGGGCAACCTCTTTACAAGGTAATTAAGCGGGCGGTCCACCTCCGGCCCGGCTCTCGTTTTAAAGTGTCCAGAGGGTCCTGGCACAGAGGTCCAGCATCCTGGGCTGTGGAGCGCGAGGGGTCCCTAGATCAAGGTCAAGGCGGCGCCCCCGCGAGGTGGAGGGGCTGGCCTCGCGTGGCGGCCCCGCCCCCGGCCCCGCCCCCGGCCCTCCCGCAGCCCCGGCCTCGCCCCGCCCCCGGCCCTCCTGCAGCCCCTGGCTCTCCGCGGCGCTGGGCTGCCCCGTGGACGCCTCCCGGAGCTGCCCTCCGGTGGGATGCGCGGCCGGGGCGGGGGGCGCGCCCGCTGGCCGGCGCCCGTGCGCTCGCTGCTGCGCGCCTTCGGGGCCCGGGACGCCGCCGCCATCGCTCGAGGCCCGGCGCAAGGTAGGCGCGCTGCGCGAGGGGCGGGCGCGGGGCTGGGGGCCGGCGGGCCGGGAGCCTGCGTCCTGCCCTTGACCGCTGAGGGGTGGCTCGGATATCCGCTGCGCCCCCAGCACGGAGGTGGCGCCTCCTGTCTCGGGCTGTCGCCGCAGCCAAGGCGGGCGACTCCGTTCCCAAACAACAAGGGCAGGCAGTGGGCGCAGTGGTCCAGAGCGCTGCTGGGGTCGACCGTCCCGGGATGAGAACGCTTCTGTGGTGGCTGCGTGAGCCGGTGCTCACGGCTCTGGACTTCACTGTGCCTCAGTTTCCGCGTCTGTGAGATGGGGTGCGATCCAACACTTAAGTCTTTGGGCAGTAGCTGGGATCACGTAAGTAGCGCTTGCCACCCGGTGAGAGTTCCACACGTGTTCCATTGTCCCCCCAAGGAGGATCGTGGGCCTCCCTCCACCTGTGCAGGCAGGCGCTGCCAGGGCCCCTGCGGATAGACACCTGCTCCTGGAGCCGGTCCAGCCGCGTTAAAGGGACAGGGTCTCCGGAGAGGAACTAAGGAAGCTGGAAGAGGTTTAGGCTCTGCCTGGGCCAGGGGAGAGGACTTGGGAGTGGACAGAGGATTAGATCTCCCCTTGATGGGGCCAGAGAGCTTTGCCTGGATCCCGTGGAGGTTGGTATAGTTGGTGACTAGGCTGAACACTGGAGCAGTGCAAAGAGTCCAGTGTTCAAATTCTCTGGGGGATCCAACCCCGGGCCTGCCCCTTAGACTGTCCTGGAATCTGTATTTTTAAGCAGTGCCCCAGGTGATTTCAGGCGGTCTGAGAACTCTGGATTAGAGACACCAGTGGTTCTCAACAGGGAGGGTGTCCCCTGAAGCATCTTGTGGGAGAGAAGCCTGGTATGCTGCCAAACATCCTATGACATTCAGGAAGCTCCCCTCTCCCCTCTCCCCTTCCCCGGAAAAGAAAGAAAAAGAAAGCTCAGGACCAGGACAGCCGTGTGGAGGTTGGGGAACTCTGAGATATCTGGGGTTATAGGGTTGGGAAGGATGGGATTCTGGGGTTGTTGGGACCAGCAGGTGTCATTTGAGAGCCTGTTTTGTGCCAGACCCTCTGCGGTGCTCTGAAGATGAGAAGCCCACACAGAAGCTTGGGGGCACCTCCGTGTGGTGAGTGGAGCCCCATCTATGGGGTGAATGGCCCTTCTGTTGATTCCACCCACCATGAGTATCAAGCACCTGCTAACAGGAGACCTTGTGCAGAGCCCTGGGGTAAGGTGGTGAACGAGAGGGAGGCACATTCACCCTCTAGTGGGGTCGAAAGCGCCCTCACCCCATTACTGCACACAGTGGAGTGTCAGCACACTGCATGAGTGTCAGCTTCCTCCCCTGAAAGCAGCCCCCGCAACCCTTGCAATACTTTGGCACTGAGTTTGTAGCGAAGCATTTTGGGGTCAGCTTTCGAGAGCGGACCTTTCACATTCTGACCTTCAGCTTGGCAGAGTATTCAGAGCTGTCACAAGTGTATGACCTGCCTGTGGACATGATGCAATTCCTGCCCCACATGCTCATTTCAGTTGTTGGGCATTTTTAAAATAGTTCTATGGCTTCTGCCCGGGCCTTGAAGGATGCTGGGCTCAGCCGCTGCTAACCCACTTTCGCCAAGGAGAAAGCCAACTGAGAGACGGGCTGGCAGATGTTTATGTTAATCTCTGAAAATGGCTCAGGCGCTGACCTATATGCTGGGGATGCGGCAGAGCAGGGTCAGCTTCCTGCCCTCAGGGAGCTTTGATTCTGGTGAGGGGAGCCCAATCTGTCTGCAGAGAAATGTTGGAAGAAGACTGGGGTGGCGAGGGAGGGTCTTAAAGAGGGATGTTTGGGTGCGGACCTGAATGGGGAGAAGCAGGAGCCATGTGAGGAGAGGGGATGAGAGTATTTCCAGCAGGAGGAAAGGCCCTGCATGGAGTTGACTTGGTGGAGTTGTGGGCCAGAAGAAGCTCATGAGGCTGGAGACCCCAGGCGAGGGGAGATGAGGACCCGTGCCTGGCCAGAAGGCTGGTAGGCCCTGGACCTGTTGATGAGCAGTGGGGGTTCCACGTGTGCAATCTGAGGCCATTGGTGTGCTTTAGCCTCGGAAATGGCATGACCAGCCAGTGGTGTCCTGTGGCACCAGGCTCCTGGTGGGGAGGGAGCCACCTGCAATCAGAGGGAGGACAGAGGGGGTGGAAGTGGGCAGCACAGGGGCTGGAGCCCATAGGACCTGCTGAAGCCCTGGGGGTCTGAAATCCGGGATTGCCGTAGGTTTTGTGTCTTAAGCCTGGGGGTGGGGGTTCCATCTATGAAGCTGTGGTAGGCTCGGTGGAGGAGTGGCCAGACGAGTCAGGGCATGAGAGGGTTGGGGAGAGGAGGCCACATCCACTTGGACAGGCCTGTTGACGTCTTCAAGGATGTGCCAAGTAGGCTGCTGCCTGTCCGAGTCTGGAGCTGGGGTGGGCGGGCAGCCTGGAGCCTCCCATCTGAGAGTCCTGGTGTGGGGCTGAGGCTTTGGGTTTCACTATTGCCTTTCTCTGTTAGTCCAACTGCCAAGTTTCAGAGCGAGGTTTCAGGGACCCAGGGTACAGCTGGGCTGTGTGCCCACCACTCTGGGCATTCTGATGGCTGGACCTTGATGGGGGGTCCTCTCACCTCTGGAACTGGGAGAATTTGTCGGGCTGCCACCTGTAGCTCTGCCCTTTCGGTCTCTGCAGCCACTTTCCGGAGCTTGCTTGGTGCAGGTCCTCACTCCCAACCCTGATGTGGTCTTGGACTGTTTCTGTGGCCAGCGTGAATTTAGGAACAAATGAGCTGCTTATTCTTCTGGACTTCAAAGTTGATTTGGAAGCCCTGACTCATACTAGGATATTTCTGCACCAAATTAGTTGTTTGTTTTTTTTTTAATTTTTGAAGGGAAAGGAGTGATTGATGAGAGCATGGCATGTCCCAACTGGTGCTCAGTACAGGCTGTGGCTTTAGGGGCTGCAGGAGGCAGTTGGAAATGTAATGCCCCATCTCCCAGGCTTAGACCAGAGTTAGGAGCCTGGGCTCTTGAACTCTTTTGAAATTGTCAGGATGACCCCCTGTACTTCGGAGGCCTTCCTGCTAGCAAGTGACGAGCAATTCAGGAAGCTGGGGATTCAAAGGCAGGTGACCTCGTAGCTTCAACTAGTGTCCGCTTGCCTGTCTGGGGCTCAGGCTGGGTCACACCACTTGGCCTTGGGAACTGGGGTGGGGGGCTGCACGGGTGAGTCCCAGGCAAGGATGGAGCCTGCGTCCCTTCAGTAGCCAGACCTGAGACCCCTCTTCCCCCAGCCCGAAGAAAACCAGGAAGGGGCACCCCTTCCAGGGCCCGAGAGCAGGCTCTTATCTAAAACTCGGAAATGAATTGTCCGAGGAGGCATATGTGTTGACAAAGCAAGAGACTTTATTGGCAAGGGGTGCCTGGGTGGAGAGCAGCAGGATAAGGGAACCCAGGAGCACAACTCCGCCACGTGGCTCACAGTCTCAGGTTTTATGGTGATGGGTTAGTTCCCGGGTTGTCTCTGGCCAGTCACTCTGACGCAGGGTCCTTCCTGCTGGTGAACACATCGCTCAGCCAAGGTGGATTCCAGCAAGGAGGATTCTGGGAGGTTGGACGTACAGACTGGCAAATCCTCTCTGCTTTCCCAAATTCTTATGGTGATGGTAGCTTGTTGGTTCCATGTTCTTTACCAGGACCTTCTATTGCTAGGATAACTCGTGCAAGTGGTTATTCTCTTGCCTGGCCAGGTTTCAGTCAGTGTTTCCCCTAACGGGATGACAGCAGGAGGAGAGTCAGTGCTGGGTGTTGCAAACCACAGCATGTTTCAAGTGCCCCACCTCCAGCAATACGGGAAGCCCACACCTGTGCGCACCTGACCTGCAGAGTCCCCCACCCCCAGGATCTGGATCATCCTCTGGCCTCAGTCTTCTCCCAGGCAGCAGTAGAAGACCCTGGGAGGGTCCAGCCAAGCTCTTCCCTTCCCTCCTGTCACCTGCCCAGGGCATTCTCCTGCCACGTATTCTACATCCAGGCAAAGCGGTGCCTCACCCCCTTAAGGACGGCTGATGAGCTTGGCCAGATTAATTGGTCTATGGCTCCATTTTTGGTTGAAGGGAAATGAGTGATCCTCAGGTTTTAGAATGGGTCTGTCTTAGCTGGTAAATACTTGTCAGGTGAATGCCTGGGGTTTTCTAGGCAGGCAACAGGTTTCTTTGGAGAAAAAAAAAATATATATATATATAATTAGTATTTCATGAATGGGCTTCCCAGTTGGTGCAGTGGTGAAGAAACTCCCTGCAGTACAGGAGAACCGGGTTTGATCCCTGGATTGGGAAGATCCCCTGGAGGAGGAAATGGCAACTCACTCTAATATTCTTGCCTGGAGAATTCCATGGAGAGAGGAGCCTGGTGGGTTACAGTCCATGGGGTTGCAAACTTTCTCCAAGCGGGAAGTGAAAGTGACTCCTTCCTTCCCTTCCTGGGAGAGAACCCCTGTTACCGCTAATCTTTTCCCACCAGACTGTCTTCATGTGTGTGTGGGGGTCTTGGTAGAAGCTGTACAGAATGGTTTCCTGTACGTGTTTTAAAGAGAGGGTGTCTGAATACATCCGTCTTGTTCAGAAACTTGCAGTTTTCATTCAGCAGCATGTCTGGGAGGTTTATCTGGGTTCGTAGAGTCTTCCTGTTTGATTTAGAGTATTCCACTATTTGAGACTTTTCTGTAGCTGCTGCCCGTGGAGGGCGTCCTCACTGTCTCTTACAGCAGGCTGAGTCTCTCTGAGCATCCTCTTCGTGCACTTATACCCGAGTTTGTCTTGAGGGCTTATTCTGAGGTGTGGAATTTCTGGGGCATAGAAAGAACCTGTTGTAAATTTCTCTTGGTTTAGCGACATTTTTTCCCAGAGTGGCTGCGTCACTCCCAACTGTAGTGTCTGAAAAGTTCTCTTGTTCAGTTTCTTAAATATTGTCAGTCCCACAGCAGAAGAGGGGGACTTCCTTGGTTTTGTTTGTATTCTCTCGATTTCTGGAGGTTTTTCCTATGTTAATTGGCCATGTGGATTCACTTTTTCTGAGTTGCTTCTTTTCTGTGGAGTTTTTAGTTTCTTTTTGTAATTGGTGTCTTGAGAGCTTTGTGTGTATTCTGGGTTCTAATCCTCTGCTTGCTTGCAGAGATTTTTGCTCTCCCTGTGGCTTGGCTTTTAATTCTGTTTATTGTGTCTTCGGTTGAGTAGAAGTTTTTAGTTTGCTCTTTAAAGGTATAATTGACATATAACATGTGAATTTTAGGTATATGATATAATGATTCACTGTTTGTATATATTGCAAAATGACCACCACAATGAATCTGGTTAGTGTTCATTATGATAAATAGTTATAATCTGTGTCTCTGTGTGTGTGTGTGTGTGTAATGAGAATGTTTACAATCTGCTCTCTTAGCAACTTTCAAACCTACAATATACTTCTGTCATCACCAAGCTGTACATTTCATTTCCATCAAAGTTTTCAGCTTTGATGTAGTCAAGTTCATTAAGCTTTTTCTTTACATCTTTTCCTTTTGTGTCTTCTTTAAGAAGTCTCTTTCTGCCTCAAATTTAGAGTGAATGTCTTGTCCCAGTGTGCCCAGGGTGGTCCTGGTTTTAGCGCTGAAACTCCCATGTCCTGAGAACCTCTGAGTCCTGGGAGAACCAGGACAACTGATTCATCATGAACACCTCCATCCCTGTTCCCTTTTGACGAGTGTATAGCTTTTTTCGTTACATTTGTTTCTAATCTGCTATACTTCCGTGAACAGTATGAGGTAGAATACAGATTTTTTTATATCGAAGTATAGACTGACAATGTTGTGTTTGTTTCAGGTGTACAGCAGAGTGACTCAGTTACACATGTAAATAGATGGATATATTTCAAATACTTTTCCATTTTCCAATATTACAAGATATTAACTATACTTGACTCTGTTATATAGTAGGTCCTTGCTGTTCATCTATTTTATATATAGTAGTGTGTATCTATTAATCCCAAATTCTTGATTTATTTCTCCTGAATACAGATTTTTAATAGGAATTCCAGGAGTCAAAATGTTTAACTCAGGGAGTCTTTGGTTCTGATGGAAAAGTCCAACCATGTGTTAGCAGAGGAGGAAAGGTGGCCTGCGGGAGGGGAGTGGACATGTGACCACAAGGCAGCCTGTGTCTCCTGAACCTTAAACTGAAGCAGGTTTGGGACAAGAATTTGCTTTCTGATTTGATAACTTATATGGTTTTATTGATATGATCAATACTTCATTTTGCATTTAAGAAACCCCTTCTACCCAGAGAACCTCCCTGGTGACTCAGATCATAAAGAATCTGCCTGCAGTGCAAGAGACCTGGGTTCAATCCTTGGATTGGGAAGATACCCTGGAGAAGGAAATGACAACCCACTGCAGTATTCTTTCCTGGAGAATTTCACAGGCTACAGTCCATGGGGTTGCAAAAAGTCAGACATGACTGAGCGACTAACACTTTCACCCAGAAACACCAGCCCACAGGGTCAGGTGTTTAGACAATCCTAGGTGCCCCTGCTTGCTGCCCCTCCTTGCTGCTCAGCTGCTGTCAAAGGCTGAACTTACCCCCGCCACGACCCGGGAAGGAGCCCCTCCCTGTGTGCCTGCACAGACATGCAACTCAAAACTTAATAAACCCAGGGCACTGGGTCCCCAGACCCCTCCTCCGTTTGAGCTTCATTAAGGCAACCTGCTGCCTTTGGGATTTCTACTGAATATAGTTGCAGTTTATTTTAAGGAAGAGCAGCAGTGTACACTCCTTGCATTAAACTCCTCCCAGCTGGGCTTGGGTGTTCGCTGGGGCTGTGCTGACCAGGGGGACCTGCAGCCCTGGAGACCCCACACCACAGCCCTCTGTTCACTCCCTTGTTAGCGCTCCGTCCTCCACGGCCGGTGTGGACTGGTCCTGCAGCGATCGGCTCCCTGCTCTGGGCACACCCGTGTCCTGCCACACACGTGGCAGGTGGGCTTCCCGAGTGCATGGACAGCAGGTGGGGCCTGGGAAATCCTGCATTTTCTCAGCCCCTGGAGAGAGCTGCCCTCGGGCTCTAAAAGCTTCTTCCTTTGGGCAGCATGGGGTCTTACATGGAGCCTCTGGTTTCTTCCCAGAGGAGACCCATTTTTGCAGAAGAATCCCCCAGTTTGGAATCATTTTCCCTCCAGAGTTATAGGAAGCAGCTCGCAGCATCTCTATTTGAGTCTGCCCTGTTATTCTGAAAGCACATCGTATTTCTAGGCTGTTTCCAATTATTAACACACCCTTGCTGTAGCAAACTTAAAACGGGTGAGTGGAGGCCCACCTGGGCCCTCTCCTCCAATACTGACCCCTTGTACTTTGTATAGGTACAGACAGGCACCCTAGGCAGTCACCTCCTTCCCAAACTCCTAATCTGTTACACTTACTCCTAATTTAGAAGCTCCTATCAAAGCGTCTGCCTTACCTGCTTCTCTGTCCATCTGTGTCCCATTCTGTCACCAGCAGGTCTCCTGGAAGCCAGGCAGACACCCTGCCGCCTGCACTGTGTGCATTTGGATGGTGGGGTCATTGCCGCTGCCCCGCAGGGCAAGGACCAGAAATAGACCCTGCCCTCGATGAGGTTTCTGATACGAGTGAAGGACTGCCTCTCTTTCCACTTAAAAGTGTCCAGAACATCTGTGTGAAGAGAATGTTATCTTTCATCTGTGGCTGCTGCTGCTGCTGCTGCTGCTAAGTCACTTCAGTTGTGTCCGACTCTGTGTGACCCCATAGACAGAAGCCCACCAGGCTCCCCCGTCCCTGGGATTCTCCAGGCAAGAACACTGGAGTGGGTTGCCATTTCCTTCTCCAATATGTGAAAGTGTACATTTCTTTTAATTCTTATGCACTCAGATAATGAGGATGCTGGCATGGGTGAGGCTTGTTGCAAATTTCTATTTTTACTTTAATTGCTTTTCTGTCTGGGCTTTTTCCTATGAAATAGTGAGTGTCCGGCTCCGTGACCCCATGCATTGTAGCCCACCAAGCCCCTCTGTCCATGGAATTCTCCAGGCAAGAATATTCAGTGGGTTGCCTTTCTCTTCTCCAGAGGATCTTCCAACCCAAGGATCAAACCCAGGTCTTCTGCATTGTAGGCATATTCTTTACCATCTGAGCCACCAGGGAAGCCCCCCTTTTCCTATAAGCCACAGAAAAAACATGGTAAATTAGCTTCAATATTTTACCTCTTGGTTAAACATTGAGATGATAAAAATTAAGAGGAGGTATTCTTTCATTTGTGGAACAGAGTGATTTCTAACTTGGAGAATTATGGTGAAAGTGACAAATATTTGGTAACAGTCATTCGCATTGGGTCTGCGTGGGAGTCACCACGGTGGGAGAGGCCAGGTTGAAATCTCCTTTGTGGAAATGGAGATGATCCAGCAACCAGAGCCAGACTTGTCCCTAACTCTTCCCTTTTGTCTGCGTGTCTCTATGGGAGGCGTGAGCCCACTTGACAGATGAGGAAAACCAAGGCTCAGGGAGCTGGAGTAAGTAGCCCAAGGTCACACAGCTGCTGGAGCTGCACCTGAACCTGGGCGGTCAGCTTTGGCAGCCTCTGGATTCTTAGCCTTTGCTCTCCTGCCTCAGGATTTATGTTCTCTGCCTTTTATCCTGGAAGACAAGGCTAGTTCTTGGTGCCTCTTGGGGGAATCCTTTCTGGGTACCCCAACTCTGGCTGCACCTGTGAGATGCCTGATTTGGAAACAAGGTGGCTGGTGGCAGGAGAGAGCCCTGCCCCTCAGGTGGATGTCTGTGCCCTGTAGGTGGGATGCCAGGGTGGTTCTCTCCCCAGTCCTCCTGCATGGGTCATACCCTTCATTTGAGTCTTAGGTTGACCTTGGATGTGCGCACATCCCTCTTCACAGATGGTCTGTGTAGGGTCACCCAGGGTTATGTAGCAGTGGGAGAAGGACCCTTGGAGACCTGCATGATCTTCCCCTCTGACCCCATTTGACCTTCCCCTCTGAACCTTGCCCTCCTTGTGGCTGGAGGATGACACCAGGACTGGAGGCCTCAGACACTCAGGAGGATGGATGAGAGGATGTGTGACTGCCAAAACAGAGGACCACAAACTTTTCAGGCAAAGTGACACCTGTTTATCGTCACGTATCCTCCTGTGGGTTGGAGGTGTGGTGGACTCAGCCGGTGCCCTGCTCTGAGTCCCATGGACTGGAGTTGAAATGTGGCCAGGTCTGTGGTCCTTCCTGGAGTTCCGAGAGGGAAGACAAGTCCAGTTCATGGGTTGCAGGACCTGGGTCCCCGTTTCCCTGTAGGCTGTTGGGGGATCATTTCCAGAGGCCACCGTGTTCCCCTATGGCTCCCTCAAGGCCAGCAGTGGTGGGCTGCATCTTCCAACGCCTCATCTCTCCTCTGCCCACTCCTCCTCTTCTGTCTTCCCTCTGCCTTGAGGGTCCTGTGATTACACGGCCAGGTCCGATCATCTGGGATAATCTCCCATCGTCAGGAGACTGATGATATCAATCAGGCAGCTGATGATAACCTAGTTTTTGTTCACAAAAGCCTTCCCTGTAGTGCCCAGAGTCATGTTTGCATGAGTAATTTGGGGTTGGAATCTGAGGGTATTCCCGTCTACATTCTTGTGTAAATTGATGAGCCCAGGATCCAGCCCACAGTGCGCACCAGGCAAGGACAGGGTGAAACCACTGTGGTGGACCAGGTTACACCAGCTCTATGAATTTGTGTTGGGGGAGGGGGCAGTCACATCCAACTTCAAAGAACAAGCCCCTTGCCCAAATTACAGAGCACAGGAATCAGTTGGTAACCGTCTGAATTGTAACAGTAATCCTGTGTAGGAATTTTCTTTATTACAGTTCAGCTACTGGGTACTTTGCATCAACAGTGGCTGGAACATACAGTTACAATGTACCTGGGCTCCATCCACCACTCTGCATTCCAGGCTGCCTGTGTCTCTCCCAGTCCAGTGCAGCAGCCCCTAGCCTACCTTCTCATCTCCTGGCCCTTTTTGCCTCCCATAACCTACCCAGAGAAGAGAAATTCATTCTTTCTCTCCTGGCTGGGGACCTTTCTGGGTTTTTCATTCCTCCCAGGATAAAATCTGTGCTTTGCACCATGGATCATGAGACCCCTTGAGTCCTGGGCCTGTCCCCCACCCTCCCTACATGCCACCCTGCCCTCAGCACTTCAACCACCCAGCCCCTTCTCAGCCCTTCTGACTGCCCAGTACTTCCATCCCAGGGCCTTTGCATGTGCTGTTGTGGGGAGGGACCTTCCCCTCCCCTTCCCTGCCCGCTACAGTGCCTGGCATGTACTATGAATGAGTGAATCAGTCAGTCAGACCCCAGACAGGGGCCTCATGTTCTCTAGAACATCTCTCAGATCAAGGCTGTGGGCTCCGTGTTGTCTTCAGACCCATGCCTTTTTGAATGCAGTGCCAGCGGCCCCAGCCCCTTGGGTCTTTGCTGTGTGTTTCAGGTTCTGATGGGAGACAGAACCCACTTCCCTCTAGATTTTGGCCCCTCCACTCCTGCTGATAGACCCCCAGAGCCCATTCTCCTAAAATCCTGGATCTCCCAGGTGACCCTTCAAAAACAATGAAGTCGGAGGGTGAGCAATCCCCCAAAACTGCAAAGTGAAGTGCCAGGAGTAATCTTTGTTGCACCCAACTCGCTGAACTGATGAAGCCTCTGCTAAGCACAGATATGAATGCTGTCTCCCCATGTGCCATGGAAGTCACAGGAACTCTTGTTAATATTCCAGAATGGGGCCTGGTGAGGATGCCAGTATCTAATTGCCTAAATAACTTCCCCTTCCCCAGTGGACCCACAAGCTTTAACCCACATATAAGTTTAGTGAATTATGGGCCCTGAAAGAGATCACAGCTTCTGTGAAAACATGGACAAGCCATCATTATTTATAGGTTTGTACAAGTGGATTCTTGGAATTATCACTCCAGCTGCGGAACTTAAGATGTATTTTTAAAGTACTACCGATAAGCCTTGTGCTATGGATTTTCTGTAATTTATGGACTGGGCGCCATGCCGTGTTTGAACTATTCTACGATGAAGTACTTTGTCTCCCATTCCTGCTGCAATGGGTTGTTGGAGGCATAAATCTGTGTGTGGTGAGGCAGTGAGCCTGGCTCCAGGGTCTCCCGTGGGAAAGGAAACTGGTCCCTTTAGAATATAAATCCAGTAAACATATTACAGTGTACACATAGAGTCAGAGGAAAGAGACAGTGTTTGGGTGACAGTGATCTTTATTTAAACATGACTTATCTCCTTTTAAAAGAGTCAAGTGGCCGGATGGTCGAGGCGGTGAGCGTGACTTTCGATGAGCACTGTCCTTTGGCCTTTTACTTGTCAGCATTCTAAGCCTCCATGTCCTTCATAATCCCTTTCTCCACAGTTTTGGGCATCCCATCCTCATGTGTGTCCCCCCAGGGTCACAGGGGGCTGCTGTGGCTCCAGGACCACATAGGACACTCAGGCAGGGAGCAGGGACACTGCCATCAGCATCTGCCAGGGTCATGACGACAACTGCCTTTTCTCTGCGTGACTCTCCATCAGCATGTTTCCCAGGGGCCCTGCGCCAGCCCCATCCCTTCATTTGTTGTTGCTGTCCAGTCCTTCAGTCATGTCTGGCTCTTTGCGACCCCATGGATGCCAGGCTTCCCTGTCCTTCATCATCTCCCAGAACTTACTCTAACTCCTGTCCATTGAGTTGGTGATGCCATCCAACCATCTCATCCTCTATCGTCCCCTTCTCCTGCCCTCAGTCTTTCTCAGAATCAGAGTCTTTCCTAATGAGTCAGCTCTTCTCATCAGGTGGCCAAAGTATTAGAGCTTCAGCTTCAGCATCAGTCCTTCCAATGAATATTCAGGATTGATTTCCTTTAAGACTGACTGGTTTGATTTCCTTGCAGTCCAAGGGACTCTCAAGAGTCTTCTCCAGCATCACAGTTCAAAAGCATCAATTGTTTGGTGCTTTCCTTAGTTAGCTGGAAACATCCTCTGGCAAGGAAGGAAAATAGGATGAACCAGGACAGGACAGGACGGGAGGGTCCATGACACAGATTAGCCTGCCAGGGGCTGTTTTCTGTTCTTCCTGCAGAGGGCACCCTGTCCCTCCCCTGATCGGGCTTCTTGTTCCATGTTCTTCTGCCTCCATCACTTCCATCCTCTGTGGTCCTCCCTGGTCACCTGCAGGTTTTCAAGGTACGTAAGATGTTAGGCGGTCAGTGTCTTGGATCAGAGGACTTTTGTGTCCCAAGAGCTGGGTGTCCTGTCAAGTGCCCTCACCCTATGAGCAATGCCCTTCCCCAACCCTCACCTAGAGGGTAGACACAGAAAGTGATCAAAACCCCTCTCCTGCCTGGATCTCAGACTCTGGCCCAGAAGGGCTTCTGTAGCAGGGCGAAGCACGTTTCTCAGGCCAGCTCTGATTGCCATGCCTTTCAGGGTGGGGACCATGGTTGCTGACATGAAGGATTTTGTTTTAGAAGAGATGGGTGTGTTTAGAAAACAGCCACACCTGGCACTGCATGAATCACCACCCTGGGTAGCCTAATGGGCAAGGCCAGTGGTGGAGACCCCACCAAGGGCAAAGGGCAAAAGAAGCCAAGTTCAAGGCTAGGTCAGCCCTCAGGTCAGGGAAGTTCCCAAGGGCCACAGTTGGGTGCAGTTCCTTCTGTAAGCAGCAGAGGGCAGGGCTCCCCTCCTCACTGCAGGTTCTGAGGGACCTGCTTTGTCTTCACCCTCCCCTTTCCTCTGGTCTTGAATCCCCATCCTGGGGTATGACCTCTGGACCCCCTTTCGTTGGCTCCCTAAGAGCTCGGACAGAGAGCTTGGTTCCCTAAGAGCTTGGTTGGAATAGTTCTTTTTAAGCGTTTGAATTTGCTGGTTTAATTCTGTTCCTGTGATGGGGAGGGACAGTTCCCTGGAGCCTAAGGAGAAACATCAGGATTGGGGAAGCGGGGTCAGGAAGTGACCACCTCTGTCCCTGAAAGCCTGGAGCTACTGGGGTTCTGAAGATGCTGAGCCCCTTTTCCTGGAGCACTCATTTTCCTGCGTACTCATTGGTTCAGTCAACAAACACCTGTTTCCTGGGCCCCTGCAGAAATCTTGAGGACAGACAGTTGGTGACTCTCACGATTTCCTGGGGATCCTGCAGGCTGGAACCCGCAGACAGCAACCTTATGCACACCTCAGGGGCTAGATCTTTGCAGACCTCCAGCTGGCCCTAGTCTTGGCGTGAATGACTTGGAAGGTCCAAGTTTCTCCTTCCAGCAGTTCACCGGACTTTTATTTCTCCTGATCAGTAGAGGTGGGGTCACTAATTTTTTTTAAACCTGAAACTGTTTTTATTATGGAACATTTCAAAGCCAGAGAAAAATACAATGGCTAACTCCTTCTCTACCAGGCTCAAACAAATCAATATAGTATTGACGTATATGTTTAAGATCATTTTGGTTGTTATCCCTGTCTTCTGCCCGTGCGCCACAGCTCACCCTGGCCAATCTCCACATGAGCTCCTGGAGCAAATGCTAAGTCTTATCCTTTTCTGTGCCTTTAAGTCTCGCCATGCGCTTAAGGGGAGCAGGCACAGCTGTGTAGACCACCCAAAGGAACTAGAAATGGTTTTAGGTAGAACATACATGGACAAGGCATTGGGGGAATATTGGCAACTACAGACAATCCTTGTGTCCTTCGCCCTCCGCAGGTGTGACAGGGAGGCTACATTTCTGTCGCTGGAGTGATGCTCTCCTTTAAAATGCATTTAAGTGCTGAGCCATGCTGTGCTGTGCTGAGTCACTTCAGTCGTGTCTGACTCTGTGACCCCATGGACTGTAGCCCACCAGGCTCCTCTGTCCGTGGGATTCTCCAGGCAAGAATACTGCAGTGGGTTGCCCTTTCCTTCTCCAGGGGATCTTCCCCACCCAGGGACCAAACCGATTGATTAAAAGAAAAATGTTGTCAGTAGCAATATAGGTTCTGAGTAGGGAAAGCCCCAAAGCATGAGGGTGGGGGGTGGGGGAACACAGCTGGAAGCCTGTGAGGCCACCTTCCTTCTTTCCTCCTTTTGCCCATGACCCTGGGCTGCTGTCGCCCCCACTCCCCTGCCCGCCTCAACCCCACTGGTCCATCTCTGCAGCTGCTGCTGGCTAGGCCCACAGAAGGCCTTGTCATGTAGATGTGGGAGGCACTGATGATAAGGCTAAGGACTTCCTGAGACCTGCCTGTGTTTGGGCCAGGACTCAGCAAGGCTCTTGGGGCTGCCAGAGGACACACTTGGAGAGACTCCAGACCAGGAGCATCGGCCCTGCCTGTCCTGGCTTATGACCTGGGCAGGTACACTCACCTCTAAGGTAGCTCATACCTCCAAGGCTCGTGAGGAAGAAATGATACCCCCCCACCGCCACCCCAGAAAAGGGCTCAGCCCGGAGCCAGGTGTTCCCCATCCAGCACATTTTTATGTGGATAAAGTGTTTAGTAAAATGTCCTACCAAGTTCCTCTTTGCCTCATGGTATGTGTTGTTGCTGAAGCTCCAACACTTTGGCCACCTGATGCAAAGAGCTGACTCATTGGAAAAGACCCTGATGCTGGGAAAGACTGAGGGCAGGAGGAGAAGCGGGCAACAGAGAATGGCATCACCAACTCAATGGACCTGAGTTTGTGCAAACTCTGGGAGATGGTAAAGGACAGGGAAGCCTGGCGTGCTGCAGTCCCTGGGGTCGCAAAGAGTCGGACTCAGCTAAGTAACTGAACAACAACAACAATGTGTTGACAACTCCAGTGAAATGTTTGGGGTCCTCTACTGATTTATTGGCCACCATTGTTGGCTCTATCCTCCTGCCACCTGGAAGACCCACCGCGAGTGTTTCTCATTTGTTTCTGTTGGATCCCCAATGTCTGGCGTGCCTACCCACTACACAGTGGGTTGTGGGGGTTTTTGGAAGGAAGGAAGGCTTGGTTTCTCTGAGGCCCCTGCTTCTCGGAGCCCAAAGCCTGTGTGCAGTGAGGACCGTCATTTTCCCCGTGTCTCAGTTCTGTCCTTGGTCCTTCACCCAATGCTGCACCCCAGCCCTGCTTCAGGGCCGGATACGAACAAGCAGCCCAGGAAAGTCCCTGCCCAGCTGCGGGACCCCTGGCACGCTCCTTCTCTGAGCCCCAGGTGGTTTTGTCATCGTAGTGGGGCTGAGAGCGGCACTTGCTCCCTGGGGTGATTGGGGGCGCTGAGGTGGGATCCCGCCCATCGGAGCTGAAGCACCCTCCCCCGGTGCCCCTGGGGGCCCGCCCTCTAGGCATCTGGCCCCCTTCGTAGCCAGGCTGTGTGACACCGCTTCCCACCGTGCCCCTCTCTGTGCCCTTTAGAAGGCTGGCCTTCTCTTCCTTGCGCTCCGGTCCCTGCCTTGGGTGATGTGGGAGCTGCCCGTGTTTCCCCGCCCCCTGGCCCCCGCCCCCCCTCCATCTAGCAGGGTGAGAATTGCTCGTTAACACCTCGGGGGCCACCTCTGTAAGTGGCAGCCCTAGCGAGTGTCACCTCCCTCCCCTGGCCTCCTCAACTCCATCAAGGAATCTGGGGGAAGCCTCCCCGGAGGAGCCAGGCACCCCTCCTGCCTAGCTCCTCCGGGGCAGGGAAGGGTGGGGCAAGAAGGGGTGGGCAGAGAGGACGAGGATGCGGTGGGCGGGGAGACAGGCTGGGAACGCCCCGCCCCCTCATTCCAGGGGGCTCCTGGGCAGCAAGACCACCTCCGTCTAAATCCCCAAGAGTGCAAACCCGGGCCGGGAACCTCTGGGAAGCTGCTGGGGAGATCAGGCCCTGCCTCCACCGAGGGAGGCACCCTCTCCAGCTGGGGGAGGGGGAGAAAGCAGTATGTGGACTCCTTGTTTCTAGAGCCTGGCTGGGGTGGGGGGGGCGATCCAGAACTCAGGAGTAACCCCCACTTCCCTCAGGGCTGGCGGCGTGCAGTTCAGGTATTTGAGACCCCTCCCCATCACGGTGCTGGCTCTCACTCCCCTCTCTCGTGACGTCAGGCTCCTCTCGCGCGGCATGATGGGAGAATCCTAATGTTTTCCAACAGATGCTCCAAGAACAGCTTTCAGATTAAAGCTATTGCCAGAGCAAAGATTCTTCTTTTTTCCTTTCTTTCCCCGGGGGGTGGGGGGTGGGGTGGGGGGAGGGAGCGCCCCCAGAAATTCCTGGACATCACCCCCTGCCCCAAGCACGCAATAAACACTGACAAGAAAAAGTTTTTATTTCCTGGTTCAACTTTTTTTTTTCCTGGAATATAGACTGAAGAATGGGAATAAACACGAATAAATAACGGAGCGAGGCCGCGAGCGCCGGGATGCGCCTGGCTGCCGCCGCCAGGCTATTGTCTCACCGCCCTGAAGCCAGCCCTGGCCTCGTCCTCCGGCTCCTTCCCTTTCCCTGTCCTTTTTGATTTTCTTTTTTTAAAAACGCCCCCCTCCAGCCCCCTGGCCAGTGACCTTGGCCGCCTGGATGCTCTGATTGCACGCGGCTCCCTCCAACTTGCCCCAGCGCCGCCGGGCCCATGGCCGCGTCCGAGGACGAGAGCAGCTGCCTCGTGTCGCGGGGCCGCTCTCAGAGTGACCCCAGCGTCCTCACCGATTCCTCGGCCACCTCCTCCGCGGACGCCGGGGAGAACCCAGGTAATGGGCGGGCGGGGGCGGCCGGGCGGGCGTGGAAGGCCAGGGCAGGGGGCGCTGGGCGCACGTCCCCGGCGCTGCTCCGCGTCGGGTCTGCGTTTGGGGAGCCGCGGCAGGACTCGGGCGCTCAGGCTCCCCCTAAGGCGGCGGAGAGCCCTTTGTCCGAGGAGGAGCCGGTTTTCCTGGTAGAGACCGGCGCTCCGCATCCGCCCTCCTTGAGGACGGGTGGGCTCTGCTGTCTTCTCCGAGGGTCTGCCTTCCTTTGGGTGCTGACCACCTGGGGGACCAGAGGCAGAACCGTGGCCGCCTCCGCCAGTGCCGGCTCCGAGCTCTGCCTCCCTCCCCCGGACCCCAGCTCCGGTGGCCCCGGCGGCCTGGCTGGGGCGTCCCCTCGCGGGCAGGGAGCGCTGCCTGCTCAGAGGGGCCGCCGCGCAGAGGGGCTTCTGCGGGGCTCCCAAGTCGGCGGGGCCTGCCGCACCTGGGCGCGCCCACCCGCCTCCCGGGACAGGTGTGTTGGCAGAGCTGCCACGGGAAGATGAAGGGCGTGCGTGCGCCAGAACGGAGCCCGATTTCATTAAATTATATGGACTTCGTTCACTCCCCCACCCCCACAGCAACGTCGATTGTTTAGGTGATAAATGCGGTCACAAAGGCGTCCATAAGGCTTGATTGATTACTTTCCAGAGAGGAAGAAAGGCCTAATAAAGCGGAGGGGGGGTGGTGGGCTGTGCGCCCGTCACCATGGAGACGCAGGAAGCAAAGTGATCATTAAAACCTTTCTCCACCAGAAGGCAATTTTCACTTCACAGGGAGAAGTCTGAGCTTCTGAAATGTAGGGTTCAAAAAAAGAATCAAAGCTGGTGTTTTGGTATGGAGCCACAGGACTCCATTCGTATCCTAAGGAAGCAGGGTCCCTTCACACGTTCTGTTTTGACAATAAGTTGCTCTTACCTTCCTCTGATGACTCTTTCTCTCTGAAGGCACCAGACCCAGATGGGGACTTGATCACCTTAACTGGTGGGTGTGCAGCTCCATAGGGCCCCTGGGGCTGGGGTGATCCAGCTTTGTAGGGAGATTCCTTCACTTAGCTGGAACACAGAGCAGCTTCACTATTTAATTGCAAAGAAAGACCCGTTAGAGGAAGCTCTGTGGGCGCCAGGGCCCAATCTCAAATTTTAAACAATAAACCCATACAAGGCTTGTAAGATTTCTTTGTTAGGACTGTTGACACTGTGTCATTTGGTCAAACTAAGGTACCAGCCTGAGGAAATCCCTGGCTTTTTGGTATCTGGGAGGGCAAGTTAATTTCCTTGGAGTTTCAGGCAGAGGCAGCTCTAAGCAGACCCTTAAGGCTTTAATTAACCCTTTTATTAGAAATGGGGGATTAAGCCTTCAGCACTCCATGACGGATTGGTTTTCTCTGGGTCGGAGATGCACATCCATGATCATTCCAATTATGGAAGTTGAGTGGCTCCTCGTGAGAGAACCCTTTTCAGCTCCTTTTGTCTCCCTGGCAGTGAGAGGATGCCAACTTGAAATGGGAATTATGGAGGATTTAGCTTTTTGGCTGTCTGTGAGTTGATGCCTCCATGGGTGGGAACACGGGGCTTGGCAGGTGACTTGTGCTGGTCCACTTGGGAGAGAGGTGAAAGGGCTTGGGTGTCTGTGATGCAGTGACGGTGTGGGAGGATGAAAGCCCAAGTTAGTCTCAGGATTACATGCACAAAAGAGGACCCAAAGAGCAGAGACCTGGGGTGAAAAGTCTCTATGTATAGAATTCTGTGAGTGGTAGAACCTTACTGAAAAGGAAAAATGAATGAAGTATTTAAGAACTGTGTTAGACACAGGAGTTCCGGTGGAAAGAGATTCAGAATCTTCAGGTCGGAAGCAGCCTGGGAGATTGAAGTGGGAAGGGTGGATTAGGGGAGCATTTTCTACAACTGCTTTGCTTGGTTGGCTCGGCGTGTGCTTGCATAACTCTTTTGATGGGGAATTCACTTCTTTCTGAGGCAGTGCATGCTTCTCTTTGGGCAAATCCATTTAAAAATTCATTTTCAAATGGTTTGAAATGGTCTGCTCTCAGTCAGTCCTGATGGGATCGTCTCCCAATGCATGGAACCTTGGCTTCCAGAGAATCTGGTGGTGGTGTCACACCCACCTGAGGCATTTCTTCACTAGGCTGTAGAGTCCAGCCCTTCAGTTCTCTTTCTCTGAAGAACCTCTCCCATTTATCCACCTGCTGCTCTGAAGTGAGGCTGGTGAGCCGGCTGTGGAATGACCTGGTGCACAGTCCCCTGCTTCCATCTTTGGAAACAACAGTTTCTTTGTTTTTATAAAACAGTTAGCGATGGCATTTGCCTTTTCCCCCTCCAAAGTGCATTTTTAATGCATCAGTATTCTCACAACAGAAACTCAGAACATCACAGGAACGTAAGCAGTGACACCCCTCTCCCTCCCTCTCCAGATGTTATCTCTGTGATGAGCTCTGTGGAGCATCTCCACCTTTTCCTGCGTGTTTATATTTACAGGTTGTTGGGAAAAGGCATTAAGAGAACACAAGTGGTTTCAACACCATATGGAAGGTTCTCCAGTTTGGGTTTCTACTCAACACTGGATCTTGGAGGAGGTCTCACCACGTGGCAAGTATATCTCCATCTCCTTTTCTTAATAACCGCATAGTATCCTGAAGAATATGTTTTTCTCAGTTGAGCTATATGTGTGTTTCCATTTTTACCCATTACAAGCAATACAGCAGTGGTCATCCAGGCAAAGCCTCCTTTGCTCCCATGTGAATTTCCTGTAGGATGTGTCTAGGTCACAGGAGGCTTACATTTAAAATTTTTCTGATATCGCTTCCCCCTGGAAAATGGACCCATGATGCTTCTTCAGAATCTGAGCGCATCCTTTCTCCAAAGCCTTCCCGATGCCTGGAGTGGTCCATCTGGTTTTCTCCCTCATGAAGGGTGACAAGGGGCGTCTCGTTGTGTTAATTTGTGGCTCTGTGATTGATGGCAAGTGTGAGCATCTTTTTATGGCCTTATTAGTGTGTTAAATCTCTCTGTGACTGCATCTATGGCTGTGGACTGCCTGGCAAGGGTGAAGGACTTTCCTTGAGGACCGACCCTCATGCTCTTTCCACATCGTTGCTCCACTCATGATTCTGTAGGCAGTTTTCCAGGGTTCCTGTCTGCAAATCCTCACTCTGTGCCCACAAGTATGGTCGGGATTTCCCCCACAACTTAAAATTTTAAAAAGGCAACTTGGCATCCCCATTGCCTTTCTTCCCTCTGAGTTCCTAGTCTCAAGGAATTCTGTCAGCTCTCAGACTGTGGCTTTGGTCCTGTGCAGACCTCCTACCGATCTAGTCGCGTGCCACCTCCTCATTTCATCCCTTCGCTGCTCTTCTGGTCCCCTTCTTCCCACCACTCTCTCCTCCCTGGGTTTTCACTGCATTGCCCTCTCTCTGCTCCCTGCTCATCCCTCTATTCCTCTCCCCGCCCAACACACAGCGGGTCTCTGCAGGGCCATCCCTTGCTGTCTTTTCCCTCCACTCTCAGCTCTCTTCATGGTTTCCAGAGAGCAGGACCAGAGACTAAATGAAGAGTTACCAGGGTCAGCTGTTTAGAATGTTTCTGTGGGGACTTGCAACTTGTCTTTTTCTGTGTAACCAGGTAGGGGACCTTTCGATCTCAAGCAGGTTTCTCAGCCTCACTGACATTGATAATGGGGTCTTTCTCTGCTATGGGTGTCCTGTGCATTGTTAGATGTTTAGCAGCATCTCTGACCTCTGCCCTCAAGATGACAGTAGCAGCCCAGCCCCTGGTTAAGACCATCGACAATGTCTTCAGATTTGCCAGGTTTCCTCTGGGGGCAAAATCTCCCTGGAGGACTGCTGATGTAGCTATTTCATTTTCAAACCCTGGTGTGGATTAGAGTCACCTGGAAGTCACCTGTTCACCCCACCCCCTTTGTTTCTGGATCAGCCTGTGGTGGATGCCGGTGAAGTACATTTCAAACGAGTGACCAGGTCATGCTGATGATACGGGTCAGGGGACCAGATCCAGGGACCCACTGAGTCTAGTCCTCCCTGAGCCACTGTCTCAATCTCTGCTGAAACTTCTGTGTGTGTGTGTGTGTGTGTGTCTAAGTATGTGTCCAGTGGGTTCTGCCCTGACCTGTCTGCCTCCTGAGCCCCAGACTGCTGTGTCCTTCGACTCCCTGCTTGCCCAGGTCTTGTTCTGATGTCACTTCCTCAGAGGGCCCTCTCTGTTCATCTGATGAGATTACATAGCTGCCCCGCCCGCACTACCCACTTCTCATCCCAACTTGTTCATGATGTTCCTCACTGCCTGGGACTTAGGTCTTATTCTCAGTGGACCGTCCCCACTAGACTGGGGCCCATCACCGACTGCCCACTGGAGGCCTCGGTAAGCATCTATGGGACCAGGCACAGTGTCTGAGTGAATGAGGCCTGGGGCTGGCCAAGTGGCTGGATGGGCCCACTGTGGGTAAGCTGCTCAGGGGCAACTGGAGATGGCTGGAGGCTCAGTGTGGAGGGGGCGGGGGCCATGCCCCTCTGCAGGGACAGGTCCACCTCTGCTCATGGCCTGGAGAGGGTGAAACCCTCAGAGCATCCACTCCTGTCCTGAGCTGCAGACAGACACACAGATACAGCTCCACCCCAGACTCTAGGCTTGGTGTTCCTTTGCTGTTTATGGGCGCCCCGCGTCGGGTGGAGACGAGGGATCTCAGCCTGCTTTCTTCATGGCCTGCTTCTCCCAGGCTTCTTTCCTCAAATGCTCTCTTGCTCTGAAGTCCTGAGTTTTGGGGTTCTCCCTCTGGCCCCTTGCAGAGTATCTCCATGGCTTAATTAGCAATGGAACTCTGCAGTAATTACCTCGTCAGCTTCTTCTTTGGGGTTATTAAACATAAAAGCTGGGTTCTTAAAAAAAATACGGAGTTTAAAAACTTAGAATTTTTCCTGGTTATGAAAACAACGGCACATTCCTCGTAGGAAGTGACTGAAAGCCTTTGAAGCTTCTGTTCCTCATCCCCTGCTCCCTTAACAGGACACAGAAGGCAGTGACAAGGGACAGGCAGTGACAAGGCTGTTTGGCAGAAGGTCAGACACAGTCAGGGGCCAGGGTTTATGCCCCGCCCCCACCCCATCCCTTGTGGTCACTTCAGCTGCTTTCCATCACCTCACTGGTCACTCTTTGAAATGATCTCACTTATTTGACCCACTCGCTTAGACTTTGTCCCTCCTGCTGGGTAGCACTCTCCAGTACAGCAGTCATTAGCTACTTACAGCGATTTAAATCTAAATTAAGTAAATCAACCCTAAAATTTCCTTTTCTCGGTCACACTTGTCACATCTCAAGTGCTCAGTTGCTACGTGTGGCTGGTGGCTGCCATGTTAGATAGCATGGATCTAGAATATTCTGTCCTTGTGGGGGACTCAGTTAGCACTGCTCTGGAGTGGAAGACCCTACAGGTTGGTCCTTATCCCTTGTTCCTTGGCTGTGCAGCCCGTAGCTGTTCCCCAGTGGTTGTCTGTTAACTGAACAGATAAGTCAGAGTGCAGACAGAATGGACATGGTCTGGGAGGCCTTGTACTGGAGACCCTCAGCTGATCATCTCACATCCTTAAGGGGAGGACACCCAAGCAGAGGGCATTTCTTATCCACACAAAATTAATTTATCTCAATTCAATGAGCTCCTCCAGAGAGCCATGTTGACTCTGGCTGGATGGGTTTCTTTGACAAAGAAAACAATGACATCCAAAGAGATTCTTTGCCTGGAGTTGGATGGAGTCCCAGATCTGGCTCTGCCACCTACATGCTGTGTGATCTTGGGCAAGTTGCTCCACCTCTCTGAACCTCCATTTCTTGTCTGTAACATGGTGGGCAGTATTGTCCATTCCTCCAGGTGGGTGAGGATCACTGAGCTACTGTCTGTAACAGACACTGTAATTGGTTTCACAGCTTTGAAGGGGCAACAGTCTCCTCAGACATCTAATCACCTTGAGATCATTCCATCTTCTGTGAATAAAGTTGGGAGGCAGTGGACCCTGTGATGAAGAGGTGTGGACAGCCTGTGGGTCAATCTGTAGCCCCTTCTCTAACTGGCTGATCATCTGGTAAATTTTCAGTGGCTGAAGTGAAAACATACTTGTCAGCTCAGTGTTACACTGGGGCATCTTGCTTCCTTTTATTTAATCTTCCTCCAAACGCTTGAGGTAGGGTCAAAGGGCCAGATGGCCCTGGGGACATTTGTGTGGAGAGGAGTTAGAATCTGGGTGTTTCAATCCTGGCCCACTCTGCATGCCCCGCCCACTCTGCCCCACCCATGCACCCGCCCCTCCCACTCTGCCCCGCCCACGCACCCGCCCCTCCCACTCTGCCCCGCCCACGCACCCGCCCCTCCCACTCTGCATGCCCCACCTACTTTGCCTCGCCCACGTACCCGCCCCTCCCACTCTGCCCCAGTCACTCTAGGCCCTGCCCACCATTACTGGCTTCAAAATGCATCTTTTCACAGGAAGGCCTTCTGTGCTTTGGGCTTCCCTGGTGGCTCAGATGGTTAAGAATCTGCCTGTAATGGGGGAGACTGGGGTTTGATCCCCGGGTTGGGAAAATCCCATGGGGAAGGGAATGGCTACCCACTCCAGTATTCTTGCCTGGAGAACCGCATGGACAGAGGAGCCTGGCGGGCTACAGTCCACGGGGTTGTGAAGAGTCGGACATGACTAAGCAACTAATACTTTCACTTTCTGTGCTTTAGATGCAGCAGATTCATGTGTTTATCCCATTTCTGTTTCGAGCAACCTGTGCCACAAATACATACAAATCTGTAGTCACATAAACACACAAGCACAGATGTACTCTTCCCTTTCCTAGTTCATTTAACTAGAATGGCCACCAGGAAAAGATGTATTTACTGGAGGTCAGGCAAGGAGTTGGCAGAGAACCAGCCATGGGCAGAGTTGCTGCAGGTCTTGTCTTAATGGGCTGGGGTGAGTGTTAAAGCAAGTCATTTGGGTGGGTCGCTTGGCAACACACCTATCTTGTGGCCGGGACATAAGTAGACTTTGGCGTCGATTGGTCAGCTGTCAGAAAATGAATTCGCCAAGATCGGAGTAGAGAGTGGCAGCTGTGGCTACAGACTTAATAAATGTATTTATCACACATTGTTATGCAGTTGTTTTAAATGTAGCAGTTTGTTAAAGTTGCCATTGGTCTTAATACTCTTACTATTGAGTTGTATTGTCATTAGTTAATTTTTTGGTCCCATTACTTCTTGGAAGTTTATAGCCATGTGCAGAGAAAATTTTTGCCTTGCTGTAATCACTAGCTCAGGAGATTTAAATAAAGGCAGGAAGACCTGCCAAAAATGATCTTTCTGCTTCCCTTTGGCAGGAAAACTTTGTCTCGGCAATGTTAATTGTAGGGTGACTGCCTTTCTGCAGTCACATGGGGCAAGTCACTGCTGACCTTGGCTTGTTTGCTGGCAGGGTCTTTTGTGCAGAGCTCCCCAGCCTCAGGGCTGTCCCCATCTGAGCACTGCTCTGTAGGGTTCCCTCAGCCGCCCCCACCTTCTTCATTTTCCTGTTATCATCCAGGTAAATGGGGATGCACTTCCATAGAGAGTGGTAGGTTGCAGTCCTCCTTTAAATCAAATTTATTTGCAAACAAAAGAAGATGGGCTTCAAATATTAATGAAGTAGTTATGGTCATCCACTGAGGAGACACAGGTGTGGCGGAAATCGCTAAGATGGGGTGGGTTTCTGTGAAATGAGAGATGTTCTTGTGCATTGTCATCTTGACCTGGGACACTCCCATTTTATTTGTTTATCTGCTGGTGTAGGAAATGCCCCTGTGTGCAGGGGGCGTGATGGGTGTGTGGGGGGTGATGTAAAGAAGGAGTGGTTGTCCTGGAATCTCACCCTCTGGCTAGCGGGGGGCGGTTCATACGGTGTTGACTTGTGAAATGACAGGACACGTGGATAATAAATACCAGGCCTCCCAGATCTGTCCTTTTCTGTGTGGCATCCAGTGTGTCCTCTGATGCTGTAAGGACAGCCTACAGACCTTTGTACTGCAGGCTGGGTGCTGTCTCCTCTGCTGTCTGCAGGTTGGCAGGGTTGACCATCTAGGCTGGGCTCAGCTGGGTGGCTCTTCTTCACCTGTACCACCTCATCCTCCTTGGACCCAGCAATGTTGTCTCCTGGCCATGGGGGTATGCATGGGCCCTCTTAGGCTCTGTGGTCCTCACTTCTGCCTGATTCTGTTAAAGTGGGAACATGCCCAGTTTAAGGTCAAGGGGAGGGAATACAGTCCATCGGTTGATGGGAGGGGCTTGGTCACATTCATGCTGGGATTTCCTGCAGCCTCTATTCTCCCATGGTTGGGCCTTGGCCTTGGGAGGCCAGCAGACAAGATGTTGAGGGGAGCTGGCAGGTGCGTGGACTCCTTGGTGTCACCCAGGTCTGTGTGACTTTGACAGTCCTACCTAACATCTCTTAAAGTGTCCCTGCATGGACAGATGGTGGTGAAGATTCAACGGGTTGGTTTCTGTAAAGCATTTAGCAGAGCGCCTGGAATACAGGGAGACTGGGTCATGATGAGCTGGTGTTTATCCCCACCTGTCATTATGGAGACATTTCCACGAGAGGCTGCTTGGAGACCCTTGAACGTTTTTGATGGTAACAGCAGAAATCCCAGATTCTGTGCAGTTTTGAGGCTCTCCTGTGGTACCTCTCGATCTTGAAAGAAGGGTCCCTCTGGCCTAAGGTCACTCTTGCTGAGAGATATCAGGTAGCTCTGTAGGATTCCACCACCCTCCCTCCTGCATGGCCCTGGAGCTGGTTCCAGGGGTTGCTAGTGTGTGCTGGGGGCTCCTCTGGGGGGATTGTGCCCATCTTCCTAATCAGGGAGTTGGTCCAGGGGAGCCAGAATGCAGGGCTAGTTTAACTGACCCAAGTCAAAGGTCAAGGTCAAAGGCTGAGTCACACCCTCACAGACATGAGGTTGCAATGTGCTTAGCTGACCCCGGGCTCCTTGAGTTTGGCTTTGGACTCAGGAAGGAGGGCATGTGGATAGTGGAGGCAACAGCGTCTTGTTTTTCAACTTCTGTGCTTTTTTCCCCTAATTTTTGCAACTAGCGGCCTCTGCCTTAATAGGAACTAATGCAGGATTTAGGGATCATTTATTATTTATCTCATCCTTTCAGAGGGAAGTGTGAATAAGGGGGGGGCATCTAGTAACATACCACATGGAACCAACCAAGCGCTGTGTCTTGCCTGCATTCTCCGGGGCAGGTGCTCTGGGTGGGGGATACAGGGGCCAAACCCTGTTTGTCTTCCCCTGGAATCTCATGGAACTTGTCTCTTCCTCAAGACCCTTATTGCAAACAGCATTGGCATTTTAATGTGATTAGTTTCCTCTAATATTTTTCAAACTCTTTCTGGGAAACATATTTGTATCTTTTTACTTTAAAGATAGGTCTTGTCCACTTTTGTGTCTTTGGCTCCAGAAGTCAAAGTGTGAGTGTTTTGCTCATAGAAGGTGCACAAGAAACTGCTTTTATTATAAAAACATGGTAATGACACCCAGCAGCCCTTTCTTATTCCTAGTCCCATGTATCCATAAGGAAAAGTAAAACTGAGGGGAAAAAATCCCCAGAAATGCAAGAGCAAAGCATGATGAACAGGTTAAATGGTCTTGCCCTGTTGGAAATTCCTAGAGCTGATCAACAGGCAGAGGGGACAGTAGCTCAGAGGGCAACTTATCAGTACTATGCCAGGCTAAAAATAAGCCTACAGATTTGTTAATAATTGGTCTCTGTGTGGTTTTTTAAATTAACTAATAACGGTTTATTCCAGGAGGATATTAGCACAGAGCAGCTGTTCGCTCATAGGAAATAGAGATTCTAATCACTGGTGTGTTGGTTTGTTTTTCTGTTTCCTTTTTCTGACCTGGACAAAGCTGACTGTTGCATCTCACTTGCTGATCTCTTTGGGCAGGAGGCTGTGAGGGCCCAGTTAACATTGCCCAGGGTGACATCCCGGGAGCCAGTGCAAGTTGGAGGGAGAGTGTGAGACAAGAGATGCAGGATGATGCTCACAGCTCATGGCAAGTGAGAGTCCTCCCCACCTCCCACCCACCAAATCAAGGGCCTTCTGTTAGGCCACAGAGAGCAGAAATGTGGCCCACCCTGTTGGTTGTCTAGTGGGAATGGGCTTAGATGCCAGTCTTAGGGAAGTGGGGAGGGCTGCTCTGGGGCTGGCAGGCTGGGGTTGTTTGAAAGAAGGTGTTCAGGGGCAGTGAATTGAGACCCAAAAGGTAGTTTGAGTCCACCAGGCTGAATGAGCAGGAAGGGTGTGCCGGGCAGAGAGAACGGCTGAGCAGAGGCCAGGAGGTAGGAGGGAGCTTCTGGAGTGTCATCGGCTGAAGTCAGCTAGCGGTTGGAGGAGGATGGAGGGTGGACGAATGAGTCATGGCATACATGTGTACACGTGTGTGTGTTTGTGTCCTGCTGTAAAGCCATAGGCGTTCGTGGACACAGTCAGTGACACGGACCTTGTCCCTCCTGCAGGCAGCTGGAGCCGTGGTGCCTGGGGACTCAGAGCTGCCCTTGCAGTCAGTCTGGAACTCTGACTCTGCTGATGGCAGGTCCCTCTAGCAGGCATCACCTCACTTTCTTCCTTCATAGAATGTGGGTGGTTGTGAGGCTGGGTGAAGTGTTTGACTACAACCCAGCACCTGCAGCTGAGTGAAGGTTACAGTGTTTCCGGCCCCCAGGTGCGTGGTCCATGAATTCAGCTCATAGAGCAGAAAGCTCAGCCTGTTGGGAAATGATACCCTCTGCCCTTCTCCTGGGTCATTCTGGGCAGTGGATCTGGTGAGGAGGTCACCTTGACCTGCCTGCAGAGGGTGATGCTCCACGGTTGCTAGGAGACCTTGACCTGGTGTAGTTAACCTTCTCACCACACACAGAAGGGCTTCTTGTGTTTCTAGCCCCTCCAGCTCAAGAGTCAGAGATGTCCCATGAGCTGTGCCGGGAGCCAGTCCCACGGGGAGGAAGGTGGCCAGGCAGCCAGGGCCCTCTCTCTGGCCAGGCTCTGATTATTCCTGGTGCCCCCAGGAGAGGCATGTCCCTCCTGGAAGCCATGGGCTGCCCTCTGGAGAAGTCCAAGCTTATCCTATTGGAAGCTGAATGACCTCTGCTGGGCATACCGATGGCTTGTGTAGGACTCAGAATTTGAATTCCAGGGTGGGGGCGGTGGGGGTCAGAGGGAGGTTGCTAGGTTATATTGTGGGGCTTCCCATCCTGACTCTGTGTGAGCTCAGGTGAGTCTCTTGCCCACTCTGTGCCCTCCACCTCCTGTAGAAAGGGGACACTATTCAGTTTGTTTCTACAGGTGGCCACATTGATCCCTCCGACCCCACTGCCCTTGTGCAGTGTGACTTTGTCACCCCTCCTGTTGGGGGTGGGGGAGACTGTCTCCTGCCGCCTTGCATCCATGTATTACCTTTGCTCATAGTGCAGCAAAAGTGACACAGTGTGACTTCTGGACCCAGGACTTGGATGCCCAGCAGCCTCTGTTTGGCCCTCTCACCTGCCACCAGTTTGGATCAGCCTGCTGGGGACAACTGGGTGCCCCAGCTGATGGTTCTTGAGAGGGGAGCCTTCCAGGTGTCTCCAGCTTGGCTGGCACCACGTCCAGCAGAGGGGCCCTGCCCAAGCCCTGCCCACAGCAAGTGGATGATGTAATGGTTATTATTTGGGGTCACTGAGTAGTGGGGTGTTTTGTTACATCTCGTAGGTAACTGATACCCACTCCGACCAGTACATGTGAAGAGGCTAGAGCCACTTCTTTCCCTGAGTTACACAGTGATCCTCTGTTCCAAGCTGCTGGGCAGGTGCTGAGTTTTAAATGAGGTTTCTCTGTGCCTGGCGGGCTCTGACTCTGCATTGAACTTGGAGCAGGTGCCCGTTACATCTGTGGCCGTGTGGCCATGTGCCCCTGTGTTGTGGTGGCGGATGTGGAGGTTTCTTTCCTGACAGCCAGGGTCTGGGAGATCCTGGGGCTTGTTCTGTGCTGGGGCTAGCCAGCCTCTCTGGGGGCACCGGGGCTGAGCTGGATTTGAAGGGTATTCAACCCAGGAGTTCTGAGCCAGGAGTGGTCTTCACGACTCCCTCTGGGGAGCTTAAAAATGAAGTCAGTCTAAACTTTCTCCCTGGACTTTGTGATTGCCAGGCATTAATGGGTATTTAATGGGCACCTACTGTATACACCAGTGCATACACCAATGCTGTATGCCTGTCATTGTTTTGGGGGCTAGGAAGGTCACAGTAAGGACTATGATGTCCTTCCCTTCAAAAAGTGAATAGTCTCCGGGGACAGGGGGAAGTAGTTAAGAAAGAAATAGGTGTGTGATGAAATGCCAGGTTGTTTTCAGTGCTTGCAGCCGGACTGGAGGAAGGATAGTGATTGGGAGGGGTTAGTGCTGTGATTCATGGGGTCGCGGAGAGTCGGACACGACTGAGCGACTGAACTGAACTGAACTGAGAGGGCCTCTGAGCAAGGGCATCTGTAGAGATATGAGGTGGAAAGGAGAGAATTAGTCATGTAGAGACTTTGGGGAGTAGTCTTCCAGGCAGAGGGAGCAGCAGGTGCTGTCTGTCTTTCGCTCTAATGTTCATCACCTGTCTGTCAATCTATCATGTACCCATTTGTCCATGCATCACTTGCTTACCTCCAGCCCCTCTCTGGCATTCCTGCGCAGAGTCTAGCCCCTGCTTTAATGCCCCCAGTGATAGAGAAATCTCCCCTCCCCCACGCTGAGTTTCCAACTCCCGGGACCACTTCCGGGATGGTGCCTCGCTCCTGTTTCCTCCCCCCAGGGTTTATTTACACTCTCCACTTGCCAGGAGAGGCACTTAGGAGTTTGGAGCTGTGCATGCTCCCAGGCCCCCAATGTGAGGGGGGAAGGGGGAAGAATGGGGCCAGTCACTGGGGAGCAGGGGGAGACACCCCCATCTCAGCTGCAGCTTCCCCGCTCTTGGCTCCTGGGCAAGGGCCTCTTTGTGCTCCTCCAGGACAAGGCTTGCCATTGAGACCGGCCAGGAGACGCTGTGCCTGAGCGAAGGATGGTTGGAAGCTAGAATTAGGCATTTCACAGGGAGCAAGCCCTGCACCATCTCCCAGTGGAGCTTCCAAGAGCCTGGACACGTCCTTGGCTGAGGGGCTGCGGCTTGAGCAGGATCCTCTCACAGGGGCGAAAGCCCACCCTCTTCTCTCCCCAGTGAGCCCAAACACCGAGCATCGAAAGTGTGGGAGAATTGTTCTTTTTCTCCTGGCTCCTAGTGGGCCTCCAACCCTGTTCAGGGGTGCAAAAGTGTCCTGGAAGGTTCCCCACAACTCATATTCAGAGAGGCCAAAAGAGGCTGGCTTTGAGAAAGACTGATGGGCTGTTAATAAGACAAAGGAGAGTGGGAGCCACACAGAGGAGGTGAGACTTTTTACATTTTTGTGTATTTCCTTTTTTTTTTTTTTGAAATACTTTTAGGGACTTCCCTGGTGGTCCAGTGGATAAAAACCATCCTACAATGCAGGGGATGTGGGTTCCATCCCTAGTTAGGAGACTAAGATCCCACAAGCCAAGGAGCAGCTTAGTCTGTGCACCACAGCTAGAGAGTCTGTGTGCTGCCATGGAAGATCCACACGACGCAGCCAAGGTCCCGTGTGCCACAGCTAAGATCTGATGCAGCTGAATAAATATTCTGAAAAATAAATGCTTTTAAACTCACATGGAATTTGCAAAAAAGTAGTACTTAGAATTCTGTCAGCTTCTCTCGATGGCAATCCCTGACCTGGCATGGGACGCTAGTGGACACAGGGCACAGCACTGTCATTAAACCAGGGGCCACAGCGAATGTCACCAGACTGTACATGCACCTTTTTTTGGTGTAAGTTGCAGGACACTCTATTGCATTTATAGAATCACCACGATCAGGTGAGGAGACTCGACTCTTAGATAAAAGCCCTTTGGCCCTTTGGTCAGGGGCATTGGTGCCCAGGCAGCAGGTGGTGGGCCTTCCTCCTCGGCTCCTGACTCCACGTTGTGCTCCCTCCATGCCCCTGGGTGGGGAGCCGCCTCCTCTGGACCCCCAGGCCCCACTTCCTTGGTTCCCAGCGAGGCTCAGCACCCCTGCCCCTTCTGCACATTTGAAAGGCCGGGCCTTGGGGAGGCTGCTTTTCCTCTATCTCCACCGCCTTAGGGGCTGCCATGGTTTCCTGGGACAGTCCTAACAAAGAACTACAGACTGGGTGGCCTCAGGAAGTGAATGGATCCCTCCTGGTTCTGGAGGCCAGAAGACCCAGCTCCAGGTGTCAGCAGGGAGGATTCCTTCTGAGGCTGTGGTTCATTCCAGGCCTCTCCCTGCCGGCGGGCAGACGGCCGTCTCCTCGCTGGGTCTTCACATCTCCTTCCCTCTGTGCATGTCTGGCTCAGGGTCAGCTGTAATGCATCAGGCCCACCGGAATGGCTGCATTTTAACTCATCACTCCTGTAAAGACCCTCCTTCCAAATAACGTCACGTTCTTAGAAACTAGTGGTTAGGACTCCGGCTTGTGAATTGCATGGAATTTTAGGGACACTGTCCCAATATCACAGTGGCCCTCCCTCCCATCCCAGAGGGCAATGGCAGCCCACCTTCTTGAACCATCCCCTCCTATTAGGCCCCCTTGCCCCACCCCAGATGCCTCTCAGGTCTCCGTTCTTGCTCCTTCTCCCTTGGATTCAGACAAGGGGTTCCTCACCTTGGCAACAGTGACTTGTGACCCTTGACACCACCTGTGCCACCAGGGTCTATTTCCTAGCATGTCATCCCCCTCAAAGCTGAGCCAGTCGGCCTTCAGCTGCAAGTAACAAACATCCCAATTCAACTTGGCTTACCCTAGGGAGGTTGGGGTGGGGCAGTGGGAAATAAGCCTGGCCTCCTGTTTCCTGATCTCAGCCATGTCACTGGAATCTCTTTCTCTCCCTCCCTCCTCTCTGCCCTTCCCCGTATTGGACTCCTTCTCAGGCAGGCTGTCTTCATAGGCTGGCTCTTGGCAGTTCCACACTCATAACCTTCCAGCTCAACAATCTCAGCAAAAAGCAAGTTCTCCAGAAAGGCAAATAAATTGCTTGGGGTTGATGCTGATTCAGCTTGCCTCAGTCATGTGTCCAGCCTTGACTAATCACTGGTTGGGGAGTGAGGATGGAGGAAGCTCATTGGCCAGCCAGGTAACACACCTGCCCTGAGCTCCTGCAGTGGGTCAGCTTCACTGAAGCCTGAGGACTGAGATGGGGAGGGTGGAACCCAGGGGGAAGCCGGATGTGGCCAGACACAGGAAGAGTAGGGGCCGGGGGTAACTGTCATGGCCACTCAGTGGAGTGGAGGGTGAGCTTTTGAGGGCAGGTGTCCAGCCTTTGCTCCTGGGAGATTCTCAGCTGTGTTTGTTGCAGCTTTTGTGCCATCAGCCACCTTCATCTTCAGAGCATCTCCACTTTGGACTCTGGGTGTGCTTCCATCCCTGGCCCCATCTCTTCCATTCTCTCTCAGAGCCTGTGAGCATTCTGTCCTAACATCCTGTTCTTCCATTAATACTTTTTTTTGCTTTTGTAATTTGTCCATGCTTCTAGGGATTATTTGTTTACCATTTCCCTCTCCCCCTACTACCCCTCCAATTATGAGCTCCAGGGAGGAAAAGAGCCCATCTGTGTTGTTCTGCTACAGTGACCAACACCTAGGACAGCGATGAGCTGCTTCTCAAATAGCTGTGTTGCCTGGGACAAGTTACCTAACCTCTTTCTGGTCTTGGGTTTCTGTTGATCACGGGTCTCACTTCACAGGTTTGTTGTGATAATTTCACGAGACAGCCTATGGAAAAGCATGTAGGGCTTGGCACTTAGAAAGAGCTGAACAAATAGATCCTGTTACAATACATCCTGTGGCTCTTGTGGCTGGCTTGGCTGTGAGAGGCGATGGGACGTGGTGATTAAACTGCCCGGGTTCTAGTGCAGCTTCTACCACTTACTAGTTAGTTAACCTTCTGCAAGTTCATCGACTTCTCTGTTCCTCAGTTTCCTCATCTGTAAAATGTAGGTTACACTAACCTACAGGAATTATTTATTAGCAGAGCACCTGTGACCTTGCCAACTTCCCTGGTGGCTCAGATGTTAAAGTGTCTGCCTACAATGTGGGAGACCTGAGTTCAATCCCTGTGTTGGGAAGATCTCCTGGAGAAAGAAATAGCAATCCACTCCAATATTCTTGCCTGGAAAATCCCATGGACAGAGGAGCCTGGTAGGCTACAGTCCATGCGGTCGCAAAGAGTCGGACATGACTGAGCAACTTCACTTTCACTTTCGTGACCTTGCCGAGCTAGGTGAGCCTACGGAAGTGGTAGGTGCTGTTCTTGTCATTGGGGTCTGTTACCTTAATATTGCAACTCACATGTCGCTTCTCTGGAGCTAACTGCTTAGAAGCAAGGTTATAGCCTCTTGTAAGAAATGAACAAAGTCCTTAGGATCTGGGTTCTGCTTCTACATCATGTTACTCTGCTTTAGTGCTCAGTGTCTGACTCTTTGTGACCCCATGGGCTGTAGCCCGCCAGGCTCCTCTGTCCACTCTAGTATGGGTGGGTTGCCATTTCCTATTCCAGGGGATCTTTCTGACCCAGGGATCGAACCCTTGTCTTTTGCATCTCCTGCATTGGCAGGCCAGTTCTTTACCACTGCACCACCTGGGAAGCTTTAGTATTAACCCCTAAAGATCTACTGTCACTCTCCCTGTCATCCTTTTCCCCAGGTCACACTACTGTGTTTTATCATTCACTGTGAGAGGTGAAATGAGTTCTCCATGTTTACCTTTTGAGCACATGTCCCACCTCTGTGGTCTTTGCTAAGAGAGGTCCCATGGGCATGAGAGCTACATGTCTGTTACCAGTGGATCCCGAGGGTGTAGGCCGCTGCCAGACACTGCACAGGGGCACTGTCTAAGGGAACCTTCTGTTTCATGTCAGAAAATGGAGCAGAATAAATACAATTGTCTCTCTGGATTCAGAGATTAGCTCTTGTGATTCTGTGTAAGTTATTCAAAACATAAAAAGAAGAAGAAAATCCGGTTCTGTGGTTGTCCTCAGAACAGTCCTGGTAGGTGACAGTGAACAAGCCTCCTGCTCGTTAAGGCAGCCACTGCGGACTTGAGTTCTGACGCCCATGACTGATGGAGAGTCATTGGGAGGAAGCACCCCAGCTCCTGATGACAGTGATGATAAATGACACCCGCAGGAGTGGCTACAGACCAAGACGTCCCTGCAGCTGAAGGAAGAAACACTCGGGCAGAATTAAGAACACTGGGCAGTGGTTTAAATCCCAGGCCACCGTGGGGAGGTTTCGATGTTCACCAGCTTCCCAACCAGCCCATTAGCGGGTGAGGACTGATTTCTGTAGGCAGAAATTTCATTTTAGTCCCGGATCTAGTTGTGAGTGAAGCTGGTGCACCCCTGTGTGTCTCAGTGAATCACTTATAATCCCTTTAATGCTTCTGCTGGTTGGAAATGGGGTTCCATCACTTACAACCAAGAGCTCCAATTGTCACAGGCACTTAGAGGGTGGAAGTGGTTTTGTTCAGTGACAAGACTAATGGAAGTGCTGGGGCCAGAATCCAAAGACCCTCCTACTTCCCCTGCTTTATGCTCTCCATCCTTCTCCCACACACCTGCCCAGCCCCACGGAGATGCCAGAGCATGACCCTTCTTCCCCATCAGTCTTTGGGGTGTCTGACTAGCTGGAGATCCCTGAGGGTGTTGAAAAAAGAATTGTCCTTGGAGGACTGTTGGAGTTAATGGGGGTCCTGAGAGGAGGCAACTGTGGGGCCTCTGCTCCTGGGAGGACCTGTCTGACCCCCGCGACTTAAGTGATGCTGGGGGTTCAGATTTTTTTCATGGATGTGGGGCTTGGCTTAGACACTTTTATGTTGCCTGGTCCTGTGTGTCGTCGAGGGCTCTGTAAGTCACTGAAGGGATATTCTCAGGAGTTGCTAATGTCATATTTAATTTCAATAATGAGACACCCATGCTCACTATTTATTACCCACTGTGGCTTTTGACTCTGGTTCCTTGAGTGGTTTAAGAGTTCGAGGTTAATGGATCGCACGATTAATTATTTAGAACGTGGAGACAGGAGGCTGTTACAAAACCAAGACTTTGTAATAGATTAATTAATAGGTTCCTAACTTAATTATCATTTTGAGTTTTGCAAAGACTACTTTCTCCAAAACCACTCAGCTGTGGAAAGTTATTGGGAAACATTTGATTTTTACATCATTTCTTTGCAAAGTTTAAATATTAATCTTATTTTTCCAAAGTCATTCGGTTTGCAGCTTTTGGTCTTCTTTTTATTGCCTGTGAAATACATAGAGTGGATTCAGACTTTTTGAAGCCCATGGAAGTGGCTGCAATACAAGGCAGTATTTTAATGCTCTGGAGGCCAGAAATTCCGTGGTGAAGTTTCCTTTCATTCTCATGGGACTGTGGGTGGTTTCAAGTGCAGTCTTTAGGGTCAGGGTGACCTGGGTGTGGATCCCAGCCCCTCCACTTGGGTTGGTTGCTAGACCTGTCTGGCTCAGTTTCTTCCTTTGTACAATGGGGATACTGGCAGTCTTAATCTACTTGGATCATGTGTATGTTAGTAGCTCAGTCGTGTCTGACTCTTTGCAACCCCATGGACTGTAGCCCGCCAGGCTCCTCTGTCCATGGGATTTTCCCAGGCAACTGGAGTGGGTTGCCCTTCCCTTCTCCAGGGCATCTTCTTTACCCAGGGATTGAACCCAGGTCTCCTGCTTTGCAGGCAGATTCTTTACCATATGAGCCACCAGGGAAGCATAGTGAACAAATTAAAACAAATTAAAGCATAAATTTAAAGATGTAGTTACAGCATTTCCAGTGGTACCCAACATGGGATAACAGGCTGTTGGCTATTAGTGATGATGATAAATACTAATGTTCACTAGAGCAAGCATTGGCAGACTGTGACCAGGGAGCCCACCTCCTGTGTTTGTAAATAAAGTTTTATTGGCACACAGACATGCTCATTCATCCACATATGGCCTGTGGCTGCTTACACATTTCAATAGCAGAGTTGAGTAGCTGCCCGGAGATGTCTGGCTCACAAAGTCTAAAATATTGCCTCACTGGCCCTTCATAGAACTCGTTTGCTGCCCCCTGCACTGGAGACATCATTCATGCTTTTATCCTGTCTGGTCATACTTGAGAGGTGTCCTCACAGATCAGCAGCAGGAGCTCTCTGCATTTGTGCTATGCTTTCTAGTATGGCAGCCACTGGCCACCGGTGGTTACTGAGTGCCTGAAATGAGGCCAGTGCCTATGGAATAGAATTTTACATTTTATTTAGCTTGAATTAATTTAGATTTATTAGTCAAAGCTACGGCTTTTCCAGCAGTCATGTATGGGTGTGAGAGTTGTATCATAAAGAAGGCTGAGCCCCAAAGAATTGATGCTTTCAAACTGTGGTGCTAGAGGAGACTCTTGAGAGTTCCTTGGACAGCAAGGAGATCAAACCAGTCTATCCTAAAGGAAATCAATTCTGAATATTCATTTAAAGGATTGATGCTGAAGCTGAAGCTTCAATACTTTGGTCACCTGATGTGAAGAGTTGACACACTGGAAAAGATCCTGATGCTGGGAAAGATTAGGGCAGGAGGGGAAGGGGGTGACAGAGGATGAGTTGGTTGGATGGCATCACTGACTCAATGGACATGAGTTTAAGCAGACTCTGGGAGACAATGAAGGACAGGGAAGGCTGGCATACTGCAGTCCTTGGGGTTGCAGAGTCAGACATGACTGAGTGACTCAACAGCAAGAGAAAAATGCAATGTACACCCAACACCATATTTTTTGCCCTAGTATTGCTGAAGGAAGAGGTGGGGTAGAGATGGCAAGTCAAATGATAGAAAGAAACAGAAAATATGAATGGCCCGACTGATGAGTGCCTCAAACCAACAGAAGGCAGCAAGAGGGGACATGTGCGTGGTTTCCAGGGAGATCACCTGGATGGCTGTGGTGGTTTTGCGGTTGTAAACTTCCACCTGGCCTCTTTGAGGAATGCAGTACAACTTTAGAACAGGGGTGTTACAAATGTAACAAACTACAAGAATACTGAAAAATATACCTGTCATGCAAAAAGACCATGAACGTGTCTTTGGAGATAAGGAACTCAGCTTATAAGTTACCAAAAATGGACCAGCAGTTCACATAACTGAACGTACAGTATTATTCTTATACCTCTCTTCCATCTCCCTGCCCACCTCCACCCCTTTCCTCCTCCCTCTGCCTCTGTTTTTCTGTGTCTCTATGTCTTTCTCTCCCTTGGTAGAGAGATAGATGGATAAATAGATCTATGGATATGTGTGGATCCAGCACATATGTATATAACGTTTAATTATCTTGTCAAGGATATCTCAGAATTTTCAGGGAGAGTTAACTCTGACTTGGTGGTTTTCAGTGTCTGTTTATGTACAGATAAGTTATACAGCGGTGATGACCTAGTTCTGTTTTATTTATTTTTTCTCTGTTAGTCTGTGTAAAGTCAATTAAGCTTCTCAGAGCCCCAGTCTTCCCATGAAAATCAGGTCCCGTCACTTACGAAACCTGATGACGAGTGGCTGTTCTCGTCTCACAGAGAATGTGGACAGCCTCCCTGGGGACCGACTCTCTGGTTGTCTGGATGACCTTGTCCTGCTGAGGTCTGGACATAGAGTAGACTGCCTCTCTACAAACTAGATTATGGGAAGAAGAGGTCAGAATTACATAGAAAAGGGAACTCAGACACGTGGACAAGCTTGCCAACCCCCATTCTACTTTCTTTGGCTTCCTTGATTTGGGCAAGTGTTGGGTTATTTCACCATTTTTAAAAAATTAAAAAAAAATTTTTTTTTTGCCTGTGCAACACAGCATGTGGGGTCTTATTTCCTTGACCAGGGATCAAACCTGCCACCCCCCATTCTGGAAGCATAAAGTCTTAACCACAAGACCGGCAGGGTAGGCCCTTCACTATTTGGTTGTTTGCATATTTGTTTAATGCCCCTTTGTTTTGTTTTTCTTTTTAGGTGTTTTTTTTTTTTTAAGAAAAAAAATACTCATTATTGAAAATTCAGAAAACACAAAAATAGTGTGAAGGAAATAAGAACCATTCACAAACTCTCCACCACCATCCAGAGATAACTGTTAGGACTACTATTAATGTTTCCTTCCAGACATTTTTCTGTGTAAAAATACTTTACATAGGATATTTTTACTGTATTGTGGTCTTTCAGTCTCTCCTTTATTAAATTAGGCTTCCTTGGTGGCTCAAGTGGTAAAGAATTTGCCTGCAATGCAGGAGACCCAGGTTTGATCTCTGGGTTGGGGTGACCCCCTGGAGAAGGGCATGGTAACCCACTCCAGTATTCTTGCCTGAAGAATCCCATGGACAGAGGAGCCTGGCAGGCTACAACCCATGGGGTCACAGAGTCGGACACAATTGAGCAACTACCATTTTATTAAATGAATGTGTCATAGCATCGCATCATGTTTCTCTGTATACTTGAAACCATGGTCTCTAATGGTCTCCTAACATCCCAGAAGACAAACTTGCCAAAATTTATTGATTGCCCATTCGCCTTTCATGGGAAACTTAGTCTGGCTTGAGTCTTCTGTTTATTTTTTTGTTTCTTGCTATAATAAAGACCTCCGTATTGGACTTCAGACTACATATCTTTTTGTGGCTATCTTTGATGATTTCTTTAGGAGAAATTCCTGGAAATTAGATTCCGAGTGTAGGGGAGCAAAGCTAGCATCTAGATACATTGTACCAGCTCATTCTCCAGCTGAAGGTGGAGTATTCATGGAGATAAAGCAATCCTGTTGAAGCAGATAGCTTTAAGTGACTTAATTCTGCTCCTGAAAGCTGGAGTTCAGAGCGGGTGGAAATACCTAGCCCCATAACCAGCATGCAGCAGACACTCGGTGAATGCCTTTTCCCTTTATTTCTAGTAACTTTCCCCATCTGTGAGAATTAAAATTACACCTGCTCTCTTTGTCTCTTTAAATTGGCCTTAGGTGAGGAGCCCTGGGGGGATTCAACACACACATGCACAGAGAGAGATCTGTTTTTGTTATGATTTCAAGCATCTTGATTTAATATGATCCAACCAGTTTGGTTAAGTTTTGCCTATTTTTTGAGCAGTTCTGCACAAAACTGTGTCCTTACTCCAAGAGGAGAACAAATATTTGCCTCGATCTTCAAGGAATAATTAGACTCTAAAATTAGAAGGCAAACAGTGCACGTTCAAATGCATCTAAATAAAACCCCAGGCAGGGGGACTCAGACTTCTTGGCAGCGCTGGTGAACTTTGGTGCATGCCTGATGGAGCAGCTCGAGGCTGAGGGGGACGGATGGGGCTAATCCTCGTGGGGCGCTCAGGGCATATGCCTGCATGTTGCTGACACAATCCCTTTACTTTGTCTAAAAACACTGGGTTCCAAACTTAAAGGAGGAGGGGTTGGAGACCTTCCCGAATGTCTTGCGTTGGCCCAGTGTGCGGATCCTATGTGGGTAGCCCCAAGAGGGTGTCAGTCCCATTTCCTGTTGCTCTGTGAGCTCCTTGGAGAGCATTCTTGGCCTCGAGGAAGGAGGGTGGTCAGACAGCTCTGGGCTGAAGTACCCTTTTCTGCCTTAACATGTCATTGTTGTTTAGTCATTCAGTCGAGTCTGACTCTTTGTGACCCCATGGACTGCAGCACGCCAGGCTTCCCTGTCCTTCACTATCTCGCGGAGTTTGGTCAAACTCATGTCCATTGAATTTGTGATGCTATCCAACCAGCTCATCCTCTGTCACCCCCTTCTCCTCTTGCCCTCAATCTTTCCCAGCATCAGGGTCTTTTCCAATGAGTCGGCTCTTCACATCAGGTAGTCAAAGTATTGGAGCTTCCACCTCAGCATCAGTCCTTCCAGTAAATATTCAGGGTTGTTTTTCTGGTTTGACTTTGATCAAACCAGATTGACTGGTTTGATCTCCTTGCTGTCCAAGGAACTCTCAAGAGTCTTCTTCAACACCACAGTTCAAAAGCATCAATTGTTTGGTGCTTAGCCTTCTTTATGGTCCAGCTCTCACATCCGCACATGACTAGTGGAAAAACTATAGCTTTGACCATGTGATCCTTTGTCAGCAAAGTGATGTCTCTGCTTTCTAATACACTGTCTAAGTTTGTCATATATTTTCTTCCAAGGAGCAAGCACCTTTTAGTTTCATGGCTGCAGTCACTATCCACAGTGATTTTGGAGCCCAAGAAAATAAAATCTGTCACTGTTTCCGTTGTTTCCCAATCTATTTGCCATGGAATAACGGGACCAGATGCCATGATCTTAGTTTTTTGAATGTTGAGTTTTGAGCCAACATTTTTCACTCTCCTCTTTCATCTTCATTAAGAGCCTCTTTAGTTCCTCTTTACTTTCTGCCATTGGAGTGATGTCATCTGCATATTTGATGTTGTTAATCAATTAATCTTGATTCCAGCTTGTGATTAACATAGCTGACCCTGATTGTTCCAGAGCAAGCCCTCCATCTACCGGTCCACTCTGCAAATGTTTATTTCATGATTTCTAAAGGTCATGGATGCAATGGCAGCTTAGAGTCTAGTGGGGTGGAAAAGACTCCTTTAAGAAGTTAAGGTCTGTCAGGGGCCTGCTCCATGCAGGCACAGAGCTGGGGCTGCGGCTACCCCAGGATCAAAAGGGAGATGACATCCTCCTCATGGGGCTGGCCCTCTGATAGAGAAGATGAGTGTTTATACATGAATCACCAGCAAGTTTATAGTGAAAAGGGAGCTCTGTGTGCGGTGTATCTGGAGAAACATGTATGTGTTTCGTTTTGTGGTGAAAACAGCCTTGATCAACTTCTGTCTGAATGAGTGCATGCTCAGTCAACTGCAGCTGTGTCTGACTGCGACTCTGTGGACTGTAGCCCGCCAGGCTCCTCTGTCTATGGGATTCTCCAGGCAAGAACACTGGAGTGGATTGCCGTGCCCTCCTCCAGGGGATCTCCCTGACCCAGGAGTTGAACCCCGTGTCACCTGCATCCCCTGCATTGCAGGCAGATTCTTCACCCACTGAGCCCCCTGGGAAGCAAACTTCTGTCTCTTGTGATGTAAAATGAAATGAAGGATGGAGAAAAATGCCCATCACATCAGTTGTTCAGTGTCAAGTTCCTCTTCCCTTCCTTGTCTCTGCCTGCCCATAGCCCACTATACTGTAAACTCTGAAAAGGTGGGAGCCCAGAGTCTAGTCCAGCACTTAGTAGTGGGACCTGTGTGTGTAGGATAGCTGGACGGGGAAAATGTTAAGTCTACATAACACTCTGGGGACAGGTTGAATCTACCACTCCTCCCAGGCAGCAGTGTGTCTGAGCACCTGGAGGTGGCGCTGTGGAGAAGAGGTGTGTTCCCAGCCAGAGCTGATTCCTATTACTGCCTTTGCACCTGCCACTTCCCTTCATATCAACAGCTCCACCTGGTTGGGACTGCCTAGCAGGGCTGGGCTGACCTCCCTTCTTCCAGATAACAGGTGCTCAGTCTTTTTAGAACAAACAGAAGTCCTGTTTAGACTCAGCGGGGAGGGGAAGGAAGGGAGGGAGGGGAGAAAAGAAGGAAGAGTTTGCCTGGAGCAGCCTTGCCTCGGATCTTAGCATCTCTGGCTCCTTCTCATTATTCCAGTCCCTCCCCACCCACCCCTGCACTCCCCTTCTAGTCCCACCTCATTCTCTCTGGACACACTTAGCACCATCCAGAAAGAGATTATTTATGCACAATTGAGTATTGCTTCTATCGAGTATATATGAAATGCAAATATATATGATACACATCGTGTGTGCATGTTTTCATCACCTGAATCTCACTTAAATGAAAACAGTCTTTTCCAGCATCGAGTACAGTGCCTGACACACAGTGAATGCCCAACTATGACTGGAATGAATGAATGACTTTCCTTTTTTCCTCCACTTGGCTATATTTTTCATGAGACTGTGAAGCCCAGAAACCCTGCCCACTGCCCGAGCCCACCCAGCAGGCCCCGCAGTCTAGAGGTTGGGGAGTTGATGATGGTGAGAAGTTCTTTCAGTGCCTTGTGGGCCATTCCAGGGTCTTAATGCCCCTGATTTTTTTAGGGGACCCCATGTGTGTCTTAACAGAGACGGTGTCAGGCCTGCCTGAGTCCCCTGATCTTTTGTCCCTTCCTTTATCCTTTTCCCCTGACTTCCCAAATCCCTTTGACGGGCGAGTTCCACAGTTTCAGGAGGGTAGAAACATATTATCGTCATGTTTCCACACGTGGGCACAGATGCCGTGTAGAAAGTCATCTCCCACAGCATCTAGATTCCTAATCTGGTTTCCCGAATGTCACCAGGGTCAGGATCCCTGAATCCAAGTCCCTGTCCCATATGACCCAGGTCCCTTTCCCATGTCCTATGTCCCTGTTGTCTGTGAGCTCGTGGCCTTTCTTGGTTCTGATACCTCAAATCTAGGACTTGGATCATGTCATTTCAGCATTTTCTTCCAGCTTCAAAATTTTCCATGTGACACTGTTCTCTGTAGCCTGTTGATGGTGGAACATGACCTTATGATTAACTGTGGGTGATGGAGACAAGACGCCTTCCATTCAGAAGACTTTTCATCTCATTGGTCAAGATTCTTTGGTTGCTTGTGGCTTTAGTTGAGAAACCCAAGTACACTGGCTTCATGTAAGGGGTATATGTTGGCTATCAAATCTGATGAGTCCAGGGGGAGACTGACGTAGGCCTGTGGATCCAGAGGATCTTATGTCATCAGCCGTCGCTCCCTCTGTATCTCTTGACCAGGGACCCAATGCTGGGCCCACTCCTAGGCCAGCTCTTCTTTCCTTTGGGCCTCTTGTAGGCTGCAGGCTCCAGCCAACTCGGGAAAAGAGGAGACTTCCCCTTTTCAATTAGTTCAAAAAGAAAAAGCAAAACTCTAGGAAATTGTGTCTTGTTGGTTTGGAGGTGATCAGCCTCTTTGAAATCATATGAAAAGAAGGGGCAAGGACTCAGTCCCTCACCAGGAAAAGGGTGTAATGGCTGTTGGGTAGGAAAAAAATAAGTCCATCTCGTGGTCTTCAAAAAAGTTGTCCTTTAAAAGTTCCTGGGACTTCCCTGGTGGTTGAGTGGCTAAGATTTTGCCTGCAAGTGCAGTAGGTGGGGGTTCAGTCCTTGATTGGGAGCTAAGATCCCACATGCCTTGTGGCCAAAAAGCCAAAATGTAAAACAAAAGCAATGTTGTATATCAAATTCAATAAAGACTTAAAAAACGGTCCACATCAAAAACAATCTTTAAAAAAGAAAATAAAACTTCCTAGTGATGCCTTAACCCTTGAGAGGCTGGCTTGAGTTGGGGGACAGGGGAGGAGTTGGGAGATTTGACCGTCTGGGACTGATGGTCCCATTTGCTTTCCTTCCCTGAAATGTACTTGCGCTGACCTTGGTGCTTAATGTGGGCTTGTCCTTTCCTCAGCTCACCAGCATCTGTCATTGTCACGTCGTCTTGGTGCTAATTAAAGGGGACACATTCGGATTAGTAGGATGATGGATTGGGTCGATGAGATTCAGTGTGGGGTGACTCAGAGCAGGAGAGGCTTGCTCATAGAGAAATGACTTCCAAGGAATGGTAGAGAGCCTGCTTCACCCATGGAAGAGCTGGGGATGACTTTGTAGCTGCTGCCTCCAAAAGGCTTGCTTTCCTGGTGGTCTAGTGGTTAAGACTCTGCACTGCCAGTGAAGGCGGCGTGGGTTCGATCCCTGCTTGGGGAACTGAGATCACACATGCTGCATAGTGTAGCCAAAAGATTTTTTTAAAAGGCTTGCTTGTATTAGGGGGACCTTCTTTTCCTCTGTTTGAAAACGCCTCGGATGAAAAGATGAGACAGCAAGTGTGGCCTTTGAGTCTTCAGTTTCCCTTGCTCCATCCAGCTCAGTAATGTCACTTAAGAGTTCGATCAGGAATCAAGTGATTTCCCCCACCCTACCAGGGTTTATGTGCTGGGTAATTGCTTACTGAGTTAATTTCTAAGTTTTCTTTATATGACTTGACCTCATATTTTAAAAAAAGGCTAATAAGAATGAAATTTTATGCTAAGCGTACTGAAAAGCAAATAGCAAATAACCCATCTATGAAATTGTTATAAGAAAAGTTATTATGGTAATGGTTAGAGTAAAACAACTCTATTTAATGCTTGATGGTTATAGAGATTCCAGCCAAGATACAGAATTGTATTTTTCTTAAAGGATTTTTTGAGTGCATGAATTTTCATATGAGCTCTTCATACACAGTCACTTGCATTAGTGAAGTAAATTCATCAAAGGGTAAACCATACACAGCAGCCTGCTGTTTTCTTTCTTTAGATACAGTGTATATTTCATGTTGTGAATTGGGGCTAAATTACACAAGGTAGATTTTGTGGTAATATTTTTATTTGGGCTTGAAGGACTTCTCTGTACCTCATAAAAGAAAATCATCCTGCTAGAATCACAGAAATGCTTATTCCTATTAAGAATTCAGATTCCAGTAGAAGTCAATGATTTGAAGACTTTCTACTAGTTCAAGACTCAGTAATATTCAGTGGTGTCTTTCCTGTAGTGCAAAAGTGTTACTGTTGGAGTGTACCTTCTATACAAGATATAACTGTCCTGTATGTATCTGGTCCATGTTTACGTTCACATGTGAAAAATAAGAAACAAAAACCTCATAATGTAGTTTTCCATGTTATCTTTGTTGGTATTGAGAATACTTTTACAAATTAGCTTTTATTTGACTTCAGTTCAGTTCAGTTCAGTCACTCAGTTGTGTCCGACTCTTTGCTACCCCATGGACCACAGCATGCCAGGCGTCCCTGTCCATCACCAACTCCTGGAGTTTACCCAAACTCATGTCCATTGAGCCGGTGATGCCATCCAACCATCTCATCCTCTGTCGTCCCCTTCTCCTCCTGCCTTCAATCTTTCCCAGCATCAGGGTCTTTCAAATGAGTCAACTCTTTGCATCAGGTGGCCAAAGTATTGGAGTTTCAGCTTCAACATCAGTCCTTCCAATGAATATTCAGGACTGAGGTCCTTTAGGATGGACTGGTTGGATCCCTTTCCAGTCAAGGGACTCTCGAGTCTTCTCCAACATAACAGTTCAAAACCATCAGTTCTTTAGCACTCAGCTTTCTTTATAGTCCAACTCTCACATCCATACATGACCACTGGAAAAACCATAGCCTTGACAAGATGGACCTTTGTTGGCAAAGTAATGTCTCTGCTTTTTAATATGCTGTCTAGGTTGGTCTTACTTGAGTTATTTTAGAGATATTATTGTGTCTTAATTGCTCATTTCTGTCCGACTCTTTATGTCCCTGTGGACTGTAGTCCACCAGACTCTTCTCTCCATGGGATTTCCTAGGCAAGAATACTGGAGTGGGTAGCCATTCCCTTCTCCAGGGAACCTACCCAACCAAGGGATTGAACCCAGGTCTCCTGCATTGCAGGCAGATTCCTTACTGTCTGAGTCTCCAGGGAAGCCCCAGAGATATTATTTCATATTATTACATACTTGCTAATAGGTAGGTTTCCAAATTCTTCAGTATTGAAACTCAAGTGGCGTTTTTCTGCGTACTTTTTTCCCTTAAGGTCAAAAGGTAAATTTCTCAAAATATAGATGAATAATTTGTAAATGTGAATGTATTTTATTTTTATGGGTATAAAAATAGATATCAAGGGATTTGCAAAGCATTTCCTTTTGGCAAATGAGCATAAAAAATCAAACTATAAAAAATGAAATACTAGGCTCTGGGTACAGGAAAATAGTTGTAACAGAAAATGTGGAGAGTTTTTTGATCATGTTTTCAAAGACACCATTCTTAGAAGTCTATATTTCTTCTGTGAAACACAGAAAACAAAGAAATAGTTAACCATCAGCAGAACTACCAGTTAAAACAAGCAAATCTGGGGAAACTCCAAATGGATCTGTGTGATTATCTTTGCATTTCTCTAAAATTAATGAAGTATATTCTTTCTATATATGCACATATCCAAGATTTATATAAGGGGTTATAGACATCAAGATGCTAAGTTCTCAAGAATGAGAATAGATATATAAGCTGTTCCCTGTCTTTTGCATTATGCTGATTTTTCCTGTAAGGGGAAAAATTAATTTTAAAAAGGCAACAGAAAGTAAATTTTCTCATTCCATGAAAATTTAAAACAATGAGATACTATTTCCACCCATGAGACTGGCAAAAGTCAAGACATATGACGATGGCAAGTGTTTGTAAACTTTGCAGAAACAGGAAATTTTATGCACTGCTGATGTTAGCATAAATGAGTACAAACCAGTTAGGAAATTAACATGGCATACATTCTTGAGTTCAGAGAACTCTGTGACCTAGGAATACCCAACCACACCTTTGCCTTGGAGAGGATCACATCAAGTAGAAGAACAGTCATCAAGGGATATTTATCATGGCGTTGATTCAATAGCTAAAAAAGGGGGATGTGTATGTGTAATAGAGAAACAGGAAATCATTAGCAGGAAAATTGACAATTTAGTCAGTAGAGTCATTGCACTGCAGTGCTGGCAGAGTTGGGAGTTGTGATTGGGCTCCTGAGGTTACTGCAGGGGCTTAAACTCCATCTGTAATGTTTTTTTATTCTAATAAAAAGAAAACCCATCTTGAGCATCTATGTTAAGTGTTCATCTTTGCAAATTTTGGCTATTGGATACATGCATGTTTCTTTTCTGTGCATGTGTATTATTTATAAGAAATCAATCCATTCATACTGCATCCTCTCAGGTAGTGAAACTTATTATATTAGAAACTAGAATAAGTCAAAGCACTGAAGTATTTGTAAATCATGAACTATAGCATCTATAGTTAGTTGTCAGAATGTCCTGCTAGTGTGTATTACCTAATAAACCATATGAAAATAGTTAAAAAAAGCAAAAACATGGTTCTATTGTCATTACAAAGCAGCTGCATAAAACTTATGGAAGACAACTGAACTGTATTTAGAAAAATTACAGGCACAGATTGTAAAGAATCTGCCTGCATTGCAGGAGAAATAAGAGATGCAGGTTCAATCCCTGGGTTGGGAAGATCTCCTAGAGAAGGGAATGGCTTACCACTCCAATATTCTTGCCTGGAGAATTCCATGGACAGAGAAGCCTGGCAGGCTACAGTCCACAGGGTCACAAAGAGTCAGACACAACTGAGTGATTAACACTTCACTTTCCCCCTTTGAACCCAGTAATCCCACTTCTAGGAATCTATCCCAAAATATCTTGGCAAAATATAAAGTAGTACAAATGCAAGCCTCTTCATTTTGCCATTACTCATTGTAGCAAAATGTTGGAAACCACCCACATGTTCATGATTAGTGGATTGGCTGGATAAACAGTGGTATGTCCACACAGTGGAATGTTGGATGGCTGTAAAGAAAAATGAGGCTGCTCTTTGTACCACCATGGGGTGATCCCCAGAATATATTGGCAGTGGAGGAAAAGTCTAGAACAGTGTTTATAGTATACTACCTTTGAAGGGGGGTTGTGTGCATGCATATGTACATATGTGTATGTGTATTTAGACTATCCAAAAGAAATTCTGGAAGCACAAAGCAAAAACTAGGGAAGATGGTTGCTTATTGGGGAAAGAGCCACAGAGTACAGAAGATAGCTACAAAAGTGAGACCTCTATGAGTGTACTTTGTTACATAATTTTAAGCTTTGAAACATATATACTTTATGTATTCAAAAATTAAAAAGGGAAAAATGGAATCAGATGTAATCATTGAACCTAACCCTAACTGTATATCAAGTTGGTGGCTTAAACTTGGGGAAAGTAATTTCTCTGAGTGACTTTAAAACTACTGATTTTACCTATCCATCCCTAGTGGGGTATAGTTTAAGGACATGTGTGAGTGTGTGCTAAGTCGCTTCAGTCATGTCCAACTCTTTGTGACCCCATGGGCTGTGGCCCGCCAGCCTCCTCTGTCCATGGGATTCTCCAGGCAAGAATATTGGAGTGGGTTGTCATACTCTCCTCCAGGAGATCTTCCTGATCCAGAGATAGAACCCATGTCTCTTAAGTCTCCTACATTGGCAGGCGGTTTCTTTACCACTAGTGCCACCTGGGAAACCCAGTTTAAGGACATCCATGCTTATATAGGGAGAAGCAAATGACAACCCACTCCAATATTCTTGCCTGGAGAATCCTGTGGACAGAGGAGCCTGGTGGGCTGCTGTCCATAGCGTCGCACAGAGTCGGACACGACTGAAGCGACTTAGCATGCATGCTTATATAAATGTCAAGAAACCATAAACTACATTTGTTAATCTTATTGTGAGCTGTGACATTGATATTGTTACCTTGAAATTATTATAGGAATATTTTGGAAAAAACGAATAAGAAATACATTACTGTTGTTAGGAATCAATGTTCTTAGCACAATAGAAAGGATACAATTTTTAAAGCTACCCAGAGTCCTATAATATTAAATTTGAATTGGAAATACCAATATGCATTCATAATTATCTTTAGTCTTAAAATGTCTACTTTATAAATCTGTTCACTGAACAGACCTGCAAGTAGTGATAGCCCTGTGGCAATGAACACCCGCTACTGCCCAGATTATGCTAGCTAAGTCCCATTTCTCATTAAAAAGGAGAAGTATTTCTTGGAGAAATGACTGATTCTTGGTCTGAGATGCTTTATCATGCCAGAAAGCAAAGAAGCTATCAAAGATTAACAAGGTTATGTCAAAAGAATATAGGAACTGGAATTCTCTGGTGGTACAGTGGATAGAAATCCACCCACCCATGCAGGGTACATGAGTTTGATCCCTGATCCGGGAAGATTCCACATGCTATGGAGCACAATTATTTTTTAAAAAACCCATGCCCTCAGAATGATACTTGAAAAGATCATTGGTCACCATTATATGTTTCCAGGGCACCAGCACAGGCTTCTCTGGTAGCTCAGCTGGAAAAGAATCTGCCTGCAATGCAGGAGACCCCAGTTCAATTTCTAGGTTGGGAAGTTCCCCTGGGGAAGTGATAGGCTACCCACTCCAGTATTCTTGGGCTTTCCTGGTGGCTCAGCCAGAAAAGAATCTGCCTGCAATGTGGAAGCCCTGGGTTCGATCCCTGGGTTGGGAAGCTCCCCTGGAGGAGGGCATGGCAATCCACTCCAGTATTCTTGCCTGGAGAATCCCATGGACAGAGGAGCCTGATGGGCTACACTCCATGGGGTTACAAAGAGACAGACATAACTGAGGGACTATGCACACAGCACAGGGCAGCAGTACACTATTATGAAAGTCACTCAATAAGAATCAAGCATTTATTCTGCCTTCTATATATTTCAGGGTATCTGAATAGTTGATGATGCAAAGTTTTCCTTTATAGAAAAGTTCTAATTAATAAATATAGAAAGAAAGATAAAATTAGAAAATTACGTTTTGGCCGCCTTAATGAAAAAACTGGTCTAGGTAATTATCATTGAGTGTTAACATCTTTTCCTATCCTTTTATACTCAGCCTATTTGCATCCTTGATCTAAAGTGTTTCTCTTGTAGACAGGGTGTAGTTGGATCTGATCTGGTTTTTCGTTCAGTCTGTCAGTCTCTCCCTTTTGTTGGGTTGTCTCGTCTGTTTGCCTTTAATGTTGTTGACATAGTTGGTTTTCATCTGGTATGTCACCTTTTGTTTCCTGTAACTCATATGTCTTTTTGTACCTCTATTCCTCTTTCACTGTTTCCTTTTGAACTGGTGAATTTTTAGTGCTACATGTTTATTTATTTAATTTTTTTTTATTATATTAAGGTATGTTCCTTCTATTCCCACCTTCTGGAGGGTTTTTTTTTTTTATCATAAATGGATGTTGAATTTTGTCAAAGGCTTTCTCTGCATCTATTGAGATTAATTTTTTTTTTTTTTTAGGTATTTTCTTAGTGGTTTCTCTAGAGCTTACCAAATACATTTTAACTTATCAGAATACTTCAGATTTATGCTAATTTCAGTGAGGTACAGAAACATTAGTGCTATAAAGTTCTTTCTTCTTTTTCTGCTATAATGATTATACATATTATATCTATATATGTTGCAAACCCTGTGAAACATTTTTGCAATTATTGCTTTATATGAACTTATATATTTTAAAGAGGCTAAGTGAATAAATGATATCAAGTGGATATTTATAATGTTTGTTATATGAACCTTCTTACTTACCATTCGTGGTTCTCTTCCTTTGTTACTGTGGATTCAAGTTACCATCTGGTGTATTTTTCTTCCCTGTACAGCTTTTCCCACACACTTAGTTTGTATTGTTGTTGTTATGTAATTGTCTTTTAAATCAGATAACAGAAGAAAGCAGAAGGATGTGCATTCATTCTGTCATATATTGGGTTGGCCAATAAGTTCGTTTGGGTTTTTCCATAAGATGTAATGGAAAAGCTTGAATGAACTTTTTGGCCAACCCAGTATAATTACTAACACACATTTATAATTGCATGATCACTTGTGCTGATGTTCTTTGTTTTTGCATCTATGTTGATTTGAATTATTGTCTGGCATCTCTTACTTTCAGCCTGAAAATCTTTCCTAGCATTTCTTATAAGGCAGGTATGCTAGCAATGAGTCCTATGCTTTATTTATATAGGAATATCTTAATTCACCTTCATTTTTGAAAGATAGTTTCGCTGGATATATGTTTTGTGGTTGGCAGTCTTTCTCCTTTTTCTGCAGTTCGAATGTGTCATCCCACTGTCTTCTGGCTTCAATTATTGCTGATGAGAAGTCAGCTGTTAATCTTGGGTCACCTTATTTGTCACTAGTCAGTTTTCTCGTGCTACTTTCAAGATTTTCTCTTTGTCTTTATCTTTCAACATTTGTATCTGGATGTGGATCTCTTTGAATTTACCCTCTGTAGGGCTTTTTGAGCTTCTTGGATTAATTTTTTTTTAAATCACATTTGAGATGTTTCAGCCATTATTTCCTCCAGCAGTTTCTTCCTGTTCCTCTCTCACATGCCTCTCCTTCTGGTACTCCTATTATGCATGCGTTGGTGCACTTTAGGGTGACCCCAGACTTTCTGAGTCTGTTTGTTTTCCTTTGTTCTTTATCTTTGCTTTTTATCTTTGTTTTTCAAATTGAATACTTTTCACTTTCAAGTTTGATATTTCTTTTTTCTGCAAGTTCAAAACTATTATTGATCTCCTCTTGTAAATTTTTCATTTTAGATATTGTAATTTTCTATTCTAGAATTTCCATTTGATTCTTTTAAATAACTTCTGTCTCTTTATTGATAATCTCTTTTTGGTAAGACATTGCCATTAGATCTCTCATTTCCTTTCAAAGAGTAGTTTTCTTTAGTCTTTGAACATATCTATAATAGCTGCTTTGAAGTCTTTGTAAAGTCTGACATCTGGGTCCTTTCATAGACTGTTTTGTTTGTCTGCTTTTTTCCTTATATACTGGTTATATTTCCCTGTTTGTTTACACATTTCATAACTTCCCCCCCACCCCCAACTGAGTGTTTTAGATAATATATTTTAGCAACGCTGGATTCTGATTTTCACTTCCCTCACTCTTGTTGTTTTCTTATTTATATGTTTTGTGACTTAGGTAGGCTAGTTTACTGTTTTACCACCCCCCATCCTTGCAACCATTGTGGAGCCCTTGATGTTGTTTCTCAGAGGATGTATCCTTGGAGATGTACATAGTCACTCTGAGATGATGGTACTTTTAGTAGGTCTCTCTTTGAGGGTTTCTTCCCTAATTTTTCTTTTAAGCTGTTGGCTTCTGTTGGTATCACACCAACCCAGCTATTCAGTTCAGTCACTCAGTTGTGTTCGACTCTTTGCGACCCCGTGAATCACAGCACGCACTCCAGGCCTCCCTGTCCATCACCAACTCCCGGAGTTCACTTAAACTCATGTCCATCGAGTCGGTGATGACATCCAGCCATCTCATTCTCTGTCGTCCCCTTCTCCTCCTGCCCCAAATCCCTCCCAGCATCAGAGTCTTTTCCAGTGAGTCAACTCTTCGCATGAGGTGGCCAAAGTATTGGAGTTTCAGCTTTAGCATCAGTCCTTCCAGTGAACATCCAGGACTGATCTCCTTTAGAATGGAATGGTTGGATCTCCTTGCAGTCCAAGGGACTCTCAAGAGTCTTCTCCAACACCACAGTTCAAAAGCATCAATTTTTCAGCGCTCCCCTTTCTTCACAGTCCAACTCTCACATCTGTACATGACCACTGGAAAAACCATAGCCTTGACTAGATGGACCTTGGTTGCCAAAGTAATGTCTCTGCTTTTTAATATGCTATCTAGGTTGGTCATAACTTTCCTTCCAAGGAGTAAGCGTCTTTTAATTTCATGGCTGCAATCAGCATCTGCAGTGATTTTGGAGCCCCAAAAAGTAAAGTCTGACACTGTTTCCACTGTTTCCCCATCTATTTCCCATGAAGTGATGGGACCAGATGCCATGATCTTAGTTTTCTGAATGTTGAGCTTTAAGCCAACTTTTTCACTCTCCTCTTTCACTTTCATCAAGAGGCTTTTGAGTTCCTCTTCCCTTTCTGCCATAAGGGTGGTGTCATCTGCATATCTGAGGTTATTGATATTTCTCCCGGCAATCTTGATTCCAGCTTGTGCTTTTTCCAGCCCAGCGTTCCTCATGATGTACTCTGCATATAAGTTAAATAAGCAGGGTGACAATATACAACTTTGACGTACTCCTTTTCCTATTTGGAACCAGTCTGTTGTTCCATGTCCAGTTCTAACTGTTGCTTCCTGACCTGCATACAGGTTTCTCAAGAGGCAGGTCAGGTGGTCTGGTATTCCTATCTCTTTCAGAATTTTCCACAGTTTGTTGTGATCCACACAGTCAAAGGCTTTGGCATAGTCAATGAAGCAGAAATAGATGTTTTTCTGGAACTCTCTTGCTTTTTCCATGATCCAGTGGATGTTGGCAATTTGATCTCTGGTTCCTCTGTCTTTTCTAAAACCAGCTTGAATATCTGGAAGTTCACAGTTTATGTATTGCTGAAGCCTGGCTTGGAGAATTTTGAGCATGGCTTTACTAGCGTGTGAGATGAGTACAGTTGTGTGGTAGTTTGAGCATTCTTTGGCATTGCCCTTCTTTGGGATTGGAATGAAAACTGACCTTTTCCAGTCCTGTGACCACTGCTGAGTTTTCCAAATTTGCTGGCATATTGAGTGTAGCACTTTCACAGTATCATCTTTCAGGATTTGAAATAGCTCAACTGGAATTCCATCACCTCCACTAGCTTTGTTCATAGTGATGCTTTCTAAGGCCCACTTGACTTCACATTCCAAGATGTCTGGCTCTAGATGAGTGATCACACCGTCGTGATTATCTTGGTCATGAAGATCTTTTTTGTATAGTTCTTCTGTGTATTCTTGCCACCTCTTCTTGATATCTTCTGCTTCTGTTAGGTCCATACCATTTCTGTCCTTTATCAAGCCCATCTTTGCATGAAATGTTCCCTTGGTATCTCTAATTTTCTTGAAGAGATCTCTTGTCTTTCCTATTCTGTTGTTTTCCTCTATTTCTTTGAATTCATCGCTGAGGAAGGCTTTCTTATCTCTCCTTGCTATTCTTTGGAACTCTGCATTCAGATGCTTATATCTTTCCTTTTCTCCTTTGCTTTTCGCTTTTCTTCTTTTCCCAGCTATTTGTAAGGCCTCCTCAGACAGCCATTTTGCTTTTTTGCATTTCTTTTCCATGGGGATGGTCTTGGTCCCTGTCTCCTGTACAATGTCATGAACCTCTGTCCATAGTTCACCCAGCTATTAGGCTCCACTAATTGCCAGCTGACTGCTATTATTTCCAACAATATACAAGGGCTTAAGCTCCTCTGTAGTCTGATCCAATTATATTTGGATTCCTTTGCAGAAGATCCAATCTTTGGCCAAAAGGGCTGTTTTTTAGCTGTCTCTTTCTTTGATAATATAGGTGATCTACAGTTTAGTTTGTGCTATCATGGAGCCTTGTATACCAGTCTTTAGGTCCACTGGTCATTTCCATTGCTCTACCTAGTCTGTCATTAAGCCCATATGAAGAATTCTTTATTTCTGATATTGTATTTTTCACTGTAGCATTTCTACTGGGATCATTCTTATAGTTTCTATGTGTTTCAGTTCTGCATCTCTTGAGACATGTTATCTACCATATACACACTATTCTTTAGAATTTTTTATCATAGTTACTTTAAAGTCCCTATCTAATCATTTCTATAGCTAAACTGTTGAAATTAAGAAGAATTTATAATTGGGTCCTAGTCAGATCTTCTATCGGAGAAGGCAATGGCAAGCCACTCCAGTACTCTTGCCTGGAAAATCCCATGGATGGAGGAGCCTGGTGGGCTGCAGTTCATGGGGTCGCTAGGGGTCGGACACGACTGAGCAACTTCACTTTCACTTTTCACTTTCACACATTGGAGAAGGAAATGGCAACCCACTCCAGTGTTCTTGCCTGGAGAATCCCAGGGACAGGGGAGCCTGGTGGACTTCCATCTATGGGGTCACACAGAGTTGGACACGACTGAAGTGACTTAGCAGCAGCAGTAGCAGCAGCAGATCTTCTATTGTCTATTTCCGCTCTTGATCATGGGTCAAATTTTCTTGCCTCTTCATGCATCTTATTTTTTACAACCTGTATGACACTTTGTACCAAACATTATATTCCTCTTCTTTCAAGCTGTCAGAGTTGGAGCACCAAGTCAATCTCATCCATGGTTGAACTGAGTTTGGGCTCTTTTTTAGGTTTGGTTTGATTCAGTTCACTACAGGTTTCAAATGCTTTGAAAGGAGGGTCAGGACTTTTTCCACATAGCTTGGGCTCTGTTCACTGAGAGGTCTCCTGTGCTTTACATCTGAGGTCCCACCTCTCTGAACCTCGAGAGTTGTCTCCATGTTACGGCCCAGCTAGCAGATACAGGGGCCCTAGAGACTAACGGTTGACCTCTGGTTCTACTGGAGAGTTTCTCAGATCTGCTCCTCTGCCCCTAGACTTTGGAGGTCAGCTGTCTCACACTCAGTGTAGGTCTGCATTGCCTTGAAGGGGTTTCCTCCAACTCTCTCCTGTTCTCTAGGTCTCAGTAGCTGAAAGCCTGGAGTTTCTTTCCAGGATGGATTTCTCTTGAGTTTCCTCCTCAGCCCTCCACTTCCATAGGGGGAAGAACCTACATATCTCAGGGGTCTTGCAGTTTTCTGGCTTCAGCTGTAGGAAAGAGTAGCCCATGGGTACAAACTCATCCTGTGACTGGAGCTCCTTCACTCTCTAATTTGTCACCTGGCCATCAGAGATTCGTTCAACTATCAGAATGTTTCTCCTCCTTCTGTTCTTCCCTTACTGCTCTCTCAGAGGTGAAAGCAGTCAGCTGGAAAACTCCTTAAATAATCTTTTCTGTCACTCCACTTCTATACTCTAGATTTCATACAAATGTTAGTCATATGTAAACACTTCATATTCACAGTAAGGACATCATTTTCTTGGTGAGCCAGAAAGTGAGTTGTTTTTTGAAGCATCTCTAATTTAGTCAATTTTTTTTAAGACATGGAAATTCTATGGTAGTTGTTGCCTTTGTCTGTGAAAATTATAGAAAAGAGAAACCAGGAGACTGTCACTTTACTCCTGGAAAGTACTTTCTGTTTGCACTGCTTATGTCATTCACTTTTTCACAATTCTGATGGATGAGGAAGAGAATGGGGCTGTCTGAATGTCTGTTTGACCAGATCTCCTCACATGATATGGTTTCTCATTTTTCTAATATCAAATTTCAGAATTTTAAAGCAGACAATAGCTTGCTCAAGTTTACAGAGCTTCTCATTACCTGGTAGTGAGAGGAAAATTGGACTGAAGGCTGATCAGAAGAAGAGTTCACCCAAGTACCATGACTTTGTTCTAATTTAAGGAAGTTTAAACCGGAGAAAGTGGTCATTTCCAACTGGGCTGTTCTTGTATTGCTGTGGTGTGTGATGTGTGATCATAGTAGGGACAAGTCCAAGTGATTACTTCTATCATGATGCTCCATGGATAGTTGCCAGGATCCTTATTTTAGGACTTGATTCTTTGGCCCCATGACTGCAATGTGTGTCCCCGAATATGTTTGGCTGAATCTTCTTAACCGTGTTGCGAACTGGTCTGGCCTGGCCTCCTGTAGGGCACTCTTTCTGTGGCCAAAGATGCCAATACATGTGGTTTCCTACATGCTTGTGGCCTCGACTCCCTTGGACGACAGGCTGGCCATGCAGTGACAGACCTGCCTCTCAGTGGGAGTTTTCAGGATGTCTAATCGGATGGAAATTTGATCTGGATGCATAACTGGCCTTGGCAGTTGGATGGTGCAAAAACCCAAATCTGCCCTGGCTTTACTAGTTCATAGTGACCAGCACCATCAGTCCCGCTTTGTGGGCCCATTGTCTTCTGGCTGGATGGCTTGGGTTGGATCCATTTCTTAGGAACCTAAAAAAGGGAATCAGTGCTACCAGGATGTCATGTGGAGGCGCAAGCCTGGAGCTCCAGGGACCTTCCAGGTGCATCCACTTTCCAGGTGAACCATTCATTTATTCACACGCTTATCCACATCTGTTGGGGACCTACTATGTGCCAGGCTTCATGCGAGGCCATGGGTGTTGAGGGTAAGCAGGAGACAGTTCTGCCCACAGGGGACTCATAGTCTAGAGGGAGAGATGGACACTGAACAAGAAATGACAGATGGGAGTGTGTGCAGAAGCCAGGGTCTGATGGACGCTTAGCAGGGAGCCTTGACCTAGCCTGGGGTGGGGGTGGGAGCAGAGGTGGTTCCCCCCCAGGGGCTCACCAGGCTCCTCTGTCCATGGAATTTTCTAGCCAAGAATATTGGAACCAGTTGCATTTCCTTCTCCAGGGGATCTTCCCAACCCAGAGACTGAACTCACATCTCTTGCGTCTCCTGCATTGCAGATGGATTCCTTACTGCTAGCGACAACTGGGAAGCCTTTTTTGTAAGTGGGGTTGAAAACACCAACAAACAGGGCCACAGAAAGAATCCCATAATGCTTGAAAGTGCTCAACACATAGTCAGTCTGGTTTCTGGTTTTACTTTTAATGGAGGAATTCCATATAAGGAGTCTATTTCATATTTCACCAAATATATCAACTGAAGAGTGTCCATGATTATGTGACGCTTGTTGAGACATCACATTTCTCTTACACATGAATTATTGACAGATACTTATGGTTCTTCCTTTCCTATGCTCAGGAGAGAAAAACCCCATTTCACTGTAGACTCTTTTTTTTTTTTTTTATTAAGGTAATACTTGATTTAGGAGCCTGGGAAGATGGTAGTTGATGGATAAATATTGGGTTGGATAAAAAGTTTGTTCAAGTTTTTCATAAGATGTTAGAGAAAAACTCAAATGAACTATTTGGTTAACCCAGTAATAAGCAGATAGATAAGAACAAACAGTAAGCTACCCCGTAAAAAGAAGACAAGGAAGTGAAAAAAATCCCCAAAAGGAGTGATAATGCTAAAGGACTTTGCATTTTGAGAGAGATCAGAAGCATAGCTGTCGGTTCCTTCATGCATGCATGCTCAGTTGATTAGTTGTGTCTGACTCTTTGTGACCCCATGGACTGTAGCTCTCCAGGCTCCTTTGTCCATGGGATTCTCCAGGCAAGGATACTGGAGTGGGTTGCCATTTCCTTCTCCAGGGAATCTTCCTAACCCAGGGATCGAACCCGAGTCTCCTACATCTCCTGCAGTGCAGGCAGGTTCTTTACCACTGTGTATCTCTTCAGTGTCCTTCAGTTCTTGGCTTCATTGCCACACCCTTAGAAGGGCTTTTCCTCCAGAACTAAACTCAAACAGCCAGCGCTCTGTCTAGCCCCACCTGTTCTCAACTTCCATGTGACATTGTCCTCCAGTCCCCCTTCTTGTCTCATAGCCCTTTCCTGGCACAGTTTTCTCACTGACCCAGCCTGGATCCCAGGACTGTGTGGGGTCTCACTTTCCATTAACCTCAGCCTTGACTGATACCCCCATCCCCAATCTTCCCTTTCTTGGTCCTAGGGATCTGGCTTCTCATTAGGGGCAGAAATCATAGCCATGCCTTGGCTATTTCCCCAACCTTGACCAAGGTCAAAGGGCTGCTTGCCCATCCTCTTGTATACCCTGGTGTCACAAATTATGAAGACCTTGATTCAAGTCTCATGAGCATCACTTACTGGAAGCACCAGACATCTTCTGCCAACTGTCTGGCTGCCAAGACGCCATCTTTCACAAGTCAGCTCCCAGAATCTGACCTCCCCTGTGAAACCTTCTGCCCTGATTCATCAGAGGATAGTGGATGTCCTTCTGTTGACCATCATAGCCTGGGTGTGGACTTCTTCTGGCCACTTTGACGCTCTCAACCCTCCTACTTGCATTATGTGCTTGCTGTCATCTTCTACCCTGAGAGTATAGCATGCTTACTCTGCACCTGGTACACTTTGTTTTATTTTCTTTTGTCATCACATGAAAGGATTCATTTCAAGTAGTTGAAATTGGAGTTTAGTTTCCAAAATTGCAGGCATAAGCAGCGTTTCAGTGGAATACTCACTTTGGTGAAATTTACTTAACTGGCCCTCCTGTTGGATAATTTCAGTGCTTCAAAATCTTCAGCCTGATTACTAATAAAACCGTGTAGCCTTCACAAATGTGGTGTTCTCTGTATTTAGGGCCCTTTCTTCAGGATAGATTCTCTGACATGGATTAAAGGAGTTCAGTGTTCTGTGCCTCTTGAAAAACAATGCAGAATTGCCATTCTGGAGGGTTGTGTTGATTTACAGTGCTTCTAGAAATACACAAAGGTGTTTGATTTCACTGCTTCCCCTTGAGGATTGGAAAATGAGATAGAAGATCAGCTGGGGATGAGGAGAGAGGCTGTAAGTGCTTAGTGTCCAGCTGAAGTCAAATAAAATGAATTTGCCAAGAAGCATGGTTTTGGTCTTTTTCTCCATTTCAGCTTGGGAGCAGAAATGAGAAAGAGAAGGAAAAAAAAAACATCAGAAGGCAGGGGCGAGAAGGGTGTGGCAGAGGTCAGGGGAGTGAGAGAGTCTTGGGTGCTGGCAGGGCATCTGACCATGGGGCCCCAGGTTGAATTGGGTGGAAGTAATTCAATTGTCATGGCCACCTCATGCAACAAGTTGACTCACTGGAAAAGACTCTGATGCTGGGAAAGGTTGGGGGCAGGAGGAGAAGGGGACAACAGAGAATGAGATGGCTGGATGGCATCACCGACTCTGTGGACATGAGTTTGAGTGAACTCCGGGAGTTGGTGATGGACAGGGAGGCCTGGCGTGCTGTGATTCATGGGGTCGTGGAGAGTTGGACACGACTGAGCGACTGAACTGAACTGAACTGAACTGAATACTTGGGAAGGGCTGGCTGAGGGGCCGAGAGCAGGAATGAGAACTTTGTGGACTTGAAGTCTTTGTAGATGGAAGGATGGGCGATTCAGGTGGAGGTGAGACATGGGAGCTTCACATCTTCAGTAGGGGGGCAGATCTCTGGGGAAAGCCATCTTATGTTGGCCATGGTCATGGTGACTGGAGGTGGGGTTGGTATTGGGAACATCAAGGATTCATGACGCCAGGGGCTGGACTGGTCCTAACGTGGGCATTGGAGCTGTTTGGGTGATGGTTGAGAGGATCCTGAAGCCATCTGCTGGGCACTGATGCCCCTGGGGGAGTGTCCAGGATGAGGGTGATGATGGGCGGAGGTTAGGACTCATGGAGCTGTATGTCCTGAGCTTCCAAGAAAGAGAGATGTTTAACACAGCTTGGTGGGAAGGTGGGGTGACTTGGGGAGAGGATCACAAAGACTCATCCAGTACACTGGGGCTCCAGACCCCAGGGCCGAGGGAGCATCTTCACTGTGAGAGGAGAAGGAAATTGGTTAGAGTTCAAGCTTGAAAGTTAAAATGGACGTGCTGTAGGCTGTTTGTCAGTGGTAGTTTGGGGGTCCTTAGGGACTTCTCCAGTGGAACTAGTGGTAAAGAATCTGCCTGCCAGTGTAGGAGAGGTAAGAGACGTGGGTTCGATCCTTGGGTCAGGAAGATCCCCTGAAGGAGGGCATGGCAACCCACTCCAGTATTCTTACCTGGAGAATCCCATGGAGAGAGGAGCCTGAAGAGTTCAGTCTATGGGATCACAAAGAGTCGGACATGACTGAAGCGACCTTAGCATGTAGTACGCACATAGGGCCCAGTTAAAAGTGCAAAAGGCGGCTCAGCAGAGCAAACATGGTGGGAGAGAGCCTGTTCTGGCCGGATGAGTCCAGCCCTCTTGATCACAGAGTAATGGTAGAGATTCTCTGACCTTCCCCTCTATCCTGAAGGTCAGATAGATCCCAATCTCATAACAACTCAGTGGGTCACCTGTCTCTGGAGTTTAGTCTCAGACACCAGAGGATGTGGGAGCGCAGTGCTGGCCATGCTGCCAAGCAACTATGCAGAACTTCATTATCAGCAGCAGAGTCCCTGTGAGTCTGACTAAGAGCATGTGCTGGGAGAGGGAGCTTTGCAAGAGTCAATCAGACCCTGCTTTTGCTTCAGAGTCAGGGTTGTCTGTTTAATTAACAGCTGGAAATGACCAGCGGCTTCTACTGTGTCGGCTGCAAGACTGTGCTGGGAGTGTTAAGCTCTTGGCTAAGTCCAAGTGGAGCTTGTTAGTTTTGTGGAGGTGGTGTAGCCCCTTGCTTCCTGTCCCCCGTCAGAGACATACATCCTCCCTTATCGTGGAGGATCCTTCTTCCATATAAGACCAGGTTTTCCCAAAGTCAGCTCCTTCCTGAAAACGATGGAGGGATGGACAATTCAATTGAGCAGCGGAAGCTTAAGCATTGTTAGAAGACACATGTCTTCAAATTCTGCCACTCTCATTGTCTCGCTGTGTGAATTCAGCCTGGTGGCTGAAACTCTGTGAGCCTCACCTCCTGCATCTGTAAAATGGGGACAGAGGCTGTCTCTCCCTGCTCGGGCTGCAGGCAGAACACTTCATTTGCTCTCCCGCTCCTCACCAGAGAAGGTCAGAAGTAAGACACGGTTCCCCCTGAGCTGTGATGTGTTCCCCTCTCTCTCTTAAGCCTGGGTTGAAAGCCACAAGGTGTAGAGCCCACCCCAGGACGTGACCCACCTCTGCTCCTCTCTGAATCTAGTGGAAAGGATAGAACCTTGAGGTCAAGGCAGCCTGGGGGCCATGTTTAGCCTGTAGATGTAGTTGTTTTTTGTTTCCCAGGTGATGCTAGTGGTAAAGAACCCACCTGCCAATGCAGGAGACATGAGATGTGGATTTGATCTCTGGGTGGGGAAGATCCCCTGGAGGAACGTGTAGTAACCCATCCCAGTATTCTTATCTGGAAAGAGCAGCCTGGTGGCCTACAGTCCCTGGGGTGCAAGGAGTCAGAGACGGCTGAGCGAATGAGCACGCACTCATGCAAATCTTTTTAATTGGCACAACTGGGAGGGAAGTCCCTTTGGCCTCTAGAGGGTAGAGACCAGAGGTGCTGCTCAGCATCCTGCAGTGCGCGAGAGCGCCCCCACTGCAGAGAATCGCCCAGCCACAGCATCTGCAAGGAAGTCCTGTCCTGGAGCCACGACACCGGGGTACTCCCCCAGCTCTGCTTCCTCAATGTGGCCTTGACCTGTGGCCTCTCTGAGCCTCAGTTTCCCATCTCTGATTTGGGGATGATAGAAGTGTCCATCCCTTGTGGGCATGTGGGCTGTAAAGGAAGTCATCTGTGCGCAGACACATTCCCGGTCATCCAGGACTGGAGCTCTGGTTTTCAGAGAGGTGGCAGTCTTCTAGCCCTCTGCTGCATGTTAACCATGACCTCGGGCTCATCACATGCTCTCTCTGAGCCTCAGCGTCCCCACCTGGACATCACAGAGAATGATAGTGTACCCTTCTGGGATGTGAGATAAAACAGGACTCTGTTGCTACTTGGCAGATAGGGGATGAAAATAAGTCTGAGTATCCCGTGTTCCTGGTCTCCCCAGGCATAGCTGGGCCCTTTGTGCAGCTTCCGCCTCTCTCTCTGCCCCACATCCCTGTTCCTCTTCCACGAGGCAGGTTAACCCACCCTGACTCCACATCCCTGTTCCTTGTCCATGAGATGGGTAAACTCACCCTGATCCCACTCTCCAGGATTCAGGAAGTCTGCTGTGCCTGGCCTTTGGTGAGTGGACATTAGAGGGGTTTCCAGGGGAGAAGTGGGCGTGGCTTAGGCTAGGCTGGTGTTGATGGTGAAGAGGGGATGGAATTGAGAGAGATCCTGGGGATGGGGGGGTAGACTCCAGGAAGTTGCCAATGGGTCGATCGAGGGGTCTGTTCCACAATTGGGAGGTGTCTGAGGGCAGGAGGGCACCTCATTTCACTCTTGTCTCCCCATCATCTGAATCAGTATGGTTGGTGGATTTGAGTAAGCTTGGAGCTATTGGGGCATCCCTCTGGGACAGTTATGACTCATCTGTCTTCTCTTACTTGATTTAGTATCATTGTGATGGGGACGTCCTAAGACTCGGTTGGGGTCTCCCTCCCCTCTGAGTCTCTTTGGGTCTCAGTTTCCCTATCTGTACAAGGGGGATGGAGTACCTCCCTCAACAGCCTCTGTAAGGACTCAGTAAGACCTGGAACAGGGAGCCCCAGCGGTGATGGGCTCCCTAGTACAGACGGGAGGGTCTGACTGTGGATCATCCTCCTGAGAGCTGGTCCCAGGGGCCTGCCTACCTCCTGGGAGCCCTGCACTGGGCTAAGCGGCGTTTCTGTGGTTAACCCCGTCTAGATCAGTGACTTGGCCTGGGAACTACCTTGAGTTCTCATTTTCTGCTCACAGCTAGGTCTGGGGCTCAGCATGTGGCCAGTGCTCAGCTGACTTGAGGGCTCACAGGAGTGGCCTTGGATCTGACCTCACTTGGTGCTCCCTTGGGACTATCCCTGAACTGGGCAGTGACTCATGGCCCCTTGATGTTGTCACCTCAGTGCTGCAGAGGTCCAGGTCCAATTCAGAGAGAGGTGGTTTCTGTGCCTGGCCCTCCACCTCCTGACCAGCTCCTAACATGTGGCCTGGGAGCAGCTTATTCTACCTGTCCAAGCCTGAGTTTCCCCACCAGACAGAGGGGTCACAGAAGGGCCTGCCTTGGGATCATCAACAGTGAGGGTGAGACCAGGCCTGGCTACCCAGTGAACTGCAAACTGTTTATATTCTATCCTCTGCCTTCAGCCAAGATTCCAGTCCTCAGTTTTCTCGATGCTGAAAAGGGGCAGAAATCAGCTGCCCCTCAATTGTAAGAATCTCCGGCTGGCTCCTCAGTGCCCACGGTCTCCCCCCCACCCCATGTCTCCCCAGCAGGAGAACAGAAATGTATCATTAGCAGGGCCAGGCCTCTTTTCTGAAAGGCAGAAGCAATGTATCCGTGCCTGCTGGAATTAGAGGTTCCCAGAGAGATACTGGAGGGGGTTGCCATTTCCTTCTCCAGGGGATCTTCCCCACCTCGGGATCAAACCCCGGACTCCTGCCTGGTAGGTAGATTCTTTACCACTGAGCCACATGGGAAGCTCCCAAATGTGGAATAACTCCCTAAAAGTGTTCTGTGTTCACGTTCAGTGTGTTCACTACAGGGCTGTGGGAGGGGCCTGACTCCCCTCTGGGCCCTGCTCTTGGGGTTGCCCTCCTCCCCTTGTTTCCCCTACCCTCCCCGCCCCCCAGCTCCTACTCAGTGAACCTTTATTGCACTTTGCTCACCTGATCTCAGCTCATCTCACTGCAGCCCTGGGGAGGTGTACACTGTACACTGGGGTAAACCCCAGCAACCGTGTGGTGGATGCAGAACTGGCACCTGGGTCAGCCTCGCTCCGGAATCCAGCCCTCATCCCCGGGTTTGTCTCCATCCTCAGGAAGGATCTGGGCCCCTCTGGGTGCAGTGAGGCTGACCCAATAGGAGGACCTTCGCTAATCAGTTCCTTGCCCTGGACTGAGTGCTGGACAGCCTGTTATCCCACTTTGCAGATGACAGCACCAAGACTCTCCTAAATCCACACTGTCGTGAGGTGGTGGGACAGGATCCAGACCCACAGCTGCCATTCTCTGGAGCAGAAATGTCAGCCAGGGGCAGTTCTGTCCCCCAGGGAATATCACAGTGGCTGGAGAGTTGTCAGAACTGGGGTTGGGGGCTCCTGGCACCTCGTGGGGGGTGAGAATCAGGAGGCCAGACATCCTACAATACTCCGGCCCATAGTGGAGAAGGGTGTGGCCCCTGATGTTGACAGACAGTGCTGAGGCCCAGTAACCCTGTTCTGGGCCCTCCTCGCTGGGTGGAGCCCCTGAGCCAGTCACACAGGTACAGACAGAAGAGATATTGGGCCTTCATGTGTGTCCCTCACCTGTCTGCTGCCCATCCCAGGCCTGGGATAGAAGGTACAGAGGGGTCCTGCCCTCAGCATCCTTGAACTGAGGTTGGAGGTCAGAGTCCTGTTCTCCCACTCTGATCCCTCTGGGGTTGGCTCCGGGCAGCCTCCTGACCTAAGACTGCAGTGGCTGCCTCTCGGCTGTGCACGGCCAGGGCACCCTCTCCTCAAGGTCAGTGAAGCAGCAGTGGGGTAGGGAGAGCACCCCTGTAACCCATGGACCGTGCCTAAGGCCAGGAGCAGTGGCTGGAGCGGTGCGATTTAGGGGCTTGCTTCAGACTCTGGCCAGATGTTGGCCGGGCAGTTTACTGACAGTGCTGGGGGACAAGCCGTGGGGACCAAGCCGAGCCAGAGGGACCGGTCCCAAGCTGGTTCCTCGGGCCCTGGGCTGCGCTCCTCACCCCGCCCCGGCCGCACTCCTGCAATGTCTATATTTAAAAATGTTTTACGGATAATAATGGTGTTCAGGCCCCAAAGGCAGACGGGAGTGCCCTGACAATTGCAGTGCTGCTCCGGGTTGGAGGTTTTTTCGGGGAACTGAGCTAGTCCTGAACGCTGCAGGGCTGTTTGCCAACCACTCCCTCGGAGGGAGGTGTGGGGAGACGGGATCTGGGCGCCAGCAGGGAGGCAGAGTTTCCTGGGAGAATGAGGGCCTTAATTCTGTACCATTCTTTGACCATAAGGTGAGTGGGATTCCCCAGACACCACCACAGGAGGGAGGGCAGTGGGTGTCTTTTTGGGGGGGAGGCCTCTTAGAGGCAGACTTTGCAGATGTGAACAGCAGCAGGCCCAGTCAACGGGGGATGAGTCCCCCTCCCCACCCCCACCCTCCGACCTCTTGAATCAAATGGTCAGGTTGGGAGCCTAGGGTGAGGGGTGGGAGTGCCCTGCTCCCCACAGATGGGTCATTTTTATGCATCTTATGCTTCTGGTGGGTCAGGCCAGGATTAGCCAGCCGCCCTGCCCTCCAGCCACAGAGACCAGAAAAAGAGTCTATTGTTGCCACAGCAATGCTATTTTAACCTATTACTTCTGGGCTAAAAATAAAGATTCCACCTGGATGCCTTTTCATCTCCAGCTTGTAAGATAATTTCCAGGAAATAATAGATTGAAATCGATGTGCATTTTGACTGCACTGGGTCCTCTTCTACAGCCGGGTTTTGTCAAAATTCAAAGTAGGGGAAGTTTCCAACCATGGAGGTTTAAAGCTTCATTTAGCATCTGGGAAAAAATGTTGCACCCGCAGAAGTCATTATCCCTTGGAATCTCCTCCACAGAATCACTGCTTGGGAGGTGGGATGGGGAGGAGCCTGCTTTTCTGAGTTTGCACTGAGCACCATTTTTGTATTGGGGGATTCTGAAAAATGGCTTGCCAGTGAGGTTGGTTGTCTGGAGTTGGGGCCAAAGAGGGATATGGGAAGGCTAGTTCTCAGTGTTAATGTGGGTCACGGGAAGTTTTTGGAAGCACAATTGGCTCCCGATCATCATGCCCTACTGTCTTTCTAAATGGCAAGTTTTTGGACCCGGAGGGAAATGGTGATGTAGATCCTAAATTCTTCAGGAGAGGGTGGTTCTCTGAATGCCAAATCCCATCCCCCAAATGCTTGCTTTTTTTCTTAGCTGGGCATGTGGTGGGGGTTGGGGGACACGCAGGGAGAAGGTATGGGGAGAGCAAAGATGGTAATGTAGCAGTCCTTTAGTGGGATGTCTTTGGCATGTTATCCTGTGAGGATGAATTACAGATTTATGCAAATTCATAATGATGGTAACCACTTACAGAAATCTAAGCATAACACATCATAAAAAAAAAAACCTCAAACACCATGCTTGAAGTTCATTCAGAAATCATTAAGGGTACATGGTTTGATTAGGAGAGAAAGGGAACAGTTGTCCTGGAGCAATCATTTTAGCTGTCACCTCAGTGTGACTCTCCAAGAAGCAAACATTCCCGGAAAAGCAGACACGCTGCAAAATTGCTGCTGTTTAATTTCACAACTTTTTCTAGGCGAGCTAACGGAAGATGCTCTCATGACAATGTACTATTTCCTTACCATAAATGACCTTCTCTCCAGAGCCATACCCATGGGCAGCTTGCAGTTTGAGTTCTCTGTCTACATGGAATAGATTTAGACTTTTTTCCCTTGGTTATTTATTTATTTATTTATTTTTGGTATTAACTCTTTGGTTGCCAAGCAGTTGAGCCCTGAGTCTTTGCGATTGATTTCACAGCCTATGACTTACAGGATTGTTAATTCAGTTCAGTTCAGTTCAGTTCAATCGCTCAGTCGTGTCCGACTCTCTGCGACCCCATGAATCACAGCATGCCAGGCCTCCCTGTCCATCACCAACTCCCGGAGTTCACTCAAACTCATGTCCACAGAGTCGGTGATGCCATCCAGCCATCTCATTCTCTCTCGTCCCCTTCTCCTCCTGCCCCCAACCTTTCCCAGCATCAGAGTCTTTTCCAGTGAGTCAACTCGTCACATGAGGTGGCCAAGGTATTGCAGTTTCAGCTTTAGCATCAGTCCTTCCAATGAACACCCAGGACTGGTCTCCTTTAGAATGGACTGGTTGGATCTCCTTGCAGTCCAAGGGACTCTCAAGGATTGTTAATTACATTGTTGTTATTATATAAGGCAATAGTTATCCTTGTGGGGTGACTGTTCATACCTTGCACGCACAGAGATTTTTAAACTACAAAATATCATCGTTGGAGCAACCTGCTCACTCCTGTGTCCCTTGGAGTCCTCCCCTTTGCACCCATGTAGTTGTGGGCATGAGGGGACGTGGCATATGGACAGGCTCCTGTCCAGGCCCTCCAAGGACCTGAGGAGTGGCCAGAGGATGTTTTTCTTTCTGGTCCTGGAGTTGATGAACCAGAACCCTTTCTGCTCAGCCTGGTGGTGCTATTTTTAGCTCCCTTTCTTCACTGCATCTTGACATAATTTGACATGTCACAGCTGAACCCCATCTACTTGCAGAGCTTAGTGTGTTCTGCAGTCTGTTTTTTTTGTGGGGAAGAAATAGTTTTTGCCTGATCATATCACGTTGTTATTACTTAGGCAGGAGGTTAAGGTATTACCCATTTACTTCTAAAGATACATGCAAAATAAAATCTAACCAATTATTTTATTTGTTAGTTTCCCAGCCGACACAGTGAGTACCTGGAGGGGAGGACGTATTCTTCCAGATGTTGGCTCAGAGAACAGGGAGCAGTGGTTCAGAGTTTTCGAACCTACATCTGAATTCCTCAGAGAAGGGGCAGGGCTTGTCATGCCAGCCATTGCAGCCCCACCTGCAGTTTCTGATTCAGCAGCTCGGGGGCAGGTCTGGGGTGACTGCAAGAGTTTCTGTTTCTAGTACATTCCCAGGTGATGCTGCTGGTCAGAGCTACTCTTAGAGCCACTGCTGTAGAATCACAGGGAATAATTAGAGTAGGGAGAAGAGGCCTGATTTTAGAGCCATTTTCAAGAAAATTAGAGATTCCAAGGGAACATTTCATGCAAAGATGGGCTCAATAAAGGACAGAAATGGTATGGACCTAACAGAAGCAGAAGATATTAAGAAGAGGTGGCAGGAATACACAGAAGAACTGTACAAAAAAGATCTTCACGACCAAGATAGTCACGATAACGTGATCACTGACCTAGAGCCAGACATCTTGGAATGTGAAGTCAAGTGGGCCTTAGAAAGCATCACTACGAACAAAGCTAGTGGAGGTGATGGAATTCCAGTTGAGCTATTTCAAGTCTTGAAAGATGATGCTGTGAAAGTGCTGCACTCAATATGCCAGCAGATTTGGAAAACTCAGCAGTGGCCACAGGACTGGAAGAGGTCAGTCTTCATTCCAATCCCAAAGAAAGGCAATGCCAAAGAATGCTCAAACTACCGCACAATTGCACTCATCTCACACGCTAGTAAAGTCATGCTCAAAATTCTCCAAGCCAGGCTTCAGCAGTATGTAAACCGTGAACTCCCAGATGTTCAAGCAGGTTTTAGAAAAGGCAGAGGCACCAGAGATCAAATTGCCAACATCCGCTGGATCATGGAAAAAGCAAGAGAGTTTCAGAAAAACATCTATTTCTGCTTTATTGACTATGCCAAAGCCTTTGACTGTGTGGATCACAAGAAACTGTGGAACATTCTGAAAGAGATGGGAATCCCAGACCACCTGACCTGCCTCTTGAGAAACCTGTATGCAGGTCAGGAAGCAACTGTTAGAACTGGACATGGAACAACAGACTGGTTCCAAATAGGAAAAGGTGTACGTCAAGGTTGTATATTGTCACCTTGCTTATTTAACTTATATGCAGAGTACATCATGAGCAACGCTGGGCTGGAAGAAGCACAAGCTGGAATCAAGATTGCTGGGAGAAATATCAATAACCTCAGATATGCAGATGACACTACCCTTATGGCAGAAAGTGAAGAGGAACTCAAAAGCCTCTTGATGAAAGTGAAAGAGGAGAGTGAAAAGGTTGGCTTGAAGCTCAACATTCAGAAAACAAAGATCATGGCATCTGGTCCCATCACTTCATGGGAAATAGATGGAAAAACAGTGGAAACAGTGTCAGACTTTGTTTTTTTTGGGCTCCAAAATCACTGCAGATGCTGATTGCAGCCATGAAATTAAAAGACGCTTGCTCCTTGGAAGGAAAGTTATGACCAACCTTGATAGTATATTAAAAAGCAGAGACATTACTTTGCCAACCAAGGTCCGTCTAGTCAAGGCAATGGTTTTTCCCGTGGTCATGTATGGATGTGAGAGTTGGACTGTGAAGAAGGCTGACCGCCGAAGAATCGATGCTTTTGAACTGTGGTGTTGGAGAAGACTCTTGAGAGTCCCTTAGACTGCAAGGAGATCCAACCAGTCCATTCTAGAGGAGATCAATCCTGGATGTTCATTGGAGGGACTGATGCTAAAGCTGAAACTGCAATACTTTGGCCACCTCATGTGACGAGTTGACTCACTGGAAAAGACTCTGATGCTGGGAAAGGTTGGGGGCGGGAGGAGAAGGGGACGACGGAGAATGAGATGGCTGGATGGCATCACTGACTCTGTGGACATGAGTTTGAGTGAACTCCGGGAGTTGGTGATGGACAGGGAGGCCTGGCGTGCTGTGATTCATGGGGTCGCGGAGAGTCGGACACGACTGAGCGACTGAACTGAACTGAACTGAACTTAGAAAATGTTCAGACAGCAGAGTGGGTGATTGCTGTTGGTTTGTATCCTGTCCACATGGATGAAGATGAACTCAGTTGAAAAAGAAAGGCCAAGTTTAGAGAAAATTTTTATTTCACAAAGGGGCTGAGTATTACATGATCCAGGGAATTAGTTGGTTCGATGTGACGTTACTTTAGGGCAGCAGTCCCCAACCTTTTTGGCACCAGGGACTGGTTTCACGGAAGGCAATTTCTCCACAGACCAGATTGAGGGGATTGTTTTCAGATGATTCAAGAGCATTACATTTGTTGTGCACTTTATTTCTACTATTACATCAGCTCCACCTCAGATCATTGGGTGTTAGATCCTGGAGGTTGGGATCCCTTACTTTAGGAGGCTGAAGACTGAACTGTTTAGAAGTGAAGTGTCAGGATTTTAGACAACTTACTTCTAAGATGGTTGAACAGCGCTCCTGGTCTATAAGAGAAGTATGTGTGTAGGAATCTATGAAATACATAGAACAAGATATCAACTATTGCTGAACCTGGGGGGTGTTTGTTATATAGTCTTACCACTTTTCTGCAAGTGCAAAAAATCATATTAACACATTGGGAACCATAGTAGGACTGAGGGCTCATCTAGTCTATTTCATGTGTACCACGGTGGGTTTTTAGAGCTCAGTTGCTCTGGATGTGTCAGGCATGTGTGTGGACGTACATGCAGCTCTGTTATTGTCACAGGTAGTCCCTGGTACACCGTTGTGCCCGTGGTTCATTTCTCTTCTGGGCTGTCTTACTGCGCTGGTATAAAGGTCCTTCCTGAGCTTGGCTCAGAGATGTCGATTCTGCCCTGACGTATAAGCTTCCTACTGCAGTTGTGCCCCTGTGGTTTAACCCCGGTTGTTAACAGGAGAATTCCATATGCTCAGGGCCTGTGACACTGTGGGGAAAAGCTCCTAGAAGCTGGCTGGGGACAAAGAGGTGGGTGGAGTTAACAACAGCTGGAGAAAGTATGAGAACAGAAGGGGAGCATGAAGTGAAGGCTGCAGGGTGCTGTCCATGGGCCCCCGGGGGTCACTGCCCCCTGGCCCTGAGGATTGTCTGCTTCCTTCCTTCCTCGAGCTCCCTTCTGTCCTTGTTTCTCTCCTCCTTTTCCCCACATGGCTCCTGATCCGAATAAGTTGCACAATAGGAATCCAGAATTGTTCAGTTTCACCATGGTAAACAAACAGCTCACCTGTGACTTCCTGGCAGCACCCTCGGGGAGCACACATCACATGCCAGCCCTTTGCACATCCCCCCTCACCCTCACCAGGGCCTGGGAGGATGGTCCTACCATTGCTGCCATTTCACAGATGGGCAAACAAGTTTCAAAGCTTAAGGAAGTTACCCCTCATCCTGATCATGAGCCCACTGAACCCAAACACACAATCTTCCCCAACAGTGTGGTGGGGAGAGCAGAGCAGGATGAGGGGTCTTCTAGTGTGTTCTGGGCTCTCCTGCCCACCCTCAGGCCTGGCTACTCCCTCCCTCCAGGTGGGGTGACTGAGTGCTAAGCCTCTGGACTTGGAGACAGACTGCCCAGGGTTGCGTCCCCCAGCAAGTAATTCATGTGAAGCTCTAAACAGGAGTAGTCGATAGACACCATGTTGTTGTTCACTTGCTCAGTCTTTTCTGACTTTGTGACCCCATGGACTGTAGCACGCCAGGCCTCCCTGTCCATCACCAATCCCCGGAGTCTACCCAAACCCATGTCCATCGAGTCGGTGATACCATCCAACCATTTCATCCTCTGTCGTCCCCTTCCCCTCCTGCCTTCATTCTTTCCCAGCATCAGGGTCTTTTCCAATTAGTCATCTCTTCACATCCAGTGACCAAAGTATTGGAGCTTCAGCTTCAGCATCAGTCCTTTCAGTGAATATTCAGGGCTGATTTCCTTTAGGATTGACTGGTTGGATCTCCTTGCAGTCCAAGGGACTCTCAAGAGTCTCCTCCAGCACCACAGTTCAAAAGCATCGGTTCTTTGGTGCTCAGTCTTCTTTATGGTCCAACTTTCACATTCGAACATGACTGCTGGAAAAGCCATAGCTTGACTAGATGGATCTTTGTGGGCAAAGTGATGTCTCTGCTTTTTAAAACAACATAAAAAGGCAAAAAGGTAGAGACCATAGACCCATTCAGCTGAAAATATTTGTTATCTGGCCTATTGCAAAAAGTTTGCTGACCTGTGATTTTTCCTATGAGTTCACTCTCTGGATGGAGGTCAGACACACACACAGACACACATACACTCAAAGGAAATGCAGCAAGATGTAACAATTTTGGAGTTTCAGTGGTGTATATGTAATTGTCCATTTTACTATTTTTCTCTACTTTTTGCTATATTCATAAAAATGGTAAAACATTTTGATAACTGCAATAGTAATAACCCCCAGTTCTCTAGAGGAATGCCACAGGGCTCTCTCCTAAGTTGTGAACCATCAATATTTGCCTTAACAACTTGGCAGGTTAACAATTGGGTAGATGATAGAATTGATAAAAGCATTAGTGGTGTGACTAAGCATCAAACTGTCAAACACACATCTCAACAGGCCACTTGGGAGGCTTAGCCAACATGGAGAAGTTTAATGTTGATAAACTTCAAGTCCCCAGCTTGGATTCACAAAGCCCAGGTGCCACTAGGAACAGACACGGATAGGAATCAGGTCTCTTCATTGAGCTGAGCTGCTGTCTGTCCCCCTAGAGTGTGGACACTGTTCTGGCTGTGGGGATGTCAGTGAACAGAGCAGGCATGTTAGCTGGTCCTGGGGCCTGGCGTCCAATGGGGAGATCAGCAGTAGCTGGTACTCATCATCAGTAGGAAATCACCCTGCCTGCAAGGGAAGGGAGGTCAAGGGGAGGGAAGCCAACCTGCGGTGGGCAGGAGACAGCTGAGTGTTTGAATGGAGCATCAGGGTGGGCCTCACTGAGGAGGTGACACTGGAGCCAGGACTAGAAGGAAGGGAGGAAATGAGCCATCAGATGAGGGGGGAGAGGCTTCAGGGGAAAGGCCCCCAGCGGGAGCCCCTGGTGGGTCAGGGAGCAGCAGGAGAGAGCTGGATAGGTTGTGGGAGGGGGCTATACCAGGACTTTGGGTTTTGCACTCAGTATGCCAGGAGCCATTGGAGGGTTTAAAACCCAGAGACTAGAGATTGGACATAGGATTTCGGGAACCCCAGGCCACTGAGTGAGGGCAGGCAGGTGTCAGGGTGGCAGACCAGTTTAGAGGTCACTGTGGTGGTCCAGGCCGAGATGGTGGTAACTGAGTACTGTGGGGGCAGTGGGCACAGGCAGAGGGGCAGCCAGTAGGATCAATCAGGGAATGGACCAGGAAGAGGGGGACAGTGCTGGCTGATGGTGACCCTCAGGTTTTGTTCTGAGAATCAGGACGGAGTTCCCTTCCTGGCCTGGGAGGGGACTGCTCGGGAAGGAGCAGGCTATGGGGAAAGAGAAGTTCACTTGGGCCACATTGAGCTTGAGGCATGAGTGGGACACCACGTGGACATGGCGAGTGGCCCCTGGTGGCCTGAACCGGCATCCAGCAAAGTGTTGAGCAGCGGCTCCACATCACAGATGCGGCGGACAGACAGACACCGTGTGCTCTGATGCGCCCTCCTCAGCCCACACATCTGCCACCTTTAGTGACTCTGCTGAATGTTTTCTTTTAGTTTTTATTAAAAGAAAGTGTAGTTTTACCTAAAACCCACTTTAAAATGAAATCTTTTGCTGTGACTTCAAGTGGAAAACCAGTATCATTTGCTTTTGATAAAAGGTAACCATAAACGTTAAACAATGAATATAAAATAACATTTAGTTAGACATGGTCTCCCTTTGGGATTTCTCAGGTGGCACTAGTGGTAAAGAACCCGCTTGCCAATGCAGGAAGCATGAGAGATGTGGGTTTGATCCCTGGAGGAGGGCATGGCAACCCACTCCAGTATTCTTGCCTGGAGAATCCCACGGACAGAGGAGCCTAGTGGGCCACAGTCCATGGGGTCGCAAAGAGTTGGACACGACTGAAATGACTTAGCACACATTCATGGTCTCCCACTAGGGTTTCAGACCCAAGGGACCCTCTCTGCTTGTTAAAACACCAAGATCTGCAAGGGTCTGGGGGAGTCAGTATCATCTTAGCACCAAACTAAGGTTCTCCCTTAATGTTCTCTGGAAGTGTAGAGGAGAATTGAAAAGGGACTAACTTCTGTGACTTTGCCTTAGGTTCCCGAGCCCCCTAAAACCACCTTATCACCCTCATATCTGTGCCTGGATCTTGCTGAGCTGAGCAGCTGATAAATGGAGATTGTATATAGTAATGGAGCTTGGGGTCCACCTTGACCCTCTGCTCAAGGTTGAGTTCCCTTGAGATGCTATGTTTTCTAAAGGACTTTGGCAGACTGGAATTTGCAACAATACTGAGAAGGACTGTGGCTGTTTATTTTAGAACAGGCTTGGGAGATAACAATCCTGAAAAGGAGGGTGGGACTTCTCAGTCCCAGTTGCAGAAAGTGGCCCGGGACATGCAGTGGTGGGGGTAGTACAGCAGACAGCTTTCAATTCCCTTAGAGCACACGCTTTCACTCTGAGAATCCTCATTGGAGTTTGTGTTTTTAAATTAAATCATCCACGTCCTGACTCGTCTCTTTCTTTTGTGGTTTTTCTTTTTTTCCTATTTCTTGTGGTCTCTTCTTCACATTGCAGGCTTACCTCTAGTCCCATGGTTGACCTTTTCTGCCTCAGAAAGAAGCAGCAGAGAGCTGGACATGCACATGGGCCAGGTGCTTGCCTCAGTGTAGTGTGCTACCCTGGTCTGGAGCTGACTTTTGTGCTGAGGGCACCTGCAGAGTCTTCTCATTATGGGCAGTCTGGGGGCAGGCAGAGGAAGATGGGAACTGCCTGTGCTGTTTGCTGTCTGCCCTGCGGCTGATGGTGAGAGAGGAGTTCACCGTCACAGGTTGTGTGCAAGCTGAATGAGGCTTTTCTCTGTGATAGGAGGGCTTCTGGGCCCCTGAGGTCCTGCCTGTTGTGCGTCTCTGTAGTTTGGCCTCTGCAACCTCTCCTGTAAGACTGCTTCCCTGGGTGGGGAGCACCTGAAGGGTCACACCTGCTGACCTGCTGTCACATCACTCCCAGCTCTGGTCAGGCTCTGAAATGCTAAATGGGTGGATGGGTGGTCGGATGAAGGTATCTTCCACTGAAGCAAGCTGTCTGACTCAAGGCCACTGAGCCCAGCTTGGCCCCCAGGTCCAGCCCCTGTCTTAGCTAGAACATCCTCTCTGCTTTCCCAATCCTGCCTGTGCAGCCAGGCCCCCATGTTGTATGAAATCTTGATCCACCACGTCTACCTCTGCCCCCTTGATGGCCCCTCTGCCACCATCCAGTTCCAACCCACTGTCACTTGGCTTCTGGTGGTCTCTCTGCTTCTGCCCTTGGCTCTGAGGAAGCCAGGTCAGTTCAGGTCAGTCGCTCAGTCGTGTCTGACTCTTTGTAACCCCATGAACCACAGCACGCCAGGCCTCCCTGTCCATCACTAACTCCCGGAGTCTACCCAAACCCATGTCCATCAAGTCGGTGATGCCATCCAACCATCTCATCCTCTGTCATCCCCTTCTCCTCCTGCCCTCAATCTTTCCCAGCATCAGGATCTTTTCAAATGAGTCAACTCTTCACATCAGGTAGCCAAAGTATTGGAGCTTCAGCTTTAACATCAGTCCTTCCAATGAACACCCAGGACTGATCTCCTTTAGGATGGACTGGTTGGATCTCCTTGCAGTCCAAGGGACTCTCAAGAGTCATCTCCAACACCACAGTTCAAAAGCATCAATTCTTCGGCGCTCAGCTTTCTTCAAAGTCCAACTTTCACATCCATACATGACCACTGGAAAAACCATAGCATTGACTAGATGGACCTTTGTTGGCAAAGTAATGTCTCTGCTTTTTAATATGCTGTGTAGGTTAGTCATAACTTTCCTTCCAAGGAGTAAGTGTCTTTTAATTTCATGGCTGCAATCACCGTCTGCAGTGCTCTTGGAGCCCAGAAAAATAAAGTCAGCCATTGTTTCCACTGTTTTCCCATCTATTTGCCATGAAGTGATGGGACCAGAGGCCATGATCTTAGTTTTCTGAATGTTGAGCTTTAAGTCAACTTTTTCACTCTCCTCTTTCACTTTCATCATGAGGCTCTTTAGTTCTTCGCTTTTTGCCATAAGGGTGGTGTCATCTGCATATCTGAGGTTATTGATATTTCTCCTGGCAATCTTGATTCCAACTTGTGCTTCCTCCAGCCCAGCATTTCTCATGATGTACTCTGCATGTAAGTTAAATAAGCAGGGTGACAATATACAGCCTTGATGTACTCCTTTTCCTATTTGGAACCAATCTGTTGTTCCATGTCCAGACAGAGAGACTCTCAAAGTGCCAATAGATCTTGTCCCACTCTGCTTCCCATTAACAGAGTAATAGAGTGTTAGTCACTCAGTCTTGTCCGACTCTTTGCCTGGAGCCCACCAGGCTCCTCTGTCCATGGGATTTTCCAGGCAAGAATACTGGAGTGGCTTGTCATTTCTGTCTTCAGGGGATCTTCATGACACAGGGATTGAACCTGGATCTCCTGCATTGCACGCAGACTCTTTACTGTCTGAGCTGCCAGGGAAGCCCCAATGCCCTTGGATAAAGCCCAAACCCCCAACCATGACCTCCAAGACCTGCCTCCCTCAGGCCACCACGTCTTCCATACGGTGAGTGGTGACCATGTGGCCCTGGTTGGGAGTGTGGAATCAGAACCCTGGACTGCCTGGGCTTGAACCCACTCCCTGGATGCTATCTTTGAGACTTCCTCATTTGCTTCCTATATAAACTGGTGATGCTGGAAGCACCCAACTCCTAGGCTGTCCTTCAAGTCAAGAATGAAAGACTGAGGGCAACTCCAGGCTCATGGTTGGTGCCACCCAGGTGTTTTTCTGTTTCTCTCCCTACTTTGTACAGCCTTCTTGCCCCCTTGGCTTTTTTTTTTTCATGTTCCTTGAGCTTGTCAGACTATTTCTCATGGTTGCTCCTCTTGTCCTTTCACTAAAGCCAATGTCCGCCAGCTTGTTACTCACTCTGCCCATTATTTTGTGCATTTAGGTTAAATGTCACCTCCTCTCTGACCATCTCTCTTAAGGTAGGCACCCCCCTACCTATATGATGCTTTTGACTGCTGGTGAGTTGTGTTTGTGCCAGCCAGAATGTGCCTGTCACAGGGGTGGGGACCTCGCCCGTAGTTCCCTCCACTGTTTGGAGGGAGGCCACCAATGATTCTGTTTGTTACCAAACCAAGTACAGCCAGTGTGCTGACACTGGATTGTGGTGAAGGAAAATACAGCATTTATTGCAGGTGCTAAGTAAGGAGTTCAGGCAGCTAGTGTTCAAAAAGCCTGAACTTCTTGATGGGTTTCAGTAAAGCATATTTTGAGGCCAGGTGAAGGGCCCAGGTTGTGGGATCAGTTTGTGAACAGTTCTCTGGTTGGTTGATAGGTTGCAGGGCGAGCAATATCACAGTTAACATTGTCCTCAGTGCCAGGTCTGGGGACTGCATGCTCATGGTCATCAAGTGGTTAAAGTCTTTCATTTGGTGTTGACTTTGGCATCTGAAAAACAGCTCAGGAGATGTGTATTAAATGCTGCTATCCAGGGACTTCAGACAAGAGCTAAAAAGGAGGACATGTGGGAAGGGTCTGTCCTGGTAGGGCCCCAGAGCGTCCTGCTGGGTTACATGTTGGATGGACGAACGAACGAATGGAGGCGTGAACACACAGACACTGAACAAGGTGGGAGGGGCTGTGTCACTCATGCGGCATGAGGTGTGGGCTGCACCCTGTGCCTAACTTTTCCTGTGAGCTTTCCCTCTGATAAGCCGCAGGGACAGGACTGCCAGCTTGCGCCGTGCGAGGTGCCTGGTTCATAGGCACAGCCTCATGTTGTGAGACTGAAAAGGGATGAGCAGAGTGGTTAGGATCATGGACCTAGAGGTCATGTGATCCTGATCCCTCTACCTCATTGGCTAGTGCCCTCGGCCAGCTTTATCCCTCAATGCCATAGTCTCCTCATCCGTAAAATGAGAGGAATAGTGCCTGTCTCAAGGGTTGTTGGGAGGACTAAATGAGTTATGTTTAAAGGTTTGAAACAGTATCAACATCTGGCACAGTGGTGATTACTGCGTACATGGGCACTGATTTGATGATGATGACGATGCTTTTTAGTAGATTTCAAAAGGCAGAGTAGCAGAGAATTAAAGAAAAGTCTAATGAACTACAGAGAGGAAAGCCAGGACCCAGGGAATGTTTGCCAGGGAATGAATGAGCGTTTGCAGTATTACTTGGATTCAGACTCATGAACTTCGCTGACACTGAAATGCACTGAAGCTGATGACAGGACCCGTTTCCCAGAGTGTGGACACTGCCCCCAGCAGGTATCAGAGATGATTCTCCAACAGTGCTTTTCATACGTCTGTGGCGTAGGACCTGTTTGTAAATTTCCAGTGTGTTACAAACTAATTTGTTTAGTGTGCAGGGAAAGGTTGTGATACTTCACCATAAAGGGAAGAGGGTGGTACCTGGGAGAGATCCTTACCTGTTTGCCACTGGCTACACACATTTGCCAGATGGGCAGTGGTCCCAGATGTCCTGTTAGCACTGTTGTTTTTGATATAACTTAGATGGGGCTTTGACTGTCATATGGGAATCCTGTGGTGAGAGGGCTATTCTCTTTGAATTCCCTTTCAGTCTTCTGGTTGTGGATCAAGGAGAAAATTTTAGTTTGTGGCTGGTGTGTCTTTGACACTGGATGCTGGCTGGTTTCCCTCTTCTAACAAGCAGAGAACAGCCTCAGGCACAGAGCCGTGCAAGGGTACAGTGTCTGCCAGAATATAATTACATTGACTTGTTTCCATTATATTTACTTTGTGGCCGCTTAACATTTCTGGAAATTGATTCTGACTTTCTTATTAAAGCTGAGGAATAAAGTTTTATGTAGGTCCAAAAAGTCAGTAGACTTAAAATATAAATTATCCCACAGCTGATTGTACATATATGACAAGACTAATGAAAACTGAACAGGAAGGATTCTTGACAAATTTTCAGAAGACTAATGGAAGGCAGGGTCAGGAGGTGGGAATTGATGGAGTGAAGTTTGGGGGTCATTTGGGGCTGTATGAGCCCCTCCCCCTCCCTGGTGGGACAGCATAAAGAACATGCCCACTCTATCCTGAATATCCACTTAGTGAGAAGCCAGAGGAAGGTGTTATTCTTAGCACTAGAGTTTGCTTCATTTTTCAGATTCTGAGAATGTGTCTAATTGTGTTTCTGTCTTTACCGGGTTTGCTAGGAAGCCCAGTGTCCAGCTTCATCTCAAAGCTCCAGTATCTGCACAGAATCTTATAGTGTGTGTTTTTTGTATATCTAAGCCAAAATCATGTGTTTTCTTTCCTCCTCTTGTTTTATCTTTTTTTTTTTTAATTGCCATAGGCATTTTTGTAAGCCTCCGTACCTCCTTTTTAGGAGCACGATGGAGGCAGTGAATAAATGCTGAATGAATTAATGATGAGCCCTCATACTGTGAGGTTGGGGGCAGCTCTGTTACTGAAGTTATCTGGAAGTGATCAAGACCAGAGGCAGCAGAGCCCTGTAGGCTGCAAGCCTTTGTTCTGGGAATCGGGCTGGATGACGTCACGGTTGCTCTGAAGGCTAATTTCTATTATTTGGTGGTGTTCACATCTCAGGCCTCTATTTAGGATACAACATAGATTTCAAGGCATATATTTGCATTCTGTGTGGGCTGAGGCGCCTGGCTTCATTCTCTCTCTATATACCCACACCATCCCCTGGGTATTTTTAAATGCACATCTTAAGAACCAACTTTCCTGCAGGAGCAGGCTTATCATTGTGCCAGGAGAGTTGCCATGTGGTTTTGCAAGGGCTGAGGGCAGAGACTTTAACCCCTGGGAAGGGAGGGGAGCTCTTCCCCCTCGTAACCCATGGGAGTCGCTCCTGAGCAGGGCAGGACTCAGTTCCTAGTGCCTGTCCTCACAGTTGCTGGAATGGTCAGGAGGCCAAATGGCCTGAAGGTCATGTCTGAGGCCAGGTAGAGAGAATGACTCAGGAGAAAGACAGCTTGTCAAATAGTGGAGTGTGACAGAGACAGCAAGGCTGGGCGAAATTGAGTCCTGTGTGTTTTTCACAGGTGTCTGAAGATCGTTCAGAGTTTTGCAGGGAGTGGTCCCCCGGGGGGGCCTGCCAAGCTGTGTGGGCTGAGTGCTGTGTCCCTTGTCCCCTCCTGTGGGATTTGTTTGGATATGAGAGTGCTGTCTGGACTGGTTGGGGGCCCAGACTTGGGTGATGAGACAAGGGGGAAACCCCATAGTAGCCCAGTCCCCTGACTTGACACTTGGGGAAACTGAGGCTCAGAAAGAGACGCAATGCTGCGATTTCTCATCCTCCTACAGTGTTCCTAGGAGAGGCTTTGCATCCCACCTGCTAACAGAAGCCTGGGAATCCACCTGACTCGGCCTTTTCCCTCCTCACCCCGCATCTCCGCGGTATTCCTGCATCCTGCAGGCTCTGCCCCTGAGTACCCATCTGCTCCTCATCACCTCCAGCCCCGACCACCAAGGTCCAGGCCTCCTCCTGCCTCCTTTGGGAGGATGCGGCTGCATCCTGACGCCCCCCTCCACCCCACACGCTTCCTCTGGTAGGCTCACTTAATTGGGTTTTGCTGGGTAATTGGACTGATCTTTTTAAACCTTTAATCTCATTGTGGCAATATCCAACCACCCCAACCCCACCCCCTCTGCCATGTTTTTATCTTGCTTAAAATTTCTCAGGGGCTGCCCATGATTTGTAAGACTACAAACACCCCAGCTCCTTACTGTGCTGTCCCACCTGCCTGCTCTGGCCCCTCCCTGCCTCTCTGGCCTCATGATGGCATGGCGATTCTTCCAATCTCATGACCTTGACACCTGCTGTAACCTGCACTGGAGTCACCCTCTCCAACATGAATACACGCATGTGTTTCCTAGTGGACTCCTGCTCTTCCTTCCCATTCTAGCTCAAGCCTCCCTTGCTCATCTGGCCCCAGTACATTCCTGGTTCCTTGGGACACCCGCAACCAACTGTCAATGTCCGAGTTGGGGCCCTCTCCATCTTTCTTTCTCCCACCCACTGGACTGTCAACTCCTTGGAAGCCAGGCACACCTGCCTCAAGCCCCCTGAGTTGCAGCACATTCCAGCATGCAGTCAATATGTGCCAAGGAGACAGAGACCTTAGGTGTTGTGCAGTGATGGTGTGAGGTACACAGAAGTCTTAGGTCCAAGCAGGAAGTGTCTTCCTTCTCCTCTTCATCCTGCTGCTAAAATCTTTCTTCATAGGATTACCAAAGCGTCATGTTGTGAGCTTTCAGATTTAGCGACCCCAGGCAGGGGGGCCATCTTCAGTTTACCATCCTCAGAGCCCCTGCCCTTTGCACCCTAGAAGAGTCTCCAGTGCTGCCAGGACTATGGCCATTAATCTATATTTAACTGATTGTTTGCTATCTGTCGTATTGCCAGAGCCTAGCCATCAAAAGTCACCAGCAATGGTCCTGCAGTCAAACAAAGCCAGGTTGATTGTGGGAGGGTTTGTGCAGGAGGGCATTCACCCAGGGGCCTTGATAGCATCCTGGCCTGGAGGGCTGGGAGGGGCTTCTTACAGGGTTCAGGGCTTGGGGTGGACAGGAGGAAGCTAGGGCCAGCCCCAGACTGGGTACTGTCGAGTGTGTCCTTCCACCGTGGGGATCTCAGTGGTCTTTGGTGAAGAGCTGAGAGAACAAATCAGATGGGTTGTCTTGGTAAGAAATCAGGATTCATGCATAGGAGGGGTCTTTTGCACCTCCCATGTGGCCTCATGCATGTCATGGTGGAAACCTAGTCTTTCTCCAGCTGGACTTGCCCTTCGCTTTGCTCACCTCGCTACTGTTTTTTTTTTTTCCCTCTCTTCTGTCTCTGTATGTTCGTATATTAGGGAGTTTAGCTCTTTGTTTGAGATATGAGTCACAAATATTTTTTCATGGTTTTGACACTCTTTTAACTTACAGTGATTTTGTCATGCAAAATTTTCATTTTTATGTACATGAATATATCAGGATTTTGTTTCTTTTATGGCTTCTGAGTGTCATGACATTATTAGAAAGGGCTTCTTTAGTCCAGGTTTTTTTTTTTTAATGTTTTACTAGAAATATAATATTACACACGTGAAGCTGACATAATGTTATAAACCAGTGTGACTTCACTAAATTTTTTTAAAATGAATGTTTTCTTTTACTTTTGCTGTCATTTTCTTTTTATACTTAAGCTTTTCACAAATCTGGGGTTTATCTTGATGTAAATGTGAGGGACAGACCTGCCCTACTTTTATTCCAGTTTGCCAGCAAGTGTCCAAACTGCATGTATCAAGTCATCCCACTTTCCCCCAATTTTCACTGCCTTCTCTATAAATATATTAAGTCTCATGTGATTTGAGGTCTATATTTGGTTTTTCATTTTGTCCCATTGAAATCTGTCTATTCTGACAACGAAACCACATTGTTATAACTATCGTCACAGTATTATATGTTTTGATAGGAAGGAAGTCTGTTCCCTTCATCCTTATTCTTCTCTCAGCCTTCTCCTGGTTCTTTTTGTTTATTATTATATTTTTGTTTGTTTAAATTTTTGCTTGTCTACTGTCTGGCTTTTTTTTTTTTTAACTCTCTGTCTTTTAAATCTCTTATAAATTTAGCAGGATTTTAATCCCATAGGAATGACTAGATTTAAACCTGAAAGAAGGCTTGGACAGCCCTTGTCTAACTCTCATTTTCTCGACAGGACAGAGATTCTGTCCAAGTGATGCTGTGCGCTAGGAGTGGTGATGAACCAGGAAGTGCCCCCATTCCCGCTTCCCACCCCGATTCCCCACTCCCCAGTCAGAACCTCCAGCTCCAAGGCTGGTCCTGTCCATGGTCAAGGAGACACTTCATCAGTGAGGCTAAGCGCGCCTTGATTTGATCTGAGTCAAAGCATTGCCTTCTGCCAGTGCTGATTTCAGAGGAGAGGATGCAGCTGAGGGTTCAACCTTGATCTTCATTTTGCTATTCACTATCTGAGCAAAGCTGCAATATAGCCACCACCACTTTTGTATTTCAGCGTCAAACTTCCTTCCACTGGAAGGGTCAGCGCCACTGAACTTGTGGGCAAAATTTTAAAATTACCCAGCGCAAGGCATGGAGCAAGGAAGCGAGCTGTATGAGACCGAGTCTAAGGAATAAAGACCTCACAAGCATTGGCCCAGTGGGGCCGCTGGACCGGAATCGTAATGAACAGAACTGGGTGAGGATCCAGAGGTCACACGCGGTTTGACTCTGGAGGTGTCCTTGTTTGTGCTTGGGCGGAGTGAGCGTCGGCTTATAAATAGCATTTGGCCAGCTGCCCGATGATGATTTTGACTGTTCCTTGCTGGAGGCCTGTGCTGGTCGTGAGTCTCTGTGACCTCACTTGGAGGGGGAGGGGAGGCAGTGACAGATGCTGCTGATATTTGCAATGAACATTCTTGGACCGCATGCCCAGCGCCAACCTCCACACACTCTGGGAATTAACCCTTCAGTCTTCACATAACCCTTTGAGGCAGGTGCTGTTTTTATCCCCATATTACAGATGAGCAAACTGAGCCCCAGAGAGGGGAGGGCAGAGCCACTTGCTGCCTGTGGTTTCACTCTAGGATGTAGGTATGTGAAAATAAAAGCAGCATCAGACAAACCCCCACATCCCAAAGATGAATGCTGTTGGCATCCTGGTCAAGCCCATTACAGTGTTTCCCGCTCTGTGTGTGTAGGTACAGATTCTATCCACAAAATTGCGCTCATGCTGTATCCTGTGTTTTTAACCTCATGTTACTTTGTGAAGATTTTCGCATGAATATCTTATTGGCTGAGTATTTTTGACTCAGGCATTTATATTTTACCTCTTGAATTTAATTTCCATCTAGACAGTGGGGATGATAACAGGATCTACCTCATCGAAGGTGTCTAGTTTGGTTTGATTTGGGGAGGGTTAAATGAACTCGTGCAGTTAGCCCCGTCCTGTGACGCTCTAAACTTTTATACATGTGCATTTATTTGGGATGAGAGCAAACAGGATGCTAGGCTATTTGAAATGTCCATGTCACCATATCATATGTAGAGAGAAGGGCTTCCCCAGTGGCTCAGCAGTAAAGAATATCCCTGCAATTCAGGAGACGTGGGTTTGATCCCTGGGTGGGGAAGATCCCCTGGAGAAGGAAATGGAAACCCACTCCAGTATTCTTGCCTGGGAAATCCCATGGACAGAGGAGCCAGGTGGGCTACAGTCCTTGGGGTTGCAAAAGAGTCAGATATAACTTAGTGACTAAACAACAAGTGTAGAGAGAAATGTTTTGAAGGCTTTGGTATTAGCACAAAGTAAAATTAATTGGAGGTTCAAGCAGAGAGCACTTAGGGATTCCCAGAGTGTCCAGAACAGGGGTTGGCTGTAAATGACAGAAATGGTCCAGTAGTGCAGCCTTTAAGATTCTGAACACAGCATCAATTGGCACCGAACAATGGACAGCCAGCCTCTTTCAAGGCTTCCCGAGCGCCTCTGGAGAGTGGTGACAACGGAGGGAGAGATTGAAGTGATGACCTGAGTGCCTCCTGTAAGTGTGTGTTGACCCACCCAGAGGGAGGGACCTGCCCATTCTTCCTAAGTAGCTGAGTGTGGTGGGAGTCTGCCACAGGCTGTATTTTTTTTTGCTTCCTTGCTGCTTTGGGATGCTCATCACACCTCAGTGGAGTTTGTGCATTCAAGTTGGGGTGTTTGTATTCCAGCCACTTTGCTCAGAAGGCACAGGAGTGGCTCTTTGAATACTAAGGAACAACCCCTGCCTTGGTCTAGCCTGGGCCCTGCTCCCTGGGCAGCTGTCCAGGGAAGAACACATGCCAGTGGTCTTTGATGAGAGGCTGGTCAACTTCTGACCACTTTTGGTTGACAGGTTCCAGAGCAGCCCCTTGGGATACCCAGATCTGCTTTGGGGAGACCTTGAAGGTCAAGAGTTTTGCCTTTGCTTCATTCTTACTTTTGTCATTGTCATTGAGTTGTTAAGTCACGTCTGACTCTTTGGGACCCCACGGACTGCAGCATACCAGGCTCCCTTGTCCTCCACTCTTTCCTGGAGTTTGCTCAGATTCATGTCCATTGAGTCAGTGATACCATCCAACCATCTCATCCTCTGCCACCTTTATTTCCTTTTGCCTTCAATCTTTCCCAGCATCAGGGTTTTTTCTTGTTGTGAGATCTCTGGCTCACCATAGATGGACAGCGAGGCTATCAGCAAGGATAATGAAATAACCGCAGAGTTGAACAGAGGATGCTGGGGTTTATCCCAGATGTTTGCGCAGAGAGGAGGAGCCAGTCTGGGGATGGAGTCAGAGGATGATGTGACAGGAAATCAGTCACATATGTTGTCCCTTTTGCATCTCACTAGGGACATGTGAGGTTAGTGTTGCCCCACTTACCAGGTTATGAAACGCAGGCTTAGGGGTGGAGGTAATTACCCCCCAGACTTGGCCAGGACCCAGGAGCCATTCTCCAGAGCCTTCCATAAAAGATGTAGGCCCATGTGGTCCCAATGGGGATCTCCTTGCAGCCTTTCTTCTCAGTGTGTACACTCATCATGTTTGATAGATTGCCGCTGGAAGACTGAATTCAGATGCTCCCTGGATCCAAGTCATAACTATATGGAAACAGGAAGATCTTACTAATTCTCATGGCGATTTAGACCTACTTCTTTATCCCTGCCCTGGACGCAGAGGCCCCTAACAAATCTCAAGTGGGGAGAGGGGACTTTGGAAGCCAGGAGACTTGGCTGTAGACCTAGCCACCGTTTCTTTGTTATGGGGCCTTTGGCAAGTCACCCCCCTTTCCTCAACTTCAGAGGATCTGTGGCTCCTAGTCACCCCACCCGCTACTAGGAAGGAGAGGGAGGTGGTCATTTGTGTTGTGGATGTCTGGACTGGAGATGGGTGGAAGGAAGAGGGGAAATAAAGAAAGGGCAGGTCATCTTCCACCCAAGAGATCAGCAAAAAAAACCTTTTAAAATTTGATGGTGTCACATGTTGGCAGAAATGTGGGGAAACAGCTTTTTTACATTTCAGCTATAATTTAGGATGGCCATTTTGGAGTGGCAACCTGGCAACATCAAGTGAAATTGGCAATGTGCATACACCCACTGTCTATTTCTAGGCAAGTATAAGCAGGCGAGGAAGGGTGGGCTGTGGTAGTCTTGATGATTAGAGCATTGTGTGTGATAATGAAACACTGAAAACAACCTGAATGGCTACTAGTTAGGGGTCAGATATGTCAGAGGTGATGTGTCCCTACCTTGGGACACTAGGCAGTAGTTTAAAGCAATGAACTAAATTTCTATGACCAAATTTGCATGACAAAATTTACAGTGTGATATTATGTATATGGGTTTCCCAGGTGGTGCTCGTGGTAAAGAACCTGTCTGCCAATGCAGGAGATGCAAGAGAAACCAGTTTGATCCCTGGGTCAGGAAGATCCACTGGAGAAGGAAATGGCAACCCACTCCAGTATTCTTCCTTGGAGAATTCCATGGACAGAGGAGCCTGGTGAGCTATGTCCATGGGGTCACAAAGAGTTGGACATGACTGAAGCAACTTAGTGTACACATGCACATTACATACATACTTACATGTGTTATGTATGTAAACCTAACTGCCCCCAACAAAACAATACGATGCGTGTCAGATAAGTGTGGTCATCTGCGTGTCAAATGGGGAAATGGGGACGAGAGAGAAGGAAAGAGGGACGAAAGGACAGAGAGAGAGTGAGCAAGTGACAATAAGTGGGAGTGTGTCAGTGAGCATCCTAAATATTGAACAAAACCCCATGGACAGAGGAGCCTGGCAGGCTACAGTAGTACATGGGGTCACAAGAGTCAGACAGTACTTCAAGTCTAAACTACCACCAGAAGGACATATGCCAAATCCATGATAATTGTCACTTTGGGGAGTGTTGAATGGAGTAAAAGAGGATTTTACCTTAATAATGCTTCATTGTATATATTGTAAATATAACTGTGCACTATTATTATTATACACTATGTATATTATATATGTCATTACATGCCATATATATTATATACACTGTTATATTAATATATATCATTGCACATTATGTATTACTATATTATTACATACTATATATTTATCTATATGGCTTCCCTGGTGGCTCAGCAGGTAAGGAATTTGCCTGCAATGCGGGAGACCTGGGTTTAATCCCTGGGTTGGGAAGATCCCTTGGAGAAAGGAATGGCTATCCACTCCAGTGTTCTGGCCTGGAGAATTCCATGGACTGTATATTCATGGTGTTGCAAAGAGGTAGTCATGACTGAGCGACTTTCACTAGGTGTGTATATATATATATATATACATATATATATCATACACATATACACACACACACACCAAATGACAGCCTTAACAACTCCCAGTTTTATATTAATATATTTGATATATTGTTCTGTATACTTTAAATTTTTAAAAAAAATTATTCAGAGAAATTAGAAAAACAGCTTTAAAAGCAAGATTTATTTGGGAGGGCAAGAGGCTGGATACTTGAAGATTCCTATTTTAAGTTCAAGGTCTAATTTGACTTACTTCGGTAATTTTCTTTTCTCCTAGAGAGTGTTTTTAGCAGACACTTATTAATTGCCTGTTGTGTACACAGTCTGCAGAACTATCCATGGTGCTAGTTCCTTAACTACTAGGCACACAAATAAATCCCCTCATTACATGAGCTCATCTTTGATGGTCCTTTTTCTGATAAGGGTTCACATGATCATGTGTGGCCCACATAAGCTATGGAATATTGAAAACAGATGATCAGCACCTGGACGTACTTTCAGAAGCACAACTTTCCCAGATATTCCAGTATTTCTGCTGATCCCAAATTCCCAAGGCCAAAAATAAGTACAAAAACATCATAAAATTATTGGCATATTACATGGAAAGGGATGTCATTTCTTACTTTCTATGAGCCTAGATGACTCCAAGAGTAGGGAAACAGCTCAGAAGAGCACAGACATGCCAGGTGCATGGCTGTCACCTTTATATGCTTCCACAGCGTGGGGTTCGGGGTGTGGCTTGCAAAGAGACAGCAGCACTTCCTGATCTTGTTTTAAGTCCTGGGCTGGAACCAATATGGCTTCCTCTAGATTGAGGGCCCAGAGCTACAGGAAACATGGCCTCAACCAATCACTTCCAATCCAGAAGTCACTGATTCTTGAGGAATCCGTTGATCCCCCACTTACCCTTTGTGACTGGTGAAGACCTGGCATTTCTTTTTATGCTGTTAAAACAAGGCTACCGGTTCTGTTGACACTGGTCTCCTGTATGTTGTGATTTCTTTCAAATTTCTGTATGTGAGTGGCTATTATGTTTGGTATGGCAGATATTTTTCCCTTCCTCCTTACATTTATTTTAAAAATATTTGAATAGATAATACATGTTGTTGTTGTTCAGTCGCTAAATCATGTATGGCTCTTTGTGATAATATATGTCTGTAGTAAAAAAAAATTAAGCATCATGAAAAGATGGGCATTTCTACTGTGAAGACTATTACTGTCATCACTTTTATTAGACAGTAGAAAGTGAAACGGAGAAGGCAATGGCACCCCACTCCAGTACTCTTGCCTGGAAAATCCCATGGACAGAGGAGCCTGGTGGGCTGCAGTCCATGGGGTCGCACAGAGTCAGATACGACTGAGCGACTTCACTTTCACTTTTCACTTTCACGCATTGGAGAAGGAAATGGCAACCCACCCCAGTGTTCTTGCCTGGAGAATCCCAGGGACAGGGGAGGCTGGTGGGCTGCTGTCTATGGGGTCGCACAGAGTCGGACATGACTGAAGCGACTTAGCAGCAGCAGCAGGAAGTGAAAGTCACTCAGTTGTGTCCAACTTTTTGCGGCCCATGGACTGTAGAGTCCATGGAATTCTTCAGGCCAGGATACTGGAGTGGGTAGCCTTTCCCTTCTCCAGGGTATCTTCCCAACCCAGGGATCAAACCCAGGTCTCCCGCATTGCAGGTGGATTCTTTAACAGCTGAGCCACAAGGGAAGCCCAAGAATACTGGAGAGGGTAGCCTGTCCCTTCACCAGTGGATCTTCCTGACCCAGGATTAGACAGTAGAAAGGCTCCCTTCTCTGCTTTTCTGGTGGTCCCGTCCTCTCCACCTGGGGTAACCACTGTTATGAGTGTCTTCTTTGTGACTCTTGGCAAATATCCTCAAGGCATATGTGTGCACATGCGTGCATGTGTGACTCTGCTTTTTTCACGCTAATGATGGTGTGCGTGCATGCTTGGTCACTTCAATTGTGTCCGACTCTGTGCCACGCTATGGACTGCAGCCCTCCAGGCTCCCTCTGTCCATGGGAAGCTGTGCCCTCCTCCAGGGAATGTTCCCAACACAGGGATCAAACCCACACCTTTTGCATCTACCTGCATTGGCAGGTGGGTTCTTTACCCCTAGCGCCACCTGAGAAGCCCTAATGATGATATACTTCACATCATTCCATCAAGGTTGCATGGTGCCTTTTCTTATTTGCCAGTAGTTTTCATAGATCATCCCATATCTGTTCAGGACAACCTTTACTCTTTTTACGTGTTCCTAGTATCCTAAGGAGAACATGGAGCAAAACTGCTCTTCTCCAGTGCCCCCACTGGCAAATAGTGAGGCTGTTTCTAAACATTTATCAGTAGAATCAGCTCTACCGTGAACAGTCTTATCCCTGTATGTGCATCTTTGTTCTCAGGTCTAGGTTTATTTGTGACATCTGTTCTGATGATTGTAACTGCTGAGTCAAATCATGCATGCATTTGAAGTCTGAATAGACATAAAAAATTAGCGTGCAAATATATTATGCCAGTTTATAATCACACTCCAATTAGCAGGCACTCTGTTTTCCGACCCCCTCACTAAGCCAGGTCATTGAAAATTCTAAGAGATGTGTCAACAAGGGTGGTCCTTAAAAAGACACTTTTGACTTAAATTCAAACTGTGTTAACCATGGAAATGATATAATGTCTTGCCTTTTCTCCAGTGTGATGCAGTGGGGTTGGTGAGTGGGAGTTGGTGGGGCTGTAGATGAGAGGCAATCACCCACGTATTAGGAGTTCTTGAAGCTGAGCCATGGGGATGTGGCAGTTTGTTTTTTTTTTTCATGCTACATACTTTTGTAGGTACTTGAATTTCTTTATAATTTTTATAACGGGGATTTTCAACTCACATGTGAAACAGTTTTACCATCTGACCCACACAGTAAAAATTTGGGTGGTAAACTATCAAGGATTTTTATTTTTCTGCCTGCATTTAGTCAAAGCCCATCATGTGCCAGGCAACAGATGAAGTTCCTGGTGTGATCTTCTTACTCTTGGCATGTCTGTAAGGTTAGGAGGTGACGATCTTATTTCAGTTTTACAGATGAGAAAACAGAGGTTCTGAGAGATTCACTGGGTCCAGAACCAGGAAACCCAGACATTGAACACAGTGCCACACCATGTATGACTCGCTGTCCCTTTGCCTGGTGGCTGCCACTAAATGCCACCTGCCTGCCAGGCTCTGGAGATGACGGTCACTCTGAGGTCTAGTTAGTAGATTGACTCTAACAGGACAGGAGAGACTGGAACTGATGTGAATGGATTATTCAAGCATTACAGCAGCAACTTATCTTTTTAAAGAGATCTGACTTTAAGAGAGGTTTTAGGTTTGCAGAAAAATTGTACAGAAAGCACAGAGTTCCCATAGATCTTCCCTACTCCTCCCACTTTTTAAAAAATTAGTGTCTTGGGTTAATGTGGTTCATTTGTTACAATTAATAAAGCAACACCAACATATCGCTGTTAACTCAAGTCCACATATTAGGGCTTGCTCTTAGCGGTGCATGTCCTAAAGGGCTTTGACAAAGGTGTCAGGTTGTGTAGCCACCACTATGGAATCATACAGAACAGTTTCATTGTCCTGAGAGTCCCTTTTGTGTCACCTGTTCACCACCACCACCACCACCACCACCCCAAACCCTGTCATTTTATTGCCAGTACTGTTTTGCCTTTCCCAGGGTGTTGTATCATTGGAAACATGTATTTTGCAGCCTTTTCTTAGCACACACTGAATTCTTAGCAACACACCTGTGAGTTTCCACCATGTCCTTTTGTGTCTTGATAGCTCATTTTATTTTTATCATTGAATAACACTCCATGGCATGGATGCACTACAGTTTTCTCACTTACCTATTAAAGGGTGTCTTGATGGCTTCCAATTTTTGGCACACAAAAAATTTTGAAATTTACATTTTCAAAGTGGTTAGGTTTTACTTGTGAATCTCGTTGCACTTAAAGCACCATCAGATGCTCCCATGATCTGAGGTCCAAATGGCCCGGTGGCCATCGCCCTCACCCCACTGCCTGGCTTCATTCCTGCCACCTGCAGTCACTCTTCTTCCTGTTTTTCCACCTGCCCTGCTGGATCCTGCATTAGCACCTTCCTGCTTTCTCTGCCCTCTGTCCAGACAGCTCTTACCCCAAGTCTCGCTGTTTAGATCTCAGCTCAAGTGACACCTCCTCTGAGAAGCCCTCCTTCACTGAAAGAAATCCACACTGTCCAATAACCTTCCTTCACAAACTCCTGATTTTCTTTAGTGTGTGGTTTGCTCCCTGAAATGGTCTTATCTGTTTGTTTGTTTGTTACCCATCTCCCTGCAGAGCACAGGACACCATCAAGTTCCTTTCTGGTCATATTGACTGCCCTAGAACAATGCCTGGGGTGCAGGGAACAAAGAATATTTGCGGGATGAGTGAATGATTCATACCTTGGTATGACTTCTCTAATGCCCCTCAAATTGTTAGCCTTACCTCTACAGGGATCACATTCACCCATTAAAAATAAGATAGGGACAGTGCATCTTCAGTGACACGTATTGTGTTTCCAGTAGCTTGTGGGGAAACCGTAACTCGTTTTCATGCAGCTTCTGCTGGAGGTTAGTTTACACATCCCCTCCCTTCATGACAGAAGGGATGGAGCTATCAGTATAATAGAAGGGATGGAGCCATCAGTATTGTATCATTCTAAATCACCATGTTGCAAGAATCAATTCCAAAGAAATGCCTCTCCTCTCCTTTCTCTCCCCATCCCTTTAGACTTTGAAAGGTGTTTATGTTGACTTTGCCATTCTCCATTCCTGAGGTTCAGATAAGCACCATAAACATGTTAGTATTGAACGGGTCTTGAAATTTACTGACATAATTTCCATTGTCCTGTCAGTTCTCACAAGCGTGAATGACCTTTTTTTGGTGTGGTGAGTGATCCACAGTTGGGAATGGTTTGAAGGCATTTTTATGAGGACGTTTAGTCACTGGGGATCACTTGTTCCTGACTCATGCATTTATTTTAAGTCTAAATCTTTTGAAAGGTCATTTAGATTTTTCAAACATAGTAGGCGGATTCCTGTCTCACATTCTTTCTCCTTGCCCATTCTATCTTTTAACAAAGGAAATTATTTTTGGGGAAAGAAGATTTAGATGATACACAACCAGCCCAGGAAGAATATAGCTTTATACACACATTGGTGAGGTGTTTGCATCTTTTCTTAGAGGAAGGATTGTGTCCAAAATAGGGAGTGATGAAAATTTTAATTGAAGTCTCTTTTTTTAGTTATGCAATTCAGACGTGTATTTTAGAAGCATTTTCAGATAAGTATAAGAAAGAAAATAATTATTATGCAAGTGCATCTAAATATCAGTAACATTTTGGGGGGTGTGTGTATGTGTGATCTCATTAGACTGTAAACTCCAACCTGGCAGCCCCTTGTCTGTTTTTTCATTCTCTATGTCTACCCCTGAGAAGATGTTCAATGCCAATTTACTGAATGAACTTAGGTATGTGTCACATCTTTCAAAGCAAGATTTGGATACTTTTCTGTATTTAGTTTTGTATTTTGCTTTTTTTTTTTCCTATTCAGTGCCAGCCATTCCTCACTTTCAAAAGATTTTTTTGAAAACCAGATTTTTAATGGTGGAATGTTATCTCATTGAATGAAAAGCTGTGTTGGAAATCCTCTTCGTACTGCAGAGTTTGAGATCATTTTCATTCAATTCCTTACAATCCACCTCTAGAAGTGGAATTCTTGGAAAAAGCGCCTGAACATTTTTAAGGCTTTTATACATTTTTGCTAAATAACTCTCCAGGGAGAAAGTGCTGAGGTTCCTTTTCATCAGCAAAGAAGAAACTAGCTCCTGTACTCATGCCCCTGTGAAATGTTGGAGGGGGGTGTCCTCTTACCATATTGATATATTCCTAAAATGTATGTTAAAAACATTTTCCACAGTGACTCAGGAGGATTCTGGGTTGTTTTTTAATGGTATATTTTCATGCTCAGAAGTTTTAAAACATATTAGAGCAAATATATTAGTATCTTTACTTTATGGCTTTGTCAATTGCTTTTATACTTAAGGTCATCCCCACCAGAAGGACCTTCTTCTGGTTCTTTCCTGGGTTCTTTTTCTTAATTTAATTGTTTCTTTTTATGTTTAAAAAATTTATTTATTTTTTCATTGAAGGATAATTGCTTTACAGAATTTTGTTGTTTTCTGTCAAACATCAATGAGAATCAGCCCTAGGTGTACATAATTTTTTAGATTTTATTTTTTGTCTGTGCCACGCAGCATGTGGACTTTTAGTTCCCCAGCCAGGGATCAAACCTGAGCACCCTGCATTGGAAGTATGGAGTCCTACCCACTGGACTGCCAGGGAGGCCTCTGGGTTCTTTTTCTTTATATTTGACCTTCAGCTCATGCATTTTCATGTGAGGAGTGATGTCCTGACCTTCTGAGTTAGGTGAGAAACTCAGCCCCATCCTTCAGATAGTTCTTATTTGTCACTGATTTGAAATGCCTGTTTTATAATATACCTACTTCTTTTATTTATATTAAGTTGTCCTCCTCGACTTTTAACTTTCTTTTATTTACCTGGCTCTGTCCTTTTAATAACTACAGTATGTATTTAATAACTAGTATGTATTTTAATATCCAGCCTCCCTCAAAACATATTTAAATATTAAAATTAATTATAATTATATATTCATTAAAATATACTTAGTATACACGTTAATAGGAGGCCTCCCTCATTCTGTGTTTCTCAACATTTTTAGCCATTCTATCATACGTGTTCTACAGGAATTATTATGAGTTATATCACACTAGATTATAACATACAGTTAGAATTGCTTGAAATTTACAAAATCATTTTAGAGAACTGATGTCTTTACCAAATTGAGTATCCCATTCAAGAACCAGATACATATCTTTGTTTTTTGAGACTTAAAAAAATCAATACAATTCCCAGTTTAGATGTTATCATTTCCTCCTGAGGAATTCAGCATTTTTTTAATGAGTTTTATGTCTCTGTGTTTAATATTTTGCATTTGTTACTGTGAATGGTATTTTCATTTTCTTTGAGTTAGTTGGGTGACTATTGCTAACTAATTAAGAAAAAACACTGGTTTGAGTCCATTTTGTATCAAATTATCTTGAAAACTCTCACAGCATTTGAAATAATTTTCTAGTTGGTTCTCTTCAGTTTTCAGAGCATAGATTGATTGATGAGCTGCCCACATAGCCAGTGATGAGTGGCTCTTCCTGTAAAACATTCAGCCATGTCCACTCAACTGAGATGGCCCTGGTTCAAGGGCAGCTCTGGTCCACAGCTCCTAATATGTCTTCTGTGAAGATGCTCCGACTAGCGTTAATGTGCTCTTTCTCTCCTGTAGGCTGTAAGCCCCAGGATGACTGAATAAAGTTTAAGCAGCTCACCTGCAGTCAGCAGTGTGGTTGTGTAGGGCTGGAACCAGACTTCTGAGGGTCAGGGCGTTTTCATTTCTCCCCACAGGACTGTCAGCTCCCGAGGGAGGGGCACTTGTGTCTCGTCCACTGCTGGGGACCAGTATAGAGTGAGCACTCTGTGTTTGCAGCATCTAGCTGGCAGGTGTCTGGGGAATGATGAGGGTGTCACTGAGAATTCAGGGTTCCAGGCAGGTCTGTTTGTTATCTGAGTGTGTCCCCACTCAACAGACGGACAGCTGAGGGTGCCAGCCGGCAGTGTTTGTGTACCCTCAAAGCAAAGTTGATTGGGGAATTTCTGACCGTGGGTTTCTGTCACTTGTATCCAGAAGAATACATGTGCTGCTGACGAGGCCCCTCAGAGGGCAGGTGAGGTCTGGGCTCTCCAGAGGAGGAAACGACACAGAGGTCCCCAAACTGCAGCTTTTCAGATAACTCCTCCTCCGTGCCTCTCTGACAGTCTTTTCTGAGGGTTTTGAGAATGTGGCAACAGTGACAAACAGCACCCTGACCCCACCCCGATGGCCAGATGGAAAGATGCACATCAGCGCCCGCCCCCCACAAACCAGAAACCAGGCACTTCGGGCTCCCAGAAGCCAGAGGGCCTCAGCCTCCTGCCTGGATCCTATTAGCATTAATGGACATCACACTTGGGCCTGGAAAGATGATTGAGCTGTTTCCCTGAGAGCTGTTAATTGGGAAGGGAAGTGTTTGTTCTGCTTTGCTTGTTCCAGTCTTAACGTTTTGCTTAGAATGTGAACACACACGCTCACACACATGTGTGAAGAACCAGAACAACGGAGCCCTTCTGTTGGAGAACCCAAGCTTGCCAGATGGAAGGGGAGCCGTCCTGAGCCTAGCTCCCTAGGGCATGGCCCTGGGTTCTTCCTGTGATGGCCTGGGGGAAGCTGGTCAGCGTCCTCTCCTCGGTGAAAAACACCTACCAGTGCTCAGGCCTTCAAAGGTCTGTGGGCCTTTTCCTCAGAGCTGCTCTGAAAGTGTCCTACTGTTTTGTTTCTTGTTGTTGTTCAGTTGCTAAGTCATGTCAGACTCTTTGTGAACCCATGGACTGCAGCACACCAGGCTTCCCTGTCCTTCACTATCTCCCAGAGTTTGCTCAAACTCATGTCCATTGTTGAGTTGGTGATGCCATCAACCATATCATCCTCTGCCACCTCCTTCTCCTTTTGCCTTCAACCTTTCCCAGCATCAAGGTCTTTTCCAATGAGTCGGCTCGTTGCATCAGGTGGCCAAAGTATTGGAGCTTCAACTTCAGCATCAGTCCTTCCAATGAATATTCAGGGTTGATTTCCTTTAGAATTGACTGGTTTGATCTCCTTGCTGTCCAAGGGACTCTCAAGAGTCTTTTCCAGCACCACAATTTGAAAGCATCAGTTCTTTGGTGCTCAGCCTTCTTTGTAGCCCAACTCTCACATCCGTACATGACTACCGGAAAAACCATAGCTTTGACTAGATGGATCTTTGTCAGCAAAGTGATGTCTCTGCTTTTTAATACATTGTCCAGTTTTGTCATGAGAAATGCTATCTATTTGTGTTTCCTAACCTGGGCTGGGGAAGAAGGGTCTGACTTGAAGTGGTGGGAATGAGACAGGCCACATGGGGTCCCAGGGCTGTGTCAGGGTCCCAGTTCCTGCCCTGATTACTCATGGTCACTGGAATGTAGTCTTTTATGGGGTCCTCATGTGAGAATCCCAGGGATGGGGGAGTCTGGTGGGCTGCCGTCTCTGGGGTCGCACAGAGTTGGACACGACTGAAGCGACTTAGCAGCAGCAGCAGCAGCATGTGTATTATATTGTCTGGTCCTTTGCAGAGCCTGCTGGGTTCTGGTTTTTCCTATCTGGGAGGAGAATCAATCTGGTTTCAGGGAAGGCATTGATGAATGGCAGAGTGTGGATTGGTGACCAAGACTTGCTGGTTTGGAGTTTTCCTTCTCTCTACTTTATCAGATTGGTTCCTGGAAAGGTTTATTTAAATCTTACCAGCGATCAAACCTGTGCCCCTTACATTGGAAGCATGGAGTCTTAACCACCAAACCACTAGGGAAGTCCTTCAGTAGATTTATCTTAATAAGCACAGAGTCCTGTTGGGTATTGTGGATAAGAGTTGAAAAAATAGAATCAACCTCATGTATCCTCCCCTTCTCCCACTTCTGGTCCCAACCTGGCTGTTCCTGGGGTCTGAGTGGACCTCAGGAGGGGTGAGTCTGAAGACACCAGGTGAAAACAGTTTTCCTTGGGTTATGATGAGGCCCTAATCTTTGGAGGTTGGTTTATTCTTTGGGAGACAGGATACGGTCAAGTTGGGGTTCAGAGCATCATCTGACCTGGCAAAATGAACCCAGTAACATCTAAGTTCACTCTTCACCTCCTTCAGGCAGACACACACTTTCTAATTCCCCACAGTGTCTCCAGTTAGCCTTTTACTTTTATTTTTTTCACTGAAGTATAGTTGAGTGACAACATCGTGTTAGTTTCAGTTGTATGACAAAGTGATTCAAATATATATATATATTTTTTCAGTTATTTTTTATTATAATTTGTTACAAGTTATTGAATATAGTTCCCTGTGCTATTAGTACATAACGGATATGTAAGTATATAAACTATATATAAGTATATATAAGGGGCTTCCCATGTGGCATTAGTGATAAAGTACCTGCCTGTCAATGCAGGGGACATAAAAGACATGGGTTGGATCCCTGGGGTCGAGAAGATCCCCTGGAGAAGGGCAAGGCAACCCACTCCAGTATTCTTGCCTGGAGAATCCATGGACAGAGGAACCTGGTGGGCTACAGTCCATAGGGTTGCAGCACAGAGGCAGACACGACTGAAGTGACTTAGCACATGCTATAAGTAAATTTTTGTTGTTTGTCTATTTTGTTGTTTGTCTATATATACGGTAGTGTATATCTGTTAATCCCAAATTTATAATTTATTCCTTCCCAGGAAACCATAAGTTTGGTAACCGTAAGTTTGTTTCCGAGGGTAACTGTTTGTTTTCTGTGTCTGTGAGTCTATTTCTGTTTTTTTATATAAGTTCATTTGTATCACTTTTTTTAGACTCCATGTATAAGGGATATCATATGGTATTTGTCTTTGTCTGACATTTCAGTTACTATGATACTCTCTGGGTACATCCATGTTGCTGCAGATGGCGTTATTTCCTTCTTTTTATGGCTGAGTAATATAGCATTGTATATACATACCACATCTTTATCTATTCCTCTGTCATTGGACACTTCCACGTCTTGGCTGTTGTAAATAGTGCTGTCCAACTAGCTGTTTAAATTCTTTCTCAACTCTTGTTTCCTGGAAATAGTTGACCTCTTTCAACAGAGCCTTCAGCTCTGCCAGTTTCACAAGCGGTTCCATCAGTGACTTCCCATTTCCCAGGTACATCTTTTTGCCTCTTTTCATCCTCATTAGCTATTATTTTGGCATCCATGTCTCTCCACCTTCCCATCTCATGTCTGTCTCCATTGCTTCCTCTCACCCCCCAGCCCAGCATCTTGGGATTCCTACATCACAGCTTTCCTTTCATCTGAAAGCTCTTCCACACCTGTCAGGATTCTATACAGGCTTCAAAGGCCAGGTCAAATGCTACACCTTCAGGAAGACTTTAGGGGGAAAACTGAAATTCTTTTTCCTGCATCTGAGAGCATTACGTGTTTATTGTAGAATATTTATAAATAAAACAAAAATCATCTTCCATCGTGTCACCCGAAGTTAATCAGTGCAAATATTTTCATATATCCCATTCATCCTTTTAATCCAAACATATAGAAAAATGCCTTTATAATACTGATATCATATTTTAGATATAATTATAGATATAGATTTTAAATATAGGATTGTCTTGAAATTTTTCAGCATCATTGAATATTTTTTAAATGTATGATTTTTATTGCTTGCTTGACATTCTGTCCTCTCTTATCCAGTATGTCTAAACATTCCTCTTACTGTGGGAATGTTTAGATTTAGTGTTATGCATGTGTGTGCTTAGTTGCTCAGTTGTGTCCAACTTTTTGTGACCCTATGGACTGTAGCCTGCCAGGCTCCTCTGTCCATGGGATTTTCCAGGCAAGAATACTGGAGCAGGTTGCCATTCCCTCCCCCAGGGGATCTTCCCCACCCAGGCATAGAACCCACATTTCTTATGTCTCTTCCATTGGCAGGAAGCTTCTTTACCACTAGTGCCGCCTGGGAAGCACACGTGTTATGTTATTCTGATTTTAGAGATTCTTTTGGATTTTCCAAAAATGTTTCTCTAGGGAAAAAAAATAGCTTCATTTCTTCCTATCCAGTCCTTAAACTTTTTGTTTCCTATTGTACTGGTTAAAGATCTCCAGTACAATTTTAGAGAAAGCCACTTTTGTCTCATTTCCAATCTCAGAAAGAAATTTTTCTGCATTTCGTCATTAAGTATGAGTTTGTGACAGATATTTTGTATGTATTCTTTTTGAGATGAAGGAAGTTTCCTCCTTGTCCCAATTTGCCAACATTAAAAACTTTTAATGATGAAAGGGTGTGGCATTCTAGAAAATTCTATTTTTATATCTATCAAAATGATCATATGACCTTTCCCCTTTTAGTTAATGTGGTTTATCCACTGACTGATTTTTGAATGTTGAACCAACCTTATGCTTCTGGAATAAGCCCAGCTGGTTTGTGATGTTTGTCTTTCTACACATCTCTCTGATTTTAACTTATGTGTAGGTTTCTGTGTCTGTTCACAAGAGAGATGGGCCTCCTGTTCTCACTTCAAGCGATGCCCTTTTCTTGTCCTGGCATGGAGGTAGGATCCTGGCCTCCTAAAATAGGTTCCCTCTTTTTCTATTCTCTCTGAGACTGATGTTATTTCTTCCTTAAGAGCTTGGAGGGATTCACCATCAAACCAACGCATCCTTCAGCAGATACTTGAGTGTTTAGAAGAGGTGACATCATTCTTAGATGGTTGCACATTAAGAAAATGAAAGGAGGCGAAGGCAGAGCTGCCTGTCTGTATTCCTCTTAGTAGGAAGGATTCATTCATCCAACTGGAATGTTCTGTTCATTGGCTTGTACCAGGCAATGGCAGGCATCAGGGATATGCAGTAGGGGAGCCACACACACAGGCCCTGCCCCCGGGACAGAGGACTGTTCTCAATTCAGAGCTGAGCATGTGTCCATGCACTTAGAACTCCTCATCCTGTCATTGAGTCCAGGCTCATACTGCTTGCCTTGCAACGGGTCAGTAAATTGAGAGACGGGTTTTTGGAGCAAGGAATAGTGACTTTATTCAGAAAGCCAGCAGACTGAGAAGAGGGTGGACTCCTGTCCCAAAGAACCATCTTGCCTGAGTTAGAATTCAGGCTTCTTTTATACTCAAAGGGGAAGAAGTAAAGTCAAACACTTCCTGGTCTGGTTAAACTCCCAGCAGCCTCTGGTCATCCTCCGGTGGGGCCGTGTTAATTTCTTCCTCTCTGTAGCCATTCATGGGTGGTCCTGCTCAGAATGTTTCCTGTGGGCTGAATGAGGGTACTTTAGCTTAACGTTCGTTACCTGGGAGGCAGGGGTTCCAGAGATGGGCCATTGTGTTTAAATTTATAGTCATCATGCCTTTAGTGATGAACTTGTAATAGAAACTTTTATATTTGTGTCTCTATGTGAATGCTTTATCTCATTTAACTGTCGTGTTCTAGGGCCTAATGAAGTGAATTGTCCTTGGTCTTGCAGACACGAAGCATTAAAGCTGAATTCACACCAAGAAGACTGACATTCCAGCCTATGCTTTTAACCGTGTTGACAGGAACTGTAATCTGGGATCTGCCCCTGTTTAGAGAAGAAAATGATTTTGGGAAAAAAATAATTATGTGGTCAAGTGTGTTTTTTTAATATTCCTTCAGAGTCATATTCTCTTAAAGCCTAAAGAAAACTTCCAAAATTCAAGGCACCCAAGTATCTGAAGAAGCTCTTTGAATTGACGTGTGTCCAATTAATAGTCTTTCAACTTAGCGGGGTTGAGGAGATGGAGTTCTCCTCCTAGGCAGTGACTTCACATCCTGGTGGAGATCCCCATTCCAGGTTTGGGGAAAGGTCCCAAGTGGTAGGTAACCTGGGTTGGCAGTATCCTCATGTGTTCTTAGATGCTTGGTGGCTGGGGCAACCTAGAAGTTAGGTGTGTGCGTGTGTGCTCAGTTGTGTCTGACTCTTTGCAACCCCATGGACTTGCAATCCCTCAGACTTCTCTGTTCCTGGAATTTTCCAGGCACGAATCCTGGAGCAGGTTGCCATTTCCTTCTCCAGGGGATCTTCCCATCTTCCCAGGGATCAGAAGTTATGTAGCCAAGAACAAAAAGATACTTCTTCTATTTTTCCTCTAAGCACTTTGTCACTTGGAAGGTTTGAGATGGCTTCTGTGCAGCCTGAGGGCCAGGCAGCGGTGTCAGCGGCCTGCATAGTCTCCCCTGATCCTGGAATGCTGTCCAAGGCCACCTAGTTCCTCTCTTGGCTGTTGTGAGGCTATGAGTGACCCTGGACAAAATGCTTCTTGCTGCCCGACATTTCTGTCAGTCCCATTGGGGAGGGGATATGTGGATGCTGTAATTGTGGCTGAGCATCAGTGGGACCCAGAATCTCTGGTTCCGCCTGCCTGGATTTCCTGCAGGAATCTCTCCTTGTGTGTGAGAGTACAAGTGAAGGACAGTCAGTGATAGCGGATGGACCCTCTCACTGATGGAGAGAAAACTCTCCCCCAGATAGTTCTCATCCTCTTCCATCTTTGTTCACTTACAGAAGAAGATCTAATTTTAATTTCTATTAGGCTAGTCTGTATGAAACTGCCATGTTTGTAGGTCAGCGACAGCTGGATTTGGGCAGTTTCGAATGGCTCAATCTAATCTACAGCAAATTAAATTAAACCGGAGGAATATGCAAATCAACTCTTTGCCTGGCTCTGGATTTTCAAAAGACCATCAGGTTATTTCAGGCTTGGTTCTGCTGTGTGTTGTGATTGACTGTCAATGGTTACATCATTGTGGTCGTCCTACACGTGGCTTCCTGTTGTCACTGAAAACCTCCCTGCTCTCCAGGTGGCGGGAATCTCATCTGCAAGGGATGTTCCTTATCTAGATAAGAAGCCATCACATCTCATGAAAACTTAATGTGTCCAAGTGTCTAGTTGGATGAGGGTATTTTAAAAAAAATAAATTAGTTCGTAACCCTTGGTAACAGCAGTTGTTGTTGTTCAGTTGCAAGTCATGTCTGACTCTTTGTGACCCCATGGACTGCAGCACGCCAGGCTCCTCTGTCCTTCACAATCTCCCGGAGTTTGCCCAAGCTCATATCCATGGAATTAGTGATGCCATCCAACCATCTTATCCAGTAACACCAGATAAATATATTAATAACAGACCTCCCCCCAAGGCTGTGGCGCTGACAGGCAGCAGACTGGAGTGAAATTCATTCTCTCTCTCTCTCTTTTTTTAAAAAATATTTATGTATTTATTTCTTTGGCTATACCGGGGCTTAGTTGTGGCTTGTGGGATCTAGTTCCCCAACTAGGGGTCAAACCCAGGCCCCCTGCACTGGGAGATCAGAGTCCTAGTTACTGGACCACCAGGGAGTCCCCACTCTCTCTTATTCGTGGTTTTTCCATAAAGGGATATCCTGCCTTTTGTTTTTCTTCCTGAGGTAAATTTCAAGTTTAACAGATTCCTGGGCATTTTGACTGGATTTCATGCTTTTACCCTGCGGGATGGAGTAGTCGAGCCTGTTAGCCCACGTCCCCGAGAGACGTGGATGAATCAGACCGGCAGTCCCCAGCTGAGCCTCAATGTCAGGGGCTTTAAACAGGCTTTGGGGCATTTGCCAGGCTTGCCCATGCATGTGTCTTAGAAGCTGGCTCCTTTTCAGGCCCATCACAAGAGTGACTGATGTTGACATCAGCATTGTCACATGTCACCATCATGCATCCCTGGGAGACCTGAAGAGGACTGGGACCTGCCTGCAGCCGTGGGGCCAGTGTCACATGGAGCCCCCCACCTCTCCTGCCTCTGGAGCCCAGGCTCCTTCCAGGATGTCAGATGGGACTGTGAGCTCCTTGAAGGCAGGGGCCCTGTGCTTACATGTCTCACTGTCCCTGCAGCCCCCAGCTCTCTCCCAGGAGGCGGGCGGTGAGTGTGGAAGAAAGGCACACTTGTGCTGGGGTGAGGTGGAAGAAAGGCACACTTGCGCTGGGGTGAGGTGGGGTGGGGTTGTCCAGTGAGGAAGAGGCAGCACCAGCAAGGTGCCATGGGAGGCAGTGCATCTGACCGTTTCCTTGGGGGAGGCCGGCACAGAGTGGAGCCGCCATGCTGGGTGCACACATATCAGGAAACATTAAAGCCACCCAGGAGGAGCCCAGGGGCTCACACGGACAGGTATGTGGAGCCTGAATCAGGGGGAGTCCACAACCTCTTATGCCTCCCGGTTCCTGTCCCCTTTTGCTTTTGAGGGTCCAATATTGCAGCAGTCCAGTAATGCTGGTGACACACAGCTGCCTGCATCTGTTCAGCACGCTGCCATCACATTTGATGGTCCCCATATTTGTGCATTTGGGCTGGTCTTCCTTAACTCAGCCTGATCTCAGGGAGGGTGAGCCACACAGAGTTTTCTACCTTCCTTTGATATGAGGACTCTGGTTCTTCCCAGTTTTGTTTGCTGTTCATTTTCCCTCCATCTTTAAAAAGAATTGTTCTTCCAGGTATCTTAAGTGTCCTGCCATAGTGGCCACTTCTCCTAAAAGCTTCCAACCCAGTCCTTGCAGACTCCAAAAGGAACCACTAATCTTTTTTTCATTTGTCTTTGGTATTTTGCTCTTAGAAGGGAATACCCATTCTGTTGAAATCAAAAGACTTGGTAAAAGTACTTTTGATGATCCCCTTGAAAATCGTGAGATTGGGCCAGGTTCTCCGAGGTATCTTCACTCTTCCATCAGGTGTTTACTGAGTGCCTGCTGTGTCCCCTGAGACTGTGATCCAGGACGCCCAAGGAGCCTAGAAAATGGATGGCAGAGAAAGGCAATGATGGGAGGTGACGTTGATTAAACCTTGCTGTGTGCTGGGTACCATGTTAAGCCATCCACACACATGAACTCATCTAATCCTCCCAAAAACCCTTTGCAGTAAGTACTAATGTCATGTCCATGTCATGGATGTCAGGAACCCAAGTATCAGAGAGGTGAAGTACCCTGTTCAAGTTTCAACACGTAATAAAAGCTTGCCTCCGCACCCAGGCCATTCTGACTCCTGGAACCTGAGTGTGGCAATGCTACACTGTGCTTTGTAGGATAAACCCACATTGGCTGCCGTCACGTCAAAGGCCCTTCCTGAGGGCTGACTTTGTGTGAGATTCTGGCCTGATGGGTGTTGGTGGGCAAGGCCCACGTGTCTCTCTGCCTTGCTGGAGTCATTCCAGCCAGAGAGCCAGAGAACCAACGGCTCAGATGCTGTGTGTGATGACGGTGGATGATGATGCAGGGACTGAAGGTGCACAGGACACAGCCCCCACTTCTGAGCTGTGAATGGCTTTTGTAGGGGGTAAAATTTAAACTGTGACCCAAAGCAGGAGTTGGCCAGGCCAGGAGAAGGGTCTTCTAAAGGAAAACCCGGGTAAAATCCTTGAAGCCAAAAAAAAAAGACCCTGTAGAACAAAGTCGCGGCCAGTCTGGTCAGGGTGGTAAGTGATGAGGTGGAGAGAAGGCAGGACCAGACACCATGGGGAGAACACTCCGGGCCTCTTGCCATCCCCGTTGTTCCTGATATTAATGCGGTAAGACGAATGGGCAGTGAAGATGTTCAGAGAACGGCGTGACTGTGAATAGACCAAGCTGCCTCTTTCCAGGGAGGTTTGCACATTTTTTTCCCCTGGATGAAATTCCCCAGCCTAGCTCATCCTTCTCATCTGGTCTGGATAACCTCCTCTGGGAGATTTGTCTAGTCCCCCATCACGTGCTCCCATGGAGCTCTGTTGTGTGTGTTCTAAGTAGTTTCAGTCATGTCTGACTCTTTGCAACCCCATAGCCTGTAACCTGCCAGGTTCCTCTGTCCGTGGGATTTCCCAGGCAAGAATACTGGAGTGCGTTGCCATTTCCTTCTCCAGGGGAGAGTGGTTTTGATTGTCAGATAGGGTCTTGCTTCCACATGGCAAGGGCTTGAGCCCAGCTTATGGTCCCTGCAGCCAGAATGCTTTGAAATGTGTGATCCTGAATGAGTTTTTAATTTAGGGGGATTGCAAAGTTTGCACATTGCATGAGGCTTTTTGTTTTTACGGCTCTTTTACGGCATGAATCCCAGCCCTGATGTATGTGGGGGTTATTGTTTGGCATCCTGGCCAGTGTTCTTCTGGACCCCAGGGTCCTGATTCTGCAAAGAGCTGGGTTGACATGTGTGAACGAAGGCCAGGCCTGGAGGCAGCCCGGAAGCGAGTCAACATAAGTCCCCGGAAGGCTGCTCTGCCCAGTGCAGACCGGCTACGGCCGGAATAGCTGCATCACTTACTCCTGGGGACACTGGGCTCCCTCGGCACGAGGCCAGGCCCCACTCAGATGTGGGCAGGCGGGCAGGAAACCACATAACCCTCTGCTTCTCACTCTACCCAGAAACCACTGCTCTGCTGGGTGGGTTTGGCAGGTTTGTCCCTGGCTGCAGAACATGTCAGGGAACTCCACGGGGTCTCAGGACATGCTTTTTTTGGTTTTTTAATTGAGGTAAAAGGCCCATGACATAACATTGGACATTTTTTAGCCATTTGAAAGGATACAAGTCAGATTGTTGCATAGCCATCCCCACTCTCTCATTCCAGAACTTTTAAGCACTAAATGGAAACTCTAGACCCGTATCGTGGTCACTGCCCCTTCCTTTCTACCCTCAGCCCTGACAGCCATGAATTTATGTATATTCTGTCCCCGTGGATTTACTTCTTCTGGGCGTTTCATGTCAATGGACTCAGATGGTGTGTGGTCTTTGGTAACTGGCTTCGTGTTTCCCTTATTCATCTGTGTTGTAGTGCGTGTCAGTGTTTCATTTCTGCTGGAGATGTAAAACAGTGCAGCCCCCGTGAAGGACAGACTGGCACTTCCCCAAAAAGCGAACCTGTACCAAAGAGGGAAGTGGGGTGGCCAGAAGGATGAAGCAGGAGTTTGGGATTAGCAGACACATGCTAATATATTTAATGTAAATATATTAGATATATTTAATATAAATAAACAATTAAATATAAATATTTAATGTAAAATAAACAACGAGGACCTGCTGTATAGCACAGGGAACTATATTCAGTATTTTGTAATAAAATCTAAAGGATATATGGGAAGCCCCAGTAGCTCAGTGGTAAAGAATCCATCTGTAGTGCAGGAGATGACGGTTTGATCCCTGGGTTGGGAAGATCCCCTGGAGAAGGAAATGGCAACCCACTCCAGTATTCTGGCCTGGAGAATTCCATGAACGAGGAGCCTCTCCATGGTGAGCCACAGTCCATGGATTTGCAAAAGAGCTGGACACCACTTAGTGACTAAGCAACAATAAAGGATATCACTGAATCACTTTGGAATACACCTGAAACTAGCACGGCATTGTAAACCAACTGTACTTCAAATTCTTTAAAAAGTGACACTTAAAGCTACTATGTGTTGCTGCATGCTAAGTCCTTCAGTCGTGTCCGACTCTTTGCGATCCTGTGGACTGTAGCCCACCAGGTACCTCTGTCTATGGGATTCTCCAGGCAAGAATACTGGAGTGGGTTGCCATGCCCGCCTCTAGGGAATCTTGCCAATACAGGGCTCGAACCCATGTCTCTGCCTCTTATGTCTCCTGCATTGGCAGGTGGATCCTTTATTGTCTGAGTCACCAAGGAAGCCCATAGGATCCAGCGATTCCATTCCTAGGTATATACCTAAAAACATTGAAAATAGTTGTTCAAACAAAACTTGTACATGAATACTCATAGCATCACTATTCATAAGCACTACAAGGTGGAAACCACCCAAATGGCCATCAGGGGATGAATGAAGAAACAAAACTCTATTCATATGATGGAATATTACCTTTTTTTTTTTTTGGTATTTATTAGAGCTCACTGAACTCCTACTGATGCTTCAAAGCTTACTTCAGGTGTCCTCAGTCTCCCAGGAAGTCTTCCCTGGGTCGAGACCAGTCCTTTTCTGCCCGCAGTCCTGTCTCACTGTCCATCACAGTGCCTCGCCCATCATCCGTCTGTCCACTGATTGCTTCCAGAGCATCTCAGGAGCCCCCTGTGGCCAGGCCTGCGTCTCCCCAGTGGGCAGAGGCTAGGGGATCAGCCCATCTTGGGGGTCGGGGGGAGTGTGTCCTGCAGGGGTGAGGTGTGCTGGGCATGGGCTTGGTCTTAACAAGGCTCAATGCACCTCCCCGTGGAGGAGACCGTGGTAAACCTGGGAGATCAGGAGGAGGCAGCTCTTTGCAAAGGTAGGAGGGAGAGGGGTCCTTCGAGGGCCGCCAAGCGCAGGGGTCTGGAGGTGGGAAGGAGCAAGGGGAAGCTGACGACCCCCAGGGCTGGAGCTGGTGGTGAGGAGAGGGCTCATGGGACATGAGGAACCATGTGGGATTTTATTCCACTCGCAAATGGAAGCCATGGGAGGGGTTTAGGCAGGGAGAAGGGGGCGTCAGGGGACATGACCCAGGGAGGACATTGCAGGAACCTGGGAGTGATGGCGTTGACCAGGACTGGGGTGGGTGGCAGGGGAGAGTGGGGTAGTAAAGCCCACTGTCCTAATTGTCTATTTACATAACTGTCCCCTCCCTCACCTCTAGCCCCTGGGACTGGATGGGCAGGGGCTGGGTCTCAGGTGTTGAGGAGATGCTCAGGAAAGTGGACTGCAGTGTGAGTGGGACCGTCCAGTGCCGGTGTGGTGGGGAGTGGACAGACGGGCTGCAGCCCCTACCCAGAGTGACTCTCTGGTGGCCCAGAATGTCAGGGAATGGTGACTGCAAGTGGGGCCACTGGGGCTAGCCCTTGCTGGGGGTGCCAGAGGGGACTGTTGTCCAACAGCAGCAGGAAGCCCTTAGGGACGGTCTGGGCAGACAGATGACACCTGCAGGGGCAGGTTTCCAGGACTGGCCCATTACCAGCTGATGCTTGTTCCCGGAAAGCGTGCATGGTATGGCTACCGGTTTGTCTGTTGTCTCCCTCTTGCTCTGTCACTTCCGTGACAGGCACCAGGACCTGGGGAGAAGCAGGGGCCATGAATACAACAGACATTCAGACACTTGTAGGTGTTCAGGCATCACATTGTTGGCTCTTGGGTAAAAGTTCTCAGTAAGCAGCTGCAGAAACATATTAACAGTATAGCAGGAAACCTCATCAGATTTGCCAGGGAACTCTACTTGGTAAATCCTGAGAACCATGCCTCTTTCTGGTAGGATTATAGCCTTCAGATGTTCCTGGACAGGTCCCCATGGGCAAGGGCTGTGAACTTGAGCACATAAAAAAGAAATCTTCAGCTTCTCTAAAGTACCTGCTGGACCCACCTGGACTATTTAGGACACAGGGAGGCTGTTATACAGGACACACTTAGTCTCTGCTTGATATAGGGAAGAATCTTTGTATTCTGTTACAAATTCATCACTAAAGGGATGCTGCCTATAAGCTTAAAATGATGCATAATGGCCCATCTCTGGAAACCCTGCCTCCCAGATAATGAGCATTAGGCTAAATGCCTTTTGCTCCCAGGAAACCTCCTGACTAGACCTACCTGTGGCTGACTGCAGGAAAGAAGAAATTAGTACATTTCCCTCCAGAGACTGATGGGAACCAGAAAATGCTTGACTTTACTCCCTCCCCTTTAAGTATAAAAAGAAGCCTGAAGTCCAACTCGGGCAAATGGCTCTTTGGCACACAAGTCCACCATCTTATTGGTTTGCTAGCTTTCTGAATAAGTCACCATTCCTTACTCCAGCAGCTCGTCTCTTGATTTATGGGCCTTTGGTGCAGAGACCGGTACAAGCTTGGATTCATTTACATGCTCTCATGGTCAAATAGCCAAGATGGACATTAAACTAATGAACATGAAATCAATAGCTAGTTATAAATTGTGTTGAAGACTATGGTGGAAAAAATAACAGGAAACCTAACAGGTGAGCATAGACAGTGGGGCCATGTGGAATGAGTAGGAGTTTTTCAGGGAAAAGTGTTACTGTTAGAGTGATTGGCCTGGGAGGCAGCCCTGTGGTGGGAGGAGCAGAAAGAGACAGAAGTATAGCATAGTGGGGCATGGCATGTTGTGAAATAAGCAGAGGCAGGACTCTGGGATCATAGCTAAGGTTGTGTATTTCATTCTAGAAGCCGCTATGACATTAAGCAGGAAAGTGATGCAAAGCCCTGTTTGCTTAGGGGAGCAGGATTGGTGGATGCCTGGGAACCAGGGAGGAGGCTGCAGTGTAAGGTGGGCAGAGTGATGCTGGCCTGAAGCCTGGAGGTTAGGAGTGGGCTAGAAGGTAAAGGCTCAGATCAGAAAATGTTCCTTTTCTCTTTTTCTTTTACTACAGGAGTGTCCTGTAGTACTTTCCCCCTGAAGACATTTCCAAAGGGACCATTTAAGGCAGCAGTTGGCAAGCAACAGCTCATGGACCAAATCCTCCTGTAACCAGCTTTTGCAAATAAAGTTTTATTTAAATATAGCCACACTTATTAGTTTGCAAGCATCTGCTGATGTTTTCATGCTACAGCAGAGGAGTTAAGTCATCGTGACAGGTTGTCCGGCCCTCGGAGCCTAAGATACTTAGTATCTGGCCTTTTTCAGAACACATTTGCCCATCCCTGACCTAAGCAAAATTGAGTCTGGGACGCACTATCTAAACACATATCTGTTGGTTCAGAATCTTCCCAGCATTTATAACTTGTTTAGTTCCTGTGAAAAATGCTAAAGTATGCATATTTTAAAATTAACATTTGTATATCCTTAAGCATTGACTGACATTATTTAAGAATTTCATCTTGCATTTGAGGTTTGGAAAGTCAGAGTTGGAACTTGGGCTTTGAAGATGTTGGGTGATGTTTTTTTGTCTAAATTTATCCTGCGATGCTAAACTCTCCTGATGTCTTATTTCACTGTTTATGCCTTCTCTCAAACACTCGTTTGTCTCGACTCTGTAAAATAGGATCTTTAAGAGGATGCCTCTAAAACAAGTTTTTAGGCTTTGCAAAGTCTCTGGGCTTCTTGAAGAATCATTTTTGTGAGCATTTGCTCATGTGCAGCATCCTTCTAAGCTCAATGCCAGCAAGGCTGATTTTCCAGATCCCACCTTTTCCCTTGCGTGACCCTGTCATCTTCATGTTTCAACTCCTGGTTCTAAGCTCTGTGGAGCCTTTTTGGATCCACTTGATTTACAGATTTGAGCTGATTTCACTTGGAGAATTTGCCATATGTCTGGCAGACACCCGCCACCATTGGCAGAATTATGGAGTTGATGCTAAACAGATGGGCTTTCTAGCTAGATGTGCTGTTTTTTCCACGATGCATATGAGGGAAAAGAGAAGCCACTTTAATAAGGTCTTGATTTTTCCACTGGTGTCAGAGGCATGAATGATGCCCATTTATCTAGAATTAATTTCAGCATCATTGCTGTGTAGGGGGCCTGAGATAGCTGGAAGAGGCTTAGAGACTTGGGAAATTTAGAGACACCTCTGCTAAGACCTTAGTGAATCCTGTTACCTTTGGAAACAGATATTGGGGAAAAGACTTTTAAACTCCCTAAATAAATTGTCATTAGCACTACTTAGCAGAATACATTCAAGGGGCTTAATCTTGGGTTTATTGCTCAAGCTCTGTTTGACAGTTTGTGTGGCTGTCACTGTCTGGGCAGCAAGGTGCAAATAGGGATTGGCCGGTCCTTCTGTTTAGGAGAAGCTGGCCAAGTGGCTGAATGAGACTGTTTATTGCAGCACTTTTCAGAGCCTTTACTATGATGGTATGTGGTGGGGCTCTTCAGGCAAGACTTTCAGTGTAGATAGTGTTTTCCCAAGTGTCTTCATTCACAAAACATTGCCACTGCTAGGGTTCCATGCGGAGAAGGCAGTGGCACCCCACTCCAGTACTCTTGCCTGGAAAATGCCATGGGTGGAGGATCCTGGTGGGCTGCAGTCCATGGGGTCGCAAAGACTTGGACAGGACTGAGCGACTTCACTTTCACTTTTCACTTTCATGCATTCGAGAAGGAAACGGCAACCTACTGCAGTGTTCTTGCCTGGAGAATCCCAGGGATTGGGGAGCCTGGTGGGCTGCCGTCTATGGGGTCGCACAGAGTCGGACACGACTGAAGCGACTTAGCAGCAGCAGCAGCAGCAGCAGCAGGGTTCCATGGGAGACGCTTTGGACAACACAGTGTCATGCCCAGATGGGGAGCTTTGAGTCAGAGAACCTGGCATCTGGTGCCAGACCTACTACTTCCCAGCTATGTGACTTTCCACACGGGCCTCTTGTAGCCTCTGCTTCCTAAACATAAAATGGAGTGGAAGATGTCCCCACCTCCTGGGGTTGTTTCTTTGGATTGAACACCCAGAAGAGTTTGGTGGACTTCCTTTGAGCATGCCAAGATATGTTCTATGATGAAGCATTTGTTCAATTCGCAGTATTCCAGGGACCGGTTATTCACTCTAAGCTCAGCCAGGGCCTTGTGTTTCCTTCTGTATGTTCCTTAGCACCTCGACTAATGAGGGAGGGAGAGAAAGGAGCTGCCGTCTGCTTAGGTGGCAGCCAGGAAAAATGATGGGCCAGCATGCGGCCGGGGAGTTGCTCAGGAATTACTTACCTGCCGTCGCAGAGGGCACAGAGGTGCTCGGGTCTTTGTTAAGTACCATTGGCCTGCATTCTGATTCCGTTTCAGTTTCTGTGTGCCAGGACCCATTTCTCACTCATTCATTCTCGTCTTCTATTTACTCCTGCACCCGCTGCTGTGCTGGGCACCTGCTGTGGTGGTCCCTGCTCCCTCCCAGCTGGAAGGCGGCAGTTTTTCCATCGCAGGGGGCTGTCACTGTTCACAGGTTCTGATGGTTACACTTGCAGAACTGTGGAGAAATGTCTGCAGAGTTGCTGGGCATAGAGCCACAGGCCTTCAGGAATTCTTCCCCTTCCCACCCCCACCCCCGCTTTAAATAAATTCATTCTTCCTAATCCCTGCTCCCCTGCCCCACTCAGCAACCAGCTCCTTCCTGCATTCTGAGCAGCGTGACCCTGGGGGTGTGGTCTCACTGCTCCTTGGAAGCTGTCCGCATGTGGCCCAGTTCTTCTTGTGTTTATCAGTACCACCCCCCTCAACATATCCTGCTCTTGGATCAATACTCCAGAACTTTCCAGGAGGATGGGAGAAGGTCAAACCAAGAATAGTTCTATATTGGGGCAACTTCAAATCCATTTCGTGAATTTGGTTTTGGACCTTCAGAGCCATCCAGATGGTGGGTCTATGAAAGCACCCAGAACTTTCTTAATAGACAGCGGCCATAAAGCCACATCTCTTGCAGCCTGGACACAAGTTATTGGTCTTTATACCCTAAATGCCATCATTTTTTGTACATGGCTTTAATGATGCTCTCTGCTCTAGCCCTGCTTCTCCTCCTTCATCCCGTATCCCCGGTAACAGCGCTGTTATCATCTGGTCCATGTGGTCTGACATTGGGGTTAGGATGAGGGCTTTCAGAGCAGGTGTCCTGATTTCCAAGCCCACTCTATCACTTTAGCCGCGTGACCTGGGAAAGTTGTTTCTCATCCCTGCTTCCATTTTCTTTACTATAATGTGAGTGATGAAGATAGCGACCTGCCATCTCAGGTCTTGATTGGAATGGAAGGAGCTGATCCATGTCAGGTGCTCAGAACACAGCTTGTCACACAGCAAGTGCCCAACAGATGCTGCTGTTGCTGATGACAGTGACGACAAAACAAACCTTGGTTTTCTTGAGTCTTCTGCCTGTGTTACTGGCCCCTTGTTTTCTCACCAAGATCTGGTGAAGACTCTGCTGCAATGATATCCCTGGACCACCCCCCTCTTCCCTGCTATCCCACAGCCCTCGCCCTGCCTGGCCTCTCTCAGCGGGACTCCTGGCCTTCAGCCTTGTTCGCTGAAGCTGCCGTCCACACTGATGTTCTCTGCAGCCTTTCCATTGGGCTGGTCTCAGACCAGATCCCTAAGTGATTCTCATTCCCTCAAGGCTCCATCATGGCCACACATGACTCTTCTTGGCTGAACACCTCCATCCTCTCCATCCAGAAATGGAGAGCTGCAGCCTAAGGGTTTTCAGGTCCATGTACTCAGACCCATGCAAGCAGATTAAAAACACTAAGGACAGCACTTGTTATTTTTTCATTTATCCATGTATTTATTGATATAGCAATAAGAAAGATTATTTTCTTACTTTGAGACCATCTTTTCCTATTATTAATAGTCAGTGGTGATGATAATGCTGATAATTTTGTGTCTGTGTATTTGTGGGTGTGTGTTGGTCATGAGTTGGCACCATAGACAGATGAACTCTCTGTGTGGATCCCAGTTTTATATGTGGAGATTTTATGGGGCATCTGAACCTCAGAGACTGGAGGTGTCAGATCTTACTCCCCCACATTCTTTGTCATGCACCAGACACCACATCTGATCATGCTTTTATGGGTGTGCACCTTTTATTCAACTCCTGGTTAACCTCCAAGGCCCAACACCAATGTCACCCCCAGCCCTGGTAGCCTTTTCAGAGTTTTCCCAGTCTGGACAGGAAGAGTTGCTTCCTCTGCAGTTGTAATTCTCCATCTTGGTTCTCCCTGGTGATTCTGTGCATCTTGATTTCCTCCATAGTCAGTGAGTCCATCAGGGCAGGGGAGTGTCCAGCATCTCTTTGTTTCACCTCACACCTGGCACAGTGCTTTGTTTACATGACATGGGCACTACATATTGCCAGACGGATTCTTTGGGCAAGGGAAGGACTCACTGAAGAAGCAGAGGCCTCACTGTTGACCCACACCCCCACTTCTTGTTTGCTTCTTTCATAGCTCGTATCACACTCTGAAGTCACTGTTTTCTTGCTCCTTTTCCTCTTCCTTAAGCAGGTGAGCTTCATGCAGAGCAAGACAGCGTGTCAGTTGTGTTTACAGTTCTGTCTCAAACTCAGAGCAGCCCTGGCACACAGCAGGCCTCAGCTGATGCGTGATGAATGAATTCATGAATGAATGAATTAAACAAGCAAAAGGTTGTGTTTCAGTATTATCTGATACAGTGGGGCCTGTTTTCCCTGTGAGGCCAGTAGTTCAGCACATGGCACCTGGTAATCAGTGAGGGGGGCTTCCCTCTCGCTGTGTTTTGGGGAAGGTGACCTGGTGAAGTGGAAGGACACAGGGACAGGTCAGTGGATAGAAGACAAGGAAGCCAAAATGCCACTAAGAGGAGGCACTTTGGAGTTAGGAGGATGGGGGCTCCAGCCCTGGCAGCTCTGCTTCCCAGATTCACAGATCAAGCAAGTGTTTATTTGAGCGCCTCCTGGGTGCCAGTTTCCTGTGAAGATGCCAGGGACCTGTGATGAACAAGATGGCCACAGTTCCTATTCTCATAAAGCTTATATTTGTTCTGATGGGAAAGATAGATGATAACAATAAACAGCACATCCCAAGATGAGATCTGACTGTGATCAGAGCTAGGATGGAAGGGAATATTAGGGATAAAGGAGCTGGTCCTGAGACAGACAGACATGGAAATTAGCCAATAAGCTCCTTGGCCATGGAATTGGTGTCCTTCAAAGCCTTGTTCTAGCAGTGCCTGACTTGTAGGTTTGTGGGATCTATCAATGGGGGTGGATGGGCATTGGGTCCTGGGAGACAAGTGCCTCCCCTGCTGTGAGCCTCCAAGGGAACCGGGAGAGGATTGGAGTTGTCTAAGGCAGGGGTCCCCAGCCTGGGAGCCACAGACCCTTACCGCTCTGTGGCCTGTTAGGAAGTGGACCTCACAGCAGGAGGTCAGTGGCAGGTGAATGAGAGAAGCTTCATCTTTATTTACAGTTGCTCCCCAGCGCTCGCATTACTGCCTGAGCTCTGTCTCCTGTTCAACAAACTCAAATGTGATGTGCTTGAATCATCCTGAAACTGTCTTCTGCACCCCTACGCTGGTCTGTGGGAAAGTTGTCTTCCGTGAATCTGGTCCCTGGTGCCAAAAATGTTGTGGACCGCTGGTCCAAGGGACCAGAGAAGGGAGGGGCTGGGGCTGGCCCCTTCAGCTCCAGGGCAGGGCGCCTGCCCCATCCATCATGTGGAGCCTGTGAGGCACCCCCGCCTGCCCTGCCGCTGCAGGCGATACTCCCTCAGCAGATGTGGGGAAAGCAGTTTTCATTAATTAACGGCTAATACCTCGCAGGTGGCAGAGGTGCCCCTGGAGCTGAGTGCCACTGCACTATCAGAGTCTACTAATGTGTCTGCACCTCCAGGAATCCTCTCCGATGTGGGAAGGAGGCTCCCCAGCAACTCCAGGGATGCTGAGCAAAGTCATTGGCTTGGTGGGGGGCAGCAGTCCCCCCCAGCCTCTCTTCTCTGTGTGACACGTGTGTGTGGGTGCACATGTGCCCACCCATAACGGCTCACACATATACACACCCTCTCTCCTGATACACACTTGCCCACGTTCACTCCCACCTGCCACAATGAGTGGCACACCGGTCCCACTGGGTGGGCCACACAGTGCCCAGGAGGACCACCCCACTTCTGCTCACTCGGACCTCCAGACACACCATCAGTGGCACATTCATGCCCTCGGATGGCTTGTAAGTGGTTCCTTCGCTGGCTGCGCATCTCTTCTGAAGTTTCTGACCTTGATTGTAAGTCACAGCCCTCACCTGGGGGCAGGCAGGGGGAGAGGGCGGTGGAGGCACAGCCTTCAGACCTCTGGAGGGGGTCCCCACCAGGGCTCAGGGGTCTTTACTCCTCCCGTGAGAGCAGGACATCCCCCACCCCCACCCCCACCACCGCAGGGAGTCACTCAGACTAAGGTGTCTTCCTGGTCACACACATTGGATATTTGATAAATGAACAAATCCAGTTGTTTGAGCTGAAGAACCCCAGAGGCTCCTGCTGGGTTTTGAATCAAGTTCAAGCCTCTGCCTGCCTCCCCAGCCCATCCAAAGCCCTTGCCCACTGTGCTCTTCCTCCAAGCCCTTGAGCTCACCCCTCCTCTGCCTGGGACCCTCTTCCCTGCCCCACTCCCGTCTACACTGCTAGCTCCCTCTCATCCAGGCTTTTGCTCCAATAGCCCTGCTCAGAGCAGCCTTTCATAACCGGCTGTTTACAGTCACCCCCACGTTCCCCCAGCTCCCTGAGAAGGTGCTGGGTTCTGTCAATCCATCCTCGTGTCTGGAAAGATCGACTTCAGCACGTGGGTTCTTGCCTCATGTGTTCTGGACACCAGGGGTTCGGCTGCAAACCAGATGTCAAAGGCAGACCCTGCCTTCCAATTAGGGAGGCGACTGTGAGCAGCAGGCAAACAAGTAATTGTGCAGGGGTGTGTGTGCGTCTGTGTGCATGCAGGCACATACACACACACGTGCGTGTGTGTGCTTAGTCACTCAGTCGTGTCTGACTCTTTGCAACCCCATGGACTGTAGCCTGCCAGACTCCTCTGTCCATGGAATTCTCCAGTCGAGAATACTGGAACGGGTTTTCATGCCCTCCCCAGGGGATAGCCCCAACCCAGCAATCGAACCTGTGCCTCCTGTATCTCCTGTATTGCAGGAGGATTCTTTACCAGCTGAGTCATCAGGAAAGCCCATACACCAGGTGATAAATGTGATGGGGAAAAATCAGGAGAGGAAGGCAGCAGGGAAGAAGGTGGTGAACAGGCCTGGTTTCTTATTAGCCACACCTGTTGTCCATCTTGCAGGTGTTAGAAGCCCCACGAAGGTAGGGATCCTTTCTGTCCACCTCTGTACCTCCTTCTCCTGGTGCAGTTCCCGACACGTGCCTGGTGTCAGTAGGCTTTTGTTGAAGAAATGAATGACTTCTCTCAAGAGGAGTGTGGAGTGAAGTCTGCTCAGTGGCCACAGGCTGCCTGTGTCCCAGGCTGTACTGTGAGGACCCAGGTGTGTCAGATGTGAGGTGGGAACCTCAGTACCTGCTCCAGCCACTAGGGGGCAGAGGTGAGGTGGGGGAGCAAGGAGACCATGATGGTGGTGGTGGCGAGGGAGAGGGGAGGGGGCGGTGAGGAAGGCACTGCACCTTCATGCCTGCCTCTCATGGGTTCAAGCAAAGCAGACGAGGACTTGGGGAGTTCCCTGTTCCCCCAGCAAGGCCATGGTAAAGGTGAGGATGCAGAGGGCAGAAGGAGCGTGGCGTGAGCCCCTCAGCCCCAGGGGGTGAGTGACAGAGCTGAGTGAGTGAGCCCCAGTGCCTGGTTCTGGCACCTGCATCCTAACACCTGTGACATTCTGGTTTCTATAAGTGCCATAGACTCTAATGCACAGGATGCTGATGATGAAATGGGACAGGGGGGCCAGTGGGCAGGAGTGAGGTGGGCATGGTCAGGAGCAGAACTCAGAGCCCTTTGCAGGCTTGGTAGTTTTGTCCTAAGTGAGAAGAGAGGTCACGGGGAGGAAGCAGGAAAGTGATATGGGCAGTTTCACTGTCGGGGTTCACAGAGAACACCAATGCGAAGACTCGTATGGGCTTCTGTTAGAATGGTCGACGTTGTATTCTTCAGCAGCTTCTTGTGTAGTTGGAAGATGATCAGCTTCAATGATCTTCTCAACTGGTTGTTGTCAACTTCCAATGGCAGCCAATGTACTCCTCATCTTCAAGGCTCTTATCTCCTTTGCAAACTTCCAGAATCACCACTGCACTGTATGTTTCTTAGCAGTTGAAATCCACCTGCCAATGCAGGAGACATGGGTTCAATCCTTGGGTTGGGAAGATCTCCTGGAGAAGGAAATGTCAACTCGCTCCAGTATTCTTGCCTGGGAAATCCCATGGACAGAGAAAGAAGCCTGGTGGACTATAGTCCATGGGTCATAAAGAATCAGACACAACTGAAGTGACTTAGCAAGGGGTCTTCTGGGATGGAGATGCTGGTGGCCTGGGTTGAAGTCCAGCTATTCAGGTGCAGGTTTGGGGTCTGATTTGTGGTTTATTCTCTGGGCTACTCCTTTTTGCTTTGGCTGCTAGGAAGCTCTGAGTGACACATGGTGTCTAGCCCTTGATGCGGCGGCCCTGTCCATACTCCTTTTCCTTTGGATTTCCTCGGACACTCATTGTATCTTATTGGGCATGTGTTTATGTAACAGCCACACATCCTTTGTGGAGTGAGATGAGACATTAATATAAACAAGGTGATGGCAATTCTTCCCCATCCCCATGTACATCTCTGGGGATCTTTGTCTTTATCTTCAAACCAGCCCAGAAGATTGGGGAGACCTGGCCAATTCTTTCCCCTTTGTGCCAATAATGCCTTCAGGACAGTCAGCTTTCCTGGGGCCACGTGGTTCTGGCCGTTCTGATCCCATCTGGTGTCTGTGGGCGGGGGAAGGAAGGGAGAGGATGTAACATGGAATAAAGCTCCTCTGGGGAAAGAAGGACCGTCTGCAACCTGCATGCCTGGAGCGTGGAGCTGGGGATCCATGACCAGTCCTTGGACTGCCCTGACTCACTCACTCCCTGACCCAAAAGTCCTGGGCCCCTCCTGGATGTTTGGCTCTGGGGTCTTAGGTGAACACAAGGAGGATGGCATTGGCTTAGGAGCCTGGCTGGTTCGCTGGGTCTACGAGCAGAAGTTCTTGAACAAGACACCTCTGGACTGTCTGTCCACAGGGGGTTGCTTTGTGGAGCCAGTCCCTGGTATATATTTAACATTCAATTAATAACAGCTGGAGAGGGACTTCCCTGGTGGTCCAGTGGTTAAAACTCTGCACTTTCACTGGAGGGGGCACGGGTTCTATCCCTGGTCAGGGAACTAAAATTCCATATCCCCCTTGGTGGTGGTGGGGGAGGGTGCGGGGACAGCTAGAGAGAGTGGTTGGCTGGGACCATCTTGGTTTATGTCTCTTGTTGTGTTCCATCCATCCATCCATTGGGTTCCTGCTCTGGGTGATAAATTTGTATCATCACCCTAGAAGCAGCTTAGCGATATGAGAGATTTCTGGAGTCAGACTGCCTGAGACCAGAATCCTGTTGCTCTGACAGCCTCAGTGTGTCCATCTGTAAAATGGATGTAATAACAGTCTCCACTTCATAGTTTTACTATGGGAATAAAATACCATAGCACCCAGCCCTGAACAAGCAATGACTTTCACTCCATAAGAATTATTATATTGCTTATATAATATAAATTATTACATGAAAATTTCTGCCGGAAGTCCCCCATGCTGGTGTGCCATGTTAATCAGAGTGTCTACAGTTTCAAAAAATAAATATTAGTTCTTTACATGGATTGTAACATGCTATCAATAAATTGTGTATTTCGTGTGGTTCTGTATGTCTCCAGACTTCACGGCCACCCTATGGTCACATGAAAACTTTCTCTCCACCCTAGGTGTGAGGGATGACCATTGTTTTCCAGATGTGGACACTGAGGCTCAGGGGGCTGAGTGGCTTGGGCTGCTGATGAGAAAAGCCATTGAGAAGTAAAACCTTGGGGGTTTCTCTGGAGGCCACTGGCCAGGGGACCTGTCACGTGGGGCATCAGGCTGGGTCTGGTGATGACCAGCCCACCCCAGCCCCGGCCCCTCTGACTGCTGGTAATCTCCTCTGGCTTGGTACAAGCTCATCCCAGCCCTGCTCTTCTTGCTTCTTCAGGTCTCTCTGGGGTTTCTTGGTTCTGGAAACACTCAGGCTCCCAGCTCCTTCTCACAGGAAGCAAGAGGCGAATTAACCTACTGGGTGTGCCTTGAACATGGGCTGGTACACGATGGAAGATGAGAGTGTGTCCATCGCCCGGACCACCCTCTTGAGCCCAGGCTTTGGAGGATCATGTGGTCCCCAGGGTAGGGGAGTCACCTCAGGTCCCCCAGGGTGTCATGTGAGCTTGGTCACCACTGACCCCTCTCTGGGTTTTCTCCTTCCAGATGAGATGGACCAAACCCCCCCAGTGCGCTCTGAATATCTGGTCTCAGGGATTCGAACTCCCCCCGTGAGGAGGAATAGCAAGCTGGCCACCCTGGGCAGAATCTTCAAACCCTGGAAATGGAGGAAAAAGAAAAACGAAAAACTGAAGCAGACCACGTCAGGTGAGTATGGGTGTGGGAGAAAGGTTGCGGGGTAGGTGGGGTGGGGGTGGAGGCCTGATGTCACTGTCAGCTCGCTTTCTTTGGCAGATGTTGGGAGGGGTGGGTTGTGCTCTGTGGGCCCTATGGCAGGAGCTGTTCAGCCTCCTGCAGGTCCCTTCCTCCTCTGGTTCCTCCGGGTCCTGGCTGGGGGTATGGCATCGGCACCAGGCACACCCATAGCCCATGCACCACCCAGACCCCAAGGGGCGCACATGACCCCCTTGACCTAGTTAAGAATGCAGACTCGGGGTCAGTGCAGGGCCAGTCTGGGGCGAGACCCAGCTGGTAACCATCTCTCCTAACTGACCACACCTGAGTAGGAAACATCCTCCCTTCTGCACCTGGAAACTCACTTTGATAACCCAGGGCCTGAAGACAACCACTGACCCCAAGAGTCCCCCTGATGATTCAGATGGTAAAGGCCATCAGTTTAGCTGTGATGCCTCAAGGCTCCTACAGAAGATGGCCTGCCACTCACCAGCTCCTAAGCTCTTCCTGAAGAGACCTCATATCTGGGCATCCCACCCACTGAAGGTTCTAGAAGCCCCCTCAGTCACCTTTAGCTCTGTGGGAAGTTGGGTAACAAGATGTTGTACCTCTGCCCCTGCCCCGGCCGTGAGCCAGACCCGTGGGGTGGATTTGGTGACAAAGACACAACTGTCAGGGTGGAAGCGACACAGCACGTTTCTAACCAGCTAATGCTCAGAACCACCCCATCGCCCATGCTCCTGCCATATCAGGACGGGAAGTGGGATGAGATGGGCAGCCACCTCCAGGGCCAAGCAGTGGAGGGTCGTGGGGCAGCCGGGCTCAGGTCTGGCTCCTAGGTGCCAGGGTACCCTGGGTGAAGGGGAGGTCGGTACCCTGAGAAGCAAACCCGGGAGAGAGAGAGAGGGAGACTCTAAGCTCCCACAGGCCCTGTTAGCTGCGGCTGGAAACAATTAACGAGGGAGGCGCTGGCGTGGAATTAGTTCTGGGCCCCAGGGATCTGCCTGAGATGTGCCCTTCTCGGGCTGCTGCCTCTGGCGGTCCCTGGGGGTCCCAGCCTTGAAGTGGCGCAGACTCCAGCGCTCAGAGCACAGAGGTAAAGCCACTTGTGAGGAGTGGGGGGCTCCTAATAGCAGCAGCGAGTCCTCCATTCACACTTTGTACGCGTTTCACAAGATTATGTTTCTAACTGCCCAAGAATTTGATTGACAAGCTCCCCTCGTCAAGAATGAAAGCAGAACAAACACTGATACTCGATGAATCTCATGCAGCTCTGTATGCCAGAGAGCTGGAGAGGGGGACTAGACCCTGCCTGCTTGGAGCTTTCCTCCAAGGGGGAAGTCGGGAGACAGACAAGCAACGGAATGAGCACGTGACAGTCAGGATCTTGGCGCAGGCGCTGGGGAGCACGTGGGTGGGGTGGGCATGGCCTGGGGATGGGTGGCCTGAGAAGACCCAGGTGAGGAGGGGACACTGAGCCAAGGTGTAACTGGCCCCTGGAGAAAAGCAAGGAAGAGCATCGCAGTTGTGGGAACAGCCGTGCAGACGCGCCAGGTTGGGCATCAGTGAAAGGCTCAGGGGGCTGGAATAGGGTGATCTCTGTGACCTTGGAGAGCCCCTGGTGCTCTCTGAGCTGTGGGATTGGAGGGTGAGCTGTGTGCCCTTGGGACGTTGTGCCCTGGTTCACTTGGCATTGGGCTGCGGGAGGTGACCTGTGAACTTATCAGAGTGCTGTGGGGACCCTGCCAGGGGACTGAGGGTCTCCAGGTGAACACCTGCAGCACCCTCACCTTCAGGCAGGCATCCCCAGCGCTGGGTCCTTTATCAAGCATTTGGAATTGTGCAGACAGTACTGCATCTCATTTATTTATTCTAAACCATTCTTTCCCCCCAAAGTGTGGGATGTTATTTACTTCGCATATCAAATCCCTGATTTCACAGGCATCCTTGGCCAGGATGAGATGAAGTAAAATTAAAGATGATTTAAAGGGAAAAAACAAAGCAGACAGTAGTTTGGCCAGAGTGGGGACTGGGCAACACAATGAAGGTGGTGCTCGAAGCCTGAAGTCCGGAAGTGGCATTGCAGCCTGTACCTGCTGGGGGTGAGTGTCCCTGAGATATGGACACTGCCCCTGGCTCTGCCTCTTACATCACAAGTAAGGGAGGACTCACAAGTTATTACACATGATGTCCGGTACCCAGGCTGGCCTCCTGTGAGCACCCCCCAGTGCTGGTCAGACGACGGGGTCCCTCGGTTCAGAGACCCCACTCTGGTTCTGCTCACCCCTGTTTTTGGGCTGGACAGCAGCCTCTTTGCTTGTCCCTCCGAAAGCCAGAGTTCCACTGGGCTTCCCTGATGGTTCAGACCATAAAGAATCTGCCTGAAATGCAGGAGACCTGGGTTCCATCCCTGGGTCAGGAAGATCCCCTGGAGAAGGAAACGGCAACCCAATTACTCAGTTTTATCCACACTTGTGGCACCTGGAAATTGGCTTGGAAATTAAGTTCCCTTTGCCCCAAATGTCTCTTCGCTGATACATTTGGGGTTTTCCTAGTCATCCCTGAGTCAACGCCCTCAGGGAGGCCACCGGGGCCCCCTGAATGCCCTGACCCAGGCTTTCTGGTTCTGGTTGATGCCACTGGCCTGCTTGTAATAGCTGTGAGTCCTCTGGCCCACAGGCAGAGCTCATGCCTCTCTTGCTCCCCCATGCCTGACAGAGTAGATGCTCAGTAAATATTTTTGAATAAATTCAGTGACTCCTTTGTCATCATCTGTTTGTCATTGGCCACTAGACTTTCAGCTTCACTGGTTGGATGGCAGTTCCATTCCCCATTGTAACCTACATCGGGCCAAGCACTCACACGTGTGGGGGACTCAGGGCCCCTGGTGACCCAGGCTCCTAGCTGGCACTTTGCATCTTTTAAAGAGAGGGTCTGAGGAATGATGTGGGTTTGTATTTGGGACTTGCATTCTACTGTAGGCAAATTGGTTTCTGGACAGTTAGGGGAAAAAGGAGTCATCAAGCAAGTGAGCTTGGCCCCTGGGAGGGCAGAGGCAGGGGCAAGTTGGAGTGCTTTGCTCTGGGAGAAGGGCCAAAGGGCTCATCTGAAGAAGAAATTGACAAGGGTCCTTCTGCACATTAGAATCAGTGGAGGGGAATAGGGGCCAGCCCTTCCTTCCTATTTGACTGGCACAGTCTTTGAAAGGGTAAACCTGGGATTCACTGGAGGAGCCTCCAGTGGGGCAGTTGTGCAGAAGGTTGATCTATAAACAGATAAAAGGGCAGCCAGGATGTATAGAAGCACGGACATGCACCCCAGAGCATCGAGGGCAGAGAGGGAACAGGGCCCTGGGTTGGTAAGTGAAGGCGAAGACGGCCGAGGAATGGCCAGTGAGAACTTAGAGGAGGGCGGTGTTTGGGGCATCGCTTCTTAGATGAGCCAGGAAACCACTGCCTTAAACAGAACTCATTCACCTCCCCAAGGCCCAGCTTTCCCGTACATGATCAGCACACTGCTTGGCAAGGGAGCTCGGGTGCCTGACTGCACCCCCACCTGGTAGCCCCCTGACCCACAGTCACCTGCTGCTTCGCCGCTGTCTTCCTGAACTGGAGGTGGCCTTAGCCGGGGCTCGGGGTGGGGCCTGAGATGCTCAGCCTGGAACTCACCTGCTGTTTGTGTTGCGTGCAGCCTTGGAGAAGAAGATGGCCTGTAGGCAGGGCCGGGAGGACCTCATCAAGAAGGGGCTGCTGGAGATGATGGAGCAAGGTACGTGGGACTGGGCAGGGCTGGGCCCAGGGACACAGAGCTGGGGGTCTCATGGGGGCCCAGCAGATCCCTCAGGGTGGAGCATCCCAGGAGTCCGTTGTCCAGATGTGGCGGCTGCACTGGATTGAGGCCTCTGCGGTTAGAGAAATTTTCCAAGTCAGGACCCATGGCTCAGCCCCCACCTCTGAACACCCCTCTGTGAGTGTTAAGAGTCAACCACTCCCGAGGCTCAAGCTGAGCGCACCCACTTGCCCGGGGGAATGAGGGATTGCTTCCCAGCCCAGCCGGGTGTGGATGGAGCTAGTGGTTTGTCCCGATTCCTCTGGAGTCCTCGCGGTGACTTTCGTTTCTTCACAGTCATAGTTTAATCCTTGATTTGTTGAGTCTTCGTTCTCCACGACCACCTGGGACTGCAGCTGCCATTTCTTAAGTGTCGACTGTTTGCCCGCTGCTGTGCTGGGTTCACCTTCATCCTTTGGTCCTCGCAGCATCCTCGGGACTGTGTTACCCCTGTCTCCAGATGAGGAATGGGAGTGCCTGGGAGGTGGCTGCCCTGGGTCACGCAGCCGGAGGGAGGGCCCCCGATGCTGTTTGGTCTCTGGTCCAGAGACGGTACTCAGTGTGGCATCTGCGTGGTTGCCTGTGTTTGCATCTTTGAGAAACACCTGGTTTTATCACCATCACAACTAATTTACAGAGTGCTTGAGATCCCCCATCTTCCTCCCTTGGTGACAGTGTGAGGCATAGGACGTGGATTCTGACCTTAAGCTTCTTGCTTTCTAGTTCCCTGAAGCTTAGCAAGAGTGGGAAAAGGGGGGTCTCAGAAAACCTCACTGCTGTTTACCAGTATCTCTGAGGCTGAACCAGGTTCTTGCCCCCTTGGTTGAAGGAATTCAGCCTCATGGAGGTAGTTCCCCAGGGACACGTGACTAAATGGAATTCCTATCTCCATAAGATATTAAGATATATACTAAGATAAGACACTAAGATATTCCTAGTGTTTTGGTAATTTGGCCCAGGCATCAGGAAGTAGGATGGGAGCCCATGGAGTGTGAATCCAGGTTTATAAGATGGTCTGCTTCAGGCAGGGCTCTCATATCCTCTCTCTTCTTTGGATTTAAGAAGAAAATGTTTGATGCTGCTGTTTTCAGGGAAAACTACATGGGAAATTAGTGCTAAAAATCCAACTTTGCCTGGTACAAGAAAAAAGGTGGGGGGTTGGTATCAAGTCCAGGGACTTTCAGATGTTAAACAGTCTAGCCTGTGTCTCAGATTTAGGAGAATGTCATCCCTGAGATGGGGATCTGGGCTGTTTTTATTGTTGTTCAGTTGCAGAGTTGTGTCCCACTCTTTGTGACCCCATGGACTCTAGCCCGCCAGTCTCCTGTGTCCATGGGGTTTTCCAAGCAAGAATACTGGAGTGGATTTCCGTGTTCTCCTCCTGGGGATCTTTCCAACCCAGGGATCGAACCTGGGTCTACCTGCATTAGCAGGCTTTACTGATCAAGCTACCGGAGAACCCGACAGTCTGGTGGGGAACAAAGATTAGATGATCCCGCAAGTCAGCATACAATCACAGCTGAGCTGAGTGTGGTGAAGGAGAGGCACGGAGCTCGTGGAGAACGTGAGCGGGGCTGATGCTGGAGGGTCCAAAGGTGGCAGGAGTCAACTGGCTGCTTCTTGAACTTGCTACAATTAGGGTCACCTGGGAGCTCTGCTGTCCAAGGTGCTGGGGGTGGGGCTTCGGCATCCTGCTTTATAAACCTCCCCAGCTGGCTCTCATGTTGGTGCCGCCAAGGGCGAGAGACACAGAGAATGATAGGGAATTACTGGGGAGCATCTTCCAGCCCCATAGAGCCCCCTGTGCAGGACCCCATGGGAGAAGGAAGCAGGCACCTCAAGAAGGAGCTGCTGAGAGAAGGTGGGTGGGGAAGCGGGAAGGTCAGGAATGGGGAAAGGGAGAGAGTCTGACGTCTTACAGGGCCTAGCGCCCTCCTGCCTCTTCCTCCAACGTGGACAGAGCCAAGAGAACAAGACTCCCCAGGAAGTGGCTGGGTGACAGGCTCCTTTGGGGCCACCGGGGCCCCAGGAAGCCACAGGGCGAGCAGGTGGAGTCTAGGGTGAGCCTGCTGGGCCATTGCTGGGGGGCATTGCTGGTTGGGAGCATGTCACTGGTTGGGGTCGTGTGTGAGAAGTCGGGCAGCAAGGGTTGCCCCAGGAAGGGACCTAGGTCAGGGAGAGGGGGCAGGGATGTGGGCTCAGTACCCACTCATACCCCTTAAACTCTGCTCCGACTGTGTAATGAACACACAGTGATGAGAGGAGACCTGAGAATGTTTGGCTGCAGCCTCCTGGGGTAAATGCCTGTTGGTCCGATTGTTTCAGTCCTGCGCTTGTTCAGAAAATGCCTGTACCCACTGCAGGGAGGTCCAGCTCTTGGTCAGGCCTGGTCTGTTCCTAATTTGTCCTGCAGCTGGGACAGCGTGGTTCCTGCTGGATTGATAAGAATCTGTGGCCTTGCGAGTTGAACCATCCACCTCCCACACAATTCAGAGATGGCCTTCCCCGCCCCACCCTCCCCACCCGCCCAACTGGGCTGGTAGTAGCCAGGAGCTTTGTAGCCAGAGTGCCCCCCTGTGGCCAGCCACCCCTACCCCAGCCTGGACTTCACACTGGGGGGCACCTGGGAGGCCAAGTGAGCCTGTGATAGTCACCAGGGGCCAAGAACAGCCTGGAGTCCTTCACAGCCCCAGGAACTCGCACTGGGACCCCCTTGGCCGGGCAAACCCAGGAAGGTCCTCTGCCCTGCACAGGTGTGCACTCACGTGTACATGGACACGCCCCCGGCTCCAGAGTTTGCCCACAGGCAATCAGGATCATGGCAGCATGAGCTGGCCGTGGACGGGCCCGCAGGGGTGCCTGTGCGTCCCTGAGACGAGCCTATGTCCAGCAAGTGGGTTTGCCCTCCCCACTCCTGGTGAGGAGGCTGGCGTGTTATGTTGTGATACTGTGAACACATGCTTTGTATGAACCCCTCTGAGCTCGCCTCGATTCCTGAAGCTCTAAGAGTCTGCCGGGTCCAGGAAGGACCCTGTTGGCATTGCTAGGAGACTCATGAGATGGGACCGGGTCCTCCTAGGGTGAGGAGCTGACCTTTCCCTCTGTCTTCACTGCTTTGGCTGGTGCCGTGTCTGTGTCGGGCAAGGGCTGGCCGGGATCCCAGCCCCACACGGGGTCCCCCGGCCCCAGCATTGAGTCAGGATAGGAGTGCCCTTGCTTCTCTGTCCAGTTGCTGTGTGTGCTCCTGAGTGACATTCCCCGAGCCTCCTGTGTGTGTCCTCTTGGCTTTGTCTTAAATAATGTAAGGACTTCCATTCTGCATCAATGGTCTGAGAAGGAGGTGGTGGTTACCCCTGTACTGTGTTCAAGTGACCTGAGAGACCACGAGGTCCCCCTCCTTGGGGCAAGTGGCAGCGATGAGTCTGGCAGGCATGCCGGGGGCATTGTCTGTGTGTATGTGTGTGCATGCGTGCGTGTGCTTGCACGGTGCGTGTTGCATGTTTGTGGTGTGTCCCATCTCTCCGTGGTTGCTCTGTGAATGACCCCGGCTCACACTCCCCTCTGCCGCCCTTGGAAGGGCCTGGTGGGGACAGAGCCAACGTACAGTGAAGGGAGCAGGGGACCAGCTGCCCACAGCTTCCCCACCCCCCAGCGTTGCTTAGCAACGACCCTGCCACCCGGGCTATTTTAAGAACTGTAACTTTTCATTGAACATGATTATGAGCCGGAGCTCTGAGACCAGCCCAAAAGAGTCGTGCAAGCCTGCTAAGCCATAGAAGCAGGTAGAGGAACCCCAGAACCATGTGTTGGGGTGCAGCATTTCTTGAGCCCTGTGGAGGGTGGGGACCTTTGGGTCTCTTTCAGGTTCAGCATTCTGAAGACCATTTTATTGAGGAGGAGGATGGAGATGCCTTTATCATTAACAGGGATCATCACCAGCAGCAAATGAGCCACCACTTCTAAAATTTGGGGTCCCCATCTATAAAGGACCTAAAGGGGTGGGGGGCTATGACGCTCAGGTGAGATGGCGCCAGCAGAGTGCCTTCAGCCCTGCAAAGCCTCCGTCAGTGCTGGCTGTCACCTGGAACCAACGGACAAGTACGCTGGTAGCAGGGACTGTCACAGCTGTGGGTCAGGTGTGTGTCGTGAGAGAGGGTCCAAGATGCTGTAGTTCTGAGCTTGCTGACCTCTAATTGTGTCCACTGGGCAAGTTCTCTTGGCTTGTGTCTTGGTCTTTTCCTGGGGTGGGGTTGCTTGGTTGACTGCTGGTCAGATCTGGCTGAGGATCTGTTTTTGTAAAGCCCTTGAGCTCAGAATGGTTTTAAACTTAAAGGATTTTCATAAAAATAAAAAAGGATGGCAAAACCAACCAATATAATATTGTAAAATAATTTGCCTCCAATAAAAAATAAATAAATTTTTAAAAAAAGGAGTATGGAGCATGGATCTTCCGGCCTGTGGCCCAGATAGTCTAAAATACAAATACTGGCTACTTCTCTCTTCTGGGGAAGGGTCGCAGGTACCTGGTCTAGACCCTGCCCCTGGCCGGGTGACGTGGCTACACAGATGGCATCTTATGGGCCCCAGATCCTCAGACTTCTGTCTTTTCTGCCCTCTCCACCCGCCTCCCCTGAGGGGACGTGCAGCAGAGGGAAGATGAACAACAGTGATGACAAGCGTATGTCCCTCCAGGGTCTCGTCTCGGACCTGGCCTGGGTCCTGGGTTGGGGAGGGCTCTGTTCAGGGAGCCTGTTGATACCACATGGGCAGAGGGGCCCAGACCATCACCCTTGTCATCCTCTCGCTCGTCCTCTTCAACAACAGCAGTGAGGGTAACGAAAGCATGTACGTGGTGTCTGCTTTATGTCCGACGTTTTATAGACATTACTTCACTGAATCCTTGCACCGACTTCTCTGAAGCAAGGAGTTATTAGCCCCATTCTACAGAAGTGGAAGTTGGGGGCTGGAGCCATTTGCTGCCCGGGCACAAGAACTGGGGGCAGTGGAGTGGGATGGGTGGAGAGGGAAACCAGAAACCTTATACTTTTTGTCCCACCTGGACACTTCGGAGAATGGAAGGGACACTGCCACCTGACAACAGGTAAGAATCAGGCCTGACTTGGGCATGGACCTCTGGCTCTGAAATAAATCTCTCCTCCCTCTCCCCCTGCCTCCGTGTTCTCTAAGCGAGGCTGCTCCCCGCCCCCCCGCACACTGTGTTGAGCAGGCCAGCCGTGTGGATGCACACAGATTACACTGACACCCTGCCCCATGGCGGCCTGGATGAACCAGCTGTGGGGGTTAGGTTGTGCAGGGGGCCGTGTGGGTGCTGCGAGCCCAGAGCTAGGAGCTGTGTCTCAGAGCTGACCATGATTGACTGTCTGAGCCTCCAGCCTGGACCTGCGCCCTATGGTTGTTAGACCTGGACCAGTCAGTCATTATGCTCCAGAGCATCAAGCCCCTCAACGCTGAGATGTGACCCCAGGGTGGGCAATCAACCAGGCAAGGGCCAGACCCTCAAAGGCTCTAGCCGCTGAGCCCCAAGCAAGGGGCGGTACCAATCCTTCTTGAAGTATCCTGCTAGGAGTCTGGTATCCTCCATCCTGGGATGGGCACTGTCTAGACCAAGGACTCCCTGATTCCTGCTCAGCCCTGGGCTGTGCCCTGTTCCTGGGCTGGTAATGCCATGTGTGGCTGCCCAGAGTTTGAGCCTCCTATGGGAGGTAGGTAAGGATTGTCTTGTTAACCTCCAGATTTCTGGGGTTGGCACAATGTCAGACCCGACAAACAAGAAGCATTTGTGTGCTGAGGACCCAGTGGTGGGATGGGGGTGCTGAAGTGGAAGGTTATTTATAGCCACGATGGTAACAACCTAGCACCTCGGAGATGGACAGCGATCAGTGCCTGTCACCACCTGTCTGGGTGGCCTTGGCTGGTGGGATGGGGGCACCACAGAGGCTCAGATGTGAATTGGAAGTGGTGCAGGCAGAGGCCGGGGCAGGTGTGCTGTGATGCTTGGCACTGTCCTAGGAAGACAGTGGAGATGGAGAAGAATTCCCAGGGTGTGCAGGAGCAATGCAGGGTACCACCCCAGCCTGGGATGGCGTACTTCCAGGAAGTCACCCTGTGTGAATGAGAGCCGGTAGGAAGGGAGTCAGGCTTGGCTGACAGCTGACATTCTTGCAGATGCTGAGAACAAAGCATGCAGTCCCGATGGAGAGCCCCGCGCTGCACAGAGCGAACCCTCCACGCCCCGGCAGGAGCCGCTGACTTCAGAGGAAGCTCCGCCGGGAAGCCCTTTGGCCACAGGGACAGACCAGGCCTCCCTGGATGAGCCACTGGCCTCGGATAACCACGCAGACGATACAGGTATTGACTGGATGCTGGGGTTGAGCTGCTCTGAGGATGACTGTTGAGCTGGGTGGGACGAGGGTCCCGGCCTGCGCTGGGCAGAAACTTTGGTGGAAGGTTGTCCTTAGAGGCAGTAGGGCTGGTTCATTCCTTTGACGTATGGTCAGTGTGTCAGCAGCTACTGATCTTTGTCATAAGGCTGGAGACCAGAAGAGCCAACGCACTTGGCTGCTTGTGTGCATGATGCTGTACTAAGTGCTGTCATGTATGTTGGCACGTGGAACCCTGGAAGAACCCCCAGATGACTGATGCTGTTGCCCCCTTCCACTTGTTGATGAAAAGGGGGTGCACAGGTCAGGTAACCCATCCAAGGGTTGTTTTAGTTGCTCGGTCGTATCTCTTTGTGACCCTGTGGACTGTAGCCCGCCAGGCTCCTCTATCCATGGAATCCTCCAGGCAAGAATACTAGAGTGGGTTGCCATTTCCTATTCTAGGGTATCTTTTCTACCCAGGGATCAAGCCCATGTCTCCTGCACTGCAGGCAGATTCTTTACCTTTGAGCCACCAGGGAAGCTCCAAGGGTGTAGAACTAGAAACTTGAGAGCAACGTCTTTGACATCGGCCTGCCCTGGGTTTGAGATGTGACTAAACTCCTCACCAAGCTGTGTGGCCATGGACAAGTCACTTATCCTCTCTGAACCTGTGTCATCAACCGTAAATGTGGTCATGTTGAACACACTTCTTGGGGTTGCTAAAGTGAAACTGCTGAGCTCAGTTGTCACTCTCACTGAGAGCTCACAGAGCGTCTGCTGCTGCTGCCAGGGGTTGTCGTCATCACCTTTATCATCATCATCACTTTTGTTGTCATCATTGTTGTGGCACTAGTGGTAAAGAATCTGCCTGCCAATGCAGAAGACGTAAGAGATGAGGGTTCAACCCCTGAGTTTCAAACATCCCTTGGAGAAAGGAATGGCAACCCACTCCACTATTCTTGCCTGGAGAACCCCACGGACAGAGGAGCCTGGCGGGGTACAATCCATGGGGTCACAAAGAGTCAGACACAACTGAGCTAACACATACATTGTAGAAAAGTAGCCCTTTGGGGGAGGGCGGTGCATTAACTTCTGGTGTGGGGTTGCTTGCCAATGCCCCCCAGAGGCATGTTTAGGGGTGTGGGGGCACCTGAGTTTTGCTTTGAACGGGGACTCCCCCAGGTCTCTGGCAGCCTTGTAGGTCACAAATCTTGCACCGAGAACACGGAACAGGACTGCAGCGCCCGTCTCTTCTGGAAGCCTGACCTTGAGCAAAGCCCCTTCAATGAGGAGTGGATTGAAATCTAATGCAGAGACCTTAAACTCACCACTTCCAACATTGCCTGGGCTTAAAACTTAGGAGCATTCACAAAAATCCACGTGTGTAGCTAGCTGCTTTTCAGCCATCAAAGTCCACGCCCACTGGGCCCTTGTTCCCACACAGTCACTGTGGCTGGGAGCTGAGAAGATTGGATTCAGTGATTTGGGTTGGCTTTGGGCTTTTGTGTTTGGGGTGATTCCTGGTTTTGTGTGGATGGTGTGGCATCGCCATAGAACATTCTCCAAAAATCCCAGGAGGACCCGCTGTTTGATGTTAAGTGGGACAGGATTCTGTGGGACTGGGGCTGAGCTCTGGTGTTCCCATGAGTACACGAATTTAAAGGAAAAGTGGCATTCAGTGAGCATGTTCTCTGTGTTCTTAGCCCCATTTTTTAAAATTGCATTTTATTTTTGGTTGCGCTGAGTCTTCATTTCTGTATTCAGGTTTTCCTCTGTTTGTGGTGAGTTGGGGTTACTCTCCAGTTGCAGTTCTGGGGCTTCTCCTTGCAGCGGCTTCTCTTATTGCAGAGGCTCTAGGGTTCACGGGCCCAGTAGTTACGGTGGACAGGCTTAGTTGCCCTGTGGCATGTAGGCTCCCAGGTCCCTGACCAGGGGTCGAACCTGCGTCCTCTGCATTACAAGGAGAATCCTTTCTCATTTTACTACCAGGGAAGGCCCCCATTTTGTAAAAATTAATTTTACTTATTTTTAATCGAAAATTGCTTTACAATATTGCGTTGGTTTCTGCCAAACACCAGTCTGAGTCAGCTGTAGGGAAGTCCCCCATTTTTTTAAGATGGACCAGAGAAATTAAGTCACTTCTCTGAGGCCACAAAGCATATCGGTGTTGAAGCTGGGATTTGATTCCCAGACACGCTCTTAACTATAACATTCGACAGCCCCAACTATAGCCAGACTTTGCTGTGCTTCTGGCATGTTCTGGAATGTGGGTGGTTCTGTCATCTAGAAGAAGGTCAGCAGATTGCTGGCTACAGGTCAGACCCACCCTGCCTTTGTCTGTACAATCAGCTCGTGGGCTGGCACCATGAACCTGGGGACCAGGCAGAGATAGCACCCTCCCTGTACCCAACACCAGCCTCTCAGCAGGTGTCCATACGTCACCGATGTCCACTGCTTGGCCCAAGCTATGGAACCTCTTTTCTGGGAGTTGGCCAGTCTTCTCGCCCATGTCCAAGCATGCTGGGTGTCACTGGGATTCAGTGAAACTGACCACAGCAGCAGTCCCCCCAGCCCAGCCAGGCCTCCTCTCAGGCTGGTCTGTTTCAGTCTCAGAACATCTCTGGTGGGAGATAACAGGTTATAAAGCCAGCCCTCCCACCCATCAGCATGTCCCAGGCAGGACTTTGGCTGGGAGCTCAGTGGGTGAGCAGCGACCTCTGCTGGTCAGGGCAGGAAGGGACACCCTGAGGGTGGAATTCCAAATGCGGCCAACATGCAAAGCTGACGTCTGCTTTTACATTAAAAAAAAAAAAAAAAAAAATTCAACACAGCACTTGAGATGTTAATGTTTCAGGGTCACAGTATTCTGGAATACAGAATACTGCATGCTCACACGGGGTGCAAAGGAAGATTCTGATTTAGAGAGGCGGTCCTGAGATGCCAGTTCCCCAGACTAGGGCCCTTCAGACTGGGTGGGGTGTGAGGGCTCAATGTGTGATGAGTTTTGAGGAGAGAATCACAGGAGGCTTGGGGTGCAAGTTCCTGGTGTGTTGAGTCCCAGATCCCTAAGAGCACGTGGGGGACCCACATTCCACCTTGGGCCGGTGGGGTGAGGGGACCACCACGGGTCTGCTGGAAGCTTACCCTGAGACCTCTCTGGTTGAAGGGCTGTGGCCACTGACTCCCAGAAATCCAGAGCCACCCTATCCACTAGCTGCGTGGTGATTTATATGAATTTAAACCAAAAACAATTTAAAAATCTAGTTCTCCTGTTCCATCAGCCACTGGTCAGGTGCTCACTGGCCAGCGTGGCTGCTCTAACAGAGAAAGAGGAAGCATTTCCATGATCTGAGAAAGGTCTGCTGAGCAACACTGAGGGTGACAGGTGGCCCACATCCACTTGGGTGGGCGGCCAGGGGAGTTTGCTCTTTGCGTCTGCCAGCAGAGTTTTCTGCACCAACAGAGACCTTATAAGCTGTAGAGCAGAGACCTTTACAGAAAAGTTTGCCGCCCCTATTTTAGACAATAGATTTGGGCCATGATATGAAAGTGCTAGTCACTCAGTCTTGTTCGACTCTTTGTGACCCTATGGACTGTAGCCCTGTAGCTCACCAGGCTCCTTTGTCTATGGGTTCTCCAGGCAAGAATACTGGAGTGGGTTGCCATTCCTGAGACCTTATAACCTGCAAAGCCAAAGCCAAAGCCCTTTATACAACAGTTTGCCACCCTCTTGCTTAGAGACTGGATTTGGGGCATCATGGGCGGGAGGAAAGGAGCTTGAAGGTCACTGCTGAGGTCCAGGCAGAGGCTGGAGTGGCCAACACTGAGAGGACACTAGTTCTGAGAACTATTCTGGAAGTAGTGTGCCCAGGATGTGTTCATGAATTGGATGGTGGGGAGGACAGGAGAGGAGCATTGTGTCTAGTCTGGCTGGACAGCTGGGGGCTGGGGGACCATGAACTGAGTCTGGTGAAGGTGGGGTTCTGTCTTGATCAGTGTCATTGTCCACAGCTCCTAGGAGGGTGCCTCGGTAAAGACACTTGTGAGATGGATGGGTGGATAAGTGAGAGAGAAGAGAGAGTAGGGGGGGTGGTTTCTCCTGGGAAATCAGGAGATGGGTTTGCCTGTGTTTCATTTTGATGTTGACCTCCAGACACAGGTGTCAGAGTGGCTAATAATGGATGAGTCTGGAGCTCTGGGAAAGGGTCAAGAGTTGACAGAGATGGGATGGATTCTGAAGCCAGAGGACTGGAGGAGAGAATTAGATGAGAGAGTGAGTTAAGGAGAAGCGGACCGAGGGCTCAGTGCTGGGGCAGTCCAGAGGAGCCTGAGAGGGGCTGAGCAGGTGAGGCCAGTGCTCAGGAGGGCACCGGGGGACATGGTGTCCAGGAGCCACAGAGGAGGGGCAGAGGTGGGAGGACTGTGCGGAGACAGCCAAGTGGACCTGTTCTGGCCAACAAGGGTGTGGGGACCCTGACCCTGGGCTGCTCTGTCTCCTTGTTAACCCTTCTCCCGGTGACCCTCCCAAGGGAACCTGTGGAACCCAGTTCAGACATGCCCACCTTGTCCATACTTCCAGGTCCCAGTGAGGAGACCAAGGCTCAGAGGGAGAAACTGGCCTGTTGGAGTTTCCATGGTGACAGGACCCAGGGGACTTAATATCAAACAGCTGTGGGTATCATGAGGGGCCGCCCTCTTCACAAGACCCCACAGAGCATCTCCTCGGAAGTCTGAGTAGTGTCTGCCTCAAGCGGGGGCCCTCAGCCTTGGGTGTCCCTCTGGAAGGGACACTGGGCAGAGTCTGGAGACAGTCTGGTTGTCTCACAGCATCTGGTGGATGGAGCCCACAGCTGCTGTTCCAAAATGCTTTTCTCCCTGGCAAAGTGGCTTGTAACTGTCCAAAGTGCTGAATAGCTTCTAAC